>NC_135085.1:15883750-17199375 GCF_051107435.1 Chaetodon auriga
CGGCTGGCTCGCACGCAAAAGCCTTTTGTTTGCAGAGAGAAGGAGAGACAAGCCTTGAGCGTAGTTATGCAAACTAAATCCTCTCAGGCTGACATCTTCGCAGGGTTATTTTTAGACATCTTGCGGAATTTGCTGCAACAGTTTACATTGCTGAAATGCTGAGCAGGGTTTAAATATTTTTCTCAGGTGTTTAAAAAAAAAAAAGTGTCATAATCTGACCTGCTGTCTGCAGATGATTATTGGCTAATAAATGTGACTCATAAAAAGATGATGTATTGACTGAATTGATTGAAATAGACATGCAAAAATTTTACAGAACTACAGGACATGTATGTACATGTATGATACATAGCTGTTTTTCCCCAGGTTATGAGACTGAATAAATTAATTAATTAGACACACATTTTATTATACACACACACACACACACACACACACACACACACACACACACACACAGTGCAATCTAACCTCAACCTAACCGCGATATCCAAAGAATGACTGGCAGCAACCTTTTATTGCCTTTTATATTTATGTCTTACACATACTTCATTATTGTTCTGTCTTTTATACCAATTTAACTGTTGTTTTTTTGTAACAGGGCCTCCCAGCCGAAGTATTTCACATGATTATAGTTGTATAGCTGGAGTGACAAAAGATACCTTCAAACTGGAATCTAAGGAACCCCAGCACAGTATCGATTCTGGGGCCCTGCTTGAGACACCGTTTACTCAACATGAAGACAATACATGAACCAGCTTGCAAAGAACCGCTGGGACCAATTGCATAGCTCTGCTAACAACACTCAGCTCTGTTTAAATTTCGTTAAATCATAATAGGACACTAGTGTATCCAACAGATTACTCAGTCAACATAATTAATGACACGAGCAGAGAGGTTTCAAAACTCAACATGGACTCCGCAGTCGCATAGGGCAGCGTTTGGTGTTGTGCTTCCTGTGCTGCGTTCAGCCACAGCTTTGGTCTTTACACCTGCGGTCGACTCAGAATATGCATTTGTTCTTCCACATGTCCTCCAACAAGTGAGTGGAAAATTTTCCTCCACAACAACTGCAGACAGAGGGAACTCATTAGAGCTACCACTGGGCTCAGTCACCTTCCAGACAGCAAAGGAGCTTGGAGCTTAAAAAAATGTGGAAGAAAGTGATTGTTAGCAAGTGGAGGCCTCCAATATATTGTCTGCTACACCCACTAAACTCTAACTGCATGAAACTACTGCGTGTGTGTAGACAGGTATAACTATAGTGCATGATTCATAAGTCTGTGCATGCAGTTTATGATGTTGGCATCAGTTTGCAATTCTTGAATGTTTATGAAATGAACACAGTGCCAACAAATCACTGAACTGAAGTCTGACTGCATGCTTCACAGCGTCCTCATTTCGTCATATCAACAAGTGATACTTCAAGGCCAGAGTCAGAGTATACTGCACTCAAATACGCACTTCCACCTGAAAGGTATTTATCAGTTTCAGTGTGACAGGAAATATGGAGCGTTTGTGGACAGAGTGCACATGCTGCTCAAAGGCCGGTGTCATGATTTCACTGCTCCTGCTGCATCATTCTTCACATTGTACTTTCTCCTTTTTCATGGCTTACAGGTGTGTGTCTTAAAAACTGAGTTGAATGAAATGAATGAAAGCGGAAAGTTCTTATCTGATCTGGTGTCTGCAGAAAGGCATCACACTATAGTGGAGTCTAACATGCTCATAAATCACAACACTGAGAGAGTCATTGTGCCACTGACTAAGGAAGATGTGAAGACAGAGACATATGTCTAAACTCATTGTCCAAAGTTTAGTAAGTTTCCACAAGTGTATGTTTATATTATCCTTGTGGCCTAAATTTTCAGCAGTAAATAAAGTTGAACAAGCTGTTGGTAAAAAGATTTTGGTCCACGGTTTGAGTATCCACTTTCAAGAAATAAGTGGACAAACAGTCTAATCAGTAGTAAATGATTTATTAAGCAATAATGAAGCCAACAGTTACTTAGAACCCTTTACTGAAAGGCGCCTTACAGTCAGTGTATGAGGCACACGTATTCCCCTCCACTTCCACTTGTAAAGCCATAACAGATAAGGTTTTATTAAGCAGATCCTGATGCACAGGAGAACACACACAGTCACCCGATGGTCCCACAAGCTCCAACATGCAGTGACCAAAGTATTGAGCTCTTGCCATTGTGTGGTTAGCTTACAGGAATCCAACCTTTCAAAACAGTGACTTCAACCTGGATTGGGTGTCACAGACAGCACAAACAGATTATTACCTGAAAATCAAAACAGTCACACCAGCACAAACATGTGTAACGTACATGCAGAGACAGCTTGAAAAGTACTGAGTGCATAAACAAAAGTTAAACCACTTGTCACAGTAACAACATATAAGCAGCTCGTGTGATGTCAACATTGGTTTCCAGGTGGTGCATGAGGATATTATTTTTCCGTTTGGCTGTTTGGTGACACTGTTACAGCACGACCAATGAAACCAGTGATTTGGTCTGGTAATTTGCAGGAAACAGACTACCAATTATACACACATGGGTTATCAAGTTCAACGTGACTGCCAGATGAACCTGCAGTGAGTGAGTGGGAGGAGAGTGTGTCCGGGCTGAATGAGAAAGGAACACTCAGCTAATGTCAGAAGTGTCTTCAATGGGCCTGATCACCTATTGGCCTTGTTGCCATAATCACACTGTTTCCTTGGAATCACATCACAAATGACACTCCCCGTTCCAAAGTCGTCCAAGCCCTCAAGGCGGTTCATTGAGAAAGACATTACTTTTTTTCTTTTTAGGTGAATCCACTTTCTTGGCACTGAGCAACAGGGAGGACCAGACTCACTATTTGTTTTAAGAGAAAGAAACACAATAACAATGGTTTCTATGGGGGCTGTCAAGCTGGCATGAACATCCAAAGTGCACTATAACCAGAGCGCTTTGATGTGAGAGATCTCGAGAGCATGTGAATACCTACAGAAAGCATCTTTTCTCAGAAAGACTTGTTTAAATATCACACCCCAACCTGGAAAAATAGTGCATAACACTGTAAATCATTTCAATCCCTACATGAAAGGACAATTCTGGCTGTGATTACAGCGCTGCCTGCAATTGCCAAGTGATACTGTACTACCTGCAGGCACCACACCTTTAAATACAAAGGAAACATACGCCACCTGGTTGTCTCAGGTGAAATAGTCCCGAGGTGTGTGTCAGATCACATTTCACAGGTGAAGCGGTGATAAACCTGCACCTAATGGTGTTTTCAGTGAGCATCATTTCATGCTTTACTAAACACTAGATTACTGGGTCGTGATGAAACTTTTATTATGATCACAGATTTATTATAGGCTATCATGCACGCAATGTGAGCGTGTTTTGCGGTGCCCCAAATCTTTTGAAATCGTTTAACTCCGCCCTCTTGGGTTGGTCCTGAGGTGAGCCGGCTATAAACTGCTGCTCTCACACACGTGTAGGTGAGACGGGCTTCAGTACTCTGACAGGTATGATAGCTAAAAAGGACCTCGCTGGATTCAAGTCGTCTTGACGCACACAAGGTCCGGACTTTACGCGGAGAGATACTGGATAGATTTTCTACAGCACTGTCAAAGAGGAGAAATCGTCAGGAAGGATGAAGCTGGAGGTGTTGTGTGGAAGCCACTATGACATGAAACACTTGGAGGTGTCCAGTGATGCAGAGGGGAGTGTGCGCTCTCCTCTCTCTGCTGAGGAAGAGCTGGGGTCGGATGGTGACTGCGTGGCGCACAGCCCTCCACCTGTTACTCCGTGCACCGGCACCAAGTCCAAGCCGTACACACGGAGACCCAAGCCCCCGTTTTCGTACATCGCTCTCATCGCCATGGCTATCCGGGACTCCCCCTCTGGACGCCTGACTTTGGCGGAAATAAACGACTATCTGATGCAAAAGTTTCCGTTCTTCAGGGGCAGCTACACCGGCTGGAGAAACTCGGTCCGGCACAACTTGTCTCTAAATGACTGCTTTCTCAAAGTGCTCCGGGACCCGTCCAGACCTTGGGGAAAGGACAATTACTGGATGCTCAACCCGCACAGCGAGTACACCTTCGCTGATGGGGTTTTTCGGCGCAGAAGAAAGCGCATCGATAAAAAGTTAAGCAGGGAACCGGAGGTGTCAGAGCGCGCAGAGGAGCCGCTGGGCGTTCAGCAGCCTGCGCCCGCCACCAAGACTGTCTCATGTGTCAAGTTTACCAGTTCGTTTGCTATAGACAGCATCCTCAGCAAGCCGTTCAAGAGGGACTCACATGAAGAACGCCCACCTGTCCGTCCTGCCTTCACCTGGCCGTGCTACACCGAACTAATGATGCCTCATTCAAATACACCTGCCTCAGTTTCATACATCAAGCCACCCTGTCGCGTGGACTCCTGTGCTGCGCATGTGCCAAACTCCTACGACTATGGGCTGCTCTCACACGCTGTCTTGAGATACCGCAGATGAACACGGACTCTCTTTTTTGTTTTAATTTGATGATTCACACTCATCGATGTGCACTGATGATGGACATTGTGGTGACAAGGTGTTACACTTCCTTATTTTTGTACCTCTGGTCATTTCCCCTTTAAAGCGTCATCAGATTTGATATTTTATACACAAATCTTTATTGTAAATGTTACTGAACTGACCTTTGACGTTGTTGTTTGTTTAACAAACGTGTTGAAAATTTGCACTTTTGACTGTTTTTGTGTCTCTTTTTTTTTTCATCCAAAAACATGCCCTGTACAAGGAAATAAAGACGAACTAATGATGCTTTGTGTTTTCTATGGTCGTAACATTATTTTCTATCAAACTACAAAGCAATTAGTAGCTCTCCTGCAGCCAGATAAGGACGGACACATGTTTAAGACACCTGTTAGGCGCCAGTGCAATAATGTTTGTCGGGGCGTGCGTTCATGTGACTCTGCAAAATTCTTTGAGAGCTAATTGGTTGTAAGTGTTCCAGGGGCCTGCCAGCCTCTTCCTAATGTCAACGCCTCATGCTCAGCCGTTGCGTTACCCATGTTTTGTAAAAGATATTTTCCTTTATTATTAGGGAAGAAGAGGATCTTCTCTAGTTTGGACTAGAAAAAATACACTGTCACATAAACGGAGCACGTGCAGGCCTGCACTGTATACAACATCAATACTGCTAATAGTAATAAAATAGAATATATAGATAATATGAACGCAGCGTATTATTAATATCCGTTTCCCCCTCTAAAATTTATGATGCAAAAAGAAATTGCCTTATGTGTTTACTTTTCAGTGCTTATGAAGCTCGCTGATGCCGGATAGGGGCATCCAATATTTATGTTTTCTGTCTGGCTCTGCAAATAGCTGTCGCCTCAGTCACCACACATGCGCAGGAAGGGCTTCATACAAATCGTGCATCCTGAGCGAAGTCAACTCGAATCCACAATAGGAAGAAAAGTCTTCCAACTAGGTCCATTCTTCTGAGGCTAGAAAGTAAATTTCCTTCAAGGCAGCTGTGCATCCTGGACGCTGCGGGGTAACAGGTTTGATGTCGCACATATTCTGGGCGGATTGTGTTGAAGCTGCTGCTGGTGGATGAGAAATTACTTCACGTTCTCATAGAGGCAGCTTGCTCCGGGATGAAGTGACAGCAGGCGTGCGTAAAACTCCACAAAGGCACCAAAAAGGGGATATTTACAGTAGTAAAATTTGCAGAAAAGATATTGGACCATTTCACTGTCTGAGTCTTTTCTTGAGACTCTGTTTAGACCCTCTAATCAATTCATTTCTCCAGGGATGTAACCCAGGCTCCGAGAGGTAAACTGACACTTGTGCGCTGTGTGCGGTACGTTGGCACGCTGTGATGGAAAAAGCATGCTTCCTCTCATGTCAGAGTCTTAACCCTGAACAGATCCCAAACAAACGAGCACCGCACGACTCCTTCTCCCGTTCACCTTTGCAAAACACTACCAGCAGGCATCGTCGCTGTTTGCAGGTACATGTGAAGACGAGGGGGATTATTTTGATTTGTTCAACGGTGTCACTTTATTCATCACGGTATACAAGGCTATCAGATACTTAGCCTGACAAATGTATTCAGGGGTGTTTTGGAAAGTGAGTCGTGGGAGGAGATTTGTCTTACTCCACTGCGCTGCGTCCGGCTTCTAGTCTGGACCCTGGCCAGATGGGGAGGGAGTAGTTCCTGGCGATTTCTTGGAGGGATTTTGGGGGGGATCGAGGGGCAGAGAGAGATTTAAGAATTGATAGGTGGTCGAGTTGTGTTTGGCCGGGTGGATATGCGCAAGCAAAGTCGAGGAGCTTTATTTCCCCTCTCTTATGGGATCATTACCGGCAGCGATGGCCAGAGAGAGGAAGGAGGAACAGCGGCTGGTGATTTTGACGGTTAGAAACGCGCAGAGCATCGCAAAGGGACACTGACCTTTTAATCATCGCATTAGAGAACCTTTGACAGCGTTTAAAATATAGGAAAAATCAGTTGCCGCGGTGGTTTACAGCCCCCACAGTGAAGGGATCTAAAAACCATGACGACCGAGAGCTCCAAGCAACTTTTGGATCCATCTAATCCTCTGCGCTCCAGCCCAGCGGCCGGTGCTCTGAATGCAGCTCTGCTGAGCGCGCAGCCGGTGATGGAGAGCGCGCAGAACGCGTCAGCCAAGTGGAAGAAGGGGAACTCTGGCTTGAGGCGCCCCGAAAAGCCTCCCTACTCATATATCGCCCTCATTGTGATGGCAATTCAGAATTCACCGAGCAAGCGGCTTACTTTGAGTGAAATCTATCAGTTCTTGCAGGCCCGCTTCCCTTTCTTCAGGGGATCATACCAGGGATGGAAAAACTCCGTCAGACACAACCTGTCTCTGAACGAGTGTTTTATAAAGCTGCCCAAAGGTCTCGGTAGGCCTGGCAAGGGACACTACTGGACCATCGACCCGAGCAGTGAGTTTATGTTCGAGGAGGGCTCCTTTCGTCGCAGACCTCGGGGGTTCCGTAGGAAATGTCAAGCTTTGAAGCCAATGTACAGGATGATGAATGGTATCGGGTTTGGTCCCTCCATGCTGCCGCAAAACTTTGATTTCCAATCACCTTCGGGCTCATTAGCATGCCATAACAGCTACAACATAGACTTGATGGGTAATGCAGTGCCAGGTGGCTTCGAGGGACTCGGAGGGGGACATCACGTCCCACACATGTCATCAGGCTCCGGGTCATCCTACATGGCCGCATGTCAGGTCGCCTCTTCTGCGGACTATTGCCCGGACAGCAGCAGCAGCCCCCTGCAGTCCTCCCCGGCGATGGTAGGCACTCTGGACTGTCAGTCTCCTTATGCAAATACAGCCTCACACTGGAGTTCACCTGGTGTATCTTCATACATCAAACAGCAGCAGTCGCTGGCATCAAGCACTCCCTCTTCTTCTGCTCTACACTCGGGAATGTCATCTTACTCCCTGGATCAAGGCTATCTGCATCATAATGCACGGGATTCCTCCGAGATTTCAGGTAGAGCCTCGTTGAATAACCTCATGCATAAATTGTAAATACTTTATTTTCTGACTCCTATTTTGCACCATAGTGAGTCATAAGAATGCTTAACGTGAAACTGTGGTGATGAGTTATCAGCCACGGCTCTTTGCTTAAAGACTTAACATACAGTACAACTATTATCAAATCTGTAGAAATTCTATTTTGATAATGTATTTTTTTTAAATTAAATCTTTTGCATTGGATGAGCAATAACAGGCTACAAAAATGCACATGCGAATCAAATTTTGACTCATATACTAACAAACTGTCCAACCTGAGGGAACCTTTCTGGAAAAGCATTAAAATAAAACACAGAGAAGTAAACTAATGTGCACTAATTGGTCAGACATGGGCGAAATTTAGACCTTTGCTTTTCAGTTCTTAGCATTTACCATAAAAACCATGTCTGAAGGTCGCCCCATAAGAGTTTAAATTTCTGACCATTTAATGGTATTTTCAAACTCTTCAGAGGCCTCTGTTCTGTGGAACGGATAGAAAAGGTTAAATACACAATAAAACCTGAAGAAGTAACGAAAATAAACACAAACGTATTCCCAACAGTGGAAAAAAAAAAAACCCAATTACTTTTATTCAGTTTAAGCGCACCTTCATGAAGGCCTTTAACTTGAGGCACAGCGGTGCAATAATCAGGATATTTACCTTCAGAAGTATTGTTGTTATTTTCTCATTTTGTTTCACTTCGGGTATTTTTCCATTGTCCTTTAATGCACATAACAGAACTTTAGAATAAATAAATCACCCTCATGGATGTTTTACAGCTATCACCTGATGTTTTGTTTATGGTGAATGAAAGATTTTCTTTTGTTTAAAACATCCATCTAATAAGAACACGTGAGCGTTGCTCAGCTGTGAAAACGGCTGCACAGCATCTGCACCAAAGATCATTTTCACCATGAAGTGTCACCGCAATTTTAACAGCAGTTACAGCTGCAGACTTGATGGATTATTACAAATCATTAAAGACGAATTGCATGAAAACCTTCATTAATGTTTTACTAATATTTCTATGCTTACCTGCGGGACTTGATGGTTAATTAGCAAGTAACAAAATCTACGATGACCTATTAATGATTACCAATATTACTTAGAACTATGACCAAATAAAAAGGATAAACATCAGCCACAGGATTTAGCACATAAGTTTTTCCAAATAAATATTTTGTAACTGATCTATGAAGCGTTAGTCAATGATTTTAACCATCAATAGATACAGCCTAAAACAATTCAGCAGGGGCACCAACAAATATTAGCACACATTACTGAAAACGTAAATTATTTATTTTTTTATGTTATTGGGGAAAAATAATAAGCATTAAGCATAAAAACATCCAGATTGAACCTGGCTGAAGAAGTGACCGTCTGACCTGATGTGTGCTGTGTGTTACAGTGGGACTGTCTCGGTATTCTGGTCACTCAGCTCCTGTGTGTGACAGGAAGGACTTCGTTTTGAACCTAAACGGAATCTCCTCTCTTCATCCCAGCACCGGCGGATCTTACTACCATCAGCTTCATCACCACCACCAGAGCGTCTATCAGGACGTAAAGCCGTGCGTCATGTGACCAGACACCGTAGCTGTCTCCTCTCCTCAAGCTTCAGGTGGAGTTATTTCAGCGGGATCTTTGGTGAAACGTTACTCCCTGCGGATCAGGGTCGAGGCAGAGACACTTTGACCTTGTTTTAAACAGTTTTGCTATGATGTGAGGACTCTCACGACATTGACTTTACACACGTGGTGAAGCAAATAGCAACATTTTCACGGCAGTAATACACAGTGTAGACATACCTGGATTCATCT
This sequence comes from Chaetodon auriga, assembly GCF_051107435.1. Lineage (NCBI taxonomy): Eukaryota > Metazoa > Chordata > Actinopteri > Chaetodontiformes > Chaetodontidae > Chaetodon > Chaetodon auriga. Next base: position 15,893,110 of record NC_135085.1, read on the forward strand.
TTATTCATGCACTTAATTTTGTTTTCCTGAAATTGCTGAAACTGTTGCTGATTTCCTGCAGAAAGCCATTAAAGAGATTTATTTTAAGGGATCATTTGGAGGCGTTTAATGTCTTTAGCAATAAATGTTTCTAATGAAAACTTTTTTTTTTTATTACTTTGATCCACTCTGCAGTTCTCTTTCTCTTTTCTCCTTCTTCTTTCTCTCCACTACAAGAACCTGATTGTTATCATGATCATGATTAAATTACCCAAAGTGACCCAAAATCTGATTAATCTTAAAATGCATTCTAAACGGTCTGTGGACGATTTCAAACACTTCCATATTTCCCTTTATTCCTGGCCCTTCAGGTTGAGTTTGACTTGGTTCCCTCTGTAATTTGCGACCAATAAATAAAAAAAAAAATACTTTAAAGTACATATATATTATATCAGAGACATCGTCGTTCACTGCCATCACGATATTCCAATGTTTTATCATCTAATAAACATGGTCTCTTATTTTCCGACTGGAAAGCCGATGTGCTGAACTTATCATCAGTTTTACATGAGGAAAAAAATGGCTTATTTATTTATTCATCATCCTGTCGCATTTTGTGTTGGGAAAAAACATTTAAAATGAGTTCAAGAAATAACCCTTCTTTGAGGATGTTCAGACGCTGAGGACAAGTGAAGTGTGGGTTGACCTCTCTTATAAAACAGGCTATAATAATATAGGACATCTGTATTACTCTAATATATTCGATTGTTATTAAATGAATCACTAAAGAGAAAGAAAGAAGACAAAGGGCGCACTGGATGAACACCTCTTGGATGAAACCCGTCCTTCAGTCCTGTTGGTTTTCACGGGACTGTAGCGCCGCCTCGTGGTGACTGAATATATCATAACATTTCTTTTAAGAGATTAAAATGTTGTGCAGAATAATCAGTTGATCATTTAGAGTAGTCTTAGACTTTTGAATATAACGATGATGTTTTCCATGCCTCTTATCCACTAATCGTCAGATTGGAGTGAAATCCCTCTGATGAGGGTCTCATTCCGCGAGCTTTACCTGAGAGTCACCTGAGATACACTTCAACAAAGTGACGCGATGAATCCAGTCCTGACTGCTCCTAAACTCTGGAAGATGGATCTAAAGAGTCATGGATGATTGATTACAAAAGATTTCTAGACAGATCGATGTTTTAACTGCGTGAAGATGTGTCCATTATGGCTTTTTCAGCCGCCGGATATAATCTATCCTACCAAAATAAAAGGCTACTGATTTAAAACATAAAAGCTGTGCCGTCAACGTGGTTTAACCAATGCTACGTGTTAGTCCATCAAACGCAGTTTGATCAGTACATCACTTTTTTTTCTTGCATATGATGATGCTGTAATAAGTCTAGAAACATCAGATGCCTGCAGTCTGTGATGCGTTTTTATTATCATTTTATACGATGAAGAGTCCTGGTCTGAGAGGTCAAATAGAAATTGCATTATTGAAATGCATGTTTGAATTACATGTGTTACACATACAGCTTGTATACAAAATGTTGACAATGGAGGCTGTTGGACCATTGCTACACAGATTAGAGTGACAATGATGATGAGGATGATGATGATGATGATGATATCTCTAAGAGTGAGGGCAGGCTGACTGTTACATTAGCAGCGTATTAATGTCTCTGCTGTCCGTGGTGCTGAACAGAATTATTAATACATTTTAGCATATCTGTGATCCAGGCTATATATATATTAAAAATACATGTCCCAAATTAACTCATCAAACTTAGTAAAATGAGAGAGAAGCAGAACTGTTACACTGACAAAACATAAACTGCGCATTCAACACTCAGAGATTTCAGCTTGTTGAAGTTTTGTGATACTTTGCTGAGGAAGTAAGTTTAAGAAAGTAAATATGAATAAATAAATTAAATTACCATTTACCAAATACCATCTGACATCAAATGAACTTTTCTGTGTTAGACCTCTGTCAGCGACTGGAAGTGATTACATTATTTTGATTACATTTCTTTCTTTCTTCTTTCTTTTATCTATCTGTTCATTTGCTGCCATTAGCCGTGACCTCCTGGAACGTGTCATGTTACAAACCTCTGCAGTGAGTTAGTCATTCACTGGGCAGAACGGCTGCTTGTCTAAAAATGTCTTAAATGCAAATGTACAAATATTCAACCGTTAGTCATGAATTTGTTTTATATCTGCACCTGCGTGTTTTACGGTGAGTCTCAGTTATGTTTAAAAAGGAAAACACAGAGTTCACAATTATTCACGATCCCAAATCATTTATGGATTTTATTTTATTTTTATTTTTGTTTTGTGGGGGGTATTATTATTATTATTATTATTATTATTATTATTATTATTATTAGTAGTAGTAGTAGTAGTAGAGGTAGTAGTAGTAGTATTGTTGTTGTTGTTGTTGTTTTGAAAAAAAAAAAATCTTAAAAAGTGAAGTGCTGGCACCATGAAATTGAATGCCATCATACAGACAAAAGCAGTTTAATGCAGAGTTTCTAATATAGAAACACACAGTCTAATTCGTTTTAAGAGCATTATTATCTGACCTCTATATTACTATAATTATTACCCGTGTGAGACTGCTGCCACATGCTCTTCACCAAAGTATTAATGTACCTCACATGCTGTAATATTTCATCAATAATACACACTGTGAAAACTACCTTCAGTGACTTAGTTCTGGCTGGATGTCCCCATAAGATTTAAAGGAAATGATGCCCTTTCTGGGGAAAAAAAACAGTATGGAAATTGGAAACAAAACATTGGCAAAAATGCATAAATTAATTCAAATTGAATTAATATGATCGTTGAAGTATGAGTAAAATAAAAAGAGTAAATAAAATAATAATAATTAAAAAAAAAAACAAAACTGGTGTGCTGATGCTGCCAACCTACAACACCACTTTCCATCATGTTTTGTACAGCTGATCGCCCCTGCACATCATCATCATCATCATCATCTTCATCATCATCATCATCATCATCATCATCATCATCACTGCTGTTTTGGTGCCCGCATGATCAAGAGAAGGAAGCAGAGGATGATGGAGAAAGTCATAAATTAGAAAAGGAATATGCAATACGTGGCCTGTTTGATGCAGTTTACCAATTTAACAGAAAACGTCACTGAAAAGAATGACACAGATATAAACAGCCTCTTAGAAATTCTACACACCACAGTATCACAAATATTACAGTGCTTTGAAGTAATTAGAATATGTGTCGATGCAGGAAAAACAGGAGGTATAAAAGTGTTCAGATTCATTAAATAGATGATGGTTTTGCAAACATGAAAAGTCTGAAAACAAAACCGTTCCTATAACAGTGTGTATGTAGTGTAACTCACTGATCATGGGTGGCAGACAGAGTACAGTGAATGCATCACATCATCCACTGGTGGAAAGTAAGCACATTTACTAAAGTACTGCACTTAAGTACAGTTGTGAGGTACTTTATATTTTACGGTTCAACTCCACTACAGAGGCAAATAGTATTCTTTTTAGGCCATCTATCTATCTATCTATCTATCTATCTATTTATCTATCTAATTTATTCAAGGTCATGGTCCCCCTGATCTCACCGCTGACGCCCCCCTTTCTCTTCAGTAATGTGAGATTGCGCAGCACTGATTTAAGCATGTAGTACTGAAACAGACCGCGAGGTGGCAGTAGAGTCTCATTAATGTTCTGCATCCTCCGCCTGCTGGAGGTTCTTATGGGACAATAGATCAAACACCATACACGCGTGCACACGCGCCATACAAAGTGACAGATGTTGATTAGGTAAATTAATCTCAATAGTATTTATCATTTATGAAATGAGTGATCCTGATTAAAATCAATAAAAAAAACGCTTTATGGTTTGTGAAACGCAAACAATATGAATGACAGTACCGATCGGTCTTAGTTAGTGACCTATTTTTTCCAAATAAATGACCTTTAATGGTAGCATCTGGTCAGTGATCCGTTATTTTTTCATTTGTCTCCGAAATGTATGTTTGAAACTTGTGTTATGAAACAGTTGATGGCCATTAAAGAAGGGACTTCATGAGGGTTTTCAATAAATTACTCCAATTAAGTTACAACAAATCAGTGCAGGCTGAGTGAGGAAATCACTAGAGGGAGCCAAAATCATAGTTATGACTGACTTCAGTGGACTCTTTTTTTCACCCAGTTCAATTCAAAGGCCTTTATTAGAAAGTATCGATAACAATGTTGACAAAGCATCAAAATACTGATTTGTCCTACAATTTGTGCAGTACACAAAAACAGGGAGCTGTAGTCTCTCTCTCTCTCTCTCTCTCTCTCTCTCTCTCTCCCTCAATCTATCATCCATCCATCTGTCATCTATCAATTAGTTTCTAAAATTTCAGCACTGTGAATTTGATTTAATTTTGAATCTCAATATTTGTTTTTTCTATCTTAACATCAGCATATGGCCGATTTAGTGCATAACAGACCGTGTTGTTTAATTGTAATTTATCTATATAATAATCTATAATATTCCCTTTGTCTGATTATTTACTCAGATCTCGGCCTTTTTATTTTACAAGCAAACCTTTGCACTGAGGGAAGATCAAGTGGTACAAATACACAAAAAACAAACAAAACAAATAAACCTAAACTAACATTAAATTGAATTAAAATGTAGCTCAAGCAATTTTAGAACAAGATTCTCCGTCACCATAAAACAGAAGAATTATCTGAATAATAATTCTGCTCTTATTCTATTGTAATTACGTTAAAAACGGCCAAAAGCCATCAAATGTTTCGCATTTCGCATTCAGTTGTGTTGGTTATTTTGACATGCAGTTTTCCACCGGGCTTCACTCGTGGACACCTTAAATAATACAGAGTTAAGGAGGACTGGGTGGGCAGGCCGTGGTATTAAGTAAAAAGCCCGTCGTGAATTGTGTAAACAGCCCGGGGCGGTGGAAAAAGTTCATGCCCGGGTCCATGTAAGGAGAAACCGGCGGAGCACCAGGCCACTGCACGGACATTTAATTAAGACGACCTGCAGAGGATTACAGCGATATTGGGACTGTAACTTTGCCTCACAATGAGCATTTACAATTTCATGCACAGCCGCCTCTGACAGCAGGGCCATGCAGAGGCCTCCGGGGTCGGGTTATTCTATCTTTGCTCCAAATCTTATTTAATTTCAAAACTCAGCCTTAAAAAGAATTACCTGATATAAAACTCCACAGTCTGCTGTAAAACACCTTCTAATCTCTCCGAGGACTTTCTTTTTTTAATCAAAGGTGAACGGAGGAGTGCCTTTTGTTTATTCGGCTGCAGGGACAATAAAGGGGCCTCCAGCATCACAATACAACAGATAAGCAAATGTAAGGTGTCACGGTCATCCCGTTTGGTTCCCCGTCTTTTAAACCGTTTCCCTGAAAAAACTCTCACACCTTTCGGGCCCAAACTGTCTTTAATTCCCGCCGTAATGAGATCTCACCTTTACCACCCACTGCCAGCGATGCGAGGCTCTGCCCTGCTTTGATCTGCTGCTGGTGTTGAGGCGCTTGGCTAATAAAACGCACTTTTAAAGACGTTGAAACTGCGCGTAATTTGGGGTTATTGGCGTTTCTATCTGTTCTAATAAAAAAAAGAAATAAACGTGGAAATGTTTAATGTTGTTTATTAGTTTTCATATTAGGAGCGACAGCCAAATAAATTCACAGCACGCCTTGCGTAAATTGTGACTTTTTTCAGAGAAACATTTTGTTAAATTGAATTTTATAATATCCAGATGAGTGCACAGATATTAGACTTTTATATTCTAACGATAGCTCTGTTGCTTTCAGACACATACAGGTCTGATAGAGGGTGTCTTTCGAGGGGATAAAGCCCTCCATGGTCTCATCTTGAACATGTGAGTCGCTCTGTCACGTCTGGAGTCTCGGCTGGAGTGGGCTGGGAGTTAACCGACACCTCCTCTTGCTTTTTCTAAAAAACCCCGAGTGTGGCCTGGAGCTTTGCGCTCCCTCCGCACGGCCTGCCTCCCCATTGGACGAGCCGTGCACTTTCGGGGAGGAGCTCCACTGGCAGCAAAAAGGAGGAAAGAATTTAACTGCGCAAAAGTCCTGTCCTGTGTGGTGACGGATTTCCAAAGTTCAGAACTTTTCAATGTGCGTTTCGTAGAGACACGAAGATGGGGACGGCTTAAACACCGCTCAGCTCCAGCACGCCGCGCTATTGTTGAGATTTTCTCTTTTTTTCTTTTGATCTGAGCAGTGAGGGACTGTGATTTGAGCGCCTCAGCCTTCAGAGGAGGGAGAAGTGGAGCTCTCCGTCTGCCTATTTTGGAGCTTTATTTTCGGATCAAACTGAAGACATGCAGGCTCGCTACTCCGTCTCCAGTCCCAACTCGCTGGGCGTCGTGCCGTACATCAGCAGCGACCCGAGCTACTACCGGGCCGCTGCCGGTGGGGGATACACCGGCATGCCAGCACCTATGAACATGTACTCTCATGCGGCTCATGACCAATACCCCGCCAGCATGGCTCGGGCGTATGGACCGTACACCCCCCAACCTCAGCCCAAGGATATGGTCAAGCCCCCCTATAGTTACATTGCGCTCATCACCATGGCTATCCAGAACTCGCCCGACAAGAAGGTGACCCTGAATGGGATTTACCAGTTTATCATGGAAAGGTTTCCGTTTTACCGAGACAACAAGCAGGGCTGGCAGAACAGCATCAGGCACAATCTGTCTCTGAATGAGTGTTTTGTCAAGGTGCCCCGTGATGATAAAAAACCTGGTAAAGGCAGCTACTGGACCCTGGACCCGGACTCGTACAACATGTTCGAAAACGGGAGCTTCTTGAGGAGGAGACGACGGTTCAAAAAGAAGGACGTGCAGAAAGAGAAAGAAGAACGGCTGCAGAAGGATGCGCCGCCGAGGCTGCAAGGCCGGGACCAGGAGCAGCCGGTGCAGCCGGGCTCCAAGCCTGTGAGGATCCAGGATATTAAGACTGAGAACGGGACAGTCACGCCACCGCAGGCCGACTCGCCCTCTTTGAGCACCGTGCCCAAAATCGAGAGCCCGGACAGCAGCAGCATGTCCAGCGGGAGCCCTCACAGCATCCCCTCCAATAGGTCCATAGGCATGGACAGCTCCGAGCACCACCAGCACCACGGCCAGGCCTCGACGCAGGGCTTCAGCGTAGACAACATCATGACCTCCCTCCGGGGGTCTCCACAAGGGGCCACCGAGCTCACCTCCAGCCTCACCGCCTCCACCAGGACAGGTATAACACCGTCTTTGTCCTTAAACTATTCTCCAAGTCAGACATCTGTCTATAGTTCACCCTGTAACCAAAACTCCATCTCCACTACCTCCAATGCAACCTATCATTGTAATATGCAAGCCATGAGCTTGTACGCCGGGGACAGATCTAGCCACTTGGCACCGAGCACCACCGTGGACGAAACTTTGCCAGATTACTCAGTCACTACCACCTCATCCTCCCTGAGCCACGGTAACCTAAACTCTGGGCAGGAGGGCCACCATCCCCACCAAGGGAGGCTGACCTCATGGTACCTCAACCAGGCCGGAGACCTGGGCCATCTGGGCGCAACGTACCCAGCACAGCAGCAGAACTTCCATTCAGTCCGAGAGATGTTTGAATCCCAGAGAATTGGCTTGAATAATTCACCGGTGAATGGGAATAACAGCTGTCAGATGTCGTTCCCACCGAGCCAATCCATCTATCGCACTTCGGGAGCTTTCGTGTATGACTGCAGCAAGTTCTGACCAAAAAAAAAAAAAAAAAAAAAGCTCAATATTTTCCTCACGGTGTTTGAACTCTGTCAGTAAAATCCAACATTTTCCCTCTTCTCCCCTGCCCACACCACATGGACTAACATGAGACAGAAAAGAAAAACAGAAAAGACTTGATCTTTTTCTAAAGAACAGTGTTACTGCAAATAACACGTAAGTCTCTCTTCGCTTTTGTGGCTTTATATATGTTAAGGATGTGTCAGTTTTCATGGACGTGTACATTGCATATAGTAATTTATTTCTAAAATGTAGCCGGATATTATGGACCAAACACCAAAAAAAGTGTTTCGAAATTGAATTGCCTTAATTGTCCAAAAAAATTTGTTCCATTATAAAAGTAAGAAAAAGGAACGTGTAGCCTATATCGCCGTACTATTTCAAAGATTCTTCCTTTGTTGAAAAGTATTTTGAAGGATTTGTTTGTTTGTTTAATAAATTGTCATTTTATGTGAGTTAAAGTTACGCCTCGTTTCTTGCAGACTTGAATACAGTCAGTCTGGCCCGTGTTAGTGTTCTGTGGAGGGTAAATCGGCCTCGTTCATCTGATTTGACCCTCTGAGATTTTCTTATTTCTTTAATATGTCTAAAATAAATGAAAGATGCTTTGACTGCAATCTGCTGCACAGATTCAGATCTTACATATTTTTAATCTCAAAAATTTACTTACTCTTCGAATGATGCCCTAGAAGCAAATATTCGCCTCTCATGCCATTGAGGAAAAAAAAAAAAAAAACTTTGAGGAAACTTAAAAAAACAAAGTTTGACGCACGCGTCCAAAGAGAAGCCCCCTGCTGATAATATGTTTATTTCTAGCTTTTTAACGTGCATATTTCACTTCCTGTTTCGATTTTTATTGTCAAATTAGAAGCGCTGAGGGCTTAATGGGAGATGATGAGGGTTGATGTTGACCTGAGGCCTAGACCTGGGAACCAGCCTGCGCGCAGCACAACTTTGTTTCGGATCGCGTTGTGTGTTTACTGGCGCATACCAGCGCTTACTTAATATCATACCACACATGCCAAAGATAGTCCCGTTGTCACTTCAGTCTTGATGTTTGAATTCTCACCAGTCTGACACGTCGCGGACGTGAAAGGAGACAACCACCGCCAGGCTTTATTATACCTAACTCATCCCAGTCATTTTAGCTGGGAGATATTAAACTGCAAGAGTGAGTATAGATTATTAAATTGGCTTTTATGCACTTCAAGTGTCAGATTGATGTTTTGTTGTGATCCTAGTTGGCAGATTTTCTCAGAAACAGCTTTAAGGGGTTGTTTTCCCTCAGTGATATTAATGAATGGAAATCAGTCTCTTTTAATCACGTTCAGTGGAAACTCACAAACAGGCATTCATTTAGTACTATTGTGCAGATGCATGGGAATTGTTTAATAGAAATACAATACTGTTGTCCTTCAGCTCCAGCCGGCGATCAAGGCAGGGTTTTTAAATTTATTCTTTTAATTGAACATTTTTTTTAACAGTGGGATTTTTCAAATATTTATTAGGCGCACAGACTTATTTATTTTAAATGTCATTAATGTTTACAGCATTTAAAAAATAATTTAAAGTAGTTTTTTCTTGGATAAAATTGTGCGTAAGGTGTGCGTAAAACTGCGCAAGGCTATAGTGCGTACTAAGACAACGTCAATAATAATAATAATAATAATAGCAATAATGAAATCAATAATAATAATAATAATAATAATAATAATAATAATAATAATAATAATAATAATAAACAACTCACCATCATAGTCGTTGCCACACTAGTATAAAAAGAAAATTTGAGTTTTTAAAATGGTAACAATATCGTCTGTTAATAAATAGGATTTTAAAAGACAATCCCTGTCAATTGTTATAATAATATTAACAACTACAATACACATCTATAAACAGCACAATTGCATTTAGAAGCGAACTGCTTGATTTTCTATCGAAACTCTTTTGCCAAGTGACCTTTTGAGAACACTTCAGAGGCTTTTTCTTTGCCTCAGTTTGCTCTCTAACAGAATGAGAGGGGACGGCAGCGTGTCCCACAGGCTGGGACAGAGTCAGAGCCCTCCGCGCCGAGCAGCATGATCAGAGCCCAGCATGAGAAGTGTCATTCTGAAACAGAAGGTGGGTTATGGGCTTATTTCCCACTTCCTATCGGCAGCTTCAGGCCTCTAGACGACAGCAATAATACCAAGAGTACAATCATCAAAACATGAGAGCAATTCAGGCCATGTGCGCATTTCAGCCTACACAAGATTTATCGCAATGCTGTATGTTCGTGAACAACGACAGGCACGAAAAAAAAAAATCAGAAAGACAAAATATTTGACTTGTTGAGTGTAACCACAGTGAAACGCTGCTTGTGCGTCTCTCCAGACTCTCCGATTGCACCAACCGTAATCAGGCTCATAAAAGTCCTGCGATACTTTCCCAAGTATAGGCCTAATAAACAAACGTCGTGTTAGTCAAAAGATTGATGGCGCCCTCACAGAATAGACCAGGTCAGGAAGGAATAAAATTCAATCAGAGAGCTGGAATCGTTTTTCATGAGACGGAAAAGGCAGAGAGGGAGACGGGGGTCAATGAGGAGGATGTCGGCCGCCCAAGCACCATCAACAATATAACAGGACATAGCACAGAGAGAGAGACAGAGAGACAGAGAAGAGAGAGAGAGGGTACAATGTGGAGTTTGTGACTCGAATTCCTTAAAATTGTGTGTAGCTACTACAAATTAAAAAGAAAAAAAAAGTACAAAAGACTTCCGCGCAGAAACGGTTGACATGGAGGACTATGACCTGTACTTCTGGCACTGAAAATGAACTGATACTGTAATTAGCAACGAGCTTATAGTTTCCGTGAGGCCCCGGGGTCCTGAAACCTGTCCCGAGGGGCCCAACAGCAAAACAGCTACAAATTTAATTTCTCATTCATTTCCCTTCTCAGAAGAAAGTTTATCCTAGAAAGAATCATTTTTGCTTAAACAGACACGTCCCCACCCACAGTGCAGACTGCGGTGGTAGAACAATAAAAACAACAATAATCAGATGCTGCTCAGGGCTAAATCGCATTCAAAAGGGGCCCGGGTCTGGCTCTTTGGGCTCCTTTGACACGGAGACATTTGGGGACCCCTGTTTCAGCCTGTACGAGGCTCCGCTCCGCTTTTTCCTGCAACGTTCCGCTACATTCCAGAAAATGCACAACTTCCCTCGCTGCTTTGGGTCGAATAACAAAGACAAAAGCGTCTATGTTGGCCAAGCCTTTAATATTTAACATATCAAAACTGCTCCGTTGCGTTGACTTTGTTACCTCGTGGGTTTTAAAAGCAAATGAGAAATTATGTTGAGCTAACTTTGTCTTCTTTTTATTGTTGCTTAGTCGCACCGATTATTATTTTCTAAAATATGATCGTAGTGCGCTAGTTTACAGGCGTGTTTGGGAAATATCAGAATATTATATATTCTGAATTCGATACACTTGAGTGCCAGCACAGTAGGTGAGATGTGTGTTACCCTGTGTTTGCTTGGAGGTCAAAGTTCAAGACATGCGCCCCATAACTACATTATTATTTTAAGATAGATAAAATAGCCACTAATATATAAGAACCCCATTATGCTGAAATTTACAGTAAATGTGTACTGAGAGCAAACAGATGTCTGTTACGACTAATATGTTGGAGGTGACAATCACGTCAGCATATGAAGCACAACCACAAATCAGACTGGCGTGAATAAGGCCAAATGGAGGTTGACCGGAGTTACACTGACATTATTGATAAATTTGTCACTTCAAGCGCTGAAAAGAAGTTTATGGATATTTATCTCAACAGAGACGAGCAGACGGGCTGAAACTCATTTTCCTTAAATATGACACTATTTATTTTCACTCTTCTGCTGCCGCAGGGATAATTTAAGAGCATCGAATGTAAAGGCTATAATGTTTGCAATTTTTGGTGCTCTAACAACCGATTATTATTCCATCTTACTGGCTACACAGAGCGCCAGCTATGCGTAAAAGCGCATGACTGAGGCAAAGTCTTTCCCAGAAGACATCTCCTACGTGGCTACCTGCAAACTACTAATTGCGCCGAGGTGAGCCCCTGCACACTGTGTGCACCTGTATGCCTGAGTGACCAGCTCTGCTCACTATGGAAAAGGCTGTGTTGTAGCTCTCGGCGAGTGTACAGGACCAGAGCTCCAAGCGCCATCTGGTTCTAATTAGGAGTCCATAGACGCAAATTTCTGTCTGCGGCCAAACGAGTGAAAGGTTGGAGGTCCAACACTTGTCTCCCATAAGGAAAAAAATAACCGCCGCGTGCAGCCTCTTATCCTGCGTGTCTCATTTTCAAGACAAATGGTCATTTTCGATGAAATGATTCACTCGGCTTTGTCAAAACAGGCAGAGCGATGAGGTGTAAACAAGGCTTCTGGATTAAATAATGATCTTGAGATGGCGCCGCATCTTCCAGTCTCAAGCGGTGAACTGGTGCGGACCTCTGCGCGCCGGGCGGAGGGATAATGGGGCACTGTGAATTCAGAGCGACGGGAAACGGCCGACCTGCGAATAACCCGACAGCCTTGGCGAGATACCTCAAAAAGGAACAGAGTTGCCTTCAAGTTACACAAAACCTGCTTCTCTGCTGCTCGGGCCCGCGGTTTCTAATTATAGCACCTTTTTACGCAGCGAGCACCTGAATGTCCGCGTTATACAGCGTGACATACAGTAATTTATTGTCAAGCGCAGTTTGATTTCATGAATATGGTTTTGAAGCTCTCATAGCCGACAACTTTATAACCTTCTTTTTAATCCGAACGGCAGGAATAAAGCCTCATTCTGTTGCAGGTGTGGGTGATAAAATTACATTCTTACGTTTACATTAATTTATTAATTACTTTATTATACGTCGGATTTCTCAGATATATATAAATATAAACATGTATAAATACAGTTTATTGTTAATTCACCAAATAAACAAACCGGTTCATCAAACGAATGAGCGTCTTTCCAACTTTTCAGTGGATTTGATGCCTTGAGCATGCTTTTTTTTTTTTTTTAACGTTCGCAAAACACATGGAGTCTTGAGCTCAAAGTAAAATAAACATTATAATTAAGCGGATTAGAACTGAATAGAACAGTCCAACAGAACAATACAAGAAGTTAGTGCAGTGATTTTTTTTTGCTTTGCCTCATTAAATGAATAATAATATATAACACATAATAAAAACAGACGGTGTAACACAATACGCACATATACACAAACGCATGCATGCACATAAAATGCATATTACATATGAACTCATAGCCTCATGAGGGTTTATATAGAGAGAGGAAAAGTTGGCTCCTAGCAGGGAGCAAACTTGAACTCTGTAACTTGTGACATGAGAGGGCCACTTCAGAGCTGTCCAGCTACTGCTATTTGAGCCACAGTAGCAGTTGTCTGTGTCTTTCGCGGGTCTCATCTCATTTTATGGTGCAAGGCGGCCACTGGGCTATGAAAACATCAACAGCAGAGACAGACTGCTGTAAGACTGAGACAAGAAGAAACAATCACTGTTAGAAATCAAAGAAATATGCATAAACATCTGCTTTAATATCCTAAAAATACAAATATTTTAAGGGGTGATTTTACAGGATATATTTAGCTTTTTATTCTGTTTGTAGAATTAAATGTTATTGTCTTTTTTTTTTTTTTTTTTCCTAACTTAAATTAAGCCATCATTGTCATCACTTTGACTATTAGGACTTTAAAGTTAGTTATTTTACTCAACATTCGGAAGATGGGAAAAATTAGAAAAGTAAATGCTGAAGACATAAACACAACAGACACACATGCACATTAATTTTCAGTGAATGAAATATGCCTCCTGGCTGAGGGGAATCTCTGCACACACATGGCAACGTCACGTTAGTTTTCTACCAGATTCTCCCCTGATCCTCACATCTTTTAAGCCCAGGGAGGCGGGTGTAAACTGCACCAAAAGAGGAGGAGACAGTGCTGGAAGTGACCCATCTCAATTCCGAGTCCTTGTAGTCGCCTCCAAGGAGGAGAAAAGAGAGTGTCACAGCAACCAGAGGGAGAGACAGTGATGAATTGGGCTGCAGAGTAAATGTCATCTTTCCTTAAAATAGACGAAGGAAAAAAAAAAAAAAGAAAAGTGGCCTCACACAGGAGGTGGATCACTGAGGAAAACAAACTTGAAATTTGATTTTGCTAGGGGATGGTGTGTGTGTGTGTGTGTGTGTGTGTGTGTGTGTGTGTGTGTGTGTGTGTGTGTGTGTGTGTGTAGAGGTAAAGCCATCTAAAGTCTTTAAGAATCCCAATGGCAATTAATTCCTGGCAAAGTCAGTGTGCTCTTCCATGCCGGATTGAAATCATGTGTGAAAGAGGGGATTTGACGAGTGTGATATTAAAAAAAAAAAAAAAAAAAAAAAAAAGCAGAGCTGTCTTCTCCAGACTTCCTCTTGAATTATTTCCCGCTAAGTGCCTCCTCACATCTTCCCTCTCCTGCCTTCGCTTTTCTTGTGAAGTTCCAAAAGAGGACAGTGCTGACAACAGCTCTGTGCTCCCTGGGACATCAACACTGGACTAATCCAATACATGCTGGCTGATTTATTAGAAACAGAAACATCTGCTGAATTTTTTACAGCCATCAGTGATGAACATTTTGTATGAGGCGTTAGCTCTGTCAATCATGCAAAGAGGTCAGCGGGTCACGAAATTATCTGATTAAAAAGTGCTGAAAATTCAGAGCTGCTGCAGCAAATCTGTCAACAATAACAAATCCAATCAGGGGAAATGCCGCGTCATTCTTCCCTTCCCCAAATCTCCACTCTTTCCGTACCTTTCTGACAATGTTGACAGATTTGGTAAGTGATGTTTGGATAAAAGAGGTTCTCAGGTGCAGATACAAAAGTGAATCAGCTACATCTTATTGATTAACTGTTAACTTTGCCTTCAGATACATGTGCCTCGTTTATATGATGATGCTTGTCCTCATGATTAAACTTTATTTCAAGCTTGAAACAATCAAACGATCGAGCCTGAAACACATCTTGATATTGCTCAGCAGCTATTCATCAGTTTCCTTGTAGATTGATAACTGTGACTGATTCACTTTGCCACGGTTGCCGTTTTATTCGCAACACCGTGCTTCTGAAAGACGGAGAGTGCAAGTAACTTTGTGTGTGTGTGTGTGTGTGTGTGTGTGTGTGTGTGTGTGTGTGAGAGAGAGAGAGAGAGAGAGAGAGAGAGGGAGAGAGAGAGAGAGTATCCATAAGCATAGCTGTGTTTCACCTGGACTGTGTTCTTGTCCCTGCAATCAGGATTGCAGGAAGCAGAGATTCACCTGCAACTCCTCCCCACCAACACCACTACCACACACACACGCGCGCGCGCGCGCGCACACACACACACACACACACACACACACACACACACACACACACGAATAACATGGAGAATTGCACACAGAAGGGGGTGTGAGGTGAAACACAGGCAAGGAAAAACAAACTGGCTCAAAGAAAAACACTGACCTGACCAAAAAGGCACATTTTTACAGTTTCTGAGGAGATGCAAAGTTCAGTTAATTAAAAATATAACTTGTGTGCAGATGGGATCACATAGTCAATCACATGGATCTGATTTGTAGCATTACCCTTAAATGGACATACAGTATTAGGTTAAGTAATATTAAGATATGCAGCATGGAACAAAAATATGGTAAGGGATTAATTGCAATATATGTAATATAATATAACCACATACAAACAAATATCCTACATATGAGAAGTGCAACATAAGTCTTTGCAGTGATGCAAAATGGATCTCATATATCAGCTGTCTGAGCTTGTGTCAATGGACAATCTACCCTTTGACCTCTGAGAGGGAAACCATTCCTCCCATTGTTTACTCTTCAACCAGTTAACTAATTTTCTCTAAGTCGTTCTCTCCCCGTTTTCATGCTTGGTTGCGTTGTGAAGAGCATTCAGAGGAGGAGAAAGTCAAGGAAGAGAGAGCACTAAAAAGGGAAAAGAAAGGCGGATTTAAAAACAACATGAATTTGATCTGTAGACACCAAGAGGGAGAATTAGTAAAGGAAAATATCACACAAGGGTAGGGGGTGAGGGGATGATGTGATGGTCGGGAGGACACATCCTCAACTCCAGAGTCATACCAGTGCATGAGTTGAAATATCTAAATATGTAAATGTCACTGTAGTGCTATAAAGCTTTGAATTCTGGCGTTCTTCGACTGAAAATAGTCATTTTAAATGCTCAAGGATTGATGTCTGTTTTGGATTTATGAAGGCTAATAATCTTCCATGACCTTTGACAAACCCTAAAAAATGCATTATAATCCTATGTGGCTCACACTGCGAGTCTAGAATATAAATAAGTGCATATTTTACATATTTCACATGTTTCACTGTGTTGAACAAACCCAAAGAAAAGTCAGTGTCTGCACTCACGGGAAACTCATATACTTCCAGTGGCTCTGCATGCATTTCTCTGAGGTGTGCAGGTGTGAGGTCTTCTCCGTCTGGTGAGAGGCAGCCAGATGGTGTTTGTGTGTGATGGCGAGCAGCAGCGATACAGCGGTGGTTCCTTTCACAGATCAGCACTCATATCTCTGTTCCATCTCCAGGCTCTCCGCTCATATAAACATCCCCAGTCCATGGCCCTCTGATGTTTTTGCCATTGTGTTTACAGTGAGAAGTCAGGCAAATACGTGAACTTTAAGACAAAGAGAACGAGGATGAACAATGGGCTCAGTGGCAGAGAGCTTGAATTAGCTGCAGTGAAAAAAATTGAAATATTCTAAAATGAAAAAAAAAAAAAATCTTGATAAATTATTAACAACCAAGAAAAAACACTGACAGTCGATCTGCTTCTGCTGCACATTATGTTCCCTTTGTATTGCCTGCAGTCCCAAGCAGATCTTCTAATGGGATTTACCAAACAGCATTTAATCCTGCTGAGGTTTTTATGCACACTCTGCACCCCCGGTCTGCACACCATACTCCACACGCAGTAGGAAACAAGTTCAGCTACACTGATTCAGCATGGGCGGACCCCGACCCAGAAAAAAATAGAAGTCACGTTTCAGTGCTCAGGGCCTGTGGCAACCGAAATGAAGAGTTCAGGAAAAGTGGAATGCAACACACACATGCACGCACACGTAAATGCTTACTCACAATTCTTACTCATTCTGCCAGAAGGTGAAATTGTCTTTGCAATGGAGCAAATGAGATGTGGCTTTCACTTTGGAAAATGGAGCTTTTGTCTGAAATTAATCTCACAAAAAAAAAAGAAACAATCATTTCCAACCCAAACCCCATGCGATGCCATGACTCCAACATCAAAGCGTGCTCAAAGCGATTGTCTCCCCCCTCGCTCCTTTTAAACTGCCTCTTTTTCAAGTGGAGAAAGAAGAAAAATCCCCTGAACATCAAAGAGGGAGACAGAGAAAGTAATTTAGCCTTATCTTAATTGAGCTGCAATTTTAATAATGATCTTACACATTGGGACCGAGGAGGAGAGAAGGAGCTGCATGCTGCAGGACGAGAGGCGGGCTCCCCTGCTATGGGCTCCACTGCTCTGCTATGGTTGTCTAATCTCAGCTCCAGACATGTCATTGGCTGGTGATTTATGATGACCTAATGTTTTGTTTACTTCATGCTCATAACAGGCAGGCAGATTGCATAGGGCATGCAGTATGGGGAAACATGAAAGCGCTGGGACTGCTTTGCAGGGCTGCAGTCCCCAGCAGCTCGCAGAAATAAACAGCTCTGTGCTTCAGCCACCTGGCACAGCACCTCCTTCAAACTGAGGGCCAGAGCTGCCGGCCACTGCGAAGTTTACAAAAGTCCCAGGCCGTGTGTTTCACTGGCTGTCATGAGGCAGCCATCAATCTGCGATGCGGAGGTTAGGCACTCAATTTAACCTCTGGAAAAACACATTGACCCCTGCATTCATGCACTTTCTCAATAATTGACTCGCCTTTGCCAGACAAGAGGACACAAATATGTGCGCTGACAACTGTTTGACAGTGAGGTCAAGAGTCCAGTAAGTCAGTCCTCTTTTAAACGTCTTGGATTCAGCTCCTGTTGGTGGTTTTCTGGTATTTAGCGTAGCAGCTGAGAGGGACTCAAACAGTCCTGGGTGCTGCGTACAGAATATCCTGCGCTGCTATGGAAAATAAACACAATAGTCGCTTTGTGTGAGAGATTTAAATGATATGATGTCATATTGGTTGTATGCTTAAACTGTGTGTATCTGATCTGGACTGTGATATGGTGACTCAAATACCTTTTCTCTGAAAGTAAAGAGAAATACTTGTGGCGTGGGGCATGTTAGCGAACATTAAGGGCAGGGGGACACAAGGAATCTGGGGCCACTTCTGGCCCTTATCTCCACCAGCTGTGGGGGTATACCCAGGTTTCACCTTTCCGATGCAGGCAGTAAAAGTGATGGCTTCACATATTTTCTTTAGTTTCATTACAGTTGATGGCTCACCATAAAATCTTTGTATACAAGCTTCAAGTACTAATAGAAGCCAAGGAAAAAAATGCTTGTTTTTGATGCATGTCTCAGATGAGATATTTACTTTTTTTTTTTCCAGGCAATAAGGTAACAAATTAGAGTTCTTTAATCTCAAATGGGCACAATTTCTGGGAAAAAAGGGTTTATGACTTTGAATCCACAGTCCAGTGATAGTCAGTCAATTTTTGCCCACATGCACTGAGTCATTCTTTCTTCTGCTGACTAATAATACTGCCATGCTGGGAGCTGACCTACAATGGACCTGAGGTCAAAATCTTCATGACTAACACTCCTTCTGTGTGTGCAGCAGGACTTATTAACTTGGATAGATGTTTAAAGAGATTGGAGCTGTAGACATTAGCAGAGTGGGTTTGGGTTCAATTTGGGGTTTCACCAGACATACGTACAAAATGCAGGTCACTGCAGATTAAAAGAAGGTAGAATAATTATGATTAAATTGTTTTTGATTAAACGGGCAGGTGAAAGATTGAGGAGCAATAGTGTCACGTTCCAGTAACCAAAAAGAAAATATTATTATTAAAAAAAGTAAAAAAAAAAAAAAATTAGCTTTAAATATTCACACATTTTTCAGCATGGCAAAATTTATTATAATACACTTTGGGAAAAAAAAGAGTGAAGAATCGGGAGAGACAGCAATATGTCAAATAGATTAATAAATGGCCTCTTGGCAGATCTCCCCATCTTGTAAACTCCAACTATTTAATTCTATGTGTTTCTATTGTTTATAACACTGCCCAGAGGCCATGCCTACAACTCCCAGAGATGGAGATGTCAATTGTGTAAATATTTTTCTCCTTCCCTGTCTGGCCATTCAAAATCCAATTTGAAAATCCCATCAGATAGGCATTTCCTCCTTCTGCACCAGCAACCAGAGCAGGCGACTGCTACATTCTTATCTTATCAGGAGCAACAATCTTGCATCTCGTCGTGCCCAAACAGGGAGAAAGAGAATCATAAGTGGTAATTTAGCTCCCACCTCTGCCACAAATAATGCACATACTGAAACAAACACGCAGCTTTTTCTGTCATCGACTCAGATTGGATATTGGCTTTCTGTCAAGCAAAAGAGCGTAAAGGAAAAACCCTCTTCTTGCTCTTAATACTCCCCCGGCTTTCCCTTCTTTTTCCTCTCTCCTGGCACGGTGACATGCATGATAAGAGCAGCGAAGCAAACTGTGAGCTCTGTCTGGGTCTGAACAGGAAGCACAAGGGAATCAGTGGTATTGTCAATCAGCGACGGCTCTGCTGCCGTCAGAGGCTAGAACAATAGCCACAGAGTCCCCTGGCATCGGGAAAACGTAGTCAGCCTGCAATCTTACTAGCACTGACAGAGGAGATAAAGTTAAGAGGAAAGTGAGAGAAAGTAATCCAAAAATGACATTTACTTGCATGCATGTGGACACACAGGCACATTCAGATCCACCTTTTATTTTCCTATCTCTATCAAGATTACTTAAGATCTGAGTCGTGAAAGTGGGTTGGAAAGTTCACTGCATGAGTCAAGTTACAATCAACCCTCTCATACCTGGGTGCCTGCCACTCAAAATGTTGATGAACATTAAGAGCACATACACTAAAAAAATATATCATCAGAAATATCATTAATGCCACAGTAATGGTAATGCACCTATTTCCAATATTTACAACTCAGGACATATCACAAGGGAGATATTGACAGTTGCAAGGCCTCCCCTACTTTCGCTAGTGGCTAATAGCTGTTTGCTGCTCTGGCACACCACAAGCAGTTTACTACCAGAACAATGGCAGCTTTATCACATTTTTATAAGCAGCTTATTTTTTTGAAAAGATGGCTCTTCATTTCAGACAGAAGTAGCTGGCGACTGTCAGCTGAAATGACAATTGTAACTGGCAGATTTTTTTCTGTGTAGCTAGCTAGCTAATTAAGCTAACATTAGTTCCATGGGTTGGTTGAAACTGTTGACTTTTTAATGTTAACAGCAGACTTGCTTTAAATGAGAAGAGAACAGAAAAGGGTAGCAAACATTAACCTAAACTCTGCTAGGTTTCCGGACTAGCTTCGTCACAGTGGGGAAACACCAGGCTAGCTGAGTGTGCTAATTGTAATTTTAAAAGTAAGCTAACCTGCAACACTTCAAACCAGTGTAGTTAATTACGTAGCTACCTACTGCTAGTACGCAAGTCAGACATGCTAATATTTGCATCTCGTGTTAGAGCAGATAAACACGCTGTTTAATCGATTCCTTACATTTTTCCTCTTGTGATTTTGGTTTTGGAAAGGTGCTGAAAAATACACCATCCTCCAAACTCTTTAGAGACCCAGTATTAGAGTTCCATCCACATTGTTTCAACAAGTGGAGGAATCTAAGGTTTGACCGTCTTGCTGTGTCTCGTTACGGTTGCTAAGATGTAATCAGTCCATGGACAGTCACTGTTCTTGGGAAAGGTCAGCTCCCACATTGAGACCTCACAAAGATGGAACATTTTTGTGTCTTTTTGGTCAGAAAGCAGTAACATTCCTACCAGGGCTTTCTTTACATAGCAGGAAATCTAACCCCAATCACACAACTGCAAAGTAAAAGCGAGATACACTATGAAAACAAACAAGGCATAGAGACTTGCTAATTTAATGCCATGGTAGCCTATACATTATTGCAGAGGAAACGTTTTTTACTGCCAACATAAATACATTCCACCCTCATGTTGCACATACTGGGGATGAAATATGATCAATAATGCAGTAACTAGTGTAAATAATAGCCCTGAGAGCAGCTGTAATGATGATAGATCTAATTGCTTCTGTACAGAAATGTGTTCAGGCTTCTGAAACTTAAAAACGGGGAAGCGTGTGGGTAAAATTCCCGAAAAGACATTTTACTTTAATGGAAAGTATGGAACACACATCTACTATAACTCACACACACACACACACACACACACACACACACATACACACACACACACACACAGGACAGGACACAGCGAGTACATCCTTCAGCTGACACTTACTGGAGGGGAAGTCGGGCCTTGAAGCTGTTGTATGACATCAGCACAGCAAAAGCGACACCATTTATCACCGACCACCGAACATGGAGACATTCATAACATCCTGACAGGAAAATCTTGTGGAAAATAATCACTTGGGCTTTGATAAAAACTTGGCTCTTTCTTTTGCTCTTCATTTAGACAGTGTCCCATTCTTCTTTGCTGTTCTTTATCTGTGACTTTTTTTCATTTATCATGCATTGAAGCTGCCATCACATTAAGCTCTGTGTTAATGATTTTGAATTAAAATTACTTTCTGCACCTTAAATATTTATCGTGAGTGATCTTTTGGTGATGCTTTAAAGTTACAGAAGAAAGCCATTTGTCACGTTGAGTTGGTCAACACAGAAGGTCATGGTGCGCTTTGGCTGATGGTGATTTATCATCTCTCATGGAAAGACAGTTATCAGCGTGATATTCATATTATGGCAAACTCACAAAAGAAGAAAGAGGAGATGACCAAATCTTTCCAGAACACACTCATTTGGGTCCAAAGGTTAGTCAGCCCTTTCCCGTTTAAGCAAAGCACGGAGTCTCTAGCAGCTCTTTGTAAACGACCTGCTCTCACTTTTGGTCTCCCTTTTGTGCTGCAGTGAGAGCGGTGCTTTTGTCATATGTCAGAGGAGCATGGACAGCAGCCAAGCCTGTCCGTGGGTCTTCCTATTTTGACACCCTAAAGCACCTGCCCTCACTGAAGCATGGCAGGGAACGTCACAGAGAGAACAATAGAGAAAGGGCCTCTTTCCAGCCACTCCTCGCCGGCTGATCCAGCACTGACTGCCTGTCACTCAAACCCATTAAAGGTCAGTGTAGCTTGCTACCCTCCAGCCCTCAGGAGGACATGCCTTCATGGACCCTGCCAGTTTTTACACTCACTTTTTCCTCGCCACCATCTCTCCTTTTCCCCTCAAAGGTCATAAGAGGGGGATATCCCAGAAGGAAATGCCTGAGCTCTGAAGGAGGTGCCTGCGCTCTCTATCTCCCCCCCCCCCCCCCCCCCCCCATTACTTTTAGCATAGTCCTGGGTGTTATCGCTCCCATGTAATGGAGTGCTGGGTGCTGATAACAGGATGTCAGAAGAAATTACATCAACTGCATTACTCTTTTTTTTTTTTTTTGGCAAAAACACAGCTATTTTGGTGACACACAGACAGTAGAGAATTTATCATGTTACGCTAAGATTTTTGACACCTGCAAATGGAGAAACTCTACCTCTACTCTTAATCAGTGGAGCTGTATAAAGATGAAAAAACAGTTGCTCTACTTACTATATATGTGTCTTTATTGAGCTTTATCAGTCAAAACAGGCAAAAATATAGATTGTTGCTGCACAGTTAATTCCAAAACAACCATTATTATTAGCTATCTTGATGTCTTGCTGCATATGATAGCAGTTGCATGCTTCTCTGTCCATTTTTTGTCAGGTTGTAATTCTGAAACACGAAAAGTATTTCCTTTTTGCTCCTCTTTGTTTTGAGTTTGTTTACATGACACAGGTGTCACCATGGGTGCATCCATAGCCTTAAATGCCTCACTTCAAACGGCAAACCCGTTCTTCAAGTCAGACAGTAATTCATAACATGATGAAAGCTGATGATGGGTTAATTCAGGGTGGCAAGTAACAGTTGGCAATAACACTTTGCCCAAGCAATAACTCACTTGCTTCTGGACTTACTAATTAGTGTCCAAAGGTAGAGATTTATGGAATATTGGGACAATTTTTACTGTAAATCAAGCCACCCTTCAAAAAGGTGCCTGACATAACTCCAAATACATTAAATGTTGCCAAAAATGTGACAGAAATTTCACCCATCCATTCATCCATCCATTACCTAGAACAGCTTATCCTTCTCAGGGTTGCAGGTAACTGGAGCTCAGAGGTGGGGCACCCTTAGACAGGTTGCCAGTTGCACAGAAAATTGAAATATTTTTCCAGGTCGGTCCCTCTAAATAATGAATCGAACTGTAAATGGTTACCCAGAATCATCCCTCACGTCCATTAGACCATACTGAAGACAGAACTTGAAGAGCAACAAGACAAACTGCGCATAAGCAGAGGCATGCACACAAGCAAGCCTGCACACTCAAGCACAAGTGTGTTCAGCCATATCAGCCCTGGCATTCCAGCCCCTAGCTTGGGTGCAAGAAATGATTTAGGTCTCTTCCTCTTGATAAATGCATACCTTCACTGTAGTAAAATGAGGGGGTGCAGGGAAGGAAATATGAGGCACCTGACGTGGCGATACTTCATGCAGCACCTCGTTCATCTCTGGTGTTGTGAAGACAGATAAATCTCTTTTTTTATGGCAACTCCATCATCAAGCGCAGGAGATAGAGCGCCCGCTGCCATGGTGATGACGACTCACCCCTATCACTGCACCACACAGGCCTGAAGTATAGGGAGCTATGCTTGACTGCCTGCCCTCCGTATCCATCAAGACCAGATATGAAAGGACTATTTGTGATAAAGAATATCACCTTTTCGGCTGAAACTGTGTGTTACTCTGTGGGCTATTGATGAAACATGTAAAACACACTCACCAAATATTTTCTATATATGTGTCAGACCAAAAGAAAATAAATAAATAAATTATATATATATATATATATATATATATATATATATATATATATATATATATATATATATATATATATATATATATATAAGGTCCAATGCAAATAAAGACCAGTGACTGAAGTGATAATAAATGTCTTTGCTGTATCTGAGATTGCACACATCTCATGAAGGTGAAATAAATGGCTAACCTCAGCAGCTATCTTATTTTCCTTGTTTAACAGCGCAATCAAATACCCTTTTTTTCTCTCCCAAGGAGAGCAGAGGACGTGAAGGGAAAAGCAACTCCTCCAATGATCTACTAATAGCCCCGGGCAAGCTTCAACCACAGAACTGTCCATCATCAAGCTACAGTTCCTGCCTCTGGGTTAATAGTGAACGTGCAGATAATGTCAGTCAGTTTACCTGCTGCAGTGACAGCTTTACTGGGCTATGTTTGCACTGAACCTTTGCTGGCAGCGTCTCAGATTTGAGGATTTAATATGTCTTTGACTGGTCTCTGTTTCCAGGAGGCATCATATTACGAATGAATCCAAAGGTAAAGCAAGTCAAAGTGAACTGGGATTTTTTTTTTAAATTTGTAAAAAATTGTTTTATTATTTCATCATTAATTTTTGCAATATACAAGTTTTAGTCAGCACTGTTCTTTCTTCTTTAGGATTTGATTCTTTTTGAGCTTGCTACTATATAATAACTTTAGGACAAGTCAGCCTGTGATTAAACTGGAATAAAAACAGGCAGTATGAAATTAATATGAGGGAATTTGAAAAAACAAGTACTCAAGATGGCAAAATAATATCAAGATCAGCTATTTTAACAGCTAAAAATCATAAATATGCTCATTACTGTGCATCTATCAAAACAGGTCAATCAGCTCATCTGAGGATACTGAAGTGTGCTTGTATCTTACATTGATGAAGAGATGTGATCAATACCTCCTGACATTTTAGCTCTGCTTGTTTTTGGATATAAAAACAAAATCAAAACAAAATCTCAAAAAACCTTGACAAAAATAAAAAAATAATAAATTTGAAAGTAACTGGCTAGAAAGGCGCTCATCTGAAACTTGTGAGGAGAGTCATAAACCATGTGAGCAAAAGAGATGATAGCAGGTCGCCTGCCTCGTCCATGGCAGCTGTCAGCCTTGGCTCGTGGTTCCCTTCTCTGGGTCAGAGGTCATCCAGCTGTGGCCCCTCCCCCCCTCTCCTTCTCCCCCTGACACAGCAGATGTGGTCAGACCACCATGGTGAGGGCCTGACCACATCTGGCTCTGATTACAGCCAGACAATCCAGCTTTATCAGCTCCATCCACTTCGCTGAGCTCTGCTACACTCATTCTCCCAGAGGTGATGTGTGACACATTCTCAACTCACCAATAGCGGCTTTACAGAGTGATTTATACTGTATTTACGTCTCCAAAACTGGGTTATATGCTGTCCAAGTTCTATTGGTTCGAGTATAACACATGAACATAATATCTAACTGTATAATGACTACAGCTAACTACACATTTATCTACCTGCACAATAAACTTTAATGCTCTCTTGCCCCTTATTTTCCCCAACTTTCCTCCTGTGGAAAGTGATAAATCCCTGCTTGTCAAACAAAACAAATAACTAATGACTTAATGATATACTGCTGTCTCTGAGGGCCGCTGCTGAACCTCCATCAGCTTGTGAGTGAGTCTGTGTTTAAGTATTTGCCTGTACTTGAACATGTCAGTTCAACCATGGGATAGCGTCAGCTTTCACAACCTACAAAGCATTTTGTTGCTCATTAGACTCCATACATACCACCTTTATTCTGACAGGAAGTCACGTGATCTGGATGAGAAATATGTCACACTTGCAGATAGAAATCCCAACATCCATAAACAAGGGAGTTTGAGAAAGGATTATGTTGCATGCAGGGATCACTGGCTACGGTTTATTTTCCCAGGGTGCCTTTCCCATTATCCCCACCCCTTTGCCAATGAAATCTCCACAGCTCTTAGTTCCTGTGGTTACATTGGGATATCTCAAATCACTTCAAACAAACAGTTGACAGATGAGATGGAATTCCACATTTATGAAAATATGAACCTGAAATCGAGTCTAGCATGAAAAATGTATGAATACTAAGTGAGGGAAGAAGCTTCATGCTTGTTTTAATGGCTAAGACACCTTTCCATGGCAGTGACAGTAGTGATTGATACCTACTACATCCAAAATGTTTCACGAAGTCTAAGCCTGCTTGCTCAATGCTAAACACCTGACGTAGATCATTGCACGTCTCCTGTCGCCTGCTGTCCTCATCACGTCTGAGGCTAATGGGAGATGTTGTCGGGATGCTTATCACAATGCCTTAAACCCTCTCCTACCCCTTTATCCTTGCAACCATCATCACCCACTTTAACCTCACTCAACCCCGACGGCAGCCCGGTGCTGGGCCGCTCTCTGCAGGCTTCCGCATGTCAGGGGTCCCTGTGCAGTCCACTCGCAGGGACACATGCATGTGCACTAAAGCTGTCACCGCCTCCTACTGCTGCCAGTGCATGAGGTTATCTTCCCCCCAGAAGTCCCAACTGGCCCACTGTTGCTGTTTGATCTTTAGTACTACTGAATGACTTTTGTTTCCCCCACGTTTAACCGTCTATGAATTGAGATTTGAGATCTGCAAAAGGTCTGGCAAGGTATGTGGATTCGTGACTCGAAAACATTCATTATTCCAAAGGTCGATGTTTGATGCACTTGGCAGCCCACAACAATACTTGACAAGAGCTTGGCTACAGTGTAACTGTAATTCTTGCCTTTACCAGGCCAGACTGCTGATGAGACCTGGGGGTTTATGGATCCTATCAGCAACAGGAGGAAATGGGTGAGGTTTGTTGCTCTTGAACTGTGAGAACAAATAAACAGAATGCTAATTAGAGAAGTTCAGTTGTAAATGGCCCCCCACTGATGGTGAAAGCTGCCAATCAGGGAGGAGGGTGCGTCACCTCTTTATTACTGGTAAGGTGATGATAGCCCAAAAGGTCCTTCAAATTTAGTGAAGTAACTTGGTTGATATGCTACCTCTTAGTAATGCAGCTTAAAAATATCACACATCAATGTAATGGTGGTTAACCTTGAACCACAAGTGAACAGAACTTACTGTACTGTAAGGGGAAATACCCTTGTTCACACTGTGGTTGATAGTTAGATGGTAAGATTGATACCACTTTCATATCTGTCCATTATTTAGTAATGAGGATACAGTCAGCAGCCAGTTTGCTTAGCTTGCGATTAAGCTTACCTGACTTTGACTAAAAACCACTACTTGTTGTTTTTACATTTCAGTTTTTGTACAGATGAAACAAATTATACATTAAGTGCTAATTAGGGAGCTTTAATGATGCTGGTAGATGAATTTTGTTACCTTTTGACAGAGTCAGGCTAGCTGTTTATTCCTGTTTCCAGCCTTTATGCTAAGCTAAGATAAACACTGGCTGCAGCTTTGTATTTACTGCACAGATATGAGTGCTATTGATCTTTTCATTGATACCAGAAAGAGAATAAGCATATTTCACAAACTGCTGCTCCTTTAAAGATTACACGGTTGTCACTTCCCACTTAATGGGCCTCTAATCTATTATGTAACTCTAACATCACGCCATGTTCATTTGCACATGACAAACACCTACACTCATGCAGATGACAGAGCAGATCTGCAAATCATTCACTCACATGGGACAGCTAGAGTGTGAATCTTGCACCAAATTGGTAATAAGGGTTTACTGACACAAAACTTTTTTCTCTTTTTTAAAGTGGAAAATCATTCAAATCAGACATGCTGCCAACTGGCCGAGGAGTTTGCTACTTTTCGGGTGTCATCAAAGTGACCCAGTTGGTTGAGCCTCCAACATGTGTGAGAGTGTTTTCTTTTGGGGGAGGAGTGAGGGTCTAGAAGACTGCAGGGAGCTAATTAGAAGCTATTCTCTAACTCAGGGCCAAATGGAGCAATTATCTGGCCGAGTGAGTAGATAATTCCCTCCCATTCATCTCCCACTGTCAGGGTCCCGCTACCCACCAACCTGCGTTGAGGATTGGATGCTGGGCTTGTTGACATCCAACCTCCTCCTTCTAGTCCCTTCATCCCTTTCTCATATGTGACTCCCCACTATCTCTAAGCAATAGTCAACATGTCAGATCACCTAGCTGATCATTTCTCCCATGGTTGTCACATACCATCGCCTGCCCCCAACAGGATTTATGACTACCACATCTCAGGTTCACCTAATGAGTCTGTTGGACACTGGTGGGAGAGCTGGCTTAAAGGGATGATTAATGTAGCAGCCTGATAGGTCCCATGCTTGATGAAATAATGCAAAACGGGCTTGCTGCTAGAATTAGAATTAAAAATGAGGTTGGCAAAGGGACAAAAAGAAAACCTGATTACCCAGGAAAACAAAAGCTTTGCGCTCTCCCGCCCTATGCATGACTTACAACAGGTGATCTGTTTGTCTTCACTCACGTTCAGCATTTTGGAATGCTACGTGAGAATTGTCTGCTAACATTTTACACACAGTGCAAGACCTCTGTCCAAAGTTTAACATTTCATTGCACATCCAAGGTTAGCCGGAAAGTTCATGCTGCTGACAGGAGTTGCCATTTATTACGGTGAGTATCTCTCTTATAACCAATGCAAAGAAGGCATCCTTTCAACACGTTTGCTGTACTGAAAAGAGGTGTTGAGAAAACAGGACTAAAAGACTTCACTCATGCAGAACTCCAGCACATGAGTCATACGCAGCATGTGAGCGTGCAGTTGTGAAAGTGGCTCCCAAAAGTAAAAAAGAAACAAGAGTAGGGAAGATAAGTAACTTATTCAAGTTACTTAAGATAAAAATTCATTAGCACAGTGACTCACTCATTCCTCAATCTTAATTCAGGTCTCGCAGATATGCAGAACACAGTATCATCATATCACAGTACTTAATTTTCAATATGAGGACAGTAGTTTATGCACAAATGTTAGAATATGAACCTGTAAAATGTGTTGAAAATGAATGCTGCATGAATTTTAGAGAAGGTATCACAATAGATCTGATATGGCATCTTTGTTTTCTCAAAGACAAATTTTGTTCAAACCTCCTTGTCTCTAGTTCAATTAGATTGTTAGGGGTCATATGTCTAGTCTCTGCCACCAGAGAGGGTTCACTGAGGCACAGGGAGTTTTAGGAATGTCTGGCCTGTACCGGCCTGGGTGTCTCCAATGAAATATTCAATCACTAAAGATGGAGAAAGCTCAGAAGACAGCACCAGGCCTCCCGTGTCCTCCCACCTCCAGAAATACATGCCCCATCACACCCGAGTAATCTGTGCTCTTAAGATGTGTTGCGTGAGGGAACTTCTCACTTCAGAGCCAAATGTCTGTGTGACAGAGCTGCTTTTGAAAGTCGTGCTCAATCGTTTTCCCTCCCTTACTTCCTCTCCTTTCCTTGCAGCTGAGGTAAGAAGACGGGGTGAGAGGAAAGGGGCTGAGGCATCCACATGACCTTGGAATTAGTAGAACTCCTGGGACACAGCTTGCTGGGTGGGACAGCATTGGCAGCTGCTGGATTTTTCCCTCTCGGGTGTATAAGATTAATGCATGCATTGGGGTTTGGGGGTTCTGAGGCAGAGGGGGGCTTTTGGGGCATGTGCAGTTGGAGTAGAAGTGATTCAGGACAGGTCTGCACATTGTCAGGGTCTCATGCAGGACATTCTGCAATGGGACAAGTGTTACATGGGACCATAACTGAACCACTTACATCTCATGGTTTAGATGAGATCTTATTTATTTAACATTGGATATGCAATACATTTTGGTTCATATGAGGCTTGCATCACTCCGCTACACAGAACCTGTGTACTGTTTCCTGCAAGGCCACACGCACACCAAACACTGAGAAATCTCCCTTTTTCGCCTATTGTGTATTATTTTCTTGAACACAGAACAATGGTCCATTTGTATCCCTTTCATACCCTTTTAAGAATCATGTGATTCTTACATGTTTTAGCCCATTTGCTGCAAATTATGAGTTCTTCTTAATTTAATTTGGGCATTGGCGTATTCATTTTTCTAACTTTTCTGTAGGGTTTTGCACTCATTTACTTACGAACTCCAAGTTTCTACAAGGTCAAGGTGATGGATCAATTGTCTGTAGCAATCTTCAAGAATCCTCTAATAACATATGGGAATGAACTGAAATCAATGGCTGCCTGGAAAAAAATTAGAAACTCATGGTTTCTTTGAGAAATGGTCAGCAGTAATATAAAGTATACACCATTTCTAATTAAGGATTACAAACCTTTAAAGAGACTAATAATCAAGCTGAGGACATTGTGAGTTTTGACTTGAAATCAGTTTTAAAAAAATTACACCTACCAAGAGGTTTGGATGGCCATGTGTTACTTGATGCCCCCAGTAACAAATCTTCAGTGGCCTTTTTACCAGAGCTCACCACCCCAGGAGGCACTTTTACCTTCAGGTCCACCACAGTAGCATTTTCAAATGGAGCTTCCAGACCTCAGCTCAGCTCAGCTGCTCAGGCAATCAGTGCTTTTTTATTTTTTTTTAATTTGGGAGGGAGTGTGGCTGTGCGCACACACGTGTGTTTGTTTGTACACTGTGAATGTGTGTGTAGTGTGCGGTGTGTGAATGCGTTGCAGCGTGATGCATATAACATATTAGTGTGACATAAATCCCATGGCCTCAGGGCCTAAGTGTCACCAACACGGGCAAATAAATACTGGAAATACAAGCGTGGACTGACTGACGTGTCATTGCTGTTTGACTTCTGTATGTGTACTCAGGCCACACATATCTATTTATCCAACTGTATTTTGATTAGGTGAACAAATGTAGAAAGATAAATGCTGAAGCAGTCGGGCCTGTCGTATAAGATGTATATTTATCCTGGCACTGCGGAGCACTTTATAACACTAATCCTGTGGAGTTTTCATGTGTAAACAGCATTTGAGATTATGTAAAAACATTTTAGGATTATGTAAAGGAGCAATTAGTCACAAAAAGCCGCTGGCTCGGCGGCATGCACGGACACGGCTCAGAGTGGCTGCACTCAACAAGCCCTTTCATCTGGTATTAATTGAGACATTTCATTTAAGTTTCTCACTTCTCACATGTAAGTTTGTCTATCTTTCTGACAGGTGTTGAAAAAGCAAAGCTACTACACATTCTAACAAAGCCATCACGTCTGCCATGGTCCCGTTCAGTGATTCACTCCTTTTATTATTCCGCCATTTCTCTCTTTATTTGAATTCTCACTGACCTCATGACGTAGTGTGGAATCAGGGTATTAATCGGGACTTAGGCCCAGCCTGTTCCCGGGCTCTCATCTTGGGAGTGCCTACAAAGGTGCCCGAGCAGACCAAATCCTGGCTTCATTTCTCCATATGAACTCATTTCCTTGTGGTGGTTCTCGAGTTCATGGCAATGTAACCTGAGGAGAGCATGGACCGAGGGCCTCCAGGGGATGAAAGCATCCAAAAGCCTGAGAATTAACCCCTCGGGTCAACTGCATTATCCACCTCTATTTATAGTTAAACTTTAATTTTTACCGGGTGAAAAAAGGCAAAAAAACAGGATTACAGGGGTCACAGCAAGAGATTTGCAGTTAATTAAATCAATTGTAGAGATTGACAAAATCTGTGGCTTTTTCCCTTCAATATTCTGTCCACTTAGTGACATCGTAATTAGATTACATGACTAAATTTCACAATCAAGGAGACTAAAAGTGTCCGGGATCTTATTCTTTTTTGTTTCAAAGAGCTGACTGAAAAATCCTATATTTAAAAAATATATATCCAATCAATCTTTTCAATACTTTTCAATTTCTAAAAAATGTTTTTAATACAAAACACGTACTGTACTTCTGAATCTCTCTTCATTTTAAATAGTGGTTTGTGATTAATTGAACATGCAGTCTCCAGTTCCTAATTTCCTCTTTCTTAGTTACCCGGGCAAGCCCCCTCTCATATTTTCTAATTGGTAATAAGGGAAAGAACAGAGGAGTCCTTTCACATTGCAGTGGGGCTTTTTAATAAGGTTCCTTCCTGTCTCTTCAGGTAGTTTTTAACATTAAAAGCTGATTTTTTTCAGTATACTGTAGAAACAACAAATATGACCAGGAAAAAATGAGCCACATGTCACATATCAATTATCCCCCCAAAAAAAGGCTAATGATGGCAGCTTTGCTGTAGAGTGTAGAGGAAAAGCATTCGCTATAAACAGCCACATCGTAGGAAATTCACTGAAATATCTAGACAGTTATTCCGGAATAATAAACATATCTTAAAATATTCAGGTTTTAGCTGTTCCTCTATATCTTTTTGAACTCCCACTCAGCTCCCATTGGGAGGAAGCAGAGCAGTCGGGCCGGCTATATTTACTGGAACCTCAGAATAGAGTCAGTTACAGTGATAGGAATATCAGTTTTGTTAAACTTGGTTGTACAGGACTGTGATGTGATGTAAGGATGTGTGTGGATGGGTCCATGCGTGAGTGAACTAAATAAAACTGGAAGTAAAGGTGGAAACTGTTATGTTTGTGTGTGTATGTGTGCTCAACTCTGCTGTAGTTACATGTTTGTGCAAAACAGTACTCACTCTATGTTGTTACTCCATATAAAATTCTAACAGTTTAACTTCACCTCTTCAGTGACCGCGCTTCATTCATGGAAATTAGGAAACAACTGCAGTTTATCCTGTGATGCTGGTAATTTCAGGGCTCTGAAGAAAAAGGCAAGCGATCAGGTTGTCTTTGCGACACCAGCGTCAACAATAGTACCACTTACAAACTCTAGGGGGGTTGAAAATTGCCTGTTTCCAGTTTAAGTTTCCAGCTTTGTGGGGTCAAACTGTATTGGGCAAGTAGACCCAGTATGAACCTCAAATTTTAACATGTACAGTAACATTATGGCACACAGTTAACATAATGCAACATATGAAACACATACACTAAATATATTACTTATTTTCTACTTTCACTGAGGACTTATTGACTTGTTATAGCAAGAAAAGCAGCAACAAATAACATTAATCGTGATCTTGTTCCATTAAGCTGTGCCAGTTAGCCATGCTGAGGAGCCAGCAGTACCCTGTTACTGCCACAACTACACGGAATACAGCCATTATTGATGTTATTAGTTGCACCTGTGTTTGTCTGGTTGCAGGAGAGAAAGCACTGGGTCCTGTTTGTGATAGCTCACAGTATAATGAATGGTTATTGAGAAGAAAATGAAGACCAGGTGACACCTTAAATGAGAAGACAGATGATCATCTGTTTGAACATGATAATGACCAAGTGGTAATTGCTCCAACAGTATGGTCTTCTCCTTGTATTGCTCCAACATACCCCGCCCATCTGTCTCACTGCAGTTTGCAGCTGCCCCCCCAACCCCATAGTAATGCAAACCCTTGCCCAGAGCACAAAGGGAGCCTGTGTGAGGTGTTCACCTACCCCCTCCACCCACCTCTCCGCTCCCACCCCAGCCAGGCTCTCTCCCCCAGTGTGGCTGATGTGCTCCATTTGCTGGATGATGGACTGAGCGGGACGAGGCAAAAGTTCACACACCTTTCCTGTTCACATGGCAGGGAGGCCGGCTTGACCCCGCTGGCTGCTCAGGGGCCACCTCCCATGTACCACTGCTGGCTGCTGCCCCTCCCTCCTCCTCCTTGCACTACAATTTGTCCCCTCATTTAAGGCCAGCCACGCCTCTGTTGTCCTAATGCCATAACTGCTCTCAACTGTGCTCAGGCTGCCATTTCCTTTCCAGGGATGGAGAGAGGAGGGGACTTATGGGTGAAGAGAGAGGAGTTTCTTTGTATAAGGTCAATAGTTACTACTATACAAGCACACAATGGACATACTATGGTTTCGCTATTATACCAATTGTGCAAAGACAAAAATACCAGTCTGTCCCTAAATTCATGTGCTTTCCCTTTACCTGAACCACAACATCCTGTTAAAAAGCTGTGATTGCACTTTGCACAAGCCACAATTTCCAGGAATAATTTTATCCAGTGATGCGTCTGATAGAAAAGTGTGTGTTTGCATTTTTAATCTGTAAGCACTCAGCATGCCTGGGCGAGAGGCTGCGGCAAGCAAAACAAATGGCAGCACCACCACTGCTTCCTCTTTTCCCACAATTCAGCTGTCTCAGTGAAAATGATCTGCCAGTGACTGAGCACAATTTGGCATCCCCACCCCCCTGCCCTCCCTCACCACCACCACCTTCCCTCAACACACAGACACCCACCCTGTGACCCCCACACATGCGCACCGCCCTCACTTACGCCCCTCGTGAACACGCTCCACTTCAGCCCAGAGGAATTCATTTTCTAATTTTCCTTGACTGAGAAAACAATACACATGCCTTAACAATGTTGACATCTCTAATGCCTTAAAACACAGTAGTAATGGAGCTTTGATTGGTAGTAAGTGGATACAGGATTACAAACACACATATGGAGCTCCCCCACTGTACTGCAGTCTCTCTGCAGCCTCCTCTGAACAAATACATTGAAGGTAAACTGAAATTTAACCCTTTCACAAAAACCTACACTGAATTCAGAGGAGTTGGTGTTAAAGAGGATGACGACTGTAGATAACAATGCCTTTTTAAAGGTAAAGATAAATAAAATGTCCAAATCACAGATGAAAAAACCAAGAATGTAACAAATGAGGTTGTCGAAATAATGCACTGATTTTAATTCATTAGTCATAGAAACAATAATGCATCAAAAATTTTAATGCAGATTAATGGCACTCTGTGATACCCCTTGACCCCGTGCGTCACTCAACATGCAATCATCCATAGCCGCTTTGTAAACAATGACAAAAATGTTGTTTAGCCCAGTCAATTGAATGGAAAATTTAAAAAAAGCCCAGATGGAACTGTTGATGGGAGCATCGTTTTGAACAATTTCTCCTTAAAGTCAGTACGTTTTTGTACAATATCACTTCAAGCCTAAAATATCACCTCAGCTCACCTGAGCGGCGACCTCAGAGGTCGAACCTAGAACAGCCACTGATGCTGCCATTACCAACCAGTCTCATCGGGCCACGCCAGCAGAGAATCAACCTGTGACTGATTATATATGAGATTCATTTAGATCAATCACAAAGCATGCAATTGATCTGATTATTTTTTAATCCCTTGACAGGCCGAGAATTCACCAGCAATAACGTGTTGTTCGGACTGGATTTCTAGATTTACTCTCTTGTGCGCTCTCTGTTTGCGGTTATACACTAACTGTGGTGTGACACATTTTGACTTTATATGTGATTTATTCCTATCACAATAAAGGTCAGAGTGACTTGAGTGAGGACTGCAGCTCAATCTCAGGACACACAAACAAGGATGATGAATGTCACCTGGTTGATTTTTTGTCAGTGTGTCAGCGTATTTGTCAACAAAGTGATGTTTAAGCATTAAACTGTGCTGTTAATAAACATCAGATACCGTCTGGAGAAAGTTTCCACGTCCTTCACTGATATGAATTTTCTTGAACAAAATGATCATTTAAATGTTGTATTTGAATCTTTACACTTGACAACAAACTCACCCTTCTGATATAAGCGTATTAAAATCAAAATAATGCATAAATTCTGATTTAATTGGCTTTTGAGTAAACAAGAACGAATAATTTGCTATTTTAATTATAGCGATAAAGAGAGGAAACTGTTCAAATTATAATAACTGATTGCTTGGTGCCAAAATTCAAATTTTGTAGCAAAAACACATGGTTTTATTAATCATGTTGCGTTCAATGTCTTAATACTTGTGTTTCCCACTTTCCCCACACCTGTATTTGATAGCGCTCGCATGTGCCTCTCCGTCATCTGTTCTTCATCAGTGCTGTCATCTTTTTCTGAGGCCTCCTCTGCCACTGCTTCATGTTCAATATGCTTATCCTCAGCGGGGCCTTAATCCAAGAAAAAATCAAATGTCTCATTCACAGTTTGTTGCTTGCTCATTGTGGTACTACCACAAAATGACATGTGAGCAAAATAGAAAACTAATTTGTTGACCAAAGTTATGAAAAACAATCAGAACTGATCAGCGTAGTAACAAGTCATGTTTCAGTTGGGTACAACTAGTATACAAAAATCTGGTTTGCAAACACCATGCAAGGTACGGGATGCTATTCAAGTTTAATGTTATCTTTCAAAAGACAGTTTGAGTTTACTATATTTAAACACCTGCAATGGGATAAATGTGAACATCAGCCAGACTGATTTGTATCACTGTCAACTGTAGTTAAAACTGTATAGAGGGCAAAGCTGCTGCATGTGTATGTGATCATAGAGATTACGTCAAAACAAATGAGGCATGTGCATGATGCAAAGTGGCTTGCAGAATAATGCCATTCAGTCCTCTTGGTCTGTCCTTGGTTAAAGGTCATTTAATCTTTTTTAGAACTGCATGTGCTGAAATTTACAGTGTCGCATGATAAAGGTATGTGTTAAAAAACTGAAAATTGCAATTATCTTTATGAACTTAAACACAGCAACGTAGCAAACTGCAAAGTCACGGATGCCAAGCTTTGCAAAGACTGTCTACTCTGATGGAAATGACCTATCTAAGGTTACATTCTACAGGCTTCCCATGATAAGTCCTTGTCTGACAGCACTCATTAACCAGTTTGTCTCCCATGAAAACCTCTGTCTGTTATAAAGGCTAATTGTTAGCCAAGTTAACGGCAGCAGCAACTTCCCTTCCTCAGCCAGCCGATTTATAGCACTCCACATTTTTGCTTGGGACAGTTCACCCCAGTGCACCTGTCACATTCCACATAATACACAAAGAGTGGTAGTAATAGTTTATGAGCCCTTTGACACTTTCACAGCTATACCATACCACGCAATACATCAACTATATAGATGAAATGAATACACTAGTTTTGTTGCTAAAATGAAGGAAATGATTGTGTCTACAGCATGATTTTGCAATGCCAAGTTTACCAAAATGCTTCCTCACGTGGTTACATATCAGCCTTCCATGTGAGCCTATCAGGGACATGGTCGAACTATCATTTAGATATTATGGACCTTTCCTTCCTCGCGGAGAAACAGACCAAACATTTCTTGTGACACACAATCATGAAGTGATGTCAATTTAGGCTTAAAGGAATAATTCAGCATTTTGGGAAGAATTTTTGGGTTTCTTGCTAGAATTATGGGAGACAATCGGTACCTCCCTCATGTCTGTACAGCAAATATAAAGCTACAGCCAGCAGCTGGTTAGCTTAGCTTAGCATAAAGACTGGAAACTGGGGGAAACAAGTAGCCTGACTCTGTCCAGCAGTAACAAAATAAAGAAAATCCATATAGAAAGCTTATTAATGATCACTGTTTATCTTGATTGTTTAATCTGTACAAAAAGGGAAATGTCACATTGTGGTTTTACAAGAGGGTTATGTTCAGGACCATTTCTTGAATGGGGTCACTGTGAGTCAAGCAAAGCTAAGCTAACTGCGGGCTGTAGAAAGTACAAGAGTCTATTTCCCAAAATGTGAGACTATTCCTTTAAGGGTCAAACAAACCTCATGTTTAAAGGACATGCCTGGAAAACTCGGCCAAAAGTCATGCAGTCATTTAATAGTATA
The DNA here is from genome assembly GCF_051107435.1 of Chaetodon auriga. Classification (NCBI taxonomy): domain Eukaryota; kingdom Metazoa; phylum Chordata; class Actinopteri; order Chaetodontiformes; family Chaetodontidae; genus Chaetodon; species Chaetodon auriga. Next base: position 15,930,706 of record NC_135085.1, read on the forward strand.
GTAATTTTATTTGCATAGGCATGTCACAAACCACTCGAATGCTTTCTCGCTTAGTGATATGAGACTTCTGTCTGACCCTTGAGAGATGACATCTCTCCCATGTCCATGATTCCCTGACCTCATCGTGTCCCCCGTCATTTATGTGTTACCATAAAATCATCTGTTTCTGGCAAGCAAGCCGCTGAGTGACTTATGCCTGGCTCAGCAGCCGGGAGGCGGCAAGGAAGGCAGTCCAATCCTGGAGGCAGGCTAGTTCTAGCTCAGCGGCCCACACACATAAAAAAAAAAGACCCCTTCAATCATTCCCATGGTTCTTATTCTGGGCAGCAAGCGTGGTGTCTACAGTTTCCCAGGCCCCTCCTAAAAAATGACACATTCTCAGACCAGATGCTTCAGACAGCCAGTACAGAGCTGTGATTATTAGCTGGGCCCTCTTTTTTTGTCCAAGAGAGGGGCAGGCTATTTTTAACCAACGATGAAAGTTTGAATATCCTTCCACCCCTTGAGCACACCAACACCCGCTGCCAGATATTGCAGGGTTTCAACCCAGACAAGGGGTGTCTGGAGGGCATGGCTCCCATTCAGAGCAGCGAGACGGCACTGTGTCATTACCGGCAATGCTACATTTACTTTCTCTCACTGCACATAACCCGAAGTTGAACACTAAAAAGGGCTATCGATGAGTGATTGAGAATGCTGTAAGGTTGGTCTGGAGCTTTGTGAAGGGTTGTGACTGCCCTCCTGTTCCTTTGTAGGCTGGCGGTGATTGCCAGTGGCATTCCAAGAAGCTATATTTCCCATACATTCCTACATGTTTGGAGGGGGTTTCTGCAGTGTGGGCTGTCAAGAGCAACATGAGGATAACAAGCTGGGATTGAGAGTAGAATGAGGGCTGTCAAAGCTCCACTGTATTAGATCTGATGAAGAAAGACAAACGCTTACAGACGGGACAAAATAATGTCTGCTGCACAGAGCAGGCAGGAATTGCTGTCTTTTGGTGCTTGCACTCACTTTGACTTGAAATGACTTGGAAATCAAAACAATAATGTTTTGGTGTGATTCTGCGCCGCTTCTCTGATCTGCTTTTCTACTTACATTTACAGGTTGTCATGAAAATAAATGATGCTGCACACACTGTAGCATAGGGAATATGTGTTTGCAAACAACTATATATACACGTGTGCTGAAGCTCAGTTTTATCCCCATATCTCTGATTTCACAGCGCTGATCAAACACACTGGCTGCACAGATGTAAAATCCTTCGAGTCTTGTGTGCTTTCTGTACAGTAGGGGGAGTGATGGGGATTTACTTGCGAGGTCAGATAAAGTGCAATTACAGTGCGTCAATTGAATCGATGTCAGACCTCAAAATGTGCTGCGTCTAGAGGTCCTGGCTGCAGTTCAAGGGGTGCACAGCTCACACAGCCTGTCTGGCCCACGTTAGTTCCTTCAAGCACTTAATAAAAGTAAGTATATGTAACACTAAGGCTGATGGTCATTGTAATTCCCTGCTTGTAATTTTGTGTCTCCATTCATCAAGAAACAAAAGAAAAACATAAAACCGGGCAGTTTTTTGGTCTGAATCAAAGTTTAGGCGGTCGGCATCCAGCACACAGATGTCAGAGCCCAGCTCCAGTATCAGCCGAATGAGCTTCCAAGACAAGGCTGATGAATAATGTGATTATCAGTGTCCTGCACCCACAGCATTTGTCAGAATCTCAACCACCACCACAGCTGCCAGATACTGTTAGATCAGCTGTCTGCACACATATTTTCCTTAAACTGCACCTCATAAACAAATACAGGTACAGATTATGCAAATTGTTTTTGCATGCACATGTCAGCGATAAACCTGACATACTATATCGTTAGAACGATGGCTCCCTGCCAAACACCTAGTAAGAATTCCTCCTGCTCCTCAGACTTCTGCAGGCGCCAGCCGCCACTGCACTGGAAATGACTTCGCCAAGGGGAGGAGAGGAGAGGAGAGGAGAGGAGAGAAAGACTATTTTAGGAGTTTGCCTAAAAATATTTCATAAATAATGACAGGAATGAGTGTGCAGAGGTCAACGTGAGTTTATGAGTCACTAATAATGCCTGAGATTGCAGCAGGGCTGAAAATGTATGTGATGCATACAGAAGTGTGCTTTTTTGTGTATGTGCATTCATTGTTGTGGAAGGGGGCTAAATGGAAAGAACATGCAAACTTCTGTCATTCTTGTTCTCTCTTAGGCTCTCTCCTTCTCCTCCTTCCATCGCTCTTTCCCTCATCTCTCCATCTCTCTAGGGGAGCAAGGTCTCAGAGTTTCTCAGGAATGTTGACTTCTCTGTGCCTCGGTCCCCTGGGGGACGTTGGTAGGGGTCTTGACCCTTCTCCTCCTGTATCCCTGGAGCCTATCAGCTAACGAAGTTAGCATGAGATAACTCTCTGCTCCTGCCCCCCTCATTGCAGCCTCTTTTCCTTCACTCCCTCTTTGTTTCCTTCACCCTGGGCTAATATGAGACAGGAGCTTCATTAGAAGCAGGAGAACATCCATCAGGCTACTGTCTAATCTTGGCCTATGGCAAAATTTGTCTTTCAACCCCTGTCCTCCTCACTCACACTGTGTGCCCAGACACTGATGAAATCTCCTTTGCTAATCCGTTTCTGGGCACCATTGCCAACCAGACATCTGTTGGTATATGATGGCTCAAGTTTCTCTTTCACACTCGGATATTTTCCATTTCAATCAGCCTCAATGATGAATGTGTGAGATCCAAGAAATGCAATTGTACTGTATGTGACCACACACCAAACTCATCAGACATTCAAAATATATGTGTAAGAAATTGCCCTGTAGTGAAATGCCACAGAAAATGTATGACGATGATGTCCTCTCCAGCTGTGAGAGCAGAACTGACCTCCCATGTGCTTCCATCACCTGGAAGAAGCTGCTGTTCAGCTCTGCAGCATAAGCTGATGCCGTGGGGAGCATTTCACATGTCATCACAGTTGTACTGGTCAGTCACATCCATTGTGTGTGAGCTGTGTGTGTCTGTGTGTAGGCGCATGCCTATGGTAACGACAGGGGAGTGGCAACACAGTCTCTGACAGGAAGTTTAGTTCAATCAAGAGCAGCTCCAAAATGTTCTGCTCTTTGGTCACTGCATACAGCTGAGCATAAATTTAGTTTGTATAAATGGTGAGTAAGTTGCAAGTTACAAGACTGAACGCAACATGTATAAGAAATAAATACTGGGTCTTTTTCAATGATATGCATAAAATCCCTACTATTTTTACCTTATGCATTTTATCGTTTTACAAGACTATCGTGGTTGTTCATTTTTCAACGTGCAGGACTCCATGGTCAAGTTATCAATAAGAAAAGTGCAACATCTGGTTAAACTTTCAAAATAAAGCTGACTGAGAACAACAATAAACACGGAGTTAACGTTGTGAAATGGTCGCACTTTGATGCACCAAAGCTACTCAGTTACATTGGTTTAGGAAAGTTCCTGGTTTGGATTAAAGTAAGTATGCTACTCACATATGTTACTTACATATGTGAAGTTATGTATGCTACATTACTTCACTTACTAAAGAAATCCACCTTCAATTTTGCTTTCACATGGGACACAAATACTTGCTGAAGGTCTCTTGTTTGACTCATCCAACCACCTCAACCTCCTCCATGAGTGGACTCTACTCAAACTTCATACGCATTTGGAGTGAGAACAGGCTGTCTCAAAGTCTATTGGACTACCCTGCACGGGGTCCTGACCAAGCATCCATACGTGACAAGTTGGTGGAGTCACTTCAGCCCGGAAGTCTTCAAGAAAAAACGGCCATTGCAATCAAATAAAATCAATGACAAGGACTTCAAACATTTTATTCTCACCTTAAGAACAGAAAACTGACTGATAATATACTAATTTGCCTTTAGAGCCGAATGGTTGATTCATGCTCTGACCTTTCCATGTCATGCAGATAATATTTATCAGGACCATAAGTTGAAGATGACTGATCTTCCTCCTGTTTGTTGTGTATTTTCTCAAGCCTTTCTTATTTCCCTGTAAGGTCAGCAACCCTGCAGTTTTCTCCCACACACTAGTTAGTATTGCCTGGCTCTAGCACTGGTCCACCTCTTGTTCTCCTCACCCCTCACATTGCCCGGGGTGCTGCTTGAACTTAGGGACACACTTCGTCCCTCAGTGGGAGAACTTGGAACCAGGAGGAAATGGGCTTTTTCCCAAGGTTGGGGCATGCAACACTACAGAGAAAACATGAGGACTGGCTTAAAAGAGGAAACATGGAGATTAGAGGGGCTAAAAAAGAAATGGACAAATGCTGTTTAAAAAGTGTGTCACTGCAGAAGAGATGTTAAAGAATGTGTTGAGTGAAGAATGCACGGACACGGTGACTTTTAAACAGCTTGAGGGAAGAGTTGCTCGATTAGAAGGTCAAAGTTTGAATGCGGAGCTTCAAATAAGAGAGGCATCTATGAACTTCTAACCTAAAATCTGGATTTGGTTATTCAGTTACAAGTTATTTTGTGCTATCATTTCTCAGTGCACCCTTGTTTCTGCACCCTAAATATGAAACCACAAAATACTGGCTATTATTTATTATTTACGATTTCCACTCTCGAACTGAAAAACAAAGGAAATGGACAAGTCCATACCTTGTTTAAAATGAACTGCACTATTTTCCTCCCCCTCACTTGAGCCATTTATTGCTCGTCTCTTAAATGGACTAGCTGCCTGCAGACGGATATTACTCATAACTGCAGCCACTGCCAAGTCCTGGTCTGAGGGCCATTAAGGTGTTTAAAGTCAGCCATTCATATTTGTGCTGGATCGCCTTTTGTCTATTTTAAATATTCCCCTGAAATTTTTTCATGAAATATAGCGATGGTGATTAACCGAGAGTGCGCTGCATCATGCCTTACCATCCTGCAATACTAAACATCATTCAACACCTTACATACTATATAGCCAAACTACACCTTCTTATTTTCCTGCAGGTAGAGCCTGTTGTGTTTCACTTTATACAAGTTGAGTTGGAAATTTACACAGAGAGGAACTTTGGCCAGCCTGTGGCATTAAATCTCAGCAATCAAATCACTGAAGGTAAGCCATTTTTTTTTGTTTCCCACCTCCAGTCATTGGCTGTTAATGGGCAACAACACAAAAGAATGTACCATGTACCTGCTTATTGGTTTGGTTCACTTTATTTCAATGTGAAATGTACTTGTAGCAGATTAAAAGTGAGTTCAGACATAAAATGAACCAAATTTACACCAGTTTCTCTCCTTTTCCGTCTTGTCTCTATTGGTTGATGAAGCAGATGCATAAGGCCAAAGGATAAACACAAACAATTTGTCTCATTTCATGCTTGACCCAACACATTCATGTCCAGTTGCATCTTCATCTTTACATGCATTTGTGTTGCATCTAAAAATCTCCCCATCTTCTGTCCAAACACAAATTAATCTTAATTTAACTTAATTTTTTAATCTTAATTGTAGAACTCACACAAGCACAAGCCAGTTTTGGGGCAAGGCACTGTGTATCTTCATGCAGGAGAAGTAGCTCAAGGATGTTTGGTCCCACATATGGTGGTTGAAGCAGCCATGCAGGTAAGAAAAACTGAAACATTAAATCCATGATTGCTCTTCTTCATTAACATGTATGAATTTGATGTTTGTTGTGAAAACATGAGTGCATCATTGGCTGCTGGAAACAAAGGTGCCTTTCAATATGTGTGTCTCAAATTCTTGTGCATTTCTAGCTTGAATGTATGCAGAATGTATGTCGTCCCTCCACAGCAGTTTTTGTTTTAAAGGTGGAATTTATGAAGTAAAGACAGCACTCATTCTAATCATGCTTATATTCCTCAATCATTCTTAAGCAACTTAAGACCAAGAGGCTGCAAGTTTCCACTCTAATCACTGAACCAGGTGATTCGACTCAACCACCCCTCCCCTCTGATTAAAGGTGAAATCAGCTGTTGTCAGTGGTCAGAATAAAAACCTGCAGACACTTGGGACTCGAGGTCATGTTGTTGCATCTCCTGCTAAATGTTTTGCTCAGCACAGATGCAGTCATAGCTTCCGAATAATGATGAGTTTGCAAAGTAATTGCTTCTCTCCTAGCTTAAGCTGCTTTTTGCTGCTTGGAATTACTCAGTTGTGACGCATTGCAGCGGAAGTTCAATAAAGGAGTGAATGAAACTGGCTATTCTGCATGTTTGTGCAGAAAGGCCCCTTGGGGGTGCTTTACCCTGGAAGACTCCTTATATGAGAGGCCGGGGAGTCATCCACACGGCTTGAGTTACATCAGGACCCTGTGACCTCGGAGTCACAGGGCTAAATGCAAAAGTGACAATGTGGATAATTGCCCGCTAAAGATAATGGACTGCTGATTGAGATCAATGCCTTTCCCCAAACACAGGAGTGATGTAAACTAGTGCCAAATGAATTCAAGTCTAAATGTGTAGGAGCGCTGAACAATAGGCGTAGGTGAAGTAATGGAGATGCCCAGTTGACCTGAAATGTGTAGAGAGACAGCTTTGTAAACACCACTGTCAATCACAGCACACACACATTTACGCTCTCACCCTTGAGAGACACAAACAAGGAGACAGGCATACACACACATGCACTTTCACAATACTACGGACAAGCGAAGGGGAATACTGCCTACGCACATTTTTGTATGTATATTGGCTTGCTAGTCATAGTTGGCTTTGCTGTTGAGAGTAGAATAAGACCCTGAACTTGGTAGCTCTGTCAGATTTCTGACAATACATGCAATGCTCTTTTATTCAGAGGTTTTCATGGAGAGGTATACGTGCTGTGCTGTGAAGGCAAGCTGCACAGGCAAGACTCAAGCATTTTTTCCATTAGCGGTGAGGTAGAAGGTGTTGTTTACTCTGCTGACCTTGATCATGTGGGAGTGATTTCTAGCCGTGGAATGTTTTTCGATTTGCACAAATTCTGTTATTGTGTTCCTTGTACTCCTGCTTTAATTCCCCAAATTGTTTCCCTTCACTGTTTGGCTGTATGTGCAGTTATAGTGGACCATCTGCCTACTATCTCCCTATAAATATTTATCATTCCTCATGAAGCCTTGCATGTCATTTTGGATTTGCTCCCCCAACCACACTGTGATGAGCGCCTGTGCCTTGTTGACCAATTGATTCCATAATCCATTTTTCTTTTAAAGTTCCCAAACAACAAAACACCCAGGAAAGATGTTTTTAAGTGGCGCTGTCTCTTGTCGACACATTTTTAAGCCAATCCAGTGGCTGTCTGCTCTGCTCTGTTGTGGAGGGGTAGCGGCCCTGCTTGGCCCTGCTACCAAGCAGAACCACAGCAGCGTGATTCAGTGTGGCTATCCTCAGCTGTGAGGCAGGACTGGAAACAAACGTCCCATGGCATGGCTTGACATGGCAAAAGGGGACAGACTCATGCAGAGCCCATGGAAAAACCCATATTTGTGGAGACTCGGCTGTGTTTTGTGATTAACTGAATATGCTGTGATAAGCCAAACCAGTTCAAATAACTTAAAACCCATGCAGCAAGGCAATGGCAAAGATAAGGTTACGGTAGATCGTCTTTCAATTCTCTCTGTACACCAGTGTCGTGTGGCCGTGGTTTGGAAAGTAACCCTTTCTGTCACTTTGGGATTTTGGCTTTGATTACTAACCCAGGTTTCCTCCATAAGGCACACAGTGTTCTCACATGGTGGTAGTGGTTCTCTTGAGGGAACCTGTGCTAAAGTAAAGTCATATGGAACAAGCAGTCCTCCCTTGTTATGCATAATGTAAAATATTGTAACATATTATATAGGAACAGTGTTGCTTGGATTTTATAAAGATGCCAGAACGGCTTTTATAAAACCTGCTTTTTATTTTTCTCTAAATCAACCATTAGGCAGATACAAGTCATGCAAAGCCTTGTTATTGTATCGGCTCATTGACATTTTAATTGCACACAGTTTGCAATTACACAGCTTTTAAATTGCACACTTTTCTGTTTGGAAGAAAAAAACTAAAATAGAAGATCCAGCCACATAGAAGACACCGAAGTGCGGTTTAGGCTGTCACAGATTGTTTAGGAGGCTTGCCACATCCTCTGACTTTGAGAAAACACACGTCCAAAAGTGGCACAGCAGGATCCATCTATCCTCATCACACAGTCAATGCAGAGAGACAACAGATAGCCAGCTTCAAAACAAAGTAAGTACAAAAAGGAGGTGACCTTGATTAGGACTAATGTATGGCAGGAAAAGAAGCAGTGACAGACCGCAGCATAGTTTAGCCTAGGCGGGATGCTGCCGGGGGCTTGAGTGAGCAGGGCGGGTATAGTGATGCTTTGGAGCTTTGATGTAAACAAGATGAATATCTGGCATGTTTATGCTTACATTTGGTGGCCAATTGTGAAAAGATTGGTTACAAATTGAAAAATGAAGATCAGGTGCAGAGTCTGGGAGCAATACTCACCTCCCTTAGTGGAAACTTCATACTCAAATGCCTACAGTACATACACACGCATGCCCACAGGCACAGAAACTCTCCATTTACTTATATCCCCTTCAACAAGCCCCATCTCAGTCCATCAGCGTCTCCAGGATCCTCTGCAGGTCCACAAAGCTCAGCTGTCACCTCTCCGCCTCTGCCAGGCTGGTGGAAGTTTGCACAACTCCTTTTACTTTCACCAGCCAAACGTGTGCCCATAAACTCTCTGTTAATGTATTTCTGTCACATATTTAAGAAAGTCGTAAGCGTATTTATAGAGCGTCCGCAGTGAGGAGGGGAGAGGGAGCCCTAACTTGAGTTGCACTGCTGCTACCCTCTGTCCTGGGAGAATAAAAACATCTTGTTTTCATTACTGGGGGGTCAGGGGTGGGGGGGAGGGCAGAGGGAGAGTGGAGGTAGCAGTTTAATGCGTAAGTTTGAATGTTTCTGTGTACGTGTGTGCGCAGACATCTAAAGTAAATGTGTGGTGTGTGTAATTGTCCATCGAACTACTGCCATTAGCCCTGAAGGGAGATGGCGCAGAGTCTGTGTGGACAAAGACAGAATAAAGAGCTGATGACATCCAGATGACAAACATCCCCCTTTATGCAGAGCTATCTGTCACCAAAGAACTGCGGTTAGCTGACATGACATTAATAAGCATCCAATTCTGCGTCTGCTCGTCACAACTCTCTGGTGATGCAGAGCAGCGTGTTGCCTGATCACTGTGGTAATGTGGTCAACAAGTTTGGAACTTAACTCTGAACCGCAACACACGCGCACAAGGGACAAGGAAAAAACTTCTGTACGCACATAATGCCCCCTCCCCTGACCTGGCTACCTTCCTGCTGTCATTCATGAACTGCTGACCCTTCTGCTGTTTCTCCTGAGATGGCTTTCTCTGGCCGACAGGAACTTTTAATGCTCATACTCGAGTTACCTTCAAGTGATGAAAATTTCGTAACCAGAACTATGCTTTTTCTGATGAATTCTGCCAGTTTGGTTGGGTGGGAAACCAACCAGTGTGGGTCGAAGGACTTTCACAGCTGAACAAACGTGAACTAGCGAAAAAACCTCTGCATGAGTTATGCTCCCATGGTAAAACTCCTTGCTGTCAGGTGAAAAGAAGCAGCTGAGGACTCCTCGCAGGACATGAGTAGGTGATAGAATTGATGCAGACTCCGTGTTCATGCAGAAACTTTAAATGGGACTTAAGACTTCAGAGAGGGAATGTATCACTGACAGCTGTGCAGGATTATCATGTACAACATATCCATTATATTCAAACTGGCTGAATTCAAAGTCATACTAAAACTGAAACTGACACGAAGTAGCTGCTGTAAATCTTCCACTCCTTTTACAATGAACAGGTGACAACAGTGAATGTAAGGCATGCAGTCTGATCACCTGGGTAAGCAGATTCCTCAGAGTAACCTGGTTCATTGTGTGCATGATTGTAATCCACAACCCCTCCAAGTCATCAGAGGGATTGGCAGCAACAGAAATACTGACTGTACTCAAACTGAGAGGAAAACACGCAATAAAACAAAGTGACAGAGCATAGAGTGAATGGATCCAACACAGTTACTTTCTGTTGACTGATTTTAGTAGAATTTAAACAGTGTTACCCTTTTCAGTCAGCCAGCTGCCATTGTTTTCATTGTTGAAACATGATATGACTGACAACTTTTGGAGTAAAGTCATTAAATCAACTGAAGAGCAGCAAAGTTGTTTATCAGGACCGAACTTGTAAAGTGTCAGCGATCCTGTAAAAACACCAGACACGCACGCACACATACACACACACACACACAGAAACAATCACATCCTACCTGAAACACCCTGCCATTACCAACAGCATGGGAGATAACGCAGCTTCCTCTCCTTCCGATGGGCTTGGCTTTATCACTTCACATGTGTGTTTAGAAATGGTTGTATCTATTCATACAGCAGGAGCTGTGAGCCACAAAAATCCTGCCTTCTTCCTGAAAATGTTTTTCCTCTGTCCTTATCACACACAGCTCACCCCCTGCAACAACCACAATATTGACTGTACATCAGTGTCATCATAATACTGGTCTGTACGCACCGTTCAATCGCCTGTTTTTCAAGCGCAGATCTCTTTAAAAATCTGGTGAATGTGTGTTAATGGTCAGTCAGATGTATGACTGTATATCTAAGCAAAACTACATTTATAACGTTTGTGAAAAAGTGGCACTTTAAATGACTTAATAAAGCTAAAACAGCTGTAACACATCTGTTTCAATTGAGTCACCGACTTTCATTATGTGTCATAATTCCACATTCAAATGTTCAATCATTTTTTTCAGTGGGAATGTATCTGTCAAGAAACAGCTAAAACACGACAGCAAGAGCTCACTGCTGCAGAAATGAACACTTACTCCAAACCAAAGCTGATGAAGTCTCATGATTAAAAAGCTTAACATATACAACAGTTCCAAAGGCAGCACAAGTCGTGTCTCCATCCTCTGAAGGCTCTTTGAACACAGCGGCAAACACGTGTAGTGGAAGTGTCGGAAACAGGTGCTTTGTGGCTCAGGCAGCTCTCCCTGTTTGATATCCTTTATAAGAAACAGACGGTAAGTGCCGGGCGTGTCCATAAACACAGCAAGCACAAGCCTGTGGAGACCACTGCATGTCAGTTCCCCTGTGCTATTAGATGGTGAAGGATAGGGCATTTCAACACATGTATTTTGATGGAGTTTTAAGCATTAACCCTGGATAAAAGGAGTTAAAGTTGGTGTGATCCACAGTTACATGAGCAGTCTATTTCATCCACTACAATTAAACAAGAAAAAAAATCTAATTAATTAACCGATTAAAAAAAAAAGTTTGTAAAAGTTAAACTACGCTTTCAATGTAGTGATAGATGAAATACTTGATTTGTAATCACATGCTCAAATGTAAAATTGCAGACATGTCATTAGTGCCAGCAGGAGGTATTCCTCAGTCCTCTTACCTGCTGTATGCCCTTGTGCCCCATCGGTAAATTCACCAGTTGTTACAAACTAGCAGGCAATGCTGACGTAAAAAAGGGGTTTGGGTTAAAAAAAATGTGAGAAAGCTTTTTTGAATCAACGCCGCTGATGGAAAAATACTGGATAAGGGTGAGGCTTCCTTATGGTGCGTTCAGACCAGACGTGAAGCAAATTGTTTGCACAGTGTGATCACGTAAAAGTCCGACCCACTAAGGTGACGACCTCCGCTGTTGGGTGTTTGTAATTAGCCTCTCCGTCCATGTTGACTGCTGACTGGAGGGGAAGTGTGCTTTACTTCATGAACGTACAGAGAGAACGGGGGAAAAGAAGAGGCGCTGGAAGGAAACAGAAAGAAGCGGTGTCTGGCGAGTGCTGAGTTCAGTCAGAGGCTGAACTGAACGCAAACACACACCCTCAGACTCAGACACACACACCCTCAGACACAGTCAGTGCCTGCCGACGCTTGCTAGCTTACGGCTAATGTACAGGTGCTGGGGCTGTTTGGGGCGAATAAACACGAATGATGAACCTGCGTGTTTATTCGCCCCTTACTTGCACAAATACTGAAAATAAACACAAACACAACAAATGATCCCTTATTCTGACCTGCGGGAGTCACGTAAGGCGAAAATTTGCTTCATTGCTTCATACAGCCCTGCCGCAGTACCCACATACACAACAAAAGAAAGATAAAACTCACAGAAAGCCTGACGCACTGGCACACCTGGTGCAAGCTTGAAAAAGCAAACAAGCTGCAATTTTCTGTAACTTTGCTCTGATACTGTCATCATTAACTTTTCAGCGATTTCCAGTTGACTCTAATGGAGTTATTGTGCTAACAGGCAGCTGAGTCTGGCTGACGGTTATGTTACACAATCCAAAGTGTCCTACAGCACAAGCCCACACGAATGTTTAAATTGACTGTTAAGCAACTTCTTTTGCAACTCACCTTAAACGCTCTCATATGTTCCCAGAAGCGACTGCGAAGTACCGAGCTCATGTCAGGAGATTCCTCCATCACTGAGAGACATCAAGGCTGAACGCGCCACTCCAACGCTCCCCTGGGAGGAGCAGAGGCCAGAACTACTGACATGCTCGACCTCGGCCCAAATGATGCTGGCACAATAAAAATAAATCGCTTCTGATGATGTGTTAATCCGCTCTGACAAAGCGCCTCGCCTCTGAATTAAGATGTCATTTTTTATCACTAAAGTGACACCTGTTTATAATAGGAGGCCTGGGATGACTTATGTGCCTGTTTTTCTTGCCTTTGAGCAGAGAAAGTAAAGGGAACATGGCCTGATATGTGTGGCCTTGCGTTTCAACATCATTAGAGCGTGGCCGAAAGGAGCTCACGAGGGAGTGCTATGAAATTTTACTATAGGAATTAATTCATCTGAACAGCTAGATTGGGATCACATTGAATGTTCAGATACGTCAGTTCCCACACGTTCCCTGAATTCCTTTCATGCCATCTGTCTTAATAAAACTTTATATCAACTCTAAACCTAAAATTTAACGCATGCGAGAACTCCCTCCATTGATTGTAAATACCATGCTTCATTGATCAGGACTTGGCTTGGTTGGCTCTTAACAGTACAGTCCAGTACATACACACTCTCTAAACTGTAGAGTTGCATACACACACAGCTCACAAAGACTGCTGCCACCAACGTCACTGAATGATCAGAATGGGCTTCCTGTGTAGCTGAATGCTTTGGCTCTTTTGCCGTCAGACTAAACTGTGGGGAGTCGGAGCATGCAGTCCAGATGTGAGCCAAGGTGTCCGCCCTCTAAGGCTAATCAGATTGATTAGGGGCAGTAATCTGGCGGGCTGGCACTGGACTCTGCACTTCATGAGGCTGAGCAGTGAGAACTCACAAGATGGCTGGATGTTACACAGTCCAGAGCAGCTTAGGCCTGCTTGCTTCTCCAATGCACTGACATGTGAACGGTTGGGTCCTGACTATGGTATTGTGTGTCTGTTTTAAATCAAAACCGCAGACTAAAAAAAGAGCCAGTCGCAATGGGCATTCTCAGACCGGTCCTAAGCATATTTTTATCCTGTTTTTTGATGTAATATTGAAATAATTCTTGCCTTTTCAACTTGACTTCCTTCCATCGGATGAAACTGCCCAAAACTTCAAATCAAAGCAGTCAGCATATGAGAGTGGAGCGGAGCTTATAAACAGGCGCAGCAACAGGAGGTCTTATTCAGCTCCGGCCTGAATTTCAGACTTTGAATCCAGCCCATTGAAATGATTTGAGAGGGATGTGGGAACTGAGATAGTGGTGCTGACAAGCTCACCCAATGATCAGAAAAGGAAATGCTGCTCTCAATGACCTTACTGTTACCCTTAACAACGGCACATAAGTCTCCTCTTTCTGATACCGGTCTGGGTCTGAAAAATCCAATTCAGTTCCATCCCAGGAACTAGCCTTCCTCTCATTTCCTGTCTGCACAACAGCCGTCGCCTGTTTAAATTACGCCCCAGTGCCTCCCGAGTTCCCTTGCACATAGCTACACTCTCTCCTGCTGTCTTTCTCCCCCCCCCTCTCTTTCTGCCTCTTTCTCTCTTCCTCCATTCCTATTGGCTCCATCTGCCCCCCAAGCCGTGTTTTTCTGGAAAGAGCACAAGATGCTAACAGGGTAGATTGATGATTGATGCCCTGCAAGCTCCAGAGAGCAGCTGATGAAGAACAAATACATTGTCTTGTTCACTCATTTTTTGCTTGTTTGCATGTTTTAAAGGAATAGCAGATTTTATGTATATATAAAACACTGATCTGGCTCTCACATCTGCAGTAAATATGAAACTACCACCAGCAGCCAGTTAGCTTAGTTTGGCATAAAGACAGAAAACAGCTAGCCTGTCGCTGTTCGAAAGCAACAATATGTGCAGAGCAATTTCTTAGCTCTGAGCAGCTGTCAGGCAAGCAGCAGCACCAGGAGGTTACATGCAACAGTGAATTGTTGTTTTTACAGTTTTTGTGCAAATTAATTGAGCAGAATAAAATGATGGAGCCAGAGCCAGGCTAACTGTTTCCACTAGTTTCCTGTGTTTATGCTAAGCTAAGATAACCAGTTGCTTCCAGCTACATATTTACCGTACAGATGTGAGAGTGGCATCAATCTTACTTTTGGCAAGGAAGTAAATAAGCATATTTCTCAAAAATGTCAAACAATTCATTTGAGCCTCACTGGTTTTATAAAAGATTTTAAAACAGTAACTGTATCTTGATCAATGTAAAAGTCCATGCATAAGTGTGATACCCACCGGACATGGCTCACTCACTGGTCAGGCACAAACAAAATGACGAGAAAAAAGGGAAACTGTGTGAACTTGAATTTGAGATTGAGAAATTCTGGCTTACATCCTGCAGGCCTGAAAGAATGTTTGTTCCTGTGTCAACCTATATGCAGCTGAAGTCAGAGTTCATTTATACATAACAGAAATCCTCTCCTCTGTCTGACCTGGTCTAGCCAACCTCCCCTGAGATCCATATTAAAATGTCATTACTGAAAGCTTTTTGTGCAGCCATTGTCTTCATCTTTCAGTGAGTAGAGCCTCAGCAGAAACAACACTACATAAACAAGGTGTACTATATGAGAAATAATCAACAATGTAGCCATAAAACGGTCAATTTTGCAAAGTGTGAAGAGATACTGGTGAAAACCCAACGCACTCATTACCTCCACATTTTCAAGGCAACATGTCTGAGCACAGATGTTATCACGCAGTTTCACTACACACGTGCTGCAGCCTCCACGAGATGGACATTGTTACTTTAACAAGGAATGATGTGGCTTTTAATGAAAGCATGAGAGTTCCTTAAGTCCAGACTACGTGGCTAATTCCCAGGAAGGCAGTTAAAAGTGAATTTATTGTACTCGTTTACATTTCAATGCATGTTCCAGAGAAATCAGGGAATTATAAACCACGGGTCTATTTTTCTCCTCTCTGAGTATGCATAAATGTGGAGAAAAATGCAGCCAGTGTTTTACGTCTCCCCCATTGCTCTGACTGCACTCAGCGGACACTGAGGGGAGGGTGTTCTACCTCACTGCTTTTCTCTACACATCTAGCCTCTGCAGTAATCCCACACACATACACGTATGAGAAATATTCTGCTGCATAACAATCAGTTTAGATTCAGCGCTACAGCGACTCCCCTGCTGCCTTGCTAACCCATATGAAAGTATAATTTGTAGAACAAATACTGTAAAGTTTATGTCTGAAAGTCAAGATATTATGTGTAACCAGTATATTCAAAGTGGATTTATGTGCGTATGTGTATATATATTGCCTCCACAATGTGTTGTATGTGCATACAAGTTCAAGCAAAGCATGGGTGGAGGTGGACTTTCAGATGGATGTTGATGTGTGGGATCTTCCAGTAGTCTCAACAAAGAAGCAGCACATTGGCCAGGCAGCCAATAGACGATTTTCCCTGCATAGCTTTTATCAGAGACTCCACCCTGGTCAAGCCAAGTTTGTTGGTCCCTTTGGTCAAACCACCCACTGTCTGTGGCGCACTCACTGCTCAGGCATTGTCAAGATGACCAGTTGCCAACAATATCAGCTTTGCACATTTTGAAGCTTTGAATGGCAGCAAGGGGTAACAGCGTGAACTTATATTTGAAGACTAGATCCCAGATGTCGTGCAACATGTCAGTTAATTGCAGCCGGCTTGCTCCTGTTTACAAACCTGCTTTAACTTTATACCTGATGTTAGTGAGTTCAGCCTTCTCTCAACACTTTGATATTTCTATAAAGTTGTCAGGAAGGGTTTGGGATGAGTGCAGAATGCACTTACACAGACAGGGGTTTATCTCCTGCCTCTCAAATGTTCTTAGGTTTAGGCTACTAACATTGTTAACGTTAGGAGAAAAATCGTATGTTTTAATACTGAAGAAGCTCATACATCCCATCTCATGCTTCAAGTCAAAGTTTTGCATATTCCTGCATTCCTACTGCATTCAGTATGAATATTTTGTGTTGGCAATGAGCACTTTGTCTCGAGAAATTACTTTTATATGCAACTAATTTACAGCAGCATAAACATAATGAGGGAACTGCTGCTATCAGCATATCTGGCAAGTTGCATATTTATAACAAACATATCAATAAGTATTTATTTTGTTTTCTCACTATATCCTCTCAAAGCAGCTAAAGCATGGTTAAACTATTTCTGGTTATGTTTAGGCATTCGCTGCTCTTGGTTAATTTTGGGTAAAGACTATGATGCTGGTTTAATACAGAAAAAACCCAAAATGACTCGAAGCCCATGACACAACACGTTTACTTCATGAACATTAATACATCGGGACGCAACAACATGCATACAATACAAAAATGTGGCACTTCCTTTTAACAGCAATTTTGTTTTTTATCACTTCGTAAGTGGGAAAATTTTCATATTGAATGTAATTTCTGAGAGATTCAGGGTTGAGTTAATAAGTTTTCTCTTGACATTGATAAAAATGTATTATGTTACTAAACATTTATGAAATTGCAAATAGGTTTGCTCTTAAACCATCTAAGTTTTTTTTTTTTTTTTTCTCAAAACATTCGTATAAAATCTCAGCAATTTTCTGTGTCTCACAACTAAAAAGCAGAGCAATGTGTTGGAAAAGCTCAGCAACATTGAGTTTTATTATTATCATAACTTGAAATTACCCAGGGTATAATATTCTATATCACTGTGGTCAGATGACAGTCATATGGGAATCAATCTGTATATTGTTGTCTCTACAAATAGGTCAAGAATTCAATTACCAAACCCCAACATATCATTATCCTGTTGTCCAGCAGCGTCTCTACAGCGTGCATTTTCAAAGACTTGTACTGTAGCAATGCAGGTCTCTTCACCACAGAGAGTAGACAGCCTGACATGGTGGCCAATAAAATCAAAAGTACAACAACCCCTGTTGGGTTTCATGGTCACATTCGACATCAATCACTGACGTCCAGGGTCAGCAGTGCGATTTTGTCTGCAGGACTCCTCTGATCACTCCCTCACACTCCTCAGCAAAACAGGCCTCTACATCAGCGCTTCTCTGGGAGGGCACTTACTGGACATGCGGTCGCTATTGCCAGGAGGGAAAAAAAAATATCTTCAAGCCGTAATACTGCTGGAGGTCTCTTTAACAGCGCTCCTCAGTCTATGAGCAGCGAAAGGGTAAAACCCGCGAGTGGGCTTTTTTTCTGGAGAAAGGGAGAAAATTGTGTTGACTTTGGAGTCTCCCTTGTTTCTCTTCATCACAGGAGTGAGGGGTCCAGCGATTTTTATTGGGCATACGGCTGACATTTTGATTTCGGCAATGTACTTTTGACTTTGATGTCAGCCCCCGCAATTTTCCTCACAAAAAAAAGGGTTGTGACACGTCAGGGTGGTATGTGCAATATTTACCGTATTTCCCTCACGGTACCTTACTCTTTATCTTGAGAGACCACTTAAGTGTGAGAGATTAGGATGGAAATGATCAATCACTGAAGCTCCTAAATCCAGTAAACACACACGCAGACACACGGACACACACATCGTATTGTACTCACACCCCATCTTTTCTTCCACTCCCTTCCTTGACCTTTTAGTTATGTGATCCATGAACAACTTTCTGAATCCTCTCAGTGGTTTAAGACACATTAAAGTTGTTTTGCCTGCAGTCAAACTCTGGAGTCACGTCCAACAAAGCACATGGGGAATTCCCAGCATGCATTGTAAGAGTACAGCAACAAAACAGCCATGTATCTCTGTCACAGAAACAAAACTAAGCATGCACTCTGCTGCTAGAACTTGAAATTCTAAGTCAGACTGCAAAATGTACACTGTCATGCAGTAACAACTGTTCTTGTATGATGTATGGTATCATAAAACCGGCTACGGTTACTCATTTCTATGCGAGATTAATTCAGATTTGACATGTCATGCTCTGGTGCCAAAATTCTGAAGCCGAACTGTGCCCATGTGTTTTTGTTTTTCCTTTCTTGCGCATGTGAAAGACCATTTGGAAGCAATTTTTCTTTGTTAATATGAGTATTATTTTAATTGTAGTAATTATAGGTTAAACTGTTCGACCATTCGCAAGGTGCTCACCAGCTTTAGACAAGACGACAACTTGACTCCTTTCAGTACATTTCTCCTCTCCTTCACTACTTCTTTCCCCCTAAAAAAATAGACATTCACAATTATGAGATTTAATAATAAAGGCGCTTTATTATTTTACTGTTTTACTGCATTTGTAATGATGCAAGAATGTCAGAATTTTGTGCTTGTGTCTCTCTTACCTGAATGAGCAATCATGATCATTCCCTAAATAAAACTTCACATTCATCAACCTTCATGTCGGCTCGTCGGCTGCAGGAGCGTAGTTCAGGTTTGTCTATCATGTTTTGCGTTGTGACAAATCAGCATATGAGGGACAGTAAAAAAATCCAAGGAGCAGCTTTTTGGGGGGTTCAACTGTTTTCTGGCTAACCTCTTTGCGGTTTCCTCTTTCTGTGACCCCTAAATCACAACAACGATATAGTAGTCCAGCATAGAGTCTGGTAAAATCTAACCTTCTGCAGACCTTAGTGGTGGGTGGTAGAACATAATTCACCTACATGAAGCCTTGTTAAAACTCAATTATGTAAAAGACTTGCCTGGTTTAAGTGAAATTATGTGAAGAAGAAAAAAAAATCTTTTTTTGCATGAAAAATATTCTCCTTTTTTGTTTGTCCTTGCTACCAGAGAGCATGAAGCAAATTCTTTATCTGCTTGAACCAGCCCTGGAGGCTCATAAAGCTCTTTAAAGCAGGATTTCAAGAGAATAGTTTATGTAAACTGTATTAGGGTTTTTGTGAGAAAGTGAAAGTGGTAATTGTCCACATTCCAACAGTTTCAGTACATAAACTATGGGACCGTCAGCCGTGAACAACCCAGCTGCTAGCAATTTGTGTAGCAGATAATAATCAGGCTACATGCAAAGCAGCGTTTCTCTGTCAGGCATTAAGACTGTGGCCTATGCTGTAAGGGATTTGAGACATTTAAAGGGATGGTTGGTTTAGTTTAAATAACCTTGGACAAAAGGAAAAACTAGACCTCCTCTAGCCACATTAACAATCTCACTCCAAGAGAAATCCAGATCATTTATCAAGATGAACCAAAGTTTGAGTACGCTCATGCTGTAGTCTACACAAAGAACACATGTGGCACAGTATCATGTGTTCTACACATCTATAGAGAACATTAATCATGGATTCCAGTTTTAGAAGTGATGTGAAACCAATAAACAAGCTTATTATAGGCTTTTTATAGAACTGCTTGCACTTCAGGTCCAATGTAGAAAACATTGTTGTGGATTAGTTTTAAGAAACAGAAGTGGTTGTAGGCAGTGAGCGATTTATTACTGAGAGACACATTTACAAAACCCATGTGTAAACAGAATAATAACACAAAGGCGTCTAATGACAAGGTCTCAAAAGAAGCTATGGCAAAAATCTCAATGTCTTCCCCACGCGCAGACACAAGCAGCAACTGCAGCGTCCTCCTGGGTGATTTATGTCCCTGCTCTCGGTCTCTCAGGGTCCTCCCCAGCACATGGTCACCTCATGAACAGCTGGGTGAGACATTTGATTGGTTGTCAGGCAGGGTTCATAGACTGTATTGTATGTCTTTTCATTGGTGCTCTATTCTTACATGATCTTGTTTCATTTGGGTCAGATGGCTCCCACAGCATCGCCGTCACAGCAATCAGGCTTCCCTAATGTTTCCAGGAATCTTTAATATTCATTCAGCATGAGAAACTCCTCAAAATAGGGCTGATGGAGTGACTACATGTGGAGTGAGAGTTGATAACGTAAGGTATTAAAATGACAGACCACACCTCATTAGAGCCTGCATTATAATCAGATCAAGTGAAATATGACAGAATAACTTCTTACATGAATAGTTCCACATAAAGTTTTATGGAAGTCCATCATTCATCCTGTCCATGTAAATTGACGCGTGGCTGTCAAGTAGCAGCCAGCACTGATACAGATACATCTGATACAGAGCGAGATGTATCGGGTCAGCACAGAGCTGCCACTGATCTGGATTTTTCCCCCCTCCTCTCCAGCGCCTCCCCAACAGGTGCTGCTTCAGTCGGAGAGATTAGGTGATCAGTGTCCTCAGATTCCTTCCCACTTGGAATGCCGTACACGCAGAGGAGGACAGGCTTTTATCGTCTTCCTGAGGGGAGGTTAAGGTGAGGTGGGCAGCTGGATGAAAGGGTGAGGGTGACTTGTTGAGGAAGAATGACGGCCTTTCATGCCATGCCGTGAGGCCGCTAGCCCGAAACGATCAATCAATCAGTCAATGCCAAATAAGATCAACTCACAACACTTTTGATAATTGATTCATTTCTGTCAAGTACAAATACCAAATTCTTCCTATTTGTAGCTTATCAAGTGTCAAGATTGGCCGCTTTTTTTTGTCTTATATGAGAATTAATAATTTGGTGGGTTTGGACAATTGATCAGACAAAACAAGCTGTCAAGGAACATGTTTCAGCAAGTCCCCCAAAATGTTCACCATATGCCGTCTGTTTACATTCAAGTGACGGAGGAGGAAGTCAGCCGATGTTATTACAGAGCGACGAAGTCCATGTAGGGAGGAGGGAGAGTTAGATGATGGATATTACAATGACACAAAGGACTCTAACACAGTAGACTGCGTCCTTCTGAGGGTCTACGTTGGTTTTTCACTTCTGGGATTTTTGTAACTATGATGACAAAGGTCCCCTAACCTTAACAAACTAAATTTTTTTAGTTTCTATTACAATAGCAGCTGATGCACCACAGGGTACATAAGCACCAGAAGAGGAGAAGGACACATTTTTTGGATCTGAACTGATCCTTTTGGCAAGAAGAGTTTGGTTTGGGGAAAGATCATTTCAGTTAGAATAAGTGCTTTGTTATGGGTTAGGGAAAGTTTATGGTCATGGTTAATCCACTATATCCACCTTGTTGAATAAAGGACACAGGACTTCCTGCATTGGCACTTAATGCTGCAGCATTAGACTTAAATTGTGACCTGTGGAATTTTCCAAGAAGAACATAATTCTCAGGTGTACTGAGCTGCTGGTTCAGTGGAGCAAAGGCAAGTACTGCTATGGCAAGGCATGTTCTGTCAACCCTTAATGCATCTTTTCCTTTTTGATGTTGATGCGCCAACTTTTCTATCGCAGCCAAGCCTAAAACCTTTTTGTGATATTTAGGGACTTTTTCAAATATGTGGCATTTGTCTTTTGTCTGATTTTTTTTTGTGCAAATTGAAAGTGCAGGCGGAAGGAAAGCTTCCTGCAGTGTAGTGGGGACATTTCATTTTGCGGCATCCGTGTAATAATGAGCAGATTAGGATGGAAAGTTAAATGCAGAGCAAAGGGATATTGTGGTGTTTAGTGAGAGTTAAAGTCTGGCTGTCAGAGGGATTGAGCGTGGAGACAGTGATGATACAGTGAGGGTACTGGAGGGTCGTGTGGAGATGGGGTTGCAGGCTGGGTAAAGGGAGGTCACACATGCTTTGTGTCCCCCAGGGAGTCGTGCGGGATGAGACAAGAGTGGTGCCTGCGTTTGAGGTGCAGCTCCTGGGCGCCACACAGATGAGCTCATGAAACGCTATGCTGTCCGCCCAGCCGGGGTGGGGGTGTGGAGGGTGAGAGGAGAGGGCATCCCTGCTATCAATCACCCAGGGTGGAGCTGAGACCCACTGCTCCTGGATCAGCTCGACAGGCAGGAGGAACACGGGGCCAAGGCCACATTAAAGGCATTGAGTGTCCCCCCCTCAGCATGAGAGGGTGGGGATGGAGTCAAAGGAGAGAGGCTGTGGGGATAACAACCAGGAGGTGTGGTGCCAAGTAACTGGAGAGGTGTAGCTGAGCGTGGAGACAAAGTGAGGATTGGAGACAGGAGGGGCAGGGGAGGGACACTTCTGAGGGAGAGCGGCCTGTGAAACTTGAAGACACAAGCAAAGATGGAAAGAGACAGACATTGTCAGAACCCCGGCTTACGACTCAAAGCCTAGTCCATGAACTCATCACCTTTGGTCACATGTTGTGTAGCTTGGACAAGAATGTTTTCTATTTCTCATATGTGTCCATGCTCAAAGCCAGGAGTCAGTCAGGAGCAATTTCAGGACCCCGCTAACATGTTCCGGGCAGGACTGTGATTCACCCCTACGTGTTGGCAGCGGTTACAGACTCCGGGTGAAACGGTCTGCCGGCACACAGGCTCACGTTCAGGATATCTGGTGTTGACAGACAGGCAGCAGACACACCAGGTACCAGTCAAAGTCCATCAAGAGGCAGCTCTGGAAATTCATTCGAATACAGACAATCTTTACAATGTGGAGAGTGAACCCTCAAATTGCTGCATGCTTGAATGTTCACTACATTGGTATGTCTACTGTTTTTTATTTTTTGATTGTCTGGGGAAGTGAACGCTGTAATGGAGATACTGAGTTTGCAAACAAATATGTGCTTATTATATCAATATATGTTACTTCTAGTCATGCATTTTATTGAGAAACTTATGTGTCATTTCAAACATAAATACAACCCAGATTCCCAAAACATTGGGAGGCTGTGTAAAACTTAAATAAAAAAGAATGTGATTATGCTAATCCCTACTGATATATACATACACTGAAAATGGTACAAAAACAATATATTTCATGTTTTACCTCATCAACTTTTGTAAAAATTTGCTAATTCTGAATTTGATGTAGCCACACATGTCAAACAAGGGACAGGAGCAACTAAAGACTGGGAAATTTGTGGAATGCTCTGGAAAACACCTGTTTGGATCATTCCACAGGTAAACAGGTTCATTGGTAACAGGTGATAGTATCATGATTGGGTATGAAAGGGGCATCCTGGAAAAGCTCAGTCGTTCACAAACGAGGATGGAGCAAGGTTCTCCATATTGTGAACACATGATTGTATAAAGGACATTACTACATTGGTTTGGTAACACGTCATAAAATAATTAGTTTGCAGATGACTGCGTTCTGTCTTATTCTATGTTTTGCACAGAGTCCCAACTTTTTAGAAATCATGAATGTGCAAAAAGTTATGCATAATTGACTCCAGAGCTACTAGCTGGGTGTAACACACACAGTAACTTAATTTGGTGATGGAATAAGTCCAGTGGGTGAAACAGGGAAAGATGGATATAAATAAACAGTGAGTTTATCTATTTATTTATTTGTTACTGTGTACTTGTTGTGTAATTCACAAAGTTTGAAATTGACAAATTTCAACTAATTTAATGACCAAAATGCACAAGGAAAAGAAAAACCTTCCATATAATTATTACTGACATATCAAATAAATACTTTAACAAACATACTCAAATATATCATTTTCACTTACAAAGTCATAGTAATGAAATATATCGTATTTTAAAAATTATGAGCTACAAAAGATTGTGCTAAATTTCTCCACCTCAGTTGTTAGCCTGGGTTTAATAAGAAAATTACCATTGTTCGTAAAAATGAACTGCACATTGAGTCAAACCAAGAATCTGTGCTCCAATTTCAGTACACATGCTTTTATTTGAAAAAACACTCTTTCCTTACATGTAGATTCGTTGTCTTAGCACAGATTGTACGGTAACCCTTGCACACTTTTTTAAAGGGAACACCTGTGACACATAAATCTGTAACAAACTCCTCGTCTAGTATGTTACATTTCTAATAAGCGTCACCAAACAGGGAGGGGGGTAAGTGAAAAAGAATGGCTACTGTATGGGTTTGTAATAAGAGCCAGCTGTGGCTGGTCATGTGGGCTCTGCGCCGGGAGCGTGTTGCTGGAAGATTTGCGCCAGGGAGAAGCTGGCAGGCACATCATAAATCCAGCTTGTTGGGTATGGTTGTTTTTTGGAGGAGGCTCGAGCAAATTGTCCTTTAATTAGTGACAAATCCCTTCTGAGCATACAGCACATGATCAGACAATTTTCTCTTTAAGCACACAAGCTGTCTACATAAGAGAGCAAAAGCTTGCCCTACCTCAAGGCTCCTGCACACCACGTCAGGTACTCTGCAGCTTTGTCCACCTGACATTTACTTTTGATAGCGACAACAACCTGCGGCAGTGAATCTTACACTTGCTGGTATGGTATTACATAACACAAATGCATCTGCACTGTAAATATAACTGAATAGAAAAACAGCTCAGAATTTTACTGGATAAAGTGAGCCCTGTCACCTTGGTGTTCTCATCCAACAAGTTGTTGGATTTGCTCCAGAAAGTAACGGGACAGACCTGGTCATAATTCTGGGGAATGGGGTGGCATTTCACAGTGCTAAACCTGCCCCAGAAGAATTTGTCTGTGTCCTCTGCTTAAATAATTAAAGCAGCGAGAGTCTGAAATAAACCATGCAGTCCCACATTCTCTTCTTCTCTCTCAGCGCCACATGCAAACATGTGAAACTGTGTGTAGGTATGAAAAAGAGAGGTAAAAAAGAAACATTCCTGTCCGAGCAATCACTGTAAGCACTACATCATGTTTATTAACAGTACTAAATCAGAGTCTGTGCCGCAGAGGGGAGCTACAATACTCCTGAGGAGCCACCAGAATGACTCCGCCTGGGTGAGCACAGCGTTGCACATTTGGAGTATGTAATAGGAGGGGTGGGAGTTTTAAAGACAGAACTCTTTTCTGTATCCCCTCCTTTATTCTTTCTCTCTTGCTTCATCAAAAACGCATTCATTTTAGGAGTTTCCTCTGAGAGTGAGCAAGGTGAAAAGATGCACATAGGCACAGCCTTCTTCTCATTCATTCTGTCTCATTTCTGTCCACTTTCCCACAGGCTAACACAGTCTTTTTATTAATACATCATGGAGGATCAGAGTCAGTGAGGAAAACCGGTACAGAGCTCCCTGACAATGAGAAAAAGCCAGTACATTAAAACTATGCCTCCTCTAAACCTTCTACCTCTATCTCTCTTTGCCTTTCTCTTTTCTCTCATCCACAGCTGTAGACCTCCAGGGCCCCCCGCTCTCTGTGTGGGCCGGGGGCTGCGCCCAGGACCCAGGCAGCCAGGGACGAAGTGGTAAATTCACACACATGCCCTTCTAGCCCTGCGCTTCCTGCTCTCCAACAAGTCCATTGGCCCCTACGTTTGTAATTACCACTGTGAGTGAATGCACTCTCCCTCAGCTACAAATTGCTGATAAGCTGCTTTTCCAAAACACAGCCCACTACCAGTCATTAACAACATGATCTCATACCATATGCCCACCCTGGTGCCTGTGAAAACACAGGTTCCAACAGAGGGAGACTTCATGATGTAAGTTTTTCATAAGGGTTCACCAGCACGTACACCACTGATTGATTTTACCACTTTACCACCACGCTACCACAATCACAATGCTGGGACCATGTCAATCATAAACTAAAGCCTTTTACTTCCAAATGGAGCAGACAAAGTTACCCAATCTATCTTAACAGGCTTACCCTCTGAACTGGACACCTGATCATCAATGCTGGGTGCTAGAGTTAATCTCATTGGGATCATGAGGTATTTTTCAAGAGATACTTGAAAACAAGAAACATTCATAATCAGACAACCAAACAGCCAACTTACAATAGTTACATCTGCAACCAATCAAGCAATAATCACAGTGGAATTAAAAAATCATTAAAAGATACGCTTTGAAATGGTAAGGGGAGTTGAAAAAAATCTAGTTTGAGATTGTTTACAGTTGTTTCCATTTAAAAGGTTCATAGTACCTGAAACTAGTTCTGCTAAGGTTAGTGAGTACATGGCATATTGGGTTAATTAGTTACTGGATTGTCCTGTAGTTTCATGATTTAAATAAAACAAGAGAAGTGTTCAAAAGTTGAACATGAATCATAAATGGCAGTCTCCTGTCAAGCAAAGTTTTAATTATGTGTGTGACTTAGCAAGTGGATACATGTAAAGGTGTAAAAAAAAACATGTAAAATTGTATCATCTGCATAAAAGCAAACATTGAAATACTAATGAAATTACGTTGTTTATGTGTAATCTGAACAGTAATCGACCAAGAATGGACCCCTGCTGAACCCCATTATTAATGGAGAAGGGACCTGACTCAACACTGAGGCCTGAGTATGAGATTGATCCAAATTCTTGTTGCTGATGTTGAAGGCAAAGACTTGCCCAACCACAACCCATGACCTCTGAACCTTTGCTTTTGTTTTTGAATAATTCTTGGATGTTAGGTTTGTGTGACTTTGGATGCAACAGCAAGTGGGAAAATTCTCCAGCATTGGAGTTTATGTTTCAAATGAATGTCTTCCAGTCGTCTCAGTAATATTCAGGTGCACCTGCTCTTTCCTCTCTGGATGAAGGCAGTAATGGTTTGTGTCTGAGGTTAAGCGACAATGTTCTTGTGTTGGAGTTTGTTTTGAATGGCCTTAACACCACTACATGTTTCAAAGTGCTGTGTGAAGCATCAGAAAGCTCTGACAGACTGGAGGGTTTTATGTCCAAAAAACACATTCTGAGATCCGTGTGGTGAAGCGTGCCTTTGTGCGAATATGGGCAGATTTCAAGTGTCTACAAATTCAGTTCAATTCCTTCTTCACGCTTCCAACAATGGTCAACTGCTTACAAAAAACAACGTTGGGGCAGCTGACAGAGGCTAACTGTCCAGTGTGGTCCCACAAAATGTCATAAAAACTATATCATTTGAAGCATGCCTCTCCTTTTACAAGGGATGGGTGGGGGGGGGGGGTGAAAGGTGGAAGGGAGATGGGGCGAGGCAAGGACCTGCTTGTAAGGCCTCCAGGCCGAAGGATGCTGAGTACTCTTCACCCGGGCAAAGGTTCACTCCGATCATCTAGGCCAATCTGTTCCAGACGTGGTAAATGACACATTATTGGATCCAGACCTGACAAGGGCTTTGTGTATATTACATTACCAGACACCAGGCTCACTTAAGCTTCATTACCTACATCCCTCCTCCCCACCAAGAAACAGAAAAAGGAGAGTGAGAGGGGAAGAGAAAGGGCAACGTAGATCTTACCCCAAACCATGCACAGAGGGTGCTTTTTCCTCCAGGTCAGGCCGATACTCTGCAGTCAGCTCACCATCACACAGTTTTCTTTCTCCCTCTCTTTTCCTCTTCTTTCTTCTCCCTGCTTTCTGTGCTGGGAACCCGTTAAATATAACAACACCAGAATCCACCCTGGAACACCCAAGACGATTCTGCCCGCAGGGATTTTTGGGGAGATATTAGAAACACACCAGAGAGGTCACCCCACCCTCCTGTCTTCCCACACTGATGGAGCAAATGGCGTGGGTTGATTTGAGAATTCAGAAGTAGTATGGATGCAGAAAATGTTTTAACTCAGGCATGCTGGTGAGACTGAGTCAGTAAATTCTGTGTTGTGAGCAACTACAAGTAATTACTTATTTGAATGAGACATGTTTATGACTAATTGGTGGACAAAACCCTCACATCTGCCTTCAAATTAGAGATTGACTCCCTAAACCGAATTAAAGCCCTCGAGACTGTGAAGCTACTGTAGAAGCAACACTCAGAATAACATCTTAACTACAGCATGTTATGGTGGGAGGTTTCCTGTGGCTTGGATGCCTCACGGTGGGATATGTGCCATAAGCAGCTGGCGGATTTGGCTAAACCTTCCTTTATTTGGATGACATACGCACGAACACCCATACCACAAATTTCTGGCAGGGACCACTTGCTTAAGTTTCCATTCGTCGCTTTTTAAACTGCAGACAGGTGTGCGTCTTTAAAAGCGAGCATCTGTAGGAGCTTGTGTATATCCGTAAGTGCTTGTCTATGACGCTGCTCAGGTATACATTCCACAGTGCAGTCTGCATGCTCGGATTCCTTACTTAACATGTGGGCATCGGTCTGCAATCTAAAAATGTAACCCCAGACAGAGACAATTCGTAATAAAAATGATTTTGTGGCATACGGCCACACCCATTGCCTTAGTGCTTCCACCATTGTCAAATAGATTACCCATGAAGATTTACAGCCTATAGAATAGCTCTCCATGACACACAGATCACCACACCTTCTTGACCTCCACCCACAGAGGCTGTAATCACATAACAAATAGATCTATTTTGCGAACAGCAAGAATTTAAATGACAATCACCTTCCACGGTTTCTCGGGTGCATCACCTGCCAGGGTGCAAGGACAGGGGACGCTGCAACAGAAGTCGGACTGAAGATATATGAGCCTCCAGGAATGATAACTGAAATGTGCACTCACAAGCCTCGGTTAAGATATATGTGCCACAAGGATTACTGTTACAGTAAGAGGCCCACAGCTGTAGCTTCCTCAGTAGCCAGAGAGAGGTCGAGAAACCACATTATGTACGGTTTGCCATATGTAACATGAAATAATAACAGCTGCACCATGTAGGACCTTTAAAGGGATGATGTTTTTATTATTTTTTCTGCTTGCGCCACTTTGGGTCTCTTAGTTTTTTATGTGATAACTGGGTATTAGGCAGAATATATAAGGCAAAGAACATATATTCAATGAGTGCAGAATATGGAGACATTCGCTTCTTGCCCACACATGTAATGGAGACATACGTTTTAGCGTGGCATGCCTTTCAGCACCGAAAAATACTTGGAGTATATTTATCAACCTCAACTTCGTCGTTCGTCACTTTGTTCGTGACATCACATATTTCTGCTTTGCTCCGTCTCTCATTCATCGCTCTGCTTTCTTGTTTGTTTAAACTCTGTTCATTACAGCCCACTGGTTGCAGGGGTCACTTTGATGCCAAACGCTGTGAATGCACAATGGTGAGTTTGCAATTTTGTTAACATTATTGAGGAAAGAAATTTGGCAGACAGGTTTTTTTTTCCTCTGAAAATCTGAGGCAATGTAGTACTTTTATTTTTACAAGAATTTCATCAGCATTACTTAAGCCGTGCGATTAACCACATGATATTGTTGCCTAATAAAAACAAACAGAAAGTAATATATTTGTCATATTGATGCTGTCTTTACCAACCATAAAAGATGCTTTTTTTTTATCAATAACCATGTAACAGCAGACTAACAGTACAAGTAAAAATGTGTCTGTTATTCTGCCCTTCACACGTTTGTCTGTGTCTGACATTATATGGGATTGACTGTGTGTGTGTGTGTGTGTGTGTGCGTGTGTGTGTGTGTGCGCGCGTGCGTGCCTGTGTGTGAGGTTAGATGGTCATGGAAGGCAGCTCTAGCTACACTGTTCCAGCTCATTAGCCGTGATTAATCGGCATGTGAGCTTTCCCATGGTCCCCTTTGCCTGTTGGAGACAGAGCTCACCTTGGAGGGCACGAGGAGTCCAGGCAGCTCCACCATCGCTGTTAACACTCTGCCACATGTAAGAATGACTTGTATACATTAAACTCTACTCGCCTCAGACAATTTATGTATTTGCTTAGGTTTGCATTGCTTCTGTGGGAATGTAGGAATTTTTAAATGTTACTTTTAATTGATTAATGTCACAGATTTATCCATGATTGCAGATACAACCAAAATATAAGATAATATATCAATTTGAATTAAAAGATTTTTATTAAATGTGAATGAAATATATTGTCTTGTAGATTACAGCATCCATGTATTTAGGTAAATATTAAATTACAAGAAAAGTCAATCATTGTTCACAAAATATAAGTACATAAATGTAAATACAAGCTGTGCATATTTTAAAAGTAATTTACAACTGCTGCTCAAATTATATTTTAGAATCAGATTCAAAAAGGATCTGAGGATTTAGGACAAGGCAAGTTTGCTTGTATGGCTCATATCAACAACAAAGGAATTGAAAGTGCTCATCAAAAGACACAAAAAGCCATTAACGGAAGATATGAAAAAAAAAAAAAAAACTAGGCAAATTAAAAAGACATTTCTAAATTGAGTTTTAAAAGAGAGAAGCAAAAAAACAGATAAAGAGAAGTTAAACTTGAAAATAGAACATATAATGGGAAAATACGCAATACACAGCATGGCACATACAGTATGTACGATGTAGGATATTTGGAATGACAATATAACATTTTACATAAGGTCTGTATTTTATTAGCTGTGTTATTAGTATTGAATAGTGTAGTACCGAAATTTTATAAAACATCAGTCTCCTGGTAATTCAGTATACAAAAACATAAGAAAAAAAGGATATCAGTAACTAATTTGATATACTTCTGTAGGCTGTTTAATATCATTTTATTTTCCATTATATCTTATATTTTACTGTTTTCCCCAAGCCCTTTGAATGCATTTTCCAACCGAAACCATGATCAAAACCATTATTTCCAACAATAACATTACAGGATACAACAAACCACAGAACCTACCTTAGGAATTTAGTCTCTAAATACGTATCTGGCCCCACATTTAAGCTCTACTGATAAAACAAGAAGAAATCCAGGTTCGTTCACACACAAATATACATTGATGTAGGTCTCCTCAATTAAGACATAATAAATTCAGTGAAGCCTTTGTTTTTTTCACTTATTGAGGAAATATGCTCTCTAATCCACTGATATAAGAACCATCTGTGTAAATTCATGCCCACAGTAGATGGACACTCGCTGGCTGCATTGTACTGTATCTGCTGTGCAAGCCGGTGAGAAGACGGTGATGAACTCGCAGCGATTGGCTCGAGACTTTCAAAGGGGGATCTCTCTCATCTTCATTGTGCTCCTCATACTCTAAAATAAATAAGTCTTCTTTCTGTTGGCCGACCACACACACACTCGCTGATGGATACTGGATCTATTCTCACATGTGTGAGCGGAGGAGTCACATGTTTTATTCTGGTTGTATAAAAATATGAAGCACTTACACTGTTATCTGTCGCACGCACTAACGGTAGCTCATGGCACTTTAGTCCAACTTGAAGAAACAAAGCTAAGACACGAGTCAGTGTGCTGTTAATGTTGTCATCTTCAAGATCAAACGATGTCAGGAAACAAGGTTTTCTTTATTGTTTCCACTTTTTTACCCGTTCACATGTCACACTCATCATATTAGGATGCTCGGACATGTTGAAGCGGGTTCAAGTCACAGAAAAATAAATAAATTCAAAATCTAAAAATCTTTTGGGACATAACAAACATTTTTATTCTTTGAAAATCATTTACATTATAACTTTAAACTCTCACAAATGCAGTTAGATCTGCATTCAAAATGAATGCTGTTACTGACCACACATGTCCAGCATGAGCACATGCTGAACCTTGTTTCACTTTTGTTTAAATCCGCTGTTCCAAGATAATTCAGACACAAATATGCTTAAAGCTGCAGAGGTTTCTTAATTTCCTGTGTGGGCCACACACAACTACACAGATCTTTTGGCTACACACTGCACTCTGAAACTAAGACGCAGAATCCACTGTCATTATTTTTACTGTAAAAATAGATTTCAGTGAAGGGCTTTGTCTCCCACTTATGAAAAGTTAACAAAATAATTAATGGATTAATTTAATACTTGTTCCTCTGTGTCCAGCAATTTTCTGATGAATATAATTTTTCCCACAATCCCGGGGCAGGAGAACACCAAAAACCTATTTTACACATATAGATAATACACAAGTGATATTAAATGATAAGACAATAAGACAATTTAAGCATCCATAATTAAATAATGTGCTTTCAGGCATTTATTCTCTAATGCATCAATGCTGACTCGTTCACAATTAGCTGATGACAAATGGTTATTGCCCTTATTTCCTTATGTTTTTATAATACTGATAAGTGAGAGAGTGACCAGCCAGTTTGCTCTTTCTAAACAGCTGGCGGTGAGACAAGGTCCACATATTCTGATTTGAGCCAATTAGTCAGCAATCCATCAGTGCACAGCCCCGGTCAGCCTGCAGAGACCCACCTCACAGGATGGACCCGCTTACCCAATAAATGCAAAGAACGTGCTGAGAAGAGAAAAGCAGAGCGGCAGGAGAGAGGCCAAGAAGCTGGAATTAAGCGGGGCCACCTGATCCACACCAGCAGAATCACAGCCAGCTACACAGAGCGCTCATTGTCTATGGCAGACACCAACTGAGCTCTGCTCTTTGTCGCCCCCTCCCACCTCCACACACACTGTCCGTCACTATTTCTAGTTCCAGGGAAGAAATATAGAGCTTATTGTTGTTGTAGCATGTTGTACGTGCTTGGGGGGGGTTGGGGGATCTTCCACAAATGTGCTTTTTAGCAGTTAAGAATTAATTTTTGAGTTAAGTAAAGCTGTTTGTAGAAACTGTAAATAAGGGATGTGATCTTTCAACTGCAGTTAAAAATAAAACTGGAGTTCAAAGGCTTACCACATCTGGGACAGCATGCTCTGCTGGTTTAAAAAGACCTTTAATCACACACATATACACATGAGATAAAGACACAACTACAGATACAATGAGAAGCGCGCGCACACGCACGCACACACACACACACACACACACACACACACACACACACACACACACACGGAGGGGAACAGGAGTCAGCAGGCTGCAGTGACTGCTGAATAATTCAGAAGTGGAAATGCATGATTGATGTGGGACGTTTCATTTCCACACCTTTAAAAGGTCTCTTTTAGCTCCGGCACCGAACAGGCCAAGTGGTCTTTGCAGTTCAAAGCCTGGCATGGATCTGGCCTTCCTAGTCAGGCTCTTTGGGACAAGCGTTTCTTTATTCTGTGGCGGGGGCACCAGTGGTGGTGGTTGGGATTCCACACCTGTGTTTGCTCCTTACCCAATAATTGAGAGCTGCGTGCTATTTTGAGCTCAGAGCACAAAGTGCCTCACTCATGGGGAACTCAGGGTGAAGAATCTTGGCTCCCAGTTTGATGTGGCTGGAAAACCTGAAAACCCGTGCATCAGCCCGGCAGGGTGCAGATATACTCAAGAACATATGACTTAAAAAGACAAACATATATGAAATGGAAGATTCACATAGCATAGCTCAATCGGGACTGATACATTATTACCATCTTTCCAATTATTATGAAAGTTTTAACTTAATTATATATACATGTGTGTGTGTGTGTGTCCCTAATATGGACAGATCTGGATCCCATAATGCAACCGGCATCTTTCCATTATGATTTGATATTTTTGTGTGAATTAGAAGTAGCTGCAAATTGCTATACTCAAGTTAGTACAACTGCCTAAAAATTGTACTTAAGTACAGTACTTCAGGAAATGTGGTTAGTTACTTTTCATTTTGCCATCACAATGAATAGACTCGGTGCATAATTACAGCGTGTGCTGTACCAATGCAATAAACCAGGAGAATATGAAAATTCATAGACAGGCTTAAGAAGCTGACTAAGTAAGGATAGACGAACTGGAAATGAGCAAAAAGAACGGCAAGCGTGAGCCAACGCGCTGTTACTGAGCTAAGTCAGTTTAGTGGAGGGTCAGTCCAAGTGCAAAGAGAACTCCAAGTCAAAACAAACACTCACTTTGGCTTCTGATGGGACAGCGTGCTCACTTTTTCCCACAATCCTCCAGAACAGCTTAATTCACAGTCACACAAACTAGGTGGTCATGAAACTCATCACAACAAAATGTTCCAGATGTAATTTAATTTTCGCAAAAATGTCCACTTTTCTTGCCACGTATGTGATGCATGTTATATATTTTCACAGAATGACAATGATAGATTTAGAGCTGTGTTTCGTGTTTCATGACAGCTCTGCTCTGCCAGTTCATAATGATATTAATAGGGAGGGTCGAAAATGTCAAAACATTCCTCAGTTGTCAGGCAACCTTGCCCTAGTTAAACGTTTAAAAAAGAGAGAGATGTTGTTACCAACCAACAGAATCCAAATGGGACCCATTTTTATTTAAAATGCTAACTGCCTGGCCAAGCTGACCGCGTAATTTATTACCAAGAGACAGGAATTTTGACAAATCATTCAGCTCAGCAAACTCTGCTGTGGCAAAGTTCAGCAATTAGGCTCCTATATAAAGAAGGTCTACTCCTCTGCATCGGGTGTACTGGATTTATGTGCGCTCTCGAGCTCGCAGGCAGGTTCAAAGCCCTGCGTAGGGGAGCTGGAGGTTGACACATGGGGAATTTCACAAATACGGTGGAACACACACATTTTGCAGTAAATCTGACCTGAGAATAGTGGTCTTTTGGGGAAAGGAGGTGGTCAGTGAGGGAGGGAGAGGTGGAGTGTTGAGTGAAGGCATAGCTAAATAATCAACCCGAGATGGGGGTCAACTGTTTTCAAGTCATCTGTGATATTAAAGAGGCAGAAGAAAGGAGGAGAAAGCAGGACAACGGTGATTTTTCTCAGCCTGATTCCAAAATAATAGAAATGCAAATAGCTTCTTGTATGGCTTGAAAACTGCTTTAAAAATACAAACTCCTAATGCAGCTCACACATGTTAAATTTTGACTTCCAGTCAGCCAAGCCGAAACCCTCTGTCAATATTTAGCTTTCTTTTAATGGGGTGATTTTATGCTACTGTCTGACCATGATGGCCAATGAGTAGCTGCTTGCTCAGTGTCATAGTGAGCGTACCTGAGAATACCTCTGGGTAAACCATTACACTCTGCTAGTTCATAAAGCGCAAAGTGATAGAGATTCAAGACTTTTTGGCCAAAGAGTTTAAGATATACACACTCAAACGTTTCCATATAGGAAGAAAGAATC
Source organism: Chaetodon auriga (assembly GCF_051107435.1). Classification (NCBI taxonomy): domain Eukaryota; kingdom Metazoa; phylum Chordata; class Actinopteri; order Chaetodontiformes; family Chaetodontidae; genus Chaetodon; species Chaetodon auriga. The sequence continues at coordinate 15,965,869 of NC_135085.1, forward strand.
GTTTGGTTTCCACATCAGCAAAAGCATTTATTCTATGATAAACTCATAGCACACATACATGTTTACGTACATTTCTGCTGCCATAAATCCTTTAAAATATGTAGTAAAGAAAGTTTGTCAACAGTTGTCATTCTTATCCATACGTATATTTATTCTAATTTCTAGGCTTTAGCTTAACATAAGGACTGTATTTGATCTCATATGTTTCTATAGTTGATTACAATGATTATATTGTTGCAAAGATGTAATTATTCAGTGATTAATTACACAATTCAAAGCCCTAAATAAGGTCAGTGCTCAGCTGTTCAATAAAATGTGATTTAAAAGTGCAATAAGTGAGATTTTTCAGTCCCGCTGCATAAAATGACCACAGTACAGTACCTGCAGATGTTTTATAGGGTTGGAAGATCAATACAGTGAGACATGGCGCACTTAGCCAGGTGTTGATATTTTTGGCTTTCAAAACCCTTTTTCTGTCCCGTCTAAAAACTCACTCAACCACCGCCTGCTCAGATTTCATCTCCTCTATCCTGATGAAGAGCAAAGTTATTTGAATATCTGCAGAGTCTCAATCCAATGCTTATTTTTTCCTAATCCTTAGGAAAAGCTGCACGGTGCAGATATCAGCTGTTAGTTAGTTAGTGAATCTGATCAGATTTAGGTGAGATACCATGAGTTTGACAATATATCTCAGCGTTTCTTTGATGATTTTAATCTATTTTTGTCAAATAAACTGTAAAGAAAAGAGAAATGGATAAAACAAATATTTAAAATACTTAGAATTAATCCAATAATTTCTTGTTTTCTGAACATAACCAGTGCAGACTTGGTTTCAGTGACCTTGTGAGCTAATTTATTCCAGCAAAACTCACAATTTAATCAGACCTTATTTTGCTAATTGTGATTGTCCAAAATGTGTCTTAATAAGCTTTGGTCCCAATTCAGCATCAGGAATTGCTGATGTTCACAGCTCAAAAACGGAAAATGGTGCTATTAACAAGCATCTTGCCTTGCAGAACATTTTATTCTCAAACCGAAAGAGCAAACAAGAAGCAGTGTTTTGCAGTGTTTCGGTCAGATCTCTGTGGGTGACTTTATTTTCTATACAAGCCACAGTGAGCTGTGTAAGACCAAGGAACTGCTAGCATTGCATCTCTGTGACAGATGTGGAGAAGTCTCATATTTGAACTGTTGCCCCTTTTAACCCACAATGAATCAGAAAAGCATGTGAATGTGAAGCATCTCGTAGGTTCAGGAAGTCGCTCATTCCCAAACTGCTTCATTCTCTCACTCAGGATTAGATTATCTGCACCCTAGTGGTTACCAGCAGCGGCACAAGCTTGACCATTCACTCACCAGTATGCAACAGTGCTGTAAGTGTAAGAGCAGGACTTTTAACTACATTTGATCAGTAGATGTCTATGTTCCTGTAAAACCCTTTAAAGTCTCACATTGGTTCAGCCGTGTGTTTTGTCCCACAGGCAGGTGAGACAGAGTTTCACTCTGTGGCTCCTGCTGTACAACCATGCAGGGTTTTACATTGTGGAGTATTTTCAGAGAGTGACCTCTTGTTCACTGTCCTCCAATGAAAACAAGACACTCACATACATGTCGGTGTGTGTATGAACATGTCACACACACACAAAACCTCTTTCATCTGAATTTAATTTAGGTTTCTGTCTGGTTTTATAGTTTGTTGTAGTCATAAATAGACATCTGTAACAAAAAGAACCAAGCTATCGATTATTAATCAACACATTACAGTATGTTGTGTCTGTATGTGTATTTTAAGATCTAGTATATGGAAGCATTGTAGAATTTTTGTTCATGATGCCGAATGTTGGGAAGCCTTGTTCTTTTGAGATGTGAGATGTTCTTAGTAATTCCTGCAACAGCTACATGTTTGCAATTAACTGAAGCAGCATTTGCAGCCATAGCTGGACTGACAAAGAAACTTACACAAACTTCAGTGTCATCAACAGAAAATCCATGTTGAACTACTAAATAGCAGGAAAAAATACTGTAAATATCTACTTATTACTAGAGACTCGTCAGAATATAAAAGATAGCTCCAATTTCTACTTCAGGCTTCATCCTTTGAATGCACTCCCTTGCTTGATTGAAACTTAAAATTTTGAATTTATGTAGCAGAAAAACTTCTCACAGAAAGTGGGGTTCGGGGTACCTTTTTTAAGGGTTTGTAAGATTACTAAAGAAGTTAAAGTTCATAAATACATTTCATCCTTTTCTGAGTGTTTATATCAAGCTTTTTTAAGGCTAATCCCAAGCAAATGTGCATGTTTTCTCACCAGAGTGTTTTCACATCTTGATTCATTTGCATATGATAGAAACAGCCATATGGAAGACCCCATTTAATGACGCTCATCACCATTTAGTAGCAGGTAGCTGTTAAAGGCAGCTGAAGAGCATTATAGCCTTCGAAAATCACTTGTTTATTCCGGCTAAGTACACAGAGGGATGGTCTGTAGCTGATGGTCATCATGTCCCTGCTGATGAGCAGCATCTGTCAGCAGACTACGAGGTTTGAGATGCTGCCCAAAGTCTCAGAAAAAGCAAAAAGGGACAGTGAGGATGAAAACAGACTCACCTTTAAACACTGATGAAAACATACTAGTTTCCCACCAAGAGCAGACACGGACATTTATGGCGGCCGTTTATGTCTGAATGTTAAGTGTGTAATTTTTAAATGTGAAACACGTGAAATGGCCACTGGAGAGATCTAGAAACAATCACCACTTAAACTCACTGAACTCAAACGTGTGTGAAATGTAAAAACACTTACCAGCTACTTTTAACTATTATGCCTACTTACTCTATTTGCCTGATTGGCCTGATAGTATTTGATAGATTTCCAGTTGATGTAAAAGCCTCTGCTTAGGCAGTCAGTGAAAAACAAACATCTGCTTTCATCTTACTCTCAGCAGGGAACACCTTAAGCTGCCTAACCTCTCAGCCTGTGTTGTGTGTGTGTGTGTGTGTGTGTGTGTGTGTGTGTGTGTGTGTGTGTGTGTGTGAAGCTTCTGTCATTACTCCACCCACCTTCTTTTCCCCTCTTCACCCTGTGTCAGCTTCATAGAGATACAGCATCATATCCTCCGAGCTAAGATGTGCTTAATGCTACTCATGGAAGCTATCAGCAGTGTGTCTGTTACAGAAACTGGGGTGTCCATGCAGTGCGACGGGGGCTCTTTTCCTTTAACTGCACTACAACTTCATCATCAGTTACAAGTCAATGCTGCAGGGCTGCAAAGTTTTGACACTGATTTGCTAATGGGCCACTCGATTGTGCCTGTAATTGCACCTTTCGTCTGGAAAAATTGTGGGATTTTGACCCTTAACGCACACTGGCACATGCTGTGAACGATCTGAGTAGAAAGATAATCTAATTTCAGATAGGATGGCATCCAGATGTCATGTGGGGGGAAAAAAGTTCATGGGAACTTTGATGAAAAAAAGGAGATATGCCTTAGCAAATCTCCTAATCATTTACATCTTTAAAAAAATGTGGACTCAGTCACACACACACACACACACACACATCACAGCCTGGTCAGTGCTATAATCCGTGGCTTTAGAATGATGTCACATGTGTTTGTCCTCCTACTCCTTTATCCCCTGCAGGACATGAGCAGAAGGGTCAGGGCTGCAGGACATACACACACACGCACACCCACACACACACACACACACACACACACACGTCTGCTACAACAGCCAATGTGCAAATCACAGGAGTCGACGTCAGCCATCATTTAGTTGTCAGGGGTGGAAACAAAATAGATGAAAAATGAAGTGCTGAGACTGGCCTGACCTTGTGGATGATTGCTGTCTAAATAGCTGGGACTGAAATTGGGCATTTTACACCCTGGCAGCTGCCCAAGACACAATTTGTCCCAGTTTAGAGGACAACATGGCCTGAGTAGCATGCCACGTCAAATTCCAGTTTCCTGGGAACTCTCCTATTCTGTGTCATATAGAACTGTGATTAGAAAAATACAGTGTTCATCAGAAAATGAGATCAGATCAGCAGTGATTAATCTCTCTGACCTATACACTCGTGGTACAGTGTATGTATTGAAAGGTGGCGTAGAATATCTTGTACTTAGCTTAGCTGACTAAATTTGAATTTAAATGTTTTAAATTCATACTGATTATAGACTTTATGCACTACTTCTCTATATATCCTGATTTGAAAACAGATCCAATTTCTGGTGGCACAGTAATAAAAACAGTCCTAATGGCCCTTACAGTAAATGGTTCTGGCAAAGACGAATACTGTAGGTACAGTACAAAGTCAAGGGGCTGTGGGCACAGTTTTCCTCTTCGTGGCCAATGTCGGTAACTCGTCTGTGCATCAGCTCATTTGCTATGTGTTGTATGATATGAATACTACACTAACAGTACATGGACAAGGTGCTCAGAAGCAGGCGGAAACAAGCTGGACAAGACGTACAGTTTTTCTGGCCAAAAAGACTTTCAAAGGAATAGTAATAGACATTTTGCTGCTTATGCGCCTTCTTGTCATGAGTTTTATGAGAAGATTGTCTTTACGGTAAACATGAAGCTAGCACCAGCAGTTGGTTAGCTTAGCTTTGCACAAAGACTGGAAAAATGGTCCTCGTCATGTCAGGAGCCGGGCTGGCCACGCTGATTGACCAGGAGATGCTAAATAAAAGGGGTGAATCAAAGAGAAACAACACAGGGCAGCTACAGTTCCTAAGAACTGTGGACCCTCAGCCCCCCTGCCTGCTTTTAACCTGATGTTATTATCGCTGACTATCAGCGATTGGTCACACACATGCACATCAACACAACGTTCAGTCAGTGCACGGAGCCCACGGAGCTGAGCAACGTGGTCAAAAAATGGACAGTGCAGGAGAAATCAAGAGAGGGAGAGCATTCAAAGGATGAAGCCTGGAGGAAGGTGCCACTAAATGCTGAAGATTACTGATATCTTCTCAAGCGAGGGACGTGGTTGGTGTTTAGAACAGAGGAAACATACAGCAGGGCCGCCCTCAGCACGTCATATCACTGCTAGCTTTCCCGAGTTCATTCTATGTTTTAAAAAAACGTAATTATGCTTTGTAGGAATGCAGGAGATGGATATGCATGGAAATTATCCGGCAAATAACTTTCCAGGTGAAAGTATCTCCAGTTACTCAAACAAGCAGAGCTTCATGATGGCAAACAGAAGTCCAGTCAGAGCTCTGAACAAGTGCCAGGTGCCAAACAAACACTCTAAAACTGAACAAAAATTATGTAAATTAATATTTATTCTTATTGCCTTAATTGTGGAAGTTTTCTTAAGTCTTGAAACTGAAGACACTTTTCTGCTTTTACCTGTTTTGGACAGTGGTTTTTTTTTTTTTTGTACTTCAGTTTTTGTACAAACTAAACGAATGAGATTGAACATGTGAGCTTTAGAGGTGCTAGTAGGCAGATTTTGATACATTTGTGCAATGCCAGGCCAGCTGTTTCCCCCTGATTCTGGTTTCTATGCTAAGCTAAGCTAAGCTAACTATACAGACACGAGTGGTTTTGATCTTGTCATCTAGCTCTCAGCAAGAAACCAAATAAGTAAACTATTCCCTTAAACTAAAGCTTGTAAGAGGAAAAAAATGATAGTTGTATTTTGCCCGGCAGTATTTTTCTTCCGTAGCATGGTTCCAACAATCGCTACCAGTCCAGAAATTGTATCAACCACAGGTATTTGGGGCTGCTACTGTAAAGTGTACTGTATGTGGCCCGTACCTCAGTTATTTTGTTAGTTTAGGAGCTTAATCCAGAAGTACACCTTAGCGGCATCTGCCTGGGACTGACCAGCGTAAGACTCTGAGCAGGGATCACTTATAATGGAATCCAATCCCTAGCTGTCTGTTTGAGAGGGCTGGAACTAATCGATCAGAGGGGAGCATCTGTGAAAGAGATGTTCAGAGAGGCATCTTTAACTGCGCTGGAGCCAGAAGGGCTACCGTCTGATGCCCCGGTTCTGGCATTACATCGCAGCATTACCACTTGATACGCCAGTCAAGCTGGCTTTGATGCAAAATACAGTGAGATGTGAAATGGTGAAGCTGGCGCATTTCTCTTCTGACTTCTAATTTTGTCATCCCGGCCTTCTCAGGAGTTATCATTTCTTCCCTTCTATCTTTAATCCCCTGTCCATGTCCCTCTCCTTTGCGCTCTCTTGCATATTTTATATCACTTTCTGCGTTAAGTCCTTCCCCTCTGAACTCAATCCCCAGTCTGGCCCTCTGCTTGAGCCCCTCAGCTGCTGGTCTGCTCTCACACTAACCCCCTTGTTTATATCGGGGACGCAATTAAGTCGAAGCCAAGTAGAGGAGTCCCAGAGAGAGAGGCAAGAGTGCAAGCTTGTGAGTCAAATTTCAACTTCTACACTCACATACTCCTCCCTCCCCTATTCCACTCATTTTCTCTTACCCTCCATCCCTCTCGCTCTGTCTCCTCCCTGTCGTCGCTCTTTCGTCTCACTTTAAACATGCAGAGATATCTCTTGGAAATAAAGGGAATAAAACATAAAACATTGTTTAATGAATGCCCCATAAAGCTTGCACTTGTTGGATTTATTTTATGTAACTGGAAAAGGTTCACTGGGAGAGAAATATGTGGCTTGAGATAGCCGGATGGCTAAAGCAAGACATTACCTCATCTGTGTGTGATGTAATTTCAAATGCAGAAGATTTATTTGTTCTAGCAACTTTGTGCACCCACATATCAATTTTATGGTGTGATTAATGCATCCTTTTATGCACGTTTGTGTGTCAAAAACATTCATTTTAACTACTTGTCTACTGTTGACTACATTTTCTTGTTTTTCCCTGTTTTTTATGTCATGGAGGAACTGGTTCGAGTGCTGAGTTCACGTTCTCCACATGTGTGGTCTGTCGGCCCAGGGGACCTATCCAAGAATCCCAGACACACGTGTGCAGGCAGAAGCAGTAGTGCAATGCAGAGTAGATAAACAGTGCTCTTACTGGCCACTGGGCACACTCCACATCTAAACAATGCCAAGTTAACTACTTTGCAGGAGTATATTGCAAAAGCAAACACAAATACAAGCACGTTCATCTCAGGAAAGTCAAGTTGGTGAAAACTTTTTTACCTCTCACTCACACACTGTGTCATGGCAGGGGGTATAAATTGCAATCTGCATAATTTGCATATGTGGATATTAAATGTGTTTTGAAACATCACTTCTTCCTCGTTGAATTTAGTGTCAAGCATCTTGATTGCCCTAATTCAGCATTCCAGACCAGCAGTGCAAGTGTGCCTCACTTTCTCGGGGGAGATGCAGGAGAAACTCCAGGGATGTGTGCAGCGTTGACGGACAGGGGGATAAACAGAGGGATTGTCCCTGACCTCCCAACACCAGACTGGAGGAAGACGAATAGCCCCCCAATGGGCCCTGAGCAGATAAAATACACCCTACCGTCTTCAACACCAGGTGTGACAGCCATCAGGGGTGGCCCATCAGCAGGAGGTACAGAGAAGGGGAGGTAAGGGTGAGGGGGCACATTAGGAACATATCAGCAATTACTCTCTGGGTTTATTTTTCTTCCTGCTTTAACGCCTGGATACCAAGTTATATTCATCCTGGGTGTTGATTGTATCTTAAGGTCTAAGTGAGAACACTTTGAGTGCATTATCAGATAATCGACAAATGACTCTGCAAGCATGTTAATTTTGTGTTATAGCAACGATTTAAAAGCCCCGCAGTTTGTTTATTTGTCCGAGTTTTTCTTCAGTGAATTCTGTGGCCTTGGCTTTTCAAGCTTTATCTGGGAAGTTCAGTTCCATCTTTGCTGTTAGTGTACCCAGAGTTGCAAATCAACTTCTTTATGTAATGGAATTCACAGGGTCGAGGACATGTTTACCTCTTTTTCCAGGCCCATTAGGCACCAAGCGGCTATATCATATCTGACACGAGAGAATGGCCTCAATCTGTTTAAGCCATGATCTCTGACTGCATGGGCCCCACATCTTCAGACTGACCTCTGCAAGCAGAGATATGAAGAAGGATGATAGTCATTTATATGTCCTGAACTTAAAACAATAAATGTGTTATGGGTGCCGACATCCCACGGACCAGACAAATAAATGGGCTCCACTGTGTGTAGTTTGAGCTGTGGAGCAAGACACAGATTTTGCAGCCGCTCACGTGACTGCAAAGAATTGCTGGGAAACAGCTCCACGGAGGTTAAATTTTAGTCTATAAAATGGCATATTTTTTCTCATGAAACAACGTATGCTAATTCTGTCAAAATAGCCTTTTGTGCATTGTGAAGTGTCAAACGGACCTGCAAAAATAAAAGAAAGAGGCTGTGTGCAAGAGGAGCTCGTGTGAAAAAGGGAAGCCCAGACCTCTAATTTCCTGTGTGAGCATTTGCCTTAGAACGGGAAGGCCAGAGCGCTCTGCGGCTATCAGAAATCAGCCAAATAGTCCCCGGAGCCACCCCTGCCCTCATGATACCCTCTCCCACCACCCCCCTTTCCTCTCAGCCCGGGCCCCAGGGCCACTGTGAGTTAACCTCGCTCAGCCGTGACCAGAAAACAGAGTGATATCTTACTCATCTAATCCCCCTCTCAGTCGTCATGCAATAAAGTATGCCTTGCAACCCTTGACCTCACAACAACCCCTCCACCCTCCAGCAACACCACCCTGCCAACCCCCACCAAGGGACCCATAAAGAAGAGCGAAGTTAAGATGGGTTGGAACCACAATTAACGGCCTGAACAGCACTGTCATTGCCAAGGATACAGGGGAGTTTAATGATACTATTAGTACAGTTTTAGTTATTTTAACTTAAACCTCTCAGAGAAATCTTTTTTTCTCAGTTTGGTATGGCTGATAAGTCAAAATTCTACAATACAATAATATAAGTCAACCATTGGTTTGTAGAAGAAACCAGTCAGGAGGACCAAAATTCAAGGAGAGCTGTAGGAAATTCACAATACTGGAACAAAACACAGCCAAAATCCAACATTGGACTGATTTCAACTGCATTATTGTCACTGTAATGTTTTCTACAAAACATTAACTTTATTGTCTGTCCAACTTTAGCAGTGCACACAACTGATTTTTAAGCCTGATGACTGGATCTTTCCTACCAAAATGCTCTGTGGGAATGACTTTCAACCTCAAATGATGTTCATGGGAACGATAGTTTCTAATGTGGCTGCTCATCTTTTGAACTGATGACTCATCCAGGAGACTTTCATACTCATTTAAACCTTGGAAGTGCTCCACATGCAGATCACCAAACATTATCTATGGGGAAAATGGATGGGACTCTTACTCCCGTAACCCTGGATGCTCAAAAATAACTCTTCTTTATATTTCCAATTAACTAATTGCACACATGGATGTCTGACTTCTCCTTTAAAATTTGTCATCCAGGGACTTTTCTCTAGAGGATCTCCACATTCTCCAGCATCTATCCATTTAGATGCTTTGGACAGATGCAGACATGGGCAGGCAAAAACATGCAGCAAATACATCTGCTGTGGCCCTACCTCTATCCCAGCCTCTACCCACTTTATGAAGGGATATCACAGAGGTAGAAAGACTTTCTGACAGTGAGGACATGAGGTGGACAGAGGACAGACTGAGAGCAATATGACCATATGACAATTAAAAGAAAGACATATGTGGAGACCTTTGTTGCTGTGTGTCTGTAACTGGCCTTGGAAGGTGTATGCATGTTCACTTTGGTTACCTTGTGTGTGCACATGTTGATACACAGTGCATGCATGTGTGTGTGCATGTGTGCAGAGAGAGAGAGAGCCTAAAGCTGCTCAAAGGGGTTCAGGGCGCCCTTGCTGCAGCACATCTGGGCTTTATATCAGGCCTTTAATTAATCCTGAGTGAAGGCCAGGCAGTGACAGGCTGACTGGGCAGGCTCCAGTCCAGGACAGGGCCTGATTTATTACAAGTGAGCTCCAACCAGCATTGATTTATTTCAGATTCAGGAAAGGGGAGAGCAGAGGGGGTGTGTTTAAGGGGATTGGCTGGGGGGTGGACACAGAAACAGCACTGTTACACCGTGAAGTGAGACACTAAGGTTGAGAGGGATTGAGAAAGGTGAGTAACACACTGATAGGGCAGAGGTGAAGACAAGGGGAGGTGATTTCTTTGTGATGTTTTGTTTTAAAAGCAGGCTTTGCATATCACTGGAGGCTCTTTTTACTGTTGGTAAGCAGTCAACTAGTGGGGAAAGGGGGAGAGCAAGGGATGATGAATGTGATGGAGGAAGAGGGAGCGATTATGAAAGTTGAAAACCTCTTTCCATCAGGTGGGTTATGTTCCCTCCCAGGCATGTGCTGTCAGTCAGAGTGACTCCTCTCGCCTTATCTCCCCACACAGGGGGACTGTAAATCCTCCTCTGCTCATTTGACTTAATCATGACAGTCATCTGAACTCAGCAAAACACAGGAAAGCACATCCCTTCCCCCTTCTCACCTCCCCCAGGCCTCTTCGGTGGACGACAGGGGGAGATTGTAAAAAGGATGTTCTTTTTATTATCTAACACATGCATCAAGTAGCCACAGTGCTGTGGAATGCGATAGCTGTGTACGTTTGTCCATGTTTGTGTGCATGAGCTTATATCGCTGACTCAGTGATCCCCACGTGTTGTGGAAAAGACGCCAAGTGAGGCTGAGTTTTTACGAGCCTCGGTCGGCGTGTGCCCTCAACATGCTTCCCTCTGATAAGGACTTTATGACGGTCAACTTGTACACCAATACGCAGTGGAGATGTTCAAGATATCACTTTAAAAAGCATGTAAGAAAAATTCACTAGAGTAAACAAATAATTTTTTCCATATTGTTCATATACACCCATACGATTTATAATCCTATCTACGCTCATGCATCTCTTCAGATGAAAGGTTTAAAACTCCTATAATTTGAGGTCACAGCCCAAGACTCTTTATAAACCATACTGATGTGGAAATAATATTGTTACAAAAAAAAAAAAAAAATGCTTTGTTTGATTGTAATTTTTTTTTGCCCTATGTAAAGCACTTTTCAGGTTTGGTTTGAAAGATGCTGAAGAGGTGGTAAGTATGCATGAACCTTTAACACCAAACCAAAGTTGGTCAAAATGAACAAACTGTACTGAATCATCAGGTTATCAGTTAGCTTTTAGTAGTGTAGTCCTCAGTGCTGGTTCAGCGCAGACCATCGTTGTCAGCTCAGCAGGGATACACAGTACGTTACTTCCTCATGAACAGCTTCTCAAAAGACACAAAAAGCTAATTAACATTTGCCTCATAGGCAGTGCTTTTATGAGCCTATTTTTGCACTAAACTGAATGTGACCGCTTACGCCAGCAGCAGAGGAAAAGTGCTACTGAACTGTAGACAATCGGAATCAGCAGCAGGTGCTATGCCATTAGTGCAACAGCCAATTATTTACACACATCAAGGTGAAACCAAAAATGCTCCAGCATCGTGCGTGGAGCATATTTTGTGAAGCCGTAACCCCTAAACCTTTAACCCTGACAGCAGGCAGCAGGGACAGAGTGTAATTTAGAAGTGTGTAATTTCTGGTCCAATGGAGCAATTTTTAGTCCGTTTGGATTTCATAATAATGGGCCCTCAGAACAATGGGCAGTCCCCCAGCAGCAAACGTCAGAAGAATGACGATGCATTCACCAGCTGGTGTACATACTGCAGTTTATTTGACCTGTGACACAAGTCAAAAATTGTGCATAGTCACTAACTAAATAAAATAGTAAAGCTTATTATTGTGCTCAAATTCAATGGCTCTAATACCTGACAGCAGATGATTTAATTGTATTTTTGTGTGAATGCTAACACTTAAGGATGTAAGTAACAACTTTTAAAAGAAATCCTGCCAAGCTGTAATGTGTCAGAGCCTCTTAAGGGTTTAAATCAGCAGGCCAGAGTCTTGTTGGAGAGTGAACTAAGGATTCACTGGAAACGGGAAATACCCTCACATGAGAGACCAGACATGTTGCTGCCAACATCTTTTAGTCGCTGCAGCAGTGCCACAATAAAGCGATTATGTCTGACTGGTTCAGGATATAGCCTTCAGTGTCAGAATCTGAGGAGGTCACAAATGAAAGAAGAAACTACAACCCAGTGGCCACAACCTGAATTGCTGCATTATAAATTTGGTCTAGAAGCCAGCAGGGTTCATGTTGTCCCGAATTTTCCCGCCAGCACTTCACGGCTGCCAGAGGGGAAACAGAGCAACAGAGTTTAAGCTCTTGCCAAGAGTGGAATGAGCCTGGGCTGTTTGTGAGGTCGAGGCTGGGGCTTTTGAGTACCGCAGACTCATATCTCCCTCCCTATCCCCTTCCCTCACATCGGCCAGAGACGGCCACTTTCAGTACACCCATGGGAAATGGGGAATTCGGCCTGCCACCCCCTTAGAACATATTTTTAAGCAAGACCTCTTTTCATAGACATATAATCGCTAATATTGTAAGGAATGTGCTTTTATAAATATAAAATGCCAAAAAGGAGAGGGAGGGTTTTTTAAGTTTAATCTTTTGCTCAAATATCCTTGTTTAGATTGTGGGGGTTTGTGGCATTAAAGGCAGGAGTGACTCTGAGTGCCAGCAGGAAACTGAGACTTAAAAGATCCTGCGGGGGAATTTCAGGGATCCATTTTAAAGACACTCAATAAAATGTATCATGACACCCTAGCAGTGTTGGAGGAAATATTGTGAGACTGCCTGGACTCACAAACCCATATTCATTAGTCCATTAATCATGAAATTGACTAATTGTTAAACCCCTCCCCCCAAACAGTGATATAGTTTAGTTTTTAGGTACAGTGTAATGGCTTAAACAATGTCTGCTTTATTGTAAACCACAAAGATTAGCATTTTTAGCTTACTAGTTTACTCCCTAGCCTTGTAGCACTTATTTTGTGGCGCTACATGTTAACCTAAAGAGATGACACAGCGTGTTCACATTCATGTAATACTTCCCAAATGTGTGGAAACCAGTCCTTTAAACTATAAGAGATTAAGCTAATGTGAAGTTTACTCCCCAACAACCCCAGCCAACATTGCCAGAGACAGCAGTACGCTTGCCAAATACACCGATTAGTCCTCTCAGACCTACTGTTTAAAAAGCGACTGTGAATTTTGAGTAGCAAGTCTGCCACTGTTACTGTAAACTGTATGAACAGTCAGTTGTGGATAATCATTTTTTCCTTGAGGGCAAAGAAAAATAAAATCCTATTTACACGGATTATTGACTTTATTATCATTGTCATCACTACTATCTTCATCAGCATCAACATCACCATCCCCACCATCGTTACAGTTATCCGCACTGTCATCACCATTGTCATTAGCATGCTCATGGTGTCTGGTGTTCATTTGGCAACAGGCTACACAAATCGTTGGTTTGTTCCCTTAAAATTACCGAGATCATATTTCTATTTAGGTCATTTTTACATGCTTGAGGAATCGTGTAAATCACATTTAAAAGGCATATACACCTCATTATAGCACTGAAACTTTAATTCAGCAAAGTGCACTGGAGAATATTCAGACCTCATTTGTGGTGTAAACATGTCTTTACTTATCCAGATTAACTCTGCAGATCAGATTACCCTTTCTTCCCCGACGTCCCTCAACAGCGCAGTTAAGGAAACCAACCCCAGTTTCCCAAAGCAACTGGTGGCCCTACAATATTTTCTCTTAATTAGATGTGTTTTAAGTCATTACAATCTATTTCATTCCATGCTCATGTTACAGCGGTTAAGCATTTTCTTGTGTATGTTACAGTGAAGTGTGCTTGGCCTGTTTGCCGGACGTCTAGTGAAGCCCAAGGCCACAAGCAGCGAGACCCGTCCATCAGTGGCAGTTATTAGGGGAGACCACCGCTGAACCAGGGCCATTTGGTGGGCCTAATAACAACGTGAATGGGAGAGCTGAGGGACAGGAAGTGCAGCCAGACAGGCCGGTGCTGAGAAAAGCACTTTTTTTCCAAGGAGGGAGGCCTCCTTGGAAAAAACAATGACAAGGCCTATTTCAGCTTGAAACACTCCCATGGCTTGCTTCCAGATGACAAGCCAATGCTATCACTTGATGCTTTTGCTCAGAGATTGAAACCTTCTGAACAATAATGCTGCAAAATGGTTGCATCTCATTTAATAAGAAGGATGAAGAGAAGCAATCATGAAAACAATGGCAACTTCAGCAACGACTCAAGGATTTCATCTGTCTTCCTCTCCTGTAATCCAGGTGCTTTGTTAGAACCAAAGCCAGTTTGACAGTAAAGATTTGGGACCCCACGTGTTTTAACTGCCCATCAACATGGGAGGCTTTCACTTTACAGCCCGGGGTTTATTGCGCGACAGCTTAAACGTAGCTCAGGTTTCACGCAGGACTTTTCACTGCTCAGCTTCTCCCCTCTCCTGACTGGAGGATAAATGGGAAAAGAGGCATCTTGGCTCAGGCAGTCGATATGAATTTAGCGTAAAGACAAAAAAATAACCAAGAATTGACACTTTGAGCGATCTTTGACCTGAAAACTACAATAAACTGTGATAAGCCTGCTGCTTTTAACAGCCAAAAAGCCACAAGAGATGCACAACTTGGACAATCTGATAAAAATAACTCACTATTTGTCATTTTTACTGCTTAAAAAACGTACGATACCACTGTGGCTACAACATACACTGTAAAATACACTTTCTAGGGGTCATCCTAAGTGAAGTCTAAACACTGAGAAGGGATCAATTCCAGGAAAAAGTCATTCTCATATTCAAAGATATATGAATTGAGCGGTTTTGCACCTTGCGCAAAACTGTGGCTCACATGTGTGCAAGCTATACAATGAAATATATTCATCCTATACCAACCTATAAATATCAGCGCTTTGCAGGCTCATTTGACAGTTTATTTCCTGTGATATGTCTATGTAAAAACACTGAAAGCCAGCAAAGTCATTAGTGGCTCTGACATCAGACTTGTGTGAGGCCTGGAATAACTCCTTATCTGGTTAAATGGACCAATGGCTGAGACAGATTTACTGTTCAGCATAAAGGCAGCCCTGAAACAGGAGACATTACACCAGTGTTTTTCAATCACTTTGAGCACTGTAATTGCACAGAAGGGAACAAGCAGCAAAACGATACTCTAAACGACTGAGGGAGTCACAGTTTAGGAATTCCCAAGCTGTCATCCCGAACAAAGGTACATTCATCTCTTGTATATGTGACACGGCAGCATACTGAGCATTTATTGATTGTAAATATCAAATATTGGTGTGGAATTTCTATTACAGATGAAGATAAAAATCTGTATTGTCAATAATCAGGCTGTTTTTATTTTTTATACTTGGTCACTAAGAAACAGGTCTGCTTTGTAGGTAATGCTCCAGCTATTTGTTATATCTGGGGAGCTCATTGGGATGAAGTCTGCTATGAGAGACCGAGGAAAGATGAAATGAAATGATGCTTGGCCAGATGAAGATCCAAACCAGCAGCCATAATGCTGACCACTATGACCATCCACCATAAAAACAGACACAAGTTTTTATTTACCATGAAACCTGTGAGACAGAGACACTAAACCTAACTAAAACAAGCTGGGGGTTTTGTTTGGATGTGAAGATTTCAAGTCCCCACTATTAGTCCCTGAAAAAGGTCAGATCTTCTTCTTAAAGACCAGAATCTGAACCTCTAACAGGTTTTATACTCTTTCAGATAGTTTACTGACCTGCTGAACTCTCATGGTTTATGGCTGATTGTGGCCACACAAACATACAGAGTTTAGCAGTGAGACTGCAACCAACTGAACATCCCTCGTCTCACCATCAGCTAGGGTGGCACTCTCCAGTGTTTGGTTTGTCCGTGCTGGGCTACTGTAGAAACATGGCGGTGCAATACGGCAGACTCGAAGGAAGAGGACCCGCTTTCTATGTGGATATAAAGAGCTCATTTTAAGGGAATGAAAACACAACTGTTCTCATTTTCAGCTGATTGTACACTAATAAAAACATAACTGTGAATATCATATGACGTTTATGACCTGAATCCTGCACATTGGGCCTTTAAAGGATCTACACTTATCAACTCAAAAGAAACTACAGTGCCCATGCTCATCATAATACAGGAACACTCTGTGGCTCACTGATGTCTTTTAAATAGTCTCTGGACAACAATGGAGGTCTATGGCACAGAGAAATTAGATATATCAGACTTTGGTGACCTGTCGGTAGGAACGATTCATTGTTTTTTCATAGGATTTGTTCACAATAAAACAATATACAAAATATCAACAGATTTATCCTTTAAGACTAGAAAGTTAAGAGCAAAAAGAGGAAGGAAAAACAAATACAACCCATCTGAAAATACAGCGTTGTACATTAACAGTGATCATAATTCAACAGAGCTCTAAGAACAATGAAAACAACAACCTCTGACCTCTTACAGATAATGGCTTTATTCCCTGCCTCACTCTGTGACGTAAACCGTCTTCTTGTCTGACCACTTTTTGTTTCCTGTGCAGCATTACTATCTGGAACAAAAGTGGGTGTTTTTGGCCCTGCTGAATTCTGGGAATTTCTGAGTTGTTGTCTGAGGGTCTCAGCAGTTCTGTACTCCCTCTTGGCAGAACTTCATAAGAGGACTCATGCAGCTCAAATATTTCGGCTTCAAATGAACTAGAAAAACACATTCCCACTGGGTGGTTAAAAGTGGGCGTGTACCGTGTGTGCACTTGTGAAGGATGAGTGTGTGCGTGTGCGTGTGTGTGTGTGTGTGTGTATCAGTGTGTGTGTTTATGAGCTGTTCTGTGTAAGACTTTATTTGTCTGTAACTTGTGACCATAATGACTCAGAGCGCTTCAGATCCTGCCGATTTCAGATAGTCTTCCAAAAGATTTATCTGTTATACTCTGATTATTTTCTTGATTAAATGAACCCAAACAAGCTCTTTTGCAGCACATGAAAATTAAAATATTTCAGAAGGAATGAAATCATAGACAACAAGATTAAATAAGCCGTCGCGGCCACATGTCAACTGTTCCCGAGACCAGTCGTGAGAGAAAGTCCAGAGGCCTCGTCATGAGAAGTCAAAGCCAGCCATTCTCACTTCACTGATTCTCATCCAGCCACACAACACATTTGTGTAAGGTCAGTATCAGCCGTCGGGCTCGTGGCCAAAGAAAATGTGATGGAATTTCAGTTTATCAACGGAAAATGTACAAAGTTACACAAATGGCTTTGTGAGGCGGGTGCTGGGTGGCGAGTAAATCAGAGGCTATATTGCTGTAGGCCTGTAAGACCACCCTGGCTTTCAAGCTCCTAAAGCCTACCCACAGGCCAGAAAACAACCTAAGCCACTCGACCACTGAACTCTCCTACTTCTTACTAGAACAAAAATCAAAAAAGCAAAGTCCACGGGCAGCCCCGAACCAGAAAAACAAGCAGGCTGATCTGCACCACTCAGGCTGCTAAAACTAACAGAAGCTCAAATGCGTAGGAAGACAAACTGTCCAGTGAGGAGGTGACTGTGCCTGATATATACCGCATGAACGGCACCAGATCCACTGTTTCATTTTACTTTATTTCATTTTAGCATATTTTGTAGAAGGGAAAATAATAATGGGACAGGTAAGTCAGTTGTCACTCACTGTAGCACTTGTTAAAATTCAAAATTAGATGAAATTGAAATGGAATTTAGTTTGTGGATTCAGAAAAAAGGGGTAATATTATCTTTAGAAATATCTAAAAGCTGTAATGCTGTAAGTATTTATTGTAGCTTATTGCAGTTATAGATGAACAACTTTTGATTATATTCTGCTGAACATTATATCAGTTGTGATAATTCAGTTACAGTTATTTACAGTGTATTTAAATAATGATTATTTGAAAATAATGATTTTTCACTGTTGGTACATGGACATTTTTATTATTTAGCTTTATGATATTAATATATGATTCTATAGCATGTGGATGTTAATGAGCAAATCAATTTGATTTAGTAACCTTGAACATGTTAAACTTTATTTAAATGTCAAAATGTTCATCACAAGATCCCCACAGACACATTTGAGATGTTCATATTCTGGTATAACTCTGTGCATTCGGTTCAGGACCATGAGACTTGTTGAAACTTATAACACAAATTTTGCATTTCTATTCTAAGAAGGTAAAAATCTCAAAGAGGAAAAAAAAGAAAAAGTTGTGCTTATTTTCAAATTATGAACATCATGTAGAGCGGGTGCACACAGTATCAGTAGTCATCCAGATGGGATGTCTGTCTGGTTCAATATTCATTTATGTGAAGATGGAGGCTAACGCAGCACAAACAGGTGTTCGAAATGTCCCAGAGCGGTCGTCTCTCACTGCTTCATATCTTGAGCTGCATGCATCCACACACACACCAGAGGGTATTTTATATCTCTCTGCTGGATTAGAGACAATCATGTGCAGTATGTGCTTCTTGAAATGGAACCAAAAACTAACGATGCTTCAGCTGGGAGGCTTGCTGTTACACACACAACATGCGCATGTGTGTGTGTGTGTATGCACTTGTGTGTCTGTTTTCTTGTTTGTCTTCACCCTGCATCAGTTTCAGTGTGTGTACTTGTGTGTGAGTGTGCATAACGGTACTTTACCATATATATGAGTCCTTGTGGAATAACGAGAAATGCTGAAAATGTTCCGGTCAGTGATTTGAACTGTAGAAATCACAAGACATTAGAAAGAAGGCACGGATCATTTGCTTTTTCTTCTCTGCCAAAGCCAACACTACTGAACTTCAGGTAGTCAAAGGGCCTTTGAAGTTCTTTGATTTTGGTCTCAGTCAAACATATTTTAAACTCCCACAATTCCAATGTAAATATGTATAAACATGATAAAAATGGCATTTTGCAGCAGCAATTCTTAAGCAAATAAAATGAACCTTTTTGTGTTTGAATAAGCAGCAGACAGCATGTGTGTTATACAGTTAACAGAAAACTTTGCCACCAGTGTTTTTAGAAATATCTCCAAACTTTTGCTGTTGTCTCTCACGGCTGGTGGTGCTAATTTGCTTCTTTTATAGGCTTCATCTGGTGGCCATATTCATGACCCTATAGACAAGCCTGCAAATAGATATAACAATGATTTGCATTGATAATTAGACATACGGTTTCCTAAAAGCCAAAGCAGGAGTGACACAAATTCAAAGTACTGATTCACTTAATGTAAAAATAAAGAATAACAGTTTGGTATGTAGGCCTCCTGTTTATCCAAAGCATTTCCCTGATGTACAGCACTTTCACAGTTCCCATAGCAGCCAGGTGTTGTAACAAAAATACAGGTGTAGAGACCTGGGAGAGCTCACAAAAGTCCGTAGAGGTGTCCTTTACTTAATGGTAGACGTCTTGAGCCGTGATTGAGTGTGCCAGCCCCTCGCTGACCACCTCCCATGGGTAAAACTGGTAAACAGGCCTCGTGCGAAAACTGAGAAGATGAAGTAATTTCCTGATCTGGGCTATGAAGTCTGGCAACTGTGTGGCACTGTACCTCCCCAGCATTTCTGGAGACAATGATGTCATGGCTGTTACCTCAGCCCTGCAGGCTAAGTGCTGTAAAGTACCACTGAGGCCACAGGCAGGTGACTCTTAGCATCACCAGTGGCCCCAGCTGGGCTGTAATAATATCCTGACTTTTCATAAACACTCCCCCTCTAGACTTGTATTTCTCAGATTGGGACAATTATGTGCTTAAAGTTAAAGTTGTTCTGCATTGAGGCTCTTAATCTTGCTGTGACAAATTCTGATGTGAGTGCTAATTGCAGCTCATAATAAATGGTCCGTAAAGTTTGAGGTTTGTAGTGTGAATACATCTGAAATCAACTTTTACGTTTGAAACACCTGCATTTTCAGAGAGTTTGCAAGAAAAGTGATCTGACCACACTGAAATACCATAACAGTATGTTCTTCTTCTTGTAGTTTAATGGCAGATACAAATTTAGCATCAGTACCTGATATAAGGTGTGCTGGAAGGACAGACAGACATGAGCAGGAACTCTCATCACTGTTCCTTTAATCTCCAAATATAGTGGTTAATAGAATCCAGCTAAACTTTGCACTTTGGTGAGTACAATGCCGTCACGACATGTCTATGAAATTACAGCCCAAAAAACCCGGGAAGCTGTGTAAAACATGTGATAACTTGCTAATCCTTTTTGACATATACTCAATTGAAAACAGCACAAAGACATTATATTTCATGTTTGACCTCATCAGCTTCATTGATTTGTGTAAATATCTGCTTAATCTGAATTTAATGCAGCAGCACGTTTCAAACAAGTTGGGACAGGAGCAGCTAAAGACCGGGAAAGATGTGGAATGCTCCAAAAACACCTGTTTGGAACATCCCACAGGTAAACAGGTTCATTGGTAACAGGTGATGCTATCATGATTGGGCATGAAAGGGGCATCCTGGAAAGGCTCAGTCGTTCAAATGCAAGGGTGGAGCGAGGTTCTCCTTGTGAACACATGATTGTATGAAAGATATTACTACATGGACTTGCCAGTAAACTCAGTGTGTTTGCAAATGATTGCATTCTGTTTTTATTTTCATTTTAGTTCCGACTGCTTTTGCTTTTACAGCAACCAAAATTGAATTATCTGAGTTTAATCACCTGAGAGTTTCACTACTTCGAGAAATACTGAGGTTAGCAATGGTCTACTCTGCCGTGCATGCACAGGCGTGGCTCCGCTCAAAAGCCTGCGACGAGCTGTTATCAGGCTGGGCTGATCCAGGCTGGTCTGCTTTTGCCATTATTTACAGTGGCTCCACTCTGCTTGAAGGGTGCAAAGTGCTTCTAATAAACGGTTTAGGGTTTCCTCATCTGCTCGCTGCCTGCCAGCTGCATTACAAAAGCCTATCAGAGTACTGACAGTAAATGAGGGAGTTGGACCCTTCCCGAAGCAATAGCTGTGCGACGGGTGGAGAGGGGGACGTGGAAAACGGCCCCCGTGAAACAGATGCATAAACGTAAAGAGAGACAGGCAGACAGGCAGACAGGCAGACAGACAGACGTAGAGTGTAAATAACAGGCAAGCCATGGCATCCATGAGTGAAACAGGAGAACTGTTAGTCCTTGTTGAAAGAGCACTGATGTGGAGACAAGCCAGGCGATACTATTTCACAGGTAAGGATATGTCCACATGATGACAACACCCACTAGCAGAGAGGATGAGTGGGGGATGAGTGAGAGGTCCCAGGCCCTCGGTGGACGCCCCCTCCACTCATGGTTGAGAGGAGATACCACAGGAGCAGGGAGGCTGTTATTCTCATGGCTGCCTGGGTCATCAGCAGATTCTTATCATGCCTATACAGACTCAATCTTAACGCCTGTCCAGTGATACACACGCCCAGAAATTCCATAAAAAATGCTTAAACTGTGACCAGCAATGTCACCCAAGGTCACCTTTAATTAGTGAGGTTGTCAAGCATGAGGTTGAAGTGAGGGAAGGTGGCATACGATCTTTATTGCCTGAAGAGTGGAAATTTTATCTTCCGTAGGCTGTAGTCTGGCACGTCTCGCATCGCCGTCGTCATGCATCGCCGTTAGTGGTGCATTTAGCCAACAAAGAATATGAAACCTAATCGTCTCCTTTGGTTTTATCTCCTTAAAGCATCAGTTGGCTATGGAGTTAAAGGTTTAATATTCGATAGCACTAGCTCATCTCCATTCATGAGAACTTTGAATTTATCCCCTTTTCTGGTCTCACAGACCAGGTCCAGAATTTCCACAGTTTGTCCCTTCCAGTGCTGCCACGCCAGCACCTCTTATGGTTAAGTTTTTTAGATTTTTTTTAAAACGTCTTGCCCAGAGGTAGGTGAGATGATCGATACCACTCCTGTTGTCTGTAGAATAAATATAAAGCTAGTGCCAACAGCCAGTTAGCTTAGCATAAAGGCTGGAAGCAGGGGAAAACAGCTAGCCTGGCTCCACTGGTTGCTTCCTGGAGATGACAAGAGTCCAGGAAGTTACTGTGCCGGACCAAAAAATAGTCCAGCCGATATTTTCATATTTTGTATAGATTAACCTGACAGGATATGATCTATTACAGTGATTTTTTTGTGCTGGGTGGATTTTATTACCTTTGAACAGACCCAGGCTAGCTTATTTCCCCTGTTTCCAGTCTTTATGCTAAGCTAAGCTCCCAAAATGCTGAACTATTCCTTTCGGAAATAAAGTGCCTACTCAAGCACTTTGCCTCTAGATATTTTATGCAGGGCTTTCAGTATGTTTCTATCACGTCTTATTCAAAGACATGAGAACAGTTGCGACTTTGTTTGCCACTAAGGCATGAATATTAATAATGTATGTACTCACAGGCCAATTAGCTGCTGTTTTCATTAATACACATGTATTGGATACATATGTGTAGGACATAATTATATGTGCAAGTGTTTCGTGAGCAGACCTGTAACTCAGTAAAAAAGAACAATGCAGGTTTTATTCTCTGGTAATGTGGGTGATGTAGTGCTGTCCTGATGAGCGCAGTGAAATAGTCCTGTGGGAGGAATATGTGGGCCGAGGGTTCAGTTTAATTGAGTGAGGATGAGATGTCCAGCCATCCTCCCTGCTGCCCTCAGAGAAATGGAGAGGGGGCAGAGCCGCTTGTCTCGCTCTGAATTAATCAGCCGCATCTCGCTGGTCACTGAACTGTGGTTCATTAGACTGATGGGAGAAATGAGAGAGTAGACACGGAGAGGGAGAGTTTAGATCAGCGAGCAGCTTTCACTCAAACATACAGAGTGTACAACAATAATCATTACTGCGTTTCTTTTTCTCTACGTTCTTATTTGACAATGTGGACAGTTAAACAATTGATATAAAATGTACTCGGTTTCCATCTGCAATGCTTGAGACATAGTCTGATAAAATAGAGGTAATCCTGATCCTGTTCGCTGTGCCATATCATATAGTGTAATAAAGGTTCTTATTACACAGAGTTACAACCATTTTGATTAACAACACTAGAAAATACAGTTCAGAGTATATTAAGTTAACTTAAACATCTCACTTTGCACTACATGCCTGCTATTTTTGAGCTTCTTAGCAAAACACTGTAATATTGTAGTGAGGATGTTTATTACCTGATCAAGAGGGAAACCTCAAATGATGTGCAAGCAGTGGTGCGTGGAGTCCAGAAAATCTACACTCAAGTAAAAGTACACATAGTCCCATAAGAATGGCTCAAGTACAAGTAAAAAAAAAAAAAAAAAAAAATTAGCTGGTTAATAAATTACTGAAGGTTACTTTCCATTTTAATATTTTTATGGTGAGCAGGGCACTGTAAAACAATGAAAAAAAGCACTTAAAATCTATGAAAGTAACATTAACATTGTAGTTGGACATTAAGTTTGGGTGATTGCTTTTTAATGCAAATCAGTTTAAAAGCCCAGCACACCAGCTACTACAAGATAAGATAATGTCATTATCATGACATAAAAGATTAACTTCACACATGAAAAATTTTCACATACTGTATGTCCAACTTACTTTTTAAAAGAGTTTTTAAAAGTGGAGATCTCTGTTTTTCATGAGGCACAGCACTCACTTCATCATGTAACTGTGGTCTTTGTTAGATTTTGGTGTAAAAAGTGTGGCCAGATGTGGATGGCGATTGCTGCTGGAAGCTGCCTCTTGTTCTGGGTTTGGCTCCATCATCATCATATCGTGGTCAAAAGACAGGTGCTGTTTCTTTTACTTCCAGGCAGATGGCAACTTGGCATCTGCAGTGTAGTGAATCCCTGAATGCAGAGCAGACTAGTTGTAATGAAGGTATAAATGGAAAATGTTGTGAAATAAAAACTAGATTACTGGCTCAAAAATATACACAAGTTAAGGGTAGAAGTACAGTTTAAAAAGGAACATAAAAAGTACTTTTTTCCTCACGTGCATTACTTGTATTGTATTACTTCCCACCCCTGTATAGTTGCTACTGAAATACTTCCCCAAAGAATTTGAATTGTACAAAAAAATCTGTGAAAATGACTCCTCTAATGCAACTGCTCTGAAGTGTGATCACAACAGAAGCAATTCCTCACGAACCATCAGCTGGTCTGTGAAGGTTACTGCCCCAGGCATGTTAGCCATGCTCAATTCAGCAAGGAGGTAAAGCAAATATTATAGTTACTGAGCAACGTCCTCAAATAGAGAAAACTGATAATTACTGGAAAGCACATACTGTAACTTAAGCGCTATAATTAGTAAATAATGACTCTGTTGCGGGTCCTGTGCAAATGTGTGTTTTCTCACTGGCTATATGCTCCTGTTCGTGCAGAATTTGGACACTGGAGTAAGTGAAGTGCACTATATAATAAATAGGGATTGATTTCAGCCTTTCAATTAAATATAAAAATCAGTGAACGTATGACGTGTATAAGAGC
This sequence comes from Chaetodon auriga, assembly GCF_051107435.1. Classification (NCBI taxonomy): domain Eukaryota; kingdom Metazoa; phylum Chordata; class Actinopteri; order Chaetodontiformes; family Chaetodontidae; genus Chaetodon; species Chaetodon auriga. The sequence goes on from NC_135085.1 coordinate 15,990,303, forward strand.
CACCGATAATCATGCTACCCAATGAAGCTTACAGCTTCCATCCTACACGTCTTACATCAGCTCAGAAAGGCTGTTGAAGACAGAGGACGACGCCACCTTGAAGTGTTAGTCGCAGGCAATCACACGTGTGCTTAAAACCTTTGTTCTGCTACTCGGATTCAGATGTTACTGAATATTTAGAGAAGAACATCTGTACTCCAACATGAAGCCAAGTCAGTTTATTTATAGAGCGCATTCAAAAACAACAAAAGGATGACCGTTGTGCTGAGATCAGATGAAAGCACAATAATAATTATGAAATTAATCAGAATTAGAAGCAATAATTATGGATAAAAGTCTTACATACTCATGCAATTTTAATATAAAAGTGTGGCATTTTTAATATGCTAAATATATTTTAATGACTAATTAAGTGCATGTCAGTATTTTATTGAAATAACATGTATATTTAGTAAGTATTTTCTAATGTCTTATGTAAATATATAACTTTATGACGTTATTTCCACAACTATTTGTGGAACATAACAAACTACGATGTCATTTGTAAATATACAATTAGTTCCTTCGCTGTGTTATTTTAATTAAATCTGAATTATTATCAATTCGAGTTGAAGAATCTGATTGATGGGTATAGAGCATTATGAAATACCACAAACATCTATGCATCAATCCTAAAAGCTAAAAGCTTAATGTTGTCACCTCACTGCTTAGCCGACTCTTTCACCCACTTCATCCCTCCGTCCTGCACCATCCCTGCAGGAATGCACAGATATGACTGATAAAGGAGGCGGCGAGCTGAGCGCGCAGAGGAGGGAGAGCTTAAGCTGCTCCTTGTAATAAGCTGAGCCGTAAAACTGTGTCAGAAAAATGTTGCCCCCTCGTTCTTCTTCTCTTCCCTCCCTTTATTCTTTATGGGTCTGTAACCGCATTTGTTACTCGTTTGATGGGCTGGGGGAGCCGTCCGGGCTCTGGAGTACAAGATATTATCCTTCACTCGCCCCTTCGCCCCTCAGCCCTCCCAAAATAACAGCCTCCAGCCTACTGTTTAAAGTCTCTCACCAGAGGGAGTGAGGGGGAGGAGAGCCGAAGGGGTGAGAGGAGGGGAGCGAGGAGAGGAGCAGGGAGGCTGAAAGATGTCTCCATAGCTCTCCTCTGAGGAGATCAAAGTGGACTATTCCTTCAACCCTGTGGCACCATAATGGTTTGGTGGAGTCAGAGTGAGAGCCCTCGCTGCTCAAGATGTTGTAACATGGATGATTAGTGACAGTGTAATACTTTGAACATTCCCCGTACAAAGGCAGAACCCAGCTGAGCAAGAGGCTTTAAACTTTTCTGGGGGGGGTGGGGGGGTAGGTGGAGGAAATATGGGGGTTCCTCAGCCACCGGAGAGCATTAAGGACTGAGATGTAAAAAGATATCACATTCATTTTTCCCCCTTATACGCGTTGCGGGAATGAAGGACAACAAATAGAGTGTGGGAGGCAGCATACATACATGCCTGTCATACTTTCCCTTATTAGAAAAGGGAAGTCTGGGACATGTTTTTCAATGCCTCAATGACACATTTCTACAGGAAGCGTGGTTATTTGATCCATTTTACACTCAAGAAGACATTTGTTTATTGTTGATTTTTTGATCAGTTCAAGAGGATATGAGAGGTTTGGGGTGTAAATATGGAAAACTGGGACACAATTTAAGCCACCTAAACAGGTGGGTAAAGTAGTCATACTATTGTATAATACAAACACTCAAGTGAAAGTGCTGTGACTTTATAATATGAAATACTCAAGTGGAAGTCATCAAAATATTTCCTACCGAGGCAGGAGAAAAGTACTGAAATGAAGAAGTGAGAAGTGATTGACTTTATAGCTCACAAAGTTTAAAAATAGACATTTTAGAAATAGACAATATTACACATAAAGATAATTTGTAATCTAAAATGACTCATTAAAGCAAGTTAGGAGATAAAAACGTGACATTTCATCATGAGTGGTTCATTGAATGCAAATACGTTAACAGAAGTTAGTATGTCAAAATAAGGAGAGCTGTTTCTTGGGTCAACACAGAATAATTTAATAAGGAGAACAAGAAAAACAGGTTTTTATTACACGAAAAGGGTCTAATGTTGCATAATAAAATAGAGAAAACCTCTGATTATCTCACCATATTATAGAGGTTTGTAAGGACTGAGAAAAGCAGCAATAAGGACAGCCTTGATTTTGTCTCTGATTGCTGTCCACCCACGAGTCGCTCCAACGGCTGCCTGCCCTGTGACTTTGTGCAGAGTCTTGTCAAAATCTCCAAATTCCCAGGTTGTGACTAAAGGAACATGCTTTTTCAGTGATTACCCTCTGAGAGCCTTATATAGCAAAAACAACACACACATACAGCTAACTGCTAACACACTAATTTATGAAGTCACTGCAGCGCTGTGTGTTCTGTGGACACTGCTGGACAACATTCACTGATGGACTGTTGATTGCAGAGACAAACTAGCACAGTTTGGCCTTGGAGTCTTGTGTCGTTCAGTTGAGAAGACTGGAAGTCGGTGGCTGGAATGTGAAAATCGCTTGAATATAATATCTGTGTAAATTGAGCTCAGTTTGCTCTGTCAGACTTGATGTGGAAGCCTTTCTTCCCTCTGTACTCTCTGTGCGTGTTTCACTCAGCAAACCCCTTTCCTTCCTTACTTTATCACTTACAGAGAGGCATCGGGGGATCACAGCTTACTGACAGGATAAATCCAACAGTACTTAGAGAAGGAGTTCCACTGATTTTTGCATTCCACCCAAAAATGGGGCTAGTCCTGTGGCAGTGAAAATGATTATTCTGGACTGAGAGTTTGAAGAGGTCACTTACACTTTCCCAAAACAAACTTCACTCGTTTCCCAATTCTCCTGTCTCCCTCGCTCTCTCTGGCTCTGAAAACTCACTCCAGTTGTGTTGTCTTTATGCAAGCGTGCGTTTGTATGTTCATTAAAGCTGCTATAATTAAGATTTTTATTTAAGCAATGCAACAAATGATTATGCATGCGTATGTGTGAGGGGTTGACTGTATAATGAACCGACGTGACTGCTAAAGCAGCTTCCCTTAAAGTGTTTTACTATCTTTCAGAGTCTTGCTTTGGTTCACTCTCACCTCTCTCATCAGTGTTCTTTTCAGCCACAGCAAGCAGCCGTTTTCAGTGCAAAAGCTCAAACGGTGCGCAGACATAGTTAGCGACTAGCTGGTGAACATAGTGGAGCATTCAGCTGCCACGGAGCCAGATGTTTCTTTCAGGTGTTGACGGAGACCAAAAGAGAGCAAAAGGAAGAGGGAATAATGGGCTTTATGTTTGTCAGGTGACAAAAAATTGGGTTTAAAGTGGACACCAAACCTCACAAAGAAAAACATGGGAGAAAGAACCATATTCAAATTCATTCTTCTCCCCCCAGGTCCGCTCTACTTCCTGCAGTATTAACAGTGATTTCGTAACTGAATGAACTCTTCCACTGCACCGCCTGCTATCTGCTGATCATTTGTAAAAGCGCTCTGTTGAACCTCACAATCTTCCCCATTGCCTTACAACTTTTGTACAAAAACATGCCCAGTGTGTCTGTATGGCGGACTGATACGGTCACTGCAAGACTTAAGATACAGGCTATGTAATCCACTTATCTTAAGTGGGCTTTGCCTGCCTCACCTGCCTGGTTTTTAAGAGGAACAGGAAAGAGTGAGGGGAGGAAACGTTCACCTGGCCTCAGGCAGCCATGACAGAATGAGCCACTGCACTCTGCTCCACAGCACATGAAGGGCGCTCAGAGGTATTATCGCATGTTGGATCACTTCACAGGTGGAGGTGTTTTGGTGGTCGCTCTATGGTTGCGAAGTACAAAGCCGGATGTTGTGATATCACCTTTGGCGCGAGGCGCAGACAGTTGTAACGTGCAACGCCGTATGTGTGCGTGTTTTAAAACATCTGCACCTACTCGACTGAATTCCCCCTCCTCACGCCCATGACACTTTTCATTGAGCCTAAAAATATTCTGAATATTCCTGTCAGAAATAAACAAGTTAAAATAAGACGGGAATGAGCCTTTTATGGCTCAGAATAGACTCGTCTCTTTCCGTGTGGCTTTCATGTTAGAGGAAGTGCAAAACAATCATATTGTTACATTGTTACATTTCCTCCTCTTGCTGTGAAAGCCTCACATTGATCTTTATGAGGTCACAGACAGTCCTCTGGGCTCCCTGCAGATTCTGTTAACACCATATTTATAAATACGTACGGCTCGTCTTATAAGGCTCTTTTTATAAGTGAGTGAGGTATACGAGTACATATATAGCACAGACAATATTCAGTTTTTTAGGACGAGGAGTCCTAGCTACAGAGTAAATGCCCTCAATTTCATAGCAGAAGTATGAAGAAATAACATCAATTAATTCTATATAATTGCAAGGTATTCTTTTTTTGTGAGACAGTTACAAGACATGTACTGAGCAGCATATTTAACAGTTTAAAAATAAAGTTTTTAGTGTTGAATGATTGACAAACTATGTAATACAGTTCTTAAAAATTACTTCAAATATACTTTTAGGCATTTCTGAACTGCATAATATATCTTATTAGCAAACATGCTATTCTTTAATACTGATATGAGCTAATATCAGCTGATATCAACAGTAAATCGAGTGCAAACCAGCCACCAAGCACCAAACAGAAGACAAAAAGTGAGCAAATAGCTGGTGAACATCAAGCAGCCAGATGTTTCCCTCAGAGCTTTGTGGAGACCAAAACAGACTGGGACTGAAGTTCATCAGGTGGCCACGATCATGGCTCCAAATAGATGGTAATGTTGTTCAAATTACCTTTATGAGGTGATAATATGTCAGTGTTTACAGCTTGTTGCAGTGTCCTGTCCTGCTGGTAGGAAATGAAATGCAAACACAGCCACGAGAGATCGTTTGTCTGGAAATTATTAACATAGGCTGCTTTAACCGTCATTTTTCTGTCGATGTCGGTCTCGTCCAGCACTGCGCTATGGCTGCTAAACCAGGTCACTAAAGACATTCATGAGAGACCGAATAGAACCTGTTTTCCCTTTTTATTGTCTTGTTAAAATCACTGGCCTTTAAATGGCTGTGCAGCGGGACTGTGTAAAAAACATATCTGAAAAGCAGAGGGAGTAAAAACTGACAAGAGCACGAGAGACAAAAGAGTCAGAGATGTCATGGTGTTGAGTCATGTACTTAAACTTGGCGGGGAGAGGTGAGCAATGTGCTGAGCTCAGATGAGGAAAAAAAGCAAATCCTTGATTGTCTCTGAACAGTCACTGGCTCGCTCGGGCCGTCAGGACCAATCATCCAGGGGGAGAAAAACAGCATTCTTCTACTGCAGCTGGGATTAATGACCTGACAAGCTCTGTTAGAGGCACATGATGGGGCACCTGTGAAGGGCAACCACAGATAAAGAGGGATACAGGAGGTTAAATCGTCAGCTATTCCCATCAGCACAATTAGCGATCGACCTTTTGTCTTGAGCACACAATACGTCATGGAGATACCGGAGAAACAGACTAAATTCCTCTGGTCAGTGTCAACAAGTAAAGTATGAGGTTGAATCTGAAATATTGTGGAAAGTCCCTAATCGCTCTTTTTGTCCCCTGACCCTCTCTGTGGTGTCTTCCATTGCTTACCCTCCACCTCCCACCAGCCCCACACTGCTGTAGGGCCCAGCTGCTGCTGCTGCTGCTGCTGGCCCATTTGGTGGTAATCAGGTACAGGCCAGAAGGCCCACATCCTCTCCCTGATTAACACTTCTCAAATTCTAACACAGCTCTCGACTCCTCCTCTTCTTGAATATTCCACCGCAGAGCCCAGATTTGCTCACCTTCTGAGAGATGAATGGCCCTGTTGTTGACATGGAAAACAGCTCCGTCTCTTTTTGACTTTGAAGAGAGAAAATAATGTGCCCTCCAAGTCTACCCTACAGCTCTATTACAACTGATGGGTCTCAGTGCCGTGTTTGTTTATGTTACCAAGCCAGCAGTGGAAGTGTTCTCCTATTTTGTAATCAGCTGAGTCTCTGAAAAGGTTCCTGGCCTCAGGTTTTCTACCTGTACTGGAATCTGGACCATTCATACGCTCCATTACCGCGGCTGTCAGGCCCAACGAAGTCAAAGCACAACACGCAGATTAATCCATGACTGCCTGTTACAGGACATTTGGCGTAGACATTTTTGTCTGGCCCGAAAAATCTGAAGAGAGAGGGGGGAAAAAAGTCCCTTGAAGCATTGTCCAATTAAGTTTTCCCCTCTGATCTCAGAGTAAATGAGGCAGAATCTACTAAGTTTCGTTTAGAAAATTAAGAGCTAAATTTAAAGGTCTGACCACTGATGATGCTCTATGGAGCAGCTCACGAGCGTGAGGACGAGCGAGGTTTGCCGCTGTTTAACTGACGGTGGCAGTAACATGTCCACAAAACACGTAAGTGTAGAAGTAAACAAAGCGGGTTTGACAGTATTACAAAAAGCTGGCTTTGCAAATGTTTCGTGAGGAAGGAAATGCATTCAACACGGTTGTCAAGCCTCCAGGATACACAGATTTCTGTAAGAACACTGAAATCGGTGCAGTGAGTCAGACCCGGTGCTGTCAGTGTGTTCCCATCCAGAGGAAACAAAGAAACTTAAAAAAAAAAAAAAAAAAAAAAAAAAAAGTCTGAATGTTGCAAAAACCTTGGACACTTGGCTGAGGTGGAATTGTTGATGCTGACTAAGTAGATACTCGGTAATTTAAGAAATACTCAACGCAATTTGTTTCAAAATCCTTCTTAAACACAGCATTCCCCCCCCCCCTTATTCCTCAGCCTCTTGTCCTCTTCCATGTACTTACATATTTGTCTTTGCGTGGATGCGAAGTAATTACGCTGTAATTTGCGGGCTGTAATCTAAAGTTAATGCCGTTTACAGAATCGTGTTCAAAGCAAAGTGCATCAACATCGTGTCGGTCGTGCATCATCGTGATCAAAGGCAGCCTAATCTTAAACGGCACCTTTTCACTCACATTGTTCGAGTCAGATGTGATTCAGTTATTGAGCACAACGCTGTGTGTGTGTGTGTGTGTGTGTGTGTGTGTGTGTGTGTGTGTGTGTGAGTGTGTATTTGTGTGATTTTGTTATTAGGATGCAGCCTGCTACAGAAACTGGAGTAAGCTTTGTGGTTAAATAATCACAGACTGCAGGGGTCTCTTCCCCCCTCGGCTCAGGCTGTGAAGTTTACAACCTTTCCATCCTCCTTTTATTTATCAGTGATATTCTTTTGATACATTCAACATGCCTGACCACATTTCCCTCCGGTGACATGTTTCTTTTCATTCAATCCCAAACACGGCCTTTTGTGGCAAGGCACCCCACTGCCAAATCTACTTAGAAGTTTCTTTGAAGTCTTTTCCCGTCCGTCTTTGCTTTATTAACCCTTGATCCATGGTGACAATGTCTTTAACTTCATAGTAGCCTCACAAACGCGCAATGCTACTGACTTAAAAAATCATCGACCAGGTGATTTCCAAAGACAATGAGAACTAGCACAAAAAAAAAAAAAAGGAAAATGAACAGCCTTTTTCTGAGATCCCATCAGCAGTATTTGATTACAAGGGGATTGTTCTATTTGTAGTTTGGCATGGCATGAAAAGGAAGTGACCTAAATTCATCTTGAGCTGACTGGCAGATGCATCTGTTTTGTCACGTTTCAATACGGACAGAGTGAAGGCCGGAGCTCCTCTGTTGTCTCTGACTCTAAGAGCTGTATGTCTCTGAGCAGGAAGGTTATTCTAAAAGCTGGTTTTCTCTCACTGTAAATGCATTGATTGGGTTTAAATAAGGAAATACGCATAGATTAGATAAAAGATTTATGTGGAAAAGGTTCAGGTGTTTATTAAAAATGAATTCTCAGGGGAAAATATACTTCACTTTGTTACCCAGATCTGGATGTCACCTAGGCAACTGTCTCTTTTTCTTAAAGACAGCACCACCCATTGGACGCCGGGGGAGGTGCTGTAATGAAACCGCATCGTAACTTCACATACAGGTGACAGCATGTGGTAGAGGTTAGTTACCAACTCCAAAAGTGTGACCACCTGGCACAAATGAGCTCCCCTGAGAAGATTTACAAACCCCTCATCTGAAACCTCACCCCCTAAACTAAACTCTGTCTCTCCAACCCCCCCCCCCCCCCCTCGCCAATCTTAGCTCTTAAATCTCCACTCTGCTGCAACAAAACACGCGCTGCAACGCAAATGCCTACGCGCTCCCCAAGCCGTCCAAACACAATGTAAGAAGTGTAAAAGTGATAAACTGGGTGTGCAGGATGAGCTTTGCCATTATTTTTCTAACGGGTAGAGGATGAAATCTTGCAAAGCTGCTAAAGTTTCCTGTTCCTCTTCATCGTATTTGTCCTCAACATTCTTGCCGAAGCCTGGGATTATGAAAAAAATCAACATTATTTCCCAGCAGTCAGTAGAAGGTCAAAGATCTGGTCTCGCTGAATTTGCATTGTGTTGCGTTTAAAATTCTGATCATGCATTAACACCAGATCAGACAGTGTGAACTGTATATTATCCCTTTAGAGAAGTTGAGGAGGAGCGATATCCTGATGCAGTTTTACACTGAAGACAGCCAGGATACTTCAAATATACACAGTATAAATGATAAGCACATTGAGAAGAACCAAACGAGAAACAGTTTCATGCATAAGATTTGTGCATGAATGATAGTATATGCTGCTTTCTAACCTTCTTGCGTTAACTTGCCCCTTGAGGGATAAACATAAGTAATTAGAAGTGAACTGAAAACAAGGAGTCGTTCTTTGTGTGAAGTGAGCCACAGAGAGGCAGAGAAAGAGAGAAGGAGAGACTGATTTTTTACACTTTCTGCACAATTTCCTCTCTATTTCCTCCCTGAAGACCCTTGTCTGCAGAATGTGCAGAGTATGCTTTCCATGGACAGGAGGCTATGGAACCTGCCAGAACAAAAAAAAAAAAAATATATGAAAAAAAGGAGAGAGAGGGAGAGAGAGAGAGAGACAGAAACGCTCCTCCTCCTCCCCCCCTCTTGCACTGCAATAGAGAAAGATGGAGTTATTACCCAGAAAACCTCACCGCCTTGTTTTTTCACTTTTCATCCCGGAGTTCCCGGAACACTGAGCTACTATTACGACCAGAATACTTGGACCGCACACCGGCTGCCCGCTCTGACGTTGAGAGAGAAGAAAAAACAAATGCCCCTCGTAGCAAAGTGCATCGGCCTTTATTTCTGTCCTGCATCACGCCTAATTGGTGTTCATGTGAGACAGCCAATGGTAGACTGGGACCTGAGGTTCAACTGTGGGCAGAAGTATTACAACAGTGGGATAAAGTTCCCAGCCTGCCCCCTCTCAACCGTCTCAAACATTCGTCTTGGTTTCAGCTAATGACAGTGAGGAGGCTGTTATTAGATAAGCAATTGGACTGTAGGCTGCAAAAATATCCACGCGAGCTTAAGCTAGTACTAGACCCTAATACCAAGGCCGATCAGTCATTTTCAGGCCATTTTCATTTTTTTTGAGGCACTCCTCGCTAGAAAATGTCTTTTAAAAAGCATGTTTTAACACAGTGATATTACAGATTTTAGCACAGTGACTGACTGACTGGTTTGTTGGCTTGTTAAATTAAGTTAAATAGGGCTGAATATATATACAATATATGACTTCATTTATACTTTAGGATGTCAAAAAATGTTGTAGAAAAGTTGTTTTCATGCTAAAATTTCACAATAAGGGTCAACATTCTGTTCAATTAAGTATGAGGGAAAACAAAACACTTTCTCCAGCCCATCAAGTACCACAAATTGCCTGTATACTTTCCACTTTTTGCAACATTTGGTGCAATGTATGCTAATTATGTGACATTACTCCCACATACAACGTTGTTGTGGTTAAAATGTGATTTTCCAGTTCCTGGAACGAAATGTTTGCCCTTGTGGAAATCAATGAAATAATATTTGTGTTCACTTAAACAGTCTTCTATCAGTACGTCGTCATCCATTTTAGTCCATTTGAGGAGTAAACATCAACAAACCGTCCCAACAAGGTCACAAGTTTGCACTGACTGATGACTGAATTTGAGATTTGTCCTTTAAAGCCATGGTCAATGATACGTATCAACCCCATGTTTTCACCCCCACCGTGCCGTGTCTCAGGACAGGTGGCGAGAAAGGCTGCAGTTAGAGGCCATTTGTCCTGAGCAAATGAGAACTGAAGTCCAAGAGCCTCTTGAAGCACCTTCTAATACACACTGGGAGAACCTGTGAAGCAATGCTTTGCACAATGGGTGTCATAGAGCAGAGGAAGTTGGAGTCAAAGAAGGAAGGATGCGCTCTTAAAAACCAGGAAATGAGACTCCAGGATGCCAACTGCTCACCACCAAGGATCAGGTCAGACAGCGAGATACTTACTCACTCTGCGGCGTCTATTTAACCTTCTGTAGTGGCAACACACCTAATTTCAACACACGTCAGACGGGTTGGTCAGACAGTCACAAACCACAGGACTGCCGTGTTTAGTCATCAAGGAAAAAAGGGGCAAAGGGTAATTAATATTCTTAAAATAGATGACAGCGTTTCATGCGTCTGTTTCCATCATTGTGTGCTTCCAGTTCTGACAGGTGTGTTTTTATTTGTATCATATTTGTTTCTCAGACAACATGACATCGCCTTTGTGAGTCATCCACCGCTGCTGACACCGGCTGTCAATAAAAGATAACTTCATATGCTCTTAAATCACACTTCACTGCAAATTGTAAAGCAACTTTGCAATAAAACTGCTCCCATCTAGTAGAAAACACACACACACACACGCGCATTAACAGAGACCAGCTCTGGATATTTGAACAGTGGGAGGATGCAGGAGCAAGGCCAAGGGCTGGGAGAAGGGAGAGGAAGGAGAGGGGAGATGAGTAGATAGACGGAGTCATTAAGATAGCTTGGGTGTCAATGTAATTCATCAAGCCTGATAAGGCCGTGGCCCGCTTCCAAGGAGCAAGGTGTGGCACTTTTCCCTCACCAATCACTGTCAGTGGTAGCGTCCCTCGCAGCCAGTTTGTTGTTCTTACTCTTGCTATTAATGTCAATATTGATGAAATTGAAATGAGAAGGGGCAGCAGGCATTGATTCCAGCAGTTCTCTTCACACTAAATGTCCCATAAATTAAATCTGATTCCCAGAGTCTTTTATCTGGAGTGCACGTTGATTCTGACTTCTTTTTACTTTTGTTTAGCAACTTAAATTTAAATTTAAGAAAGTATAAGGCTCTATAAAAGTGTACAAATATTTAGTGATATTCAGTCAAATTATTATATATAAAGCAGGTCAAGGTTTTAAAAACTATTATTTAACTATTCATACACTGAAATACATCAAAAGAAATCTCAGAAACACTTTTATTTTGAAAGCCTATGTATGTCTGTAAATAACTGAAACTATTAAAAATTCTAAGTTTAAAAAATTTGCAAAAAAAAAAAAATGTTTTATGGTTGCAGACATAAAGTGATAGTGTGTGAAAGCCCCACATGAGCACTTTCAGCTGGTTTGATCAGCTTGTCTCTACAGAGTATATGGATAAAGTTATGTTGCTATATTCACCAGTGAACAGACAGACACCTCGACCTTTCACATAAAACTCAAACATGCATCAACAAACCGATAAAACCGTAAAGGGAGTGTGTAACCGTATGTACATCAATACCATGTCAGCCATTTGTTTGCCTTTCCACTCCCTCCATCTCTTTGGTAATGCAACACAACAACCAATACAGGGAGTTAACTGTGCCTCCGCATGTTAACTCTCCCCTGGCTGTGATTTTTGGAACCCGACGTGGCTTCATTGCACCTGAAGCAAAATTATTAGTTGCACAATCTGTGAATGACACACACACGCCCACAGAGTCAAGCCCATCCAAAAACGAATCCGTCGAACCCTTACGCACCGCAACTACAATGACACATAGCTAAACTGAGGGGAGTGCTCAGTGTGTTTTTGCTCTTTAAATTACCCAGAAAATGATGTGCGATCCATCGCTGTGAGTACTGTCTCTCCAGGCGTTGATGGATGGATCCATCAGCCATGTTATCACGGTGATTAAGTGGCTGAATCTAAACACAACCTCCAATTTACCAGCTTGACTCAGTAGCAAACCACAGCTGATTGATCTCAGTATTTTCTCTCTCACTCGACAGCTCGTTCCACCTCCGTCACGTGACCAAGGTGCACAACTCCCCCAGTGGTCTGGCTTGCAACAAGCTCAGTACAGTGAAACCCCACACAAATGGTCATTCATATCAATCACTGAGCGCCATCAAACAGACCCTCTGTTTCCAGCGGCATTGAGGCAAACACACCCAGTCCTGTTCTGAAATGAAAAGTTGCCTGTGACCAAAACTCAAGGTGCTAAAACGCTGCTCCAGTGTGCTGAAACTCAAAGGCCAGATTCTCTCTGCAGGTTCTTTATCAGCCTGCTGGAATTGAAACTCAGGAATGTTTCAGTTTTCAACACCTTCTTGATAAAGTTTGCAAAATATTTCTTATGGTTTGTGATGCGTTGATGAAAGAGAGCATTATGCTGCTCTCCGGGGGCAGGGGGTGAACAGAGGGTCCCAAAATGAAGCGGAGGAGAAAGCGAAGGCCTCCTGCTGCATTTAGGAGGTGTGAGGGGCTGTCCGAGTTCCAGTGTTCAGCATCTGTCCCCTGAGCAACAAGAGAGGCTGTGTGGGGACCAGCCTACCTCGCTCCACAAAGGATGTCCTGTGTTTTCCACGCACACACTGAAACACACGACCCCTGAAGCTTTTCTCTTTGTCAGAAGGCACACGTTTCCAAGCCCCAGCTTACAAATACTTGTTTGCTGACAGCCTGCTGGTTTGCTGAGCTTTAACCCACATCTCTCTCCCTCAGGCTGATAAAGTGCTCTGATAAGCTGCGAGGTGCTGGTGAAAAGTGGCTGGCCCTCAGCCCCCAGGGCTACAATATGAAAGAGTGGCTTGTCTGGAGCAAAGCAGAACAGAGGAGATGATGAGGCCAGAAAAAAGCATGGAAAACTGTGAGAAAAAAGAAGTCTAGAAGAAAAGAATTGGATTAATGATGAAGTGGCCTGTGTGTGTGTGTGCCTGCGTTCTTGCAGGTATGCGTGTGTGTGTGTGTGTGTGTGTGTGTGTGTGTGTGTGTGTGTGTGTGTGTGTGTGTGTGTGCGCATGCATATATTTGTGAGAACCTCCTTTCGCCACCAGCTGTGGGCTGCGAGAGGGGGGCAGGGTGTGTAGAAATGGGGGAGCCATGCCATGTGTTTATGTTGACTAATGAGCTAATTACCCAACCCCTAATCTACCTCAACTTGTGTCATTTCACAGGAATGCTGCAGCAGTCAAACGCTTGCAGATTATGGGTCATTTCCTGACAGTTAAAGGCAAACTACTACAGCAGTAATTCCTCCACACACCAGGCGTTAAACCACAAGTGCTGCAGCCTCTCCATTTGCCTCTTCGTGAATTTATTGTCTTAAAATGTGACTGCAGGATTAAAATTTACTCATAGAGCGAACAAGTCGAGTTCAACATCTTGCATTTTATGAGCTCGATGATTCGGCTCTTGATGCATTAAATTTAGAGTCAACTACTTACATGTATGAGTGTATTTGTTTTGAAAAGTATTGCAAAAGTTGACTTAATTTTTTGCGAGTTGACCTGTTAACAATGTATCATACAGGGGCCAAAAATATTTATTTAATTAGTTTATCTGGTGCACCAAACATACCATATTTAGACATGAATATGTATGCAAACCCATGTATCTCCAAATGTGGTGATTTTTATTTATTTTTAAATTAAAACTGAAGGATTAAGACCCTGATGGTTTGAGAAAATTTTCTAACTTCTTAAGATAAATAAAGCATTTAAAACCCTGTTGGATTAACTAAAAATGCATTGGTACAAAGCTGTTTTCATGGGACAGCAACATTACGTAAATAGATTAAAGGGGAATTGCAGCGATTGTACACGTCAAAGTTTGTTTATAGGTCTTGCGGAGTGCTACTACATTTGTGAAAAAAGTGGCATGAAGCCTTCCGAGGCTTCAGAGTTAGCTTTGACACATCTGATACATGGCCTCAAGTGATGTCAACTACAAGTTTGAAGGTAGAAAAAAATCTATGGGTGTGGAGTTATAAGGAAGTGAGTTTACCAGACCTCTGCAGCCCACCCGTCATCTCTGTTTGACGCTAAAAGGCTTGAGGCTACTTTAGCCACTACCAGTATAACACACCCCAAATCTCCAACCAAGCTGTTGACAGTGGAGTTGCATTGTGGGTAATGGAGGCACCAGGTTTTGACAGAGAAGAAGAACATGTGGGATCATCATGAGTCTGCCAGTGTTACAAGAGTGCAATGCTAAATAAGCCAGACATCATCAGAGTACAGTACAGCCAATAGCTATTCTGTAAACACGGCCACTGAAAGCTCCTCATGATTGCACTGAATAACTGCCAAAGTCAGGATGTTTTTGAGAAATATGTGGTATCTTGACATTTAGCAAAAACATTGCAATGCACCTGGGGTGGTTACATATTGGGATAGAAGTTTGGGAATAGCTTTCAAATGGATCAGGTGAGTGTTGACGACTCCGCTCAGCGCTGCATCTCTTGAAGCACTGCATGCTTTCATCTACAAAGTATTTAGAAAAACAGAGCTGAAATAGCTGCCGCTGTACACTGGAGCTGTCAGCAGTGAGTTACTCATTTTCACGTATCAACTACCTCTTGAAGGTGCACATTTTTCAGCTGAAACAATAGATGAAAGTAAAAGATCTGAGGGAAAACAGGCAAAAGTTTAAAGTACTTTAGAGGATTGAATCAATCAAATATTGAAGTCAGACAGCATGGGAGGTCTGCATCCCCGCCACACAAACACAGGGAGAGGTGTGAGTGGGGATTTAGTGAACTCCAGCCCCCCTCCTCCTGTTCATCATCCCCCTCCCCTGGGGTGTATGCTGCTCCGCTCCCCCTCAACAAGCTCCCATCCATCACTCCTAAGATTTCACTTTAATAGGTGGTCCTCTTCCTCCTTTCACACACCCTTATGGGAAAAGTTGGTTAAGGGGAGCAAGACAGCGAAGGGTTCAAAATGTTTGGATACCAGTAATGTTTGGTGCCAACACGAGACCTCAGTTTCAGTACTGATGCTTAAACACTTCGCTGCTGCCATTGTTACATATTCTCGTGTTATTGCTGCAGCTGTTATTATTATCTTTTATGTACATATTTATACATTAGACATTTAATTATCTTTAATGACGGCAAGACATATTCCTTACACGTAGTCATTACACTTCATTCAACAATGACTACTTAATACCTCTTTCACTTTACAGTCCTTGCTCTTCTTTTCTTGGTTTTATTGTATCTGTCCTCATTGTGCAGCATTGGAAGAGTGCAGTTCTATCTCCCTGCATGCTGACTAATATATATGGAGAAAATGACAATAAATTCTACTTTGAACAATACAGCTTGATTGCTTACATCGAGTAATATGAAGACAGTTTTTTATTTTCTGATTAGCAGCATAAGACAAAACCTGTCAAATGTGTCGCTGTTTAATTTCGTAATAACACAAAACAACAACTTTGGGTCAAGAAATACTGAATTAAATGAGACACATTTGTTTCTGATGCTCTGCTAGAGTGTAACATTTGCTACGAGGCAAAATTTGTATGTCGTTTTCTGTAAACAACCACACACAGTATGTGTAATCTCACTGTATGCTTGCAGAAATGACCCCTGCAATGCTTAGTTCTGCTGTTGTTCCCAGGTTTGGGCCCGTATCCACGTTCCAGAGGGCCGAACATGTAACCCCAGCACGCTGAACGAGCTAAGCAGTAGCTCCTCCATTCAAACAGAAGGCAGGTTGGTTGATATTTAAATGGCCTCTGTTTGTTTTTCTTCTGGTCCCGTGTGTGCATGTGAGCCCAGTATAAAGGACCGTGTCCTTTTTGAAGGGGATAGCACCAGGAAAGTGAGGGGGAAGGAAACTTTGCTTTGGTGTTTTATATATCAACGGAATGACTTCCCTCAAATAAAGACGTGCTCATTCTGCCGGTCGGGCTGGAACAAGCTGCTCGTTTCCTGTCCTGAAAACTCGCAGCATGTTCGAACAATGCGCCCGGCCAGAAGAGAGGAGATGTCACGTCTTGAAGACCTGGAGCTTTTGTTTGACCGCAGGTTCGGGCTGAATCATATGTTTACAGTATTTGTGACATTTGAATGAACCGGCACAATCGTGCCATTCGGATTGATATAAATGCTGAAACAATAGATAGCAGCTTTTGATCTGTCATCTGGAGCAAAAGGCAAAGATGAAAGTGTTTCCTCTGGGGCTGTAAAGTCTCTTTAAACTCACTTTTCAGCCATAAACAGTAGCCACACAATAAATCTGACGATGGGGATAAAGACAACTCTGCTAATTAATGAATCCCAGTTGAATTAATCTTCCATCAAAGTTTGCATTTCTGCCAACTGCCAAGTCCACGCTACGGACAAAGGCTCCTCTTTGCCTGTCTCCGCTGGGAGCCGGCCATGCAGAGTTTCTCACTCACGCTGCCCCCTCATCAAATTACAGCCCTGCTCCCTCCTGTCATGTTGGCAAACAAAGGTCTTAAAGCGCACTCCCAGTGTAATTGCCTCTAATCTCAGACATAATGTGGTCTTTCATGTCAACTGGTCGGAGAGAAAAGGGAGCTGTTGTTCTCTCGGCCCCTCGCGCTCTCCCACTTTCACTTTGAGGAGCTGAACAAGCGCTGCTGCTCTGATTTGTCCACCGTTCTGAGGAGGAAGGAGACTTTTATTGTGACACAGTGTAAACATTTTGACATTGTAAAAGTTTGCACAGAATGCCTCTCCAGATGAACATATGCTCGCCGCGATTAAAATAAACATGAAATTCGGAGAAATGTATATGGTAGTGCAGCAGTTCTTGGTGAGCTCCTCCACCTTTGGCCTGGATTCTCTCCGTGGTGAGCATCAGGCAGTCTGCAGCTGGAAGTGTTTCTGCGGTTTGGCCAGGTGTCTCTCTGCCCTGCCTGGGACAAGGCCTCAGCGGGGCCTGGGACTGGAGTCTGGGAGCAGGCTGGAGGCGCTGAGCGAGCTGGCTGCCCCTCCGTGATCTAAAATGTCCCGCAGACCCACCTGACTGGTGGTCAGCTGTAATTGATACAACACGATAGCAGCGCTGGAGGGGAAAAACAGAAAATTAAGATGTGTGTGAGCATGTGGGGTAGAGACGGGGGAAAGTTAGAGCTGTGGAGAAAAAAAAAAAAAAGAGAGGAAAGAGAAGGAGAGAGGGGATAATGGAAATTTTTGGACAAATTCTTTAACTGAAGAGGCTTTTTGGTTAAAAATATGGAACACAGACTTTAATATGGTTTCCAGGGGTTTTGGCAAGCAAAGATGAACATATCATGCAAAAAACACAGTATCTGATATCTGTGTTGGACTAGGAGCGAGCGGGGAAAGAGTGCAGGGTAAGAGGAGATGCAGTGTTTCTAAAACCATTCAGCCGGCCTTTTTTTAAGGGACCCAGCTGTGCGCCCTGGAGGTCCCGTGCTCTAACTGTGGCAGAGTCAGTGTGGTGAGGCCAGGCTGCAGCTTCAGAGCCTGGGCAGCCATGACCTGATGTTCCAGAAGCCTCTGTGAATTGATGGGCCCCAGGGGAGTCGTCACAAGGGCCCTCGAACAATCACCCATTCATCCCTGCAGCCGCTGCAAGAGGGCGAACGCTCTGCAGTCTCACAAATGTTGAAACTTGCATTTTAAGGATGTGATTCTGAAATTTTGGATTCCTAAATGTGAGAATTCGAAATCAGATTTTGCAAGATGTTGGTGTGTGAAAGAGTGAAAGTAATGGATAATTTGTCCTCCACCACTGACAAGCAGATTCTCAGGGGACCAAACTCTCATTTTAAATTGTGAAATTTAAAGAAGAATGTCAAACAAATGAATATGGGCCCTTTATTTTTGGATAATGTGGCTGAATTGGCTCGAGCCCATCACGCCTCATCTGCCAGGACTACACGCTGCTGTTACATAAGACAGCTGAGCCGGTCCAGACATCTAGACTAGTCCTTATGTGGACAAAAATGGGTGTGTTCACCGTGTCCCCTAGCCCAAATCCATTTACCATGACTGAATCAACTGACTTCTCTCCAGAGCTGCCTCTTTTTCAACGTCTCTTTCACTTGAAGATTAGAAGCCTGGAGGTCAGCTGCACATCAGTTGCATTTTTCTGTGAGTTACCAGCCAGTTATTTATAGAGCAAGAACAAATATACAATGGAAGGAGGGTAGCGGTTTGGGTAGGAGGCAGGTTAAGCCCAGGAACATCTGTCCTTTCAAAGACATCTCTTCCTTGGTATGCTCAGAATCCACTCCAGGGGTGTCGGCGCTTCACTGGTAGTCACAGAGCTGGCATGCTAGTCAAAACAGAACTGAAGAGAGGTGGGGAGGGGGGAGCGAAGAACGTCGTCCGAGCCCAGTGTCCCATATCGCAGAGTACAGGACGTGTTCGCAAAGTCACCTGACTACGCAGAAAACTCTCACCTTCGCCAGGCAGGGAGGAGACGGAGCGACATGTCCGAGGTGCAAGAGGAGAAATGGCAGTTCAAATCAGACAAGAAAGCTGAGTTATTGTTTATGATGATGAGGCGTAGAGATCCTCAGGTGCTCAGGTTGGGAGGATTCTCGCAGCCTTGCAGCCTCGTCATGCCAAAAATGATAAATCTGTGCTTCAGGCTTATATTGACTACAAGTCTGAGGAAGCACTTATTATACACTCCGTCTTTTAATTCTCTCTCCAAAGTATTGATTGTAACCTGCAGCAGATTAGATATTGTTCATACGATGGGGTTTTTTTTTTTTTTTTTTTTTCCAGATTTTCCACAAAGTAATTTTACTGTTTCAACCTGTTTTTCCATCCATTCTGTACACATGGCATGTATCGCATACTCATCCTTGAAGAGGGAACCATCCCCGGTTTCTCTTGCTGAGGATTCTTCCATGTTTTCCCTCTGTTTAAAGGGCTTTTGTTGGAAGTTTTGCCTTATTCTTGCCTGAGGGTCTGTAGGATAAAGGGAGGGTGTGCTATATAAATAAAATTCACTTGGCTTTGTCTGTTGTTATTTATTTTACTTATTTGTCAGTTTCCCTTTGGACGCTCACATGACGTCTCATCAAGGCCGGAACAGGACAGACCTGAAGAGGTGTGTGTGTGTGTGTGTGTGTGTGTGTGCGTGTGTGTGTGTGTGTGTGTGTGTGTGTGTGTGTGTGTGTGTGTGTGCGTGTGCGTGTGTCAGGCTGTCACAGTCTCTGTTTAGTCTGTCTGCGTCAGAGATGCTTCATTACACACTCATAAATTCAACCGCACTGACACTCCCAGTCCGACCTCTCACTCTCTGTTTCCCCAATTCTTACTGACATGCATGGAAACCAACACACACACACACACACACACACACACACACACATTCACACATAAATTTTCACACAAGCTCATGACAATCCCAACACTTTGGTTTATCTTTATCTTTATTTTCCACTGAAAAGGTGACATTTTTGGAATTAAAACACTTGCACATCACATTGGTTTAACTATCTTCTTCTCTCTCTTTTTTTTTTTTTTTACCAACAGACACAGTCAGAATAATTAACTTATTGGAAAATTTAAGCATACTACAGCATATCAAGACATAATTATCAAAAAATTGTACTAATTTTCAACAGATTTCATCCTCAAATTTAATTCAAAGTTTTCAAATTCCTGTCCACGAACAATAATACTGTCACATTTACATTCATCTAAATGATCATTGTGCTGTCTGTAATTTGTTGTGTAAAATATCCATTTCAGGCAAACCTGTACAAGAGAATTAACTGATGATTAATTGATAAGAAGATTATTTTTTCCCGTGCTGTGTTTTGCTTTCTCAGCTCTGCGTTGCAGAACAAGTAAGGAAGCTGTGACGACGAACAGCAGACTAAATAAACTCACTGAAAGCAGAAATATCACGTATGTGCACTGGCTGAGAGATTTATTTCTGCTGTTTCAAATTTTTTTTTAGGTTTCTCGGTTTAAAATGTCCTCTCTTATTTTGCTCAGCAACACATTTCTACTGAAATGAAGTATTTGTTTTTATTTTCTATGGAGCAGACAGATTGCTACTATATGTATTTCAAAAATAAAGCAAATTATTTCTTTGCCTTTTCAATCCTATTGGCCCGTCCATTACAAAATTATCATCTTCTGTAAATCCAGGACAAAGAACTCTTCAAACCAACATTTTACTTTCATGCACACAAATATAAAAGGCTCCATTTCATGAAAATTTGAATATTTCTATTTGATGCGATGGCAATTACAATACCCTCACAGAAAATATTTGAGACAGATTTTCTAACTTCAGGGGTGTTTTAAGAGGAAAACCAACTTCTTAAGCAAAGAGAATAATGTTTGAACCATCTGTTTGCTTCACTTTATTTTGTGATGGATTAATAATCCTGCAGAATTTCAAATCGGTGAAATGTTAAAATAAGCAAATTCTGAATAACATCACAACAAATCCTTGTCTGTGTGTGTGTGTGTGTGTGTGTGTGTGTGTGTGTGTGTGATCAATTTATTTTGACTGATGAAATATTTTTTCTTTTTGCTTATATTGTGCTGTTAAAAGGTTACTTCATAATCTAAATAGCTTGAAGCTCAGTTCAGCTCATTGTATTTTCTGCACGATGCTTGTTGTTTTTTTCTTGCCATGCAGTCACAGACTGAAGGAGGGTTCAATCAATTGTGAGTTTCTCTAATGGACCTTTGTTCCTGAGGCCCTGCTAAACATGCTCACCTCCGTTCTTTGGTTTGCACAGAGGTGACAGCAGCAAGGTGAGAAATCAATTAGATAGATACTTTATTTAATCAATAGCTAAATTAGAGATCAAACGAAATCCTGACAGAATGAACTCCACTGCATCAGCTGCAGGTCTCTAAAACATCCACACACATTCAGTATTCAGGGCTGACCTTTATGGAGAGGGATTTTTGCTACATGTGTCCATAATCCTTAAAATATTAATGTTAACGCTGAAAAAACTAAACAAAATAAAGAGGGGAAAACACCTGAACATACAAATAAATAAATAGAGATGAACGTTTTTCTTGAAACTAAATGTTTGGTGGATTAGGCCTCGAGGGAGTTACAGTAAAATATCTAAATAATTCAAATAAATGCTGAAATAAATGACATGACATAAAACGTATGACCTTTTCAAAATATTTGATCACAGTGGGAAATGTTTTTGGCTCAACGCACAAACAGTTAAACCACGTTCCAGCTTTATATATTATTGTCTAGAAAGGCGGAAATTCATTTTAATTGTTCTTCTACTGTAAACCAACCCCGAACTACGTCACTATCGTAAAAAGTTTCATTATTTCCCATCACAGACCGATTACACATACAGTGCATCCTGTAATTCTTCAGGCGAAAATTCGGAAAGGTTTTTGGGGGCTCGGAAATGCAGTGTATGCTGGGAGGTCTCAAATTTTCCCCTTTAGTTGTTCATAGTTTGCTGGCTTTAGATTTCAATTAGTCCTTTAATTTTACAATTAAAATCACTTATAACTGATGAAGCTTCACTTTAATGCACAGAAATGCTGCAATAATATATCTAACTGACAACATATATTTGATCAGGTTCTATATGATGAGAAATACCTGCATAAAACATTTTAAATTCAAGGACCAGCAGGAAAGACACTTTAGCCAGAAACAATGTTTAACACTGTGTTTAAGTAGGTAGGTATTTACGATGCATCAGGAATCAGCGGATCATGAAAAGTTCAACAGAGATGTCAAACGCCTGTGCAGGAAAGGAATCCCCCTATAATTACATTTTAAGAGCAGAGGAAGCTGCAGGCCTGAACCCCGTCATTTAGTCGGCATTAAATAAACACAAGGCCCATCAGCGTCAGATATGCCCTCACAGGGTTGCACTGTAAATAATGACTCTCATGGTCCCGAAGACACACACACACACACAAAAAAAAAAAAATCCAGGGTCACGATCAGAGTATGAGAAGAACAGTCATGCTATGAAAGCTGATATTCCAAATGAGGGTTCATCATTAAAGAACTCCCCGACGGTCCAAAAAAAAATCAACATGCTAATGCTTTAGCATATCATCAGCTCTTCTCAAACCAATGCAAAACCACACCATCAATAAAAGATGCCAATTATTCAGCATGAGGAAAGATCAGGAAGAAAAAAGTTGTTACTTGTAACACAACATCAACACTGTGAGTGATGGCAACTGCTTTCTTCTAACAAATATTGAGCTTCCATAGTGTAACATGGATGAGAAATGTCGTTACTGGTAAAAAAAAAAAATAAAAAATACAAAATGGTAATAAATGGAGAGAGTAATGTGTTGTTCACAGAGAGGTTTGCAGGATTTCCATAGAGGTGAAATTTGATATCCAACACATGTTATGGAATTTCTATTCTTCATCTGCCCCGGCTCGCCTCTGATGCCGTGCCAAAGCCGTCAGCGTAACAAACCTCTAAGAACCTATGAAGATATGCGTTATCCAGGGATTACACTGATTCAATGACAACAACAATTATTGGGAGTGAATTTAACATCAAAAGCCAAAATTTGTTCGACAAAGTGTCAGACTCGGATTCCTGTCTCAACATGAGTGTAAATCATTTATTTTCATTGACTGTTTTCATACTGCTTGATCATTATTTACTATTTCATCTATTTTTTAAATTAAGGCTGAAGGCTGAAATCATCAACACTTTATATCAGTATGAAGAGCTGTGAATAAACTAAAAGAAGACTTTTATAACTTTTTAGAGGAGGGAAAATCTTTTTTTTTTATGTATATATTTTTCCAAGCCTAATTCTTGTTCTGTTCCTCTCCAGTTGAGTGATTTAGGCTGACCTTTATACCCCCGAGGTCAACATCAGCGTTGTTTCAAGGTGTCCCTGTGTGGGCGATGAGCGTCGATGCTCGGTGACACAATAGAGCATTTTTCAAATTGGAAATAAAAATGATGACTTAAAAATAAAATCTTTTCTTCCCTTATGATAAATCATAGTCTTGTCCTTAAAAGAAACCCTCCACCACATGTAAGAAAAAAAGGTAAAAATATCAGATCATGAAAGGAATGACACAAACTATTTGTCGTATAGATTCTGTCTAATTGCTACTAACCTACAAAACACATTAACAACAAGTACATTGTGACTTGTTTTCAGTTTTCCACCCACTAATGTGCCTCCAGAGATCCCACGCTTATGGTCTCAACTGTGCAACGTACCAAATATTTAGAGTAATAGCCGGTTACTGTGCTATCTCTAGCACTACAAGCTGTCAATCTCTGCCCTGGAGCTAATTAAAAAGGCCCCGGCGCTTTATTTGTTTGCACACACTCTGAGGGCAGACTGGAACAGTCAGGCGTGGGGGCATGACAAGCACGCCATGCCCCCTTAAATCACTCCCCATGTGCCAAAATGCTGACACCACGCAAGAATCTTGACAAAACATTCGCTGTGTCCCCAGTGTGGGCGAGACACTGAGAAAGAATCATGATTTATACGTGCTTTGTTCAACCAACAAGAAATGTACAAAAATTCTGTCTTTATTTCTCATTTTCTTTTCCCCTCAGCTGTATTATTACTCACATTTTATCCTTTCTTCATGTATAATATCACATTCATACCCTGCCTTTCCACACAGGAGACCTTTGCACAACACAAACGATATAAAACATGCTCTACCGTATTGTCCCAGGCCTGCGTCCCATCACCTCATCCTGCTGTCCTCCTGCATGTCTTCATGTGTCACCGCGGCTGTCGTTGGAGTGCTTTTGCTCCCCTCTGAAATCTGGACGTCCCAAGAAGTGACACAAAGATGGAGCTGGCATTGGAATAAAAGACACATACATTTTAATTGTGTTGCAGTGGACCCTGGGGCATCAGCTGCTGTGGCCTCATGGCTCTCTGCTGCCACCTGTCTGTCTTTGGAGGAGCATGTTTAGGAGCTGGTCGTGAGGATGGACCTGCAGAATGTGCTGAGTAATGCTCGGGGATCATGTTAATATAGCTTCATTTCTATAAAGACTCTTTCATTAAACATTTTTGAAATCTCATCGTTGTATAAAAGTGACACAAAGCTTTCATGCATTAAAAGTACAGCATGTTTCGCCTTGTAAGAACTCGATGTGAAATATTCATCTTTCCTGGAAAATACCAGCATGAAAGCTCTAATGTTGAGTCACTCGCATTCCTTGAGATAAATAATTTGATTGGCTCTCTAGAGGGCAGCAGTAAAATTGTCTTGATCCTGATCAAATCTCCGTAAACGAGTGTTTGGAGAGCGAACCCCTGTTTTGCATGACTTTATAGCCCAACAGGAAGCCGTTGAAACTGTAACATAAATAGCAATCAGGCCATGAGTAAACCAATCAGCAGCTTTGTTTCAAAATATGCACCAATCAATTAGCAAATGGATTTCCTTCCAAATTAACAGACCGAATCAAAGCATCTCAGGAAAACACGTTACGGACAATCTGCAGTGTGTTTTTCTTAATTGAGGACCTCGTGGCAATTTGTTGTCTCAACTTTCTAGACTTTTATTCACTTAAAATGTGTTTACATTGCAGAGGTTTTGGAACATTTGATAGACCATCCAGGTATTCTGTTTCAGGAGAATGTTCCTAAAGTTTTAGCACTTATCACCTGTTGAACTGATTGTGATTTGCCATTTTATCTCACGGTCATATCGCCTTGTATGCTGTGCAGATTTCAAACAATAGCTGATTACCTCGTGTTCATTACCACTCTGTCCTTGCAGGGTTTTGAAGTGAGCCTGTTGGCCTCATATGTACCCCAGCCCGACTCACACAGCTGTCTCCCAGGCTACAGGCAGAGCTCCATCACCTGCATCCAGCTGCAAACCACAAACAGATTGAAGTATTCCCCTGGAGGGGGATTTTTTGCAGCTAGGCCATCATCGGCACGGAAGATGAGGAGGCAAAATATGAAGTCAAACCGGCTTCGCTGCCCATCAATAACGGCCAGTTTGCAGGACTCCAAGCTTTTGTGCCAGTGAGGGCTGATACAGTAGTAGCTAGGAATGTTGTCTGAGCATGTGACAACATTTCCCAGACCACCAAACATTGAAAACAGACCAACAAGGCAACATATTGCATTGATTTAGTCACTTGACAAATAGCTTTGGAATGAATATCCACGTCCAGTCATTTGCAAGTGGCTGCCATATAAGTAGTGGAGAAAAGGAAACATGGTTTCTTATTTTAAGAACAGGAAATGAGACATTGAGAGGAGACAAACTTATCACATACTGAGACGATTGTGGTGAGAAATGCTCTGTGCGTGGTGTCTTTATTGTCTCCTAAAGCTGAAGTCCTGATGCGGTCATCCCCTTCACAAGATTTTCATTCCATCTGGTAAACTGCTGCAGCTCTTGTCCACATGTTGACAGAACAAGATCATGTTATTCAGTGCATTGTCACCAGAAAAATTTGTTTTGTAATAACCAAACTTAAATGAATAACGTTGTCCTGTTCTATTTTTCTTACTGTGATTTTCTGCCCCATTTGTTCGCGTGTGTGGGACTGAGTCTTTCCATTTTAGCGCTGTTGTTTTGAATATAGCAGGTTAGCCGAGTGGTTAAGGAGTCCTTCAACTGAAAGACCGAGCATCAGTCTTCTGTGGCAACAAGAATCTGAACTCTTGACGTATCCTTGAGCTCTGAATCCTTATACCAGTAGTTGGGACCCTGGTGTGTAGCCAAGCCTGTACGCTTGACCTTGTTGGAAGCAGGCGATGCAGCAAGAATTTCCTTGTACAAATCACTGTGGTGTTTTTCTTTCTATCTACCCTCAACATGCAAAAAAGTTCTGTTTTAACTTTGCAACCATAGACAGTCAACTGGCCAAAATTGTGTATTATACCCCACACACCTGCCCTAAAGTATGCATGAACACAAGATAAGCTCTTGTGACCGAGCGATCAGCACCAAACTACCGCAGAGGCTCGCAGCGTTTGGCTCGTCAAAACACAGTGATCGCCCTCAATTTGATTTTCCTAAACCCTGCAAACTCCAATGTGGAACTTCTGTCAGCGAGCGCAGCGCAGTTGAGAAAACAGGATTACTCGCTATGGCAACACCTGGAAGCAGCACGTGCAAGCAGGAGAGAAAAATGATCCTGGTTAACTGCTGCAGATAATGACACTGCTATATTTATATTTGTCTTTGGCAAGGGACAGCTCAGCCATTCCACTACTAACCACAGCCAGCTTTTTTTGTCTAAACAGTGCCAGTGTGGCTCTTAACTCAGTGTCGGAGTGAAGTGTAACAGAAGAGTTTCCAAATACTAACAGGGTCAATGGTGTCAAGTGACTTTGAGTCCTGAGAGTTTGTAATTACTGGAAGTAGAGGTTGCGCTCTACAGCATGTCAATGAGTCAATGCAATAATGTGGTCGACAAAGAAAGCGACATGTAAAGTGAAGACAATAGAGGGTGTTTCATTATGAAAGTGACACGGTGATTAGTCCATGTGTTCTCCTGGGGCAACACATTAAAGACACATTCCTTGATTGCACTACAACACCTGCAGAACATCATGTTTCTGCCGGAGATCACTGTTTACGTTTTGAAACTGACTGACATTAACTTCAGTTTGATTTGTTGGGCTTGTCTGATATACTGACATTTTCCTGGGTAAGGACCCAGCTGAAGAAAAGAGAGGCCAGGAGGTAGTTAGCAAGTGTGTGGTTGCAGAGAACACGGCCCGATGCATCGATGCATGTGGGAAGAGCAAAATGAGCTCACGCATGCAGGAGAGGTGTGCCCTCTGATTTTCAGCAAACCAAAACAAGAATGTCCGAGGCACAATTTGAGGGGTTCGCTTTGAAATCAATGAGAAGATGTGAATACTTGAGGAAGGGTTTGACAAAATTGTCTCTCTAAACTTAACAATATGGCTGTATTTGTACTCTAAAAGCTTCCTCAGTCTTGGTTTCATATCTGAAGTATTTGTGACGACTTCATTGAGTATTTATGAGTAAATATGCCTCCAAATATGATTTTTGACATTGAAAATACTCTTCACCACTTAAAAATTGTTAAAATATAATTTCCACCCTTTTTCCTCATTGAAAACAAGAGAATCCAAGAATTTGCTAATGTTTTTTTGGTTCCAGATTGGACTGCTATGCACAATATGTCTCCTCTCTCACCGCAAAAACTCCATTCTCAGTGGTGCCTTTTTGTACAATGGAGGTTTCAAGTTTCCTCATCAGATAGTGTATTTGTATAAGTTGCGTAAGATGCACATTGGACAACCTTTGGCTTCCAAAATGCCACAAAATCCTACTCGTATGTGCACGTGTTAAACTCAGATTAACAATGTGCACAAAGAAACTTTCCCCCTTTCAGCTGATGAATGTGAAAACAGTCAAATGTCATTCTGGACAGTGAACATCCAAGCAAACACATTTTTGAGCGACTTTAAAGTCAAACAGCATCATTAATGCTCAAAAATACACCTGATCTCATCAGCAACATGTGTAAAAACAGCCCGTCAATCATCATCAGATTCTGATTCTCTTTCTTATCCTGATCAACTCCAACTGGAAATTCCTGATATTGCTTTTCACAGAGAGATTACAATGGATTCATGTGGTGAATAGATGATAAGATTAAATTCAGGTCCTCAGTGATGAAAGTTGGGATTGCACAGCAGTTTGATTTGTCACTAGTTCCTGGCTAGTTCCATTGAAAATCATGACGCATCACATGGACTTACAGATTCCTCCAGAGGACGACCCTCCTGATTTATTCATCACTCCCATCCAGTGCGACTGATAATGTCTGTCTCTACCCTCCCAGGCCCCAGGTCACATTCAGGTGGAGCTTCTGTTTGACGCCACAGGGCCATGATCCCAACGTGACAGACCTCTCTCTCTCTTTCATTTTTAAATAACTCTGTGACCCACAGGGCCCAGACAGTACGCCAGGCTGTGTACTGGAGCTCGCTCTGCTTTTATAGAGGCTTTTCCGGTCCATCACTGTACGCATTGTGCCAAAAGGATGGTAACTATCAAAAGAGACGGAGAGCCCGAGGTGAGAAAGGGCAAAGAGATGTACAAACAAAGGCAGCGAACGAGAGATAAGGTGTCAGACAAAGAGATAGCGAAAGCAGCGGAGTGAAGAACGTGTTATCGCCGGGGCCTGTTCGTCATAGGCTCAGGTCAGAGGGGTGTGAGACATGAGTTGGCAGAGCTAAGAGCAGTGGCTTGTTGGAATATGTGTGGGGCCATAGGAAGTGCTGTGTGGAGAAGATAACAGTGTGTGAGTGTGTGTGAGGAGGCAGCGGAGGGGGAGGTGGGGTTGAGAGAGTAACAGTGTCCTCAGCCCTGCCCTGCTTTCCTCTATTCACTGCCCGCATCCTGTCTGTGTGCTGCTCCCGAATGGCTTTTAATGAGCCACCGGTGAATCCCTCTCCTTCCTGCCTTCACACAACATGCCAGGCGAGAGAGCGAGCGAAAGGAAGACAGAGCCAGAGAGAGAGAGTTAACAAGGTTGAAATATTGACATCAGTGCCTCCAGTGGTGGTCACTTGTTCTCCTTGAAAGGGCCACAAGGAAATACAACATCCATTAAGGTACCGTGAGATGACGTCTGACTGGGGGAGTCCCACCCTGCAGGGACACAATACACTGTTAAAAGTCATCTTAACGAGTAATTTAATAAACTATACTACTCATCTAATCTCCTTGAAAAAGAAGAAAAACAATAGCCCGTGGTTCCGCCTATTTCTAACACAAATAAATGCATTTCAGCTATTTTTAATGACATTTTCCTCTTATGCACAGTGGTTTACAACTCCCTGGGCTTGTTTCAGGATGAAGCAACTCATCCCTGAAGAAAGGAATTTGCAGGGAAAAGTAAAATCTTATCTTTAAAAAGCCTTACAAGTTTAACTAGGAAAACAGGTTGCGTAATGCAGTGATTAATATAGTTTCTCAAAGTCTGCAATTAGTCATTATATTGAGTTATTCAGGAATCAGTATTATTCATTCCTGATTTACTCTTTTCTTTGTAACTACTCAAAATCTTGAATAATTCCTATTTGAATTGCTTGACTGGAGAAAAACCCGGCAAACGCTGCACGAACACTGTTCAATTTCTAATGGCTCACTTGCGTCGAAAGGTATGAAACACTGCTTAACGCTGCCTTAAATGTCTCTCTCTCATCTGCTGTCTCCTTCTCGTGGTCGGCAGGAATCCGTGGCTCGGAGTTGTGTCTCGTCATTGTGATAGATGACAGGTGAGAGGGTCTCTCTGATCCCTCTGACACTCTGTAATTGAGTTAAGAAGGCTGGATTAGAGGCTCCTTTTGAAAAGGGCTGAGGTCAGCTCTCTATTCTGCTTGATGCATAGCTTCAGAGAGCGAGAAAAGGCCTGACATTGATTGCAGGAATGCATGTGCATGAGAGACAGATCGAGGGAGAGCGACAGAGGGAGACAGTTATAGAGCTTGTGGAGGAGACTGTGTGGGGCCTTAAGGGTGCTCTTAGGTCAGGACTGAAAACGGAGCTGGTAAACAAAGTGGAACAGACCATTCGCTAAGACCCACACCCCTGTTGCTACCTGTCAAGCCTTTGCTCTCACACATAAGCAGTTTATAGCTCTTTTTTTCTGTGCACAATAGTGTAGATAGATTTTACACAGAAGTAAATAAAAGTTTTTTCAGATGAAAACTGTTGATTTTGTCCAAATTTGCTAGCAACAGATGTTAGCAGTGCAGTGTTCAGCTTGGTATTTAATGCTGAGAGGACTTGTGAAACACAGCAAACTCACTGCTTACACACATCTCGCTGCTGAAACTACAGGGGGAGGCCTGTGTCAGGATTTGGCAGCACTCCTCTGTCTAGTCCTGTGTTTCATATGTGTTTCTTCTTCATGGCGTGTGATGTGTGTTTCCCTCTGTGTGTGTGTGTGTTTTGTTTTTTTTGTGTGTCTGAGCTGAGCTGGGCTTGGCTGCCTGACCCCTCCTGCTGCCAGCCCACCTGCACACCTGAGGTTCATCAGCTAATCATCCCCTGCAGTATATAAACCCTGGTCCTTCACTCCTGTCTTTGTCAGATTGTCTGTTTGTCAATGTGGTATTCAGCTTTGACACCTTTGCTCTTGTTACCTGTACCATTGTTTAGAGTTGTTTTCTCCTGACCTCATACCTGTGCGCTGAGTCTCTGACCCTGGAATCCTTGTGCCGTACACCACCTGGATCTCCAGCTGTAAGCCTGCCACTCTCCCTGTCTTGTCTCTCCCGTCCGTGATCTGCCCGCCACTCCCCTTTGTTTGCTTGGCTCTGCTCCTCCTGGATTATACACATCCAAACCCTTTGAGCTGTTCAGTAAACTGTTGTGCACTGCTATACTGACTCTTGTTCTGCATTTGGGTCTGAGAAATAACCCATCATGACAGCCCGAGCTATATTATCACACTATCTCCTCTTGAGGCACAAAGTGATATTATGAGACAGCTCTAGGGCTAGCTAGTTAGCATGCTAACTTCAGTAGATATCTCTGCAACACAATGCACACAATGCATGTATTTGACATAATGTCGCTGTTCACATTTTGTTGATAACATTAGTTCATTTCTTGAATGTTTTAAACTGTTAACATGTCTTACACTTTGCACATTTAAACATGCACTTGGTGGCTACATGTACTGTAGTCCTGCTAAAAGACTGAGACGTAAGCTTCATGTTCCAGTCAAAAAGTCAGCATCCTCACCAACTGATAATAAAGAAGCAGCATTGCTCAAATAGGTAGAACTTTTACATTACAGCAGGGTACCTCAAAAAATTTTAAAAACAGTGTACTTCACATTTACATGAGAAAAGGGTTTGGCAATAAGGAACAACTGATGAGTTTGGCTAACGTAACGCATTCTAGATGGAGTTGCTTGATTGCAAACTTCCCCAAAACACATAAAGACGAGGACAAAGCTGCTTTCGTCACTCTAAACTCTGATATGCCAGCATCTTGGGTGGATGTTCAACTCCTAAACATGTATTTTTATAATGTAACCTGCAACCCCACAATGTAATATAGTGAGGTAATGACATACAACTTGCTTTTGGAAATAACACAAGATACCACTGTAAGTAAATAGTGTAGTTAGCCAGACTTGCTAATGTTTCCATCTTAAATTAAAGCAGATAAACACACTGTTTAATCCATTAAATTTTTGCTCCTGTGTTTTTTTAATAGCACCAAAAAAAAAATGAACTTGATGAACTTATGGTCTTCAGTTTTAGTTTTATTTATATCCTCCTGTGCCTAATGATTTTTCATTTGCACTTTTTTCTGTTCTTCACTGTAAACGTTTGCCTTGTTTTCTTGCCTTGTGTTTCTGTTGTTTTGATTATGACAGGATAGCCAGGCAGTTAGGGAGGCTAGGGTTGCAAAATGCTAAGCAATAATTCATCCTTAACTACAACAGAAAGTCCTCATTTGTTAAGGGTTAACAATCGGGTAGCGACAGCAGAAGTCCTGCCCTCGTTCTCACTGTGGGAGGTAGAAACAGGCCAAGTATGGGATAGCAAACAAACAGGGTGATGTATGGCGGGATGTTTACTGCTCTGGCTACAGTTGCTATGAAGTCCTGGTTGAGTCCACTCACAGACCTGATGAAGCTGGGTGGGCCAAACCCCTGCTGAGTTGATAGCGATGATTACAGGAACATCTACAGTGCCCACAGAAAAGTAAAAGCACTGCACTGTAGATGGTCTGTGCTTTGCAATGACAGAGTGTAAGTCATGTCAAGTCAGTGACAATAAATATAGAGCACACTGTTGTATGACAGTAGCCCAAAATCCATCCATACAGGTTCTGCTTCCAGCGTTTTCAACCGCAGTTGAGTAATAGAAGGAACAGCCTTTTCATACCTTTAAAATCGCCCATCATTTCTTTGGGAAGAGCTTGAAAACAAATGGAGCAGACTCCCAGCCAAGTCAGTGCTGTAGTGGTGACAGCACCCAACAGATGGTGGTTAGGTTAACATTAGTCATAATAGTCATGATGGCGATGATGATGACAATAATAGCTCCAGCAGCAGACGGTGACTACAGTTGCAGGTGGGGGATACAAGAAGGAGGAAATGTGTATGTGTGTGTGTGTGTCCTTGCAAACACCTGAGTGTCTTGGCAACCCTCAGAGGAAAGGTCCCGGTCATCGGACATCCCTGTTGCAGGGCCCACTCCCTGCAGCGGACCCCCTAATCAGTGGGAACAAAGGGGGGAGGGCGTCTAACAGCTCCAAAATAGCATGAGGAGAAGGAGGAGTGGAAGGATGTAGGGAATCTGATGCAATGCCTCGTAGTGCACGTATTAGTTGTGGTCAAAGTCGCCTAAAGAAACAGCCCAGTTAATATCTGTTTTATAAAAGCAAATGCCTCGCACACAGGAAGCCAAGAGAGTAAAGGAAAACAGAAAGTGAGGCTGTCGAAATGAGTGGAAGGATTCGTCCTTGTTTACATTTCTGTGTTTATCATGTGTTTGATAATGTGAATCTGGTGGATAATTGTGTGTGCATGTGTGTGTGTCTGTGTGTGTGTGCATGTGCATGTGGTTGTATGTGACTTCCTCAGCTGTTCGTTATGAAGTGACAGCCTGACAAACTGTGGCTCTAGTGGTTGCATCAACTTCCTGACCCCACAAGCCACAGTGTTTTCCCTGATTGACTTTTCCTCCGAGACGCCACACAAGATGGGGAAAGAGTGTGCAGTCGTAGTTTCTGGGGAGGATTACATCACTAATCTTGACACGAATCTGTCGTGTTAGCTCCAGTAAATATACAATTAGTTTGTACTTAAGCATGTGCGCACACGGATGCATATGCACAGCCTGCTTTGAGCTTGCGCCAGAATATTTTCTTGCATGTCTTAAGAAATAATAAGCTCAGATGTCGGCAGAGATCCATTTGGATGACACGTGTAAGCCTCCTTGTAAGCAGCCCTGGCTGTCTC
Source organism: Chaetodon auriga (assembly GCF_051107435.1). Classification (NCBI taxonomy): domain Eukaryota; kingdom Metazoa; phylum Chordata; class Actinopteri; order Chaetodontiformes; family Chaetodontidae; genus Chaetodon; species Chaetodon auriga. The sequence continues at coordinate 16,023,471 of NC_135085.1, forward strand.
CTGCGGCTCTTTTTCATGATAAGTCCATGTCCATATGGAGAAAGGCCCATCAAAAGCAAGAGATGATAAAATGGACAATAAGCGGGGGCCACCAGGTCCCCCTCCTCTGGGGGCCACAGATTAGGCCTCCTGCACTTCCTTTGGAAAACAGGCACCGGACCCAGAGGAAGCTCCTGTCAGCTGCGCTCCCTCACCTCCCTGGCCTCTCCTACTCTAACGTCTAACTCCCTCCCTCTTCTCCGCTACTCTCTCTCTCTCTCTCTCTCTCTCTCTCTCTCTCTCTCTCTCTCTCTCTCTCTCTCTCTCGTTCCTATTCTCTCTGTCTGGGAGATTGAACGCAGACCTTTCCATCCACAACTTGCCACCGTACTCCACCCGGATACCACAGGCCAAGCCTCATCAGGCTACTGCAGCATGTCACTTTGACACTCTCTTTTTTTTTGTCTCCACGTGCTACGACTGAATTTTAAAAGCTCAGTCTTTTTAGTGCATCTTCAGTCTTACACCATACCGTGTGTGTGTGTGTGTGTGTGTGTGTGTGTGTGTGTGTGTGTGGAGGGGATGTAATCACAAATCTGTGAATAGAACAGCAAATCTCCTGCTGAGAATATCCTGCATTCTGGTGCCAGGGCCGGACGGTTAGACCGTGGAAGGTGGGGGTCAGGTGGTCAGTAGTGATGGAGTATGGACACTCCCTTGACTGCAGAGCCAAATCACTGCTTAAGTCATCAGAGAGATAGTCCTCTGTCGCCTCCACCCTCCTACTGTCTTGAAGATGACCCAAACATGTCAGGACTAGGTGGGCCTTTGCTCTTTAACATCACAGTAGTTATGTTGGGCTGCATCATAGCTGCAGCATATTTACTGCAATCAGATGCTTGTATTTTATTCTTTGCACTTGGGACTTTGATAAGAAGAAATTTAAATAAATGTAATACACTCAGAGGTTTTTGCACTACAGCCTCTTTTTTTGCACTTTGCACTTCGCTTGTGGCTAAAACAAAAAATCTATTTTCATCAGCTTGCTCTCAGTCAGGTCACCTTTAAAGTCTTTAAAGTATTGAAAGCAAATGAATCAAGCTTCAAAAACAAAAACTATGGCAAAATGTGTTCTATTTTTTGTCCACAAATAAAAAATCAATGAGAATGTGAAAGATGGAGAAATGGACATAATGAAATACTGTTTTGATGTAATGTTTATTTATTTGCTTGACGTGCATCTGTAGAATTATATCCCCTTGATTAGTAAAACTATCCTCTGCCACCCAAAAACATCTCATCGTCGGAAGTGAATTTAGCCGTTTGAGCTGTGGCACTGACAAGCAGCATTTCAGTACATCTGTGTCCGTAACATTAGCAGGCATTACTGGATCATCATTGGAAAAAAAAAAATATATATATATTCATGTAGAAGTGGCAACAAAGCAGCTGCCGATCAACATGCTACTCCGAAGTGACGAGCACAGAGCTTCAGTAACGTTACGTTTTAATTGTGTTTAATTGTGTGTGTTGTATTGTTGACACACACTGTATACCACCAGGAGTCTGCACAGGGTGTTTTATTTTGCAAATTAACTGGATTCTCCATGCTGTTCCTGTGTCTGACTACCTGGCTTGATCGACTCTGTGCAGCTCGATGCAGCATCCATCAAAAATATTCTACCTACGTATTCTACACCAAGTGCTGCTTCTGAAATGCAACCATTGTCCAGCAGGGCTGCAAGTGATTGATTGATGGTGCCTGCCAGCTGGAATTTAGGGGTTACAGTCTGCTTTTGACAGGTAAACAGTGTCTTTTCTGCAAACCTTGTGATGGATCAGAATGACAATCTTCAGCAATGAATGGAGCATCCCTGTGCCATTAGTTGCATACAGGTTGCAAACAATACTAACAGGTTAATCAAACTTATTTTGAAGGAAAAACAAAAGGTGAAGATAAAATTATTATCCAGGTCAGATCAACTTCTTGGTTCAGCTGACTGCAGTTGTACAACTGATCAAAGCAGCGTCTTGAGATACAAAAGTAATGCCTAAATTGTAACAAAGTGTAGTTTTTGCAGCATATTCAGCCTCATGAACAGACTTTAACTGAACCTTGTGGCTGTAGTTGAGGCTATATCCTGTCTGGCACACACAATGCCAAAAATCATGCTGAAGTCACAGACCCTGATGATTGACATGTTTAGTGTCACATGTGTGGTTATTATTCCATCCAGGGGTTGAGTTCTGGTCTTTGTAGACATGACAAGCATTTCAGAAGACTGCAGTACTATAGGTTCTATTTCCAGCAGAACCGCCACAGGCAATTTGGATCTCCTGCTGGCCAAGTAGTGCGTCTGGTGTGGGTGCACGTGGAAAGCCTAAGTAGGTAACTCTGTCAGGCTTCCCTGCAGGCCCAGTGGCCACTGAAGGCTGGCACACAGTGCCCTCTTCACCACAAACACTGCCACAGGTAATGTTTTCCTGAAGTCATGCCAGTGTTTTTTGAGAATTTCCACGCAATGAGGAAAAAGGCCTACCTCCTGAAATACAAGCGGTCTTTTCAGCCAAGACCGGCACTAATGTAGTCCGCCTTCACAGGCAGCGCGCAGACTAAAGCTCTGCTGTCTTGGAACCAAAGAGGTGAGAGGATTAGGGCTCGCCGCAACATTTAACGACACTAAACTTTGTTTGATTCAATCAAATGTGGTAAAAAGCAGGCACAGATGACTTTGACCTAATCCTTCTGTTTTTGACCCTGCCGTGCAGTGTGTGATTGTATACATGCATATGGGCTTGCACGCGCTGTCTGCTGAGCTTTCTGGCACCTCGCCACACCATCAGCGAGTGGAGAGGACAGCTTGATCTTGAAGCTAATTTCATCATGTTTTCCCCTGACAAATGTGACAAATTCACAGGAAAATCCCATCAGTGGTAATCAACGTGCACCTCTGATGAGATTAAAGGTGAAACAGTGGTCCTTTCAGAGAAGCACTTACTTAATGTCTGAATGCTGAACAACCCTATAGTAACATATATACATGAGTCATTTTAAGTCTGGGGGAAAAAAAGAAAAAGATTTTTTGACTGTCAGTGTCAACGCTATAAATGCTAGATGCCATTTTCTAAAACTATGTTACTAAAGTGTTTCATTCTTTCCTTCAGGGTGACACGAGCCAAATGCCAACCTCGCCACCTCAATACTCTTTCTGCATTAATTTCCTGTGCATGACCAAATGAAGTAAATAAAAACTGAACCTCAAACACCAAACGCGCCAGCTGAATTCTACTTTACCGTTTCGAGTAAAAGCTCAGCTCCTGACTGAGATGTGTCTTACTATCATTCCTTCCATTTCATACAAGCCAAAAGCCAGACCTCAGCCAGACACCAGCACACCCTATTTCTCTGGAGACAGGTTCCGTGATTTGACAGAGTCTGGGCCTCAATCTGGTCAGGCCTGAGCAGAGCGAGCCGCAGAGGAACGACATGTGATAAATGGGTCTTATCTGGGGGTTGTGGCGTTGGGAAGCTGACTCTGTTTCCCTCCGATTACATTAACAGGCAGGAAAATGGGACGCGGGGGGAATGGCTGGAATTCCATAGAACGAGGGGCAGACGCTCGTTTTCACTTGTTTGCCGACTGATAAAGAGACCAGGAGGAGGCATGGAAGAGGTGTGCTGGACGCAGTCTGGGTACATATGAGGTCTGAGTATTATTTGCTATGACTGTAGTCATACCGCCTCACTTTAACTTACAGGGTTTTTTGTTCCTCTAAATGAATGGAGGACAGTATACTGGCTGCTCTCTGCTGACCTTACTGGACCTGGAATAACACACTGTTTAGAGCCAATATCCTGGTGACTGGATGACTCCATACTGGGTGATTCATGATTAGGTACCTGTGCCACTTGACTGCACTTGACTAGATTGTTTCCCGGCCACAGACCTCTGCAGTGGTGTGCAGTTCAGTTTAACACAGGTGTCACAAGGTCGTGAATCAGCAACATATTGCTCACAGAGTGGCAAAGAATTACAGACCAATACACCTGACTATTATAGATGTGCAGTGGTCAGGGTTGGTAATTGTTTTTAATTACTTGGAGGTTTATTTGGAGGCTTACAATATGTTTATTTAACTTTTGAAAGCATAAAGCATACTCAAAAAAGTAGCTATAAGGGGCATAAATTACAGAGATGCTGTAAAATAAACATTTACCAAATTGAAGTTATTTCTTACAACGGCATCACTGTTTTCAAAACATCCTAATTCATTTCATTTCATTTTAATATGTTTAGTGTAAAGTATTTTATATTAAATTCTACAAAAGCAAAAACATGTGGTATGTGAAGATTTGCATTTTGCTCTACCCTCTTATTTTTTAATGTCTAAGATTAAGGTGCTGAAAATGATGAGCTCCCCAGCATCAGAGATGTTCCTGCAGAGATCTGACACATCTGTGCTGCCAACATGTCGTTCCAACTCATCCCAAAGAGATGTATTGAAATCTGGGTATTTTGCACTGGAGTACATGAATCATGCGCCTGGAAAAACGTTGAGTCATAGATCGTAACCTGCTGGAAGTACTGATTTGCAAAATACTGAACACAGCCAGCAGTCTACACCAAAACATCTCGCAGGATAGAACTATGATTGCTATCTTTGTCAAATTGTGATCAAGACTTGAGCAGTTTGAAAAGAATCCTGAATCTTGATTCGAGCTGTATTTGTCATTTTTTTCAGGGGAGCCTCTAATTGAATTTTAAGGTTTTCTTCAATGGATGAAGTTTGTGATCAAAATTTATCAAAATGTTCCCCAGAGATATTTATTTCTTGGCAACTATTCTTTGTAAAACAAAGCGGTGGCAAAATCCACACCATGTCACAAATCACACCATGTTCAAAGCTACATACATCCCAAATCTTGGCTCTGTCAGTGGCTGAACTGCTTAATACATATTGTTAATACTTCATGTTTCATGACTGAAAGAGGGTTTTTTTGTTTTGTTTTGTTTTGTTTTGTTTTTTTTAAATTGTTTCAAGATGCTGGACAGATAGAAAACATACAGATATAGCATGATATTGAGGGAGAGGGGAAAAAAGGAAGAGAGAGAGCGATTGTGATAAGAAGTAGGCAGCAGCCCAGACAAACATGGCGCAGCCCTTCCTTACTGACATCCTGAGGAGGAAGCCGCGGTGCTGTGGCCCCTCTGCTCCAATCCCTCAGAGACGAGCTCCTCCAGCGGGTCATCGAAGTGAACCAGGATCGACGCTTATTAACACTTTCCCTTCCGCTTTTTCCCCTCTCTCTCACTCATTTTTCTACTGAGCTCACCCTCAGACCAGTATGAACGTGCTGTCTGCCTATTTTTCTGTCTAGATATCTCACTGTCCATATCGCTGCTGGTGTTTTTGCTCGCTATTTTGCTCCCACCATTGTCTCCTTTCTTCAATCTATCTCCTTTTTCCCGTAATTTCAATGAACTTCCCCTTATTCCCTTCCTTTCCACTCTCCACGTCACTTAGTTTCCACACCTGCTTGTCATGGATCTGAATGTAAATCATCCACCAAATAAGTACAGATATCCACCAGACATGCAGGAGAGCAAGCAGAGGGAAAATCCTGCTCTCGGCTCCATAAATCACTATTCAGACAATCAAGCTAATTGCCGCTCAAACGGCCTCTAACGAAGCGCTAATTGAATAAGGTGGCTGGTGCATTTAAGCAGCGCAGTGAGCTGAACTCTGGAAAGGATATCTTGGAGAGTGTGTTTTTAAGGGAGGCAGGCCTGCTGGCACCAGAGACACAGTGGTAAACGGCTCAGTTTAGCATTACAGTGGTGGCTCCCTGTGGGCCTGTCCTCCGCTGCAGCAGCAACCTGAGGAATTGCAGGCACTCGGAGAAAAGGCTGGAAAATAAAGAGTGAGACCAGAAGAGAACCAGGTTGTGCCAGTAAAATATGCACGCCGCAAACACCCAAGAGTAAGCGGTTTACACACAAACTCGCAAGTGCATTTTTGCTGCAAAATACAAATGAGCCTGTGCAGTCGAAGTCCTAAATGTTTATGGATTTCCTTTTTTTTACACATTTGGTTTTTGAAAGAATCCTGCTATCGGCTTTCAAATACCAAAGAGTTGATAGACATGTTTTGAACGAGGCGTTGCCGTCAAAAACACATCTAGTCCAAAAAACAATGAGCAAACCGTTCTTTTTCACCATGTTGGGCACATGTGACTGCCCGGTGTTGTTGTTCTCCCTTCATTTTGTTCTCACATCTATTCATCCTCCAGCGTGGTTATCTGCCCTCTGCATGCCTGCCCAGCACAGCAGGGGTCCCCCGGGAGAACAAACCCACACCAGCGGGTATGGAGCAGTCTCACAGTCCCCTCCACCTCCCCCTTCCCTCTCCCACTCTGTCTGCCTCCTCCTGTCCCACCGTGTCCCTGCATATATGCCCCGCCAGTCTGCCTTATGACCTGGTTGCTGATAAGACCAGAGGCCCCGCAGTGCCCAGCGCCTGGTGCCAGCACTTCCCTCTCATACAAAGTCAGTCGTGCTGTGTCACAGATGGGATAGGTGATCAAAAACAGCAGCCGGGCTCAAAAAAAGAGTAAAAATATTAGACAATAGGGCTCCATGACATGGTAGTTAACCCTGTGTGTAGCTCCTTTCTCACCATGGGAGGCTTATTTTCAGCTATGCTAGTGCTGGTAGTCTGTTGGTCAATGTGTCCACCAGTTTTGCACAGACAGTCATCGTTCCCTGAGGATGAATCCTTCCGACTTTTGTCATCTCCTGACTTGTCACAATGAAAAGTATCCAATACTTTACTATTTCTTATAAAGCTCAATATTACTTTTTTATTTATAAGCAAATATCTGCAAAACTAATCACATCCACATCAGCCTCATCTCTAGTCTACTTGTGTTTTAATGCTAATTAGCAAATGATAGCATGCTAACATGCTGAGCTATGATTGTGAACATGATAAACATCATACTGGCTCAAACCTACAATAACTGATTTTTTTTTTTTTGGACGCAGCAGAAACAAGCTGTCAACACAGCACTCATATCATTACCTCTTAAAGTGATATGGCCAACTTGTTAGCAAACGTTTGTTTATTTACACATCTAGCACTTACAGAGCAACATTATCATTCATTTGGAGTCGTGTTTCTGGCCACGTGATGAATGTTGAGTCCAAAATTGACTATTTTTAAGCTTTGATTCTTCATCAGCTGCTCCAAAGCACCAAAAATGCTGTACCATGTCCACTTGCTAAGTGCGTCTGTGTGCCGTTTGGTGCTGAGCTCATAGTTTACAGTGGGTTTTTAAGCTTGCGAGTATGAAAATGACTGTCTGACCTGGTGCAGCTAAAGAAAACGCCATGAGAGTGACTGAACACTAAAGCTCTGGACAGCTACACAATGACTATAAAGCTCCAGAGAGCTGCAGATTGTTATGCTGTTACGATAAAAATATCAGTTGTTGCTGCTGCTGTGACATCAGTGTCATTTTGAGTGTGTTAGCATGCTCATAGTAGCATTTTGCTGTGTCTTTAAGTAGGTTACAGCCTCACACTTGAAGAAGTGAAAAAGACTCAGATTCGTTCCAGTTGAGTGAAACATATTTTGCCCCTCACAGACACCTATACAAGGAGGCGCACACCCTCCCACAGATACATGTTTACATACAAGCCTTCACTCACTCGCTCACTCAATCACTCAATAATTCACTCAAAAACACACCTATTAAGAGAGAGAAAGAGAGAGAGAGAGTGTGTGTGTGTGTGTGTGTGTGTGTGTGTGTGTGTGTGTGTGTGTAGTCTGGCATGGCTGAGTGCAGTTACCATTTGTCTGGACATATATAACAAGGCTCATCAATCTTCTTCAGGGACTGTTCGAAGTTTGGATTAAAAACACCTGGGCCTCCGCGGGCTGACTCATGAGGTGGAAACACGCTCCTGCCCTGTCAGAACAGCGAAGAGCGCTCGGTCTAACACAACCTCAGACAGATAGAGATGGAGACCTGGGCAGGGTAGAGGGCCAGGCTGGCGCTGGGGTGCTCTGGGAGCTGTCTGAAATATTATCCCTTCTTCCAGAGCACCACTGGAAAGAAAAAGAGGGAGCAAGACAGCTTAGCATATGAAGCTCCTCATTCAAGCCCATGATAAATCTGCTGGAAAGGATTTGAGGTAGACGGAAGCAATAATTGGGCACCAGCAGTCAAAAACATGAACTTTATTGATGATAGGGCAGTGACTCACTACACAATCCACCTCCTACTGGTCGACGATTGAAGCAAAACATTAAAAAGAGCCAGCAGTGAGAAGGATATTGGCTTCCTTTGTGGTCTATTTGCCTTCCTGAGCTGTTCTTGGCTCTCACAAAGATTAAGTCAACTACAGAAACACGAAAGGTGAGACCTGAGGTAGACTTAAAAGTGTGCCCATGTTGAAAAGTTGGTATAGTCCACAGAGGAAGGAAGAACAGGCAGTCTGAGGGTGTTTCATAAACACATTCCTGAGCAAAGCTGAAACAGCGCAGACAATAAAAACTTATCTGAGGAGAACTTTAAGGCAGTCCCTGCAGAGACTGACAGATGATAAAGACATATCGTAGCTGTGTGCATTGTGAGTCCGTGCACATGCGATCATATGTGTGTGTGAGAGAGAGAGGTGCTTTGACCCCGGTCAAGTCACTTGACTTCTCGGCACCTCTGCCTACCCCAGCTGTATCAACACATCCCCGCTCTACCCGGGCAGGCAGGCAGTGGGCCGGCGGCGTGTCGGGAGCCTGGCTTCAGCCCATCACACAGAGACTGACTGGGTGTTTGTGTGAGTGTGGGTGGAGGGGATAGAGGGTGGTGGAAAGAGACGTGCACCCCTCACCACAACTCCACTCTACGGAATTCAAATTATTCCTCTCCACCCCCATCAAGCCCCCCCCCCACTGGCAACCATGCCCTGAGTAAACAAGCAGCTGGGGTCAGGGGCAAAGCAATCAGCACCACTGGGTAGCTCTTAATGGATTGCTGTGTTTGCTGACAGGTGGTTTGGTGGTTCCTCCAAATCAATACGGAATCAGCAGAGGCCCCTTTTTATGGCATGTTGTAATGTGACAATGACGATATCACATTAAAAAAAAAAATCCCTTCACAGATATTAATAATTGTATGACGAATCAGAAGCATGTTTTGTATTTAATTCAATGTTAATTAAGCACACAGTTGATGTTCCACACACTAAATAAGTTACTTTTCTACTTACTTTATAAGATTTGTTTAATGAGAGATCAAAAATCAATTTTTAGTAGTTTTACTTAGTTTAGTCGTAGTAGTAGTAGCAGTTTATAGTAGTTTATATATCAAGCTTCAGTCATTCACTATAGATGGTAGCTGGAAGAGGATGTGGATATGGGTGAAGGGAGAGGGTGGACGAGGTGCACTCTGCAGGAGGGTGTTTGTCTAGACATATAATATGAACACCAGCAATCTGTGTAAGATGGTGTATCTCGCCTTAAGATTATAGTTACAGAAGACACACGATCACTTTATTTCAGAATATAGGCATAGAGGGACGTCTGTAGTTAACTACTGAGAGATACTGCTTTCATTTTAAAGGGTGACACAAATGTCACGCCGCAGGAGCGCCGACTTTCTACACCGGCAGCTCTGCTTGAGCAGCTGCTAAAGATATGATGCATGTTTCATTTTGATCCACTGGGTCACTTTTCACATGGATTTAAGGATGTTGGATGCCCTCAGCAGTGACATTAAAAGAAAAAAGTCTGCTACTTTGCTAATCCTCTCTGAACCTCTAATATCATTACTGTGGTAAATTCATCTTGGGGGAGGAGGAATGAATGGGCCTCTTTGTTTTATTATTATTATTTCTGGCACGGAGAACCACACACACGTCTGCGCGGCGCTGACCGAAGGTCTTTACCCAGATGGCAGTGGTGCTACAACTTATTGTACAACAAACACATCTTTCAGGCTTTCCAGCCAGCAACAGCCTCACTATGGACTGGGACAAGGGCCAAACAATGCATTACCTCTCACCGCCTAACCTCCACGGCTTCCATCCCACATACTGTAGTTAGCCCTCCTCTGAACAGGAGCATCCCAATCCCCAGGCTGATTTACTGTCTGAGGGATGCTGTGGGTTTCCTGCTCCAGAGTACACAGAAGGCCACAGTAGGACATGCAGACAAATATCCTTTAACACAATAGTACTTTCTATGCAGAAAAGGGAGCATTCAGACTTTTAATTGCTTATCAAATACTGCATGCTTGCTTGACAAATGACTATTTAGAGTTGAAAGCGTTGGTGGGGCCTTGAATGCTTGGGTGTGCGGTTCTGTGCAGTCTGTGTTCTGACAGCTGGCAGAGGAAAAAATTAACCTGGCAGAAACCTGCACTCCACAAAAAAAGCAGTCAATAACAGGAACTCAATCAAACTGCCCTGGTTTCCGGTAAGCTATGCACTCTGGACTGCCTGGTCTGACAGAGGCTGGCTTGCTGAAAGACTGGTTGGCTGCAGGTCGGCCCCCACCGCAGCCCAGAGAACTCGTAGTTGGCTCTGCCGTACCACACTCATTTGTACCTCATCTGAGTGAGGTTTCGTCTTTTATTCAGCTGGGTAAAAAAAATTCTGCCTAGCGCTGCAGTCATTTGCCAAAGAAAGTACTGAGCCCGAGGCTCAAGTTGGGTTAATGCAACATAAAGATTTGAGTTATCCTGTGTTTGCTTTTCAAGACACATGAAGTGATTAAAAATAGAACATTTTTGGAAACAGGCACTTGCTATATATGTCAGAAAAATGAGAAAAAAATGAGAAGTAGTGCTAGCTTTTTAAAGAGATATTTCACCAAAGTGTATCTTTTGGCAATGAAAGGGTCAGCGTGTGCAGAGCTGAACGGCTGTAAAATGTTAGATTTCAATAGCAACATGTTTGATGGCAGAAGAAAACTATCAAAACAGCCACAGAAACAAACCACCCCTGCCATGTGATCTAATTACAACATTAGTTTCAAGTCTGTTAAAGGTCGTCTCACACTCTTCCACAGTCAAATCGTGGCCCTGAACTGCTTTGTCCTGGCTGAACTCTTAGCAGTTACGTCCATATACCTTGAATTTTTGTAGCCAGTTACATTTCGTTGCATAACGTGACAACAAATTGTCAACTACGTTGCCAGCCAACATTTTGCAGATGCATTCTGTATCATTCATATTACTCAACATGTCAGACTTTAAACTTGGCTGAATTGATTTTTTTGGCCAGTTAGCAGCCACAAAAAATAAATTAATAACAGCATTGATATATCATTACCTTTTGAGTAGGTCTTGGGAATGTGTTAGGAAACGGTCGGCTATTTACAATCCTGTCTCCTCCTGGAAATTACATTCATATTCAACTGATCTGCAGTCATAATTACGATGTGGTGACAAACGAAACGAAAGAGACAACGTTTCTTTGGTGCTGCTCTGGAGTCGCAAGGAAGTGCTCATCAATTTTGGTTAAATGTTATTAAGAAATGTTATGCCCCCGCTGACCTTTTCTGTATTAAAACAGACCAAAATCTCTCCCTAACCAAGTGCTGCCAGTGCCTAAACAAAACCATAAAAAGCCAAATAATGCTCTAGTCACTACTGCCAGTGAGGTTATTTAACAACATTAATAGAAAAAGTAATTCGTTCTGCATTACGTTTCACTAAAATGGACGGATTTGCTGCTTTTACACATCCAGCATGCATGGTGAAACATAAGCATTCGTCTGAAGTTGTGTTTTCATCACCTAATGAGTGTAAGTCCAATATCCACTCTCCTTTAGCTCTGGTTTGTTCTCCAATTACCTATGAGGAAAATACTGGCTATTTAGCTACTAAACACTCCACTATGTTCACCAGCTACTCGCTAACTTTGTCTGCTGTTTGGTAAAGAGTGGGTTTTTACAGCACAATGAGAGCAGCGAGAGTGAACCATAACAGCAAAGTAGCTGGATGTAGAACCAAAACAAATTAGCAGAAAGACATTGAGACACTCTGTAGAGCTGAAGGGAGTCAAGCAGGGATGATCATCTGTGGATTTGTCACCGCGACTGCCCCATTTCATTAGAGCAATCACATTATCTGTTATCATTAATATAAAAATTTTGACTGCAGTCACTTTAAAGTGGAAAAATTCTAATTAAATGGGGTGGTGCAAGCTCAGATAGTTACAAGTGGTCAGGACAGGGGAGGGAGGTGGATGGAGCTGTACACGTGGCACCTAATGTCACAGCCAGTAAACCTCCAGAGTGACAAGCAGTGTTGGCAGAGTGAGCTCTCCACGCTCGGATTCCACAGCTCCTGTCATCACCTGCACCTTGTTTAGTCTAAGTGTCACTGTCTATCAGATCACCGTAACACAGAAATATTCATCTTTTTTCCCCGAGGACAAAGGAGGAGGCAGTGCTGTGAAAATCAGATCCAGATCCCAGAAATAAGAGAGAAGTTTGTAGGAACATTAGAGATTTTTTTCACGTTTCCTCAAACGAGATTTAAGTTCGCCCCATTTGTTAAAGTAAGATCGATGCTTGTGGCCAACACTCATCCTGAGCTGTCAGGAGGATTTTGTCTTTACAGTTGTTTGGTGACATCATGAATTGACTCACAGGTGTTCAGAGCATCCTCAGTCGGCAAACGCGCTTGACACGCTTGTCTTACCAGTCCTGCAAGGCTGAGCGATCAGTTCAGTGATAGTTCAACATGCCCACACACGTGTTTCACAGCAATACAAAAGACTGCAAGCATGCACAAAGTATGATTGATCCATGAATTCACTCTGAAATGTAACACATTGCTGGACTTTAAAAGTTGTTATTACCTTTGTAAATGATGGTCAGAATTACTCAAACTGTACATAAAGAGAAGTGCTCATTTTTTAACTTAACTTATTTGAACCACCTACTAATAGCATGAATTCCCCCACAGGCAGATATTTAGCTGGATATGTTCCTGCTACCTGTAGCAAATTTTCCCTACAAATGCAATAAATGAGTTGACAAATGCTGCAGCTTTTATTGTGCACACTCTTTCCACTGAGGAGGATGAACTTGATGACTTTGCAGGGAGCTGAAGCACGGAGCTGCTGACCGGGGCTGCAGGTAACTGAACAGCTGCCTCAGGGCGTGCGCTCCGGGCTTCAGGCTGAGTGATGACCCCTCTGGAATGGGCCGCAGCCTCTCGTGCCCCTTTTATCAAACTCCCAAAGTTATTAACACCTACTTATGAGATGTCATACAGGCGCCACCCTCTGGCAGGAGACCTCATCTGCACTTCATTTGACAACATTTTCAGGCTTTCATGTACTTGTCTCAGATGATCTGAGCTTCTTCAGTCCCGCATAGTAAAAGAACGGGTGTGTAAATATTTAATATAAACAGATGCAGCTCCAAACCATCACCTCCAACATATGCACACACACACACACACAGACCACCATCCTCTATCTCCACACTTTCTCACACTCTTTCTTGCCCCACCATGTTTAGAGCCATGGCTTCGGACTAATTGAATAAGCAGCGACCCTGTGGACCGCCTCTCTGAGGGATTAGGATATGATCTCAAAAGAGCGCTCCTCTGAGGGCAAACACAGCCAATTTAGAACCATTTCATGCTCCGCGCTCCAGCACACGAGAGGCCGGCATGAAGGCCACACACACACACACACACACACACACACACACACACACACACACACCAGAGAAAAGTAATTCGTGGGCTCTCAAATCAAGCATGCTTTAAATTCTGGTCTTTCTCTTATGAAACACAGCTGTTTTTTTTCTTCCTTTTTTTTGTCTCTCCCAGGCCTCCGTAAATACTGCAGAGACCATTAATTACCAAAAATTACCCTTGGCATGCAAAACACCTGAACTACACATGTTCAAATATGAGCAATTAAATGTTAAATAATTATTACGATCATGATCTTAAAAGTGATATTGTTGGATTTTGAAAAAATAAAGCTGTAAAGAAAGGTTGTAAATTTGTCTGTTCATGTCTGTGATTGATTTATTTCAAATCTCAGTATCTCAGTATTTAATACAGTATATCTATATATCTTTTTATTTTTGAGTCACCTAGCAGTAACCCCTCTAATGCTTTCACCCTTCTGGCGCGATGCCCAGGCTTTGTTTCATCACATTAATTGTCTGAATCCTGTTTTTAATGATGCTTGCTCCCATTAGGTTTATTAAAGTCCCCTCTATGGATTGTTTCTTGTAATTGTAAAAAGTGAAAGGATTTAATTTACAGATAAGATTCCCTGGAGCCCTTATGACCCACTACTTCATTTAACAAACAAAAAAAAACTGCAGTCTTTGAGTACTGCAGATTTTTTCTGCAGCCTTTTCTTCCTCGCCTTAAATTTCCATCAGCTGTCCTGACTGATATTCCTAGAATCCTATTTTAAAAAATCTTTTTCCATCTTAATCATGACAAAATGTACCCATTATTATTGAAACCACAGCTGTAAATACTGCAATGATGTTTTCATGTCTTTATCAATGATGCAGTTACAGTAAAAAAAAAAAAAAAAAAAAAAGTCCTGTAATCCCCTGGTCTTTTAGTCTTTTTACCTTGCCCGCATCAGCATTTCACTCCCTTTCTTAAATATGAAATTCATGAGCATTCACATCACCTTAAACACCATTTCTAGGGGCTCTAGGGTTCAGAGGAAGCAAGTCAAACAGTGTGTGTTTTATTACATGCCTCAGTAATCCAGGAAAGGGGAAGCACATGTCCTGTTGAAATACGATCGAATTCAGATTATCTGTGGATATTTTGCCCCGCTTTAACCTCTCACATAAAATGAATCATATAAAAGTCTGTCCTAATTCGGCAGACATTATTTGTTACGTGGAGAGAGTCTTCTTCTTCTTCTTCTTCTTCCGAGAGCAGCCAGTGCAGTAGTTTATGTCTGCCTCTCTTTTTCCAGCTGCCTATTAGGATTGTGGCTTCCCCTGTGGCGGTGTATTTCTCCCCCCTGGCAGAAAGAGAAGCATGCCATTAGTTCACCAGACCTGCCATTGCTGTCAAAATACGAGTGGGGAGTAGATCTATTAGATACCTATATTTCCTGTTAGAACAGCCTCAATCTCTGCCTTCCCCCTTGGCACATTAAATAGAGAGACAAAACCCAGATGACTGGTTCTGAATCTATGAAAACATGGACTAAGTACACTGCTTTGGATGTGGATTCTAAAGGAAAATAATGAAAAAGCCACTGGTGGAAAAAAAATTGTTTCTCAAAGGACAATTCAATTGAGAAGACACAGTTTGCTGTCACAGCGAGCTACAATACCAACTGTAGATTTCTTTTTTCTTCTTCTTCTTTTGTTGATTTGATTTGTTTCATACTGTGTTTGGAGAACATTTATTACAGTTTGCAATAATTAAACTTTAACTTTCATCTTCGCAAACAAAGTAAATCATTTTTTCCATGACAGTGCCGGTTGCAAATCCTCTGTGCGATTTCACCTCATCTATCTTTATCATGAGGGTCAAAAACAGTTGGAAGCCATCTATGGTATTTAGTACTGGGTTTCACTTCAACAATGAAGCGAGCCTGATTCCTTAAGTAGCAGAGGGAATGGTGCAAGAAAGATTTGTAATAAAAGCCCGCTCAGGTAAATCACTTTTCAACCTGTCATCACCCGCAAGGGTAATATTATTGGAAACAGGCGGTGTGTATAACATGTGGATATTGGCTACTCGTTTCACGGTCCCTTAAGACTTGGGCACCAGTGAATTCCACCCTTCTTCATGAATTATCTTTAAACCTGGATTTGGCAGACACTTTGATGTCTTTTTTTTTTACACTGCCAATTATTTGATAGTTCACCCTCTTATGTATGAACTTTAAATTGCAATTTACAGCATCTGTGAGTTGTGCATTGTCAGTGGTGCAGGAAGTTTTCAGACCCTGTAAACACACATTGCAGGTAAAAGCTGCCTTAAAATATTGGCTAAGTAACAGTAGAAGTACTTAAAGTATCAAAAGTTAAAGCACTCAGTGCAGAAAATTTGCCCTAGAGTTTTATAGTATTAAACAATTCTAATGGTGCAGTTATGTGCAAGTTATAAGAATTTCATATACTTTGTAAAATTGACCGTTTGGGTCAATATAGCACTGTACCCTTTTTTGTTATCATTATTATTATTGTTGAGTTATTTACACAAAGTAAGATATGGTTATTGTGACCCGGTCTTAGAGACAACAAGTTTGACCAAATGTTTTGTTGCACACACAGATGCACCATTCAAAACTGTAAAAGATACACATTAAAAATCAGTAACAAACAGTGGCATGTAAAAAGAGCTGACGTACATTATGATGCTTAACAACAACATTTTAGCGTGCGTAAATAACCCAACAGTAATAAAAAATTTAAAAAACACAAACACCGGGTCAGAACAACTCATTGTCTTGGGTGGTTTTCTACCCATGCGTACTGACTATAGTTAACCCATTATTGCATTAGTGCTATGTTGTCCCAAAGTGTGTCAATACTGATTTTTAGCATGTAGGATAACAAATTGTAGTTTGTAAGATTAGCATGTTGTGTAGTATCAAGTAATCATACCTGTCAAATAAACAGAGTGAAAACATTTTCCTCTGAAGTAAAGTACCTCAAATTTGTACTTTGTGCAGTACGTGAGTAAATGTTTGGTTGCATGCCTCCGCTGCAGCAAGCACAAAAAATAATAAACTAATTCTATTTCTGAAATATCTCAAACTAAACGTACCAAAACTAGTTTTGTCTAATAAAGTAATAAAATCTGATTAACTGGCTTCTGGTGAAAAAGTCAAGTTTGTACTCTAAGGAAAATTAATTGGGCAGTTATTTGACTACCCCCCCTCTGTCTGGCCAGACCTTATCCACTGAGCAGAGTCTCAGGGCGGTCCACTGTTTGTGTGAGCTCTGAATCTGCAGGCTTTACAGGCTTTCCTCTTCCCCAGGCAGGGCGGAGAGGCTGCTGACTCCACATTCTCATCCCTCTATCCCTCTTCCTCCATCTCTCCATCCCCCAGTGTCCTGTTTACTCTCTGCAGCCCTGCGGCCGTGCCACCTCGGAGACACTCCAGACCACCAAGGTCCTGGCGGCCGCCTCGGATTGGCCGGTGACGGCCCTCACCATGGGAACAACGGGGAGAGGTGCCGGAGTGGGTGGGGGAGTGGTGCTGACGGTGGCTTAGTGGTGGGGATTTTTTTATGGTGTGGACTAGGCAGGAGGGTGAAGGTATGATTACATGTGGCCAGTCCTTGACATTCAAAATATATAGGGATGCTGTTATATTGTGTGGCCAGGTGACCTCTTACAAGACTCCTGCACAAAAAGCCATGAAAAGATCAGAAAAAGATTTGATATTTTATTGTGACAGCACTTACGATGCTGCACCTCTCAGTTGCACAGGTTTGAATAAGAAAAGTTTCGACTTGCAGGTTTGACCATCACATTTTGTCTCAGCCCTGGTTGGCAGGAGGTTTTCATACCATCCTACTTAAATTTCCTCTACAGCCGTGAATGTAATGGGAGATGTTATTTTTGACACTCTGAGAACAGGGGAGGGAGGTCACGCTGGCCTAATAATGGCCTGGGATTCTTTCCAGAGCTTTGGTCGCCCTCTGCTGGTTAACAGCCTGCACTGTTCTCCTTCTCCCACTCAGCAATAATGTGGCGTGTTTGCACAGAACTACAACCTACCACAAAAGCAACCGCAGCGAGCTCCATCATGACATCTATGTTTTCATGGGTGGTCCCCTTTACTTTTTGAACTCGGTGACAGCAAGCTCTTGCGAATGCAAATGAGAGCGCTGGTCCAAATTTGGGTAGTGAAGGAGTTCTGCTTAGGTCAGTCTGTCAGCGATCCATCAAAGCAAACAGCACTGGCCAAGCAGCGCATGCAGCTATTGAAGGGTTTTCTCAAAACGCTCACTGGCAGGACATTGTATTCTCTGCGAGAAGGCTGCCATTGTGGAATGACGAGGGAGTAAAGGGGATATTGGTTTCTGTTTTGGAAGCTTTGTATATGAGGTGTTCA
Source organism: Chaetodon auriga (assembly GCF_051107435.1). Taxonomy (NCBI): domain Eukaryota; kingdom Metazoa; phylum Chordata; class Actinopteri; order Chaetodontiformes; family Chaetodontidae; genus Chaetodon; species Chaetodon auriga. The sequence goes on from NC_135085.1 coordinate 16,041,542, forward strand.
AGGGCTACTTTCTAGGGGCAGACATCCAGACGGGGAGAAAGAGAGGCCGGGAGGGGAAGAGAAAGGGGGGACACAGGTGTTTGTGCATTAGCCTCAATGTGGAGCCACTCTGCACTAATTTTCTGCTGAGTTTTTGGAAAGTGGGTTCCTGCTCCGAGGCAATCAGCAGAGTATTTTCCCCATGCTGATGTGTGCTGATGTGAGCTCTGCAGGTTGCGATGGCCTCTCCCTTTCAGACAGGAGGGAGGAGGTCTGCTGAGACAGCACATAAAGGGGAGGGGTGAGGCTTCGAAAGGTCTGTGATCGAGCAAATTAAAAAAGTCTTGCTTGTGTTTGTGTACTTATTGTAAGCAACCCAACTTAGAGCTTTCTAAATGGGTCAGTATTAAAATGGTTTCTCTGCTATTTTCTGTTAAATTCCTCTTTTCCCCAAGGAGCAATTCTCACTTATGTCCAAAAAAGAAGCTTTCCATACCAAGACAAGGCAACACAAAACAAAAAAGCAAGTTTCTAAAAAAAAAAAAAAAAAAAAAAAAAAAAAAAAAAATGCATGTGCCTTTTAGCAGAAAAAACATGAAACAGCTTTCAAGTCTTCAAAAACTCGCCCAAACTGAAACAAAACCTGGAACACTGGAGTCAGAGCCCACAATTCCCCCTTTTCCCTCAAAGTGTTTGTGTAGGGTCTTCAAGACTTTGACAGCCACAGGATATGTGTGGGCCATTGTTAGTCACTCTGAGTGCTACCTCAGTGGTACGACTTCCTCCTCTTCCACCAACCTCCATGCCCACACACACACACACACACACACACACACACACACACACACACATGAAACTACACGCACGCATCAGTCAGGACCATGCATGTTTTCTTGGTTTTCTTAGAAGTTTTGGATTTATTTTGAAAGGACTGAAACGTTATTTCTAACTTTTGTTTGTAACATTTTTCTTTGATATTTGAGATGGAATTAGCTGTTTTGTGGCACTGCAGTATTTGCTGCATTTACATTCACGTTAATGGCATGACTCAAGAGGAACTGGAATTAAATCGGACACGTTTTAACTGAACAGAATGAAGACATTTCATAATGATCCCATGTCAAAAATCGAATTTTGAATTTAATATTATCAGGTGAATAGATGTACAGCATGAAACGTAACCTTTTTATTTTATATTAGTGATCAATAACAGTAAAAATCCTGCATGTTTTAATTATTTTTAATAAATAATATTACAGTATTGAAATCACATATTAATAAAGTAGCAAGCAAAATTTTCCTATCACCCTAATGTTTTTGCTCACACAATTCTTCAATATGACACTTATCCTTAATCTGTAAATATATTGCTATAATACAGACTGTAATAATGTCTTGCCAAAGAAGTGCATACATAAATATATATCAAACAGATATTAACCGTGTGTGTAACAATGTGAAATGCAGTTTTATTTGTTGATAGCATATTAAGAAATTGGACGACTCCTCAGCATTGTAGACTGTACATTAATAACTTTTAACTTAAAATATAACACTGTCACTGTTGTCAGAAACGTCCACCTGATAGTATTTCCCAACTGCAATAAATCCCCGGCCTCTACCAGTAAGAGCATGAACATCATCCAAAACGCCCCTGAATAGACACAGACACAGTAAATCTTTTTTGCCTGCGCTGCCTGCCACACAACACATAAAATGTCTCCCTCAAAATGGGCTCTTTGTGTGGTCAAGTGAATATGGCCTGAAGAAAGAACCGCAGCACTGTGACTCTTTTCCTGTTTCCCCTGTCTAAAAGCAGACTGGACAGAAATGAAGGCAGGCTTTAAAAAACACCCACCAAACCAGCAATGCATTTTTAGCTTAAATATGGTCAGATATCAGTGATTCCCCTCAAGGTTTACCAACCCCCCCCCCCCACGATCAAAACCCCACTGGATGTTGATGTTGCTGAACAGTAATACAAATGAGGTTATCTGGCTGCTGTGCTTGGATCATGTTTCTTGAAATATGCAGCGATGCAAAAGCTGTCCTCTTTTTTTCCCCTCTTTGTGCTTTTTACATTTCAACTGTCATGACAGAAATTAAATCATTAAGTCCTCCGCACATCACCTCAGTCTGACCCTCGTCTCTCAGTTTCAGGATTGTGTCATCCATCGAATCCTCTTCTCCCGTCTCTAATCGTGGGAAACATTTCACACAACAATAGCAGCAACCGTACGAGTTGCCATTTGGGTGCTTTGTGCAGTGTTTTTGTTGGCCATGGGAGTTGTTTTTTGGAGTCAGACGCAGAGCGAGCTAAGGGTCTTTTCCCCTCGGTACTGTCGAGGCTCAGCTCATCGATCACTGTGCACTGGGAGGGAGGACAGATGCTGTGGGTGGGATGGGAGAACATAACCCAGAGATGTACAATATGCATATATGTGAAGTTTATGTATGTCTATGCTGTAACATAAAGTAATGTTAGCATATGTGTGTGTGGGTGAGTGTGAGCTTTGTGGGAGTAAGTAAAGGGGATCCAATAAAACACGACAGGGGCATGTTGTGGGCAGAATAAGTGGATGTTTGCATGGGTACAGGGTCGTGGAGGATTTCATTTGTTTGGCTGGAAAGGTCTGAAGTGATAAAATATGCACACAAGCAGCATGTTCGTACACCCACGCATGCACACAAGCTTGTATTAACACACTAACCTCAGACACAGAGAACATGCTCCCTCAGCCTGTTTGAACAAGACGCTTGGCTCCATTTAGTTCCTTCAGCAAAGGCTAGTCAGCAAGAGCTAAAGAGCTAAAGCATGAAAGAGCAAAGCACGTACACAGACAGAGGCCTGATGGATTATGGCTCTCTCGGCCACAGAGCCCTTCTCAGCAGGGCTGGCAGACTGAACAGAGACCCCGTGCAGGCCGAGGGGTGAGCCAGAGGGACGAGTAAATACAAAGCTGATGGAAAGGGCCCCATTGTGGGACCGCCTGACCAGCAGTAGGGCCCAACCTGGAGGTGATATGGAGCCAAGCAGATGACCCAACAGCAGGGAACCTCCAAGATCATTAAAGGCTTCAGTGTGGCCATTTGATCAGTGTTGGAACCACCGACTGAAAACACTGAACACAGCAAGCTGCTGTGTTTCCCCCTCATCTGGAAATCAATCTGCGTGTGGGTGGGAGATGGCTGTTTTCTTTTCAAAAGTCATGTTGTACTGTTCCTGAAAAGAAATGGAATAAAAGTGGGGAACACATACTGACTGATCACATAATTGCTGATCTACTTCAAGCTCCCAAGACTAATTAGACATTGTATAATAAACTTTGTAATAATATACTTTATTTATACAGCACAATTCAGGAATAAAATCCAACACAGGAGTGTTTCACTTGTAAGAGTGATATCCAGGTTCAAACCTGTAATATCTCTTTTTGTTTTGGCCGCTTGTGAACACGGAAAACATGCCGTAAACACATCACTGGCATAATTTTACCTTTTAAGATGATATATGGTGAGCTTGTTAGCATGGAGTTTCCTATTTGCACATCCAGCAGATTTGGACCAACATTAGCGCTGACTGATGTTGTGTTTGTGCCCACTTGATGTCCAATATTCACTCTACGTTAGCTCTGTTTTTGGTCTCTACCTCCTTCTGAAGGAAATATCTGACTCTAAATCTGTTAAATGCTCCACTATGTTTGCCAGCTAGTCGCTTGCTTTGTCTGTCTGTCATTTGGTGCTGAGCAGCATAGTGGGTTTCTAGTGCTTTTCGCTGAAAACAGCTGCCTGCTGCACCCAAAAACGGTGCTATGAGAGCAGTGAGAGTTAACCAGAACGCTAAAGTTTACGAGTTGTAAATCTAAACTGAACTGAAACTCAGAAGATCCATAGAGCCAAGGGGTGCTGCATATCCAGGTGATAATTCTGTGATGGTCCATCACAACGAGTGACCTTGCACAATGCACACTTGCACAATGTCACATTCTAATTACTAAAATAAGGCGAGGCTATCTAATTCTTTATAGTGGTAAATGCTAAAACATAGCATTAATGGTGTCATAAGAAATTATTGAGTAAGTATTGAATTGTGCAAGGGTGCATTTTATTGCTTACAAATTTAACTTCTCATTTAAAATGTCTTTAACATCATGAAGAGGGAAAAAGATCGTCTGTAAGAACTGGACATTAACGGTGATATCCAAGTTTAAGATGAGCACTTTGGGGGAAAACCATAAAAGGATAATTGGACGTCGTGTTCCTATTGTAGGCCAAACGCAGCCGTGTTAAAAACAGATCACTCACCCAGCATGTTCCCACCACTGGACGTGACGACACGTGTACTGCCATTAACTGAACATAAACGTGGTCTGTTCCCCCCCTTGCAAATCAGAACCACCTGCCCCCAGGCCCTGAGAACTGGCTGGTCCTCTCTCCGGGCCTCCATGGAGAAAGAGAGAGCGCCTCTTGTTTGAACAAACGTCAGGACCAGCTCCGGGGCTCTTACATGAAACGAAGAGTGGAGCAGGGAATCTTACCCTTCACATAGCCTCCGACAACCCCAGGCCCCGTCTCCTCCCTTCTGAGTAAGACCCAATATTTTTTAATTACGTACAGGAAACTCCTGTTACAAAGGACACCTTCTTAGTCAATCTGCAGGGAGGCTGTGAGGAGTTCTGGGGTCACCCTCCTCTTTTTTCTCTGTCCTTTCTCACTAAGTGTGTGTGGGCGGTAGGTGTATCGACTAACAAACTGGAGAGCATGCCACCCAGAGATTCAGGTCACTGCTGACAGCCTACCTTTCCAAAGCCAAGATGGCACCTGGTCTTTGAATGCAACCCCTTCGTAACACAAACACCAACACCGAAACTGTGCAACCAGCATCCTCACCTCTCACCAGCTTCCCTCCAGACCAAACAAACCAACTTCAGCTCCAAATTCTCTTACTGTATTTTAAAACCTGTCAATATTAATGATATTTTATATAGCAGGACAAAGAAGTAGACATGTCAGTAAGGTCTTTTTTTCACCCTCGGCTTCTAAGCTCCGGTGGTCTCTAACTGACAGGAACTCAGGCACTATTTGTTATCTTTAGGCCCAATAAGTCCATCTGGTTTTGGTTTGGCTCCTCGAGATCGCCCCTGGAGATGTGGATGGAGGGGACTTAGGGGTGAGGTGGGGTGGTGGAGGGGCAGTTCTGGGAGGCTTTTTTTCTCCCCTTAAATTGAATTTCTCACCATTCCAACCTGGGCCTTGGACCAGGGATAGGGCGAGAGCTTGCGTTCGGCTTCCAACCCTCAGGCTCCTGAAAAGCTATCTTAAAAAGTAAGAAAGAAGGGGGAAAATACTTGGAAGAAATCAGTATCACCTGTTTTGCCAAACGGCTTGCATGTTCGGGGTAATGGCTATTAACTGACTCAGACTGCCTGTGTTTGTAGTAGAGGAATGTATGAACTCTCTCTGAACTGTTCCTGACATGAAACCTTTTGTCTCTTATGAAATGATGTGTGAAAATAAACAAATAGTAGACTAAACAAAGCTGTCAGTCCTTAATAGGAAATTGGGGTGGAAAGTATTCGAAATTCATGTTCAGGGTGTTATATTTCGATGTTGTAAAAATGTTTGTTTTTGATACATGTGCACAATGAGAAATGTAAAGAGAGAGAAGCTAACCTTTTTAGCAAAGGTCCTTGCAGTGTTGATGGTTATGCATGTACAGTAGCCAACATCTAGCCTGACGTAGCCTCTGTGAACACGTTTGTGGTACTGATATCAGATATTTCCTGATTCATGCATGTTTTTTTTTGTTTGTTTATGTCTACAGTCAAAATCTAAAGAAACTCGTCATTTCACTTTTCACTTCGAGGTTTTTGGCTTTTTCCTGCTTTGAAGTGAATTGAAGCCAGTTTAATGCAGTCGTATGCTATGCCTCTGTTATTTTTTCTTTCTCAGCTAACTTCGATCGCTGCAGATCTGCCAGCCTGTAACCACATCATGTCACATGTGTGCGCTAAAATAGTCAGCAGGAAAATCTGTCTATCACCTTATCTTACACCTCTGTGTCATCCAATACAATATTGTACTTCTTGATTTTCTTCTTCATTTGGCTTTGAAATCTGATGTTCAGTAGCTAAATATCCCTGAAGCGGTTTTCCATTTTCAGCTGCACATCTCTCTTCCTCTTAACTCTCTATGAAGAAATTCCACAAAAGGAGCTCGAGCTCAAGTTGATTTCAGGTTTTCATACAGATGGAAGACAGTTTGTTTCTCTCTTCCATCTCTCTTGTCACTGTCCAGTGCAGGCTATATAAATCAAAGTGGAATAAAAATGAAAATAACCCAAAAATGAATTATTTTCTCAGCCCTTACAATTTTATGGCCATGACAGTCTCAAACTACTGGATGTAAAAATGGTCAACTACTGGGTTTCTGTGCTTTTTGGTAGTACAGTTTGTTTTTCTGGTATTTCTGTACAATTAAATGCATGTTTCCCATCGTACTCCCCCATAAGGTCTGCACTTATCCCTGACTAACCCTGTGGCTTCTGTAAAATAGGACGTTACTGTCTTGTACAGGGTAGAGCAGGCTGAAAGTTAAGGTATACTTTGTGGAAATCTATCTTGAAAGGAATCGCACACTCACATTGTTGTTTCCTCGCTGTTATTCTTCTTAATGTTTTTTCTGTATCTCAGGCCTTCCTGTGACTTCCGTAAAAAAACATCAATACCAGCTTGTTTTCGCCAAAATGTCTGAGCCAAAGCCCCCCGACATGCTCATCATCATCATCATCATCATCATCCCACACACTCAGTTTATTTTCTCAGGTGAACAAACTGTATTGAACACAGCAGCTCCCTCAGATGCTCTTTATTAAGCTCCTGGAATCAGCTGTAGCCTATTTTTGTCTTGAGTAAGAGTGTGTTTGTGTGTTTAAGGTTTAAATAGACCTGGGTAGAGATTGTAAAATTCTCAGCAAAAATAATTCACTGCGGTGTCACAGATAGGGAAAAAAAGGGGAGAGAGAAAAGAGAAACTTAGCTGATTTTAGACTTTTGGAGTTTAGTATTAGGAGACCATTTTTTCACTCTTTTGTTCTATAAAGAGCATAAAACGATGTGACAAACAGGTGTGCTGCTCTTCAGTGATATTTGGGAATTACAAGGCAAAAGGTCAAACCAAGTTGCAAGTTCAGTCTTCGCTAACCATAAAAAAAGATCAGAATCGCTGCTGTTAAAAATATTAGATGTTTGGATGAAGAGGACAGAAGTCTTTTTGTCTACATGATACTATAATTAAACCTGGATTGAAGCTGTAAGCTATTCATACGGTTTTCCAAGTCACTACTCTTTATTGAACACTGGTTTGTACTTTCTTATTTTCATTTTGCCCACTGTAAATTCAAGAATATGTATTCAGTTTTTTGGATGCGCTCGACTGTCCTGTGTGCTATCAAACAAACAAACCCCACATAGAGTCTCCCAGGCTCGATTCCAACAAGCAGCCCTTTATTGTGTGTCTTCCCCATGATTTCCTTTCTCGACAAGCTGTTCTATCTATTGAAGACCAAAAAAAACAAAGCCAAAAATAATATACATAAAAAAACCAAACTTCAAACAACAGCGATAAAAGGAAACAAGCTCATTTAAGACACTTTTTGAGTTTAATGGGTGTGTACACACTCAAATACATGCTGAATCTGAAACTGTTAACACTCGGTGAGGACCACTTCTTTTACTAACACTCTGTGTTGAACAACAGTTAATGTGACATTCAGGAAGTCAAAATGAAACCACGTAAATGAAAACCTGACAACATTTTATCAACGTAGGCAGCATTTGGTAGGTCGTGTGTTACTTTCAGTCCGTGGACCTTCACAGAAGGCATTTCAGTGACAACACTGGTGGAAAAAGCATCTACAGTAGCATGAGTATGCAGCTCGAGTGGCGCTACAGTGGTGTGACAGCTCAAGCAAAGAGTACAATTTAAAAAAAAAAAAAAAAGTTTAAAAAAGTTATTTCTCTGTGTATCAAGTTTCAATGTCTACTGTACTAAAACACATAAACACATAGAGACATGCAGCTAAGAATTAAAATAATACACTAAGCTGATAAGACATGAACTGTGTTGGTGAAGGGTTTGTTATAGAATAAAAATGTGTTTCCTTTACAGAGACCTGGACAAAGCAGTGTGATGAAGAGCCCTTTCAGTGGAACTATGGTAGCTTCACATATGATCTATGTTTAAATAAATAACATTATAAAGTGCACATACTACAGCTCATGACAGCAACCACACAAATATCATTCTGTCCATACGTACAACACACATCCAGCAATTTTAGCCCCTAACATGTAAGAAATTTTAATCTACAGCTCAGCATTTATATACAGCCCAAAAAAAGATACTAGATAACATTGTGAGTCGACGGGGAGAAATGCAGCGCAGATTATTACAGTCACATAATACGTGTCATGCTGTAGCCTGCGAACGGAAGCAGCTGAGGTATGTTTCTAAAGGTCTTATCTATGAACAGAAAATGAAAACAGCAGCAAACAACAGTAGCACAGTGTTTTTGGTTAGAGATGTGTGGGGGTGAAGTATGTAGTACAATGTGCACATGCAACTTTCAAGGCGAAGGTGCCACACGCAACCGAGCTCTTGGATGATAATACATGTCTGATTATGACATTAGCACCATTTTATAATGCCATATACAAGAGGGTGAAACACCTTACAGAGTGATGCAATCCAATACAACACTGCCACAAACAACCTAAACAGCTGAGGTGCCGCTTCTGCGACACACTGTCAACAGTAACTGAACATTTATGGCATTTTACTGGACTGATGAATGTACATGTACATGATTCAAGGAAAAGACACTTTCATCAAAGTACAGTCCAATGCATGGAGAGACGATCAGTTACATTCCAATTAAAGCAAACTGTTGTTGTCTGTGTATATTATTTATATATTGCTTACATTAACACAACACAGTGGAGCACATGTCAGGAAAAGGTTCATGGGGCAGCCAGAATTTAAGCCCATGCCTCAGGCGCATGGACTCAAAATTAGGTGATTTACGTGGACAGGAGGGTTGGTCCAGGTGGCCACAGTGGGAGCCATCACATCACTGTAGCCCTAAAAAAAAAACAAAAAAACAGGACAGTGTAGAAGGAATGATTCACTCTCACTGTGCCTCAGTTACTGTTTATCTGTAACAGGTAGTGAGTCTCTTGTTTCTGCTGTGTTGCCCTGCACAAAATTTGAGACATGCTTCCCCCTTGTGGATGTTCTGAAAGCATTCATGTGACGGTGAAACATTTGAAGAGACACTCTTTAAAAAATGTAAAAAGAAAAAGAAAAAAAAAAGCAGACCAACCTCAGCTATCAGTCGTGGGCACACACGATGATCGCCGTGATCTGCACATAGTTTTCTGTGAAATTGAGCAAAAACACGCCAATAAATGATACATTAGAACAAATGTAAAAGAACAATGACGCACAATATTGGTTTTCTTGCTATGTAAATATGATTTTATGTGTTATTTTCTTTGATTTGTCTTAATTAAGTAAGTTTAAGATCAGAAACCCTGTGCAGTTTCTCAGTTGATGATAAATTCAGGCCTGAGTATTCTACCTTTGTATAAAGGCGATGATGAAGGACTGGGTCAGACAACCAAGGATGTCTTAAGGCCTCAGACGCCCCCATCCTCCAACTGATGGCAAACACAACACATAAATATTATGCATATGTTAAAAACCGCCACATGTTCACCTCAAAACAGAGTGAGAAGACGATACCTTTTATTGATGACGAGCATTCTGGAGATGAAGTCTTTGGCCTCTTCAGACGTGTCGACAAACTCTTGTTCCTCAAAGTTCCACTTACAGGCCAAGATGTTATTCAGAGTCTCGTTGTCGTCGTCACCGAGGAAGGGACAGAGACCGCTCAGACTGTCAGGAAGAGACAGACGCTCATGAACGTTTACCGTGCACGTGTGTGTGTGAGTGTGTGTTTGTGCGTTTACTTACAGCATGTAGGTGATGACGCCGAGGCTCCACATGTCTGTGTTGAACGACACAAAGTCGTAGTTGATGACTTCAGGAGCGAGAAACTCTGGAGTGCCAAAGTTCACTCGCAGTTTCTCCCGTGGTTTGTATCTACGTGGAAAACATAATTGAAATTCATATCAGTGAGATTTCAATTTTGCATGATCACAGCAGGCAGTAAAATAGAAGAAAACAGCAGCACTTACATCCTTGCGAGACCGAAGTCGATGATTTTGACCTTATTCGTGACTCTACTCACACACAGAATGTTTTCTGGCTGAAATTTAGAACAAAAGGAAGTAAATGATTGATTGAACTTCTGTTAAGTCTGTTTTAATTAAACATGACACCAAATATGAGTTGCTCACCTTTAAGTCCAGGTGTAGGATGTACATTTTGTGCATGTGCTGCAGGCCCTCACAGATCTGCCTGATGAACACCACCGCGTCCAGCTCCATTAAAGTGTAGTTTTCATCAATGATCCTGTCAAACAGCTCCCCTCCACCAACACTGAGGTTAGACACAAATGCATATAACAACCACTTAAACACCCCAAATTTAAAGAATTTTAAATGCATTGTTGTATATTAGCATAATTATCCACACTCACTTTTAACAAACTTTAACAAATGATTTTTTTAAAGAAATAGATATAAAAGATGGAGCGTACTATTCAAGTACGAGGATGATGTCATTCCTTGACTCGTAAGCTGCGTAGAGCTGGATCAGGTTGGCGTGGTCCAGATTATTCATGACCTGGATCTCATTCTTCACCAACTCCTACCAAAAACACGGGCGCAGACAGACAGATGCAGAAAAGCAGACAAACAGACACACACGCGGACACACAAGCACGGACACACGGGCACGATGAGAGGTGTCAGCTGTTCTCTGCAATGAGACAATGCATCTTCTCCTCTAGGTCAAATGTTTCTCACCTAGGTGAGAAGTATTCCCTCTGCTTCTGTTCCAAGCAGCCTTGTAGTGAACTAGCATGTGCTAACAGTTGTAGCTAAGCTCCTACTTTTTATATCTCTGGAGCATGAAAATAAGAAAGAATTCATCAGCGTGACACTGAACTGAATTAGGTGCTCTTACCTTTTCCTTCACACTCCTGGCTTTGATGACCTTCGCTGCCAAAGTGAGACCAGAAGAGTTTTCAACACATTTGTGTACCTGGCCAAAGCGACCCCTTGAAGAGCGAGAGAGAGAGGAAAAAAAAAAAAAAAGATGTCTACAGGTACCTCAAAGAAACAGTTGTTGGAGACAGTGTTTTATGTTTCCATGACAAATCAAAAACTGATCTTCCTTCAAACGGAGACGTTTTACTGTTGGACTGCGTGTGCTTAATCTGTTATTTCATTAAATCTGAGCTGGGCTGTGTCTCCTCTTTGAAGACTTGGATTAACACTTAGTGATTAGCTACCAGCTGGCACCAGGGATACAGTTTCACATACCACTCAGTCCTGAAGTAAAAATAACTGCCGTGACTCTGAAGTTATGAACCGGGAGGGGGGGGGGGGGGGGGGTTACACAATTAGGCTTCATGGGAGTTGAGAACCTCTATCTCACTGTCTTCCCTCTCAGACAGATCAACTGGTCGTCCACGGCGTTCATTTTCTTTCATAGAGGTTTGAAAAACTGCTCACCCGCCCAGGATCTCCTGCCAGTTGATGGTGTAGAAGTTGACGATCTGGTTGGGCTTGGCTGAGACGACGCGGTGGTTAAAAGGAGCTGCTGGAGGAGGCGTGGTGTCTGAAGCAGGAGAAAAAAAGATAGAATCTGTTTTAATAAGTAATGAGGAAAGTGAGAACGTACGGGCTGAAGCTACAGGGAGGGTGCACGGCTGCGATAATCAAGTTAGCACATTGTGTATTGAGATGCTATGATAAACATCAACTACGGGTGCAGTTGTTGTCTAAATATCACAGAGGAGTAGCCAAGCCTTAGCACAACACATCTTGTAGTGCCAGAGTGCCTCAAGGGCTTTATCCTACCTCATACTGCTGCACTGTACCACAGTAGCAATCAATGATATGACTGACTGTAATTTTTATATATATATAAACATGAAGCACAAGCAGTTTTGATACAGATCTCTTAGATTTGTGTTTCTTTAAGAATTGTGACCAAGATATGTACTATGCAAGACATTTAACGGATGAAAAATCAACTTGCCAGTGCTCTCTGGTGGACAAACTATGAAATTATAGCACTGTGTCTAAGTTATTATTGTTTATCACTTGTGTGCTGCATCAATTGCAATAAGCTATTATCAGCTGATTTATCAGTCGCTCCTGTATGAAGTGATTAATATAGACTCTTATATTTGAATTCAAGCTACTATAAAGACTTTAAGCTACACACATGAGGTCTTTAACATGTATAGTTTGTAATGATTAACTTATTCTGGTACTGTCTTACAGAGGACTTTTCTGGGTAAAAAACCCCCCCTCAAATTTCAGCTTCCTGCCACCACTAGTGCCAAGGTGTCCCGACTCACCAATAAAGTACCGCTCTGCGTCGTCATCATCCTCCTTTTCCCCATCGTGTTCTGCATCTTTGTCCTGCCTCTCTCTCTCCACCCTTTGTTTTAGGTTTAACTGGATTTCAACCCCATCCGCCCTGAAGACAGCCCAGCCCTCAGACTCAAGTTCCTGCTCATCCTCCACGTTGTTTTCCTTCTCCTCCTCTTCCTCTGCCACTTGGTTCTTCGTGTGCTCCTCCACGACAAAGTGTTCCTCGGTCACAAAGGACTTGGTACTCGTGCTGCTGACTTCTGACGTCTGGTCCTGCTCGGCTTCTTGAGATAGGGAGGTGTCTTTGTGGTCATCACTGCTGAAAAAAAATGTTGTGATGTTTAATTTTTCTTTTGTTTTGTTTCAGCATGTGCAGTTTTTGTAGATGTAGCTAAAGGCAGAATTGACTTCTATGATTTAAATCATAATATCAATGAAATGTCTAGATAACCGAAATACATACAGTACATATAATAGGCCAAGGTTAATAACAGATGAAAACCTTGCATGCATTAGCTCTGTGTGTGTGTGTGTGTGTGTGTGTGTATCTTAAAGATTTTCCTGTAGGATCTCTAAAATATAACTGTGTCCATACCAGATGAATGATTCTCTGCTCCGCTGAATGGCAAAATTAAAAAGATTAAAACTAATAATATATTCGCTTAAACATTTCTGTATTCTTATTTGCTTTTTTCTCGATTCATCGTTTGGTCTATAAAACATCAGAAAACTGTAATAGTGGTCCTCACGAATCCCTTGAACAACAACATAAAATCCCAAAATGTTCAATTTCATATAACGTCACTTTAACATCGAATGTGTTTGTATTCAAATTTAAACAATCATCAAAATAGTTCCAGATTAATGTTAAATTGATCAGTTTATGGATTAATGGATTTATCTATTGACTAATCATTGCAGCTCTTATTGGGATTAAACATAGACTACCTGGTAGCAGTTGTTTCCTTTTTGTCTTCTTGTACAGCCGGGACCTCTGGGGCTTCAGCAGCTTCTTCATCAGGAGAAACAGCCTCCTCCTTTTCCTCTGGAACTGGGAGCTTTTCTTCTTCTTTCTCCTTCACATCAAGCTTAGCTTCCTTCTCTGCCTCCACCTCCTGCACCTTTTCCCCAACCCCCTCCTCACTAACCGCCTCAACAACCTTATCTTTCTTAGCCACAGCCACTTGAGCATCTTCACGCAGGTAGTCCACCAAGTAGCAGACAGAGGCATCAGGCTGCTGATCCTTCGGGGACACTCCAGCCTCCAGATCCAGATGACCAGGGATGAGCTCCTGACCTGATTTCTCTGCATTCTCCCTGTTGAGTTTCTGCACCTCTTCAAGTAGCAACACCTGCTTCTTCAGGGGAATATTTTCTACAGAACATCCAAACAGAATCTGGATTTAGTCTCTCACAACCCGTTAAATATTCACCGTAGCTTTCCAGCAGATTATCATGCACTTTTTCTGTGAAGGGGTTTCACTTTCTGATCTTTAATGTAAAATGTTTCTCTCATAGAAGCTTTGATGGCAAATTCATGTTTTGATGTTTTAGCATGAGTTTAAGCACTGACAGATTTTTGTATCAACAGCACATTGATATCAGCACCTGCTGCATCTGGCGGCTTCATCTTCTTTTGAGCTTTCAGACCTTTGGGGCTCAAACAGGGCTTATCTGTGCCATCTTTACCTTTGTGGTCCCTCAGCTGTGAAATAGAAAAAAAAACAAAAAAACAATGAAAGCAGATATCTGGAACATTCAATTGTTACGTTCTCAAGGTAAAAATGTTGTTTTATGGGAATATTGAGACATTTTGAATTTTGGTACATTTTCCTTCTTCACCAGAATATATACTCCTGTCTAAAATAAACAGTTCATCTAGGCTATACTGGCACTATTTACTGTCCCAAAGGTAAACTGGCATGGCTCTGGTACGGCTATGCAAAAATGGCACAATGTTACACATTTCTTATTAAGAAAATCAGCACAGTAGTGCTGTATGGTATAGTATGGAGACAGTCCTTTAAGCTAAAACATGATAAACAAGACACAAGCCTGAAGCCAGAAATGCAAAAGCACATACTTACATAGTATACATAAATAAAAAGACAAGTTCCTGTATACATACTGACTGTAAGCACAATAAACCTACAAAGTTTCCACATTTGCGAGAGGCGAGGAAATGCTTTGGTCCATGGAGCTTTATCTTGTGAGAAGGCTGTTGAGAACTGGCCTCACATGCAGGAAATATCTGTTGATTCCCTTTATAGGCTTTATTAGAGGTAGGTTTCTAGTAAAAAGACAAGATGGCAATGCTTAGTAGGGTTATATGAATGCACATGGAATAGAAGAAATATCACATGTTAAGAATGAATGTCAATAAGAGAGACAATGGGTTGATATGAAGTTAGGTGAACATGTAAAACACACAGCACAGCAAATGAATGACATCATTAATAATTCAATGAAATGACAGATAAAATAATGAACAAAGGCAAAATATGAGCAACACTTTCTCCATGCGCAGACTGAGTTGTCTAAAGGCATGCCTTTTATTATTCATGGCAGATGGATAGACAGCAGCAGGGCAGTGAATTTATAGCTTATCACTTGTCGCACTCTGGGATGGAATGCAATACCAACCCTGAGCGGAAAATATTACATGCGACTGCAGGCTGTTGTTCAGATTTCTCTGCTGAGGAAACTCACTAAACACTCCGTGATCAGGTTAGCATGGAAAAACCTGTCTTCGACCCGCGGGTGTCTCACATTTGTTCTCTGAATGTTGGGTGAGGTAAACAGCGCTGGGGATATTTCGAGCGTGGTGTTTCCCCAGTGACAGAGGTGTTTTCTGGAGTTTGAAAAACTCTGATTGGGAGATTGGGAGGAGGCACAGAGAGGCCATAGTAACAGGGGTTATATGTAAGATATCTCACACCTCTGGAGGTGGAGGAAGATGGAGCAACTGCCTGACGAGTGCTCTGATGACCACAGAAGTCCCCTGAAATGTGAGTCACACGAAAGCCATCAGATTGGTATGTGGTCCGTCATTATCAGGGTAAATTATAAATCATAAAATGATGATCCAAACTTTTATTTAGCTTGAATTCAATCGGTTAATTTAACACAAACATGAATAACATACTGCACTGTTGTACACTGTGTGCTACAACATAAGTATCGCTTCCACGTCGCATGACGTCACGACAGCTCAGGTGAGTTTGCTCTCTGCTTGTAGGTCACAGTGGAAAAGAGATATGACTCCAACCTCTGCAGCCACGCAAGTGATTGGAGTGTGGTGATAAATTGCTTTAGGGTGTCTGAAAGTGCAGCTCGTGCCTTTGATGCCAAACAGCACTCAGTGACCTTTATACAGGGTCATAGTCTGTCTAATGATTGTATGATAAAGACAAAAACACTCAGGTTTCATCATCACAAGAATTGAAAAGTATTTCAATCAGCTGAGGCAAAGTTGAAAGTTAAGACATTAACTTAAAAATGAAAATTCTGCGTACTGGTAAACACGTGCAAAGCAGTGTTTGTGAGCCTCCACCAGCAATTCCTGAAACGTTGCATGCCGTGTTATATAGAGACATTTACTGGAACCTCTAAATCAAAGGCACTGTGACAGCATCATCAGCATGACTGCCAATAACATTTTATGAAGAGCTATTTTGCACTCCAGGAAGTTAAGTAATTTGCGAAGAATCACATGGCAGAGATTTTAGGCAGCACCCACATACAACAGTGGCAACTAGTGGTGTAGGATACTATGTCCTAACTCACATAGACTTGAATTAAACTGACAGGTACAAGGCAGATATATGCCTCGGTAAAATGACGCAGTGAGAGAAAAAAACTGCTGAATAGAGGAGGGGAGGAAGACTGACTCATCACAATTTGGCGACACCTGACTCCTGGTGAGCTGAGGGGTTTAAAGCCCTTTTAGACCACAAACACTGCAGCCCCCGATCCAAAAACAGTATTTCTAAACCGGGCCACTCACATTTCACCCCTGGCCTCACACCGGCCCTCTCGTGCCCTTCTGCGGGGAGAGGGGGGAGTCCCAGAGTGGGCCTCATGCCAAGGAAGCAGTGTTGCAGTCAGCATGGGTAGAGATCCAACAAGTGGAAAGGCGAGTTAAACTGGTGTTTTATTTCCGCTATAAGTGGCATATTTATTGTTCAGTAGCTTACATAAGACTATAAAATCAGCATTTTTTTATTGTCTTCAATCAGCAGTTGGCAAGTGTAACATGCCAAATCCCAGACACTACCTATTAGCCCAGCCCATTACACGGGGAATTTAAAACACAAGCCAAGTCACATTTGTAGGCAAGAGAAGTGCTGGAGTGGTCAGCTTTGCTGCTATGATCATTTTCACATGTTCTGCCAAGAACAACGGGATCTTTGGGAAAGTCAGCATTGAAAATAAAGGGCATCTTCTACAACACTGACAAGATGAACAAGATGTCCATTGTGATGGATGGACTGCTGGAAAAGAACACAATAGGCTGACAAAAAAACTAAACCCTTAATCCATATCTGTAATAACAAAATTTGGATTATACTTCTCCAAAACCTACTTCAAGGTACACACTTGAAGCGAACATATTTTTGAGTTTCAGCATCTTAGTCTCACCTTGTCGAGCCTTTTGTTTGTGTCTGCAGATGATTTCCTCTTCACGGCCTGCTTGCCTTTACTGTCTTTGGGTTTGGAGCCCTTCCGAGCCGCGGGGCCTTTGAACATCAGCTCCATAACCCTCGAACTCTTCACCGTCTCCCCGATGAAGCCGATCACCTGCTGCATGCTGAGGACCAATTTTTCCATGCCCTCGAGCTTCTGAGCCTGCTGCTCGGACCGCAGGTTCACCACCGACATTATGGTGCTCATCTCCTGACAGATCTCCCTCACTTCTAACCCCATGACCTGGGTCTGGTTCACCATCCTGGGTGGAAAGTGGATTTCCTCCTTGTCAACCTTCAGATTCTCCATATCCTTTTCAATGCCATCAATGTCCTGAGACATCCCATCAAGCCTGTTGAGGACCTTCTCTTGAATGTTGATGAGCTTGTCCATCTTGCTGCTCAGTGATTCAATCCGATTTTGGATGAGGTCGAAGCTTGCGCCGTTACCATCTCCTGCTGCTGGCATTACCAGGGAACTCATGGCTTCCGGTGATATGAAAATCACGTTAAGACACCAATTTGAGACAAAAATCGGGCCAATAACATCCGTGAAACAGACGAAAAGACTTTTTCAAAAATCGTAGCCAGCTCTACCCTTCAGTGCTCCCCGTTGGTGTGCAAACTAATTAAGATATAGAAAACTGGAATAATGGAGGACAATTGATGCAAGATCAAAAATCGCCAACCACCAGCAGCACAGGTGAAGATTTAAAAGCAAAAAGTCAAGTAAAGTGAGCTTTCTCTTCCCTGTTACTCTCACACTGCTTCCCTCCACACTAGAATGGAGTGAGCCGGTGTCCCTAAATGTAAATGGACAGCCAACGTCAGCAGGGGTCAAGTGTTTGGGGTGGGGGCTTGGCAATGCTTGGAGCTATGAGACATTTGAGAGCCTTTAAGTGCTAAGCCCACCACCGTCACTCGCCTGCTAGGTGTCAAAACGGTCACTGTACACAGCACCTCTTCAGTGTGTAAGTGTGTCAGTGCTCATTCATTTGTACAGTTTTTCCTATTCAAATGACAATGACATTAACTCGTAGCAGATGGACACGTCTGGTCCACATTCTTGAGTGGACTGCACAGAGGTCCAAAAAAGGAGAAGAGCTCACAGGTGGGTTTTGTTTTGTTTTGTTTTTTCAAAGTAAAACTAAAGATTTTATTGGCATTTTTAAAAAAAAACAACAAAAAAAAACGTAGTTGTGTTGACAATGAAATAGTAATATTCCAGTGATATTCTTGAGAAAAGTCTGAAAGGATTAGGCTGCTGGTTATGTGGCACTGCTGTACGTGGGCCTGTCCTCTATACAGTTGTGAATGAGAACCCTGTTGCAATGCCTCTTTATCTCTTAAACATCTGTAACTTGCACCCAGTGTCCAGGGAAAGAGGAAGCCTGTGGTTCGTGGCCAGGGGGACCTACAGTAAGACGTTTAGCCCTTCTGCTGCCTTCTGCTGAAAGAAGAGATGGCTGACAGGAATGATTTATACGATGCCTACCCACTGACCAAAACATCCACTGATAACCTCCCTTAAGAGACTAAGGGATCAATTTTAACTTAGCTCTTGTAATATGAGCGGAATCCATGTTCCCTGTTAATCAAAATAAGTATGATTTATCCCAACAACAGACATGTGTTTATGTCGATTCACAGGGTATAAACAGATATTAAATTCCAAAGCAAACACTGAACTACACCAGTGTAAATGCTGTAGTCAAAAGTATTTAAATAACTTGATGCTTCAGTGCACTTACAGCTCGTTATTCAAGCTACTTCCTGACAACCTTGTCTTCACAAACTTTGAAAACTCATTTTGTCCCCATACGTTCATGGATGATGGAGCTTAGGAGGAATCCAGCTTTGCTCAAGCCACCATGAAATACTTTTGACAACAGAGGCACAGACAGCAAACTGAGCCACGGTCACCCTAGCCAAACTCACTCCGATGCCAAAATCTACACTCATGGGAAACCAAGGAGGGACGTGAACCTGGCAGATAAAGTGGCGTCGAGCGGGGGTGAAGTGATGGAAGGGAAGGAGCTCACCTGTCAGACCATGCAAGTCGCCACACCAGCTTGCATATTACTCTCTTTCACTTGCGCAAGATGGCTACAGCGGAAAGAACAAGTGACTCTGACAGGGTAGAAACAGATGGGAATGAAACCAACCATCAATCACTCAGGGAGACACAGACGCTCACACCTGTCCTTGGATTCCAACAGATGACAGACAGCGTAGGTCATTTGCAGCATGTTGTGTCAATTTGAGGGGAATGAACAGTCAACTTTCTTATGCAGCGGTCTGCATGAAACTGACAGGATTTTTACCACAAAAGCGGCAAAGAGAATGTAAAGTATTGTTTGTAAATGTTAAAAAGGATTAAAAGGAATTTCTGCAAGATTCTGTGTTGCAAAACCGTCATTTTGCTGCAGATTAAAGGTTAGCATGCATGACTGCAATGGCGCTATCACATCATGTCTTGTATTGCTCGGAGGTAGGGGGTCACTTTAAGGTTATCAAACCCTGCAGAGGATATAAACAGACGCTTGGCCTCTGACGTTTATGACACAAAGCAAATATCAAGTGTATATCGCTTACACTTTACAGTGAATCTAATTCTAAAGAAAGTAACAGCATCATGATTGGTGGTCAAAGTCCTCTCTCACCTTCTTTGCCAGGCACAAGTATGTGCAGTGGCAGCTGGGAAATCACTGCCCTGTCCACTGGTGCATGATTACAATGTTGTTTAGTTAATGTGACAGCAAAATTATTGAGATGTTTTGGGACATTTTCAGCTGCATGAATGTCCAGAAAGCAAACAATATAGAAATAATTCCGTGTTTGTGTGTGTGTCCTGGTCGACCTACTGCCGTGCAGACATCAAGAGTGGAAAAAAAGGTAAAATGATATTCAGCAGAGGTCTTTGGCTCCTTGAAACAGTGAAACTTTAAACTTTTAAAGTCAGTGCACGCAACCAGCATCTTCTATTTCTCCTTTTCATGTTGTTAAGTGTCTTTAAGTACTTACAAATCTCTGACTTACTATTGATGTGTTTAATTGTTGGACTGACAATACTGATTATTTCCATTATCTGTTAATCTGACAAATATTTATTGATTACTAGATGAATATGTAATGCCAGAAAATAGCAAAAACTATTCTGCGTTTTGCTTTAAAATGCACCTCAAAACAATTAATCAGTCATTGAACTAGTTGCAGATTAACTTCCTGCCAATCAACTAATTGATTAATCGACTACTCGTTACAGTTTAATAAGTTGTTATAGGTCAATAGAGCACCCGATTATAGCATGCATCAAGATGTGGCAAAATAAAAGAAGGCCTCAGGGGCACTGAATTAAAGCATAATAAGTTTTATACACCACACCAGTTGAGCCAGATGGTTTTTGCTCTATATAACCTCCTGTGAGTCCGCATGAGGGCAAAAATGCAAAAATCACACTGAAATGCAAACATGTTTTTGTTTATCTTCCTGAACAATCAGTACTTGTTCATTGAGAGGTTATATAATTGAATTACATGACCTGCACAGTCCCCTGGTATTAGGCTATTTGTCTGGCGCCGGGACAAGGTGAACGTTTAAAAATGGAGCACCGCTTCCCTTAACAGAGAACACAATGTCCTGGGAAGCACTGTGGCTGTGTGCTGTGGCTACTGTCCAGTCACCTCTCCTAGTCTCCACACACACATCCCGCGGCCTGCCAGCTCTGGCTACACTTTCTCTCGGAAACATGTGGGCTTAAATGTGTGTGTCAGCCGTGAAACTTAACTCTGCTGCTAATGTCTAAGACGTCTCTTCTGTTCTTTCCCTGTCATCTCGTGTTTTCTCTTGGCATGTAAACGCATTTTGCTGCTGTGCTTTGACATGCTTTTTGGTTTTGTTTATACTAGGTTATCAAATATGACACTAGGCCACATTAAGCTGATTCAGTGCATTGACCCTCCGCATATACCTGCACACAAACACATTTTTTGTTTGTCTTCTGAAATGTAGTAAATGTGATCAGATCTGAGGTTAAGCATCCAACTGTTGAGAGACTGCACAGAACATGCTCTGATGCCTTTTGGAATTGGACACGCTCAAAAGAACTAAATTATGTGAAGCTGCATGTGGCTGGTCTTTATTCCCTGACTACGTTTATACTTTGAACAGCAGGTGGCATCCGTGTAAAGGATGAACAATGACACCAGGGAGCTCAAAAGTCAGATGTAAACTGATCCCCCACACAAAATCTTTTGAGCTTGAAACATCCAGCTCCTTAGCTGTAAAAACAGTGACAACAAATTCTCAAAGAAGGAAAAAAATAACCCTTACAAAAACTTCTTAAATCACTCCTGCAGCCTAATCCACATTGTGCATTTTGCACATTTTTTTTAATCCGCAGTGCATTTTTGTCACCTGTTGTATTTCAGCTAATTGATTAATCAATTCATCATTTCAGCTCAAGGATGACATTTCAAACTACTGCAGACTTTTATTTCTCTTCAGCATAAGTAATCTTTGTCGTATTTGACAAATACCTTCCACCAGTGTCTCTGCTTGAGGGAGGCATTCCCAGATGCTCTATTATTACCAGTATGGAAATGTAAGAAGCGCTTTACATTGGGGATGTCAAAGGGTATTAAAGGTTATTGACAGAACGCAAAGAAAGCTTAGTCACATACTCGTGGATCGACTTCAGTAAATGTCAGTGTGGATCTCATAAATGCCAAGAGAGGAATTGAAACACGAGAGGGTGAGAGTGCTTCAGCTCGTCTCTGAGGCAAACTATCGCAGCATTAAGGGTAACTACAGCGTGTGTGTATTTATATACGTACCTCAGAATAAATTAGCATTCTGCAATGTGACACAGGTAACACTTAATCTGTGTCACACTGAGTTTGAGTCAAATGGTTTTGATGAAAAAAAATAACTGGAACAGAAATCGTACAGTAAATATCGGGGAAATTGAAATAAGATAGTGAGCTTTTCATTTTATTACCCTTTAATATCTAAAGGGTAATGAAATGCTAAATATGAAAAGCTCTACTGTGCGGATCTTCCTCTGTCACCGTTGTCCTGCACATAAAGCGATGCTGCACCACAGAAATATTGTAGAAATTTTGAATCAATAGATGGCAGCAAAGGCAGGTTTTCCAAGCTGTCTTTCACCGCATTGAAACAGTGCAGTGTGCCTCTCAGGCTCTACCAGTGGAGCTCACTGTATCTTCACACGCTGATTCTCTTTACTCTGCCCTTATAGGCCTAAACACCAACAACCCCTCATGTTATGTTTTATCCTTCCTGCTGCTATCCGTAACATAGCAAAGCACACATGCATTAGAATTTCTCCGCTCACCTGTCTCTCAGATACTGAGCAATTACTGCTGAAAGGATTACCCACCATATGCTGAGCAGACTAATTAAATTAGATGTGGCATGTCGCTGGAGGATAACAGGAAAAGTGAGCACAAACGTAAGCACTTAATTGCCCAGATAATGCACAAATAAAATGTGCTTTAAAGACAACAGAGATGGCTTGATGTGCAGGTAATAAAAGTTAAGTACTTACAGGCTCCTAGATAAAACAAACATATAAGTAGACAACAAATCAGAATAAATTATATGCAAAGTAGCATATCCATTACTGCATATCAAATATCTCACCATTATAATAGAAAATGAATACATTGTACCTGTCAGAGACCTAATTAAGTACAGAAATGTATTAATGTTAATGGCCGTTAACAATAAAAAGACATGAAGCTCCTGTGCTGGTTGTTTGTTGTCTGAGGTTAAAGTAATTATAACACTATGATTACAGAGGAAACTCATCAGCCTCCACAATTGTCCCTCTCATAAGTAGCTGAGAGTCGACCCTGCGTGAAACTTGATGCTACACATCAGCACCGTGCCTCTGCTCCCTGCTGGCACCTCATATCTTGTGTTTAATAGAGCTTGTGAGCTGGATATCGACCACAGAATTCAAAGTCTTGTCGTGCATCAGTTATAAATCATGTATTTGAGGCCAACTGTGCATCACGGCCTCTTCCAGGGGGAACTAAGAATAACATCAATAAGAATAAACAGAATAATGTGGAAGCAAGGCCACTGCAGTCTCTGGTGTCCAATTTTACAGACTGTAACTCTCTGATTTTTGCAACGCTAGATGCTTCTTTGAGCATAAACTCAAAAGCAAAAAACTGCAAAAGATGTACAGCACAAAAAAAGAGAAGAAGAAGCAAAACAATGTGTCAGTAAGCACTTTTTGAAATGACTGTTTCTCCAGCCTAATTGGAAATTCCTGTGAGGACAGTGTGATTACCAAGTAAAGGAGGTTATTCAGTGTTGGATTGCCACCATCTGCTGCCTCATCTGAAGACAGGTTGACAGGATTCAACCATGAAACCATTGTTTCAGAGAAAAAGCTAATTCATGGGACGATAAATTGTGATCTTCTGCAGTATTCCTATTCCTGTTTGTTTGATGCACAGGTGTAGAATGAGTTTTACTGTGTGTTAATATCAGCATGACCCAAAGATGTCTTCCTCTGGAAACTTCACCTTTTGAAGCAGCATGGCCACAGTAGACCTGGTTTCTTAAACACATCTTCTGCACGTGTTGCCAAATCAAGGAAAGTCCAGAAACAACTGAGCTTTTGTTCTGTACTCTCTCAGTAGGACTCATAACAATGGAATTAAAGTGGATTTTCAATGAAACAGATGAGAATACAATTTTACTGTCTTCAAAGGTCTGGAAGTTTATTCACTGACAATATGAGAGACAGTTTTGGGAAATATTGGTCCAAAAATCTATCGTTATCAAAACTACTGCGGCAACAAGGTTAATATTCTAGTTGTGTCCCTCAGCTAATGTTAGAGCATTATTCAACAAGTCACACAGCCCTGTATGTACCTGAATGGCAGGTGGAGTAGATGCTCTGTGCCTCCTCCTGCTGCAGAGTAAATCGCACAGCCTGCGCCAGAGGTAGGAGGCCACCAGGCACATGCTGTTGACTAGCCAAATGTCCCAGCTTGTGGCAAAGTTCTCCATGACTTTAGCTTTACTCTTCATCCGTCTTCTATCGCCTCGCTTTTCCTATCTTTAACTACAAAGGACCTCTTGGAGCTTAGGAAGAAGAGTCTCAAGTGATGAGTTTGAGGAGATGACAGTTCCTTCCTGGGCTATGATCCGCCCCAAACGTTAATACTACACTATCCTCCACAGCCACTGTTAATTCAGTCAACGGCCCACTCCCATCAGCACTTAGAGCCAAAGGACGGGCAGTTTGTCCTCATGACAAAACAGTGACAGGTGCCAGCAAAGGTTGTCTGATAGACGAGCTCTCTGTCACTTTATCTAATCCTCCCATCTTCTCTAGAGAGCATTCTCCTCTCAGAAACTATCTGAATAAACTACAAGACACAGTCCACCAAAAAGCATAATTCATCTTCAGCACAGTACTGGCATTGAAAACTGAGAGAATTGTGATAGGGGCTCTAGTCTTCCTGTCAACACATACACTTGGATGCGGTGTAAATAAATAGCCTGTGCTATTGAATTACGGCTCCAAATGTCACACTGACTATCACATGGGTGCTTACACTCAACGGCCTGAACTGAGGCCATCTCATATTAACCTGTATAGTTTGAATCATAAATTGTAGAGTGTTGTGTGAAAAGAAATAAAACAAAGTTATTGAATGCCAATCCAAATTATTTCATAAATAAGGGGTGGTATCTCTGAAGGCTTTTTAACTCGACCGCTTAATCCATATTGTGCAACAATGGCACTTTGGGCGTGAAAGTCACACGGCCACAAAGCCAAGAATGCATCATCTGGCTGACAGCAGCCAATCACAGCTATGCACGGCATGTCTGGAACTCTCCCCGGCCTCCTCTGGCTTCACCGCCAGCTCTGCCAAATACAATAATGAGCTCACTTCTGGGTGGGAGATGGGGTCTCACTGCTCAAATGAATGTCTTGGCTGCTATGTACAGGGAAAAAAGCAAAACTGGTCTTTGATTACTTACAATGTCTCAGTTTGCTTTATAGTAGATTACTTAAGTTACAACTGCAACATGTGATTAATTGAATCCCAGACTCCATGCTTTGCACTACATGTGGCAGAATGCCATTGATTAAATTCACATGGCCAAATCCCTTGACCTTTGGCACTTCCGTAGTGTGCTGAATCAGCAATTTACATCATGGTGCCATATTTTGCCACCTTATATTCTGGTAAATATTATGTTGTTTGTTTGCAACTGTCAAGGTAAAACCGTATTAAGTAATTGCTAAAAATATCTCTATAACAGGAGCAGCTGTGTCATTTCTGCTGAAACGTTACAGCATTCCTGTTATTCAAAAACATGACATTTACCCCCCTCTGCTGGTGCTCCTGCAGCCTCAAAGGGCTGATCTGAAAAGACAAAATATGGATTTCATGAGCTGCATTGATACCTCTGGTTCAAACTTCATCTCCCAGAAGCAGCGCATGGTTTTCACCTTCTCCAAGTCGGTGAATAAGGCCAGCTTGGTCATGTTTCGGCTGTTGGCACATTGATGAACTGAATTCAACTTGGCCATTCTCCCTGAGGGGGACACTTGGCATCCAGCCCTTTCCTTCTGAGCTCTCTCTCCGTCTTCCTGGCCTGGTTGACCTCTCTGGTGAGTTTCTCTTGGCAGGCTCTAGTATCTGAGCACAGAAGCAGAGAAAGACAGAGAAAGGCTGCACTAAAGCTCATAATAAGTTTAATATTGTATGTATGTTGCATTTGTGGTATGAAGAACCTTGAGGGTCTTATGTGGTTATTAAGTAGTTCATTAAGTGACACCAACAGATATTTAACCACAGCCCCTAATAAATCCTAAATGGGAGTTGAAATAAAGGAAGGAGCTGTGTTGGTGGGGGCTGATGAACAGGCCTGAAATGGTAAATGCAAATGATAATACTGTAAAATAGAGTTAATTAATTTAGCATAACAAAGTTAATGCAAAATCAAATGGAATTGCTAATTAAAATTCCTATTTGGTAATGTATTTATTTTATCTTTTGATTGTTTAATTATTCATACATCTCTTTTTAATGTGACCTATTTTTCAATTAATTAAACTATAAATTTGTAAAGTATTATCTGTGCTGTTTTATTGCACAATCACCAGGGACAGATTTAACCCACTAGCATATTGCTGCCTTTCCTCACACTGTCAGTGTAATGTGTATAGTTTTTCTATGCTGTATTTAAGCTTACCCCAGGTTTGCTGTGTAGGAAATGTATTAAACACGTTATTGTAGGAATAGGCAACAAATAAGCACAAAACTGACATTATCAATGTCTTGAAACTAGATGTTGATGATTTTTTTCATCTTCAAATAAATTAAAGTCAGCCAAAAAAAAAAAAGCTAAGTTAGTCTTTGAGGTTTGAGGGCCCAGGGACAGTTACCCTATTTGCCCAGTAGATAATTTGCCCAGTAGATAATGCAGCCTTGCCAATCACATTGCTTTAAATTTTGATTTATTATTTAGTCAGTTTTTTCATTTGCAAGGTGGTTGATTATTTTCCGTTTTAACTCTCAGTAAATTTCAACAAAAGTACTTCAATATAGCCCTAAAACCCTCCGCACTCCATGGTCCAAGTAACTGTTTGGGATGTGCTGCATTCATGTACCTGTAAGAGAAAAAAAAGTTTCCCTCTACTCCGAGTAGAGTTTTGAGAAAAGTGTTAGGGATGCATTTCATGTGTGATTTTTCCCCAGACTTACCATCCGAACAGTGTAATCTAAAACAAATCAACTCAAATTTCAAAAGGACCTATCTTTATGTGGCCTTGTGTTCGCCCCGTGAACATAGGCTGGGCCACAAATAAACCAGATGTCGGACCGTCCCTTCAGGACTTGAATGCACACAGATCGTGAAACGACCGGAAGTCCAAAGAAATTTCAAAAACAAATTCCAAAAAAGTTTTAATTTGTATAATCTTCGAACACATGTAATATTTATCTGATAAAAGCAGAAAGTCGCATCTGGGCGTAACTTTAAGGCAAAAACAACTTTTCAACGATCAATCTCCAAAACGGTGTTTGGTCATGTGATTTAAGGTCAAACGTTTCGCGGGAATCAAGATGGCGAACGACATGACATCTGCAGCGCCGGAGTTGGTACAGTGTCCCGTTTGTTTTAAAGATTTTAAGCCTACCACAATTAACGGACATCTCGACGTGTGTCTGCTGCAAATCGGTACCAACAACAGCCCGTCGACAACAGACGAAAGCGGACCTCCATTAAAGAAATCTCGCATTACTGCGGGCGCTGCACCCCCCAGCCCCAGTGACAACAAACCCGCGGCCAGCTCCTCCTCCATGGCCTCTTCGCCGTCACATGCGGTATTTTCTCTATTTCAGTCCAACAAGGGTAAAGTTTCAGTTCAAAGTGAACGGAGTGGGTTATTGTCAAGTAAACAAACTACTGGCACTGCTGTCAACAAGGGAGTTAAACGCAGTTTCCCGAACGAGGAAGAACCGGGACCGGCAGGTACAGATAGCCAGGCCTCAGGATCAAACGGACAGACTTTGAAGACATTCCGGGATTTATCGCCACGGACACTGCTAACGATAAACAAGCCTTTGGCGGACATACTGAGACCAAACACACTGGAGGAATACTTCGGTCAAAATAAAGTTGTAGGCCAGGAAACGCTCTTCCGGTCACTTCTGGAGTCTCAGGAAATACCGTCTATGATCCTGTGGGGGCCGCCGGGATGCGGAAAGGTGGGACGGTGACGGCTGGCATGAATCACCCTGTACTCTTAATTCATTTTCCTTCTGTTTTATACCTGATGCATGACGGTGGTGGTTCTCTCTCTCTCTCTCTCTCTCTCTCTCTCTCTCTCTCTCTCTCTCTGTCTCTCGAGCTTTAAGAGGAAAAAGTTATATTGTTACAAAGTTAAAAAAAAACAAAAAAAAAAAACTACCGTCTACGAACATGCATTTTTCATTTTAAAAGTTTAACTTCTAGACTCAACGAGCTGGATGCTGGACCTCGTTTGGCTCCCGAAACTGTGATGTCACAAAATCCTGCTTGTGCGTACAGGATTTGAACTTCTCCTTCAGCACGTTAAACGCATCACTCTCGTGTCATATAGATTATTTAAATCTTTGCTGTCGATAATTTTTTTTGATGACCTGATGAATCGTTTAATCTATGACATCTAGGTTTAGGTTCCCACAGGCGCCTTCTTAAATGATAATTGATATAACAGTTCAAAAGCAAAAGGTATTTAACTTATAGTGATATAAAACAGACAAGAGAAGCAGGAAGCAGTGAAGGTTTGGTGTTTTTTCTTGATAGGTTACTTACAACAATGAATTAGTGATCAGCACTGTGTAGCTAGAACAGACAGTTCCCAGAACCAGCAGTACTTCGGTGCCTGTAGTCGTACCTCCAAGCATCAGAAAATGACAAAAATTGAGAGGCACTCTCTCCATAACCAACATCCCACAATAATGTGCATATCTTATTTTTTCCTGTGTTTTGTTTTATAGAAAGACACTGCCTTTATTCTAGTAGCTTTGATTTTTATTGCTCTTCTCTCTATTGCACTTGATACAGTGAGAGTTGAAACTTTTATAGCATGTTGAAAAGGTTGTTATTCCCTCCTTGGCTGCCAGGTGGGTGCTTGCAACTGTTGTCAGACCTGAACACAGCATGGTAATGATTTCCTGAGTATGCCAAGCTACTCGGGTGGATTGTCATACAGCAGCTTGCCATGCTTAGACTTTGTCAACATGCTTTAGTAACACTTGACCTCTTTAACTCCCTCTGTCAGTGTTCTTACTGTGTTCAAGTTTCACAATTGAAGGGTTATTTTTGGAGTTTGTTACAGAGATTTACAGTGCAGCCGTGATTTGTGAGACTCTCAAAGTAAGGTGCGTTATATGACCTTGGAAATTAATGAATGGCTCAAAAAACGGAGATTAAAGATGCCTTTTAGGTGACAATAGTTATTAACACACCCCATGTTGTTAAGGAAATGTTTTCACATTGTCTTTTGTAGGTGTGGGGTAACGTTGATGTTAGAGTTTGCGCCTGGCCTCATTTAGGTTCCACAAGACATTGCACATGCTTTAATAAAGTGAGTGTCTGTTTTGTTGTCTTTCAGACCACTCTAGCTCACATAATTGCCAGCACCAGTAAAAAGAAGGGAACAGCTCGTTTTGTCCCTCTGTCTGCCACCAGCGCGTCCACCAATGACGTCCGAGAGGTGATCAAGCAGGCGCAGAATGAGCTCCGACTGTGCAAACGAAAGACCATCCTGTTCATTGATGAAATTCACCGCTTCAACAAATCCCAACAGGTGGAGTATTGAGACGGAAAGATGTGCTGTAATGGTGTACTGATGAGTAGTTGTTTCATATACAATCTTTACATTAACCATAAGTAGCGGTAATTGTTCTTCAGTGGTAACTTATGCACAAAATTTTTAATTGACGTAGGAACCTGTTGGCTGCAGTAAACAATTTTCAGACTTTGTGACTTGTGCTGCATGACTGTAAATCCCCATGTCAGCTAACAAAGAGGCTCAGCCTTAATGAGCTGTTAAGAATCAAAGCATGAAAAACATAGCTAAGCGATGCTAGTGCTGTCAGTTTCTTAGTCTTATGATCATAGCCAACAAATAGACCAATGAAGCATGATAGTAGTCAAACAAGTACTTACTCTTGATAGCTTGTCATGTCAGAGGTGGTCACCATCTTCACTGTTTTATCCTCCCTCGCTTGTTTTGCTCTCAACTTTTCCCCCTCAATACGTGTGTGTGTATCTGTAGGACACCTTCCTTCCTCACGTGGAGTGCGGGACGATAACTCTGATCGGGGCAACCACAGAAAATCCGTCCTTCCAGGTGAATGCTGCTCTGCTGAGCAGGTGCAGGGTGCTGGTTCTGGAGAAGCTTTCTGTGGAAGCAATGGGCTCAATCCTGGACAGGGCCCTGGCCGCACTGGGGATCAGAGTCCTGGAACGAGATCCAGCGAATCCCAAAGATCAAGAGCAATCAAATGGGCACGAGTAAGTGCTTCCCTGGGGAGCGAGTCCTCAGCATCACACGTCATAACTGAGTGTCACTGTATGACTCAAAATCTTTTGGTTTGAGTGGGAGGCCTGGTCTCTTCTTCTGTTCCTGGCTTAGTGGGTTCAGTTAGATAATATATGGGAGGAGTGTGCTTGTAGTTGTTGGAGCCGCAGCAATCCCCTCAGCTCTGCTCTGTTCTAATATGTTGACAGAAAAGAATTTGCATATGAGTTGTAGACAATGAGACAGCTGTTTACGGCTGGCTGCAGATGGTATGTGATGATGAAGTCCAGAGATAAAATCAAATATTCGTGTCAGATGTATTGTTTGGGATACACTGAAACACATGGTGAGATTAAAGGGTTAGCCACTTAACTTGGGGTTTGAACCAGAATGAATCTGGCTTACTGTTATCTGGGCTAAATCACCACAGCAACACGTGCTACACAGCTAACATACGGAGGAGCAGTTTCATTTCAGAGGAATGGATTGAAATGTGTAAAAACTCATCTTGTATACACATATGTAGAAATAATAAGCCTGATACAGTTTATCTGACGTGTGTTACTGTTTTCCTAGGCCAAAGATTTTCATTGAACAGAAAGCTCTGGACACCATCGCCTTCCTTTGTGATGGTGATGCAAGAGTGGGACTCAATAGTCTGCAGCTGGCTGTTCAGGCTCAGGTGAACTTGGCCCAGTCCAAACCATTGGGACAGGATGGTTCTCAGGATGTACTGGTGAAGGAGGAGCACATCAAGGAAGGTCTTCAGAGGTCCCATATTCTCTATGATAAAGCTGGTAAGCACAGACTACTTCGTTGTACATAAAACTGTAATACTAATACTAATACTATCACTTATTACTTAATACTTTAATACTTTATTAACAGTCTACCCCTCAAATTGTCTCTCTCCTCCTGAAGGATATCCTGTTGGTTTAGACTTTGTTTGCTCTCAACAACACATTTGCAATTTGGAACATGTGCTTAAGAATAGAGCACATTGCCCATTCAAAAAGGAATCGTGGATTCAAAGCGTGTTTTGGGATTATAAAAGGGGGTGTGTGTCGGACAGTCAACGACAATGTTCTCCACATTAACACCTTGCTGCGTATTTCATGAATCCACATCATTAAATCCTCTCAGCAGTCTCGGTGCAACACCTGCCGTCAGTATCTTCACTTCAAATAACATCTGAATAACTCGAGGTTTCGAGCTTCGCAGCCATATCATTTTACTTCCCAGAAACTGTGATCACGATCCCGTCACAGGGCTTTCATATGAAATGCATTGAATGATAAGAGGTGGAAAAAACTTGTCCGTGCACGTAACCTGGAGGTGTTTAAAGCTGCACTCACGGTCGCTTAGGAGTGTTTTGCGTGTTTTGTTTGTGTGCACGTGTGTCTCTCACCCTTGGGGATATCACAGTACACACATTTCAGCAGAGCCCAAATGTCCTTACAAAATGATCTCTAAAATTCTGACTCTGCTAAAGATTGGCGTGCCGTTCATCCATGCAACTAGAAAGTTCATTTGATATTGTCTGAAGTGAAAAGCTAAGTAATATACACAACCATGTTTATTTACTTCTCCTAGTGACGGGAACTGCATACTGTAGTCTCAGCACTCCAATCATTTACACTGTCTCACCCTGCCCCTCTCCCAGAGTGTCCATGGATAACTCACTCTTTCATCCTGGCTGAGACTCCATCAGTGCTCCACACTGTCCCGTTACATAACACGTCAGCTGTCCCAGAAGATTGAGATTTACTGTTCCCGGCTTCACAGTGTCATGAGACTGTCCCTCAGCTTGACTAATGACAAGAATGGACACAGTATTCTTCCCCTCTTCATGTCTCTATGTGGTCTGATCATTTTTCGTTCCTTTGTGTTTGCACGTGTCTTCAGAGCGAAGGTTTGCTCTCATGAAATGCCGCCTGAAGAATGATGTGATTGCGTGCGTTTCTGTGTGTTTAAAGGCGAAGAGCATTACAACTGTATCTCAGCGCTTCACAAGTCCATGAGAGGCTCGGATGAGAATGCGTCTCTGTACTGGATGGGCCGCATGCTGGAGGGCGGTGAGGATCCTCTCTATGTGGCTCGCAGAATGGTCCGCTTTGCCAGCGAG
Source organism: Chaetodon auriga (assembly GCF_051107435.1). Taxonomy (NCBI): domain Eukaryota; kingdom Metazoa; phylum Chordata; class Actinopteri; order Chaetodontiformes; family Chaetodontidae; genus Chaetodon; species Chaetodon auriga. Next base: position 16,073,975 of record NC_135085.1, read on the forward strand.
GATGTGGGTAAGTGAAGTGATTAATAAATGACTAAATCCCAACGTTTAACTAAAGGAACTCATTGTTAGAGCTGCAATGATTCATCGATTGTCAACTATTGATTAATCTGCCCCTGTTTGGATAGTCAATCGGTGTTTAAAGAAAAAAAAAGGTCAATATTCTTTCTTTTGTGACTGATTTCTGCTCTTTTAAATTAGCTCTAACTAATTTACTGTATTATCAATTCATTTTGATTTCAGTTCAGATGCAGGAAGATTTATGTAGTTTTTTTTGTATGCGTACCATAGTTTTATTTCAGGTATTTATCATACTTATGATACAGTAAATGTACTTTTTAACATTGTTTTGAACAGTGAAATATAGAATAAATAAAATTACTTGTAGCTGTTGTTTTAGTAGTGTTGTTATTAAAAATTGTGATTTATTTAATAGTGATTATTGTCCAGGGTTTTCTCACAACAGTTCTGTTGAATCACTTTCTTTAAATAGCCTGGTGAACCTGAGACTTCACATATTTTCTGACTGGCCAGTTTCTTATTAAGATGTCCCAAACCATTATATGAGAATGTAATATAGAAGAGCAGCTTGCACTGTTTTGTTACAGGAAAGAAAATATTGACTCAGCTGAAATGTGTAGAGAGAAATGAGAACGAGAATGTTTTGAGCAAGAAAGCATATCTTTTAATGCAGCTTGACAGGATGGCCTCCGTCTCTGGTCTTGTCTTTCTCAGGTTTGGCAGATCCCGCTGCTCTTCCTCAGGCCGTGGCAGCCTTCCAAGCCTGTCACTTCATCGGGATGCCTGAGTGTGAGGTAGGCTTACCAGTGATGCTTTTGAGTCCTAAGTCGAGACAACCTAATTTTCAGTCAGTCTTGCAGCAGTTTTTATCCCAGTGGTTTCACCTCTGTTGCCCTCCTTTTCTTTCATCCACTGCTCAACAGGTGATCCTGGCTCAGTGCGCAGTCTATCTGGCACGAGCACCCAAATCAGTGCAGATTTACATGGCCTATGCTAATGTGAAGGCCAGTTTGAGGAACCACAAAGGCCCTCTGCCTCCTGTTCCCCTGCACCTACGCAACGCCCCCACCAGACTGATGAAACAGCTGGGTTACGCTAAGGGCTACAAGTACAACCCAGCTTTCAGTGGCCCTGTAGAGCAGGAGTACTTACCTGAGGAGCTGCGGGGAACCGACTTCTTCACCTGGACGCCTTCAGACTCATGAGGATCTGTTGTAATGGCGGACTGACGGCAGCTTGCTTTAATAGGTTAAAAACCAAGGCGGCTGAATGAAAACGATCTTGGTAAATGATCAGTTGTTGACATATAATGTATCTGCTGATCCAGATTCAAACCTACGGTTAGGAGTCAGTCAACCATCATGTTACGTTCAAACTTCTCTACAATTTCACTTTTCACCTGTTGTTTTTGAATATTTTCAAGGATACACAAACCATATAATTTACTTGTAGACATGTCCTTAATCCTTTCAAATAAATTTCAATAACGGTAAATACACTAGATATCCATAGAAATACATATATGTCAGTTTATCTTTGGCCTGTTCTTGTAATGTTTATAAACATTGTTCCAACTGATTCATGTTTCTTTATGCTGCAATCTGTATACATTCAGATGAAATACAAGGCAAATAATATATCAAAGTGTCATTATTCAGTTTTGTTGTTCTGTCACCTCTTCAGTTTTGGGCCGTGGTCTGAAGAGAAATAACACAATATGTTGGCACATTTCACAAATAACCAGTATTTATTATGTCTTCATGTCAAGTGATTTTGAGTTCTGGTTGCTTGTTGCTGTTTACTTGGTTTCCCTCACCTCTCTGATCCAGGAGGGTGAAAGTGGCCACCCGGGTAAAAACTGGGCTTCTGATGGGTATTATCAGAGGGCCTCCAGGGTCACCCTGGAAGATAATGGCAGACTTCGGAGCAAATGGAAAATGGTATCATTTGTGACACACGTAGTTTTGGGGTCACTGACTTGTGCTGTCCTCCTGCACACACAGACTATTGTCTTTGCAGAGCTCCCCCATCAGTCACTGACACTATAGCTTCTGCGATCCACTTCATAGTCCCTTATAACATCACTAATTAAGAGAGAATATTTCAAATATATTCGCATTTTAAGAAGGCTGTAAATGATGAGCCATTTAACACTTCAAGTGACATTGTGGTGTTTGCCGTATTCTTGGTTAATTAAGGAAAGAATGTGATGCATCCCTTGAAATGGTATCGTGCAGTTAGTGTGTTTTAAGGCTTTCTGTTTTTTGCATTTTGAGAATGTAATGAATATAATGAATAGCTAAATACTACCATTTATTGATAGTTACAGAACTGAAAAAATATTGCATATTACTGTGAATTCAAGGAAAATCAATTTACCACTTATTTTTTCAGGCCAGATTAAAGATTGGTTAATTGAATGTTACATTAATGAATTAGTTCCAATATCACTTACTTGAGTACACTCAAGAGAACACAGATTTATTTAAATATATGTCTACTGTGTATCTACTGTATCTACTGTATATAATAATGATGTACACTCCTCGCCAGAGGGTGTCGCTGTGAACAGCCGAAGCGCACTGCCGCAGAAGAAGAAATTCTAGTTTAAAGATGGCGGCACCCGGTGTTTCTCTCGTGTGTGTCAGAGCGCTGTGTAATATTGCAAAATGGGTTCGTTCAAGAGGCCAAACAGCGTCCAGGTGGAGCGGAGACATGCGCTGGTATAGTTCAAAAGCACCACGCTTTCACGAGCGCGATACTTCATATTTCAAGACTAAACGAGGTGAGTGACGGCAGCTGTTAGCCGGGTTAGCTAACAGGTGACAAGTCTCTTAGCTGCGAAGCTCAAGGACGTCTATCACGTAGAAACATCTCATTCATGCTTGTATTCCGTAGTATTTCTTATCAGTTTATCAAAGGTTAGAGTGGAAATAACATCCCGTTGACCTTTCTGTGTGTCTGACCTTTGTTTTTACTGCTTAGGTAACGCGAGCCCAAACCTCCTGAAGGATTTTCCAGATCCTAAAAGGCTCTTGTATGACACCATCTCCCGCTCACTTGGAGTCAGCGACATATCCCAGCTCATCCAGTACAGCTGCACGGAACAAGCGGGTGTTAAGGTCAGAACAAAGGTCAAAATGAGATGATGGTTTCTGGACACGCCAGGCCATTGAGAGCTAATGTCTCAGAGCTGAGTTAAGTTTTGGGTTGTCACTGTGTTTCTGCAGAGAGCCACTGTCACGTTAATGTGGCCCTGCAGGATTGAAGAGGAGGGTCTTGCCCCCAAGAAGATCCACGCAGAACGACTTGCTGCGGCTGCTGCTTGTCTCAAGCTCAGAGTAAGCTACGGTGACATCAGACTGTGAAAAGCTGGCACACGTTTCCATTTTGTCTTACCAACGCATAGTAATTTCTCTCCCCTTTCCCCCTCTCTTTGAATACAGGAAATGGGTGTCATTGGTCCAAAAAATGAACTCCCCAATCAGAGAGCTAGCAGAATGGCGTCAAGTTCAGTTCTTTTTGATCACGAGGACGACTTGCCTTCAGAGTTTGTGTCCAGAGGGAAAGCAGATCAACAAAAACAATGGCTGCCCTGCGCAGAGGACACCTCCAACACCACTGAAGCTCTTTCCCTGTTTCCACAACCTAAATCCCTCCTCACCAGGATCATCCAGGTGGCCACGTCATCCAACAGAATCAGGGTTCGTCGCTCTTATCCTTTGCACAATGGAAGCTAAGCACTCTTAATTGATCACTTATTCTAAACTTGTCCCTCTCTATTGTTATAGGAGCTAATGCAATTCAGTACAACAGGAGGGAAGCTAAAGAGGTGTCAGCTGACCATGCACTGGCCAGAGGAGATGACGTTCTCAGCCACAGCCAGAAACCGAGTGACGGCGGAGAGGACGGCTGCAGCTCTTGCCTGCATGAAACTGAAGGTGAGGACACTTTTGGAAAACTGCTCTGCCTTTCTCTCCATGTTCAAGCGGTGTAAACACGTGTATCATGTCACCTGGTCCAGGAGCTGGGCCTGCTGGATAAAAACAACGACCCGCTGACTCACGCCAAGTACCATCAAGAGAAGGTGAAGGAGGCAGGGGAGCGAGAGAGGCGCCCTCTCCCCGTTGAAATCCCACAGTACCTGGAGGAACACATAAGAGAGTACCTCACACAGGTAAGTCTTCACCTCATGTGAGAGAGATGGAATTTAGTTCAGATGCTGAGACACTGCAAAATGGTTTATGATACGTTGAGACTGGATTTTGCATCTCTGGAAAATGAACACAGCAGCCATTACATTACAATGTAATGTATGGGTCACATGAGCTTGCACTCATCTGATTGGGCAAATCACTTTGCTGTTTCCGATCACATGTAGCAGTATATTAATGTCAAAACTAATGTCTCCATCTGTCTAACAGTACCCAGTGACAACAGAAGTACAGAACCTTTGGGAGGAGGAAGAGGCGAGAGAACAGCAGGCATTAAACCAGGAGCATGAGGAGGAAGAGGAGGACGACACCGTGATGGACGCCATCACCGGCAAGCCGTACAGGCCTCTGTCGAAACAGGAGGCCCAGCGACTGAACACCTACCTGCAGAAGGAATGGGAGGAAGCAAACCCCGTGCTGAGTTTGGAGCTCCCGGCCGATGCCCACCGCCAGCGCGTGGTCTCCGCAGTGCAGTCCTCCAGGGTGGTTGTGATCGCCGGCGAAACGGGATGTGGGAAAACAACACGGATCCCTCGTTTCCTGCTGGAGGAGTGCGTGAGAAGTGGCAAGGGCGCCGAGTGCAACATCCTGGTGACCCAGCCCCGTCGGATCAGCGCTGTGTCCGTGGCCCATCGCGTCGCTCATGAGATGGGTCCAGCTCTGAAGCACTCTGTGGGATATCAGGTAGATACAGGCTTATAGTGGACACATATTCAGTATTCTGAGAGCATTTTTTTTCTTTTATGTCATTGTTATTTTGATGATATGATAAGCACTTACAAATATTTTTAAATAATAACTGATAAATAATAAATTAAATTATGAAAGTGTAAAAAGACAACTCTGAAGGATTTCATGGAGACGAGCATTTTTGTGGAAGAAATATGTAATTATTTTCTGTGCGTAGGTGAGACTTGAGAGCCAACCACCAGCGCACAGTGGAGGAGCCCTGATGTTCCTCACGGTGGGCGTCCTGCTGAGGAAGCTGCAGTCGAACCCGTCCCTGAAGGGAATCAGCCATGTGGTGGTGGACGAGGTTCACGAGAGAGACATTAACACGGACCTGCTGCTGGCTCTGCTGCGCTCCACCTTAAACGAGAACCCCGACCTACGAGTGGTGCTCATGAGCGCGACAGGGGACAAGCAGAGGCTGGCCCAGTACTTTGGAGGCTGTCCAATCGTAAAAGTGCCTGGGTTCATGCACCCAGTGAGGGACAGATACCTGGAGGATGTTCAGGCAGAGATGAGACGCCCTCTTTCCAGAGTGGAAACAGACGAGCAGGTGAGACTCCAGTCTGCCAGATTGGTCAGTTTTTCTGCACGCGTTCCTTTTCTCTTGTCGTGTCTCACAGATTTGTATTTTATCCTGTTTAAGGGAGGAAGAATTGACATTGGACCAGATTCCACATTAGTCGCTGATGTAATCGAGCACATAGACAAACATGGGGAACCAGGTAACCAGCGGACTCATCTTTGCTTTTTTTTAATAGTGCTTTAAGATGACAGCCCTGAGTCGTATTTCTTAAAAATTCTTTCGCCTCATGTTTCAGGTGCAGTGTTGTGTTTCCTCCCTGGCTGGCAGGACATCAAGGCTGTTCAAGAGGCACTGGAGGCGAGACCCCACTTTTCTTCAGGCTCGCAGATGATCTTGCCATGTAAGAGAGCACAGACACGGTTACAAAGACTGGTTCAGGAGAGTTCTCTGCACACATTAAAAGCATTTAACCTTCCTTTTTTCCTTTCAGTGCATTCTAGCTTATCAGTAGCAGACCAGCAGGCAGTGTTCCAGCGCCCCCCTGTGGGCCAGAGGAAGATTGTCCTCAGCACTAACATTGCTGAGACTTCAGTAACCATAGACGACATCGTCCATGTGGTGGATACAGGAACTCACAAAGAACAGAATTATGACCCAGTGACTAAGGTTGGTGTCAAAATTCTTCACTGTAAACTGCAATTTGTTGTGTTCTCTGATGGAATCACGTAAAATGGGAACAAATCTTCCAGGTCTCCTGTCTGGACACAGTTTGGGTATCTCGCTCAAATGTCACTCAAAGAAAGGGGAGAGCCGGGAGATGTCAGCCAGGACAATCCTACCACCTGTTCTCACGAAAACAGCTGGAATCCATGACCCCCTTCCCCATCCCTGAGATCCTGCGCACCCCGCTGGAGAGTTTAGTAGTGCAGGCCAAGATCCACAGCCCTAACAGCAAGGTATTGAATGAGAACAATAGCTTCTGTGTGTTTTTTTTTTTTCAACCTGTTGTTCCGTATGTTTCTCATGTATTGAATGATAGCCTTTGTCTGTTTTGGATCCGCGAAGGCTGTGGATTTCTTATCCCAGGTGTTAGACAGTCCAGAGCCAGAAGCTGTGAGAGATGCCGTCCAAAATCTACAAAACATCGGTGAGTGAGTCACAACGATTTGTGTGTGTGACTTTTAGCCGTCACTTGTGTGTAACGTTACACGTTGAGCGCAGGATTAAGCTGTCAGTGTTTACTTTTGAAGGGGTTCTGGACGGGACAGAAACCCTGACGCCTTTGGGAGAGCGTGTGGCCTGTATGTCATGTGACCCTCGTCTGGGCAAGGTGCTGGTCCTGAGCGCCATGTTCAGATGTGTCCTGCCCATGTTGACTGTGGCTGCATGTCTGACCAGAGACCCTTTTTACAACAGCCTGCAGAACAGAGCGGAAGTCAATAAGGTTAGAAGTGTTGACACCCACTTATAGTTTTAAAATGACACGGCACAAAGTGCAATCATATACTAATCTATTATGTCCATGTTCTGTTTATCCAGGTGAAAGAGTTACTGAGCGGCTCCACCTACAGCGACTATTTAGTGCTCATTAGAGCTGTGTTGGGCTGGAGGAGAGTTCAGCACGAGGGAGGGAGAGAGGAGAGAGATGAATATCTGGATACGCATAATCTGTCCAGGTTCAGCCTTCGATTCATTAATGGTTAGTTGAAGTACGCACGCACTCATTTAGACATTGTTTCAGCACATTTAAAACCACTTCTTAACTTTATTTTTACCGATTTTGCTGCAGGCCTCATCTCTCAGTTCAGCACGAACCTGCACGAAGCCAACCTGGTGCCCCGTGTGAATGAGTGCCAGCGTCACTCTTCTCTCTGCAACGAGTACAGCGACCAGGACGAGCTGCTAAAAGCTGTGCTGCTGGCTGGACTCTATCCCAACCTCATTCAGGTACATGTCAACAAAGAGTGCTGTTATATACTGCTTCTATACAGACTACCCTCTGTGTTCCATCAAAGGTTGAACCCAGAAGTGTGAGATCTGTTGTTGGTTCTGAGTCGCAAAGATCATTTTGTCATGTAAAGTTTTGTTACAGTCATTAGACATTCCATCACAATAAATGAATGAATGAATGAAAAAACCACACACTTTCTTTTTTTTCATCAGGTGAAGAAAGGTGTTGTGACCAAAGGAGGACGCTTTCGCCCCGACAACGTGGCATTTCGCACATCCAGTGGGCCGGTACTGCTTCACCGCTCCACAGTGAACAGGTCTGAGCGTGCTCCAAAATTCAGCGACGGCAGCTATTTACTTTCATAGCGAGTACATCAATTAATTGTCTTCCTTTTGTGTTGTAGAGGAAAAAAAGAGCTCCCCAGTCGCTGGTTGACCTTCTTCAGCGCCATCAAATCCAATGGGAATGTTTTCATCAGAGATTCTTCTGCGGTCCATCCGCTCGCCCTGCTGCTGCTCACAGACTGTGATATCACTGAGACGGGTAGGACATGTATTTGTGGACATGTAGTGATTTTCAGACTTGCAGTACACCGTTCTCTCTTCATACATCACTTCTCTTGTGTCCCAGTGAACAGAGACAGAGTGCAGGTGTCACTTGCCGGACACTCTCTGGTGCGCTGTGAGCTGTCACTTGAGACCTGGGAGCTGCTGTGGGAGCTGCGCACTTCCATTCAGACGATGCTGTACCGCAACCTCAGCAACCCCAACAAGGCAATCACCAACACTGCTCAAGACGGAAAACTCATCTCGTTGCTGGTGGAGCTGCTCAATAATACAGATTCGGACCTTTTAATCCAGAACCACAACAGTGACAGTGAGGTGGACTGATGACAGCGAGCACTCTGTGATCTGCTGGCTGGTACAGAGCAACCAAAGAGGATGACGGTATGGTTTTTTTTTTTTTGTCTTTTGTTTAAGAATTTTTTTTAATGAATGATTTGAGGTAATACTGAATGTGCTGAACCAATCAGGACTCTTGAAGAGCAGAAACATGCCATGGGCTGCTGTTATTTTTGATGTAAATGATGAACTAGATGTGGTATAAGAAAATCCATCGGTTTGGATTTTGGACTGTAGTTTGTTATTTATGGGGATTTCTGAATAGCAGAAGTTGGATATTACTTTAACAAGTAAAGACAAAGGTCATTATAAATGGCCAAAGGTCATATGAAAGACTGCATGCAGTAAATAATGTCATATTTATTGCAATAAATGTTCACATGCCAACATGGTCGCTTTTATATTTTGTAATGAATTACTGAACTGCAGATACATGGAAGTGAGAGGAGAGAATAAGAACTCCTATTTTTCCCTGAAGCGCCTTTTGCTTAAGAAAAATCCTTCATGAACTGTGAGTGAAAGCAGGTCAGGCGTCTCAGTAATTCCTCCATAGTTTTCTCAGATGTCATGATGCAAAATCTGCAGAGAGAAAAGAAGATTTAACTTTTTGACATGCATCCATTTACAAGACTAATTATTAAATTGACTTCTTTTTCCCTTCAAGCAAGGGTTCATTTATTGTGTTGAAAAGCCAGGTTTTTAACTGTTTCTAGACGAATGATGCTTGATTTCAAAGATGTGTTGTACCTGATGTGGTGGGTGCCCTCCTTTTGTCCGTTCTCACAACCAGGACTGATTAACACGCCGGCCTGCTCCAGCAGTCTGGCACAGTAGAACGTATCCGGTTGCACTCCTGCTTCCTGAAACAAGCAAATGCATAATCAGGTTAAAAATGTTTTCTGAATGACTCCCAAATCGAATTACACACAAAAATGACTCCGTTTGGTTTATGAAAAGATTATGGTTTGGGTTAAAACAAGTATGTTACTTATGTGATGTAGCTTAAGCACGTTATCGAAAACCCTGTGCTTCTTTGACCCGTCCATGCACTCCACCTCCTCCATATACTTTCTTGCTCTTTATACTACGTCTACGTCCCGCCTCATTCACCCTCAAATCGCCTACTGACTATATCTCTGGTTATGCAGCACACTTGTCTCGATGAGTTGGCGTTGTAACCTTGGCTTTCTGAATGGCTTTGGGTGGGAAATAGAGCCTGGGGAACAGAAATGCTCCTCCTTCCACTGGTTGGCAGCAGAAACCCGGCAGACTGTTCACAACCTCAACGGCTCTCTTCACATTTTGAACCAGCGTGCTCCTGATGTTTTCTGTCTCCTACAGAAGAGAGAGTTAAAAACCAAAAATCAAACTGGGAACTAGAGTGATGCCTATTTGTAAATCTCTCAAGAAAAGCTGCTTGCATATCTCTGGTCTCACTTCTTTATAAAGGGGGTATGAGGGATCTCCTGGTTGTGGAGGGTTCATCATCAGATCCAGAGCAATCTGCCCTAACACCGGCGCAGAGCTGTCTATTGAGAACACTTTGTAGATGTACTCCATAACACCGGGGTCCAGATTTACCAGCTCCACATATCCACAACGCAGACCACACCTGGTGGCAGAGAACAGAGCCCAATCAGCTTTTCTACAGCTTTCAGTTAAATCACATGATCCTCCACAGCGGATGGATTTTGCCGGGTTATCGTGGAAATTTAAGATGTTCAATTTAATTTTAGCCTTTGTCTTAAGTTGCATTTCTGCGATGGTTGTGAGGATCGCCAAGCACAAAGGTGAACTACTTTAGATACTGACAAGGCCTGAAAACTCACTCTCCCAGGAAGCCTTGGGATGCTGAGTGGAAGGACGCCAGCTCCACTGTGTCTGAAAAAGGAGGGCCCATCTCAGACAGGACCCTCCTGTAAGAGAGAAACTCGCTCTTTTCCCCATAAACACAGTCCTGATAGACCTGTAGAGGAGAACACAGAAAATCCAAACGTTTATTTCCCCGTTGGTTGATTATTATGAATTTCTCATGGTGCCTTGATAGACGACAATACTTTAAAACATCCACCTCATCTGCCAGAAGGAAGAGCCTCTTCTCCGAGACAAACCGGATCACCTCTTGCATCGACTTTCTGCTTTGAACATGACCTATAGGCAACATGGCACAAAAACAACAGTGTGATACTCTTTCATACAAAAACATACTTCAATGAGCTCCGGTCTGGTGTGATTTTACTACCTGAGGGGTATCCAGGGTTGATGACATACAGAGCTACAGGGTTACACGCTCCCTTTGCAGACTCCAGAGCTCGATGCAGCTCCTCGACCTGCAGCGCCCAGCCCCGCTCCTCATTGAGGTGGTAGGGAACTACAACTGCTCCCAGCAAGGTTATGGTCATATTGGTAGTGCTCTGGCACGGCACAGGAGTCAGCACCCCTGTTCTGGGTGAACCCTCGCTGTTCACCAGCAATCTGAGAGTGCTCTAATGGCACAGAAGCAGATCGCGTTAACTTGATGATGGAGGGAACATTTACAGCATGCGAATGATAGTGACTGTTACCATGAATGACCACTCCGAGCCTGGGCTGATGTAAATGTTTTCAGGGGAAGACGGAATCCCACCATCTCGTCTCGTTATGAATTCAGAGATCCTGCGGACTATTTGTGGTGAACCCTCTGAAGACGTGTAAGAACCTGAGGAAATAAGAGTCTGAGTAATTCTCAGATTCTGCATATATACACTATTACTATATATGTCCATGTTTTTGTATATTGTATCTATTATTCACATTTATATTATGTATAGTACACACATCACTAATGTTGCTCAGTGGGATTTCTGGATTTCAATTCTTTTATATAGTTTTAGGTATTGTAATGTATATTTAATAATATCTCCTTGGACTGCAACAAACAATGATTTTTATAATAGATTAATCTGTTGGTTATTTTCTTTCTATAAAACCTTGACGAAAAATGAAAAATGCAAATCATGAAATCCAACATTTGCTAAACCCTTACCTACACTCCCCCCAACACACTCCCCAAGCAGCTTCTGAGCCCTCTGTCGGACGTCCACCGGCAGCCTGGCGCTGTCTATCAGCTGAGGGTAAGCACAAGCAGCAAGAACCTGAAAATATGAGGACACACAGCAGAGTAACATGGAGGTTTTTAGTGTTGAGAAGATGCTTGAACTTGCAGTTTGAATTCATTCATTAAGTCACTCTAACGCTACTTACACTCGAGAGGGGCAAATCTCATTTACAATGACTATGAGTCAATCATGAGGTCGTAGGTTTAAGATCAAATTTCTAAAAGTGTATTACTCTAAGGCGATGCTGTATTTTGTTCCAGGAGTCAGGTGCAGTAAAATCAAAGGCAGTTTTTCAAAGTTGAAATCATGAAGCAAGAGTCAGTGAGTAGAGCGTGTCTGATTAATGCAGCTTCAGGATGAGTCATCTTTGGAGGTCTCAGCTTACCTGTCGGACAAACGACAGAGGCTTCACACCGGCCCTGTGCGGGTCGCCTGAGGAGACATCTATCACCTCTTCGTATGGCTTTCTCACTCCCTGCGGACAGGTGGATTTAAAGCACAAGTTCCAGATATCACAACACAGGCTGAAACAACGAGCTCCAGATCCTCTTTACCTCTCTGAGCTCTTCACTGATCTGGCTTGCTTCTCTGGCCAGAACTACGGATGCCAGCTGCTTTATGTTCTTCACATTTGGATTGATCTCCTTCAGGACAGACATCGCTGTGATTTCTCTATGAGAGCAGTGGCTGGTGTTGAGCTGAGCTGAACTGAGTCACGTTGCCAGCTTGCTACAAGTTAAGTGGAATTCTTGTTAACGATATACATGGAGGATATGTGTGTAACTAGTGCCTTATTAACAGACGTCAGTTAGGGTGCAGTTTGCTATTGGCATGGTTATTTAATTTAATTGACTTTTAACACCAACTGATTTTACTTTTTTGTTATATATCAACTTTTCATCCTGGCGTGACACCTGCTGAAGCCTACTGTCAGATTATGCCACCGCAGTGCATTGCTCTCAGGTATTCAGTTTATCAATCAGTTACAGGTCATACACAATACATAACAAATAACAAATAGCTCATGTCACTCTTGCTCTAAAGTCCCTACACTGGCTCCCACCTCAGGATGTATTTTATGATCCTATTATACAGTTTATATGCTGCCAAAATATCTTTAGAACTTGTGTTACTGTACCACACACCTCAGCAAAGAACTGCACTTCAGTAAAGCAGTAATCTGTAGTTTTTCTTTATTGTATTTCTTACCGACTGTTTTGTTTTGTGCTGTTTTACCACTTTTTATCCTCATTGTGTGGGACAACAGAAAACCTGTAATTGAGTCAAACTACCAGCTGCTACTGATTTTCATTACTTTCCTGTTTTCTTGTTAATATAACTTTTTTTCTTTATTCAATTGCAGACATGTGTATACTGATGATGATTGATGGGCTTTCCAATTGTCTGTTTGTAGATGACAGTCCAAAATCAACAGCATAATATCTGTTTTTGGGTGGCCTTCATAGTACGAGATTAATGGTTATTTTGCCCTTATATCTGCAGATGGTTGTGTTTAATTTGATAGTTGTGTTGCTCATAATTGCTTATTTTATGCTATTCTATTGCTTCTTGTGCTTCGTGTGAAGGAACGCAGAAAAAAAACATGTTATTCTACAACTGTAAGCAACACTTTTTTCCGCTATTATGCTATTAGAGAACAAAATAAAATGCAAATTATGTATTTCTCATATTTACTGTATGTGAGGTCGGATGTTTTCGGCCAGGTTTCTCTACGGACATAAATAAGAGACGTACCGCTGTACTTCCTGTTTTGTTTTCTTCTGCTCCGTGTCTGCTCTGGTCGGGTCGATATGGAAGAATATTTTACGAAGCGAGGAGACGACCACAGCCTGCCCGTGAAGACACGCGGTCTCTTCACACACTGGTGGACCTTATAAACCAAACAGAAGCAGCGGCCAGCAGTAACACCTGCCGCGGGGCTTCCGACACCCTCACTCCGCCTCTGGCGTCCGCGACATGGCTCTCAGCTCGGGCGGCTGGGCTCCTCCAGCCCCGGTCCCTGCCTCGTCCCAGCAGACTGTATGCGGCGGCCCTGCGCCGACGGCTTGCTGCAGTACTGTTTTAATGTCAGTCCGGGTTTCGGTGTGCCATTCCGGGATCCGGCCCCTGTGCCTCCCCGGAGCGGGCAGCGAGGCTCTCCGCCTGCAGCTCAGCATGGACCCGAGCCGGGCCGGAGAGTTCCGACTGGCGCTGCGAGACACGAGCGGAAACCGCAGTGTGGTGAGTGTTCACGCATACACCTGAGTGTTTAGAGGCTGTGCTGTCGTTAGTGCTTGAATATGTTTGTGATGAACCATATTAATATTTTGTACCAGAATAGGCCCTCACACGCCATTTTCTGGAGCCCCAACACTCGCAGCCCCACAGACTGAGATTTGTGGATAAAATCACGCCAGATTTCACTTAACGCTTGCGAGTGTAAAGACACCCTGCTGCAACAAAACCCGAGACTTTCCTCCAAGTGTTATAAGGATCTACTTTAACAGACATAATGTAGTTTTCGTTTTAGTTTCCTTACTTCTACTTATACACGAGTACTTCTAGTACTCATATGACAAGAACTTCAGTTGAATGTTAATACGATGCAGCCTTTATGATCTCAAAACAGTAGTGTATTAAAGAGGGTTTTTTAGTTTCACTTTCATTTTCACTCTTTGAACCACAGCAGGTTTAGTTGTATTAGAGTCATAAGATCATCAGGGGAAAACCTTCAGCTGGACATGGTGACAGACCTCCTGTTTTCCCTCTCAATCGTCAGCTCCTCCAACAAACTAACCACCAGGTTTCAGCCTGGCCTCTGTCGCGTCTGGCATGACACCAGCACACTTGTCACTCTGTGTCTTGTTGAAAGTCTCGTGATTGTCCTGAGCAGACCACAGTGAGGCGATGGACCCTGAAAAACTGATGTTAGACCTTTTTTAAGTGGTGGATTTTGTGATTACCTCTCAGCTGTGCCTTCTTTATATTTACATTTGGGATGGCGAAAAGAGCCTTTCTATGAGAACAGGAGATTTGTTGGAGAGGTGTAACTGTGAATGTAGACAGTAACACAGACATAAATAGCAGCGTGGAGCAGTAGTGAGCAGGAACAGGAAGTTCTGGCACCCCTCTCACCTACTGCCACCACAGATCACAAGCGCCCTTACCTAAACGCTTTACCGCCACCTCAGCTCACAATAAACGTTTGTTTGAAGCGGTGGCTGGTGTGGTTTTCATAAACAACATTTCACTTGAAACTAAACAGCCCGGCTGAGAGGGAGTTTGGGATAAGCGGCGCTCCAGCCTTGCAGGACCAGTAGTGTGTCACCTGTTTAAGAGACACTCGAACATTGTGGCATTGCTCTTCCGTGCAGGCGGGGACTCACAAGAGACAGATTTTTAATAAAAAAAAAGGGTCAAAATTGAAGCAGCAGAGGGAAAAGTATCCTGACTTTTAGTTCCTAGTGAGCTCCAGATAGTCTGGGCCCTACAATTCCCATAATGCAGCTGAATAGTGCATCATTGGAGTTTTTATTAGCAGACTTAGTGTTAAAATGCTGAAGTCTCAGGCCCAAGTAAAAGCATTAGCTAGCGAGAACCTGTGTCTGTGCTGCATGCTGTGCTGCTTTCAGGCTGTCCAGCTGTCCTCCTGGTTTTGACATGATGGAGAGGACACAGACCTCCTTTCATTTTACAGCCTCACTGCAGTTTCTGTGCAATTAGCCTCTTTTTGAGCAGATACTGTGCATGCTGAACTACGTCTGCAGAGTCTGCAGTGATTTGTTTGGCAGAAAATGAATCGGCAACTGTTTTCATAATCTGCTTTAGTCATTTTTAAAGCGAAAGATCCTGCTTTTCCTCATCACGTCTGAGTGTGAACTTGATATTTTGGGGTTTGTTTTTTTTTTTTACAGTTTTTAGCTAATTGGATCCTTCAGGTTTAATACTTTAAGAAAAGTGCTGTATGGATAAAGTTTATTCCTATTACTGTGCACGGAGGTAAACGCTGCACCGCTCCGACTCGGTGGGATTCATTTGAGCACAGACACGAGATCTTTCAGTGTTGTGGTTGATCACCGTCAGCGTCACCATCACTCCCAGCTGCAGACGCGCTGTTTGATCACGCCTGACGCTGACCTTTCGTTGCACTCTCCCTGTCTCACTTCATCCCAACTTTTCCTCCTCTGTTTGTCGAGTTCACTGTGCCGTCTTCCTAAAATCTGACGGGCTCAGACTCGGCTTTTCATCTTGGCGGAATCTCAAGTCAGACACATTTCCCCTGACAGTCGAGGCGCTTCTTGATTTGCATGGTTTTCCTTTGGTCCCAGCTTCTTTCAGCTTGTCTGTCGGAGCCGGCAAACTTTGCGTACAGAGTGTGTACACGCACACACATACACACACACACACTCTGCGGCAGGAGGCAAATCCCTTGTCTCTGCTTTTTTCTACCCACAACAGACTTCAGTGCCATAATGATTCCCTCCATTCCCACGCTGAATGTTAGAGGGCAGGTTTTGTGAAAATAAAAATCTCAGTGCTGCTAAACACACTCATTTCTCTGTCAGAATAAGAACTTCACTCGCTTTCCGACTTATTTAAGGGGAATATTTCCTTTTCTCATACTGTAATACTCAAATACGCAGACTGTATTGGAGTTTTCACCCACATTTTGTACTTACTCAGATGTAATGGTCAAAAGGACAGTATGAGTCACTGTAAATGCTTCGTTTGAGGCCTTCAGTGTCATTTTTCTTCTTTCCAAATAAAGGAAACGATGCCGTCGAGCTAAAATGATTCCTCATCAAAGTATTCTTCAACTATTTTGATAATTGGTAACTATTTGTAGCCGTTTTTGATGTAAATGTCAAACATTCACTGGTTCCAGCTTTCCAAATGTTTCCTAGTTAATGGAATATTTTGGATTTTGGACTGTTGGTTTGACAAAACAATCAGTTTGGATTTTGTCCCCTCGGGCTCTAAGACATTGTAATCGCCACTTTTTAAGTATCTAAACGACAATTAATGAATCAAGAAATTAAGTTGCGAATTAATCAGTAATGAGCATAATTATCAGGACAGGACTGACAGTAACACGGTCGTGCAGAATGAGACGGTGACTGACTGGTTTTTGTTGTTTTTAACCATCAGTTCATTGCAGAGTTTGACCTGCGCTCGGTGCAGTATGAGGTCAAATCCCCTCGCAGCCACGAGATGCGCCTTGCCGCGCCGCCCCACGACTGCATCCGCTTCAACTTCCGCTGCGACCGCGAAGCCGAGGAGTGGGCCACGGTGGTGATGTCCTCACTAAGAGAGGCACATAGAGGTCAGTTTGATGGCGATTCTCTTTGTATATGCTTATTCTGAATTTGATGCAGCAACACGTTGGACAGGAGCGACTAAAAACTGGGAAAGATGTGGAATGCTCCAAAAAAAACCCTGTTTGGAACATTCCACAGGTAAACAGGTTCACTGGTAACAGGTATCATGATTGGGTATGAAAGGGGCATCCTGGAAAGGCTCAGTCATTCACAAGGATGGAGCGAAGTTCACCAGTTTGTGAACACATGATTGGATAAAGGATAATACTGCATGGGCTCAGGAACACTTCGTTAATCTGTTTGTAAATGATTGCTTTCTGTTTGATTTCTGCTTTACACAGCGCCCCACTTCTTCCTGAATCAGGTTGAAAAAACGTGTTCTGGTGGTCTGGTGTCCCTCTCATCAGGTTCCACGTGTGTCTCTACACAATGGCCTGTCCTATGATGGGGGGGAGATGCCAAAAAAAAAACAAAAAAAAACAAGCAAAATATACCAGACCAGACGCGTCGTACCATGAGATGTTCAGGCTTTTCATTACTGCCTGTTAAATATTGTAGAAACACACAGTGGAGGCTGGTTTTCAGAGTAAAACAACAGGTGCTGAAAGCCTGAAAGAGTGTCTGTAGAGCCTCTTTGGTCACAAAGCGACAGATGCTTCAAGAATCCTTCAAGGTAACTTCTTGGATGTAGTAAGGATTTAACAGTTGAAGTGGAATGTGTGTGTGAGTTAGATTAGAGGGAAAAGCTTCAGAGTGTCTACAGCTGAGACATGAAAAAGGTTTTCTTTATCAGCCAAGTGCTGCCAGAGTAAATACGGCTATCAGTTGCTGTTGGTGTGTGCTGGCAATCACGTGCTTTGAGTGCTTTTATAACACATTTCTTGTTTCTCCTCTGACAGTTGCAAATATTAACACATGTGAATCAGATGGCAGACTCAACCACACAGCAGCAGCGATGGAGCAGTGGAGCTCGGCCTCGCTGCCGCTCACCGGTGGGTTTCTCTTTGTTTGCTGTCCTGCGTTTCCCTCTCAGAACATGCTCTAAAAATGTCACTTTTGATCGCCGCCTCCTTTTGTTTTCAGAGGAGCTGTGCCTGGAGCTCGCCAGGGCGATTGAAGCCGGCGACGCACAGGCCGCTTCGCAGCACGCGTCCGCTCTGGCTCGGCAGAAAGCAGCGCTGACGATTCAGCTGTCGGAAAAGAACTACGCAGACGGGGAGATCAGGTGGGAGATGAAAAGGTTTGTTCAAGGTCGCCAAGACTGAGGCGTCTTCCAGGTTTTTGCAGCTCACGGCGCCATGTTTGTGTTGCAGCTTATCAGTGGTGGTGGAGGATGTTTCATCATCCTGCTGCGTCACGGTGAAAGTCTTTCCTTACATGACTGTGGCTGCACTGAAGCAACAGGTCAGTAAGCTGTCAGTTAGCCAGTGATTAAACGGGCGTGGTTGTGCTTTCAGTCATTAACTCCCAGCGCTGTTGCTCTTCAGGTGTTTCTCGAGTACGGCTTCCACCCTCGCGTGCAGCGCTGGGTGATCGGTCAGTGCTTGTGCACCGAGCCGAGGTCGCTGGCCTCCTACGGGGTGCAGAAGGACGGCGATACGGCGTACCTGTACCTGATCTCTGCCCGACAAGCCCGCATCACCCGCCAGCTGTTCCAGCAGGACCTGGAGAGCGCCCTCCTCGCCCCACCTCTCCCACCAGGCAACGGCCCCACCTCCCAAGACTGGCGGGGTTACAGCACCCTGCCCTCGAGGCTACCCCACAACAACCAGGGTGAGTTGGACAAATGCGCCCATTCTGCATGTCTTCTTTCTGTAGTGCTGTTTAAAAATGTATGAAACTTATTCTCATTCAGTCCTTCCTTCCTACATCGCTCACCTGACGGGGATGTTAACACTTAACACTTAAACTAGAGGAAGCCCACAGCTCTATAAACCTGTTTTTGGTTGTTTTTGTGAACTTCAGGGAGCTCAGGTGGAGGAAGCGACAGACCAGGTGACATCAAAGATGTCCTCGACATTGAGCATCTGCAGCTGAATGATCACGCCACCAAAGCCAGTAAAACACAGGTATGATCGCAGTGTGTGGAGTGTAGACGCCATAAGAGTAAACCTGGAGGCAGAGCTTTAGATGGATTTTAACTTTAGCTCCTACGTATTTGGATGAAATCATGGGTGTTTTTTTTGTGATATCTGCATGCAGTTTAATGGTGTGCCGAAGCAGTTTAAAGGTACCCTGTGGAGTTTTTGAGCACTCATAGCAAGATGGAGCAAAGTTTTTAACAGCGAGGCAATATTTTATTTGTATCTCGTGCACAAACACAAGGATGCAGTGAGAGCATGCACACAGATGCTGGGACACACAGCCCTGCCAACAGGGTTACATTGTTCTCATAAACTTGACGGTTTAGCCCCCGGCTACTTCGCTGAATTGCTGCTCCCCAAGGATCTGAGGTTCTGAGGCTTGCTGAATCAGTGACATCTTTTAAATGTTTTAAAGTCATTATAATCATCAGCTGGTGGCAGTAACATGCCAAGAAATGAGGCAAATTGTCAAAGCAAGGAAGAAAAACACCTGCTCGCAAACATGGATGCCAATATTTTAGGTGGATCCTGTGCAAATGTTTGTTCATTTGGCTTCAAGGATGCACACAATGTGTTTTGGTGAAGGTAAACATTCAACAAAAACTCCACAGGGTACCTTTGATGCTAGAGATGGTGAGAACAAGTAGTACTTCAGCTCATAGGCAGAGAAATGAAGCTGTAGTTTTTTAAAATGAAGCTAATACAAAAAGCTGAAAATGAAATCTCACTCCTGCTAAAATGTTCCCCCGGATGATTTCCTTCTTTAAAATCTGTGTGCATCTCGTCCTCTGAGCAGACGGAGTGGGCTTGTCCCTCATGCACTTTCATCAACAAGCCGACCCGTCCGGGCTGCGAAATCTGTGCTACAGCCAGACCTGACACACACATCCAGCAGGTACTGCATAAATACCTGGCTATCAGTACTTTTCTACAACTCCTAGTAACGTGTTCCCTCTGTGACAGTCACCTCTTCTTCTGTTTTCTGTTCTCTGGCGAAGGAGAGGGGAAGGAGAGAGGATCGAGGAGAGTCTGGTTTAAGCAGCAGCAGCTGACTGCCCACCATCGCTGTGCAGTCGCCATATCTCACGCACTCACACACACACACATACACACGGAGTGAGGATGCT
Organism: Chaetodon auriga; assembly: GCF_051107435.1. Lineage (NCBI taxonomy): Eukaryota > Metazoa > Chordata > Actinopteri > Chaetodontiformes > Chaetodontidae > Chaetodon > Chaetodon auriga. The sequence goes on from NC_135085.1 coordinate 16,093,942, forward strand.
AAATCTGTACGTACATGTTGACGAAATACTCACACAAAGACTGTCAAGTGCACTGAGAGTCCTCTGACAGCTGGCCGCCTGCTGGAGACGTTTGAAGCACTGTAGCATGACACAGAGCTGCACTGGCCGAGGCTCCGACGGCGAACTGCAGACAGAGATTCAGCTTTGACCGTTGATACGGACGTGACCATGACACACATCTAAATTTGGCCTGACCCCATTATTTATTTTACAGCGAGTGTGTGCGGCGGCCTAATATTTATTTTGGGTGAGAGACACGATGTACATTCTGTGCATTCGATCGCAGCTGAAGATGAGGCGACTTTCAGATTGTGCCGACTGTGAAGTAAGAGGAACCCCCCCCACATCCCCCATCCCACCCCCGTCTACTGGTGCCACAGCTGAGAAGAGAAGGTGCGTTTACAGGGTGTCAAGTGCTTTTATTTTTTTATAACATTGTATTATGTGTATTATTTTTAACAAGATGCATTGAGTAATTGATGTACATTTTAGCAGTTGATCTAAGTTTATTGAATTCCCTCTGAGCTGTGACAGCAATGGAATGATTTGTTTTTCCATACATAATACTGTAAAAACCTGCATTAGCTGAATAAACATAATGGAACTAAAGAAATCCTGTTAGTCTGTGGATTTATTCCTCGGAGGGACTGGCACTCAGCTTGGCACTTATAATACAAAATGCCTGAAAATCTAAGAAATACCTCAAATACCTTTTTCTAAAAGTGGAATGGTAATTCACTTTAGTGCCCTTTTAGTTTCTTTTTGCAGTGTTTCCATCACGGCGTTTATACTGAGGAGTTCTCGTAACGACTTATCATTAATAGCTACCGACACTTTTTGCAGCTTTTGCATAGAAGTCGTGAACAACGTCGAAACATGAGTAACAGTATTCAGAATTTTAATTAGCCATTTATAAATATGAAATAAACATGTTCCAGAGAAAATTATCAAAACAAGTATAAAAATATTGGACATGGTCGTGGCTTGTTTAACAGATGCAGATGTACAGATATCCCAAACATTTCAACAGCTGTTTCATCCATCACCGTCCTGCCTGACAGAACCAAAGAGCTAAAAAGCTGTGCAGTCGTTTTCTTTATGTACCACAAAGAAAATCACACACAAAAAAAAAAATCCCTAAACAAAATTCTTTCACACAAAGCAACTCAACCGTGACCCTTGTGATTACCTGTGAAAAGACCGTACCCTCTTCCACTTATTAGAAAACAGTCCACTCTGCTTAGTTTATCCAGAACACCCGATTTTTCTCCAATGTTTTAAGAATGAAACTTGGAGCTGATCTGAACCAAAAAAAAGTAAAAAAAAAAAGTCACTGCATTCTTTCCAAATCAACTTTAGATATCCGCCTTCTTTTCCAAACTCTTCAGTGCATTTAACTGTCATTCACATTTCCCCCAGTGAAGACAAACCTGAGACACCTCAGAGGGTTTTTCTCCTCATGAAAGCCTTCAGTAGTCCTGGATGGCTGGTGTTTACTTCCAGAAAAGAATGTTCCAGAAAAGCAGCCAGCAAGGATAGACCAGCAGGGCAATGAGGGGGTAAACCAGAGAGCCGTACAAGAAGTGGTCCAGGATGCCCTGTGAGATGACTGACAGGTAGAGTAACCAACCTTCCTGGAAGCTGATGGGCATTTCCTGCAGCTCTTGGTAGAAGAAGACAGAAAAGAGGAGTGTGCAGGCTGGGCTGAGGATGACCAGGATGAAGGCTGATAGAACCCTGAGGGGAGAAGAGGACGGCAGTGAGGTTTTTGACTGACAAACAGCAGTGCAAAGCAACAGCGGCCACACAGCCTATGCAGGTGTATTACTTTGGAACGTCGGGTGTGATGAAGGCGGCCACAGGCACCAAGGTGAGAGCCAGGATGAAGCCCAGGGAGAAGTTGATGAGGGCGGTGCAACCCAGCAGCACGGCCAGGTACAGCACAGCCACCAGCTTCAGCACTTTCCAGCCCTGCTCCGTCCCCTCGCCTGACAGCAGCCTGCAACAAACAGCAAAACCTCAGGGCCAAAAAATCTTACTTAAACGTGTGTGTGCATGACTACTTCACTGTCATACACGATGTGGCAACTTCCTTGCTGTTAATATGTTATCGCATGTTCGCAAAAGCAGTTACTTTTTTCAGATTGTGTAAGCTCAATGTTCATATATGCAACATTAAAAATGCATGTGTCAAAAATCTGAGTGTAGCTACCTGTGTGTGTTATGAGGCAAAGCCAGGCCGGCCGTGTAAACAGCAATAGCTGTCAGGACCACAGCCTCGGTCTCAGACACCGGGAAGTGTTCCACAGCCATCTCCTGGAAGTGGATTGGCAGGGTGTACAGAGCTACTCCAGTCAGATGGCTGATCACCAGAGGAGTCAACACCGACAGCACTCCTGGACTGGACATCTGAGAGGAAGCACATTTGATTAAAGTGGTGATTTAACGGCCTCGGGATAAGTAAATAGTCGAATTTCTGCCCCATAATGTGTGTGCATCTGACCTGCTCAGCATCAGCAACTCCATCTTCTGTTCTTGGTGGAGGAGTCGCAAGTTGAACCCACAGGTCTAAGGCCTGCAACGTCGTCAAGGGCAAATCTGGCAAGCGAGTGCGTACCAATAGCAGCGTTACAATGAAATCTGTTCACATGCAATCAATAACGTGGGCTGCAATCAGGTTAGGTCTATCCATACACACACTGTGTGCATTCATTTGTTTTTCTCTGTCGTATTTTTGTATTAAATCAAACTGAAAGTAAAATAACTGAAAGGATACACGAAGCAGCAGGATGACGGTGAGGAGGCCGAAGGCTGGCATGTAGTAACCAATGGAGACAAAGTGAGAGAGGGATGGCATGAGGTAGAAGAAGTAGGACTGGTGAAGTCGCTCGAGGAGGTTATTCAGCTTACGATACATTCCTTCCAGGAGCCTAGAGGACATTCATGAAGACAAATAAAAGAAACAACTAAATCAGCAATTACGCATCAAATCTGCACACAAAAACACATGAAAACGCTCAAATCAAACACAGAAAGTCAGCATGAACTCGCTCTGACCTGCCAATGGTGGTGGCATCAGTCTTGTACTGGCGGAAACTGTTGACGCCCTTGATGGTGGCAGCCTCAATGTGGTATCGCAAGAAAAGACCATGATCCCCCCAAGACCGCCCACTGGCCTGCTTCATCACCATCAGCATCATGGTCTGGACTGAATGGCTGTAGCCTGACACGGTGTCCCAATCATTCCTCTGCAGCTGTAGAAACATGCACGGAGAAAGGCACGATTACACCGAGAGAACCTGGAACCATTCTGCTCACCAAACACGTGTTACGTTTCCGCTCCATCTCATCACAAGCCTTCACCTTGCCCTGGATGGTGCAGAGGACGCCGATCTTCTGACAGAAAGCGTAGAAGAGGTTGGCTAAATCCAGGTTTGGGAGCTGACCGTTGAGGCCTTCCAGTATCAGGTCCATGCTGGTGACGACATCACTGCTGAGCTCCAGGGACAGAGCTGCCTGGATTGAACCACCACGGCCTTGAAGTGGGGACCAGTCCATACCTGGATATGTCGTTTCAGAAGAAAGATTAACTGAGGAATGATTTTTTTGGCTTTCTGGATGAATGGCTTCAACAACCAACACTTGAGGAGAATTCTTACTAGTGATTACCTGTAGTGTTGGTGTGATGGTAACCCTCCAACCAGGCCTGCATTCCGATCAGATCGTGCTCGTTCACGAGGAAGATGATGTCCTTAGCCCAGTATATCTGATCTATTTAAGAATACAGCACAATTTAGAACAAGAGATGTCACTGTGATATCATTCACATGGCGGAGAGGGCCGTGGGTTCTCTACTCACGCCTGAAGTAATGTGCCAAGCCAAGTAGCAGCCCCACTGCCTGGTTGTTGTTGTTGCCTGGGGTGCAGGGGGCACTCAGCACCAGGGCCTCAGTCCGTGGTGCTCTGGGGGCTCGAAGGATCCCATATACGTTTGTGCCCATCACCATCTGACAGGAGAGAGGATGGAGTAAGATGAAGAGGAGCCATGGAATATACACAGAAATACACACAAAATATATCAGTAATTTATAAGGCTTAAATCACAAACGTACATATCTTTCTTTGTTTTCATCAGGGAAGGGCAGCGTGCGAGAGAACCTCTGGGTGAACACCTCCAGACCCCGATCCTGCATGGTCTTCACCAGCCAATTGACTGGCATCCCACTGCAGAGAAACAACTGGTCACATTAGACGGTTAAATAAAAGAGGAAACTTTCAAAACCCTGTCAGGTGCACTGTGCTCGGACATCTATTGTTAATCTGCTCAAAAACCTCAACATGTTATGATTAATAGTGTGTAAAATAGACTCAGACTGGTCTTACGCTACAAAATAAACAGTCCCAGCTGTTCATAACACCCCATCGTATTTGGCACAGGTCAGTGCAAGACCCTCAAAGCCCACGAAAACTAGTCATCATGATCAAATCAGCTTTTTCACTCATGTCATGCCTTGTTTCTGAACAGCTTTGTGTTGCTTACCCTGCTTTCTTCTTATGAGCTGAAAACTCTCTGGCCGTGGCCAGCGCCCTCTCCCCTGCCGGAAAGCGCTCCTCCACCATGGTAGACCCCATGGCATTCTCTGACATGTATGTCCGAAGAGTGAATGGCTCAAATGCTAACCCCATGAACCAGGCAACACCCGCCATGTAGCAGACCACACTAAGATGGAGAGTTAGAAGAAAAATGAAAGACTCGTGCAAGTTATTCAGTTCAATTCAATTCAATTTTATTTGTATAGCGCGAAATCACAACAGAAGTTGTCTCAGTACACTTTCCATATAGAGCTGGTAAAGGCCAAGCTCTTTTATCTACAGAGACCCGACAATTCCCTCATGAGCAAGCACTTGACGACAGTGGCGAGGAAAAACTTCCTTATGAGCCCAGGAGCACGTTGGGTGCATCTCAGATTTCACTTATAAATCATAAATATAAATCGTGACATGACTAAAAACTCACCAGATTGGGGCATTGAGGCGGGTTAGCAGGCTGATCAGAGCCCGTCTTCTGTTTGGGTCAGAGAGCAGTCCCATGTTGTTGTCCTCTGCTACGGATAAATAGATAGACTGGACCCTGAAGGCAGCACACGCACTGTAACTGTACCTATTACCTGTACACTTGAAATACATAATTTAAGACCAATTATTACTGAGACAGAAAGCCCAAGACTGAAAAGCATGACTTTTATCTATATCTGACGGCTCTAATATTCATATGTAGGTCATTACATGGTTTTCAATACAGGTCGAACTGAGAAATTGATTTTTGTCACCCATTGTCTTACGACCCATTGACAGCTGCGGTTAGCTTGCCGCTAGCTAGCTAGCTGGCTGGCTGGCTGTCTTCACGAGACGGTAAACTGCTTTAAACCGTTGTCCTCGATGAAGGTGATTATTATTCACAGTTACGTGGTTAATTTTTCAATATTTCACATAATACGTATAAAGACATACCTCTTTACAGGGTACAGCAGGTCACATCCACCTGCAGAGGAGGGGCTTTTTCACAGCAGCCGTTGCTAAATATTTTCGATTTCCTTGTTCCTGTGGAAACATTAATGTGACGGACCGACTTCCGGTTAAAAAATACCGGGAATAAAATAAACAAAAATAAGGAAGAAAAGCTCAATCTCATAAAAAATAATTACAGCATAAGGATTTAAACATTTAAAAGCATCTAAAACATTAATTGCTCCATATCTTTTCTTGTAGTTGTTTTTTTTTTTTTTATCTTTTTTTTTATTATTTTCATGGCTACCATTATGTTGGCATTAAGATTCAGGATTGCACCTTTAAATACTTAAATAACTAACGCAACCACTCAAAAATGACCATGCAAAGCACAAATGATGCTGGGTTAACATATTTATTGTTCACTTGACCATTAGTTTACTGTACAAAATGTAATTGTCATGACTATATATAAAAAAAAAACAATCACTCATTCTTCCATCTCCCATTAAGTCCAAAAACACCTTCCAGTCTGCCACTTAAACCACAGTCTAGATGTTCACCTGTCCTCTCTGCATCATTCTCCGGAGAGCACAGTAACCTCTTTGAGATGTTGTCGCACCACCTCATCCAGCACCTTGCTCACACCTTTACAGGCTGTCATGGCAGCTTCAATCAGAGCTTCTAAGTGGTCCTGATGTAGTCTGGCGTCCATCTGCAGCAGAGCGATCTGTCCGCCTCGGGGCAGCAGCGCTAAGGCCAGAGAGCTCACTCCCCCACTCTCCTCCGCATAGCAAAGGTCAGCGAGAGGTGTCTCATCCACAAACCCGACCGTGCAGGCGCACACGTAGTCCCGCATGGGGATGCCAGCGTCAATCACCGCCAGAGTGGCAGCATTTACACACACGCTGTAGTTTCCTCCATCTGACTGCAGAATCTGTTCGGAAAGAAAAGTTTGCATGCATATCAGCACAATAAAAAAATAAAATAAAATCCTAATATTAGCATTTTTCCCCAAGGATGACCCCAAGACTTCAACTCCCCCTCTCACTGTTCCACATTAACCTTGACAAAGATGTCTATTTGAGAGCGTGGGTAGAGCTGGGTCATCACAGCAGCTTCAAACGTCTGCTTCAGGTGGAGGCTCATCTCTGTAGACTTGCGGTCCCCGTGTGGTCTCCTCTTCCTCTCTGCTGTGCTGAACGTGGCCATGCTGTACTGACAGTTGATGACAGCTCGATCGTGGCGAGTCCGGCTGCGAGAACCTCGCATCTGCAGGTGACAAAACACGTCCTCGCGTCAGTCCTTTACGAATCAATTAAGATCTCATTTGCTCTTCCTACAGAACACTCCTGAGAAAACTTTGATTTTTAGGCACACCTGGGAAATCTAACGCTGTCCAATACACTGCAGGGAAATGTGCAGTGCTACAGCAGCACAGAGGATGGAGTAAGACGGATCAGTACAATATAATAATAAATGCATATAATAAGTGAAAGAGACAGTTGTGGAATTCACATTATTGCTCATACTAAATACTGCCAGTTTGTGTGTGCGGTCCACTGGAAACTGTGTTGACTGTAAAGTCTGACAGCAGCTGGACAGAAATAATTTGGGCTCTGGTGACTTATGATGGGTATCATTTCTTATCTTACAGATTAAAGAAATACGTAACTGATCTGTACTTTATTTCTATTTTTGATTATCAAAGTAATGATTGATCTAGAAACCTCAATCCAGTATTTCTCACTGTGCAAAACACTTAGACTGGATGATGTTTTCATCCTGATTGATTGACCTTTAATTTGAAATTTCCTTCTGTGTTTCCGCATTATGTGAACGTTCAAAACACGCACTGGACAGCTAAACACAAAAAAACATCCTGACATTACTGTGATTGACATTTCCTCTGGAGTGCGTACCAGTCTCACGGTTGTCTAACCCACCTGCCTCCCTCCATGCTACTTACCTCATGTGGGCCGTAAACCACAGCCAGAGCCTTCGTGTTTCCCTGCTCTAAATACGCGGAACCGTCGGCCTGAGCGAACACACCCATCCGGGCCTGGACCTTCCGCAGCTCGGTGGCTTTTCTTCCATCTAAACGGTATCCCTGATCAGACAGCAGCTCTAAGCCCGCCATGTTTCCGCAAACTATAACGCAATGACCCACGTGTTCGTCGCTGTACTACGTTACCCATACACCCACTTCTGGAGGGACTACGGCAAGCAAGAAAGCCCAAAATCGCCAGTTTTGGCATCGTTGTAACTATTATCGTTATCCTTCAGTATAAGTAAAATATGTGTTTAAGACATTTTTCTCTACATTAAATGGGGGAATAAAGTTTAAGGACAAGCCTTCCTCATTCGTTGAAATAAAATCTTAATTTTTAAATAAGAATTTATTAAAAAAAAGAAAGAAAGAAAGAAAGAAAGAAAGAACTGCATGGTCAGAGGACTCTTCATCTTTTAAATTTTACTTGGTCCTTAAACTGTTCTTTTACCTTATCACTGTTAATAATCCTCTTTTTATTATTGTTTACTTATTAGTCACTCACATTTAATACTCTGCGTCTGCATGAATGTACATTTCTTCTGTTCTGCAATAAATTAAATTGGCAACTATGAAAAAAACTGTACTGACTTACTTTACTATACACTGGGTTTGTTTGTTATATATACATGATTTAAAAAGTTAGTTCATAAGTGTTTCATGTGTGTGTCCCTGAAGGGTTCCCAAGTATATGGACATATCCCAAATGGCACATTTTAGCAACTGTGGATTTTCCTTCTTCATCCGTTTACACCAAACTACAGAACTATGAACTGTGATATGACCCTATTCACAGTGCTGAAAGTGAAAAATTGGCATTTGCTCTCATTTGCTGATTCGTAAGTGTTTTTTCGAGGACTGCTGTACACTTGTCATTGATCCAACATTTCTCAGCTACTCTGGACTTCTTTGTGCTTACACTCAGACCTGTGAACAGACCAGAGCTGCACGACAGTCGAGTCTCACGATGCATGGACAGTTACACAACTTCAACACTTTTAAAAATAAAATTTATTAGCATCTCTAATGTGTATAAATAAAAACATATATGAAACAATGAATATACGTATGATGTCATGAGTTTAACAATAAGAGGGTTACATGTGATACAAAGGAGCAGTCTTTATTTTAACCAGTGTACTGTGAGGAAAACTGTACCTTGAAATCAAAGCTTTCAAATATGCATACCTATAAGTTGCAAAACTACATTCTTTGATGAGAACGAATCAAAGACATCGGTTTGGGGCGGCAACAGGGCGACTATGGTAACGATGCAGTTTTGCTTTCCTGTTTCTTAAGATTTTAAAACATCTTCAATTTAATACATTACAAATATTTATTTTTAAAGGCCTCACTAACAATGTTGAGGCACAAAGCCACAACACTATTCACACCAACCTTCTCAAGTTTACGTTACACTCAATAAAAGTCCTCAAAAGGATTTCACCTCACTCTTCTCCATTGACTGAAGTCGCATTGTTCCACACTCAGAAGAAAGGGTCTTTCTAAGCAGACCTGAACTCTAGGGACAATATGATTATAATGTCTGACACAGCGACAAAAAATAGTAAGATACCCAATGACAAACTTTACATGTAACTGACAGATCCGAAAGGATCAATCAAACAAACAAATCCATTTGCATTTTACTAACGTAACAAGGTTTGTCATTTTCTGCGATGGCTTGCTGTGCCTGGGTCAGAATACCAAGAAGACAGTGAACGGATGTTACCGTGGGGGGTCCAAGGACTTGGCTCTCTGGGCAAAAAGCAAAGAAAGGAGAGGACCTCTCTTCTTGTGTCACCCATTGTCTTCTATTTGGTCATGCTTTCAACACTCAGCGCGTTGAGATGTCTTACAAAACTGACAGATATGCACATAGGACGAATGCCACCTCTGAAAGCTGGCCAGAATTTTACAATAGCCAATGTGAAGTGAACGTGTAACAGACCGTTAAATACACACCGCTGACGACCAGGGGGAGCAGTCTACAACCCACAGAGCTGCGTGTCAAACTGCCATAAACAAGTCAGTTACAATGTGTGTGGACTATTACTGGCCATTGTCTCAGTTTTTCCTCATAAATTGAAACAACATCCAAGACTAACTGCTTCAAAGTAAAAAAACAAACAAACAAACAAAATAAAACGGTGGGTAGGTACAAAAAAAAAAAAAGAAAAAGTGGTGTGTCTGCTTTAATACGCAGGTGTACGTGACAGTGAGAGGTTATCGGCACCCAAGGATCATGGCGACCTCATTCAGCCTGACGGAATGAAGGGACTATGTAGTAGATCTGAAAAACGATGGTCTCTGCTCCATCCCAAGTCTTTAGAAGAGTGCAAAGATCCCCTTATTTCCCTGATTTATCCATGTTCGCGCATCCTAAAACTCTGCGAACTCCTTTGCGCACTTTTCCGTTACAGAAACGCGGATTTCTTCCTCCTCGTAGTCGTCGAAGTTGCTGGTGTCCCCCGGGCCTCTGCACTTTGGTATGAACGGGGCTTCCACCTGCAGGAACGGGAGCAACACATGTTTTAATGCTCATATTTATGTCTACACTGCCAATCACAAGAACACCACTGACAGAGAAGGGAAAGAGAAATCTCTTCTGTATTATTCCTCTGAGGAAGGACTTTCAGCAACTTACCTTACCCTGTCAAAAGGCATCGAGACACTGGCAAGAACAAATGATGATAAAATACACTGAGTTCTGACAGCTTAAGGGGGTCCATGTGCTTTAAAGGGAGTGCTTGTCAGATGGTCGGTGTGGTGTGAGGGTCTGCCTCCACACTGACGGTGGAAATGGGGAGCTGGATCCAACAAAATATGTAAAGACTGAGGCTCAGGCTCGCTCCTCGAGGCACTTCGCCAGGTAACACAGTATGCAGGATCTGAACTTCTCTCTCAAGCTTTTCTTTTCATTCGCACAATGACCTTCATCGCTTTTTGTGTGTATTAAAGTGTAACACTATGAATTCGTTTGAGGAGAAGCTACTCGAAAGTGTGTGCTTCAATCCCCATTTTAACAATTATCACGTGTTCCCCCTCTGTCTGACAGCTTTTCAACGCAGCCCGGCATTAAAACCTACCTAATGTCATGGATTTTGCTTTGCAAATGCTTGTTAACCTTGGATTGAAGAAGCACCTTTGCTGGCTGAGGTTTTTCACACTTAGATGTTTGAGATGGACCAACACAAAGAGATTATTGCCAGTGGTGTAACCACACTGTGAAGCTGAACCTTTTGCAGATAATCCCTAATAACACACTTCTACATTCACTTACTCCTTCTCCTTGTTATATGCTGTGATTGTTTGACATTTAACTGATTAAAAACCTGTGATTGATATGAAACAGCTTATGAGCCTTGCTGAAATGTGATTATACACCATTTCCTGAGTATTCAAGCTGCCGAGCCTTTGTTCTCAGGTTAAACTCAGTCTATTGTCAATAAATGTCAGTGTCATTTCTGTGTGCATCACAGTTTCCATGTTTTCAAGACAGCACCCGGTGCAGAGTAATGTTCGCATCTTTTGAGGCTAAATCTCGACATGACACAAACACGGGTCTTTGGTGTGCTACTCCTTCAAAGTTGTCAGTCCACCTCCCTCGGCTGTGTATTTACTAAACATGTCGTGTGTCTGGCTGTCAGAGAAAAGAAAATGAAGGTGGAAAGATACAGAAAGATGCGGCTTTAGCCAGGATTCAAAAACATACAGGGATGTGTTTGTGTGCAGGACGAGCCACCTGAGCACACCTGAGCACACCTGAGGTCCTCTGCAACGTTCAAGACAATGAATTGTTTGAAATGTGCCATAAGGATAGACATTATCATCTTCTGCCATATTTGTAGTTGGTAAAGTATTATCGAAATATAGTCTCATATAATCATAAAGACAATCATAAATACAAAAACAAGGTAAAGACAGAAGAAAATGTGAGTGGAAATGGGTCTAAAATAGCCGACTTCAACAACACGACAGCCTAACAGCAGTATTCAAGCCTTCGTGGTGGACATTACCAAGCACCTCTCACCTCCAGCTCCAGCAGCTTCTCAGCTCTCTGCTTTCAAATGTGAAATCATCTGAAGCAATGAATTAAAGCTGTGGCAAGTGCAGCTGGAAACAGGAAACACTGTGCATGCTCCCACTTTGCAAGAACAAAAGCCTGCTGTGACATCTGAATATGCTGCTGAGTGTGAAACTCCTTCGGGCCATTGTTGCGAGGTTTCAGGACATGAAAAGGACCTCAGCATGTTTGCTATGCCATTTAATGTGGAACCAGCAGATGTGCATGACAGCCTACAAAGTGAAATCGTTGAACTGCAAAGCATCGACGAGCTCAAAGCTCAGTACAACAACCTCCCTCTGCTCAAGTTCTAAAAAAATGTTTGTCGCGAGGATTTTCCCCATTCTGCAGAGACACTCACTGAAGTTTGCATCTCTGTCTGGGACAACCTGCGACTTAAGGCTGGAAAGCTTTGAAGCTTCACAGTTTCCTTTTTTAAACTTTTGGGATTAAAAAGTGGATTAATCTTCACTTCAACCTGTCTGGAACAGCGAGCCGCGGAGGTGCCGACCTGTGCTGTAATTAGTCTCTCTTTGTTGATTTACTGCTTACTGGAGGGGAAATGTGCTTTGCTTCATGGACTTACAGTGAGAAGAAGGGGAAAAGAAAAGAGCCTGAACGAAAGGGAGTGTGGTGAGTGCTGAGTTCAGTAAGAGGCTGAACTGAAAACACACACAGGCACACACACTCTTGGTGCCTGCAGTTGCACGCTAGCTTACGGCAATGTGCAGTTTTCTGGTTGTTTGGGGCGAAGAAACACAGATGATCCCGCCGTCAAACTTGTGTGAGTCATACAAAAATACAAAGATTCTCTCTTTTTTGAGGGGGTAAACTACAATATGACAACGGATACTGGTACAGCCCTACTACTGTGAGCAGCTCTTCTCAAAACTGACTCTTGCAAAGACCTGGAAAAAGAGTGACCTGGAAAAACAGCTGCGAGTAGCATCATCATCATCATCATCATCATCATCACTACCATCTGACATCAGACGCCTCGCCAAAGAGAAGCCGTTCCAGCCATCGCATTAGAGGTAAGTGTGATATATGCGCTCAATAATTTAGAATGGCTCACAAAGGATGTCATAAAAATTGAAACGGCCCTTGATAAGGAAAAAGCTTCCGCCGCCACAGCTTTAAAAAGAAAACACAGCGGGACTGTATAATAATAAGGCTAAACAGATCAATGAGATCAAGCCCGGGCTAAATATCTGCTTCGATTAATCGAAGAACTCCATTATCACAGCTCACACCCAGCAGTGGAGCTGGGTGATTTCCAAGTGGAAAGAATAAAAAAAATCTATGACACACCAGTTGTGAAATCACTGTTAACGTTCAAGCAAAACATAGAGCTGCAAATGACGACCATCACACGGGACCATAAAGCATAACCGACGAACAGTCCTCAGATAACTTTCTATAAACAAATAATAGAAAATAATACTGCTGGGGCATCCTAACCGGGAACTTATCTACTAGGGAAGAATCAATATCAACAAATCAATATCTAATTAACTTGTTTTTATAGGGGTAACAGTGTTTGGAGTCATGACAAAACGTGCACTGGTGTCTTGCCTTTCGCTCGTAGATGGCGATCCAGTCTGTTGTGGCGAACCATTTGTGGCCCTTGATGTCGTTGACGCCGTTCTTCAGGTTGCCGTAGCGTTTTGTCAGATCCACCTGCAGCAGGTTTCTCAACAGATCCTTCAAGTCGGAGCTGAAGTGGGAGGGGAATCGCACCTAGAAAGAGGAGGAACAGATGAAATATGAGGTTTGTACATGCACGCGTACAGCGAATTATCTTCATCATGCAAACAAACACCTGCTTACCTTCCCAGACACGATCTTCTCATAGATCTGAATGGGCTGATCTGCAAAGAATGGAGGGTAGCCAGCTGCCATTTCATAGATGAGGACTCCGAGGGCCCACCAGTCCACAGCTTTGTTATAGCCCTGCAAAGACCCAAGACAGTCTCCACTGAGAGGACATAAAAACAAAACTTCTACTGCTCGCAGAATTCAAAGATTAGGCTCGGCTTTGACCAGTTTATTTACAACTAAGATTTTCTCTTGCTTCTGATGATATTATACATTTATGACATACATTTCTCTTTACTCTTTCTTCAACCTGACTCGTCTACTTTGGCGAGTGACTTCCTGGATATTCGTATTCATCCAGCTGTAGGTTTACTTGCCAGTGGAGAGAGCTGTTAGTCATAGTGTAGGGTGAGTCTTTCCGGTTGTTAAAAATGACACCATTGCACTTATGGTCTACTGAGGTATCTCTTCCTCTTTTAGAGTGGATTCTGGTTCAGCAGGCAAAGAAGCAAGTCTAGAAAAAAGCCTGACTTTCAATAAAGACGCTTGGCATAATTTCTGCTTTAAAACTCCTGTGTAGCTGTACTGGAAAACATTATTAAATATGGATCAGTTGCAGTTTCAGTCATCTACCAGAGGAACAATGATCTACTCCAAAAAACCAAAACAAAAAAACAGGAGCTCCATACTTTGCTGAGAATGATTTCTGGTGCCAGATACTCCGGTGTCCCGCACAACGTCCAGGTCCTGCCTTTTACCCGCTTGGCAAACCCAAAGTCTGTCACCTAGAGGCCAGGAGCATATGTAGAATGGTCAAAGTGTGGACTTATAGGACAGAGCAGCATTATATATTCATTTGTTTGGCTGCAGCTCACCTGAATGTAGCCGTGGTGGTCAATGAGAAGGTTCTCAGGTTTCAGATCTCTGTATATGAGATCTAGTGAATGGAGGTACTCAAATGTCAGAACTATCTGGGCGGCATAAAACCGTGCATGTGGCTCACTGTAGAGGAGGAAAGAAGGTGCTGAAAGCAGCGTGTTAAAACACAGCAGCCGAAATGAGCAGACAGCGTGACACTCACCTGAACCTTCCAATTCGTCTTAGGTGTGAGAACATCTCCCCTCCTGGAACGTACTCCATCACCATGTACAAATTGGAGTTGTCCTGCGAAAAGCGAAAGAAGACGCTTACAGCAGGCTCAAAACTAAAAAGGAATTTCAGATACTAAATTTAAAAAAAATCTTAAAAACGAGCCCAACGTACCTTGAACGCATACTCAAGTCTGACGAGAAAGGGGAAGCTCACGGCCTGTAATATCCTCTTCTCGTTTAATGTGTGTTCTATTTGCTTGAGTTTCACCACCTGACAGATAAAAAGAGATAAGCTGACCTTGTCGGGCAAATCTCACTTACTCTGCAGCAGAGATAACAGGCGCAGGAAAGGCAGCTTTGAGTTATTTATTTATTTTACTTGTGTCCCCTGGTAACAACGACAACAGGCTTAATGTCATTTTTAGGCAGATAAGAAGGTATTAGCGTGAAGTGAAAATTCGCCGCACATGTCAACAGCATTCATTGATTTGAAAATGTTCCACTGACCTTCTGCTTGTCCAGTATTTTCATGGCAAAGTATTGCTCTGTTCCTTTGTGTTTCACCAGCATGACTCTTCCAAATGAGCCGGTACCCAGGGTCTTTAATCTCTCAAAGTCATCTAGGCACGTTGTGCTCTATGGAAAGAACAACCTGTTAGCCTATTCTGTGACAACAATAATAATAATAAACTTTGTGTGTACGGTACTTTTCAAAGCAAAGTTACAAAGTGCTTTACATGACTGATGAAAATACTGATAATAATAAAACAGATGAAACATGTTGGGACTAAAACAGAGCGGTGGTACCATTAATAAAAGACTCTTTTTTTTTTAAAAAAAATAAAGTTTTGAGGAGTGATTTAAAAGATGTCACTGAGTCAGGCTGGCGCTTCCAGAGCTGAGGGGGCTCTGGCCGTCAGAGCCTGGTCACCTTTAGCGTGTTGTGTCAAAAACATCAAGTTTCCTCATCCTTACCTGTGGTGGGCATTCCCATTTCCGTAAGAAATCTTCTTTGGCTTTGGCTAGAAACTCTTTCACTAAAAAAAAAAGGGGGCAAAGACAGACCCAGTTAGCCTGCAGTTCTCGTCTGGTGACGTAAACACATTGGGGTTTTAGAACAAACTGGCAAAAAGACCAAACGCTATCGTACTGGAAGGGGAAAGGAAAAAAATGCAGGAAGTGGAAATTCAACTGTAAATCAACGGGAGAAGAATACGGGCAAAGTCAACTCTCATCTGGATAGAAATTAAATGGGATGCTAAAAATATCACACACTTTGTTCTCAAGAACAAAGCACACAAACACAAAACAACAACATCCAAGACAGGCGGACAAGTGATGCATGCCAAGACACTCAGTATATCTGTTTGTTATTTAGCAGCATTATTCCAAGGGGACGGGGGACACACAACACTTAGAATTACGGGAGAGGTTTCCCTGAGCATCTTGTGCATCACTTAACAAAGTCTGGGGGAAGGCTAGTATCAAAACACAGCATAAAAATGGAAAGCAAAAACAAACCAATGCATGGGAAATCCAGATTGAGAGAATGCGGATAACGAAAAGACGGACTTATTATCAAAGCACACAATAACGGCAAGCACATGTAGCAAGTCGTCACAATGAGACCAATGCCGTTCTGCCATTCTGGTCATCTTTTGGAGGAATGAGCATACCAAAAGTCTCTATTGATCACCAAGGTTTTGCAGGAACAATCACCCACATGGATGGTGATGATACGGAAGAGAAGACAGAGAGAAATATAGAGTTCATGTACATAACAACAAGTATATCACATCAACAAACATGAAGCATATGTAGTGAATAAAAGCAACAGGAATGAAAACAGAGTTGACATTCACCTGAGGAATTTAAACATAGACTGAGTGTCTGCTGTGGTGTTCGAAGAACAGGTGGACGAAACTGCCGTGTAGCAGAAATTCAGTCGTGCATATTAGGACAGATTGATAAGATAACGCTCCACGCTAGAGAACAAAATGTACTGTCTACTGCAAAGATTTAGGTTTTTGTAACACTTATAATGAGGGCTCATTTCCTGCATCTTCGTCTGGCAGCTGAACAGCTCCGATTTTACAAAGACTGCTTTGAGAAAAACAGCTGAAACAACTAGTAGTTGACAAAAAAAAGAAGAAGAATCTGTAAGTACTTTGATAACCAATTGATTGCAAGCGAGTGTCACTTCCTAGGTTCAGATTCTCAGTTCATCAAGGAAAATGTTTACATCACAGATTGTATAAAGTCTCTGTGACGTCGCCCATAGCTTTCTGAAGAGCCATTGTGAAACTCAGCGGCTCCGATCGTCCCCATCTTGGCAGTGCCTGACTCCGCCAAACTCGGAGGTGAAGCCTGGTTGTTGAAACCTAGCGGCTAGATGTCACTCAAAGCAGCCACGCCCTTAATTAGGCAGAACTTTAAGCCTTGATAAAATTCAGATGAGTGAGTTATATATAAAAATTCATGCCTGTACATTTGTCATGAACAGGCAAATTAGCTACTGAGACCAAAACCGTTTTTTGTACCACACTGTAAATATGGCTGTAAACATGGAGTCAGCCTCAAGTGGCCATTGGAGGAACTGCAGTTTTTGACACTTCAACATTGGCTTCATTTCTCAGCTTGATTTACATTTGAGAAGTCAAAGGTTTGCTATTTTTACATGAAACACGACTTAAACAATTAATCGAGAAAACAGCAGTTGTTGATTAATTTTCTGACAACTGACTAATCGTCAAACAAATGGTCCAAAGCCAGCCAACCCTTCTTGACAGCGTTACCAAAATCCAGACAAGCATGACATGGTTCAGTTATGTCGGTCGTCCTGTTACATTACAGAGTGAAATGCAATACGTGAGGACAGTGAAATAAAATAGGTGTCCTGATGGCAGCTGTTTAATCTCGCTGGGCAAGTGTGACTGCGTTGGGGCTGTTCCAACTGTTCCAGTTAATAGCAGCTATATACAGTAAACACAGGTACTCTAGTTTATATACAGCACTGTAGGTAACCCGGTCGTCTTGTCAGAGCTGCTACACTGCAGGTAAATCTGCAGCTCAGGGCACAGTGTCAGCTTAAACAGGTTTAACAGTTAGCCACGCCGCAGGATCTAGGGATCATTGTAACACTAAAAGAAATGCTTGGCAGTATGGGAACTATTGCTGATCTGATCATCTCTGTCTGTCTGAGTATCTCTGGCTGGCACTGCTCACTGTGTCTGCCTGGTCTCTCTCAACAGGTCCATAAATCTCAGAGCAACATATTCACTGCATCATAAAATTACGCTACTTTAAACAAACTAAGTGCATAACTGAACACATGCGACTCTCTGCATGCTTAAGATGGTAAAAATGCACGAAAGTAACGGGCAATTTCAGGGCAGAAGAGTCAAATTTTGGGCCATTAAATGCAATTAATTCTGCAGGAAACAATAAACACCTACAGCTTGGATGTTTACATGCAGCCATAGGCGAACATTTATGATCAATCACATGGTGTGCTCAACTATGACAAGCTGCACACATCAAAGCATACGAGTGCAAAGTAACACTGGCCTAGGCCTAGTTACGTCAAACCTTTCAAAGCTTGTAATACCCCTTATCCTCTGACGAAGGTCTGATGACAAGCTGCTCCAGTCAATGACGAGCTGAATGTGAGAAGTGAGCCATGGTGGACCTTTATCACAGCGCGATTAGAGAGGGGGGCTCTAAATGAACACAAGGGTCACAATTCAAGTGTGTTTGTGTGGGCGTGTGTGTATATGCTCGGAGGACAGTAGTAGCTCCCAGTTTTATGAATGGAAAGAGGGCATTTGTCATTTCTTCACCATATTTGGTCACAATGCTGTGCAGAGGGAAAGCTTTGTTTATGTAGCCTAGAATAAAATGTGGCAGCGAAGCCTGAGGCTGAAACAGTCCCACAGTGCCTCCAAGTCAAATTTACTGCCTATTTATAACAATTACTCAAGGGTTTGTGGTTTATTGCTGCAATTCTAAGTCCATCAGTGCAAAGTTTGTGTCTGATACAGCTAGCTGAGGCTGCGGCTAAACATGCAGGAACAACCTCATCATGATTGTTATTCACCCAATTCCAGGATGGCACCACGGAGGAGGGGATGAGGTGATGCTAGCCTGAAGACTTTTAGCTACTATCTAAGGCTTTGGATGGGAGGTGACTGCACGCCACAGATAACTGTGTGTGTGTACAGGCCTGAACAGCTACCACCATCAAGAGGCAATGAAATGACAGGGGCCTTCTGAAGGCTAATCCCCCCACTCACAGCTAAAGTTAGCAGGCTAGCTGGTCATCACGCTCGATCCTTCTTGTGCTCCAGTTGGCATGAAAACAGGCTCGAAACGTGTGAAATGATCAATACGGGGGGAAATTATCGATAAGCATTGCTTTCACGTCTCGGGAACAGGATTTAACAGGCTGTTGATACTGTCACTGCTCCCCTTCCCCACCCCCTTGCAGCCAAGAAAACCACAACATCCACGGGGTCTTCTTGCTACTAGCAAACTTAGCTAGGCCTTCTACTCATTTTACGTGCAAAAAGCACATTAACATGTCCTGCACGGTCATTTATCGATGACTAAAGGGCGAGTGTTTGCAGTGGTGGTGGGATAACCGAGCGGGGGATAACGGACGGCCCTCCTCTGCTTTACTGTAGCTGCCACTCAGGACAGTTTAAGTGTTATAACAGACTAGCTGTCTACATACAGGAGGCTTGATAAGTGTCAAATGCCTAAATACAACATAAAACACCGCCGAGGGCAAACAACAGTCCGGACTCACCGCTCTCTAGCTCGTTGCCCTTCTTGGCGGTGGCAGCGTTGCCCATGGTGTGGAAGACACGGCGGTCGCTCCGACTGAGAAGAGATGGCGGTGGCTAGCTAACCTTCCTACGGCTGATATTCCCGGGCTCCTTAAAATAGATGAACCTCAAATCGATGTTTTTAGTCGGTTCAAACGTACGGAAATAAAGCCCAGTATCCCTTCCAGCGGGACCCCTCGCTCTCCCTCTGTCTCTCCCTCTTTCCTGTCAAAGATTTCCGCTCTCGCTAGTTCACTAATGCCTGTGTGGCAGACATGAAGCTAGCGGTCACTTGTGTTTCGGACTCGCTGCTCCCCCCAACCCTCAGCCCTGTGCTGCGTTCACGGCATGGTTCGGATCCGGATTGGCCAGAGATGTCTGTGTGAAGATACCAAACTTGACTTGGCTTCCGCGTTTTTGAGGCATCACGATTGCATTCACAGATATGGGATGACATTTGAGTACACGTTTGCTGACTTTACCGGAGGCTAAATATAACTTAGACAGGCGTCTTTGTTTGATTTGCACTTTGGCGCTAATGCAGTTGGTATAAACGCAGCCTCAGGTGTGTTTTTATGGTGTAAAGACTAATATTTTGTCGCCATTATGATTTTGAGTCATTTCAGTGTTTAGTAGGCCTGAGGCATGTTGCTTTTAAGTGGCCCTATAAACGTTCACCCCATGATAGTTACACCTTTTTATTAGCTGCACATATGCTGCATGATTATGTGCATTACATAAAGTTTATGCACTTAAACACGACAAGCAAGAAGGATTTAACGGAGTATATTTAACAAGAACTTCGTGTAACATAAATCTCCAGAGAAAATGAAATACTTGGCCAGAAACAGTGGTGGAAGACGTCAAGTCAATTTTATTTGAATAGCCCAAAAATTTCAAATCACAAGTTCTCCAATTAGTGAAGTAAAAGTAATAATGTAAGAATGTTAAAATAAAACTGCAATAATACTGCATAAGTAAAAGTCTTGCATTCAAGAGTAGAAGCTTCTGAACTGTGATGAATATAAGTATAAAAAAGGGTAAATTTAAAATACTCAAGTGAAGTAGAAATATCTCAAAATTGCTGTGAAGTACAGCACTTGAGTAAACAGCTACTTTCCACCACTGCTAAGCCAGCTCTTAATGGGTACTACTGCAGTTTTATGGCTCATGGACTAAAAGAGTTGCCATTATGACCTAACATTTTAATTTTCAGTTTAGGAAAGATTTTGTTTTTAAGCTATCCAACAAAACTTTTCATCCCTGACAATCACTTTTCTATTAACTGCATATATGATCACCTTGACTCACTGTCACAGTATTCAAATTTATGCAGTTACATGTAGCATGAAGCATGAAGGACTTGACAATATTTAGATGGAACTTCATAAAAAAAAAAACCTAAAAATTACCCAAAGACAAAAATTAGGCCAGAATCAGTGGAGAATAGCATCACTTAATTTTATTATAATCCAAAATTAGAAATCACTTCAGAAGAACAGAACACACACAAAAAAAAAGAAGTACTCACATCCTCTACTTAAGTAAAAGTAATAATACCACAATGTAAAAAGACATTCACATCTGAGACAAATCAATCGCATTAATACGTAATATGTGAAATACATTACCAGTAGAATATAAAAAATAAAATATGTAATTTGTTCAAAGCTGTCTCAGCTCCCGTTCACTTTCTCAAAGTGAGACCACATTTAACTGCATCCAGTCAAAATTAGATAGTTCATACATTTGCAGCCTGATGTTATAATAGGGCCCTGCAGCATTCATTCAGCTAATCACTGTAGCAACCACAGTGAGCCCCACAGGTAAAGCCGTACAACTTTTCGGGTTTTGTTTCAGCTCGATGTTAGCTGTAGTAATGAGGTGCAATTCTGAGGTGCTGGTACTTTGCTTGAATATTTCCATTTCATGCTCTGCCCCAAAGGGAGAACCTGAGCACACTTCCAGTTAAGGTTGAAGGCAGCCGTTGGCCTATGAAGTCTTTACTGAGAAAATCTGTGAAAGCACTGGATATGAAAAAAAAACAAAACAAGGTATTGTAAAATATTCTCTCTCTGCTTGATAGCAGATCGGACAGGGTGGATAACAGTGTCGGTTAAACTGTGTCTGCTGTGGAAAGACGCCACAATGGGCTGATTATAGCAACAGAGTACTCAGATGTAACCAAGGCCTGATTCAAGAGGGGGCAACGTTTCCATTTAAGATTAAAAATATGTGAATATATTTCCTTTTGAAGTAAAATTCATCGAACTACCACACGGTATACAGAAAACTGTGCCTATCAGGATGCTCTTTTAAACTGCTTTTTTAATCTTATTTAGTTTGCTACATGTGTATATACATATGTAACATGTGTGTTTCTCTGTATGAATTGATCAAACTTTTTACGGTTTACTTTCTCATGTATATAACTGTTTTGTTTGTTTTTTTCCTTGTAAAGCTCTTCATTATCTCAGGTTTTAATAAATATTCCATTATTATTATTTTTATATAACTACAAAATTAAAATATTTGCATGTGATCACATAAGTAGTAGCAAATATTTAGTAATATAAAATAATATTGTATGTAAAATTCTACTTTGAAATAAAGAGTAACATATAATAATGATACTGTGAAAGGGGTCATTCTGTTTTGATGTACAGTTTGATGATAACATTTATGTACTCTTTTGTACAATTTTGAATGCAGATATTTTAATAGGGTATTTATACACTGTTGTACTGTAGTTTTACTTTAGCTTAAGTAAAGAATCTGAATTCTTCTACTGATCAACCATTGACTATTTCAAGCCCGAACGGTCAGATGTCCCATCAGCCCAGTGTCATGAAACTGCAAGTGTAGAAATGCTTGGATAACCAGAGATAAGCTGAGGAGTAATGTACCAGGTAATGCAGAGTGAAGGTTACTACAGCAGTTATGGCTGGGATGGCAGAACTGCTCAGCCCTCTGCAGATATCACGGGTCTAATTAGCATTGTGTGGGATGGGAGGTTCCCTCCTTCACTGACACGCAGCCAGCTGTCATATTTTGATAAGGTGTCGGATGATTGGTGTTTCCCGTTTGAATGCTGGCTCACTGCATCGCCTGATCTCCTCTGTGGGCTGAAAAAGCCTCTTCTGTTCCTCCTCAGATATGCTTATTTATGGGTTCTCTCCATGAAATATTTGAGACAAGGCCAAGTGTTAAATACGCCTCATAGGCCTGCAGCTAGGTTTTATTTTTCTGATTGATTTATCTTATTATTGAGTTCAAGGTGACACTTTCAGATGTTTTGTGCAACCAACAAGCAAAAACCTGAGGATATGCAAATTTTAATGATATGAAAGAGAGAAAAGCAGAAAATCCTCATATTTGAGAAACCAGAGAATAATTTGTATTTTTTTAAATGACTTGAATTATTAATTTATAATCAAAATAGGTGCAGATATATTGTCTGTTGATCAACTAATTGGCTAAGTGACAAAGCCTTTCAGCGCTACAGTGTTTTGTGCGACATCTTGAACTCTTTTATTCCAAACTCTCCAACTCCCTCTCAGTTTGTCATCAACATTTATACTATTAATATCTTCAGAACATTTCAGCAAAGTTCAGGCTGATTTACATGGTGTGTAAGTCACTCGTTTCCATTCAGAATAGGTCAACATTCAAGATGCCAGTTAATGAAGCTCTTGAAAGACACTTTTCTTACCGCGTGGACTTACAGAACGACATAAACAGTGGTGGACTATAACCGCATTACATTTACTCAAGCACAGTACTTAAGAACACATTTGAGGTACTTGTATTTAACTTGAGTATTTTCCATTTCCAACTTCATGCTTCTAATCCACTGCAGGTCAGAGGGAATGAATGTACTTTGGACTCCACTACATTTATTTTACAACTTTAACTATTCAGCGTCCGATCTCACACACAAAACATATGATTATCTTAAATAAAAAAAA
Source organism: Chaetodon auriga (assembly GCF_051107435.1). Classification (NCBI taxonomy): domain Eukaryota; kingdom Metazoa; phylum Chordata; class Actinopteri; order Chaetodontiformes; family Chaetodontidae; genus Chaetodon; species Chaetodon auriga. The sequence continues at coordinate 16,117,290 of NC_135085.1, forward strand.
TAAGATGCATTCTTACAGATTATACTAATATTATTTAAAATGTACAATAAAAAATATTGTTCAAATTATCTGCTACAATAGTAAAATGCTGTTTACACATGAATACATCAATAATCTGGTAATATGATATCTGATGCTACAACACAGGGGGCAATTTTCTGCATTTGAGTGCTTTTACTTTTGATACCTAAAGTGCATTTTGCTGACAATACTTCCTTTAAGAAACATTTTCAATGCAGGTAATGGAGTACTTTCACAGTACAGGATCTGAATACTTCCCCCACCACAGCATATAAACTGCTGTTGTGTAACATTACTTTGTGCTCTCCTCTGGTTGCCAAGCATCAAGCTGTGTTGAAATTATACTTTACTGCACAAGAGGGCAGCAGATCTCTGTTACATAATCTGTGCGGAAAGCCTGTGTCATTTCTGTGTGCACTGACGTGTTTGCCTTGACTGCAGTCACAGGGTCTTGATTTAAGTTCTTGACTTAAGCTCATTGTGGTCACTTATCCTTAATTATATTGCATTTGGCTGATGCAAGTCTGCTGATTGTCTGCTGTGTGATTTTTAGCTTTACAAACACTGCTTTCCCTTGTAACTCGGTTGCACGTTTTGTGACATGTGATAGTGCGGCGTGTCCTGTAAGAGCTGCGGTATGTCTGATGCTTAAAATAAAGAAGCATTTTGTGTATCCATAAGTGCCCAAAAGTTTTTTACTCATCAAATAAAGTACAGTGCTTCATGTTGTTTTTCACAGAAAATGCCTTGCTAGCCTGTGAAGAGATATTTTGGTTATTGAATACGACGCTCATCTGTTTTCACTCTTTTATCTCCTCATTTCTCCCTTCTTTCTATTTTCTTCCCAAGAAACAGCATGTCATGTTCATCCCAGCTGACCAGCTGCGCTCCATATTGGCTTTCTTATGTTCGTTGCAAACAGGCTCGGCTGCGCTTCAAAGGGAATGATTTATGCCCTTAAATGAATGAATGAAAAGCCATATCATTCCTGTTTTCAGATTTGGTCTGTTTAGAGCTGTAACTATAGACTGCTCTGCATTATTTCAGCCGGATACATTCATCTAGTTTGAACAACACACATGATAATTATTATGTTGATTTCACTGCTGTAACCAAGCATCAAGCTTCACTTGTTTACAAAAATGGCCCGTGTTAAACATATTGTAACTTTAACACTATTTTAAGCCTTTATTTGTCCAGGCAATTGAAATATTGGGTAGAGTGGCTGCATTTCAGACACACCCTGCTACACATTCACACAGGAGCTGCCTAGTACTACCACAGATTTCCTCTGTTGGCTACCGACCAACTCCACTCCAGTGGTTGGGGCTTGAGTGCCTTCCTCCACAGCACATCAACTGAATTTATAGGGAGTGGGGTGTGTGATATTTGCAGCTCTCCAGCTTCTGGTTGTCACTGGATCCCTAAATTTCCTTCCTCTTGCTGGGATTCAAACCAGCAACATTGCAATGGCAAGCTCGCTTCTATCATTTTAAAATTAATGGGACTCGGAGAGTACAATTATTCGATTCATTCTGCTCAAAAATCAGTCTTTTTATGTCTTTCTTTGTGGGTGTGGCGAGCATGTTGAGTTGGCACTGCTTGTATGAAGGCTTTTGCAACTAAGCCTGATTTATTACAGCTTTGCTGATTAAAAAAATGAGAGCAAATTATGTCTTAATGTGGTAAAAAAGCAGCACTATTTCAACGTTGTGAGCTTGTTAAAGAAAGAAAGAAAAGGTTATAAGTTGCAGACAGTCAGAGATGATCTGGTTATCTCCTTTTTATCAGTCACCAGCTCCTATTAGGATGTTCCATGTGGTTCCAGGACATTACCCATTTCCTCCTCTGTATATCAAAGCCTCTAGGTCCCCCTCCCTCCCCCAGCCTAATTCACTCCAGATGAGCACAATGGGACATTTGATTTAGTGTGCAAAGACACATGTATACAGCTGTGTCAGGCTGCCTCAAACAGCTGGCGCAGAGCTTCAGTACAACTTTTAATCATGCATTTGTTTATGTAATTAAGACTTAAAAAAAAAAAAAAAAAAAAAAAAACATCACTGAGGACTGTATTGTATTGTCCTCAGCTGCAGACCGATCAGATATTTCAGTATGATGTAGGTCCTGTCTTTGTTTTAGCTCGCACTGCTAGCATGGTTTAATGATATGCAGGTGATACAAATCATGCGCAAACTGCAGAAGGTCTTCCAAGTGTGTGTCAACACACATGACAGCTCTCCCGCTGAATATATTTCTGTTGAATATGTACTTTGGATCCTAGACAAGAGGCTCAAATGACCTGTTGCAAAGGCCTAAAATCTGATTTTATAACTTACATGAAGTTAAATGTTTTATCGGCTTTAATAAGATGTTCAAAACCTGAGACAGGAGGGAAAAAAAAGAAGGAAACATGAGCCATAAGTATGCAGAACCCGCCTTATCCTCACTTCCTTTTTTTTTTTATATATATAGCTATCAAGTATTGATGCCTGTATTTCCAGCTTGGTGCCCTCTTCCTGTGTTAGCTCCAAGCTGGGTGAGCTATGGGCATTGAGGGGTATCATATATATACAGTAACGTCTGTCTGGGAATGTTGATCTGAAAACCATGAGGGCTTGTCTCTATTCAATCTGTACTCACGGTACTAGGTCTCCTTCACGGCTTCATGCGGGGAATATCCAAGTTTTTTGTCCTTTGGCAGGCTCAGTGGTGCACTACAACATAAATGCCTGTAATTTCACAACCACAAGATAATGTATTCTTACCAACAGAGGATGGTCTCAAAGTGCTCAGACAGTTGCACAGGCAGCTAATTTGGGATAGATGCACAATATCCCTTTGAAGTTGTGCTTTAGTGCTGGTGCTCAGAACAGCCTCTCTGTAGTGCACTGTTTTAGTTGCTGAGGGGAAGGTAATGTTGCATTTGATTAAGTGGAGGGTTGATTCATTAACAAAACAGGGCACGCACGAGGAAGTGCAAAGTATGGCAAGAAAGGTCCAGGTCACCTTTCCAGAGTCATACTTGTATACTCCTTTTCAAAGAACTGTATTATTTTCTTCCTTGACAGAGAGAACAATGCGTGTATGGGGGGTGAAGGAGATTGGAGGGTGGGGGGCTGCAAGCATTCAGTGTTTTTCTTCAGTTTTTCCTCATAGATAAAGTGATTCATGCTTACTGTGAGGGTTGAAAATATTGGCCAAAGCAGTGCAGACACAGAGAAACCCAGTCAGTGTCTTTTCCACTGCTGCTTTTCAGAGATGGCAGAGATCATGGGAGGATAACACTGCACAACATGGCCGCCCCAAACCAGATCAAAGCAAAGACAATCAAAGCCAGAGAGAAAGCTACAGCAGTAAGCCCTTTTAAATGTCTGCCTCCTCCGTCCCAGCTGAGCAAGAGTGTTACCCTCAACTCAACTGTTTCCATCCCCAATCTTTCCACTTCTGGGGCCGACATAAGCCCCTTTTGCATGAGTGCTGGACAGTGAGTAGGCCGGACATACATAAATCCTTCAAAGCAATGTAAACAGTGCAGTGAATGACCTATGATAATATTAAACCTGAGCCATCGTGCTGTAAAGCCTATGTAATGCCAGAACTGATAAGACATGACAATGGTCGTAATCATTTATGGCGCAGGGTTTAGACTATAACATCATCATGACAAACGACTTGTCATGAGTCACATATGGTTTTACATGAAAGGGCGTAACCACAGGGCTCGCACACTGCGCTGCCATAGCAGATTTAAAGTTTTTTGCCTGTTTTCTCACATAGGTTACAATGCAGGCTGTAGAAATCCAATGACAGCCCGCCATACATCTCAGAATTCAAGCCTCCTTGACTTTTCAGCCTTTGACCTTTGACCCCCCTTTGCCTTGCGCCCATATGTTTTTAGATTGATGAATGTATTTTTTCTACCTCCCAGACAGCTACTGGTTTCAGTTCATTTCACTATGGTATGAAAATCAACATCAGAGACTAGCTTGAAAAGGGTAATCCATCATAATGGACGTTTAGTCATCATTATTCTTAGTGAAGGTTGTGTTAATGGTTGCATGGTAATGCACTTGAAAGGCTTGGATTGTTTTAAAATGTTTTCAAGTGCTGATGGGAAGCTCCAACGACCAAGACTGGCTCAGACGGCAGCTCCTTAACAGGGAATGTTTAAATGCACCGAGCTACCAAATTCATATTTTCATCAAGTGAAGTGAATTAAAATTACATTAAACCGGCAATTTTCTATGTTGATTTTTTTTTAGGAGTAAGATCCAGCTCTGCAGCTCATAGCTTTCACTGCTCTCATGGCTGTATAATAAGTAGTGAACGGAACTACCATGACATCACCCACTAGTTTGTGGACTATCATTTTCAAGCCTCAAGTTTGGCATTACGTGCATTGCCATCTTGGTTTTTTGGAGCCAGAGTGAGTAAGTTGTATTATTATTAATGTTTAGGTACATTATTCAATCCAAAAAATGTTTTATGTAATTATTCGAGCTTTGCCTGTATGTCCACACACACGGCAAATATCAGTATGTGAATGAGGGAGGTTGTCAGTGTTCCAGCGATACAAGAGCTGCTTTGATAGGACATCTTGAGCCTCAGTGATATCAAAAACTGTCCAGATGGTGTAAAACCAAAAATACTAAGTTGCACTTTATCGGTCCCCTGAGGGCAATTATTATTTAGTTATTCTATTTATAAGCAGCCAAAAAGTAGAACCAACTCAAGAACTGACAGGAATGTCAGGAGAATGTTTGCAAAATGCTTGTCTTCCAGGCTTGAATCAAAAATTCCCTCCAGCACTTGAATGCACCACCTGGAATATGCTTCTAAGCAATCCATAGCTTTGGCTGTCTTACCACGCCATGCTACTATTAACTTAATAATTTATAAATAATGTCCAAAAAAAATGCCATAACTATCTGGGGCAAGTTTCCAAAAATGTGCAAGTTCATTCTGATCTGACTTTAAACAGTAAACAGTGGCTCCTCTGAAGGCACGAAAAACACATTGATCAAATTGATTGTTAAACCCTGTGTATGTTTTGGGAAATGTTTGGCAGTAGCATACAACACATTTTCTGCAGTAGTAAATGGGCAACCTGCAAAAACACAATCCTGTCGAAATATCCACAGCCTCTGCTTCTGACTGTGCAGTCTTAGATGTTTGTTTTCGCCTCAGGGACAGAGGTGACATGTAGACAGAAGCGCCTCCCAGGGACAGGTTTACTTCAGGGAGCGTGGATCAAATGTTTCACCTGGACCTGCAGCAGTAGGGGACAAACCTGTATCAATTAAGAGCATCGTAATGATTACGAGTGAGATCAAACACCCGACCTGGCGCTGCTTGTCAATTCCACAGACAGCAGCTTTTGGAGTGCCTTGAATGTCTGTGAGAGCGAGGATGAGCACGCTGAGGGGGAACTCTCATTCTGATGATGTTTCATCAATCTGTTTGAAGTTTTTTTTTTTTTTTTGGGGGGGGGGGGGTCCTTTTTTCTTTTGGGCCGAGCTCTTGCTTGGTTTGCAAAAGCTTTCAATCTTGGTGACTCATAGCAATATTTTGCTGTCCTAAGTGTCCTTGAACTAGGATTAAAGCAAGCCGATAGCTCCTCATGGTGATAGTTGAAATCCTATGGTACCTAAAAGTACAATTCAATTAAACCGAGCTACAGGTTAAGTGGTTTGCTGGCTGATTTGTGTGGGGGTTCCAGAGACGGGTCAAATTGAAAATAACTGTATAGATGATAGTTGTCTTATCAGGTTCATCTTGGCCACGTTTCTGACTTAACCGTAAGTCTGTATTTATTCTCAGTAGTGCACAGCTCACCCTGTCAGGCAGCTGCTGCTTATTTTTATCTTTAGCACGGCTTTGTATTATTTCTTTTTTTTTTATCAATAGAGTCTCTAAGTTTGTGACAGTTCAGTTGTATTATCTTTCATATTGCACTGTGTTCCCACTCCTTAGCTCTGTAAGACTGTTTGGCATCGGCACAGCAGACTGCGGTTGTGTGTTTCAAGCAAATAAAATGACTGCTGCCTCTGCTCTAAATATTTAGCCATTGCAAACCTGCAGTTCGTGCACTGTGTCTGCTTTAATAAAATGTGACTGTGTCTGGATTTAAACCCCTTTCACGTTATTACAGTTTTCAAATAGCTCTAAATTTTGCCTTGGACATGAGAGACAGTTTTGGCCTAAGGTACCAGTGTTCAGCAGGGAATGGGCTTGTTAAATAGCTTAAAATCAGAACTGAGAAGTCTGCACAGACTTCTCACACATACTGCTCAAGACATTGGCGATTCCAGGAGTTCTTTCTGATCTTTTGGTATTCATCTTGACTCCAACTTTCCCTTTGCAAATCTACAGAGTGGTATTCTCCACTCATCTCAGTTTTTTTGAACCCTCCTGATGGCTCTGCTTCCTATGTTCAACATCTTTTTGTAGCCTGGGTCTGCCTGCTACCATTGTAATTAAGACCAAGAATTATCAGACCCGAATCGTGTGAAAGGCTCATAAAGCACCGCTGAATTTACAATTCAGTATGCCAGGGGCCAGCTCAGTTACAGACTTAATTCATATTCCCTTTGTTCGTCTCCAATCTCACAGAGGGCTTGAGGCAGCTGAAGGACTGGTGGGTCTAGTGACAATATAACAGGTATTAAATAGACCATTTCCAGTGTCACCATGTGGTAACTGAAGGCTTCAAAGAGCCAACAATTTGCTATGAAATTAAACCAGGGATCAGTCTGGCCCACATGATACTGTATATCTTCAGCACTGCAATGTGAAATGTTATGATGCAGACATTTAGCATGCCCACAACAGAGACCCCTAAACAACATTATTTTCTTAGATATTAGTCCACTGTGGCAATCATGTGAGAGAGTTATGTTCACCCGCACTGTCTATAAATCATGTGTTTCCTGTGCATGTGGCGTGGACTGGAGTGTGCTACACCATCCGTTTTGCTTTCTTTTTTTGGCTCAAGCCCTCTAATAGGCTGTTTCAGGTCTATTTCTGTAAACATGGCAGAAATTATGCTTCCTAAACTTGCAAGTAAAAGGATTCTCTTTGCAAAGCCTGTTTGGTATTCCAGTCATTCCCAGCTGAACCATCTGGTGGCGGTCTTTGCACTCTCCCTGTGGAACATTACTCTTAGTGATCTTGTTGTCCTATCACTTGCTACCTCATTAAAATGAGTGATGATAATAAATCCCACAGGCCACGTGCAATGAAATCCTATTGATCTGCATATCCCCAACATCACATGCATACATATCAACGCACAAACAAGCCCACGCAGAAGCAGTGTGAACCACTCTACTGTTAATTTATTTCATTTCAAATTCCTTTTCACAGTCCAGCACCTTTGTAGGTGCTCAACACATGAACGGTATAGACCCACACTGAAGGCTGAGTTTTCAGAAAGCAAACCAAAGAGGAAGGTTTAATCAGCCAAGGTCACCGTGTGTTGCCATGCACTGTTGTTGAAGGAGGTTGTGGGAACAGAGGGAACATCTCTCATCTGTATTCTCTTCAGATGGCTTGCATTAGAAGATAATGCATATACAGATTTTTTCCCCCCAGAATTAAAAGCCAGATGTCATGCTAACAGACACACACATCCTCACCACAGTAAAATATTATTTATAGCTCTGCAGTCAGGATAACTAATGCCTCGTGCTTAGCAATCACTCACTGTGAACAATGCTAAAATAGTCTTCATTTTGAATTTGTTGGCAATAATCCACTTCCGCCCATGTACCAGAATGTATCTGTCTCCTTACCTCTGCTCACACACACACACACACACACACACACACACACTAGAACGATAAACATTAAATGATTTAACAGAGAGCAACAATAAAATGCTGTTTCTGTGATTTTAATCTCTTCGTGGGCTCTTTTATTTCTGGATATTGGTATGAACGTTAGAGGAACTGAGTAAAGGGACTTTTACTGCACACTGCATGAATACAATAGACTAGGCCGTTTCTTTAATAAATCCTTCACTTTAAAGATCATTTTCCTTAATGCTGAATGCACAGAGAATGCACAGCCTACGGCATGTGAATGTTTCATGTAATGTTAGACGTGAAATGCTTGAATAGTAAATGCAGTTAATTAATAATTTCATACCGAGGTGAAAAATGAAATCCTGCATTTACATTATATATGGAATATCAAATAACATTTCAGACAGAAACACACACACACACTCACACAGACGTATGCTGATGACAGGTTACAGATCAGAAGCTTTTCTTACAGAGAGGGGTTTTTTTTAATGCATTTCACTTCATTTAATGGAGTTATGATAAATTCATGCTTGCAGAGCGTCACTGTATCAGCAGATACATTTGACAATATGACGTGTTCATACATTTTGTTGTGTGGCAGAAATCCCAGATCCATCCTAAAGTGGCAATTGACTGAGCTGCAGATACGAAGCTGCAGAGAGCCTTTCAGCTGTTTTACATAGAGAACAGAGGCTTTGATGTCCCCCAATGAATTGTGCTGCAATAACTGTGTCTCAATAGAAGAAATAACATCAACACATCGCAGGTACAAGCAATGCAATGATATGACAGCGGTGTGTCATGCAATATTTGATTATGCTAATGCACCAAACAAATAAGGCCAAGGCATGAATAGAGACGCCAAAGAGCAGTTTAATATGACTGTTTCTTTCACTTTGAGACCAGCTACAATAATTATTCTTGGGATTTGTACTTTGCAAAAGAGAACACATATCCTGCCTTGTCACCCAATAATACTCCAACTTCCTTTAAAACCCCTGATGGGATCATACAAGCTGTAGTATGAAGTATTCTGCCCTACAAAGAGAGAGAGGATTACCTGCAAAAAGGGTTTCATGTTTTCAGGCCCGCTAGAAAACTTTACAGAAAGTAATGCCTCCCTTTTATGTCTTCTTCGGCTGATAATTTTAGCTAAAAAATGATTGCCATAATACCCACATCACAGAGTAGTACAAGAAAATGTGCTCTATCTTGTCTGTTTAAACAGTTTGTTTAAGAAAATAAACTTTATTATTTACAGTTAATAGCTTATATGATTTTGGTTAATGTTTTGCTCGGTGCGGTGTCTGTCTGTCCAACCATTCCTACTATTAATAGAATGGATTCAATTTATTTACATTTTAACACATTCATACATGTAATTTAATGGTAGCCTGAGCAGACCAAAAGAATTCAGCTTAAGATCTGCAAAGCTACTTATCCATACAGATTGGATTGCACCACTGTCTAATTTAGTTACATAGAATAGCTAACTAAATAACCAAGTTCATAAGAATCTATATTTTTCAATTACAGATAAGAGCTAGGGAAAATCAATGAGTAAATTTAGTTAAGCTCTCACTTTAGCTGTCCTTACTGTGGTTTTTAGCTCTGTTTTGGAGCTGTTTTTTTTATGGTATATACACATAAAAAAACACACACACATATATGTGTATATATATTCACTATATATAGTGAAGCAAATATCAAAAAATCAGGCTCGGTTTATGTATATACATTTGCAATTTGCCTTTGTATGGCAGTATTGATGTATGTTGGAATAAAATCCTAAAGAAAAGGGCTAAGGGTCTTTATCGGTTGAATATTTGCCCTGACATATTTTGCCAAATCACAGTTCTTTTGGGTAACCTTTTTGAGCTTGTGCCCATATTATTGCACTCTGTCCTGTCATTATAATTCCACACAACGGAAAAGCTCTCTGAGCCTGTGCCAGCCAGCTATACTTAGAGCGGAAGACATTAAATGGAGACATACCTGAAGTGACACAAACTTGGCAGAGCCGAAATAGTTTCCAGATAGTTAATTAACCTTAGTGACTGGTACAGCAGTCATGCGTGGCTGGTCAGTCGCAACCTGTGCAGGGATAAATACAACCAGTCATGTTGACATGTCACAGTACATATATGTCATGTGTGTACTGCCAGCTCTTACACTTTGTTTAGAGCTGAGCTCACGGAGTATTTTCATCATGGAGTGGAAAATGGTGCATAGCCGTAACGTTATGCAAACATACCAGAAGTCTCTCTGCCCATAATTAACTCAAGTAGTTTAAGATGGGAGTTATGTGGACTGGTGATACAACCTATGTTTTCTGCTCATTTTTGATAATCATAACATATATATGTATAAAATCTAGACTTAAAGGGCCAGTTCACACAAATGACAAAGAATTAACCCGACATATTTTGTCACTTCCCTGTAGTGGTACTCAGCCATGGAGTTCATTTTGGTTCAATTTTCCAGATTTAGAGATTTCTGCCTCCACAGAAATATAATGGAGGTGTATGGAATTTGCATGTGGCACTGAAAGCATTAAAAAAAAATAATCTTGAATAATCGATTCATGAAGAAAAAAAAATTTGGTTCCAGCTCCTTAAATGAGTGTTTACTGCTTTTCTTCACCAAACAGACTGTCAGCTGAATATATTTGGGTGATGGACTGTTTTGTCAGGCAAAAACATGACATTTAAATGTGTCACCTCGGGTTCTGGGAAGTTGTGTTGGTGGACAGTTTTCACTATTTTCTGACATTTTTTAGACCTAATAATGAATCCATTAATTAAGAAAAGAGCTGACAAATGAACTGCAAATCAAAGTAATTGTTAATTGCAGCCTCACTTGAGATTATTTCTAGGATGGCAAGTGAATGAATACATTATTGCATTACTCTGCTGGAGAGCAGTTTTAGTGCAGATAGGTAGTGAAAACCACCCTCACGTTTGAAGTGTTGCAGTGGTTTGCTGCATGAAGTCCAGATGTCACTCTGCTGTGATTTTATGGACAGAAAATGGCAAGCTAGGAGGTGGCAGCCCAAAGTAACTATTGAGTCCACAGTGCAACATAGAGATTCATGTGGATCCCTCTCCTGGTTTTGAACAGTTCCATGTTTCTCACAGCCATCACACATGGAGCTACATTTCAACAAGATCTTTAAAATCTAAACGTCTCCACGAGAGAATGAAACATGTGGTGGGTAACACCTCACAGCTCCTGGGGAAAGAGATTGCATGTGTCAGAAAAATGGATATAAAGTTGGTAGAACTGTAATGAGGGAATGATGACACTTGTATGGCTGCGGTTACGCAAATAAATAGAAAACAGGTGGAATCGGCATGCGCCCGCTGGAGACGCTCGGTTTTACAAGCGTTAATTTTTTGCAGGCTGTTTCTCTGCCGACTTTTTGTGAGGAGAATCCATCTCTTTTGGTCGTGCACAAAGAATTCACCCATGCTTTCTTAGCTGCAGAGCTTCCGTGTCGCTTTCCCGCTCTATGCACGGTAGTTTGTCATACCTGACTCATCCCCTTAGTTCAAAAGCTGAGGATTGATTCTGTCTAAACCTGGAACAAGGCCAGTTAGTTCAGCACATGACTCTATTCAGTTCCTCGACGAGTTGCCTAAAGACTTTTGTCCGGACAAACAAAATGACGGCAATATTTTGCAGCAATTTGTTGAGCAAACCTTGTCAGTTTGAAAAGGTATATTAGCATGATATTGTTGCCAAACACAATCATGGCTGACACGCTGGCTATACCAACTTCTTTCCTATATAAGCTCTACAGACGTCATCCCCCCACGTCCATTGCCTGACGTGTCCCTGTCAAATTGCACCCTGATATTTTGTTTTAACAGAGCTGAGGTGATTTAAGAAACCCTAACAGAAGAAGACATGCGGTTTGTATTCTCATGGCTGTCTCAGCTTAAATGTCTCCAGATTCTTTATGGAAAGGATTGTAGGGGGTGATTTGCTGACGTTATTTACATGGAGAAGGTTTTGTAGCCTCCCAGTTGGCCAGAACATCAGGATTTTGGAATTTTTTGGCAGTGACCTACATCTGGATTTCTGCACTAGCGGGTGCCCCACCCCCCGACAGCCTCTCTCAGAGCCACAAGCCTCTCTCTTTCTCTGAGTTACACTGCGAGCCACACGGTCGTGAATGTAACCCTTCAGTGGTCCATGTCACACCTATCAGAGAAGAGTCCATTTAAGTCCTAAATCAACACTTCCTCACTGTATCTCTGTTACAAATGTGATGCAAAGGAGAACGCATCCTCTGGGCCTTATTCTTCACGCTGCATGTGGAACAGTATGTGGAGCGCCCAATCTGGTTTTCATCCTCAGTGCCCCACCCTGGCTGAAATACAATGGATTGGGAGCAGGCCTGTGACTTCTAACTCACTCTGCAGATTCTATGCTCTGCCGCCAGTCTGGCCAATCTGCAGCCCAGAAAATTCCCTTGATGTGTCGGCCAAAGCAGCTTTGAATCCAATCATAAGGCCATAGGTTCCCTTGTAATAGTACATCCATGTTCTTTCACTTAGACACTGGGGAATTGCGTTTATGGTCAGCAATGTGGAAAAAGACAGGCTGATTTTAGCCATGAATCTCAGCTCCCATAGTGATGTATTGCTAGATACAGTTAGTTTAGTAAACCTTCCCAATATTTTTTTATTTTTTTTGTAAGCTGTTGAAATTCATCATAATTTTAATATACAGTCAAATATACCGTTTGGCACTCTACGCAGCCTGTGTAATCAAATCTATATTTGTCTTTGTTACTTCCAGCCTGTTATTGAGGCACAGTTTTCCATAATAGAACAAGAATGGACACTTTAATTAAAGAAAGCTGGATTGAAAGAGTGAATGACTATGTCAGCCTTTGAAAGCCCAGTTGTTCGTCTGTCAAACTCTGAACCGCTGTTCTACAGACTTAAGTGTCACCGCACTGGGTTTTGAATGATTTTCTTGTTGTAGCCACCGTACAAACAAAGGCACCCCTGTAGATTTATGTCTCATCCCTCTCTCTCATATTGGACTCTGAGGGTTTTAAGGCTGTAATTAAATTCCAATCCCCACTCTCACTTCTCCACTGACTGTCCCTGTCTCTGTGGGAGGCTGAGAAGCTGGGTTTACCGCCTGTTGTGGTTTGTTTGAAAGATCCAGAGTTCTCTGGAAACCCCAGTCATTATGATAGAATTCACACATGTGGTGCAGGGAGAGAAAAGAAAAGGCCTGTGCTCATGCACAGACGTAGGACTGGTGGGACATCCGGTCTGGTAGAGCAGTTGAGACATGTGTGCGTGTTTCACCCACATCGCCATCTCTCCCTGTGAACTGCAGGATTTGAGCATTCTCACGTCAAAGTCAGGGATTGCCATTCCAACACGCTGCTATTTCATGCATATGATAGTGCTTGTGGAGTGTTAAGATGCCCATATGAATAACTCCATCATTGCACCTATCAAAGCTTTTCCTTACCAGACGGCCACCCACTGCCAGAGCACAGATTGCTGGCATCGGCCCATAGCAGGGCCAACAAACTGGAATCAGCTGCAGCAGCAGGCTGTCAGTTGGGACTCCTGACAGCGATATGAGGGGCTAGACTGAGCAAGTCCAGTCCAGCGGGGACCAGCGGGAGAGGAAGGATGAGTTCTGCACCACTGATCCAGAGTGACAGTGATGGACAGGTTCAGAGAGGAGAGCTGATGGCCAAGGTTTTTCTCCTGTCTGGACAGTGTTTGAAAAGATGGACATGACGGTCGCAAGGCTTCAAAGTCCAACAGGGCGTGTGTTTGTGTGTGTGTGTATGTGTGTGTGTGTGTGTGTGTGTGTGTGTGTGTGTGTGTGTCAGCGTGCATGCGTGCGTGCGTGCGTGTATGAGTGCGCGTATGAGTGCTTGTTCCAGAGTGTTGATGTGGGTGTGCATGCATGTCAAACGGTCAAGCAGAGCAATAAATGTGAAAAGTGACACTGAAATCTGAGATCAAAAACTTGTTTATGTTCAATTTTAGGTCAATCTCAGACAGAGTGATGTATTAAATCCACAGCATGTGTCATAAAAATACAGCAGGGCTGCAACTTATTTTCTTTATCCGTCCACAGATTATTTTTGGGGTTAACTGATTAATGGTTTGGGACTGCAAAATGTAAAAAAATAAAGGAAAATGCACATCACATCACATCTTCAGATGTCTCCTTTTGTCTGACTCAACAGTCTAAAAAGGAAAGATGTTCAATTTACCACCAAAGGAAAGAAAGAAAAGCAACAACTTCAGATTTGCTTTGAAAATTATTGAAATGATTAATTATCAAATTAGCTGTTGATCATTTTGCTATTATAAATGATTAGTTCGCTAATTCTTTGAGTTCTAAATTGCTGAAAGATAAGGGAAAAAAAACATAAATATTGACTTTTTAAAATCTTTTTTGGGAGGAGGGGGTTTAGCTTATGTTGGAGCTGCAATTACTGCACAAGCACCAGACACAGAGGGACACACATTGCTCTTTATAGTGTTGGGAATCAGCTCTGTCTTGTTAAAAACCTGAATTATTTGTCAAAAAACATGCTCCTCGGTGGCTCACGCTTCATCGAGAGTCAGGGTTCCCTCTGACAAGTAATTACGTCAAGAGCAAACGTTCCCAAAGGCAGCAATTAATGCTGAACTCATAACACACAATGATGCCTCAGGGCCCGGGATCTAATATGAATGCTGGCACCCCTTGTTGTGCCGTTTACCCAGTTGTCTGCTTTGATGACTCACATACTTACAGAGTTTTTCTTATTAAGTTGCATGTGTGCATGTTTCCTTCCCTCACTCTCAATGTTTCCTCTGTGTCTTTTATTCTATGGACTGATGTCCTAGAGATAGATTGCGCGTGCTATCATACCCAAGGACAGGTAATAGAATTTTTTTTTTTTTTCAGACACATACATTATCGAATGGTACAACTTCCAGATGCAGCCTGGCTGTATATCCTCCTGATGATGAAATGAATCTTTTTCTTCTCCTTGAAGATTTGCTGTTCCTCCAGGAAATATATGCCCAGTACATCCAGGACAGATCCCTCTTTTCACCAGCTCTGGAAATAAGCTACAGCACAAGCCCTGTCCTCCCCTCCTGGATTCTTTCAAGGTCTCTGCAATATAGCACACACCCCATGTCCAAATTTGAATTATGTTTATTACAATTCAACCATGGTCAGGAGATGCTTTTAAAAGTACTAGATCGGTCAGAATAATCAAAGTGAAAATGGCCAGTGCATCTGCCCCACATGGAAGATTGACATGCAGCATTTGGAGTCTGCAGTTTTGAGGGACTGCTTCCTCTTTTGCGTGAGGTGGTCAGAGGCAGCTCTGGGTATAGGCTTTAGAGGCTTTGTGAGGTTGTTAAAAATGTTCCTGTTCACTTTTCCAGCTGTAGCCTTTTAACGGTGCATTAAACGACGGCTCCCCCTCAAGAAGTCACCAGGGAAAACAAGAAATGCTGTTTGAAAATCAAGGGAGGGTCAAGAACAATCCTTTTGCACTATTCAATCTTTTTTTTTTTTTTTTTTTTCATTGGAGTTCTTTGGACATGCAAAGAGAAAAACCAGATATACTTAGATAGGAAAAATATAATTTCCTCTAAGTCATAAAGACTTGGAGTCATAAAGATGCACTTTCAGCCATTAGTACATTTTTAACTATTGCAAATATGTCATCTTTTGAAGACATATTTTATATTATTACAACTGTGTCTTACTATATCAATTATCTGTTTCTACACAGGGCTCCAGTTTTGTGTGCTCACTGGAGTCATAGCTATTGATAAAAAAAACATCTTACAAAGCTGTCATAACTTAATTTTAATATTGAACATTTACAGCTCAACACACATAAAATAAATAAACACTGTACACTAAAAAGCAGGGAATTACAGGGTTAATTTTGTCTGTGGCAGGTAAAACTTTCAGGTCACCTGCTACCATGGCAAATAGGTTTTCCTTATATTAATAAATATTATCTTTAAAAAGCAATTCTTCAGTTAAAACTAGTCAGGGATTAAGGTGACATGATGGCATGTCACCTTAATTTCTACTGTCAGGTACCAGTGACTCAGTGTTTATAATTACAAAGCCTTTGACATGAATTTTAGACAAAAAAGAGAAAAATAATGTGGTCATTAGAAATGCTCACTGACCTGCCTCAGTGGCAGGTGAGGAAAAACACTCAATTTCAGAACCTGCTGACAATAGTAAAATCCATGCTACCAGCCCACTGAACCTGTATACTTAGAGCTAAGAGTGTTAGCATGCTTACATTTGCTGATAAGCACAAAACACAAAGTACAGTTAAGAATGTTTGCATGATAACCTTTGCTAATAAGCCCTAAACACAAAATACAGCTAGGGATGTTAGCATGATACCATTTGGTAGTTAGGACTAAACACAGTTAAGAGTGTTAGCATGCCTACATTTGCCAATGAGCACAAAACACAAAGAACAGCTAAGAATGTTAGCATGATAACCTTAGCTAATAAGCACTAAACACATATTACAGCTAGACATGTTAGCATGATAACATTTGGTAGTTAGCACTAAACAGAGCTAAGAATGTTAGCATGGCTACATTTGCTAATAAGCACTAAATACAAAGTAGCTACAGCAGAAAATGTTAGCATGCTAACATTTGCTCGTAAGCACTAAACACAACATACAGGTGAGGCTGGTGGGAAAGATATTAGTGATGCAGGTATAACAAAGTACTGTATTACTGTACTAATCTTGATGTCAAATGTACAAAGTTATGTGCCAATCCATAGCTTTAACTTTAAGGTGGTGCTACAGGAAAGTAAGGGGGTCATGAAAGGAGCGCATGAATATCTCTACAAAATTTTACCAATGCGGTGGACCAACGGACATTTCCATCCCTATAGAGCCATGTTAACTGCAAAAACTCAACTGTTACTCAGTTTTATATGTAATATTTCCTATATGTTGCTGTTTTAGGCAGGAAACCATATTTTGATTTGGAACTGTGAGAAGATGTTAATTTCTTCTTAGACCTCAGAGAAAACAGCTCACACTCAAAGCCACATACTATATATTTATCTTCATCTTTTTATGGGTATAAACCCAAAGAGAAATACATACTGTCGTTGCTGTGCACTTCTTTTTTCCACAACGTTTGACTCAGTTAACGTCATAACATGGAGCATTCATTCTCAGTGCTCTTAAAGCAGTTTCGAGTCAAGACCTTTATCGATGCAGAAAAAGCAAAGTGGTAAGGAAAGGAGCAGAGGGCATGCAGCACAGTGCAGTAGAGGATTTTCTTTTATGCGGTTACTGAAAAGACACTTCTTGCCCTTTTTGCACAATGTTGACGTTGAAGCTGAAGATGTAAATATTTGTTGTGACCATTTCACATTGGAGGGCACGGGGGGTCAGGTGTTCCTCCCTCATGACATTTTAAATGTCAAACATTTTTCAGCATTCTGGGGAATTTTATGCAATAATTTGTGTATTTTCTGCATTAATTCACAGAGGAAATGTCATTATTTAGATAAAGAAAAACACTAGTCCTCCTTTACCTTTTGGCTTCTTCATCATTATAAATTGTGCCCAGTTGTTTATTTTTCTTTGTGTTTTATGACAAGGTTAAGGCCTGGTGTAGTAGTGCTTCAATATAAAAGTCCTCTCATACTTTCATGTTTTATTGGGGGAGACAAAGGCCTCCAAAAGTTAAAAGAAAGCAATTTTTCTCCTGTTAATACTCTTCTGGATTGTCACTGAACTCCTCCTGCTTCATATTCGTGCTCATGTTGACCGGCAGCAGTGAACACAACAGCTGCGTGCTCTGCTTTTTGGCCATTCTGCATCCGCCACATGCCATGCACAGTTGGTCACTCACAGGTCCACCACACAGGTAAAACACAGTCTGTTTAAATCACAGCATCCCTGGTGCACCAGTTAAATATGTGTTACCGCTCTAGTTAAACACATCTGCTTGGGTGTTATTCTGTCTGGTATTTATCGGTCTGGAGGTTGATGCAGTCTTTTGAAAACTGAGACTGAGTTTTCACTGTGAACTGACCAGGTTATGGTTGCGCTGTTGGTGAAAATACACACACGCTTGCAGGTAGCAGGTCTGTGCACTGGAGGGTGCATTGTCTGCAGCACCTTACACTCTGTGTCATGTATTTTACTGAACATCCAACATGCATCCGCTGGTTAGATAGTTAAAACTGAAAATACAGAGAACTCCTTAGTGTTCTTCTGTGAGTGCCATTATTTAATGATTTTTTTTAAATATATTCTAATAATTACATTCATAATTACATATATATAAATGGTTCCTCCTACCCCTCCAGTCTGGTTGGTCCCCCTCAATGTGTGACTGAGGATTTTGCCCCTGGATGTGACCAGGGGGGCGGGAACGAGTGCACACTGTGCTCTCCATGGACTGAAATGTGAAAGACATATGGAGGTGTGGGGTGAAACCTTCGAGATTTCTTGGGCTGCCTCAAGCTTTTTTTAGTCTGATCTCTCACAGAACAGAGAACACAGAGCTGCAGCTCAGAGTGACTTTATGTAAAATATTATGGTTTTTCCACTGTCGACTTCTGAACGTTCCTCCTTATATTGCACAACGAAAAAGATGAAAAAGAGAAGGGGTTGCTATTGAACAACACAGGGCCAGATACTTGCTCTTGTATTTATTATATATTTTGCATCGTTTTGCGAAATCTTTTCCATCGAGGAAAACTAGCAAGGCTGTGTGAGCACGCTTTTCAGCGGTGCTCTGATTCACATTCAGTCATTCAAAACCAGGGCAACTACAAAGCCACCTTCCTGACCCACAGGCCTACAAGGAAATGAGAGCAACAGTGGTTTTTTTTGGGTTTTGTTTTATCAAACTTGAAAACAGTCTCTTTCTCTGCTCTTTATGACTTTAAATAGCTTTACCAAAATATTTTCTGTCCATTAAAAAAATTTTGATAAAAGAAAGAAAAAAAAAAGACCTAAAAATACAACCTGGCCTTAACATAACAGGGATCTGCTGATATATCAACTATGAAACAGGCAAGTTATATAACAAAACCTCTGGAATTAAACTGAAAACACAGTTGTGTTGTGTCAGTGTTTGATTTTAGTGAATTACAGTATGTGTCACACTGCTTTCTAAACATACATATGAAATATAGAAATAAAATAATATACATATATTTTAATCTTTTCCTGCACAGGTAACATTTTAGTTACTTCATTCAACAAATGTAAAATCATCAAATACAACAAGCAATACTGCTGTTCTTATACCTTGCTAATGTCAAAATGTTGATGTTAGTTTCAGACTAGTTAAATATGATAATACTTTAACATTTCACTCTTTGTGTGGCTTTTCTTAGACTTTTTTTTCACTTATAGCAGATTTTTAACACAGAAGTTCTTTCATCCTCTTGTTCTGAGTGAAAAGCAGTTAAATTAATCATAAAAGTAGTTGCCTATTTTCTTTTATACTTCTGTGCCAGAAAACAAAATGTTCCTTCTCACTTCTGGGGACCTTACTCTCTTCCCATTGGCTCACAGAGCTGGGGTCCCCAGACGTGAGGTCCTCAGTTGGACCCTTCTTGGAAAGATACTTTGCTTCAGGGCACGCTGATAGAAGGAAGTTGAAACAGCTGAGGAGCTTCTTTCTGAAATCTGATCTCCACCTCTATAAAAGTGTCAGGAATCTTTCCAGAGCATCAAAGTAAAGCATATTCTGTGGAGTTATGAGACCGAAGAAGACCATTTCTAATAAAAAAAGATATTTAGATAGCAAAACCTTTTCAAAATAAATGTCACAGTGAAACATTTCGGTTATTCTATTTTAGCTTTTCTCTTTTTTGTGTGGTTTGGAGCTCGTGCGTCTGTCTTAGCTCCTCCACCAAATATTTTGATGAAATATAAACCTTTGTTGATGCAGTCTGTAGTAAAGGTCATTTAGTGACGACAAGAAGCAATAATAAAACATGTCACCTTGTGTAGCAGCTCATTTCATCAGAGCCCAACAAGCTGCCAAACCTTTATTCAACTTTTCTTTTATTTTTTTTGAACACGTCACTTTGATTTTCAAACCAATGGCCCAAGAAAACACTGCTTTGGGCATCTTTTGAATGCAACTTCAAGCATGACATTGATTATCTTGGCTTCATAATTATCTCCACATGCTACTGTAACCACTGTATTTCACACACAGACGAGGCTCGGTACATCCTGGGTGAGTGATTATAACAACTGTAAGTAAATTAGCTGTGAATAAAAGCCTTTTAAATAAAGCATTAGTCAGAGATACCCTGCAGTTTAATGCTATAAATGTTCTCAGTGATCCAACAGTGAAATCAGTGGCAGCACAGTAAAGTACAGCCAGCCTCGCTGTCAGTCAGAAAATGACATATGTGCCACTTCTGCTGCAAAACTTTAATTATTTTAGAGTTTTGCACTTTCAATTTAAAGCAACGTGAGTTTTTTTTCTCTTCAAATTGGAAATGCAAAATAGGCACAGATGTGTTTGTACATCAGTGGACTTTTCATGAAAATAATGGCGATCCATTTTCAGAGATAATATGGACAACGTCTGTGAGTAGAATGACCCACAATTATCACTCAGAAACACCACCGAATAACACGAGAGCAATCTATTCTGTGCGACATGTATGTTTCAGCGAGGAAGAAAGAAATCTCTTTCTCATTCTTGGAGATTTTTCTGTGCGAGCTATTTTTGACAGGGCTGTCTCTCTGAAATGGCGAATCAAAAGGCTTCTCAGAAGTGGGACATACAGCAAAAACGACCATATTTAATGTTGAGGTGTGTTTTTCGCGTGTTTGAAGTCAGGCATGATTGACTGGAATTTATTCACTAATTCACTTTTCTCTTTTTCTCCCAGTCCTGAGCCTTTAGGATTGCAGTCATTATGTTTAGTCTCAAATGGGCAAAAAACTGTGGGACCAATTGCTTAAATATGGGAAAAATTCCTCTCCTGAGCTTTTGACTAATAGCAGTCATATGTTATGTTTGTGTCTCAGGGGAACGCATTGCTATTATTTTAACAGAGACAACCCAACAAAAACACAGGCCTCTGTTGAGTGTTTACTGTATAATGGGCGTGACAGGCTACCTTAGCCCAATTCTGAGGTCACTGCTGGTGTTTCCTACGAGGTATGACAGTTTTACAAGTGCGGGGCTCAGACTCGGATTGTTTCTGACATGTTGGACTGCTGCTGCTCTCCGTCTGTCTCACAGTCTCTCCCCTTCTCTCTTCCTCACACTTTCTCCTCTTCGGCCTCTTTGGCTCTCTCGCCGAAACACTTTCTCCCTTTCCTCTCCTCACACGCAGGCCAGAAATTATATCACGCCTTTCTCAGCTGGACTCAAACAGGACTCTTGAGCGTATTTTAAGCCTAAAGTCTTAATCTCTCATAATGGGCTTCTTTGTGGAAGTCGCGGAGGAAGCCCATAATTCTTTTTTAAACAACCCTCTGTTGGGGTGGGGGGGTGGGGTGGGGGGTAGTTGTGATGATATCCTAACAAGCATTAAAACAACAAACTGGGAATGCCATAAGGCTGAAATTAAAAATTTCGCAGCACAGTTAAATTGCAATAATTGCATGGGGGAGATTAAGCAACAAAAACACAAAAGCTCATTTTGACAGCACAGCAGGATTTCCAGGGCAACATTTTGTGGTATGTGCAGCTTCCCCTCAACACACATGCTCTCACATTTACATCCACCCGAGAACAGTCCATAAGTGCTATATGCATTATGTGTCGCAGCTATAAAAATGTGAAGGAACCTGATTTGAGCTTGTTTTTGCTGGCAGGAATTCTCTCTTCGCCAGAGCTTTAAATGCACACAGAGAAGCCGAGTCAGCCAAGGCGATGCTGCTGTTGTTCGGTGGGACGGTGGCAGCAGAGCAGGAGCGATTCAGATGTTCTTTATCTTCCTGCTGCAGAGTGAAATGTAGAGGAATGTAAGCTGTACATTTACAGAGGCCCTGAGGAAATATAATACTCCTTCTGCATTGTGGCTGTGCTAATGCAATTATGCATAGTTCCTGCACTCGCTACAGAAAAGATTGCTATCCAAGACATAAACATTGTCTGCAAGAACGCCTTTTCATTTCAATAATAACAATGTTGTTATTATGTATTTTTTAAGCAAGACCTTGGTGTAGCCGCTCAAAAAGATGACTCTGTCAACATAATATTAATTCCAGTTTCGAGAAAAGTTTCAGGTAAATCATGAAAAAAATATACGTACACCTCAAGAGCACACACACACATAGTATAGGCTACATGCAGTTAGCACACACGCTCGGGCTCTGTGATCTGATTTTGAATTCAGCATCTTGTTTGATGTCTTTTTGATGATGGACATGAAATAATGTCGAAATCACCAGAGGCTGGAACATCAAACAGATTCCAATGAAAACACGGTAATGTCTTCTCGGACTGAGCCTTATTGCGCCTTCATTTGCCACTGCCCCATGGAAGCTGGGCTTTGACTGCACTCAGATAAAAGATGAGTCGATAAATGAGGCACTTTCATCTCCAACAAACTTTGACAACTTTTTTCATTTGCAACACAAACACTGAGTGGCTAATATGCTGCATCATAATATAATCAGATAATCACAGATGGTAATGTCAGCGACTCAGCGAGAAGTCAAAGGTGGAGGGAGTATCTTTGAAGAGGATGAATGGCCGGAAATCATCACAGCAGGATAAGGAGAGGCAGGGATATGATGATCTTTGTATCAAGCACCCCCCCCCCGCCGCCCCTCAGTCTTATTGAGGAAAGAACGTGATCATCTATATATTGTTCAATTTCAGAATCCAATGTTCTTTAAGATAATAGGGTGGCAAAGCTAATGCAGAGCACAGGTGACTTAGTGATAATGAACCAATATATATGCATCATGCAAAACCGATCCTTATGCTTGGCAAAGGGATCTCAGCACATTCATTCATTCATCACGATTTTGTCTGCTATGAAAATGCAGATGGGAAACTTTCCCTCCTCGAAGTGGCATCACTGAAGGGTTAGTCTCATGTGGAGCCGATTGTGAGCCGCCACGTCGGCTGCCCAGTGTTTATAATAAAGAGGCTTCCGCAGACAATGCCGGCCCATTCCTGCTGAAACGTGAGCGGGTGAACGACTTTGCATTTAATTTAAATCTATAACTGAACAGAAGCCAGGTTTCTGTATAATTTACAGACCGGTGCGGTGTCTCTCTGGGCTTTTGGAACGGCTCTGTGTAAACTGAGGCTGATGTTCAAACAACAAGGCAGACAGCCACAGTGGACTCAGAGCTTTGCCTTGGCCTCCGTGTCAATCTCCTGACAGCGAACTGGCACCCAGCTCCAACTAATAAAGTGCACCACCCATATCCTGCAGCGACTGCATGTACTGTATGTCTGCTGAGTGTGTGTGTGGTCAGTTGGAGCAGGATACTCCTGGAGAGCCATGGATGAAAGACACTAAATCTGCTAAATCTGTGATATGTCTCCTCTTTGGGTGATGTGCTGCAGTTCAGCACATGGAATGATTTAGACACTGATTGGAAATGATTATGGCACATGCTGCTAAACTTGCATAATTACTGTCATGGCGTATTCTTACAGTGACAGTTAAAGGATAAGGCTGGCGATATTCTGTTTTAGCTATTGTCCACAATTTCAATGAGAAGAACAAAACAGATGAACTACTAATAAGTGTGTAGCCACTGTTATAGCTTAATCCTCTGGACCGTAGACATCCATTGTCTCTCTCACCGCCTTTGGCACAACTGTTGAATGAAATACACAAAACACAAAGCTATAGGTCACATTCTCACCACAGTTGCTTTCACGGAGAAGTCAAATGCACAAGAACAAATATCTTCAAATATCAAAAACGACAGTCTCGTTGTGTAAATTCTCACATGCAAAATGTTTGAGCCAACTGTCAGAAGCTTTAGTGCAATTCATCACATGCTGTTGACTCAGCTATCATTTCTCAAAGCACATTTGCACCACAGGGGGCGAAACTGAGTTTTACACACTCTGGATACCACTGTAACTCGACATGGAGCAGACAGGCATCATAGAGGGAGAGCACGCCTCTCATATCGTTAGAGGAGAAGATGTAAAAGCGTGTGTTGCTTTGGTCAGTGAAGCATCATGGCAGAGACGTGTGAGGGAGGCCAAAAAACAGAGAAAAAGATGTTGGGCGGGGGGATTTGCAGCTCTAAATATTGTACTGAGACATTCTATTCCGTTACTGTCTGCTGAAATGTGTGTTTGTATGAGTGTGTCTATGAAATATACATGTGAGGTGCAGAGAATTTTTGACTTAATCACTGGGCTACTGTACGTGAATCTCCATGAGAAATTCCGTAAAGAAACAGTTGAATTCATCTTGAAGTTAAATGTTGAGTGCCGAGTGCAGCAGTGTTTCAGAAGATTGAGAAAGGCTGTAAAACATGGGTGACATGTTCCTTCATTA
This sequence comes from Chaetodon auriga, assembly GCF_051107435.1. Lineage (NCBI taxonomy): Eukaryota > Metazoa > Chordata > Actinopteri > Chaetodontiformes > Chaetodontidae > Chaetodon > Chaetodon auriga. The sequence continues at coordinate 16,141,652 of NC_135085.1, forward strand.
CCATGAACACGAGCACTATAGTTTATTTTGAGTCAATCCCACATACACCCTGCAGCTGCCAGCAATCTTCACGCGTGCACCAAATGTGTATTAATCCACCGCTGAAAATAGTTCCCCGTAAAAACACTATTTATTCCTGCTTGAATGAAGTTTACTAAAACTGAACTGAAAAGGAAAGCATATATTGGATGACCAAAAATCAGCGACAGATTGGAAAGCCGGGTCAGACTTACACATTGTTAGTTTTGGTGTTTTCATGAGATTTGTTCCCCGGCCTTACCCTTGTAATTTTCCTGCATACTTGGATCATAGCAGACCTTTAATGCAAAACATGAATGAGCAGCCAGACATCTGCGAACAAGAAAAAATTTCACATTTATTTGATATCAAACAGGAGTTGAATTAAATATCAGCTGATGATGGGCTCTTACAAAAGAAATAAAATGAACCTAATCAGTGCTGCAACAACTTTTCACACTTTCCAACCATGTTCTTCTTTTTTTTTTTCTCCTTTTTTTTCTGAATAGTTCAGTTAATAAATTAATTAGTGTCAAAGGATGAAACATGTCCGCAAAAACTGCACTGTCGCATTGACACGAACATAAGTCTTTAAACCTGACAATTTCTTTCAAGTAAAATAAATTACACAAGTTTCCAATTCACTCCAAATCTGTGCATGGCCTGGTGTTAACAAATATACTACTGGCAAAAACTCATCATTCATGAAAGCAAAAGCACTTCACAAGCAGAGACGTGAGCATGATTTCATATGGATTGATATCTCTCGAAACGTTTTTGTTTTTTTTTTCATATTCAAACATACTACAACGAGTCAAGTGTGAGAGGAAAAAGCACATTTCCACCATTTTGATTAACCTTGTCTGAAGAATCTTATTAACATTGAAAGGGAATAACTACTGAATGGTTGCCGTTTGTTTTTTTTTTGTTTTTTTTTCTTTATTTTTTTGACTTTTTACACTAGTGGTACAGCAAAATATATTTTCTTTAGCTGTTACTTTGACAACAGTTAAATGTGCAATAGAGAAAATATAAGGCCTGAGTCTGAATTAGTGGTTTCTTAACTTTACAGTCCTGACTGTGTAGTGGAGCCACACTAGTTCTAGTTCTGTACTTCATGACTAAAAAGACCCTGGTTCTGCAAAGTCCCCCAGGAGTATGACAGGAGTTTCATAGTTCTTTGCTTGGAGTATTTTTTATCCCTTATTCTTTGACAGTAAGAACAACAGAAACGCCAGACGAATCTCTGACCCAGCGGCCGGCCTGTTATTCTCTGCACCTCTTTAGTCCAACAGCAGAGCTTTCACAGTCCACATTTGTCTGGCCTCAGATGGACGTGTTTTGTGTGTTAATGAGATCTGTGTGCAAAAAGTCATTTCTTCATTCCTTTTTTTCCCACCCAACAACATTTCACTTCCTGTCCTAACAGGAAGGGCCTGTGGAGTGCAGAGCCAGACTTGCCGGCTCTCTTGACATCAACCGAAAGGACCCATCTGTTAAACCCTGTGCAAACAAAGACGGTCCGCTCAGAGGCTGGTAATGAGCTGCATTTGTCCGTCGCTGGGCGCCTCTCCTTCCTGGGCGCAGTCTTCATCGTTGGGTGGGATGATGCACCCGTCGCTGGTGCCTCGGTTTATGTGGTAGTAGGACATGGGCTGTGGCGCGTCGCCGAGCTCGGGCATGCTTTTATGATACGCGTCCTCGCCTTCGCTTCGAGGTGAGGGGGAGAGCTCCTCCTCCTCCTCCGGGGGGTACGGCGAAGCTGAGGGCGAGGGTGAGTCTCTCAAGTTTGGCATGCTGGTGTAAAGGGAGTCTCTGTTATTGTTGGGTGAATGGGAGCCCATGTCCTCCACTGCAGTAACAGTCTCAGAGCCATGGCCACCCTGCCCCTCCAGGCGCCTGGGGGCCTTCTGGGCACTGTAGAGCAGGGAGTGAGTCCTCTGGGGCAGGAGGGGGGCCTCCAGCACCTCCTTGTGGTGGGGGTGCAGGAGCAGCTCCAGGGTGGCGTGGCCTCCTCTTCCACTTCCTCTCTGGGGGGATGAGGCCTCAGCGTGATCCGCCACGATGGCGTCATCCTCGCTGCCGCTCCCACCCCCGCCTCGGTCCACTGTCACTCTGGTCTGGGGAGGCAAAGCTCGGTCCCGCTCCCTCTGGGCGTCGCGACCTTTGGGGGCCCCGCGGGGCCTCAGGTTGTTGTGGACAATCTCAGATATGATCATTTTCTCAAAGGCGGCATCGTCCAGATTGAGCCCCCCCAGCTCACCCGGGGCTCTAACGCCCACGGCCTCATAGTCGTCGTCTCGCAGGGAGTAGCTGTTGTTGAAATTGCCGTTGAGAGGGAGGGTGTCCATGGCACTGATGTCCCTGCTGTTGCTCAGAGAGTGCTGTCCTGCAAGGAACGGCAAAAAGAGTGCGTGAGGTATAATTATTTGGCTTTTCATAGAACAAAACAGTCTCCACTACACCATCCACATACAACTTGATACTGCTCAGGACACTTCACTCTTGTGCTCTTTGATCTCTGGGTTAATTTTAATTTTATGCAAATACGAAAAGTTTTAAAATTCAAAGGGGAACCCAATTAGCTCCCCACCTTGTCCGTCCTCATCGTGGCTGAATATCATTATAGCCAATCTAAGAGATTATCCTGAACAATATTGGAGAAATGAGAACAAAAGATGACTCAAACAACTCAAAAAAATACCGCACGGCAACACGTGATACAGCAGCTGATGAGCAGGTAAGGACATGGCAGCACACAAAAAGCAACAGGGTAGGATGAGCGTTAAAGAAATAAATAAATACAAGCTGATGAGGAGGTGTTGTGACATTAACAATGAATAAAACATTCCACCTGCTAAAAGAAGGCAAGACAAAAGAGTAATGTCGAACACAGATGGCCAGCCACCTCTCTGCACTGGGGCCCCACAAGCACAGCAACAACCCCCACACACCACGACAGACAGGCACGGTGCAATGACTCACTTTGCCACCACTCACATCAAGTGTGTCTGCTCAGGCTATCTGGCCTAAGAACAGCTGATGTGCAAAAAAAGTAAAACAGATGCTTTTTTTCAATTGCAGCAGAAACAACAAAATCACTGAAATAAGACAAAAGTGGAAGCTCGTAACATCCAGCCTGGATTCAGTCAATCCAACTCTGACCGTGTCCTTGCAATTAACTGTAATTTAGCCCGCGTGATGCTTTGCTCAAATTGTTGTAGGTGGATGGAGAATGACAGCGAAATTACGTGTTTAACAGTTTGAGAGAGCTAAAGGACAAACCAAGGACAACTGAATCCTGGACTCAGCAGGTGAAAGGGTTCAGCAGCAAGCACAATCTTTTTTAAAAGTCTACAGTAAAAGAACATTTCCCCATGAAATTATTTCTTCCTGAATGACACATATTATATTGCTTTTGCATTTTATGTGAAAAAAAAAAACAAAAAACACTCTCTCTCACACACACACACACACACTCACTCATAGCAGGGTGCTCTGATTTCGTGCAGCCCTGTGACTGAGCTCAAGTAGCAGGATGAAAGTGAAGGGGGCCGGTTGATTTGATATGAGGATTTTATTTACGGGGTACACTGTGAGCCTGTGAGCGAAAAGCCTGACATTTTGTAGGGTGAGGGGAACGTCGTCACAGGCTTTTGCGCGCAGAAAACCGGTTTTCAAACGAACGTGTCGGAACACGGATGATAGCCGAGAAAGAAAAACTCTAAAAACAACATCAAAGACGTTTCTAAAAAAGAGCCAAAGGAGCACAGAGAGCAAAAGGGCAAGAGGAGGGGGGAGGGGGGAGATTATTAGACACTTCTCTGAATAGACCCGACTTCCAAATTTGCATTTGTTTATGCTCAGGCAGTGATTTTATTGCAGACAGGTATTGTCTATTGGGAGCGAGGGAAATGATGTGAACAGAATTCAACTGGACATGGCGACAGCTGCACTCTGGGAACCGTTCCAGCAGAGACTCATCCAAGATGTTCTCCTTACCGATTTTTACTGCATCGCATGAACATCTGCAGAGTATTACTTAGTATTAATACACTTATAATAGAAGACACGCTCATCCTTTTCCAGGAGCTAAGTGTAATGACTATAGCAGGCGAGATCTTGAAAAAGTTTATGTTAAACTTGACAGTCTCTCTGCGCGGATTTCATACTTGGTTGGTGATCTTCACACCCGGTTTTGACATTTGTGTGTCATACTGTTGCCTGCTTTCCTCAAACTGTTTTCCATGTGTTAACATTTTCGTCTGCTGCTGCTGCTCCCGTGTTTGAACGCAGATGAGTTGAGTGAAACAGGCATACGAGATGTTTAAAAAATGACCTGCTCATTAAATGTGGCTCCTTTTTATCTGTCTCCGGTGCTCCGGTGTTAACATGCAATTAGCCTACCGCGATTAAGCAGGTAAACATTTTAGGGCAATAAAGCACAAGCTGTCTGTGCACGCACCGACTTCTGTGTCTGAGCCACTCGGCTGCTGCTGCTGAGCTCACACACACACATGCACACACACACACACAAATAATAAAATGTTTTTGATTTTCTGCACAGACATTGTTTGGTCCCAACCCCGCTTCATTATCTCTGAATGCGAAGTGCTCTCATTGTGCTGTAAGCAAGCTGGCAGCACGAAACAAGGCCGTGAAGACTGCGGGGGGGGTAAAGCTATACATTACTGCATATCCTCTCCGTGCACACTTTCGCCATACAGCTATTTTTTGTATATTCTCTTTTATCATCAAGTGCCTGTGAATATCTGAGGGCTATGACTCTGCCCGCATTGCGTCATGTGCTTCTGTTTTTTCTTTTTTTTTTTTGATTGGGTTTCTTTTGCTCTGCCAGTGAGGAACTAGGTCACCATAAACACTGACACGCTTCAAAGTGGTCTAATTTGAAGTAAGCTAAGGAAAATGTAAAGATTTCAACATCCATGAATACGGGGGCAACAACATAAAAGATGTGGACCGGCGTGTGAGGCTCTCATTCAGCAGGGAGGAATTCCCATATGACTGCTCAGTAGACGAGATAAGATATCATTGACGTCTCTGAGTTTATCTCCTCCTGTGTTTACAAAGGAGAAACTTGCCGAGATAAGAACTACTGCAAATACAGAGAAGGCGTGAATGAAGAAGAACAAACGGTGAATCTAGACTTATTATTCTCAACATTTTCAGTGCATGCCACAACCGTTTTTCACGTTTTCATTAAATCCAACACACTTACAGGAGAGGATTAGATGATGAGACTGAATCACTCTTACATATGTCCGCTTAATACGAAGGTGCAGCCAGCGTCTACTTAGCTTAGCTTAGCACAAAGACTGTGAGCAGGGGGAAACGGTTAGCCTGGTTACGTCAAATGGCAGCAATGTCTGCCTGCAAGCAGCTCTAAAGCTCATTATGTCTCTTTTTAATGGGTGTAAAAAGGATAATTCAATGTTTTACAGGGGATTATGTGCTGGACTATTCCTTGGCCGTGACCAGCAACTGTTGAGTCTGCGTTGGTTGCCTAGCAACTGCTCAGAGCTAAGAAATAGCCAAGCACATGATTACCCGGTAAAACGGCGAATTGCTGTTTTCAGATGGATCCAACAAACAAGACGTGAAGGTGCTTTTGAGCGGATTTTGTTACTGAAACAGCTTGATTTTGGCACGAATCACACAGAACCAGATAAAATGGGTCAATGAGTCTTAGGGATGATGGTGCTCAAATTTATGATAGACGTTAGTTTCACGGCGGCTGTTTTCCTCTGACGTCATACTCAAACTTGCAATATGACTATGTTAATATTTCTGGATTCTTCACTCCACCTCAATATCTTTTTAAATGGACAGAACAAGAAACACTTGCCTGTCTCGATTAATCAACAAAATAATTGGCAGATTAATCGACAGTGAAAATAATCGCTTGTCGCAGCCCGAGATAAGTCAGTAACGTTATGTGCTGTTTTAGTTGCTGATCAATTGAAAAGTGATTAAATGATTTGTCAGATTCCCTACGTTTATACAACTTGCAACCAACACTGAAGGAAAATGGTCGTCCCTCGTGTTCCTAGTCTTTATGCTAAGCTAAGATAAGCTAGCTGGCTGCTGGCGGCAGCCTTACACTTAACAGACAGACATACGAGTGGTATCAATCGTCTCATCTTTCTCTCCCCCAGAAGTGCATCCTCCAAAATGTCACAAACATTTGCTTTAAAACAAACACAAATCTATGCAAGAAAAAAGGTGGAGAGCAGATGTGCACCTGGGGAGTGAAAGGCCGGTGGAGAGGGGGTGTTGCACACCACAGTTTCTGCCAGCAGGTTGTTATAAGGGTTAGTGTCGTGGGTTCGGAGGAGAGGGTTAGTTAGGAGGTAATTGCCAGTCATCCCTGAAATAACAGGAAGAGAGAGAGAGAGAGGGAGAGAGAGAGAGGGAGAGAGAGGGAGAAAAATCAGGAGGGAAATAAACAGTTGAGGATAAGGAGCTCGAGGTGCTGCACTTCATGGTCTGTGGTGGTGGGTGCTGCATAAACAAACACTGACATTCGCTGTCCTACATCTGACACCGCAAAAGATTTATGACCTACAATCCGTCTGCCTTCTATTATGGACGGAGCAGCCATAGAAACGCCGGTCAAAGCAAGGCATTATCCAAACAGTCGGCTGATGTAACTGACAAACAATATTATCACGACAAGTGTTGACCAAAGCCTAGCAACACAATCAACTGCGGTGTTTACGTGAAACAAATTCATCTAAACAAGCTCATCCAGTCGAGACACTAGACAAAACATGTCTCAGTGGCCCGCCCTGAATAATACAGTATCCCTATCATTGTCAGCATGCTTGTGTAAATCCTCAAGAATGTAATAACTATCCTCAGTCACTTGGACGGAGGAACTCTGCGCTGGCATGTGTGTGTTTTTCTAGTTTTTTTTTTTTTTTTTTTAAACTAAACTAATTCATAACTACAGCCAAATCTGCGCTGGCACTGTCTGGAGCCAGAGCTTCATGATGCTGGTATCACTCCAAAAATCTACTCTGACCTCAGCCTGACTTTGCTCATCTCCCCCAACCCCTACCTTCATGCTGACAATCACTCTGGGGTGAAGATGAGTTAGGAGGCTGCCGCACAGTCGGCCTCTGCAGTCAGGGTCTGAACTCGAGTCCTCATCAGTAACATTTTGTGCCACCTTTTCTGTCTCTGTTCCACTCCTTTCACACAATCCCAGTGAAGCAGGAAAGTGCAGAGAAAACGCTGTGAACTTCACAGGCAGCATTTAACGCTGTTTTTTTTTTTTTTTTTTTTTTTTTGATTGCTTAAAAGAGAAATGCAACATTAAATGGGGTCTTATCCTCCTCTTTTCCGAGCTGCCACGGAGCCATGTAAGCTGCATCCATTGAAGTGTTTATTGTGAATTCAGAGCTTCATCACAAAGAGAATGGAGCATGTGTCTCGTCTGCTGGCGGTGGAAGAAACGGCTGCTTACCCTGGTTGAGTGTGGAGGTGCTGTTTATGTCTCCAGAGATGAAGGAGGACTCCGACTGCTTCCTCACAGTGTCGTTCCACATCCGCCTGATGCGGCTCTGGGTAGAGAGAAAAGCAGCCATTGATCAGGACTCAACATGGTGCCGCTGTCATTCAAGGTTTCAGGCCCAGAGGATTGAGTGGCTATAATTCCAACCTATATTTGTGTACAATATTAAACTCACCCACTGCTTGATGACACGGTTGCGCTAACGGGAATACAAGGCATGAACTATTGATCCGACCGATACCAAAAATGAATCTTACAGCTTGTAATCTGAGACATCGGCCCTGAGCAGCTCTTTGTTCTCTGGATAGTAAGAGCAGAAACTGCCGCCAGATTCCCAGAAGTGCTCTTAAGATTGTACAGATTAGAGACCAACTGAACGATATTTTCTTATGTTATAAAATGAATTCTTCTCCAATAGGTTTTCTCTCTTGACCATGGTAGGTATAAAAGAACGTTCGAACAGAAATGTTTTAGAAACTGAGGTGAGTGCCACTGTGCTGTAACATATCCTAATGTAAAAGAAAAAGTTCCATCCCTTGATATACAGCTTTGGCCGTCTAACAGCTTGATAATAAAGCCAAACAAGTGAAGCAAAGTGCTGTGCTGAGATTTCTTTTTCAATGTTCAAACTGCGTATTTAGCTGAAAGAATCAAGAGCTTTACGATTCTAAAATTCAAGTGAAAGGTTGAAATTTACTAAAGGATGACCCTTTTAAAACGGACCATGACAAAAAAAAAAAGCCACACAAAGCCTGTTTTTGATGAATGGTTAAAATTAATGACGGACATTGCCTCTTTTCAATCTTTAATCACAAGAGCTAATAATTACCAAGGCAAGTTTTATGAAGTCTGGTCTCAGTATTTAATGGCTACAAAGAAAGAAAAAGATGAAAATATCCCTGCCTTTTCCTTTTTTTTTAATGAAAATGTGCGACATAATTTATGTTGTCCTTTTGTGGTATTTTATTATTTATACTTTATGGTGCGCTTGTATGAGTTTTTGAACGATAATGGAGCTCTATGGCACGGAAGAATTAGCTACAGTATATTAGATCTGGGTTCACAGACAAATACTTGTTAATGGGATCACCAGATCACCAGATGTGTCCCTTGAGGAAGTAAAAAAAAAACAATGTGGAGAAAAAGACTCTTTTGCTGAAAAAGGCCCAGAAAACAAAGACTAATCCCACTGACATAAAATTAACTGGAATGAACATTTACATATAAACCGTCTCACATACGGTTTTCTAAATCTAAACCCTGATACATCTGATTCCCGGCGGGGTGCACGTACCTGTGTTGCGGAGGAGTAGCGGGCCGTGGATCGAGACGTGGCTGTCTTGGCTGAACTGTGGGGGCCCTCAGGCGGCAGCGCGCCGCAGCACTGGGACTGACGGAAACATTTGCTGTACTCTTTGCGGACCTGCAGGAGAACAAAAGGTCAGGATGGACCGAGCGTACAGAGAGCGACACAATCACCCTCCCGTGAGAGATCCATCCCTGGGCAAGCCCAGCTGACAGTGAGAGGCGAGAGGCGCCTCGGACAAGCCGTGTTCACGCCATTCACATTCATATCTATGGGCAATGCAGATTTGCCAGTTACTCGAACCTGCATGCGTCTTTGGATTGTGGGAGGAAAACTGGAGCACCCGGGGGAAACCTACACAAGCAAGCGGGGTACATGCTGTGCTAACCACTGCCCACCGTGCCGCCCTCCCCTGTGAGAGATGCAAATCCCAAATCTTTATCTAAATGCCATCCAGCTGACAGCAGTTTAAATGCCACATCTGTAAGGACAGGGATAACACACACTATGATAACATGTTGAAATACTGCAGAGAGGAAGCCCTTCGATATGTGGGTTGCCAAGTGAGAATGAATAAATATCACGAAATGTTGCAATGCTAATATTCACAGATCCACACCTGCAGTACAGGGATTAAATAGATTTGGAGAGAAACGGGCGATTCTTGGCAGCGACATGTTTGAGCTGTGTGAAAGTAAAGCTGCAACTAATGATCATTTTCATCATCAATTAATCTGCATATTATTTTCTTAATGACTTGTTTTGTGTTTAAAATGACAGGAACAAAGCCAATCAGTTACCTGAGCCATAGGCGATATTTTTAAAATGTCTTGTTTTGTTAGATCAACAGTCTGAAACCCCCATACTGCAATTTATTATTTTGGACAAAGAAAAGCAACACTGAAGCTGAAACAAGCTAATTGCTAGTATTTTTGCTTGAAAAGCAGCTTTAATGCCAAATTTATTATGAAAACAGTAGCCAACTTATTTACTGTCAATTGACAATGTTTTGTCTCTGTCCAGATTAATTATTAAACATATCAAAATAATTATTTGTTTGGTCTAAATAATAAAAGATGTCACGCTTTCCAAGGTGATGTTTTCAAATTCCTTCGATTCACATTCAAATTCATTTATAGCTGCACATATAAAGTGAGTACAAATAGGAAATCCTCACATTCAAGAAGCTGGAAGCAAAGCTTGGGCATTTTTTCTCAACAAACGACTTGTTGTTGATTTATTCCTCGTTTAAAACCTGTATTGTTGGACAGAATCTTACCTTTTTCTGGAGGAGGCAGTGGAAGATGAAGATGAACATCCCTTGCAGAGTGTTGAAGATGGTGAAGAGGTAAGCCATCACTATGGAAGATTCATTGAGGAAGAACAAACCAAAGGACCACGTGAGCCCCAACAGGCAAAGAAGGACAAACGCTCCCAACACCCACGACCTGCGGACGACAAAGAAGAGCGATATTAACAAAAGTGGAACCGCAAAACTGCAGATGATTCCATCTTTGCTTGGTTTGGCTTTTCTTTTCTCCTGGACAAAAAGCAATAAACCCTCAGAAACCCTCTTTTTCCTTTCAGACGACTTGCACTAGAGGCAGCATGGTGTATAAATGCCAATACAAAGTTTTACAACGACTGTGCGTTCTGTATTTGACACTTGAGTCAAAAAATATTTCCTCGGACTTGTGCGGCTAAAGAGACTGCAAACGCAGCAGGTTAGCAGAAAAGCCTGGAGGAAATAAGATAACTTCACAGTCGCTTTCAGTGACGACGGCTGGTCGTTATTGATACACAAGAGAGAGGCGAGCCACCCTGAGAGAGGCACAGCGAGCATGCAGAGGAGACGAGGACCACGAGATATCGCATGAGAGAGGATCCACAGAAAGAGGAGAGGAGGTGTTGAGATCGATGGCTGATTAGACTTGCTGTCCAATTTCTGCTGTTTTTTTATACAAGAGTCCTTCTTTTTTTTTTTGTCTAATCACACAAAATGTAACCAATTAGTTCACTTTACCAGCTCCCAAATTTGACACACAAAACTAAACACAAAGCCGATTTGAGGTAGATCCTAATTAATGACAGTTAATGAGTTTTGACTTCTTAGGATAACGTGTGAAATCCAGCATCCTCTAATGCGGCTCTCTGTGTGCTAAAAACAAACCTGAACGCCAATTCAATGCCTTTTTTTGGGTTTGGACCAAACTGCGAGTGGCTGCCTAAAAATCATGCGCCCACATAGCATGTGTTGGCCTGCCCTCAAACATATTGTTGAACAAGAATCCAGGCACTGAAATATACAGGGACTTGTCTTTTTATCGAGCAAATGCAGCCCACTGGAAGCAGAAAGATGAGAGGGGCTTTTTTCCGTTTTTACCATCTTTTTAAATCTACGAGGCACAGTTGAGTCAGTCTTCCAAGGATGCCTGTAAACTATGCCAGCACGGCTGCAAAGAGATACCAAAGGTCAAACATGCAGTTATGAAGAAATAAAAAAAAAGGCAATATAACCCTGCGTAGTGCAAATACGGATATCATAAATCGACTAAAAAGGCAGCTACTGAAAGGGAAAAATATTGGTCTGGTCAGGTTTAGGAGAAGAGAAAATCAAATTAACGTGCTGGTCAAAATGCTGCTTTTGAAAAATTCGGACGGGAGTCAAAAGCAGTAATGGCGCATATTTTTCTTTTCACGCACACAAGACACCACGGCACGGCCGGCTAATCCCCCCGAGTGACACCCCTCACCTGATACCACCCAGCCTGGACGAGTCGGGTTTCATGGAGGTGGAGTGCTTCACCATCTTGAACATCGTCACCACCAGGAAGATGACATTGACCTGTCAAAACAGACGTGGATCAGGGTTAACAGACTGCACTTAGAAAGGCATCCAATTCCTGCTGCTACTGTAGCAGCGGTGCAGGAAGTATTCAGACCCTTTACTGAAGTAGAAGTACTGATACTTCACTGAATTTATGCAATAGAATATAAACAGTGCTCCTTGTGTAATCAGGAAAATGTACTTCAGGTACTACAAATAGAAGCACTCATGTTATTCTATATACACTTACATATTATATCATTACATTATTATTATTATTATTACTATCACTCATAATTAACATGTAACAAAGATTTTACTGTTGTAGTTGGTTGGAGCTCATGATTATTTTCATAGTGGTTTTGTTCTCGTCTGTAAAAATTTAGAAAACAGTGAGAAGCCCAATGTGACACCTTCATAATGCTTCTTTTGTCCAACCAGTAGTTCAAATCTTGAAATCATTGGAAAGAATATTAAAATAAATGAAAGGAAATGCAGCAAATTCTCAAATTTGAGAAGCTGGAACAATGAAATGTCTGTATTTTGCATGAAACACGACTTAATCCTTAATGTCCTGTCTGTCCACCCATCAATTAATCAACCAATTGTTTTGGTTTTACCTGTATATCATGAAAAGAGAATGCTCAAGCACAAGTAGCTCGAATGTGTACTCATGTGCTAACCTCGGTCTTTATGCTTCACACTGACTTGGAGTATTGCTTAATCTATAGTGGCGTTGGCTTCGTAATGAGCGTCAACTCCAGCATACCTTCACTGAGAGGAATAAGAAAGTGTGACGCCTCAGCACAGATCGTGAAGTACACTGATTTGCGAAGAAAAACAACACAACAGTGCGAGGTTAACACTTTGGTCCCCCTCACACAGGTCTGGCCTTCAACATGAGCTGCACCAAATGCTCTTTTCCCCCGTTTGTTTGACATAGGAGTCAACGTCAAAGCGCAGATCCTCATTGAATATGAGAATGTATATCTGTTGAAGTCCAAACAGATCTCATGTAGCAAAAACAAAAGCTCCAGAAAAGCAGAGAAAGGAAAGAGCGGCGATGAGTGCCATATTTTAGAAACATTTTTTACTGAAGCCAGGAAAAACACTGAAGTGATTCAAGCCATACATCCAGAAAGATTTCCATGCTCTCAGGATGTTTCTCTGTAAGCACTGCAGGGCCTGTGGCCACCGAGGGAAAGGCAGGAGATGTGCTTCAATTTGGCTCAATACCGTATTAAACCTTTGAAATGCACTTCTGTAAATATTCAATAAAAACAAGTACATATCCGGATTTTCATGTTATTAAAAACTTCTTTGCCATATCTGCTCTGAGCTAGCATTTTGAAAGCGTGACCAATCTACTGTACATAAAGGAAAATAAACAACAAAAAAGCACGAGCTGGCAAGAAAACAAAGCCCAATGATCTCCATGTAGTGTTCTCAGTTCATCAAATACTTCATTTTCTTCTGTCTCTAAACGGAAACAACAAGAGTGTGAGTGGAAAACAGATGGAAACCGACAAAGAAAGATGGAAGAAAAGGAGTGGCTAAGAAGACAGAAAGAGGCTTTTAGATCACAGCTTAGAGTAATGCAGAGTTTTGTCTCGCGGCCACTGGGGCCGATTTACATCCGCATGAGTCGAGTGGCTGGAGATGCATTTAACACACCCGCAAGAGATGACACAGATCCGATGAGACAGACAGACAGACAGACAGACAGACAGACAGACAGACAGACAGGGAGCGGGGCGAGGAGGCAGGGAGGCAGGGAGGCACTCTGCAGAAAGCTGAGGCAAACTACATATGGACTCCCCCTCATGCCCGGTCTCCAAGGGACTGTCCTCTACAATATTCAGGTCTCCGGCTTCTCTGCCAAATACAGCACAAAAAAAAAAAGTGCTGCCGACGCAGCACTTTGGTTTTACATGTATTTACAGCCTATGGACAGATTTACATGTGTGTTAAAGTATGCACCTCTATGGATACGCTGTGTGTGTGTTTGTTCAGGGCTGTGCGCATGCATTCCTGCATGCATGCATGCATGTGCACATGTTGTGAATGTGTGAGCGTGTGCGCATTGTGAACACCCAGCGCACCACATGAAATATTAAAAGGTGAAGACGGAGATGTCCGCGTGCTGGGATTGGCTGGGGATGTGTCATGATCCTCAGCAGGGCTATGAGCTGTGGTAATGGTTGTCTGGCCCACCCACTCATTACTTCCATGTTCACCCCCCCACCACCATCGCCCTTGTTTTCCCACTGAGCAAATGACCTTCATGCCTGAGATGATTTCTCCTCCTGATTGCAGGAGGGGAGTATTCTCTAGATGTACAGCAAGGACCAAACAGCTTTAAGTTGTTACCTCTCACCAATTCTGATTTCAGAGGATTTCATAGCTGAGTGGACACTGATGTCCTCGTGTCAGCTGTAATGGGACCACTTTCCTTTCATGCAAATTGATCGGAGAAAGCAGAGCTAAGAGGCTGCCAGTACGGAAAATCTATACACTGTTTTCAAAGCTTTTCTTTGACAGAAAAAAAAAAAAGAGTTATCACACACGTGCACAAAATTACAACTTACCACAATTATGAAGGTTACAGGTCCGATGAAACTCCAGATGAAATGGTTATCAACCCTCAGCCAGCATCTGCGGGGTGCAAAAGGTGATATCAGTTCATTAAATCATCTCATTGCCAAAACAAAGTTTTGTCTCATCGATCAGGGCCCGGCAGAGCAGGATGGATGAGAGGCAACAGAATATAGACTCCTCTGACCACAGAGAAGAAAACCCGACCTTGAGGGAGTGTTGGCCTCGTGCCATGAGAAGCTGCAGTCTAAAAGCCAGCGGTTATTGGTCTCATGACTTCACAGTCTGCAAATGTCTACAAATGTGGGATGCCGGACTGTGTACCTAAGACTCTGAACAGTAAACAAAGTATTGTAGACACTTCCAAGAATGAATTGCACCTCGGCCTGTGTTTATCACCAGGAAACAGAAATGAAGTGAAGACTACAGCAATAAAAATGGAGTTTACTTTAATCCCATAAATTAGAGGATTGCAGTCTTACAAATCATAAAGCTTGCTGCTTGGATGAAGACCAGCGGAGAAGTGCATAAACTTTTAACTGACAAGGGCGGCAATTACCCACATGCAAAGAATAAAAACCCAGCAGGCCAGTGCGGCTAGCCGGCGCATTCATTAATGTTGCGGCTTTGCTCACAGTCTCTTCTTTAAGCAGTGACAGGGTGTAAATTTGCCAAGGGGCAGAGGTGGACCACTCTTTGTGATATTACCATCATTAGCACATACAGTACATGCATGCTGTGTGCGTCTGTCTTGATGAGGAGACAGGAGGACTAATGGTCTTGATTTTAATCCCACAAAAGGAGCTCTGCAAAGAAACCACACTCACGCTCGCTGTGTGCCGTAGCTTCTGTAGTCAATGGCTGCCGAGATGCCCACCACCACAGCCGGGATGAGGTACCCGGAGACGTAGTAGTACTTCCTGCGCGAGAACTCGCTCTCGAACACCTCGACCAGCATGAGGTACAGCTGCACGCCCTCCAGACACATCCAGGCAAATGCAGCCAGGAAGCAGAAGTGGAGGATGCCGGCGATGATGGAGCACACCAGCTGACAGGAGGACACATGCAGGCGTTACACACAAAGACAAGAGGTTGTGCAGACGGATGACTTGGATTCAGCTGAATCTGAACATTTCCTACTCACTCTGAATTACTGATTACTACTTACCCAAACTGTTTTAGATTTCTGTTTGGAGTTGAAAAGTTCATTGACTTTTAAACTCATTAGCTCAGCTTAACTCGATCACAATGTCAAGAAGAGAGCATCTCTGATCAATATTTTTGATTCGGTCAAACGGCTCCATTTAATGTAATAGAGGTCACTTTAGTGCATCAGCATCTTTCACCTCAGTATTTTGGTTTTATAGCTCACAACTTTATTGTTTTGGTTTTCCAGTCCCAGAGTGCAGCTATTTTCAGCAAAAACCCTTTGATAGACCTGCTGTTGACGACCTGCCAGAACACAGACAAACTCAGTTACTAGCAGGTGAACATAGTGCAGCAAGAGAGATTTTCCCCTCAGGAGTTCTTAGAGACAAATTTAGAGCTAAAAGGAGAGTAAATACTGCCTTACATTCATCAAGTAGACAGAAAAACTGCTCCAAATGTGGAAAAAGGCAACTGTTTGCTAAGAAGAAAAATATAGTTCTTAGTTTGAAACTTATTCTAACTTTTTGTAAACTTTTTGGTATTATGTTGACAATTTCCTGATCAACTCAGGAATGAGATGACAGTATTTGTGCAAATGCACATTTAAGTATTAAAATTTCTTCCCTAAATTTTATGAATCCCATAACTGTTCTATAAATGATCTAGGCTAAGCTAAGCTAACATCATCATTAACATCAGTGGTTAAAATCCACTGACAGACAGAGATGATGTGGGAGAACTGCGTATAAAATCATGCATGGAATATTTCTACTTGTTAAAATGGTGCATCCATTAAAAAAAAAAGACAAAAAAAGAAAACCACTGATCATCAAATCATCCTGAGTGTGAATATTTCACTCGGAATCAGCGCTGTAGATCTTCAAGTATAAGCAGATACAGAATGGATATGTGGTATTTTAATCTAATCCACTTGAAGGAAAATTGAGGGAGAAGAAATTCAAGCGTTTAAAGGTTAATCACAGCAGATGAGCCCATTCATCAGCAGTCTGAAAGTCAAAACCCTCTGCGGTATAATTTCCCCGGTACCTTTGGTTCCGTCATGTTGATGCCCACGAGGTAGACGAGCTCGCCGATGAAGAGGTTGAGGCAGAGGTTTTTGTGGATGGTGTTGCGGTCGCTTTGCAGGCCCCTGAAGAAGCAGAAGGTGAAGAGGCTGATGGCGAGGCAGACGAGAGACACGGCGATACCCATCCGCGTGATGACGGTCAGGAGAAGCTCGTGGACGCTCCCGTCCCCCTGCAGAAAAAACATACATGACAGACTGGCCTTCAGCGCCACACTCTTCATCATGACTGGTGGCATTTAAGCACACGTAGCTATTTTTGTTGAAGTGCACATTGACCTAATGGAAATATCGATGTTATACACGGTTATAATGAAAATGGATATTTCTGTGCGATGCAGTCCTTCGCGGTTAGGTTCACAATTTTTTGGGTATGTCTTAAAATAATATGCCTGTGCTTATAGGGTATTGGGACAGGTTTTGCTGGCTGTAATCATTCCTGCTGTTCATACTATCTCTTAAGAAGTGTCTTCCTAATGCTCTTTCAGTGGATGAGATGAGGGACAAAATCCACAGTACTGTGCAAAAATGTTTATTTGAGGCTAACATGAGGCTTTAGCAGTCTAAGGGGAAAAATCAAGTAGATATCTTCCAAATGTCAGTACAAAAGGCCTCTTTTGTACTAAAAAGGCAGAAACTTAAGAAGATATTGAGTTGGTTTGTCCAAGTCAGACTGTTGGGGCCCGATTTTAGCATCAGACAAACTCTAAAATGTACTTTTGCTCAAAACAGCAACTGTGGATTTTGTCATCATTGAAAAGAGTCACACTGAAATAGCATTAGGAAGGGATTTTTTAAAATAAAATGTAGTTACAGCAGCTAAAATCAGGGAAAAACTGATTCATACGTACGAGTGAATGTTGTCTATCCTTTCACCTGATCGTACCCGATGACATTTGGCACTCAAACTGAACACGCTTAGGTCGCATTATGGGGCCCATGTTGCAGAAAGTGACATCAGTTAAGAAACCGCCACAAAGAACCGTGACCACGTGATGTGATGTCCACATGTGGCTTCTCTTTTTGAGGTCAAATCCCGCCGTGTTTCAAAAAATCAAAAACGGAGCATGTTTCAAGACGGGCACCAGGCAAATGTGAAAATAGCAGACTCGACCATACAAAATATCACTCAAGGACATGGTGGCCTGAAAGTGAGGCAATTCCTCCTGTGATATGTGTAATTTTATTGAGAGCAGGAGTTGCAGTTGAGGTGATGTGTAGGGAATTGGTGTGAGGCTCAGCCTAGCCTCGGGGCTCTGGTTTCAAACTGTGGTTAAGGTTGAGGTTAAGACAGATGACAGGGACA
This sequence comes from Chaetodon auriga, assembly GCF_051107435.1. Taxonomy (NCBI): domain Eukaryota; kingdom Metazoa; phylum Chordata; class Actinopteri; order Chaetodontiformes; family Chaetodontidae; genus Chaetodon; species Chaetodon auriga. Next base: position 16,159,474 of record NC_135085.1, read on the forward strand.
GAGTTCATGAGTTGGGACTTATTATTAAATGAACCACAAACTTATCCTCCACATTTATTACTGGCAAGGTCCTTGCTACACATGCTATTTATCATGTAATTGGATTGTAATTGCATTTTGCGACCAAACGGATCCTACACCACTTCAAGAGGGGTGGAAACATAAGTTAAAGCAGAGGTTATACTGTTTCCCATGATTCTCAGGGACATATGCATGGAGGAATATTAGACACGGACCATAGGTAAAATATAATTACTTCTGATAGTGGTATGGCACTTCCTATCCTGATCCACAATCTCGCTCTTTTAAAGTGACAGCCAGCTTCCTTTTCTCCCCCTCCTCCTCCTCCTCCTCCTCCTCCTCCTCCTCCCCTTACCTTCTCCTCCAGCAATAATCTAATTATCTCCACTGAAATGCCATTCTTGTTCGTGCCGTGTGTGCACAAATCTATCAGTGAGACGGAAGAGCGACTAACTGAGACAGAAAAATAGCTCGTGCAAGGCACATGGAGAGGGCCACTTACCACATTTCCCCGATGAGCCATGAGGATGGCAAAGTTGGTCAAGTGACTGCAGGAGCAAGTTGTGTGGCTCTTGTTGGTTTCCAGCAGTTTACAGCCTTGAGTGGACCAGTATCCCATCATGCTGCGCTCCGAATAATTCCAGAAGGAACAGTTGGGATTGTAGTAGTGCTCCTTCTACAAAACACAAACGCAGGGAGAAAAGAAAACAATTAAACATATATGAACAAGCGCTGCAATATGCATGATTGTTCACAAACACACCTTGTATATTTCATATCTGCAACTGTAAGAAACAAGACGTCAGGGTGGGTGTGTTGACTGCATTTAACTGTGCTCGTTTGATCAATTATCGTCTGTGCACTTACAGTTCTTTAAATGTGATGGGTTGTTGAAAGAAAAAAAGATGAAGGAGATTCAAAAAAGAAAGAAAGAAATCAGAATAGCACTTTCCAAGGTGGAACACGACACAGAAGAAGCTCGACTTGCTTCTCTACTAGTCTACATCTCTGATTAGTGCTTGTCACAGCTCATGACTCTTTAGCATAATATAGATGCTTTCTCTTTACTCCAACGTTTTTTTTTCAACAACAATAATACAGCAAAGCGCAGCATTTGCCCTTCACTGAGAAAGGCTGCGCAGCCACTTTCAGTGTTTTAACAGCCCAGCTCTATGCTGTCGTCTGGGGGAGTCTCAGGAGGAGGCTTACATCCAGGTGCTCCAGTGTGAAGATCACGGGGTCAGCCACAAACACACGGCTGGACTCCTTGGTTATAGAAGCTGACAGGATGTGGGAGTTGACAGTGAGGGAGAGGTTGCGTTTGTTCAGGTCCCCCATTCCCCTCAGTGTGGCGTTCTCTGTGCTGAGGAACTGGCCCAGGTGTTTGTAGAGCACAAATACCAGCTTGGCCACACCTGCAAAACGCCATAATGAAATCATCATGCAGAGGGAGCATAAACAAGCAAAGCACAAATAATCTGTTGACTGAAAAGAGGAATATTCACTCATTGATATTGTATGAATGTGCTAAGCCTTGGAGGTTCCATATTTTGGGAGTAATGCTCATTTACTTTCTTGTCTTGAGTTAAAGTCAGCAAGCAGGTGATTAGTTTAGCATAATGTTGTGTAAATGTAAAAATATCTGCCTACCAGCATCTCTAAAGCTCACCACTCAGCAGGTAATGTCTAAATCAACTAGACAAGTTGGGGTTTTAAGGGGAGTTGTGTGTGGCACTATTTCTTCGCCATGCCAGTGACCTTCTGGAGTCTTTTCATTTTTGTGAGGCTGATAAATAGCCAGCAGAGACATCAGAGGCAGAGAAATATTTTCTTTAACTTTGGGATAAGCATATTTCCCAAAATGTCAAACTATTCCTTCATTGCGCTTCTTGCTGCCTCCTGTGTACATAAACTTACACAACAATTTGCTCCGTTATTTGCTCAGTGCCACAGCTGTAATAGCTGTTTTTCCACCAAAGGACACAGGGGGCAGCAGTGAGCCCATTATGAATTTGCCTAATGAATGAAGAGATTTGGATATAGTGTGGCAAAGTCTGCCTGTTACTGTCATTTTTTTCCTCAGTGGCTAACTGGGGTACTGCAACAAAAACATTACAAAAACATCTCTGCTAGCTTAGCTTTTAAATTTTAGTCTCATTTTAATGATATATTAAAAAGAGCTTTTTAGCCTAATAATGAAATGCATCAGAACACTGAATGAAAACTGGAATCTTGATTCTAAGACTGGTGGCATGTATTTGAACGTTGTACAGAAACAGGCTAGCTGTTTCCCCCCTGCTTCCAGGCTTTATGCTAAGCTAAGCTAATCACCTCATGCCTTTAGCTCTATGGTTAACGTGCAGATACGAGAGTGGTATCAGTCTTATCTAGATCTCATTAAGAACGCAAATGCGTGTAATGTGTGAGTGTATTTCCCAAAATATGGAACTTGTGTTTAAAGACATCAGTGATTGCCCTCATCTTCATTGCAGGAAAGACGAGAAACGTACCCACCGAACAACAAAAACGGTAAAGAAAAGATCAACGATGATTAAATGTTTCTGCAGCAATTGATTTTTCTCACCGTTTTTGCTGTTGACTTTGACCGTGTTGGAGGAGAGCTGAAGCGACGCTCCGCCCTTGCTTGTCTGAGGAAACCTGAAATCTTGCACCTGACCGTCAGTGCTTAACACGTAGACATCCAACACTGAGAGATGATATGGGGTGAGGGGAAGGAGAGAGATAGAGAGATAGAAGGAGAGGGATGTATTACTCATAGGTAACATTTAAAAAGCAGGACATGATGTTTAATAGAGCTCTACCGTTAAGGCCCAGCAGGGTATGTGTAAAGACGTGAAGTTCATTGTACCCATAACAGAATCAAATCTTATTGGCAAGACCCCGTAGAGTGTCATTTACTTAAAAAAAACATGTCACTAAGCTGTTGGCTGGCATTGTGAAAGCCTCCGAGGTACGAGCAGAAGAAAAAATAACAACAAGGGCGGCAATAGAGGATGAGCAAATGCAAGCACACAGCCTACTGCAGCATGAATGTCAAATATTCATAGGATCAAAAATATCATTGAGCTTGTACTTTTACTTTTTCTTTCCCCTGTGGGTTCAGATAACTCTGGGCTCGGCGAGCAAATCTCTGAAAATCCTCCAAATTCCTGCAGCCCCTCTCTCCGGTATGCCAGCTGCCGGGTGGTGCTCCCTTTGATGTGTGAAATTACTGAAGGGTCAGGAGGACACACGTATCAGCACACTCCCGCCCATCAGAAACGGCCTCACTTCCTCAGATAGATGGCTTCTGACAGACGGAGACGAGGAATTGTTCTCTGGTTGCTCTCCCCCTCTGTCTAGTTTTTAGCTCTCTCTTCGCTCTCCCTCCCTTTTCCCTCGTCTTGCCCTTGATGCTCGCCTGGAGGTGCCACTTGGGCTTCGACAAACTGCTAATTAGGAGCAACAATCATTTTCACATTTTTTCTGACTCTTCAGGGGAGGTCAGGTAAGCCGTTCTCTGAGGTTGTGTGTTTCTTTATGTGGCTGTATTTAGGTTTCTCCACTGGAATGCTATCTCTACTTCCCAGATAAGCGTGAGCTTGACAAGCTCATAAAAACTGCCCGAACGCAGAGATTAAGTAGCCAATATGCTGAATATTACACAATGTATTAATCAGTGCTTTTGGTAGACAGAGCAACTAGTCCTTATCAGCCTAGCTAACTACCACTTAATGGGAAAGGCTTGGAGAGATACAGATAGAGTGCTGTATGAATGGAACAATGCCATTCAATTGGTCTCTTTGTTTCCCCCCAGAGGTCTGGACAGTTCATCTTGCAGCACACATTCAATGGGGTGACTTTACGATGCAAGAAAAAGATTAAAAATCAGCGAGCTATAAGACAAAAAGGGTGAGCTGGAGATCATAACCATAGCAACAAAGAGCTATGAGTGGAAATATGACAGTTCACTGCACAAAGGTGATTTAAATGAATGAGATCATGTTGCTAATAATCTGCCGGTGAGGAGACATTTGCTTGTTTTTTTTTTTTTTTAGTCTAATCTTTCACTATGACATCAGCAAGATGTGGCCGTTCTTAAAAATGACATTATCCTTGAGGAACTGCGGCCCGGGTGTCCACGCTCGGAAGACAATGTCACCACTCACTCTGAAACAATTTTAGTGAGGGGTCGTGTACAGCCAAGAAGAGAAACAACCATCAGCATCATAAATTGTGACTGACAGACGTGTAGTTTGATCTGTTTTACAGTTAGTGGAGAGGAACTTACTGATATTCTCTGCAGGCACTTTTACGATTGCTGGCTCGATCAGGTTTTCTGCAAGGACGAACGCCCCTTCCTCCAGTGTATCCAGCAGCATTGTGGCAGCGTGACTTTGTTCTGTGGAATTCATGTCTTTCCAGGATTTCAGAGCTTCCGGCCTCAGGAGATTGTCCACAGTGTCCACGATTGCCTGTATCCATGGAGACAAGTGAAATGTCAGCTTACTGTTTCCTCCCGTCATAATTTCAGTTTGATAACAACGAGCGTGGAACGGACAGCAAATGATAAAAAGAGCATGCATGGCAAACAGTGGCAGGAGGAACAACGACTCAAACTGAAACTTCAGGATCACTGCGGCTGAAGACACAGGAGTTCAAGGAAGTCCAGGGTAACTAAAATAATAATGACGATAAAAAATGCAGTATGTATTATCAAATATCCTGTTTATGAAAAATAGGCCTAATCTAAGGAACCCTGTCTTGGACCAATTTCTTTATTGAATAATGTAAAAATGCTTGAGGGGGGAAAAGAAATACAAACCAAATGTTTGCTTTTCCCATTCACTGAATGGAGCTGTCTACAATGCTGCATTCTTAGTTCCTGGTTTTAAGAAACTATTTTCCCAAATAACAATTATAATGAACAATAGTCCTATTTCCCTAACAGGATCTGCCCATAATGCCCTTGAATGCTGTTCTCCTGCAGGAAAGGGGGCATTATCATGAAATCCATGTCCAGAGTGGCAATGTGAGTCTAGATGGGGGGAAATTTCTGCTTGTTTTCAATTGCAATCCTTTCATTTCCTGCTTTCTGATAAGCAGTAAGTCAGCAAAACATTCCACCAAACCCACACAAATATCAGACGTTGATAAAACAAGAGTTTCCTTTGACCCCGGCAGGGTGAGTTCATGACTCCTGTCTGACACAGTCAACCACAGCGTCACTTTCTAAAATCCCAGATTCAGAATCTAGAGCAACATTTGATGTGATAAATCAGAGTGACAATTTAACCATAGGTGCCATTAACCAGAGCAAGGCCCACCACAATAACGGTAATTAACCACAACAAGCCCCTGCTCACTGTACCAATTAGTCACAGCTGTGATTATCCAAAACACTAATTGACCACAGACAGGATTATCCGTTTGCCTGGAATAACAAGAAAGCGGATCAACCCAAGTCTGCATCAATGTATGATTAACCGCAACATTTAACCACTGAGCTCATATTAACCACAGCAATGATGACTGTATCCAGACACAGGGCTCTCAGCGTGTCTTTATATCTGGGGCCGGAGCACAGAAATCAATCTCTGTGGCCCTGACCTTGCAGGCAACTAGAAGCTTGCGAGCTGTGACTATGATGAGAGTTAAGTGTGTGTGTGTGTGTGTGTGTGTGTGTGTGTGTGTGTGTGTGAGAGAGAGAGAGAGAGAGAGAGAGAGAGCGACAGTAGGGGCTATTACATGGTCGGAGCCATTACAACCAGACAGACACTAAATGCCCCCCCGCCCAGAGGACCCATGAAAAACGAAAGGGGGGGATAAAAAGGCGGCTGTGTCTCATTTGTGTGGTGCAGGAAGGATCTGTGTTCTGATTGAATCCTCTTTAATTCTCACTTGGGAGGAGGTCACTTTACAAATCACAGGGGTGCTACCAGGGGAGCCCCCATGGCTCATTACAGCTGGAGAAAAGAACCATGTGGTGATTCAGTAGTTTGGACAAATTAAGACTCTGACCTGATGAAAGTGGTTCAGCGAAAACATTTCAATTCATCAAGGGGACGTGAATGTCCGGACCAAATTTCATGGCAATCCATCCAATAGTTGTTGAGGTATTTTATCTAAGGGGAGACCCACCCATTTTACCAATCAAAGCCCAGAGGGAGTGGTGCAAAGTTTGATAAATCACCTCAAGTGATGTCACTTGAGTCAACGTCGGGGCTGAAAGGGAAAAAAATCTGTGGCGCTTGAAAGAAGAAGCCTCCTCCTCCCCTCTGCTTGAGACTAGCAACTCGAGGCTAAATTAGCCGCCACTAGCATAACACACCGAAGTCTCCACCTGAAATGTTGGGTGTTGAGTAGCATTGTGGGTAAGGTAGACGAAGAAGGCACAGAATAAAGAAGATGATATCTCTGGTTCTGATGCATTGATTTTTATGGGTTTTTTTAAAAAAAAGCATCCACTATAGGAACGCAATGCTAAATCGGACGAGCACTCACTTTACAGTCAGGGGATCACCAAAGTCATTAAAATGTATCCTCTGGGCACCACAGATTTTCAAAACAAGACTGACCAGCTGATCACCTGGAAACAAAATTTCACGGCAATCCGTCCGACATATTTCAGTCTAGCCAGCATCCCCATTCACAGAGTGGTGCTACTAGAAAAACCACTAAGAACACACATTTTTAAATCAGGTGAGGGTAATGCATCGTCCTTTTCTCTCAGTAAAATGACACTTCAAGTAAAAACAGCCCACATTTGCAGGGAGCCCCCATGAGCCGCTGAGAGATACAAAATCAGATCATTTGTATTATGCCATGCAAGGCATCACGTCCTGAGTGTTTACGCCATGTCCTTGTCTTTCAGCAGAACCTGCCCAAGGAAATAAATGCTGGCACGGCACATGAAAAGCAAAACGTCTGAGGGAGAAACTGAAAAATCAGAATGGAACACAAACATATTAATGGGCTCAGAAATTAATATCACGGATAAAATACAATGGCAACAGGAGAGGAGGTTTTTTTCTGTTGTTGTTGAGGGGACGGGGGAGACTCGAAATTGTACAATGTAAGCAAGTGAAAATTGAGCACACTGCCACTTTGATCACACTTCTAGCTGACAGGGAGGTGCAATTACGACCGTGGGAAGGCAATTATTCACACAACGTATGAAAAGCCGACAAGAGAGATGGAGAGAGGGAACGAGTTGGGGAGGAAGAGGAGGAGGAGAGAGACAAATGAAAGGAAGATACACAAGTGATAGCACACAGAGGAGGGAAAACAGGACAAAGACGGAGTGATATTGACGGTGGCATCCTCAGATGGACGGAAGGACGGGAGAACAGACAGCCCAGTCAGATGAGGAAGCAGCCATGTTTTGTACAAGCAAGGCACCAGGCGCATAGTGTAACAAGACAATGAAGGACACAGAGACAAACAGCGCTGCATGCTGCTGGTCGTTAGGGATCGGGGTAAAAAAGCAACACAAAAAGCCTACAGTGGTAGTTATACCTTCATATACGCCCTGCATGTCTTCTCTCTTTTTTGAAGCTTTTCCACACAACAAGAGGATCAAGCACAAAAGACAAGATCGTAAGAAAACAGGACACATTAAATCATGCCACTTACCATGAATTACAGAATTAATAATGAAAAGAAGAAAAGGCACAGGTCTGTATGAACTACAACCTTGAAGGGATGCAACAGCTCTAAATGCTTTTTTGGGGGGGAAAAACGGTGTTTGAATTATAAATGTGAATATGGATCACTTAATAGTTAGGGAAAGAGAAGAGAAATGCACAGCAGTGTGGAGGAAAAATGCTGAGACTGGATTCTGATGTTCCCCATTAGTGATGCTTTAAAATACATTGAGAAGATAAACAATGTGGGACGAGGTCATTTGCATTTCATGGTATGGAGAGAATAATACAGCACCAGCTCTTTGTCGGTCTCTTGGCATTAAATAAATCGTCTTCTCATCCTAATTGAGTCAAACTGGAGAAAATCACACACTGTAGCTCTCACACACAATTTGAAAACAAAGCTAAAAATGCTGTAATCTGTTTTTTTTTTTTTTTTTTTTTGTTACCCAGATTACAACCTCCACATCATAAATACTTCTTACAAACACACACAGGAAACCGAAATGCAGAAAACACAACACTGCTCCCATGTACACCACCATTTAGTTGCTGATTTGTGAGAAGGGGCTGCATGAAAATTAAAGGACCATAGAAGGTTTTTTGTATGCTTTGACTGCTTGAATACAGATCATTTATACTGTGCTTGGCGTTTTTTCTGTTTGTTGTCTAATACATGCTGTGCAGTTATAGATTGTCATGTGTTTTTCCTTTCACTGCAAGCACCCATTCACTTTCATTGATTTCTGGATGGTATGAAAATCCTTTGGCAGACTCCTGAAACTTGCTCAGATCGGCCTTATATGCTCTTACATGCATAAGGTTTCAGCTGTCTTTCGGCAGTGACCTGATTTCTTCATCGTGTAAACGAGAATGACAGTTTCAATAATCAGGGCAGGGGAATCAGGGCAAACCTGACTTCCTGATTTGGAGAAGGCTGATTTCTTGGCCATGCATATAGGTAACTGGGTTTCTTTCTTTGTTTTACTGCTCTCTCTGGTGGAAAATCTTAAGTCACACAAGCACCAAATCTCCGGGGCTGAAAAAAGAAGCCAATGCAAAAGTTCCAAAAACTGCAGTTCCTTGATTGGCCACTTGAGGCTGGCTCCAAATGTGAGTCAATCCCCATAGACTCCCATATTAAAATGGCCAACTTTACAGCAGAATGTTTGCAGCCTGGTTCAAAAAAACTCTTTGCTTTCTATTAATTTCCTCGTTCATAACAACTGAATCCTTATATAACTGACTTGTTAAAAGTATATAAAGGTTTAAAGTTATGACAGTGATGTCACCAGATCTTGGAGTACACCTGTAAATCACTGCAAAGGGGCTAAATCACCAGAGAGCAGCAAACGCAGGTACTCCTTAAGTAAAAATGAATCAGTTTTCATAGCTGAACTGAGATTTGTGCTATCAGGACAAACTATGCTCTGCCTGTCTGTTACAGCAAGTAAGCCACGGTTCCAAAACAGCCAAGAAACAACTACACTGTATATCAAGGTATTGTCTGATTTTACAATGTAACCTGGTTTCTTGCGTCTGCATTAATTTCTGTCAGAGTTGCATTATTGTTGCACAGTAAAGAAGTGCAATTAAACTGAATTAACATGCAGAAATAATGCACGTCTTACAAAAATTAATGCAGGCTCGATGTTCACTGTGTAAGATTCCCCAACTCAAGCAAGTCTGCTAATACAGTTGTAAATTTTAATATCATCCAGAAATGACTGGAAAGCAATGGCTGCCTGGAACGGTGGGGAAAAAAAATCAAAAACACAGCAGCATGGTTTGCAGAATAGTAAGTGATGTGTGACGGTGTGATGAAAAGTGTATGTGATTCCTGTTTAGACAATAAAACTTGCAAAACCGCTTTTATGATCCCTTAACTTCTGTCACTGCGGCTTGTAATCAGCCAATCACACAGTGTTGTTGCTGTGATGTACAAGTCACTACAACACTATCAGCGCTGCAGTGACGAACCTATTAGCTCTTATCTTCAAATGCAATAATGGTAATGTAGCCGTCTGAACATTAGGGCACGAACAACGGGCATGATTTCGGTGCAAAGCGCTTTGTTTACGGAGCAACTGCTGTCTCGGAAGTCTGAATAACAATCAAATTTTTCAAACTGTCACTCATCTCTCCATGGAACTGCCAGCAGCTGAGAGTTGTAGGTACGTCTTAGGCCTACTCTTTTCTCGCTGAGTGCTTGCAGAGGCTCCAGGGGAGACTTCCACACATGTCAGCAATGAGAGTTATTCTTTGTGTTGGTGGGGGGCTCATGGCCATTAGCTCTTTTAAGGTAGAACTGCCAGGTGAGCCTGTGTTTCCAAAGCCGGTAATTACCAGGGAGCTGTAGAGGAATGAGCTTCCCCTCAGGGCAAGACCTGCCTCTCTAGCCCCCTCACCCGAGACTGCGTGTGTGTCCACGAACGTGTGTGTGTGTGTGCATAAATTGTATGTAAGTGCATGTGTCTTGCGTGTATTGGTAGGTGTCTTGCTAATGAATGTCCTGAGTCATGCTGACACAGACCTGGGTCAAAAGGGGGACAAGCTTTGGTTCAGACAGGAATTTTCACAGTACCTTGTTGAAGCTGCGTCCAGCTGAGTCTTTCTCGCTGGGTCTGAGCTCCTGCAGCTGAGCATCCAGGATATCCACGAGCTGCTCCATCAGGCGCACCGAGGAGCTGACGTCTCCTGCAAACACCGGGCCCTGTGTGTGGCGTGCCAGTTCATTGGCTAAATTAGCAGCGTTTTCGCCACTTCGAATCTAAAAACAGCAAGAGGAAAACGTGGGTGTCAGTGAAGCGTCAATGAAGCAGTCCTCAGTTGGTTTGTGAAGCTGAAATAATGTATCCCACATACACCTCAGAGTCCTAATCTATTGTGGCAGGGCTTGTACATAATGAAAGTCATTGTATGCAGTGTATGAACATGGGGGATTGCACGTTTAACGGAGAACATTACAGCACAACTGCAACACATAAGCTGAAGGAGAGAAAAGAAAAAAGAACTCTGCGATAACGATCAAGTGTTCTACTTTTTTGATGCAGCCAATCTGTGTTGACGGAGCTGTGACCCAATTTCCTTGGAAATACTAATTCTATACAGTGTATGCTATATACTAATGTTCATGGTATGATGCTTTCGCAGTTAGTGCACAAGAAATCAATGTACTTTTCCATTTTGTACCAAGAGGAAATGAAGCATTACATGCACAGACATCAATTAAAAAGCAACTTTGGAATTCCACTGCCAATTAAAGTTCACAAAGAGAAAGCTAATGCAGCTAATGTCTTATCATACAGACCATAATTACAGGAGGCAGAGTGGGAAAAACATTCATACCATTCAGCCTTGAAGGTGTAATTCGGAGTCAGAGATACAAGAAAATTCTGACAGCTGTGATATCTCCCACTTGGTGAAAAGAACTACAGAAGTGTCCACATACCGGTGGCATAATGGCTGCAAAACTGCCATCGTTGGTAATTACATCCATATAAAATTCAACAACAATGCTAACACAATCAGTTCAGCCAATTATACACTTGTTCTATCTGGTTTGTTCGAGAGCAAATATGTACACTATTTCTGCGGTATCACTACAAGGTCACGAACTGGTATAAGCATCTTGGAATAATGCCTGAACATTCCTAAACTGGAAAAACATGAGGTTTTCCCATTCTTCCCCATTGTACCAACAATGTGTGTCCGAGGATTAAATTACTATTTTTGCTTTTCCAAGATCATTTCCGAAGATTCCATTTGCAATTTAGTTTCATGTTTTGTGTCTGTGAGTAGCTTCTATATGGTCTTTGTGCATTGTGAGGAAAATGGGTCTTTCACAAAAACCTGCATATAATGTGTAGTGTAGTGTGGAATTGGGGCCCACTTCTTTTAGTCATGTCTATATTTTCCCAAAATGCCGGCTGCCAACACCATGTCTGAACCTGCTGCACGCTGAAGGTGTTTTTCAGGTCAGGGAAAAAAAGCATCTCCTCCTTAGAATGCAATATGCTGCGTGTTTGCTTTGCATTATGGTCTGTTCAGGCTACTGACGCTCTTATCTGTGCGTCTACATTAGATTTCTAGCTGCATGACTGTTGAACATCAAAGCAGACAAGTCAGTGAAGAAAGGAGCTCTGGCTCTTTGATTCCCAGTAACTGACTGCAGAACTTGGCATTTACTTCTGATCTTTCAGATAGCTCGTTTCTTTCTGTTACCACTCTGTATTTTAGCTCCATGTGAAAAAAGTATTTTCATGATATGCACCCGCATGACCAGTTCTCAGCAGCTTTAAAGAAAACAAACCAAGCAAAGAAGGTCATAAATTGCCACTAGATGTTTGATTTTAACTGTGCAACATATTTGTTTGCTGCTATATTTTGTAACTGACACATTCCTGTTTTACCTTTTGTGCCACTTGAGTCACCCAGTGGGAGGTGCAGTTGCTGAGGTCTGGGCCTTTGGAGCACCAGGTCCCTGCCACAGTGCAGAGGAAGGAAGCGATGCCTGCAGTGGAGTACAGAATAAACACAACCGTTGGAGAGAAGCCAAACCCTTGCTCAAATACAGTTTCTCCTGCTGATCCTTCATTCATACAGACTCTCTGGTGCGGGAAACTGGAAACTGTTAGGCAGGAACAACGATTTCCAAACAATTTGAAAGCGTGCGAGCTTTGTGTGGTCGACACAAACAAAACAAAATTGTCTAAGGGATACTAAAACACTATCAGGTTCGTCCATAGCTTGGACAAAACTGACAGAAAAAACAATGGACTCTGATTTGTTATTACCCGTAAATATTTCAGAACAGTAAACATTTCATAGGCTCCCATACCATGCAAGTCTAAATGAAATACATGATAACTACTAATCAATGCCTCTGGGCTGACAGCAGTGACAGCACACTGTATGGAACACAAGACTCATTTCTTTTTCACCCCCGCAGTAAAAACATCATCTCTTTTTTTTGCTTTCATCGTCCAATAGCCCTACTTTATATTTTGACAGCTCTGTCAGTCTCCGTGATGGGGTGTTAAGGTAACTTGTGAGAGATTCCTGTGTGAGTATCACTGTCAACTGAACTGGTATAACTGCCATCAGCACAATGTTCCTCTTGCTGGTGACTTCCTACACTGATTTTGAATATAAACTGTGAATATAAAGTCTGAATTTTTAAGACAAATGACCGGACTTTAGAGTTTGGTAGAGCTTTGAATTTCATAATTTCCTTCATTAGCTTCTGTGCTTCGTTAGGCTGGCAACAGCATTTTTTTTTTCTCTCCATGAATTCGCACTGCAAGACTAAATGGGCTTCAAAATTAGACACTAACAGGGACACTTTACATTACACCATTATATTAAAACAGAGTTGTGTTACCTATTTTTGGGACAGGCGAGGGGCTCTAATCAAGCGAGATTATAGTTTAAAATGTGACGTACCCCCTAGCTGAAATGTCACAAACTCGCTACACAGAAGCGATGATGGAAATAGCACATTAACAGCTAAATAAGCACAAATAAAGTAACAGGGGCGTTTTTCACACATTTTGTCAGGATCTTTGAAGTTTTGTTTTTAATCATTTGTATGCTGAAAGTGTGATTCTGAGGCTCTTTGTAATGTTTGATTGTTAATGGAAAAAACCCGCTATTCCTGTTTACCCCCTACAGAGTTTAGTGGCAAATAATCAAGCCGATTAAAAATAGCTGAACTTACACAAGATGAAAATAGCAGAAACACATGTACATGTTCATACAATCAAATATTTTTGACTTTATGTGTTCCAGTAACCAGGACGGGCTCCGACTCTGCGTTTTGTCTTTTAACTTCCTGTCTACAACAGAAGTATGTGTTGTGTTGCCTTACATTTTAGCAGATATTGAACCAGTTTGATAACATAAATGTTAAGTGTGAAGGACTGTGCTGGAAAAAAAAGAAACTTTTTCTACAGCAGTGTGACAAACGTCAACCAATATTTACGGAGAGGCGCTAATTAGATCTCCCACACAGCTCTGGGATCAGCTGGTCATCTTACTGTTATAGTAGCCATGGTGACTGATTACTGTGTTGGTATTTGGGTTTTGCAATGTGTTTATAACAATATGACATCGTAACAGCAGCTCTCACAATCACAGAGGAGCCTCACCTCGTTAGTCCAGTTTTCAATCACATGGGCTTACATTTATGTAATGAACTGATTATACAAAATCATATTATTAATAATACAGTGCAGTTTGTTAAGTCAACACAGGGGCAATTTCTGAGACTGTAGTTTCTGGTGTGGTTTAATTGGACTGCATCATATTTTAGATTGAGCCATTGTTTTTTTGTTTTTTGTTTTGTCAAAATTTCGCCCACTTGCACCTCCTCAAAAGCACACAAATTAAAAAACATCCGAACACCACAACTCACCAGCAAGTTTGAAAGATATGTATTCTTAAAAAAAAAAAGAAAAAGAAAAAAGAAGCTAAAATTATGCCATCCATCACAGCCAAAATCTGTAAAAACAGAAATTACTGATTTTCAAATGTCCAAAGGTCCTTGGATAAATCATGTGTGGTGAACGTTTCCATCAGGAAAAATAACCAAATCTTAAGATAGTGATGTTTCATTAAAACCACTTCATTCTACATGTGTCTCAATTAAATTTCTAAAATAACCCATTCACACTAAGCAGATCCCGTCAAAAACATTAAACTTCAAACTTCTCAGCGCAACTGGGGAGCCGTTAAGGACTGAGACCAATGGTCACATGATCAAAAAACAGTAAAAGTGGCTGAACTGCAGGCTGCAGAGAGGAGAAGTTCTGTACAGGTTGTAAAAATGTAAGTACTTCAATATGTATAGCCTGTGAAGCAACCCCAATTTATGGCATTATAACTGTAGAAGACAGCGCAAATGACATTTTTGTGTTCTTGCTACTTGTAGCCATGATTGGGCTGCTTCCATAGAGATGCAGGATTTATATATTGCAGTGAAAAACAAGCCCACAGTTGAGTAAAAATGTGATGCCCAGAAACTGCTTGGGGTTAAGAGGGTTAACACGTTGTAAGGAATAGTTACAACATGTAAAACCACAAGTTGTCTCTTTAACGTTCTGTTTATGTACAGGTTAAGCAAACTAGGTACAACGCGTTAATTAGTGAGCTTTAGAGGTGCTGGTGGGCAGACTTTCATGCTAGTTGTTAACCTCCGGTCTTAAGTCTTTCAGGGCACAGACATGTGAGTGGTATCGATCTCAAATCTAAATTAGAATAGAGTCTAATCTATCCATACATATTATGTGTTTGCACTTATGAAACTTTTCATAACATTAGCAGTCCATGAATGTTCGGTACAGCACGAGCATCCTGCAGGCAGAACAGTGGGTGGAAAAATATTTTTAAGTATTTAAGTATATTTATAAAACACAATATAAACTTTAGAATAGAAAATATTCGTTTCCAAAAAGTTATGACATGTCATCAGTTGGTGTCAAACACCATCAGGCGGTGGGCGTACCTCTGGTCCCTTTGGGGCAGGGCCTCTCCACAGTGCTTCCAGTGTGGGTCTGGGGCCAGTCGATGGCTCTCCTCCTGGTCGCCTCACAGAAGCGCCTAGGCGTCGGTGGAAGCTCAGGGACGGTGGGCTCTGCTGTACTTGAGCCTCGATGGTCCTCGAACGGGTCCCTCCCGTCTCGTGGATCTGCTCCTGCTGCCGTGGTGTCACCCTGCCCCTTCACAGTGGACGCAGCCGTGGTGGTCGCGACTGAGGTGGTCTTCGGTATGGACGGAGAGATGGAGAAATCTTCAATGGCTGGCACTAGAACGAGAGAAGAGTGAAGCTGTTAGAGCTCAAGTCATAAATGTCCTCTCCTTGAACTCCCGTCACTTGCAGCAGTGTGGGGAACTGCAGCTGTTTCGAGTCCCGTGGCTTGTTGGTATTGCTAAAGTTACTGCTGCCCATAATTCCTGCAAATAAAAAGCTTCGCACAGCTTCCACCTCGTTCCTGCTCCTTCACTAAACAAAATCAAGGCAAACCTGCCAACGCGACACTAAATCTATCTATCGCTATTTATAGTTTACTTTGGCCCATAAATAAGACAAGCAGCAGCGGTGCTATCCTTTGACATAGCAGTGATTTCCTCCCAACAGAGTCAGTACCTTGGGCTGATTAAATGTCAACAATGAAGACAAAGCCTGCCTGCATTTTACTTTTTTTTCTGCCTAGTTCATCTCTCTCACTTTGATAAAGCTGGTGTGCGGAAGGAGAACTGCACTGCTCCGAGCAAAAACCATACATCAGCAATAATGCGATTCCACTGTATTCAATCCACGCCTACCCTGCAAAGCAAATCTACGTGTGAATGCGCACACGCACGTGTGCAAGTGTGCTTGTGTTTGCTCCATCGCTCAGGTGTGTTTCTGCTTTAAACCACAGCGTGCGCACAGATGGATATCTGCTGCAGAGAGCCTGAAGATAACTAGCAAATGAGAGCAGAAATAGGAAATCTATAAATTTTATACAGTATGAATAGCCAATATGAATAAAAACACAGTGCATGTTTGTGTGTATGTGTGGGAGTGTCTACATGGATGTACTTGTCTGCTGCATGAATGATCATACATTTTTACCCACAACCACCTGATTATATTTGGAGATAAAAGCAGCTTCCCACAGTGAGGTCTGCCATTGCGAAAGGTCTTTAGGTTCCCTGGGTGCTTCTGGAAAAATGCAATATCATACTATCTGACACTCCATCATCAGACACATATCTCCATTTCCTGAGAGAGAATGGTGACAAAGCCCACATTTCACGTTTCACACGAATCAGCCAGGCAGGCGGATCTTTGCTTTTTCATTCCAGTGAAATATTTGAGTTTATTACAAAGCTGATATCTGGCGATGTGGTCAGGAGGCCACAGCAGGGAGGGAATGGTGTTCCTGTGATGCTCACTATAAAAAAAATAAATAAACCCCAAGACACCCTACAGAGAGGCTGAATTGTGACATTTTACTCAGTGACCTTTTCCCCTGGCAGGAGCCCTGGCTAATTACCTTACACTCATTCAGTCATTGTGTGTCTGTCACCCAGACATTCACAGGTTGGCCAGGCTGCAAAAGTAACAGCTGACAAGTGCGGTTAGCATGAGCACCCACAGCTATGAGTGTGTTCAGAATTACTCCAATGAAACAGGTTAAGAACGACAAAAAGGCAATGACCAGGTATTTCAAACAGTCCGAGATCTATTTTTTCCCTGACCCTTCCCGAACAGATAAATAACTCTGTACAACAGCACAACAATGCCGCATTTAAAAATACGTTTTTAAAATATATTGTGTACTGCCAGTGAAGATTTTATTGACTCAGGAAAAGTGAGATGATTCATAGGCTGACTCCACTGATTCAATATACGCATATAATGCAATACTAGGGCAAGTGTAATTGGGTTTCAGATTATTAAACCTCTCCATACCTGAGTAAACTTCTGCTTTCCCACAGGCTGATATAAGCCCTAATATGCATCTGCCTGAAACAGCATGCTTGCATTACCTGATTAACCTGATTGGTCCAACTTAAGAGTCCAAAGCCCTGTACCACCCACGTTTCAGTGCACACTATCACACAGTATCAAGAGATATTTTGGTCTGTCTTGGCCATTATTTTTCATGTTTCTTTGTCAATCTGGCAAATGCAAATACTTTTGAACAGCATACATCATCATCGGTTAAGAGGTGCTGCAAATGGGATTATAACGTGCAAGGTAAAGAAAAAAAAAACATATTTCTTCTGCATGCAACAAATTAGCATTTTCATCATCGACTAATCAGCTGATTATTTTCTTGATTAATCATTCAGTCTTGAACATGTCACCAATAGCCATGGCTTCCCAGGGCCAAAGGTCACATCTTCAAATTGACTGAGGTTTTATTTGAGCAACAGTCTGAAAAATAAGAACATTCAATTTATCATCACTGAAGGCTAAAACGAGTTAATATTCACATTCTGAACCAAACTGGAAGCTGGAGCCAATGAATTTTTAAAAATATTTTCGTTAATTCCAAATGATTAACCAGCCTAAAAATCAAATTTCTTGACTATTTAACTGGTCCCTTTTGAGCTGAAACAATTAATCAAGAAATTCATCAGTGGATGTGGAGAAATTTAACAAATATCCTGAGAATATTTCAAGCAAAAGGGGAAAGAAATCTGGCTCTAGCCAGGATTTCCTGATTTTCTCTGTTTATTTCATTGTAAATTTAGTCTTTTTGAATGAACAAAATAACCAATTTCAAGAATTCAGCTTGGGTTTGTGGAATATTGTGATGGGTGCTTTTCACTATAATAAAAAAAAGATGAAAATAATCATTAGCTGCCTCCAAAATTCCATTAATGACTCACAAAATCCACTGAGATATGACCGTAGGAGCATTAAGACAACATACTCTATTCAAGCTTATGAAGGAAGCAGCAAATTAGCTTTTTTTCCCCCCACAATTAGAAATGTTTCTGAGTTCATGCCATGAGACACTTGGTCATTGTCTCTCTCATGTTCACTCTTTCAGGCAGAATCAGAAACTCATATTGATTTAATTAGGAGGGGCACTCAGATGTTGACTGATTTTTTTTTAATCAAAGATGAGATAAATTCTTTGTGGATGTTTTCAGTCACTGCGTCTTGGGTAATCAGAGTGTGATTACGAAGACCATCAAGAACATTAAATATACAACATATCTGTTTAATCCTACATCAAGTAATGTGTTTGTCTGATGTTGATGCATTTGTGGGCTTATTTTGATGCCTCTGTACCAGGCATGCTGCAATCTTCCTTTGATTGCGAAGAGCAAATTTTCATCCAGTAAGAGCTCTGTGTCCTCTGATAGCACTCAACCAAGAGAGGACTGCACCAATTAGCTGCCATTTCTCCCAAGAGGCAGTGAAGTCACTCTTTATGGGCAATCTGACACCAAAGGCATACTGTTGCCATATGCTGAATAATACCTCTTGTAAATAATGGAAGACTTTGAGAGTGAACACTTGAAAAATGGCTGTCACCCGAGTCTAAACAGAGTGTGTAAATTAAAACAGAGTTAAAAGGAAGGAAAACCATTATGCAAGATCATCAATCAAGACGTCAGAGATGAAACAGAATTAGTTTTATCACTTTATAGCCCCCCAGAGCCATTTGCGTATCTGCAAGGAAGATGACAAAAAATATGAAACCGTAATCAGATGATCCGGGGTCTAGATATTCTGTTTGTCCTTGCTTTTGTCTCGTACACCACAGCACTAAAAGAGATGTTTTATCTCCAGTTACACACATTTAACCAGAGCAATAAAAACTATCTACCTGTCCATACAAATGGCAGGATAAATGGATCATAAGCCGCCTAATACCTGCTATTAGGGAAGAGCGATGACAACTCGCAGCCAAATCAAGCTGTTTTAAGTGGTTTAATTTGTTGATGATGAATCACTTACAAGGCTAATCCTCCCAGTACAATAACGAAGAGACACATATAGCTGAAAGGAAATATCAAATAGGCAGAGCTCAGTTTAAAATCATCCTTTAAATTAGCCAGGGTCTGATTGCACCTATGAAAGGCTGCAAATCAATCAGCGTGCTCCTGTCGCCTTTTTACCTCTGATGTTTGCTGTCCTCAAACTGAGAAGCAGCTGATTCAGATGGATCCTGCTGGAAGACGAGCGGAGAAGCCTGTTTCAGTTAGCAGGGATCCATTTCTAAACCACATTAATTGGAAAGTGAACTTCCTACTGTTGATCCAAATGAAAAAGAAAACAGCAGCTGTGGTGTTGTTGTTTTTTTTTTCTTTTCATTGCACTGTGAACTTGCCCAATTGCAAGAACAAGAGAAGAGCATGGTAATATGGAGCAGTAAATATAGGGTTACATCCAGCAGCTGTTTAGGTTAGCTTAGCATAAGAAATGGAAATAGGGGAAAAAGCTAGCCTGGCTTAGTCTATAGATAACAAAATCACTAATTAACACCTTATATCTACTTTGTTTAATCTGCAAAAATAAATAAATAAGTAAGTAAGTAAGTAAAGTAAAAATGTTCTGGTGGGTTGAGGGCCTGCCTATTTCCTGGCCAGGTGCAAACACCTCTTGGAATATCCGCTGGGTGCGTGGCAGTGCTCAAGGACACATCCACCGTATAACCCCCCGTAAAAAACTGTCTTTGTACACTTGTTTTGTACAGATTAAACAAACAAGATGTAATATGTTAATTACCAGTGTTGGGCATGTTACTTGAAAAATGTTCTCAGTTACTCAATACAAACACCAAATTCTCCAAACCCAAATGTCACATGTATCACATACATCAAAAACGAGACATTATGGTACAGTCAGCAGCTAGCTTAACGTTAGCACTGCTGACGAGGCAGCTGGGTTCAGATAACCTCCAACTCTGAAGCACTCGTATTGTTGAACGTAGGATTACCAGTGGTGAATGTTAGCAAGCGAGCTAACGCATGCAACAGGCAAATTAGACAATTTTGAACTTACTGAGAGTAACAGCTCTCCTCTTTTGGAAGAGGCTAGCTAGCGCATCTCGGACGGTCTCAATCAAACTGTAATCTAATTTCAAATTGTCATCTCACTACATGTGACTTAAAAAGTAATCACCATATAGTATGTATGGCTAAATTATGCAGTAATGCTCAACATTGTTAATTAGCATTAATTAGTGGACAGGGTGAGGCTAGCTGTTTCCAGGCTTTGTGCTAAGGCTATTTTAGCTTGAGTTAAGAATAAGACTCGCAGGATAAGGACTGTGTAACAGCTACAGTTGGTCTTTTTGCCTCTTTACCTTGAGCCAGTGCTGGTAATTAATGACAGAGAAACAAATCCCACAAGACATGAATTTTACATTAGGCTGTTTATATGCACTCATGCTGTTCTGCTTCATTCAAGCCTACGTGACGGGAGCACACAGCTTGGCATGGAAGGTAAAGGCCCACAAGACAAATCACGTGCAGCTCCAACACTGTGGAACACGTCCTTATTTCTGCTAAATGAAACAAAAAAAAAAAAAAAAAACTCATGCCATTGAGAAATTGTTGCAGGGCTCCCTGCTTTATTAGCGCCTGTTCTTTAAAGAGCAGAAGACGGAAAAAGCTCTGCCGGACATATCCTGTGTCTGTGTGGGGTAATTTATGATCCTGAAACTGAGTACTGTGGAGCAGCAGACATAGCGCTGTCATAACTAGACGGCCTGAGCCGGGGGAAGGTGGCAAAGCAGCTCACACTGAAGACACACACACACACACGCAGAAAGGAAGATGTATGTGCAGACAGAAATAAACTTGTGGCAAAAACACTCCAAAACTCTCTGTCATCTGCAGCTACAACGTCCACTTAAACAATTTCCCTCTATAATCTTGCCAGCGTTGATCCATGGCAAGACGCAGAACAATTAGAGCCCCTGCAAATCTCCTGACTCCTTCACTCTGGGCTCTATTTTTGTCGAACATGATGCTTCAGAGGGTGGAACACAGGCTTAGTGCATGATACATCTATAAATGTCCTGCGTCGAGGAGGCTCACCTGGATGCGTCGTTCAGGGAAGTAAAGGCGAACCAAAGAGCAGTGAGATGCACAGCTGAGTTAAGCCACGAAATGGCTGAGCAGAAGAAGAAAAAACATCAGCTTTGTGACGAGGTAGCTATCATGTGGCATGGATATGAAATAGTTTTTCTTCTTGACATTTAAGTTCGGCTCAGAGCCCACTTGTGCTTACCGTTACCAGATTACACTGAGTGGCAAAGCCTTTTGGACAAAGCCATTAATTTTATGCCTCTCGTCTTTAAGGCCTAAGATCAATGCTACCTCAAAGACAAATTAATTTTCTCCTTCTCTCCTTGTTAGTTTGAAATGCTCAAGGCAATTACTGGCTCCTCTGATTGTTTTTTTCTTTTTTTTTCTTTTTTTTTGAATTCATTGGACTGAAATCAGTTAATGCCTTTGCACATCACAGAGAATACATTACTGGTGTCCCTCTAAGTTTTTCAACAGCAGGCACTTAGGTGTGCTTTTTATTGGCATGCACCACTTCTAGAGAGACCTCTGAGGCGCTAGGCTCTCTAAGTATTGATCATTGCTGTTTTGTGTTCACAATGCATTAGCAGAGAACTGGCATTTTCTTTAAATGCGTGCGAATTGTTTGGAACAATAAGCGGAAAGATCAATATGGGGAATGATTGTGGCTAATCACTTCAACCAGGGCCAGAATTAAGAAACCTGCAACTCTACAAACACTGCACATAAGGTAAAGGAAATACCGGCAAGTTGCTAAAGTCAATTATTTCTGCTTTGATCACTTTGCTAAAACTCCCTTAATATAAACCCCTAATCCTGCTGGCACTTCAGAGTCTCTCTAGGATGAGTATTACAGCCAAGGTTGAAGCTTCTGACAGAAAAGGACACAGACGCTCATTGTGTTACATGAGTCCTACAAAGGAGCGAAATACACTGGGTTTGGTGTTCGAGGTAACTTCACTCTGTGGTCGATGAATCTTAATGGGCACAATTAATTTCCTTTACGCCTCAAGTGCCCCTCAGTTTCAGAGAGAGAGACATTATTTCAGCACCATTAGATTACCCTGCAGAATAGGTTGTTTAATTCAACGCCATATCATGGGCAGCAATAAATCCTAATAGCTACACAGTAAAGAAGTTAAAGGTGTAGATCTGACAAAACCTAATAAACAAGAACCAATTATTTTCAAGTGCCATTCACAAAGCCAGACATGCTGCTGGTGGCCGAGGCATCTCGAGATGCCTCCTCCCTCCTTCTTGAGCTCACAAATATTTCAAAATGTTCCCATAAAACATAGTTAATGATGCAAAGTGACAAGTTCTGCTGCAAAGACGCATTTCTGATTGAATTGCAATAACAAAACAGTGGTGGGAAATCGGGTGCTTAGAATAATGAGTGAAATCAACAACTATGTTCTGTTGGGTTCCTTGATTAAATGCACTGTTCCTGCAGCAAGTGGCGACACTAAGCCTATGTGGCATTTATGTTTACCGAGGCATTACAGTAGCTGAGAGAGCACATTAAACCCTTCACTGAAAATGCTCTGTGATGGCCACTTTCCTCCTCTCCCTGAGCCTCTTTTGAGACAAGGAGGGTAATTATGATAATTCAGTTGTTAATTACATTTACATACATCACGACGTGAACAGTTGAGAAGGCAGTTTGCATGCGTGGAGAACTCATTAAAGTTTGAGTATTTTTCATATCTCCTCTAACATACTCTTAATTGAGGCTTTGGTTGTTCAGCAAAACAGACACAAACTTGGAGCCCCCTGGGGTGTCGAGTTATCATGCTGGGGAGATTCCAGGGAACGGCAGAAAAACAAACAGACGTGTTGACAAGAGGCCAGAGTTCAGGAGCACACAGCCCCCATTGAGACATCAACGCCAAATCCCCCTCTTCAACAGTTCAGGTCAAGAATCAGATTTCCTCCTGGCAACCCCCTCCTGAATATCCAGAAGTTAAAAATCATAACCTAATCCAGACCAGCGCTCAGGGGCAACCTGAGCCTCTAACGTAACGTGAAGTCGGGTCAAGCTCCTTGTTTCCACACTTCATACAGGAGACTTAGCCTTCCTCCGTGGGGTAAGATGGCTGCAGTCAGGTAATTAAGCCCATCATCACTTTAATGCAAGGTCCCTCTGTGATGACACGTATGTCACCTCTCAGCACTTCACAGATTAATTTAAGCCCCCTAACCGCCTGACAAGATCCTTCACTGTAATTGATCTCTCGTCCCAGCTATTCTTCTACTCTGATTCACCATGTGGTACATAACTCACACTCTTCAGCCTGGTGGTTTTAGAAATATTATGCCACAATAGGATGGTGATTATCTCCTGATCTATTGTGAAAAATGGCTTCTGTGAAGTTGATGAGGTAGCCATGGCAACACAACTTCAAATCCCAAGGTAAAGAGGAAAGGATAACCTCTGTCATACTGTGCATAATACTTCTCAAACGCATATATATATAGATATATATAGATATATATATCTATATATTCATAATGGTTTTGGATAAGGCCTGAGATTAGAGAATTTGATAGGGTCCAAGCTTCAGGTGGAATGAGTGCGTCAGCTCGCCTCATGGTAATAAAGAAACGGGCTTCTGAAGCAGTGTGATTCCACTGGGAACTATCCCTCATTCCAAGGTGAATCTGTAATTTCTGACTGCAAATGAGCCCTTTCCCCAAGACTAACACAACCCTCTTTTCTTTATCACACCTGAACTGCATCCAAAATTAAAAGGCAGCCATCTGTGACATGCCACGCTCAAAGCAAACAATGGAGGAATTACACAAAGACAATGGACTAAAAAAAAAAATGGAGCAGCACTCACCTTCAGCAGGATCCGGAGGCCCGAAGTCCAGGTCATAGCGCAGGATGTAAAAGTTATTCCACACGTATAGCTGGTTGTCCCTGGGGTTGTAATCCACAGCGGTGATGTACTGGTACTGGTTGGGGAAGAGGATGTCAGTGTA
The DNA here is from genome assembly GCF_051107435.1 of Chaetodon auriga. Taxonomy (NCBI): domain Eukaryota; kingdom Metazoa; phylum Chordata; class Actinopteri; order Chaetodontiformes; family Chaetodontidae; genus Chaetodon; species Chaetodon auriga. The sequence goes on from NC_135085.1 coordinate 16,183,671, forward strand.
CTCGCCCTGGCTCAGCTTGGTATTGTAGATGTAATCAATTTGGCTCCTGCTGGCCTCGCTCTCATTCTCTTCGTAGGTCGAGCGCACCACATGAAGCACGCCGCACACCATGAAGGCGTTTGAGGCAGAGCGCTTGTCGTACGCTGTCTCCCATGTGGCCTCAAAGCGGAGAGTGTATGGGTTTAGCTGGCTCACCACAATGCGCCCATTGTTCTGCTCCGTGGCGTAGATTACCCATAAGCCCCTCTCGTCTACTGCCAGGTCAATGTCTGTCTTGCCGCCCCAGCGGTAAGGTGAGGTGTCGTGATAGTTGGCATTGTTAACGATAGCCTCGCCGCTTTTGATGCGAGTGCGCAGGTCGAACTTGACAATGTTGCGGGTGCGTTCCTTGTTAAAGAAGATGGCACCATCATAGGCGACGAAGCCTGTCCCGTCAACCCGGTGGGGCAGTTTATAGGTGGTCGTCTGGCGACCATTTTTGAAGTCCTCCAGGGAGGCGTATTCGATCAGGGTGTCAGTGCGGTACGGCGTCCAGGGCATGAAGAAGACTTTGTCACCGGCTTGCAGGGGGTCTTTGCACCACGACCCCGCTTGCTGCTCGGCCTCAAACAGGAAGGTGGCGTCTCCTACACCCTTCAGAGTCCCGGGACAAATGAAAACTAGTGACAAAGAAGAGAGTGAAACAAAATACAATAAGGCAAAATATTTTAAAACATAGGTAACACATTTGATGTGCATCATTGTCGCTGCTGTACAACTCAAGTGCAGGACAAAAAGATCAGGGACTGTGAATTTGGAGGAATCTTTTAACTAGTGCTTTTGAACTATTGCTAATGAAAAGGAAAAAAAAAATAAATGTGTCATCGTGATTATTCAGAATGAGAAACGTGAGGATAAAAGAACTTGCATCTCAAGGGTCTGCTGCTACAGGGACAAAACTAAACAAAGTGTGAACGAAAAAGGGAAAAATCCTGCAAATGAAAGACAAGGGAAATGGGAGAAGTACAGGTCACACCTTTTTCAAACCAGCCTGTCCCTGATGTCAAATGCCACATGAACAGCTGGGTATATGGACACACTGCACATGCATACTCACATGACTGAGGTCATAAACCAAAATGATAACGGAACGGACTTCACATCTTGTGATAAGAGTGAACAACAGGTTGTCAATGGTGGTGGCGGCAGCAAAGCAGAGGTAAAATGAAAGTGGAGGTTGGGGAATAGACCGAACAACAGTGGTAAAGGATTTTCACTCGTTCTGTGGCAAAAGACAAGAGAAACCACTGATGGGTGAGGGAGGTCATGGCAAGGTTCCCATTTAGATGGTTTTCAAATAATTGGTTGTAGATAAAAAAGGGACACGGTGAATTCTTGTTTTCAAACTTTTTTGTTTTTCTTAGTCATGCCAATCCCACTCAGCCATCACTGCTATTTCACATCACGTGCTATGGGTGCAGCAGAAGTTGGGCCAAGCAAACTAAGAATATATATATACAGAACTACTCATTCTTCAAGAGTTAATACAGTGCTAGGCAAGAGTCGCTGGAACAAATCAACACCGAACAGTTGGTGTTTTCTTCCACATTGTGGGAACAAAAAAAAAAAAAGAAAAGAAAAGAAAAAAACGTGGATGTCACTTGAAATTCTGCTTTTGAAATTCATTTGGACTCCATGGGTGCAAACAATCCTCCTATGGGTTTAGCATTTGACAGGAGAGGCAATCAGGAGGGGGAGGAGACGTGAGGGGAGCTGTACTCAACACCACAGAACAAGGAGCCAGAGGGGAGGGGTGGGGAGGACCAGACCACTCATTTACCTTTTTGCTCCACTTCTATTTCAGGCATTGGAAAAGAAAGCAAAAAAGAGTGCAAAAGGGAGAGAAAGGTTATCATGAGTCAACTACCAGGTACAAGAGAAGAATTAGTTGGAGGATATGACCATGAGATGAACTGCAGGGCTGCTATGGGAAGAAGAGCTAGGAAAAAAAAAAGGTTGTTTGTTAGCGAGACGGCCTCTTATCCTAGGATATAAAAACAGACAAGTTATGGCTGGAGACAAGCTATGTGCCATGTTTTCCAGCACGTTCAACTTTTTATTCCTACCATCTTAAACTGCCAAGAAAATAATGCATTGGCCACCATAAAAGCAGAATAAATCCCTCTAAAAATGCTTCTCCTAAGTGGCAGGAGAAAAAAAAAACTCCTGGTCATATTTAGATGGATAACATTCTTAGAGAAACAGCACAGGAGTTATTTTTGGCATGTACTGACTGAGGGTGGAATTTGTTCAAACTTTATAAACACAAATCAAAAGTCGATTCCAAACTTGCTCGCCCACACACGTAAAACACGACACGGTGCTAATGTTACAGACCAAACTCTTAAATGAGCCAAAGAGAGCAAGAGCACATGAGATGACTGATGAACAGTCGGCCTAATATGGAGTTTCTTTAGTGGACTGTTGAAGCTGCATACGGTGGGGTGGAGGGGGGAGAGGCTGGAGACAATATGTGAAAGATTGGACGCTAAAAAAAAAAATGAGAGCAAAGAGGTTAGTCGGGGGGGAACGGGACAGGAGGTGAAAGGGAGGTCTGTTTGAAAGAAGAAAAAAAACAGGTGAATATTTCTGAAAATGTTTACCATTCGTCAATTCAAATACAATGTACTTTCACAGGCAGGGATGAAGCCTAAAGCCGCTCTCATAAACTACTCTAAAACACCCTTTTAAGGTAGATTAAGTCAAATCAGATACCGGATATAACTAACTCAACAGTACATTTAATTAAACAATTTTCACAGCTTTAGTCTCTAAAGCCGATCCATGACCAGAATACTGGAATTTGGCTAATCTGCAAAAAAAAAGATGCAGAGTCATCTCAGACTTTTAGGATTTTCTTCACTTATTCTGTTTTACTCTGATATCCTCTGTAATCTGTTTCCATGTGACATTAGTGAATGTAAGACTGTCGTGTGTCTGATTCTTTTTAACCTCTCTTTTATAATCCCAGCAAAAGACACCAGATCTAATGTCACTATTATTAAAGCCTTTTAAAGGGTCAGTTCAGCCAAACTACAAGAAAACATATTTTCCCTGTTACCCCCAAGTGATATCTAGTCATGCAGATGGTTTTGGTTTTATTGGCCTCTGGTTTGAGATTTCTTCTGTTGCCCAAACAGAGTAGAGGTCATTGGAGTATTGCTTGTGCTCACAGTAAAAAACTGGAGGAGCTCTAATCAAAACAGTAAGTAAGACTAACGTAAACTGTTTCTGCAGAAGATTTTGCTGTTGAAATTTCATTTTTCAATATAAACCACAAATTTCTTTGTACTGGGGTGGAGGCAGAAATCTCACACGAGCAGGGAACAGCCTTGATAACATTGTATTGAATCCAATATTAGCTTTCAACATTTGTAATTTTGGTGTAACTAAAACTCAAGGAATCAATTTCTACCTGCAATCACCTACACTAAAACACTACAGTGGTAAAATGTTAAATATGTGTCACTACATGAAAATAACAGGTGTGTCCTACTTAAGATTTACACCTTATTGTTCACCAGGTAGGTCTGAGGTGGCGAACACCCAAAGACACACTGACCTACCATGCTGTTGCTGGCTAGCTGACTAATGACTCTAAGCTCTGTGCTGCTAACAGCTGAGAGTATCTGATGGGTGGATGCCACATTATTGGCTCACACTGGTTGGTTCAAGCCTTTTTTCTACTGGAAGAAAACATGATTGGTTTTGGATGTAAGAATACAAAGAAATAGTTTTGTTTTTTTTTGGTATTTATTATTAAATTGGAGTACAATATGACCGGACATCTTGACTTGATCTGACAAATCTGGGTATTTTGCCAACTTGGATCCGGGTCCAAAATGGAAGCAGCTATCAAAACTCAACCCTGAAGGTGGATATCTCAAAACCTGGACAAAGAAAACCAAAACTATCCACATGGCTGGATTCCACCAGAGGTAATTAAGAAAATAGGCTTTTTTTGTAATTTTCATCAACTGACCCTTTAAATTACTGCAACACTTTAATGCTTCAGCTGAATTGATCATCATTAATGCCTTCCACACATTTCCAGTTTCCAGTTGCAGTATCATCTGTAAAGCAAACAAGTCTTTGCAACTGAAGAGAGACCGTAGTGACAGCACATCTGTCTATTCTACACACACTTTAAAAACACACAATAAGAGTTCAGTATGAGATTTGGATGGCGATACTTACTATAGGGAACACACTCATACTGGACCTCTAAGTACTTGTAGGTGCCAGGGCATGGATCAGGAAAGACATCAGAGCCAGTGACAACCACACACTGCGTACGGTTGTTGCACCTACAGAAAAAAAAAGATTGACCAGAGATTTCATCATGACTAACCACAGCAAGAGCACTCCGCAAAGACAACATTAATAACACAGAGGGGGAAAAGTTCATCGTTACAGCTACAAAGAAGCTGATGAAATCCCAGCCAGGACTGTCACATATGCATTCTAGTTTAAACCTTGGCAAACAGAGAGAGGAAAGAAAGCATTAAGGAAGAGTAAAGAGTGAGAGAGCTGCTAAAGGCATGTTGGGAATTAGCGATGGCATTTCTTTTCACAGCGTCTTCATATCACTATTGAAAGGGATAACATTCATTAAAACACACACGACAGGTGGCGGCGACGTGCAGTGGACTGGAATGATGACTCTGGTAAAACCGGGAGGCTCCTCTGCACGTACGCAGCAAACACGTGTTTCTACGGGAGGTTGTTTGCCCTCCAGTCTGAAATCGGCAATGAGTTATCAGTCTGATGTGTGGGTTGCGTGCGTGCGTGTGCGTGCGTGCGCGTGTCTTTGCAGATGTTTGCGGGTGCTAAGAAAGTTCAAGTGAAGAGGGAGAGGGGGAGAAAAAAGAACAGCAGAGGACTGAGTGTGTAAATACTGTATAGGGTGAAATTGGCTCCACTTCAATCAAGCTCACTTGAGGCCGGGGGATTGAGAATAATGTCAGCAGTAACAGAGGCAAACAAGAAAAAATTGGCACCAAAATAAGGACATTCAACAATTTGCAAGCCTGAGATAAATATTTCAAAAGGTCAGTAGCAGTCATGCAAGCTGGACATACATTTCGACATGGGACATGACTTTCAAAGAACCATTAGCAATTAAAGAGGCTTTCTGTCGCTACAAAATGGGACTTTGCCGGACAAAAACCACACAAAACCTTGACCTTGTGCTTTTAACTACGCGGGATGCTAATGCAGTGAATCAAAAGGTAAATGTATGTACATTAGCCAGCAAAAGACTTTATTTTTCAATGCGCACTCTAAATCCACCTATGCATTTTCAGAACAAAACCCTTCCCTTGAAGCTAATGGATTATTAAACATATATATGAACAAAAAGGTGCAAGGTCCATTATGAAGTTAACAAATAGCATCATCAGCGATGGTTTAAACATCACTGACAATATGGTGCCAGCTGCAATTAAGAGATTCGCTTTCATGGCTACTTCACTGCAGTGAGAGCCGCTGTGAGGGAGAAGAGTCGCTGCATCAAAATGTGAACTGACTGACAGTAGATGAGAGCACTTCAAATACACCCTGAGATATTCTTTTTAATTCAGTGTTTAGAGTTTTTAAGTCTGGCTGACTCTAGCACTGAATAGTGGAAAGCACATTTACTGAAGTACCGTACAATTTTGAGCTACTATAATTTCAGAGGAAAATTACCCACTACATGTAAGTGGCAGCTATAGCTCGTATAGCACATGAAGACTTCACATACAAAAGACATGATTAGCTCATTTAATACAATGCTTTGTTATGTACATATGTTTGTGAGGATTTATTTGCTCCACTTCCACCAGCTACAATATTACAATGCTGCTTTCCTGTCGATGCGACAGTGATAATAATCCACGAAACACAAATACATTTAATAATATACAGTTTTAAAGGAGCCGTTCAGCATCATGCTTTTTTATTTTTTGATACTTAAGTACATCACGCTGTTAATGCATAAGTATTTTTACTTCAGCATGTCTATTCATTCATTGTAAACCTGGTATTTCTGCACAGCTGTATGTAAAGATTAGGCTACACTAATTTTATTAGTATTGTACTTTTTGTAGAATTACAATTAGGAGTAATTTTAGTTAAACCTGACTTAACTTTTTGGGGGTTTTTTGCCATGTGGGGATAGTGCAGCAAGCTACAAACACAACACTGACAAATACAATTGCTTATTTGCACATCCAGAAAACATGAAGCAGCATTAGTTTGTAGCTGTTTGAGCTACAAACTAAGCTGAGCTGAAAGATGTTTAGCCGCAGAGTAGGGTGATAATCCTCAGCGGGTTTGTCACAAAAAGTGGCCTTTTCACATCATCCAATGGCATTTGATTCATTGTCAATATATTAAAAAAAATACTGTTAAGCGCAGCTTTAAGTAAAAGACTGCACTTCTGCTCGTTTACTTCAGATTGTAAGAATTCACTCTGGCATTTATTGTGCTGCAATTTTTAGAGGCTTCTGCTTCGGAGAAAAGGGAGGTGTTGTTGCTAAGCATTTTGACACGCTTCCTCTGTTTTAAACTGCCACTGAAATCACCGCATGTAATCTCTATTGCACTGAGCACAATCTCATGGTAGTTAAGTGTTCTGCTTGTTTTCTACCTAAGAGCTGCGCCTCTGACTGGGTAAGAGATTTCTTCTGTTAGTGTCACTGGGTCAGAGAAGAGGTGGCCATTGAAATAAGGTAATGCAAGCATGCAAAAAAAGGCCTTATTTGGATTATTTCTTTGTTTACGAATAGCTTTTATCCCTACACTGGTAGGAAACAGAGAGGTTGAGACCACAAGGCCGGCAGACAGAAAGAGGTCAGACATACCGTCCATTTACAGTACATCTCTGAAGGAGCGATCACCTGAATATTAAACAGGCACAGAGTTTCCACCAGTTCCTTCATACATCTTTCATGCAGCCACTTCTTCTTTTGTCAACAACCCAACATTTCACTTGACAAACCTCTTTGATTTAAATGTTGTTGAAAATCAAGCCATTTGATTCCTGGCTAGCAGTTTTTGTTGTGAGAAATGGGCTGCTGATGAATACTTTTTGTCACAATTTCCAAACCAACAAAACTGCCACTCTGCACAGCAGACTTCCCACTGTTTCTGTCTCCCCAATCTTGTTTAATATGTTTGTTTATGTGTCTGTGGTGCTATTTTCTTTTGTTAATCTTCCTCAATATTGGCAGCACATTGTGTCTTAATGTGGCGTAGTTTAAATATCCTCCTTGTTCTACTTTGCTGCAGATTGAAAGAGGACTAATCAGAGTCTCCCAAAGCTTTGTGACTGCTTTAACATCCCTGGTTATCACATCAACCTTAATTACGGTCAGGAGCCCATTTCCTCTGATCTGAATCATTAGAATAATTCTGGTTAAGGGCTTGTGGTGCAGAGTCTTCTCAAAGCTCTTGCTCGCACGCTTCCTCCGGGGAATATTCGATGGAGATAAGTTTGAAGTGCAGCTCCAGCAAGTGAGAGCCTGACTCGTCAACAGATGTGCTGCACAATGTAGCAGGTTGCAGTCAAACCAGGGGGCATGGACACTGTCAGCGGCGTGTTACTGTATGAGAGCACTGGGACTCTGCTGTATATTTAGAAAGACAGAGTAAGACAGGAGGACTCGATCCATTCCTGAGCTATTCTGTTGTGCTGCATCTCATGAGAGTAAATACAGAAGTGAATGAAGCAGGGGGGAAACCCAGAGGTGCAAGATGGTGGGCGAAGGTGCCAAGGAGCCAGTTTAAGGGAGGTCAGGTTAGGACATAGCAGTGCATTAGAAGACAACCTGTGCTGGTTACTATTTATGAATAGCTCATCCAGCGCCCTTTAAAAAACACACACACACCTCTGGGGGTAAGCAGCATCGAGCTGAAGTGTTCCTGTACTGTCGTTTGACAGCAAAGCAGCATCCGGTGAGAGGGTAACCAGGATAAAAGGTACGATGATGGGCATTGCTCACTACCTGAGGCAAAGCCACTTCAATGCAGTACAAGTGTTTGAACAAAGCAAGCCCAGTGTTCCAGATAGGGAATTAAGAGGGTGTTCATGTGACTTGCAGTCTCTCTGAGCTCCGCTGATTATGACTCAAACAGCAGCAACGACGCGCAGCTGGTGTGAAGAGCTCTGCCGCATGGATGTCAATTCCTGCCTGTCAAGAATTAATCTACGCCCCAGTTTTCTGAATTTCAAAATGCCACCTACATAATCTAGTCAATGAAGGAATAAAAAAGAAATGAAAAGGTGTGAGATGTTGATTAATTGTCCGGTATGTAGGTGGCTGCAAGAGCAGGGTGATAATTTAAACATTTCTTTTGTTTGGGGAAAAAAAAAAAAAAAAAAAGAGGTCCGTACTTTTGCTCCCCAGCTCCTGGTCATGTTTGTGAAATAAGATCCCTCCACTCCCCAGTGTTTTACCTTTGTGATATAATCTTGTAGGCATCGGGGAGGTAGCAGTTGACGTTCTCCATCTGGAATGGGTCAGCATCACAGATCTTGTCGTCAGTTCGGCCGTAGTTGGCCGTCTCGATCATAATGACATCACTCCCCGGGCAGCGGAGATCAATTGCATATCCTTCGCATGAGAGCTCCCTCCTGACCAGCCCGAAAGGCAAGGCCGCACGGCTGAAGCCTGGCACAAGAGACAGAGAGGAAACTTTAGGCAAATAATAAAATTAATGAGTAGAACGGGATCACTGCTTCAATACAATAAGACCACACATCACGCGGTAAAAAGATCCACTGGCACAAAATAAATAGGCAACAGCAGTCCAATGTTTACCACAGTTTTAAACAGACGGGCCATTACACGCGATACAGGAATGGGGAAAGACGAAACAATTCATCTCTCCATCTCTCTGTGGTCTAGGATGTTGGCTAAGGCATCTAATCTAAGTCAGTGGAGACCAATGGTAACCTCATAAATTCTTGAGCAAACACAAAGGCTACAGAGACATCAGGAGGGCCTCCACCTAGAGAACATCCACCGCAGAGCCAAACCTATCTGGACTGAGGAGGAGAGGCGTACAAACCCCCTCATTTGTTTCTTTTGCTTTACTTGCTCTGTAAAGCAAGATAGAGAAAAAGGCAGAATCTCGGCAGAATGGAGCGTAATATAATCCATTTTACAGTGTCGGCGATCGAAGAGTCTGGAGTCCACACAGGAGGAAAAATCTATACGTGGAACACAGCAGATGGGAGCGCCGCCAAATAACTCCACTTTGGTGGGAAAATTAACTATTTCACTCAAATCTGTCCCACCCTCCTTTGAGCAAACTACAATGAAATAGGTTGTTCTTCTGTGTTTCCTTTGTCTGAGTGATAAAATGTCATGTCACAAATAGTGTGGAACTACAGATGTCAAGATTTGCAAAGAGAGGAAAAAACAAAGTGAGAAAGAAAGAAAGAGAAATCCATTATCTGAGGTTAAAGCGATCCGAAGTAAAAAAACAAAAAGAAATGTAACTGTCTGCAATTCTGAGAAAACAATTAGGTAAAATCTAAGTAGAACATGCAAATGTGTTCCATTTGAGAAGTGCAAGCAGAGCGCTGCATGAACTGTCAATAATCGCCGTTGTTTGCAGCAATAGCGGGTCCCTGAGGGGGCAGCTACCATTTGTATTTTCTGCACTGCTCTCTGCTAATTAGCCTTCCTTTCAGCCTGTTACCTTTTCCATGCTCCCATGATTGGCTCCCAAGCATTGTCATGTACTAAGGCTTACCACCCCGGGTTCACTTTGCCCCCTCACTCTAATTATCCTCACACGTTTGACAGTCAGGGCCTGATGCAATTAGCATTGTTTGAACTGCTCAAAGTTGAAGTGATTCCGGCTTGAAATTCCTACCCTGAAACCCTCGACCCACATGTCTGCTAGTCATTTCGGCCCGCTGTGCCTGGCTCAGTTATAATGATATTATATGTCAGTCTGTTCATGTCACACTAGCAAACAGAAAAAAGTAAAAACACACAGACATCTGTGGAACATACACTGCAGAAAATGAAAAGTCATCGCATATTAGGAGAAACTTCAGCACACACTGGTAGTGGTAGCAGTGTAGCAAAATATGAAACTAATGGTATAAATTCTCTGGCATTCAACCACTAGACATTTCATTATAATACCATGATCTATCAAATGGCCAGTAGATTCTGCTTAGCTGGACTGTTTATCACCTCATTAGGAGACGTCAGAGTAGCCGGACTATAAGTGGAGGGCTGTGGGGTCACTCCATCTATTCCAATAACCACGACAATTACCCAAGCCTTTCAGAAAACCTGTCCAGAATAGTGGATGATAAAACACAGAGTGAAGTCGCCGGCTTTACTGCGAAGACTAATGATCGTCCCGCCTGCCATTCCTCATGGAAGGAGTGACGGGTTTATCACGGCAGCTACAGAGAGCAGACAGAAAGAATGCATTTCATGGGGTTTTAAAATCCTGAGCGGAGAGACCATCTTTTGGCTAAAACACCCTCTCGGACACACACTCACACACACGCACAAGCCATCTGCCTTTGCAACCTTCTTTCTCTGGCTGTCCACTAGCAACTCTGCCGCATCTCTCAGACCACTATTGCATGATGGCACGTTGCTGTCAACACTGGCCTGGCGATTGATTAAACTTGTGCCCGGCTGGCCTCCTCCCCCCTCGCCTGTATAGATCTCTCTGGTCATAGGCTAACAGTACATCAATTAGGGGGAGTATCAAGACTGTACTGGCGGCCTTAAGAACAAATTGCTTCTTCTGCAAACTGCGGATAGTCTCGGCCTCATTAATGACTGTCTTGTCAACTTGTAATTGGGCAAGTAATGACAAATCTGTCTAAAAAGTTAAAATATATATAAAGGAGATTTCTTGGTCTGTAGGAGGAGGAGGAGGAGGAGGTGCAGAGCTGAATTCAAGAGAATATATTTTTGGTCGACTTAACTGGATGTTGCTTAAGATCTAAGGATTTGAGCACAGCTAAGGCGGCAAAACCTTGTGACAACAAAGGTTTCTGGGTGTAGGTATTTTCCTGTGTTGATTTTCTTGGTTTAAACAAGTTTTGCGAGATTTTGGGAAGACATTGTTTGTGTGCACAAATGTCAATGTCTTAGAGAGCTACGAAAAGCTTTTCATCTCACGTTCTGTGCTTTGTTTGACTGCTCAACTTTGCAGAAGTTGAAGACTGCGACAGAAGGGCACCAGCTGCAGGGAAAACGGTGTCAGGAAAACTGCAGGGAAAAATCCATAACACGATCCCTGTGTGAGTGTTGAAAAAGAAGAAAGAGTAAGGGGCTGCTCTCTCTGTATCTGTACCTCAGGTTAACGTTAAATTACACAATCAGTGAGGGAATTGAATAATGCTCTATATATAACATTTAGTCAAATAACTTAGCTATAATTGGCTGTGCTCCCTATTCCTGGCCCTGGTGACATGAAGCCTTATCATGCATTCTGGTCAGTGAGTGACTGCGAGCAAAGTAGCTTTTCAGATTCCTCCCCCCTGACCTGCCTGCTAAGCCGTCTATTGAGCTCAAGAGAGCAAAGCATGGGTCGGGACCGCTTCTCAATATGTTGCATTCTGGGAGTTTTTCTTCTTCTCCAGTTGACAGCCTATAATTCACTGCCGACAATCCCCCCCACCTCATAATACATATTTTGTTTTCTATCAACACCCTTGAAATTGGAAGTGGCACTGTGGCTCAGATGGGTGCATCTGAAACCATCCGCAGAGTTACACTCGGTGGCTTTTAAAACCCTGGAGATGAAACGAAAAGATAATGGAGGTTTTGGTGTCGAGATATTGCCATTTGGCGACTGCAAGCGCCAGACCATAACACACATGTTGAGGTTCATCTGTTCTGTGTTTTAGCTCGAGCGAGCGCAGTTGTGACCAGCTTTTAACCCTACAAACTCCTCTGCGTCAGGACATCAGACGGTGGGAGAAAGAGCTGGAGGAATGTTTGATCAGTCGGAAAAAAAAAACTGGGCCATTTTTGGAGGGTAGACAGAGTGGTGAGGGCTGGCACAGACAGAGAGCAAAGGCGTTGGTTGACGCTTGTCATCCTCCATTAAGGTTCCTTTGATTGGCCTTTGTGGTCCTGGAAACGGCAAACAGCTGCATGCAAATGGTCCTGTTTCCCCTAGGCTGGCCCCCATTGTTCTGGGCTTGGGTTTGACAGGGACGCTTTCTCTGCAGCATAAAGGAGGGTGTAGCCTTTAGTCAAATAAGAGTGCCCCCACCGCGGTCACAGCAGGAGTACTTCAAGATTGTTTGTCTTTTTACGTTGTTTTATTCCTGATATTACTGGTAGCCAACATCTTTGGAAGAAAGAGCAGATCTTAGAGTCAAGCTTTTCCTCCAACAGCGGGGGATGCTTCCATAATCCAATATCCGGAGTGACAGAGTGGCCATACAGCATGTTTTGCTCTGGTGGGGTAAAGATTTTCAAAGCATCATCAGTCATTTGGCGCTTTTTTCCAGCTCCTTTGTTCTTTTCTGCAGTATTTCTAATCTGTTCAGTGGAACATTTTGATTGCTGGCCAAGGAATCAAATTAGCGTAGAAAAAAATTAATTCAAAAGACCACTGTGGTAAACCTTTTATGTATTAAATAAAACAAAACTACACTTCACATGTCCATGCACATGCCTCTAAACCGACAAAGTAAACACTTGGAGAAATTCAGCTTACACTGTACAAAGTCAGCACTCAAAATTTCCATTTCCACATCCCTAAAATTGGTAGGTGCCTAGTGTTGCCGGCTACAATGTGCAACACAAGTTCGCAAATGCAGCACGACCGCCTATCAGAAGTGAGAGACACACAGGGGCGAGGTGGGAGATGAGAAAGGAGGTTTGGGATTCGCAAAATAACACCTGCTTTTCAAATACAGTCAACAACCCCAGAACTCCTCACTATGCCACAACGGCTCGTATTTCATTTCAACTGCTGAAATGCGGTGAAACACTGAAAATCTAGTTGGACATATGGCACCATTTCCCATGACACTTAAGTCCTCACTCTAGTCCACCTTGCTGGGAATTGTTTCTAAAGACAGTGTCAGACAAGACCACAAACCCCGGGGCTACACCCGCCTTTCCCAGACAACTGCTATCAGACACTCTTGATTCCGATATAAGTATTCTAAAATAGAAACTGGCAATATAGGACTGAGTCCATTTGTGGTTAGATGAAGCGCTCTGAGTCATATCTCTTTTCTCTTTCTGGTGATACAATGAATTCAGTGTTGCCACTTCAAATTCCAAAGCCGCCATTTGTATTCATGGCTACGGCGTTTTCTCTAATGCATCCCTTGAACGTTCACTTGACTTAAAAAAAAACAGCAGGTGGGAGGAGAGAATCACATGCTGCATGTTGACGCATGTCTCCTTGAAGGGGTTTAAGGGTAAGGATTTGTCATATTGCCAAAGCTAAGCGTGACAGACCCTGCCGCTGCCTCTTAACTCCTCAGGTGGGTCCATTTAGAAGCAGCTAGATCCTATCACACCAGATGCAGCCGTGTAATGCTTTCTCTTGTAGGTGAGCGGCAAAAATTTAAAGGGAAAATCCAGTGCTTTTTCAATCTGGGTTTTCTTCTCATAATTGTGGCCATTCTGACATATATGCAACACTGACACAACAACTTATATGAGGGCTAGCTGCACAAGCCTCCTAAAGCTTTCCATGGAAACTTCAATTTTAGAGTAATCTTTCAAATGAACAATTTCAGCGTTTTGGGAAATACACTTATTTGCTTTCTTGCTGAAAAATAAACCAGAAGACTGATACCGGTCCTGTATTTATGAAGCTAGCAGCCAGTTAGCTTCATTTGCACCAGCAGCCAGTTAGCTTCATTAGCGCAAAGCTTGGCTCTAGCTTTTTTAAAGGTAACAATTTCACCAATTAAAAACAGTACCCCTAATTTATCTCTTCCATACAAAAAGCATAAAAACAACACATTGTGGTCCAACAGCGACTCATATCATGTTGTCACTATGAGGTAACCTAGGCTAACCTGATGTTGGCTACTGCTAGCTACATATTTAGCATACATCTAACTCTGTCATCGAGCACTCAGCAAGAACATGAACAAGCATATTTCCAAAATGTTTTCCATTCTTTTGAAATGCTTGTCTCTGAGTCCAACAACAACAACAAAAAAAAAAAAAAAAAAAAAAACGGTCCGCAGCCCACTGGGTTAGCTATCTAGCTAACTACATAAACACGTACTTCAGGGGCAACTTTCCAGCTAACCAAATAGCCTGTTCAACTGCACACACTGGTTTCATTACATTACTGTGCTGGAGAAGAAATCAACTGGATATATATAATACGATATGTAATAATTGGTTGGCTACTCCTGCTAAGCGAGACAAGCCTTTGAAATAATTTACGTTAAATTCAAATTAATGCGGAAACAGATTTACCATAGGAATTATGAGAACAAGACCCTGATTGAAAAAGACCAGAAATTTCCTTCTAACATGCAAATCCCTTTATAAAGTATCTAACAACCCGACAATGTACACAAAATGTTTGACATGCACAGACCGCTCTATTTTGATGTTGCACAAATCAGTCTGGGATTACACAACACACAGAAAATGTTTAAGTTTTGCCACAACTGATGCACAGTCGACACGGTGGATTATTTTCGTTGAACAGAACCGGCGGCTCAGCTGCAGAAGACTGCGGATGAAGAATTTCTCCCAGGGGAGTGAGAACTAAAGAAAAAAGCTTGAGAGTGGAGGCTATAATGACTGTGTCTTAATTTGGCTGCAAGTATCAAGGTTTTCTCCTCTGTCGATTGGTTGGATGATCCCTGACCCTGTGGGCGCACATCAAAGGAAACCAGCAAGGAAAGAGAGGAGCATCATTACATTAGTAATACATATAATCCTCTAAATGCAAAGAGGGTCAGTGCTTAATATAAGTCACGCTGACAAGTGACAAGTGCAATTCAGTTGCAGAGACATTACCAGATGTAATGTCTTCTTTAGTTCGTTCCATAGACGCATCACTCGGATTAAAGCAAAGTATAATTCGACACCTTGTATGGTCTAATGAGAAAACAACCCTTTCATAAAGATACAAAAAACTGTCACAGAGGCTAAACATTTGAAAGAAAAAAAATGTTCGACTTGGAAGATGAAAAAACCTATATGCTCCCAGGAGAGTGCCATTTTGACAGAATTAGTTCATTGCTAGTTCAATATCTAACATATTGTTGCATCTCTTTTTTGCAGAGGAGTTGATGAAACACACAGAAAGAGGTGAGTTAAAGAAACACTCCCAAGTGCAGCAGGGGTATAGTTTCACAGGTTTGATCTACCCTGAGTGATGCTTAACTTCCCTCAAAGCCCATATTTTACCCCTGCACTTAAACCTCAGCTGGATTTTCCGCTCAACAAGACGTCTCAGAATAAGTCAGGTGCCTCCCTCGGGGTGGGGATGGAGAGGAAAAAAACGAAGGATGAAGTGGGGAAAAGACGAAGAGGGGGATGTGGGTTTGTCTCCATCACATGCTTGTGTCTCTGTTGCTGTTTGCTGTGGCAGAGTCTCCCCATTTCACCCTCCCCTAACAAAGGCGCCACCCCCCTCCACCCAGCCCCTGTCTGCACAGAGCCGAGCCCAGGAGGCTTACTCGGTACGTCATAGACAGGGTGTCAAGAGAGGCTGAGACTGGAACACGAATTACACGAATAATGAACCAGAGACTACAAGGATGACTAGGAACAGAGATCGGGGCCTTGAGACGATAATGAAAAGATAATTCTGATAAGAGACACAGGTTTTATCTTCATGCAGACGCAGAGCCTGCAGTAGCCTTTAACGCAGTGACGCTATCACTTTCACTGGGCACAAGTCCATTTTGGTGTTTTCGTGTCTCTTAACAAACCCACTTGTGCCCAAGTGGATGGAGTGATGTAGCTGAGGTTGTACTTATGCAGATGAGGTGGTGTAGTGCAATTTTGCTATTCTTTTTGGCATGAAATTATGTTTCTGTATTCAATCCAAGATACAACAACAGCATACAAGAAATTTTTGTGGCTGTAGTTGGTGCACGCAAAAAAGAAAAAAAACCTTTCATGTATGGGGGTTTTTTTTGCCTCTTTCATTTTGACATACGTTTTCAATCTAGTGCACATTTTAAGGCACATTAAAATGCAATTTTTAATGCAATTAAGAAAGAACCTGTGCTGGCTTGGATTAATAGATGATTCTTATCTGGAATGTCTTGAGGACACATCCTCAGCTCCCACTAACAATGTTTTCCAGATTGCATATAATTCTGGACAAAATTTGGTTGGTCAGATCCAAGGACGTTTACAAGGCTATGATAAAGTTGCCTAAGCAACAGCCTTTGCCTTCTGTGGCTGAACTGCCCCTCTGGAGGAAAAAAATGGTTTATTTTTGCTGTTGTGGCTCCACAAATACAAGTCCATAACTGCTAAAGTTAACCAAATTGCCATGTCATCAAAACTTCGATAGGCATGCTACTGTGGGACACAGAGGTGGGGTGCACAGAGACATTAAAAAAAAAAGACAAAAAAAAAAGCAAAGCAATGTCATGCTCCCTGTAATGTGAAACTGCAGCATCCAGTGGAAGTTGTGGAATGGATTAATGTCGAATGATATAACCAATGGGATGCACAACAATGCACAGCTTGTTAACTTAGCACCAAGTCGGGCAATATTGCTTTATGTTATGCTATGACATTAACCAATCTTAGCTAGCTAGCTACCTAGCTGGCTAAAACCTAGACACCAGGGTTGGGCATATTTTTTTCAGGCCAGAGCAACAGCCCCTCAAAATGTGTGTGCACGTCCCTGGTCAGACCCCTTTGTGCTTCCACTCCGTGTTTGCAATTGCATCCAGTTTCAGGAAAATTGAGTCGATATATGCATACACAGGAGTCTCAGACTTGGATTGCGACAGTCCGCAAGGTGAGGGTAAAGAGCCGTGCTAGGATTAACACTATCAAGCTAATGTGTTAGCATGTTTACTGCCAGCTGACTACAGTTGGTTGTGCAAGCACCTGCAGTGTCAGATAATGGACAACACTGGCTTTGGGTTTCATGAATTTGTTTTCTGGGTTTTTATTGAAAACAGGTTACAAGAGACACAAGAAGGAACAGATTATCGAAAAACGACAGTTGTTGTTTATTTACTGCAATGGCTGTGAGCTGTAACCCCAATGCCAGACATTCTGAACAAAGCTGGTCGAAATGTTTTGTTGGGCAACAATTTAAGAAATCTGTGACAGTAGAACTGTATGGCTGAAACTGGGAAGTCACTGATTTTGAAGGGATCTTTAAATGTGTGGGGGGGTTTTTTGTTTGTTTTTTAATCTGATTACATGGTACGTTTGCATGAATGTTCATAATGGATATGACTGATTTTGGAGGGGGTTGGCTTGCTAAAAAAGTTTGTTTCAGTTGCAGTCATCATACATTGACATGTTTTGCATTGTTTCAATCCAGTGCACCGTTTGCCCAAATTGCCCCAAACTAAACACAGGTGAAAGACTGAAGAGCTGTGGCAGGCTGATTAGCAAACTTGGCTGTGTTTTTACATATTTTTCAAGAGCAGTTAGCATGAGCTTCATAGCTATATCCCTTCTACAGTCTACAGTAGTCAAGGTAGCAAGGCTACCAAAAATAAGCCTACGCAGAGCATGTGACCTTCGCTTTGCAGATTGTAACAGTCTGTTGAGAGTCTCCCATGCATACAAAGATATTGCTAGCACACTGCGCATGCATGCTGCACAACAGGGGAAGCCTTTGTGGGCTTTTATATAGCTCTGTTTGGAGTCTACGAGATTTACCAGGAAAGTCAGAGAAAATAAAACATCCAGGCACATTCCTTGGCAGTAGCCCCCTGCTATCTCTGGAACACTGACCACTTTGATTGGCTTGAGCGTGATGACCTTGCCCCATTCCCTTCCACCAGCATTCCGGTCAATGTGAGCAGAAAACAGGAGCGCTGATAAGAGACGCGCAGATGGGGAGATCTTGATGACAGACAGTTTCCTGCCCCTCATCTTCGATGAGACCATTGTGCCTCGCACACTCAATGGGGATATACGCTACAAGAGGGGGTCAATACCGATAGCATAAGGCAAACAAAAACGTCCTTTGTGCTGTGCTGTTTCTCTGGCTTTTTTCTTGCCGCGTACTTATTCAATTTCCTGCACGGCAGGAGAGGGCTTCCTTATCTTAGACTGTTTATACCTGCAAATCGGCTGGTGGCCTTTTGTTTGCAGGTGACCCACCCTGAGGTGACATTTAATTCCTGGACAAAAAATGTGTGGTCATGCTCTATGGCACAGCCTCTCAGCCTGAGGAGATTACTAATACAGTGAATGCAACAGAGCTGCATTCATGGCCTGTAGTGAGAGCTAGCAGGCAGACAGAGAGAGAGAGAGAGAGAGAGATCCAACACACATTATTACACTGATTCGAATCACATATGCCCTTAAGCCATGCAAAAGTGAGTGAAATGAGCAAGAAACCACTGGTAGGAGAACCAAAGTGGAACCAGTTTCATGTTATATTTACACATCAGTCCCTCTCTGCATGTTTTTCTCTGTCATAAGAACCGACACGTCAGATAATTTGTGTGCACACTAAAACACACACTTGAGTCAAAGAAAGCACACAAAAGCACATTTACAGAATCCATCATAATTTCGTTTATTGATTGTCATCCTTTCCTCACTGTCAGCACCGCCATTTACTCTGCAAATCATAACCAGCACTAACAAAAACACGAGACCTGAGCTGTTATGACATTTCTGATACGGATCGTGGAGGACAGGTAGAGACAAATGCATCATTTTTTAACAATTTTCACACAGAGTTAAAATAATTGTAGCCTGGCTCTGCTTCTCTGTGACTACGAGAGCGGGGCTCTTTGTTCAAATGGCCTTCATGTTCTTTTACACACATGATGTGTCTCCAAATTAAGCTCTCTTTAACAAATTAACGCTTAAAATGTATGTGACTACAAAACAGCTGGAGTGGCTGTGGTAAAAAAGAGAATTCTCTGCCGCGGGAATTCAGTCAGAGCAACAATCTGCTTTGATTGCTTTAGTACAATGTCCCTTTGGCGTTAAATGTAACATGCTTGCTTTTGTTTTTGCATGTTTGTTTAGCTCTTGTGCTTTTTGTTCAAATGAAATTAGTTCTGACATGCCTCCAAGCTATTCAAAAGTATTCAGTGAACACTGAACCACACTAAAATCCGACAGGTTCTTGTTGCCTCTGTAAATACTTTTTGTTTCTCTTCCAAACCTGATTTATAGTGTTGGCAAACACCTTCCCTACACACAAAGAAAGGAAAAACTCTACAGCTTTCTATAGCGTAGACTTTTATTTGAAACCCTTCTGCTTCCTCTCAAGATTAAATGCATTACTTTGTTATGACAGCTGAACCCTCCTGTGATGCAGCGACTCACACCGAGCAAATCCGAAAGTTTAGATTATGAGGCAAACTACTTTGTGGTTGTAAGCCGGACTCATCTATTATTTGAATTAGGCTGCCCGGAGGAGAAAAAAAACAAGTGCGGACAGCATTTAAGAAAGGAAAGAGTGAGGTGGGCATCTGGTCCAATGTTTATACAACTTGTTACCATAAGGGGTGTGAACTGAACAGCTCCAAGATGCTGCTGAGCGAGTGAGATGTAAAGCATGCTTAACAAATGGAATCAAACTGTCAGAAAACTGTAGCTCCTTGCCCATTAAATTAAGTGTTTGTTCATCAACTGGCCATTAAAGAGCGACTTTTACAATCTCGTCTAAGCACACAAAGGAGCACAAGGCTCTCTCCTAAAGGCAGAAAAAAGGTTTGCGCTCACATTCGTACACTGGATAGAGACATTTCTTGCTGCTTTTGCTTCACCAAAAACGCACTCAGGAAATCGCTGTTGCAATAAATCTAGGATGACCCCATCAAGGGTGATATTGTATTTCATTTCCTCTGAGTGAAATACTGATCCAGGAGATTCATATGACTCTGGCTCATTTCAATTTCATGTTCTCTTATGATTCAAAACTTTCCAGGTCCTCGGTTATTATTAAAACAGCATATTGTTACGCAATGGTATACAGAAATATGCCTGCTGCTCGGTGCAGACACTGAAAAGCTGCATACTCCAGGGACTGTGGCAAAGTGCTGACAAAACTGTATTAAAGATAAAGTAGAAAAAAATAACAAATGTGATGATTTATCTGTCTCCATATGGCTCCCAATCTGAAAGAAAGTCCATTCACTCCAGATGATGAACCCCTGCCTTATTTCTTGAAATACTTCCAGTTGGGCAGAATTTCCATGCAAACCCGTTGTATCCGTTTTTTTTTTTTCTTCCTCTGTGCTTGTTCTCACCACACAGATTGACCAGTCATCTGTGAATCTCCCATGGTTTAGCTGATAATTCATGATCGCCCTGCCATGGACCCGCAGCATTCAATATGAATTATAAAATGGCAAGCCAAGCATATCAATGGATGACAGACTGGATATGTATGGCCCGGGGCCAGAGAGGAGTTAGAGCACAATGGTTTCCCCATTCAGTCAACCCCAGGACTGGAAATACCAGTGTGGCACGAGGGAGGGTCTTCCATCAACACAATGTATGGCACTGCTTGAGACAAACGTTGTGCTAAGACGTATTGTTAACCTTTGCAACCTTTTGGGGGAGAAACACAAGCATGCTGGTACATTCAACCGAGGAATATTTGACAATCAAAATAAAAAAATCTCCCTTGAACGGTGTGTTATCCAGAGCAGGTCCAGGCTAACAGAGCAGAGAATATTTTTAGGAATCTTTTGCTTCTAACTGCATTTCCCTCATCTGCATTTCTTGCATCTACTGTTTTAATTATTCAAAAAAAATCTGCATTTAATGCCTCTCACTCTAGACCTGAAAAAAAACACACTGCCTCTTTACTCTGATCCCCTCCCTCTGCAGATATGACAGCTATCAAACACAACCCACTTAATCTTTTACATTTCCCTTTTGTGCAATATTCAGATATGAAGGCCGAGGTGCTTGCTCTCCTTTTGGCATTTAAACACAACAGCCAACTAGAAGTGTTGACACTGACTGCGCGACATAATCCCCCCCTAAATCTGGCTTTCTTTACTTTAAAGACTCAGATAACAGCTCTCATTCACTCACAGCAGATATGTGTCTGTGCACTTGCCCCACCTTTGTGGCCGCTCCCTTTGAATCTGCTCGTGTTCTTTCATATCTGTAGACTGGGAGGTCTAAAACATCTAAAACAAATCTGATACCTGCATGACCTAGTTTTCTCTAGCAGTAGCGTCATTTTATAGATCTGTTATATAATGGCACAGGGATGTGGAAGAAATGGAGTACAAATAATGAGAAGAGGAAATATACATAGAAGTGTCAGTGTGCCATGCCACTGTATGAAAATCCTTAAGATTTTCATATAACCAAACTTTATACTATTTATGGTTGCCATATTTTTTACAATATCCATTCAATATATTTACATTCTTTGATTATAGCTCTGTACGTTAGATTTCATCATTAGTGGTGGGGTCCACCATTCCCTGACTGTCTTCAAATTCACATGAAAATGAAGCATGAGATCTGAGGCTTAGCTGACAGACACTCATCAGATTTTCAGGTAATTCCCAAATTAAATTTAAGGAAATTGCTTTAAACGATAGTCGTGACACTGGGAAATCTGATTCCCCTCTCTTCACTGATGGATGATTTTTTGGAAATGAAGAGTTGTATTCCCCTTAAAAAGATCACGTATAGTCTTGGGAAAGGATATAAAACCTTTCTGAAAATCTTACAGCCTTATTTGGAGTATATGGGTGCTTCACTGACACCACCGTGGGGATGTGATCATTTCTGCTTAGCTAGAAAGTCAGACGGCTTCTCTGAAGGATATAACACTGTGTTAGTGCAGTGTCTCCTTGTGTTTCACTCCATTCAATGAGGGGAGGGGGTATTTTCACTGTTCTGTATGTTATATACAATTGCTAAAATAAACCTGAAAAGGAAATATCCAAAAGAAACGCATCAAAAGAAAAACAAGAAAATGATCATTTTCGACTTTTGTTGCAAGCGAGAGTATTGGAGAGTAATGGAACAAGCAGAAACATGTTGTGAACAACCCTGACAAATCATCACCTCTTAAATTGTTATGGCGAACTTAGCAAACAGCTGCTTATTTACACATCCAGCAGTTATGGAGAAACATTATCAATTTCTGGCAACCAGGCGAATGCCAGTCCAATAATCTCTCTCTTTTAGCTCTGCTTTTGGTCTCTACCAACTCCTGAGGGAAATATCTGCCATAGCCGCTCCACTCTGTTCACCAGCAGTGGTCTTTAATTGTGTCTGTCTGCTGTTTGGTGCTGAGCAGGGAGTGAAAAGTGGGTCTTTAGAGCTATTTGCTGAAAACTGCTGCAGCCTGAAACGACGTCCTGAGAGCTGTGAGAGCCAACCAGTAAAGCTGAGGTCGGACAGCCGAACAAGGAGCTGAGATTCTCCATAAAGCTCCGTCGAGCCAAGGAGCTGCAGATCCAGGTCACGATTCTCTGCAGGTTCATCGCTCCTAGCAGCCCCTTTCATATCGCCATTTAATACAATGTTTCTATAAAAATATTGATTATAGTTACTTTCAGGATTAGCTGAATAATCTATGCTCAATTACATGGATTTGCTAGATCTTCGCTGGGAGCGTGAAATTTCATTTGACTTTGCACAAATTGATAAAGCCCAACCGAGCTCTTCAGCTATATCATGAGCATTTCAAAGCATGAGGAATGTTTTGGGTGAAAACAATAACCTGAATATGCTCTGTCCTGGTGAGGGGCAGGAGGAAATTATCGAGAAGAGGTTTCGATGCAGCGACTAGATAGAAACGTAGATCATAAGCGTGGGGATGCTGGCTGAAGGTGAGCGGCATGTGGATAGAATCACATATTGTTTTCAGTGGGATCCACATGCAAACACACACACACACACACACACACACACACACACACACACATTCCTTTATTGATGGATGGGAAAATATGCATTCTTAGGCCTGAGAGCCCTCACATCAACTGAAACCCAAAACCTGGACTTTCTGCATACCAAAGCAGTATTGCTCTTTAAGAAATTCAACAGGACTATTCAACTCAGTTTGAAAGCCGGGCCAAATCAGAGGGCTAGTCTTCAAATACCTCAGTAAGAGTCTTCCATATTATCTAAAATTGCTAATCTACAAAATAAAAACGCTTGACAGACTGCTGGGATAGCCTGCTCCATAGCAATCTGGCTTTGTTAACAAATTGTGCACCACAGCTAGACCTAAAATAAAACTGGAGGAGAAATCTATCGCAGAACAAAACAGCAAGCGAGAGAGGGACAAAAAAGGCAAAATCCAAATTGAAAAGGAAGCCCCCAAAATAATGTGCTTCAACGTCTATCTGTAATCAATGCTTGGCACGCAAGCATGTGATTTTGGGTTACTTTATTTCCTGGTACAATGGGACTGACAGAGGGAAAAAAATGTAATGATCATCATTAAGCAGACATACCAGCATCAGTGGTTTTGACGGGCATGTAACAGACGGGTGTGTTTTGTGACAATACTTGTAATTACAGCCAAATGTACTAATCAAAAGTGAGGGAAGGAAGTAAAAAAGAGCCCTGGGATGTCATTGCAGACAATTAAAAACACTGAAACATTCTTTCCCAGTTCCTGAGTCTGGCACTGGCTCGAGCCGCCTGCTTTTGATGGTTGCAGGTGTACTGGCTGCACAGAGCGATGTGATTTAGGCTCAAATAAACAAAAACGCACCTATTCTCTGCAGCTCCTGTGCCTGAAAGTACGCTCAATCTGTTATGAAGCTCATTGTGCAGAAAAAGGTGCGGCTACGAACCTGTAGGGGAAGGTCTCTGACACAACGCGCAAGCTTTGTACTGTGAAGAAATGTGTCATGTAAAGTGTCCATGGGCTGCCAGGAATTTTCAATGAGTTCAGAGTGCTCGAAATACCGTTTTCAGACTCCAAGGGTAAAACCACTGAAGAGAAACTATTAGTACACACTGAAGAATGTCTGCTAATAAATTCGACACATTCATAAGCTGAATAATAAGCGGTTTCTTGAAAGATTGACCAGAATCACATTAACACTACTCTCTGCCACATAACTCCATGGTAACTCACCTTCTGAAGAGTGAAAGCAAAAGAGAAGGAGCAAGAGGCAGCGAAACAGCGGACACCTCCACAGTGCAGAGGCCATTATGTGTTGTATGCAAACAATCCAGGAGCCAGTAACAGCGGTTCAGTGCGTTGCGGTGGGAGCGCGGAAAGCTGGAGGGATGTCAACGATCAGTAGTTCTCAGAGAGGCGTCGCCAGTCATCTTCTCATCTGGAAGTAAGGGAGAAGAGAGAGCGTAAGGATGGAGGAAAATGGACGGTCATCAACGGCCTAATCACAGCCCCGGGTGTCATCTTTTTGTCTGGGCGCTACGCATGTGTGCATTGCAATAAAAGACATTGTGTGTAAGCTGCTTATGAAATGTAGTCAAACACAAATCTGAGCACCATGAAGCAACACTCCTGGCTGCTGCTGGATTGAATAAACAAAAGCATTTTTTCAGAAGTTCCACAGAAATACTTGCATTAAAACTTTGTTCTCAAATGTTTATGAGGGCACCGACATGAAAACAAAGCAGATCCTGGCGCTGCACACTCATACAGCGTGTTACGACTGGATGTTTACACTGCCTCATTCTCCCACTCTTCCCTGTTCCACCTTCCCCATTTACTCCCAGATCCCCACGGGAGAGAGCTTGTCACTCCGGCAACACGTTCACACAGGACGCCATTAGAGACACAGTTGCTTTGTGAGTTACTTTTGTCGCCTTCCTTATCAAGGGGTGGCAAAAACAGCCCTTTGTCTGCAAAAGCAGCAAAAGGTTAGAGCCTGAGACAGACGAACACACCAGACAGATAAGCTGCTTACCAAAGTCAAACACCAAGAAGGGATGTGTTGTGTCATATGTGAAATGCCACACACACACTCACACATGCATGCCTGCACACACATATTAACCATGGACGTGCACACTCCTGTCGACGTGGACGCACATGCAGAGACGGCATCCACACGAGCGCATGCACACATTGCAGTATTGTATCTTGTTCATTCCTACGAGGGTGCCATCTAATATTTCCCCAATGTGCACACACACACACACACACACACACACACGTGTCAACATCGTAAACAGCACTGGTCACTTGGTAGCCGTCGCCATGCAGAGGAGAACGAATGTTTCCCGTTCCCCGCCTGAATGCTGCTCCTCCACAGCCACCCGTCACCCACCCTGATTACTTTATAATGAACCTAAATTTGAGCAGCAGAGCAGTCAGCTCTGATCGCTCTCTGGGCCTCGCTAATGCGCTTGGATATTTTTGGCAACATGAAAACCCACAAAACATGGGAAGCCTTCACATTAGCACACTGACTAATAATTTAAGTCACTATTAGAATCATTCTCTACATGACCAATGCTTTGTCAGGGGGATAATAGCTGAAAAAAAGCCCCACTGGATCAGCACCTCGCCCGACGCAGACTGAGAGAGTGTTTATTTTCATTTGAGGTCACTCTAACCGAGCAGTTGTGCAGCATGGTCTGAGCCAAGGAGACACACATGCGGCAAAGTTATAATTTATCATTTAAACTTGGCTGATTTTTATAGGGATTGCAGTTGTATTTGTCTTCCAGTTGTTTATCTGCCAGTGGCGCCCAACCAGATCAGATAAGAGCGAAATGGAGGGTACAAGCTCTCCTGCACGGGAATTCTCACACCACCAGTCCACTGAGGCTGCTCATGCTCTCAAGTCTTCTAACAAGACTGCCACCAGTTCAATATTGGGCAGAACACCAAATCTCCAGAGACGCACGTGACTCCTTCCTCAGCCATTTATCTTCTGCAAATATGAGGCCTGGGGCCATGGGGCAACCATAATCGTGGCTGACAGGAGGAGATTGGAAACTGTTGGGGGGGACATCCCCCTGCCCTTCTGGCCTGCTGGGCCCGCTGAGCCACTCAGCCCCTCCAGACACCAGGGGGCGAGAGCCTGCCAGGCCTCGTGGATGCAGACTTGCCCTCGCCACCCCGGGGTCCTTTCTCCCGATCAGCCGTCGCCCCGCTGAGTAACATGTCTCCTTTCTCCCTTAAGCTGGTGGAGGACATAGCCATGCTCATCTTCCTAAAAACACTGTTTTGTATGGTGGGATTTCTGCCCTGAATCGGTCCGGACTTGAGATAAAGGGATTAGGCGATTAACATTAAGATGCTTTACACAAGCGCTGACAGACGTATCATAATTTCACATCAGGGGACGGCGAGGATGATGGTTGTGGGGGGCTAAGATGTTCTCAAGCAGAAAATGATTTTTAAGAGGTAAGCGAGGCATCGTTAACCCCTCAGAGATTGTGCAGAGGAATTATCTACACCAATATCCCCCCAACTCCCACCCCCCAAAGCCTGGGAATTGAGGTTACTTGTTTCTCGGCCAGCGATTTCGGCATAATGATCATCATGTTCCACTGAGGCAGACATTTAAAAAAAGGTACACAGTTATGACTAACTGTCACCACCTACACTAAATCTAATGGGCTCAAGCATGCAACACACACCAGAAGACCACTGGCTAAATAAAAGTTATTCATTCTCATCTGTGCCTTGAGCTCCTCTTCCTAAAAAATCACAAGTACATACATTCCCCTGGGTTTTCTCTCTCTATTAACAGTATATCTTTCTGGAAACGAGACAAAAAAAAATCCACCCATCAAATGAAAAATGATATGCAAACATTCAGGACATCTGTTTTTCTTTTGTCTCCTATACATACACAGTGGAAACCCAAGGAGAGAAATCTATCATCAGTTAAGATAATGGAGGAAATCACAGTCCACAGCCAATTTTTCACATCAGCCTGATAGAAATAATAAGCAAGCATTTAAAAGAGGACGGCAAGCAATTAAAATATAATTAAAATAAATGGATAGAAGGAGACAGCCCACATGTCTTAACATGAAACACAAGGCTGTGTGCAACAGCCGGCTGAATGAATGCGAGTCTCCTTTGACAAAGCTTGTGTCTGCCTCACTCAAGCTGGAGAGGCGTCCAATGAAAGAGAGAGTGAGAGAGGAAGGGGGGGGGGGCAGTTTGAGTTTCTAAGCCAGGAGGGACTAAATGGATGGGAGAGGGAGAGCAGAGGAGGAGAAGAATGGAAGGGGGAGAAAGGAGGGGGCGGTGGGGTCACTGCAGAGGATTGACAGCCTGTGAGTATGGCCTGACCTCCTGGGTGAGCCTCCAAGTTTTCTCCACAGGCTTAGGGAAGACAAAAATAAAGCCCAGGAATGTTAATTTATTTTCAATTGTCGACGGCGAGAAGAGACAGATAAAGAGCGCATACATACATATCAAGTAAGGCCGCAACAAAACTAATGCACAAGTCCAAGTGTAAGCTGGAAACCTACAAGTGAAATAGAGATGTGGCTCTGTTGAACTGCATCTTGCCAACACAATGATCCGTCTTCCACTCTTTGAATAACTACTAATTTGGAGAACTTTCTGCCCCGCCCCCATGCCCTACATTCAGGACAAAAAAAGACACACATGTGAGAGGGGAATTTCAAACATCAGAAAATGGTTGATGGGCTAGAAGTGGGAGACGGGAACTACAGGAACTAAGAAAACACAGCCTCCAGACACTTTTTTTTCCCCTGTCTTCGGTGCACCCTGATGTTCCCAAGGAGCTCTTTTGTCATGACAGTCCTGTCAGGGCTGCGCTTTCAACCCCTGCAGGGACATGATGTCATTTCCTTGGCTCCACCAGTGATGGAGAGAACGTGCCATCAACTGCCAGGCGCAGAGATGGGCCGACACCGAGAGAGTGTTTTCTCAACACAGAGCTGATAAGATTATACTATTAGGATAAACAGGTTGTTAACTGTGGCTTGCAGCAGCACACACTGAAACAAAAAAGACTTCTCAAAGGTGTCTTCAGCTGAAATCGCTTGTTGCCAACAGAAAGCTTAAAATATGCAAAAATCTGCCGGTTTTCATCGTCTATTTTTTCACCGGAAACTCAATATTTGTGGTTTTGGACTGTCAATTGGACAAAACAAGCAATCTGAACATATAAAGAGCAACACAATATCCAAAACATCCTTTTTATGCTTTTTTGATGAAAGCAGAGATGTAAAGCTAACTCGACTAATCGATCAAAAAACTATCAAGATAAACGACTGATGAATGATTAATGATTAATCATTCTGAGTTTGTTTGTTTGGTTTTTTTTTAAGGAAAAGACCCAAAAATTCCAGAAGCTTCTCTAATGTGATAATTTTCTGGTTTTCTTAGTTCTCTAGTTTGATAAAACGTCTGTCTTCTTCTTCGTCCTTTTCTTCTGTGCAAGCACACTGAGTGCAATTCATACATTTAAATTTGGACTTCAGGAAACTGTGTGTGTGATAATATGAGAAAAGTCTTTACAAGGTTTAAGAGTAGTTTTAACTTTAACTCGAGAGCAATAAAATATCCCAAACCAGCCTCTTTATTCCGAGCTCCTGGGAGCCAGTGCGGGCTACTTCTTCCATCATAATTCCAGCTTGGTTCAGTGTCTATAAATAATTTACGTGTCAACAGTTGTCTTTATGATGATTGATGACAGAACTTCTTACATTGTCTGTTTAGGCCTGTGTCACAATGGCTTCCTGTAACATTTAAACATGCAAAACTGAAGCTCTTATGTCATGTTCTGTTTCAGGGATGATTTGCTCTAGATTAAAAGGAGACATCTGAAGCAAAAAAAAAAGCACCAAAAGCCAGAACAGAAAACCCCTGAAAGGTGCAATGCTTCACTATTTTATTGAGAGAGCACAACAGTTGGTGTGTTCAGCGGCTCTTGGCCAAATGATTGAGGCAGTAGATAAGATAGAGCGCCAGCGGGCAGATGGACATGGCGAAACAGAGAGGGGCGAGCAAAGAAGCTTAGTAAAGTGAAGAGAACAAAGAAGACCCAGACTGAACAACCAGGTTAGTGTCAAGCAAAATGAAGAGAGGGTGGTGTGCAGTTTTCAAAAAGGGGCTGTGGAGGTGCAGGCACTTACAAAAAGGGTACAAAAAAATTGTGCAGAATGCCATTAAAGATGAACAAAACCAGAAATTTAGGAAGCTGGAACTGGTGAGTTGCTATTTCTGCTTTAAAAAAGACTTAAATGATTATTAAACTATAGCAAACTTTGAAATATTACTTTGTTAATGGTTATCTTTTCATACTTTGGCCTAAACCAGTTGCTGCTGCAGAGAGATTTTATGGCGGTACGCTCACATTTTCAGATTCCCTGAATATTTTGCAAAGGTTACTTCGGCTTATTGAGACCATATCTGCTGCGCAACTACATATTTGAAAATGTGTGAAGTGAAACGTCTGTTCCATTCATCAATCTTCAGCCTGAAGTTGCTTCGATCTCAGCGGTCACTCCTGCTTGCCATTGAAATGAATAGGCTGACCTCAGAGCAGTTGGTTAAGCAGTGGGGTCACCGGAGAGGAGCAGGGAGCAGCTCGACGCTGACATGGAAAAGAGAGGTTTCTCCTTTTCAATCAGTCCCTTCACAAATGTTCTGACAGCCTCACTTCTCACCTCCTCCACGCATAATTCTAGCACTCCCCTGCCTGCTCTTCATCCACACAAACACACCCACACACACACTGCTCACCTCCAGCTCGCTGCAATGCTAAAAACACATTTTTACAACGGAAACCATGACTGGCCTGGCAACATCACCCCTCACCTAAACATGAGCCACACACACACACACACACACATACACACAGATTCATTCACTCCTTCAACACATTTCCGGGAGGTGATGTGTTGATGTTCACACCTTCTGGGGGGAAATACATTGACACAACGTTGAATTTTTACACACTGTAGCCCCATTCAGACTGGATTAGTTTTCAGCGAAATGTACGTGAAGTAAATGCT
Source organism: Chaetodon auriga (assembly GCF_051107435.1). NCBI lineage: Eukaryota > Metazoa > Chordata > Actinopteri > Chaetodontiformes > Chaetodontidae > Chaetodon > Chaetodon auriga. Next base: position 16,213,775 of record NC_135085.1, read on the forward strand.
AATACAGAACATCTGTGATGTTAACGAACAACATGCAGGGGGAGGAGAAGTCTGTGCAATCAGTCTCCGCCGTTACAGAGCTCCATTCATGTGCTGCCATCGCACCAGAAATGTACAACAATGATCAAACATAATTTCCGCAACTGACAGCAACTTGTTTAAACAATGACAAAGCAGCAAAGGAGAAGAAACGCTGCATCTGGAGCATCCAGTGATCTCGGTTCGGGGTCAGAGCGAGACGAGCGTACAGAGCGCTTCACTCCCCAAAAGGGAATGACACATTATTTGCCAACGATCTCAGGGTTGTCATTTCGGATGGGACTACGGTTTTTATTCCTGCCAGGCCCCGGGAGGTCCCAGATTTGGCTGACCGCTGAAATCTGCACAAGTTACTGACATGGCAAGATTTGACGGGACTGAAATTTACAGACATGCTCCATTTTCCATTACAGCCCCACCCACCCCCCCCCCCCTAAATCTAATCCCATCCAAATGGGGTTTATGACAAAGTGGTACAATGACAAAGTGGCATTTTTGTTGCCAAAAGCGAAGAGCAGTTACTTTTTCCGAGGAAATATATGCAAACACTATTAATCCTTGAGAGGAGCAAGTAGTTGGCGCTTTAACTGAAAAATAAATTTGGAATCGTATGCGGGGGTGTAGATTTGGAGAGAGGTGGGGGCACACATGAAGTCTGAGGTGCTGTTTCCTGCATTTATACATTTTTATACATCTGGCAGCTAACATGTTATTATGAAATTGGTTATTGAGCTCTCCAAAATAAAGGCGTCTAATGAAATATAAAATGTGAATTCCAGCTTAACGCCACGGAAAACCACATTTAGTTTTTTGTTGCTAGAGATCAAACTAACTGATTTTTGACATGAAAATGGCAAAAAATGACTGATTTCAATACTGAAAATCAAGAATTTGCTGATTTTTTTCTTGTCTTACAATATATTAAAGTGAATATCTTTAGATTAGGGACTGTTGCTTAAAAAAAATACAGACTTTTGGGGATGTCACACTGGGCTCAAGAAAACTCTGATTTTATTTATTTTATTGGAAATCGTGTCCTAGATTACATCAGCACTGTCATCAAGTCAATTCTCACCGGCTCAATTCAGTCAATCGTGACTGAACACAAATAAGAACATTTCTGAAGTGTCAAAAGGTTGTTCCCACTCAAGTTGAGATAAAACACGTGTAACACCTACGACAACTAACTCAGAAATGCCAGCAGTACAAGTGTCTCACACAGCTGTTATGTCTCCGTCTGTGAGACTTCATTCTTATCAGAAGAATGTAAACTGCTAACCAGACATTTTTCATCACTCAAACAAGCTGCTATGTGTTTCCTGACGTCCAGATTTACATTTCATGCTCAATGCATTTTCATCCTGATTTTAGAAGCTATTTAAAGTTATATGGCTTCTTTCAACTGGAAACAATTTAATGCTATGCCACAATGGCTCACTTCACATACAATGATCCATCCATCCTCCTGGTTTCATCACCTTCCTGTAATGGATTCATTAGAAAGTTGAAAGTTTTGTGAGACTTGAAGCACATTTTGTCCAAAATCCTGTCTGCTTTGCATTACGTATGCATGGTCAGCACATGGGCCGCATTCCAACTGTGGACGGTTTGTGTGGTCTCTATTCATTCGGTGTCTTTAGTGACTGACATGCATTAATTTTCCTGAATTCAGGGCTGTAATGTGCACCCAGAGGCACAGTGATCATACAGAATTTTATAAAACACACCCGTCAGTCACAAAGGCACAAATCACTTTACACTCGGGCTGAAATCAATGTCAGAATGTTTTTCTAAGAGAAAAACACATTCACACTTCAGCAACAACTAAAAAGACCACTAATTTGAAATGAGCTCTTTTTCAAAAAAAAACTAATAACCTTCACAAAGTTAGGATTTATTACGAAAGAAGTCTGATCGTATGTCACCATATGAGAAAACAGTCCTGATCCTCACTTGATTTATTACCTCAGTAAACATCTTCCAAAGGAGTCATGGTACGTTTACACCATAGACTGTATAAAACGTGGATTTAGTCTCCATGATGCCACCCACTGGCTTCTGAGGAGCCATTGTGAAGCTCAGCGACAGTGGCTCCAGCCATCACTATCTTGATAGTTCCTGACTTCGCCAAACTACCGACTAATCCAAAAAATGAGTGAGTATGGGTGGAGCTGAGGCAGGTGCAATGAAGCCTCGCTTTGGGGAGCCAGCCTCAAGTGGTCATTCGTGGAACTGCGGTATTTGGCACACTACCACTGGCTTTTTAATTAAAACTTGATTAGAATCCTGAATGTGGACAACACATTATTGTAAAACGCTATCACAATATGCCACAATAGACTTAAAGCCAAGAAGTCAGTGTATGATAATGATGTTTTTCACTCACACAATACATGATAAACATATGAAATAGTATATAAGAAGAGTCAATTATGCTGAACACCTACAAAGAAACTGAGGCATAAAGATCAATATGGAGAAGCTATATTGAGTGAAAACCAATTAACCTGTACATATCAAGATCCTAACAGAAGGTATGAAGGACTACAGTGTCTCCAAGTCTGAAATGTCTAAGTTTCTCGGAGAGGTAAAGTCTGAATGAGGTGGAAATCGACTCCTTGCTGTGCTCGGCAGGGTTTCCCTAGATGTTAAATGATGTTAAGATCTGGTGACAGGGGAAACCATTCCAGGAATATGATTTAATTCATGAAACCACCGCAAAACATGGTGCAGCTACTGTAGTCTTGTAAAATTGCCTCATATACCTTGGCCATTACACAATGCCGTGAAGTAATCGTCAGTCCTAATGAGTCCCACGAGATGGCTGCCAATGCTATTATAGAGCCACGGTCGACAGCAGACACATTCTGTCTTTTTCTGCAGGTAAATCCATCAGAAAGCAGGAAAACGTGAAAGAAACGTTTAACATCGTCTTACTACTTACTGTCAGCCTCTCAGTCTTTTGCTTATTGTGCCCGGTAATGAGCTGCAAGTGTGTTTCTTGGTGTCACACTCAGCCTCTCTCTCCCTCCAGTCACATGTCCACTTCCTCAAACCACTGCCATTCTTTTCCTGTCCACCAGGTGTCCTCCCTTTGCCCTTCACCTGACCCGCCCCACCCATCCGCCCACCTGGGACACAACTCAATCATGTTTCCTCAAAGCGGTGTTGGAGCCACACTTGCGTACTCTTTCACTTGATTGAGATTTCATAATAATTTGTTCTCTGCTATTCTCGATGGCAGTGGCAGTAACGCTCTGTCGCTGCCGAACATGCCGCCGTTCCCTCTTCTCTCCTCAGGCCTGCAGGTACCTGACCTTCTCCGCTCACCTGTCCTCGCTGCCCTCATCAGTCCTTCAGCTGTTAAACCAGCACATTCTCATTCACCTGGACAGTTCCTCCTTGCTTGTTGCTTTCCTGTCTTTTTTGCTTTCAAGGTTCTGCCACCTGAATCATCCTGCTGCCTCCTCTGCTTGTATTTGGTTCCTACTCCAGTTGCCTTGTGCAACCAGCTGTGACATTTGGCCTCGGATGAAAGTGTTTTCAAACGGGCATCACCAATACCTGCTTTGTAAAGGTGATGATATTTAGCTGAGGATGTTCTACAGAGATGTTTTGAGTTCACAGTTTTATTGTGTTTCCCATCTATCCTAGCAGCATCCACTTTTTTGTACCAATCCTCTGTAGATTTAATCCCATAGCTGTAAAAACAACATATTCCGCATTTTAACACCTTATAAAGTTAACTTATGAAGCAGCAGCCTATCTACACATCCAGCAGACACAGACTAACATTAGCATGCGTCTGTAGTCGTGTTTCTGCCACCTGATGAATGTTAACCCAATATTCATTCTCCTTTAAAGCTCTGTTTTCGGCTCCTGGGGGAAAATATCTGTTTCCACAGACAGTCCATGTTAGACTGTGTTCACCAGCTAGCTAACTTTGCATGGCATTTGTTGCAGAGTTGGAAGTGGAGTGGGTTTTTAGAGCTTTTTCACTGAAATGAGCTGCCTGCTCCTGCCAAAAATGATGCTACGAGAGCGATTGGAGCGGAGTTTGGCCGGTAAAACCAAAACAATGAGCTGGAAGACACTAAACGCTGCCCCTGTCACATTAAATATGGTCATTTGATCCACTATTAATATAAAACTTTTAATATGTGCTGCTTCAATTATAACTGTTGCCATGTTTTGGCTTTTATTAAGGCAAAGTTTCTGTTCCATAGTCAAAAACTAAACACTACCTAGCACTATGCTGCCATCATTTTGGTATACTTCTCCCAATACCACCTTAAATTATTTTCAGCTTTCGTGTCTGATCTGCAATTCAGGCTATCTCTGTTTGGAACTGGTAGTTGCATCATTTCAGTTTAAAAAGTGGTGATTAGCCTCTTTTGAAGCGGACACACAACCAATAATTTAGTTGAATTTCCATTAAGGAAAGAGTGAAAGAGAAAATAAGATATGCTTGATGACACGATAGCAGTGGCAGCTAATGTCAGTGTGTGTACTCTCATTTGGAAATAAGGAGACATTAAAAATATTCGACGAATGTTTGAGAGAAAGCAGGAAAATGACACTAAGTTCATAGATGTCCTCCATGTTCTGCTTCAAGTATTTCGGGCTGTTCATAATCATGGAAAACTCTCCAAGATCCTGGAGGGACATGCTTGGATGCAGAACCAGGTTATTTTGACTTTAAATTTCCTTTCTGTTTGTCAAAACATGATTGAAAATGCTTTATAACTTTGAATGAAAACATGTTTGTTTAGACTGGCCTGTCCAAATCTATCAGCATTTATCACAAGCAGATTATTCTGAATTACTGCTCTAATTGGGAAAAAATTGTTCGTAGAGATGCAGTAATTCACCAAGGCTTAAAATATCAAGCTAATATCTGTTAACCATATTGCCCAGCTCTACCATTTGGCTGTATTGAGTTGGAAATGAGCCATGGATTTAATATGCATCCACGCGCTGTATGCCTGGACGGGTTTTGTGCTTGTTTTCAATTCAGACTAATTTATTCTCAGCATTGGTTTCTATTAATTTGTCCACCCACTCTGCCTGTTCCTTTGGAAACCAACAAACAGGCATCAATCTGCAGCGTTTCCAGTGGGAAATGGGAACTGGTTGGTCTTGTTTTTCTTGTTCCTTTGTACATAATTACTTTCATGTTCTCTTCCTGTCTTCGCCCTGACAGTCTCGGGGTTATTATTTAAGATTTACTACCCCTGATTCAGCTGCGAAACACTTCATTTTCATTTTGAAAGATGGACCCACTGCAGGTTTACCGGTGGGCCTAAAATGTCTCTTCCTCCATCGCCGTTAGACTCATGCCTGCTGTTCAAAAAAAGAAAGAAGCTGAAAACATACTTTTCTTTAGGGCAGTTGCAACCTGAGTGTTAAAAAGTCAGAATGGACAAAAATACAACACATTTACACAACATAAAATCTAACCAACTAGATCAGTTAAAAAAAGGGGGTCCAATCTTGGAGTGTAACATCGGCCAAGCTGTGTGTTTTAAATGCAGCAAATCTGTGAGATTTTGGCAAAAGGCTATTCACAGGACAAGTGTAGCGCTCTTTCACTGAAACACAGCACATCTCCAAATACGTGTTAAAATGGACCCTGAAATGAAGCTTAAAGGACAATACGCCTGAATTTCAGCCTGCTAAATTATACGGTTTACCAGTATTTCCATGAGTTTGTTCTGCTCGTTCCATTGTGATGCAAACTGGAGGAGCATACGAGCGCAGAGAGAATGAATTGGAACAATGATGAAAGTGCGTGCTATAAGAGTCAGGACAGCTGTCAGGGTGCACTGGTGTACATTCAGCGGACTGATTTACTGAAAAGCAGCTATGTGCATATGTTGAGGCAATCACTCCATGTTTGCAGCACGTTTCACAGTTTGTCATTCAGGGTCGAAGGAGCAGCTCAAACCTCCTTTTCACCTCTTAAAAACAAATTAGTCTCTTGGCTGTGTGGTTTCGTCCTCCAAGATATGTTGAGAAATACTGTTTATGCTACCTTGGACCAAGGATATGACAATACAAAGGCAGAAAGAGTCAATTTTCCTCCACAACAAAACCACTTGAACTGTGCACGCTCTGCGCCACCTGGCCATTTCACTCTCTCTACCAGGGCCGCAACTACAGATCTGATTACCAATTCATCCGTTGATCATTTAGTCTTTAAAACGCCAGAAAATACACAAAAAGTCGCAAGTTTCCAGAACCCAATGCAAACTCTTATTGCTTGATTTGTTTGACCAACAGTCCAAACCCCAAAGATATTCAGCTCAGAGCGACGAAAAACGGAGAAAAGCAGAAAACCCAAGCACAAGTCAGTGAATGGATGGTGTTTTCACTCAAACTGACCTAAACAATCCTCGCTGCCGAGTTTAATTGTCCACCCGAGCTCCAAAAAAGTAACTTAAAACAGCTTCACATCACAGTCTGAGCCCGCTGTGTTAACAAAAGTAGATAACTTGAAACATTTGTCTCTACAAAATAAAATAGCAGACCCAGAGCGCTGTGTGTATCCCACATAAACCAACAAATATAAGCAACAAACACACAGCCGCCATACCACTCCTCAATGCTTCAAAAACACAGAAAGGCTTCTGTAGATGCAATGCTTTTCTCTGCTGCCAAGTTCCCCTTGTGCTGTGGCTTAGCCCAACAGTAGTGTAAAGGATGCATGCTTCTTTTATTTTATTTTCAGCCCCCTGCCTCCGTTTTTTCCCCCCCCTCTCCTCCAGTACATCATTCCTTTGGGTGTTTGTGCGGTGTCCCTTAGTTACAGGATAAGAGACCCGGTAGCTCAGAGAGTTAAAAGCCTGCCCTGTCCCACTCATACGAACAAGACCATCAATAATTCACCCTCATCGGGAAGCATTATCTAACAGCCTTATAAAAATTTAAAGATTGTGGGTGACAACACGGAACCATGCAGAAAGTGCTCCGTAAGAGGACACTCCAGGTGGCAACAATGCATGCTAAAGTGGAGGCAGAGGAGGACTCGTCTGCGCCGCTGTGTCAGACGGCCCTGTGAGGCTGATTTAACCATTACACATAAAAGACAGACGCCCCGCCGAATTAAGGCAAAGTCAACCAGGAGACACAACTCCTCTCCCCTCTGCCGGCCCTGTGTGTGCGACTGCAGCACAGAGGTGGAAGCATTTGCTCGGCTGTATTAACGCCCAGGCTTATTCTCATTGACAGTGAAATCCCTCTAAGCCTAGATCAATTACATCCAGCTCTGCTGTAATTAAAATGTCCTAACAAAGGTCTTCGGAGCACAGCAGAAAAACCTGCCCACTGAAAGTAAGCTCAGTCCATATTACAGCACCATCTCCTAGAAAATAGCTTAGATTAGATTCAGGCTTTCTTTGCTGATAAGTGTCCATGCACGGTGCCCTGTTCTGTCTGTTTTATCCCTTAATAAGGTCAAGCTATGATTTAAGAAAGTGTGTAATGTACATGAAACACAGTCATGCTGCAATATTTTTAATCAGCGCAAGTACATAAAATAAAATACTCATTCATCTACAGCACACAAAAAGGGCCTGTGCTTGTTCTAGCAGCCACAACTAATAATAAAATGAATTATTTGTTCTCTTAAGTTGATCAGATGCTTGACTATGCTCTGCTGAGAAATGGCATAATGCTTATGAGCCTCCTAATTAAAGCTCAGCAGTGGAGTGATTAGCAATCACAACTCCACTCTTCAAATATCAAGATCTGATTTGCTTGGCTGATCAACAAGGTTCCTTCTCTCACTGCATCTCAGAGCCTGCAGCCTCTCTCTGTTTCACAGGAGGCTTTTGAAATGGAGGAAATCAGAAACTCAACAAGCAAGGGCTCAGCTGAATTTTGAGTTCTACATTGCTTCTTCTTCTTTTTTTTTTTTTTTTATAGCAGGGTGTCATTTACGTTGCAATACTTTGCCCTCTTTATTTTTCTTAATGCTGACTGCCAGCAATCATAAAGCCGATTACACACTGCTGCTGATGAACGCTTAAATGTTTTTGGTTTTAAATGATAATTCATTATAGTGTGAAACCCCAGAAAAAAAAAAAGCCATCAACAACATTACTTATGGCAGCCACCAAAATTAAACTTGAAAGCTGTTCCCTGGTTGCGCAGAGGAGGGACTATTCCACAGACAGAGAGAGCAAGATGGCTGACTGCACTGACACATTGTGAAAGCACGCCTTGCCATCCTAGGTAATAGATTCTCTTTGCTGTGTGACTCCCACCGCTTCTCATCTTCTGTGACAACGCCTGCCAATCAAAGCCCGGGGAACATTCAAGGGCTTTGACAATATCTCCTCACCTTGAAAACTCATTGGCTTCATCACAAGACACCAAGTGACACCAAGCAGGCATCAAATAGCCATTAGACATGGCAGACAAAGAGGTGGCAGACTAAAGGTGATCGCGAGCCTCTTTCTCAACACGAAAAAGGCTCTCTGAAACTCTGCATTAAAAGCTTTCTTCATATACATAAAGCCACGACAACAAAGAGTGCCAGCAGTATAATGCGAGCGTTGGTCAGAAACTAAATGTGCAAGGATTTTATGATCATTTGAGAAGGTGCTGCGAAACTTACAAAAATACTGAATTCATCCTTTCAACGCAGCGAAAAGCTGGTTTCTGAGGAAGCAAACGCACCTCTGCTGCTTACGTGAAAGCATTTAATAGACGAATTCAAGCCGTCTTTCGCGCGCAGACGCCCCGCAGATGACTTATTTGGAAAACAAAACATCAGTGTTACAATTCCTTTCTTTCCGAAGCAGAACGAGAAATAACAGCGTTACACCGCATCAGCCGACTGATTTACATTTTTATATGATTCATGAATAGCATAAAGGAGGACGGGCAGAGGTTTTTCTGCAGTGAGGCATGGCCTGAACCTCAATTTCTGGGACAATTACATGATCCTGTTTAGGAATTTGAGGAAGAGGGAAGCATTTCCTCAGCTGAAGACAGATGACCTGTCAGATACACCTAACACCAACACAAAGCCTTCAGCCTTCAATCTGCACACTTCCTGTGACCTATACTGTGTCAGAACCAAATAAAGAACACTATCTTTGTATCCCCCTGAGACAGAGCAGTGTCCTCGTATGCTAATGCCAGCCAGCACTGAAGAAGAAGCTCCGAGGGCGGCTCAGACAACTCACAGGTCAGTGCTAATCTTCTGATATATGGAGCCTAAAGACCCGGGACACATCCATCACACGCCGCCCACGGCTCCCCAACCGGGCGAAATCCACACACACTAAAGGGTTAACACCCCCCCCCCCCCCCCCCCCCCCGAAAGAGACCTCTGATGATCCGTCACTCAAGACCCATCCTCCTTTTGAGCGTCCTTTAACAACACCAAGGGGGTAGCTTTCTTAGCAGAGGCTTGGCGGTGAGTGCGTATAGAGCCAGCGTGACTGCTAGACCTAAGCTCCATGCCTCTGTTGATCATTAAACATCCATTTTAAAGCAGTGGGGGAAAGTTAACTGTCATTTTGAACACAGGAGGTGGCGGTACGAGAGAGATTTTTTTCCCTCCCTCAGATGTGTTTTCTCTGCGAGAGCGAGCGAGGCCGCACATCCATCCATCGGGTTAACTACCCTAACACGTAATCATTCGTTCCAGTCATCTGTCTCTTTATTTTTGAGGCCAGCCACCAAACGGCCATGTTGGGCCTTCGCAGTCAAATGAGAAACTCACCCCAAAGCAGTTTTGTTAAATAAACAAAATGCAATTTTTTTGCTTTTTTTTTTTTTTAATTATTAAACCTGCTCATCTGCTTTGTATTCTTCCTCTTCCTCTGGCTACCATGGCCAAACAGGAACACTAAGAGTGCAGTTTGGTCTCTTCACAGCATCAGTGGCAAACGTCAGGTTCAAGTCAGCCCCTCAGAATCAGAGACTACTATCGACACCATTTTGCAGCAACACTCACCCAGGAAGAAATCCATCTCAGAAGGAGCACTGATGCCAATTTCTCAACCACCAGCAGCCTCCACAGAGCAGAATGCATGTACCTCTCCTCTTCAGCAGCTTTTTTAATAATTTGAACAACCGGGCTCAGCTCAGCACACCACAGCACGGTTTCCACTCCACTCTCTCACTTTTTTGCTTGACTCGACAAACTTCCTACACTTGCTGTTGTTATCACTCCTGCCCTCTCCTCCTACACGTACACAATGCAGAGAGCCCTGTTCTGTGGGTTTTTGTCAGCAGCGGTTGTAGGAAAACATGGGAAATCACCAACAGGAGAGGACGTAGACTGGTGTAAAGTCAACAGGAAAAAAAAAAAAGAGAGAGAAAAGGATTTCACCATTCAGGAGAAAAAGCACTGAACATCACACATTGATTATATGTAACTGATGTAAACGGAGGATTTCTCCCGCAAGAGCAACCCAATCAAAACTGTCTCATCTTCCATTACGCGTCACTCCCTCTTTCCCCTCTCTCTGTCCATTTGTTTGTCAAACTTTTCACAGTGAGCACGTCAGAGGAATTGAACAAGACAGCTGTCAAACCCGGCCGCCATGAGTGAAGATGGCAGGTGAAGTCCTCTTTTTTTTTTTCCTCCCTGCTGCTCTCTGGGTTGAAAAACTCCCACTTCTGCCTTCTTCTCGAAGTTTTCTTTATGTTATTTTGTCCGAACAAAGGAAGGAAAAGAGGGAGCAAGCTTTCTTCTCAGGTTGGGGAGCAGTTGGCTCATGCTATTACCCCGGAGCGGGATGACCATGAAGGGGCCACTGACCCCTTCTGTGCTCCCAATGGCATTTCCATTCCCTGTCTCTGTGTAATAACGCCTCCGTGCTGCACTTTCTTTCACTATTAACCTATGCTGATCCTGCTTCCAAAGTAAGGGCCGTGCACAAAGCCAAGAAGGCGCTACTTTTCTTTGTTTCTCTTTGTGCTTCGTCAGAACGAGCGTTTGTTTTTTCCTCCCTTCAACTCACCTAAAATTGCGGAGAACATTAGGCCATGTATCACAAGACAAAGAGGGAAAATCCATCAAAATAAACAGTGTCTTTCAGCATTCTTTCACTGACAAACAACAGCTGCACAGAATGGGAAATAAATATTATCTCGGCGACAGAAAAACAATCAGGCTCCGCGAGGTACTCTCTCACAAAGCTTGAATGCTCTGCGTCTTTACATCTACCCTCGCTGAATGTGGAATTAAACCATTTATTGTGAAAGAAAGCACTTGAAAGTAAATTCACTCCGGAGCCATTTTTGACGTAGACTGCTACAGCCAAAATACCAGTCGAGTATGTAAACAGATTTTTCATCGAGTTATTTATGCTTTTTTTTTTTTTTTCCCCTCCCCTCACGCCGTGGCTACAGTGGCTTCTCTTTCTCCTTGAAAATAAAATGCAGGCCTTTGTTGATGTTTCATGCTCGCGTGGAGAGATGCTGGGGGAAATATTGTAACAGACGAAACATTTTTAACATGACCACGTCTCTGGGTGGCGTCCAAGAATTTCCACTAAATACATGGCTTTTGGTGCGAGATTATGGCCAACAAATTCTCCCAATCCACACGAAATCTGTTTCCAACACTAACACTCGCTTCTCACACGCACACACACAACCAACTGCAGTGTCCAGCAATCTTTGTCAGGAGCCTCCACCAGCACCACCACCACCACCACCAGCAGCAGCAGCAGCAGCAGCACTCTATCAGAACAAAACTGCTTAGAGGAAGGGGGCTGGTAGCTCAAGTTCTCCCTATTGAAATGCAGACACTTTGATATGGAAATTGGCAGTTACAAAAACCTGCTAGAATTCACACTAGCATGCATTGAAACCATTTGCGCAATGTGAGATGAGATGGCACTTCCTCCCAAGACAACGCAGACAAATGGACCAAACCAGCACGTCTGGGGCGGGTGAGAGATGGAGTGAAGGTAGGGAGGGTGGAAAGGGGGAGGAGGGGTGGAGAAAGAGGCAACAGAACATTTGTCCCCCACCAACCCAACCCCAACCCTCACCCTCCCTCCTCTCCTTGAATTCCTACAATCCACTGTCCCCAGCATTTGTTTCAAGAAATAGACTGAGCCCGAGCGAGAATTTGCAAAGTGCAACATCTACACTGACCAGTAAAACATCCCATCATGGCGCACTGACAGGGGAACAAAATGACCTTTTCATCTTCAGGGATCACTGATGGGCATGTCAGTATCATCCCCTCATTTTTTTTTTTTTCCATCCCTCCAAAATGGCTGGCACGACACAAAAACTTCTCCGCCACGGTCAAAATATGCCCGGATTTGTGTGGTGGCAAGTCAATTTCTTCACGCCGTGCATACAGCTTATATAATGTTTCACTTTTCTTAGTTCAAAACTGAACCACCAAATGCTTCGGTTTGCTTTTATTTCCAAAAACAACTGGATTTGAAAAAGTCATCATCTATGCTCCCCTGTGTGAAAGCTGTTATATAAGTATATGCCGGGGAAGCTCTCAGTTCCCTAACTTGTCAGTATGGCTTATATAATGTTGCACCACTATGCTGATTTGGCATTGACAGTATGGATTTTGTGTAAATGTTATTTAACCTTGATATTTCAGTCCATCGCAGCCGAGCTCTCCAGGGGTTTCTTGCTGAGGTCTATGCAGCCCTATCTCTAAAAGCTTCACGTGAGAATGAGATATGGTTCCCTGAGCCTGTAAAAACTGTGTGTGAGTGTGTGAGTGTGTGTGTGTGTGTGTCCCATCATCACACATGGCTGGCTCAGGTCTGTGAATTATACATGCTCTGTGAAATGATCTTATTTTATAGCCGCAAAATGGAGAAGTAAATGGAGACAGTAACTGACATCCAACTACTTAGCTCCATGGTGTCCTGGACTGGGTGGAGATGTTTGTGTGAGCTCTGTTTTTTCACCATGTTATCACGCTGATTATCATCACTGAATATCAACCCCTGTTTGGTTTTTTTTTATGGGTTTCTCATTCATATCCAGGACTTTCTTTGTCATAGTGTTCATCTTAAACAAATTCTTAAAAATTAAAATCCCTCCGGCATCTGAAAGCATCTTGAATATAAGCATTTTTACACATTTTATCAAGCACTACAGAGTGCATCTCTTAGTGGGATTTCAATTAAATATATAAATATATATATATTGAGAGAGACAGAGAGAGACAATGACATATATAAATATTTATATATTGAAATCCACATTGGATTCAGGGTCCTGGTAGCCAAGCAACTTCATATTAATTAAAAGTGTGGAGGCTGCAGACGCTACAAAATACCATAATAATATACTACGGGCTATGTATTGATCCCAGCACAACAGTTTCAAACTGCCGGAGGAGCCCGTGGGCCCGTTTTCTGACATTTGCCTTATCATATCCTGGGAGTGTAAATAAATGGTATTGATTCAGAGAGGCATAACCCCGCATCTCCCTCGAAAGACTCAAAACATCCGCTTTTAAAGGCTACTTACAGTGGGTACGCCGTGCCAAAATATGGATCCCGGCATGGAGTGTGAATTTGAGATCAACACCAGGAGCCCCCCTCCTCTCCTCTCCTCTCCCTTTTTCAGAAGAGGCCCCCAGAAACTAAGCAGCGGGTCGCACAAAGACGGCTGAGGCTCGGCTGCATGCTCCACTTTCTTCCTCACAGCGGGCAGATGGAGGGCTTTCCAGTGGCAGGTATCTGTTCAAGCCAACACGTCCGGGACCGGACGAACAGCTCCATGGCGAGGGGTCTGTTCAAAAGTAAAGATCGTTACTTCCCCCCCCTTTCCTCCTCCTCTGGTGCGTGCACCCAGACTCCTTCCGACGGGAGCGCTACGGTTAGACTGCATAAAAAAGGATCACTTCAAGGAGATGCGCCCCAGCCTCGCTCCAAAATGAAACTCCGAGCACGTCTTCCCCACTGTCAAGTCTGTCTGAAAGTCTCCAGCGGCCTGGTTCACACGTACAGCCCGAAGAGGGATGATATGACTTCTTTCGTCTGGCTTTCGGTGCGCTCCCGGTTGTTCCCTCTGCGTCTCATCCACACGCCGCGCAGACAGTCGGAGCTACAGCCGGACTGGAGGCAAACAAGGCGAGGAGAAACGGCGCACCGGTCCCCTGCTCTGCAGCAGCTGGCTGTGGAGGGCTGCACGCAAAACCTGGAGCGGAGCCCGCCGGGACACGGACTGGATCCTAATGCTAATTACCAGCAGCCCGCATCCAGGCTGGTATGAACGCCCTATCTGGCGTGCGCTGTGTGTTAAACAACAAGTTCTGCTGTATTTTCTGCAAACTTCTCAAACAAATCAATGAGATGCAGTATTTAAATCAGGAAGCCCCGCTGTTTAATCAGGAGAAGAGTGCAAAAAGTGCAAGACCATTCATTACCAAAAAACACCTTACTGAAAGCAACTCCTATAAATAGCATGCTAGTTTCTGTCCTGCTGGAATTTCAGGATTGTGTGCAGCAGTTTGCACCTGGATAATTAGTATTTTAGAATAAAAACACCAAATAATGAGGCTGACTTTAAACTTGTTTTAACTGGGTCAAGCATTTAACTTAGTTTAATAAGAAGCTTTCCATATATCAGGACCATGTTAACAGAGAGGAAAAAATCTGCACTCTTCTCGTAGCTGCTCTATACGATTACATTCTGCTTTATGGTCACTGCACACGGCAAGTTAAAGTTTAGCATCGAATCAGATGGGGAAAGCGAAAAGGGTTCGCTGCTGTTCTTTGTCTTCATGCGATGATAAACAGGAAATCTTCGGGTTTGGACTGTCCGTCAGACAAAGCAAGTCATATGAAGACATCACTTTGGGTGATTTCATGGACCCTTTTCATTTTTGACATTGTGTAGATCAAATGACACCTCGATTAGTCAAGAAAATTGGTGGATTAATTGACAATGAAAACAGCTGTTCGTTGCAGCCCGATGATGTACGAAATGAACAATCAACCAATGACAGACAGCAAGAAGGAATGTTGATGATTCAAAATGAGCAATAATCAATACATGTGCAGAATGAATGAATGCAGCGACAGTATTTCAGTAATGTGCAATAAGTGTAATATGTGCGGTAAAAAAAATCAATAAACACAGCAGAATGAGCCTCACTGTTAAGATAAGAAAGTGTGTATGTGCAGTGTTACTGTATATAAAAATGCATCAAACCTGAAATATTGAGGGAAAGTGTCAAAATACACTCCCTCAACCATAACCATGCACAAATCGAATGCAGTCACATTGACACGAACATGCTAACTAGCAGCACACAGTAACATTGAGTTCCTCAGAGCAGACGCTCGAATACGCTGTGTGCAAACATTCAGGATCCATCCATATGTTCAAGGCAAGAAGTGGTAATGTTCACCGCCTCCCTTTGAATTAAATTCTTGTCGACATGGAAAAGCATCTGAAACGGGATTTAGACCACGAGACGTTAAAATGCTTCACTGAAATCTCATATAGATGAATCCATTTAATTAAATTCACTGTCCCTTTGAAAATTGTCTCACTTATGTGAATTACAAGAGCTGTCAGGACATGTGTAGATTTTTATATATGAGGAAACTAACTATAACTAATTGATAGTTTTGCATTAAATTCAATGTGCAATTTTCCAAAAAAAAGGGATTTTTAATTTCTGAATATCATTTTTCACAGCCATATCTATATACTCATTATGCTGAACACACACACACACACACACACACACACACACACACACACACACACACACACACATATTTTCCAATGCATACTTGTGTCCTGATATTCTGGGCAGCCATTGGTTTCCATTCATTTCTATGTGTATGAAAATCAATTAACAAACTCCTGTAGCTTGCTTGAGCTGTAATCCATCACAGTCAACAAGAAGTCTGTGCTCATTTTTGCCAATTTTACATTGTTTTTGTAATGTAGTGCAGACTTTTAAATCAATCTGCCATTAGTGAATTACCACTCAACAATTATGTCATTCTATTTTATTTTTATCTCTTAATGTGATGTTGAATATTGAATGTGATGCATTACATGACGCATGAAAGCTTCAGGTGTTTGTTAACTGATTTCTATACTGCAAGGAAATGAACAGAAATCAGTGGCTGGCAGACATGTTTGAATAAATAGATTCAAATTTGTAAAATAAAGTAGCATGGTATAGAAATTGGTTAGCTTTGATGTAAAGTGCACCACATTTGTTAGAAAGTCGGCTGAAACGTGAAAAGCCACTGGTATGGGCTGCAGTTTACTGCGAGTAAAAGTAATTTTCAGGCGAGTGTGAAATTTGAGTGTTCAAATGTGTGGAAAAAGCACATACGCTCCAATTCCAGTTGTTTTTCATGTAACTCCTTTATGTAATGTATGTATGTGGATAATAAATACGCATTAAATAGCCTACATCGTATCTATTGAACTGGAACTGAATGCTGTTAAATGGCTGGTTCTTTAAACAAAGGCTTGGTGGTAAACACACATTTCTATAAACTGCATAATGTCTTCCTGGTCATTGTAAGAACATTATTGAAATAGGAGATAAAAAAAAACACTATGGAGTACTACAAGGCCAGTATCTTATCCTGCAGGCGCAGTACATGTCCTCAAAACAAGACTGTATGGATTTTTCAGATTACAGTCTATATCTTTGGCCGTTGTGTACTTTATTGAATAATACAGTATCATCACACATATATTTATTGTATGCAATGTATTGTCACAGTTTCCACAGATGCTTGCCTTTAACTGAAGAAATTACCCATGATGCAAATAGGAGTTTCGTTGCATTAGTCCTGCCTTCATTTTTAAAGCACGTCTGCTCTGTTGGGTACAATGGAGAGGGGGGCAAATTGAATCCTGATTTTACGCCCATGAATGGAGACCAGAATTGTAAGAGACTTGGCACCCAAAAAACATGAAACTATAACCGAGATGACTGGGAATGATTCGGCTTTGTCGATGAAATTACACTTCAAAGCTGAAAGCCCATTACTATTTTACTATAAGCTGCAAAACATTAGCATTAAATTGCCATTTGCAAACAAATACGACATAATCTTAATGACAAACTGGACGGCCGCATGTTTGCGCACAGCAGATCCCCAACTATTTAGTCATGATTTGTTGACTGCTCTGGATATGGCAGCTGCAGGCTACATGTTTTTCCATCTTGCAAAAACAAATGAAGAAACAAATGTACTTCATATGTTTCTGTTTCATTCAGTCATCGCACTAAGGTTATCATTAGAAACCATTACACCCATGATAAGCCGAAGAAACACAACACACTAATGGCTCATGTGTAATTCTTACCTGTGCTGCTGTACTACCAGCTGGGTCCTCATTGTGAGTCGAGGTGTCTGAGCACAGCCGCCTTTCTTTTCAGGCAACGTGCAATTTTTAATATGCTCTATGCTGTCTGAGCTCTGTCATTTTACCTCTAAATATCATGTGAAGTCTCGATTGTCATTTCTCAACAATCAATGTACTGGAAGGAAAATGATCTGCCCAGCTGGAAGCAGGTTTATGGTAACATTTTCCTCAGGTTTCTAAAGTTCAGCCCCATGCAGCTTCCTTTTGAACATGATATTATACTGTTAGTGGGAGCTTTCATTCTTCTCCAACACTACGCCTATTTTTAGATCCTTACTTTCCAGCATTGTAATAAAAGAGCTGCCTCAGTGGTGCAAAATCAGGCAAAGGACATATTTGCCTGAGAAAAGTCTGTTTAAGAAGAAACTCTCGAATGCCAAGTTATGGAACTATTAATGTCCTAAATATCACTTCGCTTCTCTTCCTCTCATGAGCCAAAGTACATAGCCAGGTCAGTGGTCTCCGTTACACGTGGCTTCAATAAAAAGCAGTCCCCCGGCCGCACAGGGGAAATCTGAATTTGGGTCAAATTCACCAGGTGGAGAGTGAGAGGATTAGTGCAAAGCTTGCATGTTTTCCGAGGTGTACTTTTACATAATAAAGAATAGCCGAGTAAAAGAAAGCAGATGTAATGATGCTGATCCACTGGCACATATTCATATTTAGAGAAACAATGTTTATGAATGGCCTACTACTGAACGTGTAAACTCTCTGTTTCATTTGAACTGACCCAGGAGAGCTTGGCTTGCTGGTGTTTTATTCATTGTGGTCAATGCAGTATATATGTAAATACACACAGCCGGCCCTCGTCTCTGTTTTTCCTTCTTTTTTTTTTCTCCTTCTTCTTCTTCTTCTTCTTTTTTTTTTTTTTTCTTGAGGACAGATGAAGTTGTCAGAAAATGCTTTGCTTTGCTTTCCGTGCTGCAGCCTCTCATTCTTGCCTGCGTTCAGCGTGCAATCAAAACCTTAAATAATGGCACAAAAGAGCTAAAAGTTTTGCTGCTGACTCATCGAAAGAGTGTAAATAAATTTCCCTGCGAGAGATCAGACTTTATCATGAGAGCAGACTCCACGCTGTAAATTATAGGTCTTTATGAATCACCACTTTAAGCCATGTTGAAATTACAGCAGGGCAAAAAACTGCTTCCTTGTTCCTGTATACTTCCCTGACTTTTTGCCATAGTTTCACATCCACAGTTGACCATAGCTTTCACTTACTCAATTTGTGCTAATTAACACTGGGGAGAATAAATACTATCCATACCTACACATTACATTGCCCATGATTACTCATGCTCTTGCTATTCCCTACATTATACTGTAGCTTAAACAAACATCCTACTGGCTACCTGCTATACGCTTATATTGATAATATTGTAGGTCTTCATTTATTACAATACACAATGCAGTACCATGGCAGCCCATTGCTTTGAAATTGCACTCATGTTGCTGATTCTTTCGTGGAAATCAGCTGCAGAAACACAAGAAAACAGCAGTCCACATGCCTTAAAACATGAATCCACACTTCAGACGTTACACTGGATTATGCGAGTGATAATTACATTTTTTTTGTGGCAGGTTTTGTGTGGTATTTTGCCGCCGCAGAGACCCCACAGAGAGACACAGTTTCAGAATTCAAGTCCCTTCACCTCGACATGTTGTCTTTGATTTTGTCCTCTAATGCCTTGTGTGTGTGTGTTTGTGTGTGTGTGTGTGTGTCCCCTGTCTCCAAATGTGCCGCTCACATTGCGGGCCAAAACCTCATGCAATAATGTGGGGTGTTTCAACAAACATTCATGCGGTAAATAAGAGGGTAGCTGGGAATGCTGCGGCAATGTCTTGAGTCATTATTAGGTGGTTTTACTCATTAAGATCAAAAGCCACAAATTCAAAGGCAATCTCAAACCTTAAAGGGAAAAGCCATTTATTGAAAAAAGAAAAATCAAAGGATCTAAACTGAGTTTTTTGAGGATTTTCTATGGGATTTGATAAACGCTCTTGTTCCACGCAGACAGAAACACTCTCTGTTCTTTCTACAGTGAGAGGAAGCTAATTCTTTGCGGCATCCATTTCCCAGCTTATTGTGCAGAGTAGCTTTCTATAGTTTTGTAATCACAGGGCAGCATGAAGAAGGGTGGGAATAATCATGATGGTCGTTTAATGGTGGTTCCCATGCTGGAATGGGGTTTGATTATCAGACTCACCCACAAGTGAACTGTACCACAGTCATGATAAGACAATGACTTAATTCAATAAGGACCAGGAGGATTGGTTTGCACCAGCTATTCCTAAATCCATCACTTAGACTGTGTGCACGTCTTTCCTCGACTACAAGCAAGTTTCAAACTTTACTAAAATCAGGTCACACCATTAAAACAGTGAGGATTGTGTTAACTATCAGCGACTTTCGTGCTAATTGGCTCCCATGAAATATCTAACTCAACTCACAATCAGCACACAGCACATAACTTCCAAAAAGAAACATAATAAATCAGTTTTACTGAAAGAGCGAAATAAAAAATGTAACAACTGCTGTAAATGTATTACTTTGTTTTATTCATTTAACTTCTTGTGCGTTTTAGAACGAGATGAAAATATTCAAGTACGCTAACGTAACTGACATTTAGCCTTATGAGCATAAATTAGCCTTATTAGCATTCTTGTTTGTAATTTGTGGTTATTTTTGAGAAAAGCAATCACATTTTGCACAAAAATTTAACCAATCATCCCACCAGCTCAGGCATGTTGATCATATTTCATATCGCCTCTTTTAGCTCTCACTCTACGTGTGTCAGAAGGCTGATGTTCATTTTAGCCGCCATGAGCGACGCAGCAGTTACACCTGGCGGTTAGTGGATGTAAATATTTGGCAAAAACTAATCTCTATGTGAGCTTGTGTGGTGCAAGCAGTTTGAACTCAGCAGTTTGCATATCACTAAATAGTGTGTATAGCAGGGCATTTAATTAGTCTCGAAACTCACACACATAAAAACCAGGTGTGTGCACATGATACGAGCACACAGAACAGCATCTGCGAGCAGAGGTGCATCCTTGTGAGGAAACACTTCTCCATGTGCACAGATATGTCCTATGAGCGCAGGGCTATGACGAGTGAGTGTTGAGCCGTTGCGAGCTCACAGGGAGGGTTGAGCTCATGCTCGTCACAGCCCTGTGCTCATACGTCTGCATGTGTGCATGTGGAGCAGAAGTGCTCCCCTGTGAGGACGGCTTTCTGCTCGCGGATACTGTTCTGTGCGCTCGCATCACGTGCATGTGCCTGGTTTTTAAGCGCACAGGTTTTCTAAGTCTGTCCTGAGACTAATTAGTCTTTGTTCTTAGTAACTACCGGCTAGTTTCAAACTTATTCAGTGAATCAGGCTGCACCATCAAAACTTAAGGAATGTGTTCGCAACTTCAGTAACTTGTAAATCGGTTCCCAGGAAACATCTGTAGCACCTCGCAATCATCAAACATCACGCAGCTTCCAGCAATAACAGTTCTAGGAGACGAGCGATATGCTAAACATAGCTGCTATGGAGAAACACGTGTTTCTGAGTTAGTAGTATTTGCATGAGTGGAAAATATTCAAGTATGCTAGCGTCACTGATAGTTAGCCTGACAATATCGATATGACATTTTGAAAGTCAGATGAACTAGGCTACATTGTGTACCATCGCCAAATCTTTGGCAAATAGCACTACGTATTTTGTCATATCATCAACAATATCATTATCGCAGAAATATCCTGAAATAAAATAATTGGGCTATTTTAGGGCCATATCACCTTAATGTTTAACTTCATATTGCCTCTTTCACTTGCAGCTAATTTGGGAGCTACATACGGTTAGTCATCGTATAAATAGCATAGTCAATTAATAATTTGGGACTTTAACATTGTTTTGGAGCTGGCTTTGAATTTCATACAGTATTTTCTTCCTTCTCGAAGTTATGTAGTGCTCAATTTTTTTCCCCCATGAGACTTGTGTCGACTGCAGACTCCGCTGACAGAAGTTAGATCAAGCATAGAAAGCGAATTCAGCTCTCTACAATAGATAAAATCTGACAAGCAACATGGATCCAGGCTTGTCTCCTCTCTAGATCTTTTTGGCTCACAGAACTTTGCCTTTCCTCTGTCCTTGAGACGTCTGTAAAAATGCTCTTATATGGGGAAAAGCACCGAACAAATAAATGTAATGTACCACAGTCACACAGCTTTCCAACTGTGTGATTTGCTCCAAAAATATCAGTGTGTCTCAGCCCAAAAACAAGCTTATCTGAAAAAAGCATCTCAATCTAGACTCGAGCATTTGAAAGCACTTGGTAAAGCACTCGGGAACATTTGTTTTAATTTAGTTTCCAATGATGAATGTTTATCTTAGAGTGTAGTTACAGTACACGTGTTGTTGTGCAGTCAGTCTACCTTCTTCCACATAGAGGCTGAAACACTGAAAGAATGAAAACAAATGCTCATTGTTCCAGTGTGAAAAGGCTGAGAAAAAGAGGACAGGAAGGGGAAAAAAAAAGAGATTTACAACATCCAGTGATTCCATAGTTAAGTTTTCTTCACACTGTTGAGCTGCTCACTTGCCAAGTCAGACCTCTCTTTAAGAAAGCTCCAGACTGCAGAATAAACTATAGAATACTAAAAATAACTTTTATATAACTGGTCTGGCAAAAAAGTATTGTAGTTAAACGAATTAGTAAATGTATTTAGGTGGTAGTTAACTTTTTAGGAAAAGAGGAAATGGGTCATCTTTGTGTGCCAGTGAAAGGAATCCTGTCACTCAAGTAGGAGTTCTGGGACTGCCTCTATTTTTAGCACCTGCAGCTCAGAGGCATACCATACAGTTTAACCCTGACACAAACACAGACGCAATAAATAATAAATCCACCAAACAGGAAGATATCATCCTCTCAAGGCTTGGTTGGAAGTCATTAATTTGCAACGCAGTGCACAAGGAAAATTGGGGGAAATAAACGCTCGTGCAAAAATACACAGTGGAATTGATGCTGCAGGAACACGAGCAATCTTTATGGTGGGGTTGGACTTTAAATATAGTCCTTAGCCCTTTCCAAGCTAGCTTCTGTTCCACTTACCTAATATATTTCTCATGAAGGGTTTCTGTAATTGGTCTTTCTGAAAAGCTGAAATGTGAAGCACTGGGGGGGTGGGGGTGGGGGGTGCTATCTATTTTGTAAGATAACTTGCAAATTGGCTGCTTATGTACTGGATAGTAACATTTTTTATCCTTCATGAGACAGAGGAGTATCATTTTCTGAGGGCTGTGTGGCTGTGGGGGGGGGGGGGGGGGGGGTGATCCCTCTCCCACTCTCCTGTCACTCCACCATCATCTTTATTTGGTAGTTCAGTGAATTCATGTAATTCCCTGCATTGCTCCACCCAAGTTTGACATGCACGGAGGTCAGATCAACCACACCTCTGTGGGTGGGGTTGTGTTTGGTAGAGCCTTTACAAATTTTTAAGTCTCTGTCAAAACCCTTTTCCTCAAAATTCTGTTCATGTAAGTTGTAATTGGACTGCATATCATGAATAAGTATGATGAGAAAACAGCTTTTTTTTTTTCTGAAAATATGCTTCAGATACGTTCAACTTGGCGAGTACAAATGTGTCCACCAGCAGAGATTTGGCATTACCATTTCCACCGTGGGAGCTATGCCTTAGTGTCTGCTAAATTTTCGAGGCGAGCTATGATGCAAATCAGCGCTGGATTCTCCTGTGATCTCATGATCTCGCCAATCTAGCTTCCAGCTCGCAAGATCATGTGATCTGGGCAGCAGGAATGCCTGCAGTTGGTGACGATAAGGCACCACTAAGCTGGTTTGCCAAAGCGAATTTTTAATGAGAGAGCAGTGTGATTTTTATATTGTCAGGCTGGTATTTCTTTGCACTTGTTAACCTTAAAACCTGTAAAGGTAGAAATTACTGTTCTCATTTGGAGCCTTTAAGCTTCCATTGTGATAGAAAGTTAGTTATAGAGTTCTGAATCTTTTGTTTTTAACTCAACTGTTATCTTATGTCATGATATATATGTTACTGCGATCAAAGATTTTACCCATTATGCCCACTGCTAATGGGACGTTTAATAAAATGCTGAATGCCTGAAAAACCAAACAAATATGGATAACTTTGGTCAGCTAAAGTCTACTGTTAAATTAAACCCATATTAAATTTTAAAAGCCTTATATCGTCAGTGCACAGTATTTGTCAACCCTCACACAACCACCTCTACATCTTCAGTCATCCAATGATGTGTTCGCTGCCTTCCATCCATTCCAAGCAGCTCAGTGGGAGCTCATCACCTCCTCAGAGTCAGAGATATTGGGAATTCCTGATATTCATTGCTAGCAGTCACATGAAAATAAAATCCAACATAACCTCCACTGAAGCTAATTAAGCTATACACTGGTTAACAAGCACCAATATGCAACATGATGAACAGAAGCACTTTCAAAGCCTCACAGGAGTCATAGTAAAGGTGTTTAATTTTTTTTGGTGCGATAAAGTCGTACGTTCCAATTGAGTTCAGAATATGGACAAAAAAAACACAGTATTGTGTCTCAGCTTTCCAGAAAGAACAATAAAAGAAGTCCAAGCAAAGGCTGATCGTACACGAGGTCTGTTCTCCAGACAATATTGTGATCTAAAATATCAATAAACCCTACAGCAGACACGGCAGAAATGGGACACATAATTATTATTGTCACAACTGTCAAACAAAACATGTATCCAATCCATAAGTTAACCTAATTGTTTAATCAATAAGAGCATGAAAACCATCACTGCCATCCACAACTTTTGACGGCCTTTGTGAAAAAATTACCTTCATGCTCAAGTGACTATGTTCAGAAAACATGACTCATTTCTTGACTGCCACTCAGCCATTACGGGCCATCATCTCTTCACGGGTCTTTTCTGCGCAGCGTTGCCTCAAATGATAATGATGGCATTTCACTGCCACAGGTATGTCAGCGTGGAGAGAGCCACCAAAAGAGGCTGTTACAGCCCAGGTTTCAGGCAGGGTGTGCTCTAAGTGCAGGCTCTTGTTATCTGAAATGCTACAAATTGATGGAAAATACAGGTACAGTGTGCTACCTGATGGGAGCAGAGGCAGAAGTATAGTATGATATTGATTTGATAGCTCCATTATGAATGGCATACGGTATGTCTGCTGTGAAAACACACAGAGAAGAGAACATGGTTGTTTGGCCTGATGTAGTGCATTGATGCTTTTTTCTGTGCGTGCTGGCGTAAAGCATGCAATTTTTTTTTCTCCTTGAAATTGGTGTTTTTACATGTTGAATAAAGGTCGTCAACGGAGCTGTGACAATAATAAACACATGCTTAGATATGCAGGTCCATATATATTAATCTGACTGACGGTTAAGCTGTGGTAAATGTGAAGTGGCAGGGAGTTACTTAGGCTATTTGCAAGATAAGAGTGGCAAAGGTGTCTGTTTTTCAAAGTGTTCATGTAACCACGTCAATCTGCGCCCATGTCAAACATGTTCGATGTGGGCGCATTGTAGATTCAAGAGTGCATTTCATGCCATGACATTTGTCCTGGGACTAAATTGAGACTGAACAGCAGGAAGAATAAATATGCCAATCACAGCTACTGTCAAAACTCCATTGTTCTTGCGTATTGTATGATGTATGCCTTTCAAGTGGGATCGTTTCACATATCAGTTTTTATACCTTTCCTTTCACATGCATGCCATGTGTGGAGGTCCGTGGATGCACTACTGTGGTAGCAGTCAGGCACAAGGCTTATGACAGATACTTTACACATGCTAGACTGTTAGACGATGGAAGACTGTGAGACAACGATAAAATGCTCATATTAAAAGCATTTACCCCTCTCCAGGCGCCAGACTGTCTGACACTGGCTCAAATTGATTCTTAATTGGGTTTGTATGGACCCTGGATCTACTGTTGATGAGCACGGTGAAAAGCGGACATCCACGGCTTCAACCCGTGCTCCGCAGAAACGTGATAACACAGCTGACCTGGCAGAGGGGAGAATGACTTCTTATAGTTCTCGGCTCTGCTGTACAAAAAAATAGTAATTATGAAACGGGTAATCGGCACATCTTGAAAACGTATTGAAAAGAATGATCCATCATCCAGACACGGCAGAACAAAGCTACTGACTCAAAGGGATGTCATTACTCATCACAAGTCACTACCAGTTGGCATTAACCAGCTGTGTAGCTAGATGTCTTTTTGGGAGACTTGTTTTTTTTTTTGGTTTTTTTTGGTAGTAATAAATCACTCAGAGTTGCCGTGGAATGCAATCCAGTCCTCTGGAACAGCTTGGTCTTGGTAGAGGTGATTTTCTGTTTCTAGGCTGACATTCCTCATTATCTATTTTGGCTTGCCTTGCGTGCACACTGGGTCGTGGAAAAGGCTGTTTAAAAACTGGGGAGCGAGGGGGAGAGGAGCCTGAATGCTCCCCTGTGCCTCCCTACCGCCACCCTCTCCAGTGAAGCTCAGCATGCCTCTATTTGAAGAGGAAGGGAGGGAGGTAGCTCTACCTTTGCCTTCCTTGCTTATGAATTTTTCCTCTCCGGTCACAGAGGAGGCTTGTTACCAGAGCAAGCAGACATAGTGGAGAGCCACGCTGCAAAGCTTTATTCAAGCTGAGGGGAGGATCTGCTGTGGATTAAGCCTCGTCCACAGTCTGGTCTGGTCTTAATTTTACTCCTTTTTGAGCAGTCAGACTGAAGGGGTGCTTCTGATTACTGTCTATACCTTTGAAGGCTCATTGCAATTTAATCAATGTCAGGAGTCAATAATAATAATAATAATAATAATAATAATAATAAAAATGCATTTGTGTGCATTGATGCTGAGCAACATGGAGTGAGCAATGGGAGTGAATGGAGACTATGAAATACAATGTGTAATGCTTTTTAGTGGCGTTTCTACTGTATGCAAGTGCTAAGTTATAAAAACAATGGGAGTAAATGGGCTACTGTAGGCCTCCATATTATAATTACTAATA
The DNA here is from genome assembly GCF_051107435.1 of Chaetodon auriga. NCBI lineage: Eukaryota > Metazoa > Chordata > Actinopteri > Chaetodontiformes > Chaetodontidae > Chaetodon > Chaetodon auriga. The sequence goes on from NC_135085.1 coordinate 16,240,207, forward strand.
AACTGTAAATGCCCTTTTGAGCTTATTAACACTTGACTACCATGCAGCACTGAGCATCTTTAAATTTGAATGGAGATTATACAAATTACCATGATAGAGATATAAATACAATGGAGGCCAGCCAGGCTCCATAGGCAATAATGCATTATGTAACTCAAAAAACAGTCATAATGAACTTATTGTAGCTTGAGAATTAAGAACTTCATTGCCAATAACTGCTTCACTGTAAGTCTTGTGCATATGACAAGAAAGAGCTTAAACTAAAGTTGATCAGGGTGCAACGTTGAGCATTTAATGGAGGCTGCACTGTATGCAAGTGCTCTACCATAATGAGCTTATGTAGACTTGATCATTATGTGATACTGAGCATTTTGAAACTATGCAGTGGATAAAATACAATGTGCATCTATATGGGACTGTTTTTAAATCTTAATTAATTCCTAAAATGTCAAAGAGAATCTTCTTGGTAGCTTTACAAAGAAAAACGAATCATAGAGGTCTTTTTGTGGATATTTTATGAAAATGCAAGAAAATTGAGTAAAATTATACATGTGCCAACATATGAACAGTATTTGTAGCATAAAGGGTTTTTGAATCAGAAGTGACCACAAAAAAAGGGCACGGGAAAATAATAATAAGGACACTATGAGTGTGACGCTGCAGCATCAACCACACTAATAATGGTAAATATGTGGGCACAATAAACAATTCAAAATAAAGCCTTGAATGGAAGCAGGAAGCTGTGGAGCAGGTCTGTGACTCAGCCACTTGCTTTCTAAAGTGTCTACAGTGCAATCTCCTCTTGTAGGTGTCATAAATTGGCCGAGGCACCCTGGGCTTAGCAGCCTGCTGGGGTGGTCCTCCACCAGCCTCAACCCAGGGTGGCCTAACGTCAGCCTGCAGGCCCAGTGGGCTCGTCAATGTCGCTTTTCTGCTTCTATTCTGGTCACCAAGTGGAGAGGAGTGAGTGGGTGAGTGTTTGAGTGGGAGTCAGAAAAAAGAAAAGAAGAACCTGTTGCGAGTGAAGGTATGTTCAAGGCACATGGTGGTCTCTTCATGTTCAAAGCAGTAAAAATGCATTTAAAGCCGAGGGGAGGAATTTACAAGGTGACGTCGCAAAAGAGGAGTGGGATTCACAAACTGATATTGCGAGAGTGTCGTGTGATCTGCAAAAAGCCTCAGAGAGGGCCCCGTTTTTCTAAAAGGAGGAAGCAGCTTCAAGAAAATCAGAGCTATTAACAATGATCGTCAAGACTTACAATTTACCGCACTATTGTTCCATCTTTGTCTCTGTTTTAAAACGTCTTAGTCATTAATCTGCAAAACAGACATTCAGAACCGAGATTGTTGCCAATAAAGCAAGGTTTGGGTGTTTTCCCAGCAATGGGGTTTTTGTTAAATTAATCTGCACTGTATTTAAGTCATTTTTCATCTGCGCTGAACAAAGGAGCAAAGTGATGCCAAGCCAAATGGCCGAATGTTTTTGTTTAAAGACTCCCATTATGATTCTCTCAGTTTGTAATGTAGCTCATTTTCAAAAAGAAGGGTATAATGTTCTAATTACAGCCTATTAATTAATATGCAAATAACAACTAGTCAAACTGCCAGCATATTACTGTTTCCACGATCAGTTCCAAACTAGGATCAACCAAATGCATGATTTCATGTGCTGCAGATTTATTTGTAGTCTGCAGACATTCCTCTCTTATGTGATAACCAGAAACCCTATTGCAGGATGTGACCGCCCCTTTCTTTATAAGCCATAAATAAAAAGGATTGTGATCTATTTGTTCCTTTATATCCCTTGTTTGGTTCAGCGACATTCTCAGATCTTTTGCATAAAGTCAAATTTGGCTTTTTTATACATTTTATTGCATTCCAGCTCCAACCGAATTCCTCTTGTGCTTTAATGGGTAGTTGTTCCTCTGTATTTTCACTGAGAAAAAGCCACTGCTGCCAGATTTGTGGCCTGTTGTGGTCCAAAAGAACAGCACCACAGGGAACTTCAGAAAAACTCACTCAAATTTCAGTTTTTGAAATACAGTCGTGCCTAGGGGGCAAGAGCATCTCCCAGCCCAATATTTCAAATCGGAGATGGAGTGGCACTCTGTTCTGAAAAGAAGGTGGAATGGCTTCCTCTGGAACAAAATACTAAATAACACCAATCCTCATGTACTATAGGCTGGCTGCATATTGCTGGGTGCACGTGGTTACAGGCTGACACTTAAGTAACCCCTTGACAGGTGCTGAAGTCTTATGTGTCTGAAGGGCAGCTTAAGCGTTTTCTGCTTTTTTACAAGCTCAGCCTTGGTGTGTTCACCCCACACATGACAGTGTTTTACAGCGCTCAGGCAAATGGCATGACGTGAGTGCACTTCATAACACTACAGTTTCCACAGACTGAATAGAGCCATTGTGGATTTATTGAAAAACATAACCATTCACAGTATCGGTTGTACAGTACATTACATTATGTAGTAATACATCTTACGCTTTCTTGCAGAGAGTTCGATGAGAAGAGAAGCCACTCTCATATCCGTACAGTCAACATGTAGCTGGAGCCTGCAGCACGTTAGCTTAGCTTAGCACACTGAGGGGAAGTGAGGAGAATCAGCTAGCTTGGCTTTGTGTAAATCCACCAACCAGCACCTTGAAAGCTCACCAAATAACACGTTCAGACTGGAACTCCATGAAGCTACCTACACTTTGTTTTTTGAACGGATTAAATAAAGAAGATGTAGACGTGTTAGTGAGCTTTAGAGGCACTGGTTGAAGGAAGTTTTTTTTCTACTTTTTGACGGAGACAAGCCAGATGCTTCCCCTTGTATCCAATCTACTGTACATGCTAAGCTAACCATTTCTTTAGCGGTAGCTTCATCTAACTCTGAGCAACAGAGCCAACACACAACAGAGTGAATATGGATAGTCCTCAAAGTGTTGAACTATTCCTTTAATAAGCCATTTTGTATCATATGCAGTTGCATGTGTATTAGAATTCATAGTCATTCATTATTTTAGATTTAAAAGTTAATCTGGTCAGATGTTGTGCACAGTAATTCTTGAGTGGTTGTGCTTTGCCCTGATGTCAACGTGGGCATTGATAAGAAACAGGAAACGGGAAAGAGTAATTAACAAGTTGACTAGTTTTTGAAGACTGATGATGAGATGAGACGACATCAATGTTGTGACCTGACGTCGGCGGTTCAAATGTCATTTTGGCCGACGATGTCCAGATTTTGATGTTTCAGCTTCTCTATGTCGGAATGTTTGCTGGGTGAGCTCTTAAAGTCTCCTCCAATTACAATTCCAATTCCAATTAGTCATTTGGCGGAAGCTTTTATCCAAAGCGAAGTACATATGAATTCACACACCGATGGCGCAGCATCGGGGGTAGTTTTGGGGTTCAGTATCTTTCCCAAGGGTACTTCATGTGGCCAGGGATAGAACTATCGACCTTCTGATGGGCAGACGACCACTCTACCTCCTGAGCCACAGCTGCCATCCTCCAGAGTTTATTCAGTTTTTTCTTCTTTCTTCTAATATAAAGGTGTAAAAACCTGAAAAGATGTTTTCACATGACATACAGTACAAAAGACTGCAAATGGTGAACCTCCGGTAATCGATAATGGCTTTATTCACTCTTGTCTTGTCTTGCCTGAAACTCTGTGGAACTTATTGTACACTGAAAGTGAATAGGTGACTAAAATAGACACAAAAACAAAAAAGTGTCTTTGTTGCCTATTGAAACTTCAGCAACAATGCCTTTACTTACATGAAACCAAGGTCTGTCTGAATAGGGTAAAGTTAGAATTATCCAGTAGTTTATAGTAAATGATGTACATGCAAGTGAGGCTTGCAGTATCATGTATACACAGCATACATTGATTAGTTTCTGCATGGGATACACCCGCAACTCCCCCATCTCTGCTTCTAATGTTGCTCATTGGAAATATGCTAATGAGATCCGTCACGATCACTGATTCCCTTTGAACTTTTTATTTCGTCACGGGCTGACTGAAATCACAGAGGTAGAGAGCAGGAGGTTTTCTGCCGCAAGCCCACGGCCCCTCTTCCACCATCTGCCGGACCTCATTTCATTTGAATAATAAATGATAGTCGGGTTTTTTTTTTCTCTGCTACACAGAGACGCCTCGGCTCCTCATATGTTTTAACAGTTCAAGGGAGAACGGCCACTGACCATGACGGAGGATTGTTGTCTTTCGCTGCAAAGCCCTGCCCAGGGTCTACAGACCACACCATCCCGCGAAGGCAGCACACAGAATTTACACTGTGATTCAGAGCTGAAATGTATTCTTCTAAGCCTCACAGTGAACGGATTGGATTCTTCCTCTATTTTGAGTTACTGCTCATGAATTGAAAAGCCCAGGCATCCTGTTTTTCCTTAAGAACAAAAAGACACTGCAAAATATTTTCATGCTGGGTTAATTCCCTCAGATGAAAAAAGTTCAGTCCGTAAGAATAAGACCAGAAATAGATTTTATCAGCAGGATACGCTCATGTGCTTACATTCTTGCTGTTGATGGTCACCAGATAAGACGAGGGAACTTATTCAATCATTTGGACATGACAATTTATAGACTAGTCAGTCAGTGTAGAGAATATCAAAATGCCAGCGCCCATGGCTGTAGAGCTGATCGCGGAGGTTTTAACTCTTCTTGCACAGATGAGGTTCCTTACTGTCAATTTACATAGTTCCCAGCTGGAGATGTGCTGGAGCAAATCTAATTCAAACTTTTCAGACCTCAAAGACACACAGCAGCGCTCCAAATAGCAATAAAGCCACTGGCCTCTGCCCTCTGGTGTACTTCCCATCGCCACACTTTATAACCCCAGTTCTCAGTGTTGAGATTGGAACATGTGCTCACCAATGGATTCAAATAGAGTCAATAGGCGCCTCTTTCCCCTTCAGCAGTCAGCATGTGGATCTCAAATAGCAAAGCGGTGTGATTAGCATGCACATACTTGGTTAGAATTCAATCCATTATAATTTCCACTTCATATGAAACAGAATGAGAATATAAATGTTAACAGGATGCTAATCCCCCTTTTGACAAAAACAAAACAAATGATGTCTGAACCTTACAGTGTGCATTTTCTTTGAAGAGAATATTTTACGGGATTGTAAAAGCTGTGGTATTTATTAAGAACAAACGTCCTGGCTATTCTGTCGAAGAGAATATGGAGTGAGTACGTAAATCTGGTTCCCTGCTGTGTGCCTTCACTGGCTTTTAGAATTATTGTCCTCTGCAGCTTTCCAGAAGCTTGGAGACAGGGAATGCCCTTGACACACTACTGTAGGTATGAGAGAAAAAAGAAAAATCAGCTGAAACCCGAGGGATCAGCGGGGGCAGTGAAGCAGGTTGTTCCATTTCCCCTTCGTTTAAAAACTACTGCCAAGCTGTGCGTAGGCTTGGACCCGTGTGCCTGGCCAGGAACAATGAGAGCCAGCAAGAATTAATGAAACAATTATCGGCAAACCTAGCAATTAACCAGCTCTCCAAATTCTACTCTGCATGAGTTGCTGACAGTATATCAGTTTGAATAAAATATACATAGGTGCCATAATAGAAAAACACAGAGTCTAATAGCCTCGGAGGGTCTCTTGTGCTCCTGGGACACAGAGATGGTCTTCACTTTCCCTTTCCTGTTTCCCTCTCTGATCAAGACTATTAGAAGTGATAATAGCTAAGTACACATCGCAGCTGCTACCGTTCACCAGCATTTCAATTAGCTTGGTGTTTAAAATATTTCATTATCATAGCTAAAGTGTGATCACTGGTCTATACCGACCGAGTGCTCCTGACGATAACATGGTGCTAATTACTGGGATAGCATGAGCCCTACTGTGAAAACATTCTGCATTGTCACCTTTGATCAAGTACAGGCCATATATATGAGAGGTAATGGCACTAACGCGAAACAGCAGGGGTTGCAGCACGTTGCAGCATTTGGTAGTGTTTTGAATCATTCCTGATCCTGAAATGGATTTTTCAATTTAATGTGACATTGTGGTGCAGCACCTTTGGGTACCTATTAAGTGTAATTTCATGGTGAGTGCAGCTTTTTACATATACTGGTCAATGTGCCAACTGAGCTAACAGGCTAGAAATCTATTCTGCTCTACAAAGGGAAAACACAGTACTGACGTACTTCAAAACTGAACAAAGACCTGAATTTTTCTATTTTACAATATAAAATGACATATTAGACCATAGATATGTGTAATATAGCTTTAAATATTTGCAGTGAGTACAAAATAGAACTAAAAACAGAGGGCTATATTAAGGAAAAGCTAGCTGGTGAGATAGCCTTAAATAAACAAAATTTAAACTAAATTTACTCATGAATTTTCCCAATGTGACATCTTCTTCATTCAGTTAATCACTCCTTCTAAGCAAATGAGGCAGTAGCTAAATTATTATTAAGAAAAAGTGTCCGATAATCTTGCTAAAGCTAACACAACGAGCAGCAGTGGCTAATGGAATTCCTGTGATTTGGTGTGGTTAAGCGAACATTAAATCACATTCTTGAATGGATTAAATTGTAAATGAGTTTAGAATATTGACTTCATTGTAAATATCAGCAGTGGTTGTACAAGCTTTCACACAGATAAGCTACAGACTACATAATGTTTTGTAGATAGTGTTTTCCTCCTGCACTCTCAGCAGAATTCTTTGTAATTGATTATATGTAATAAAGTAAGTGATTATACCTTAATGAAAACATATTATATCCCATATTCTGCCAATAGATCTCCTTAAATATTACGCACTGGTCAATTAAAGCTGTTTTTCTCAACTTCTGTAAGGACTGTCTTCTGTAGGGCTTTTTTTGGTCTATAAAGACATAAAGTGCTTGGCATGTCACAGAAATAAAGCTGAAACTCAGATATATCCTGAGGGAAATCTGTGTCTCAGTATATATATAAACCTGAGGATTTTTACACAATACATTCTTCAGTGATAGAGATGCGAACTGGGAATAAGCATAAGTTAAGCGCATACTTTAGGAAAACAAATGCACATAAAATGTTTTATGCACAACTGGTACTCTGTCCTCTGGACAAAGCAGCTGCAGCAGTGGTTACATTGACCAATAAACAGACATAAGGACATTATGTTTCATGCCGAGCAGTCAAACAACTGTTCAGGTGATTGGGTTTTAACTATCCTCTTGAGGCAAACCTTTAGTTTTGCTTTTCAGCTTGTTTTACTATTTCCAAAACATCTGAAGTTGTCTGCTGCGCTGCCAGGTCCACGGTTTACGTGTATGTATGCAAATGGAATAGAGAGACTTGTGGTGCATTGGCGCACATTTGTCTGACAGTCCAGAATTATGGTAGGCAGACTGGATCAGGGCCGTGAGCGAGAGGAGAGAGAGAGGGAAAGAGAGAGAGAGAGAGAGAGAGAGAGAGAGAGAGAGAGAGAGAGAGAGAGAGAGAGGGCCCCCGGCAAGCTGCCCTGGCTTTGTTTACAACAAAAAGCCATTGTTTGATGTGGTCGCACAGCCGGCTCCAAAGCTCCCGCTCCCACAGGATGTGCTCTGGGTAAAATGCCAGACGGAGGCCACTGCTGGATGACTTCGACCTCGCCATACTGGGACTCTGAGCAAAGTCCTCCTCAGGCCTCTAGAGACTGAGAGACACAAATAAAACAATACGAGTTTGACGCATTTTGTTTTGTGTCTGTTCGGTGAGTTCAGGTGTGTTGGTTTTATCAGGTATCAGCTGTTACTGCTATTTTGTAGATCTTCCACCGTTTTCTTGATTCTCTTCTAATTCAAAGACTATTTATCAGTTTCACTGTATTCCTCAAATGGCAGGATTGGTGACATTTTAAGTAGTGGCAGTCATAAAGTTATTCATTCCCACACCGCATATCTTCTATTCACAGTCCTCACTCCCCAGAAACATAATGAATTTCTAATTTTCTTCACTCACTGTAAGACTTCTCTCTCAGTCACGCTCTGCCTGTCGCTTCTTTTCTCTGCCAAATCATCAGCACAATCAAGCCACACGCTACCAGTTTACAGACTACAGCAAACCCGGAGAGCCCTCATTGTGTTTATGATATACAACTATTCAATCGAGACAAATGTAGCCTGTGTAAAGGACGTGCCGTCAAAGGAGACTGCAAGCATACCCAAAGCTTTATTAATCTTTTATCACACACGGTGTCCTTAAAGGGGTGTCCGGCCGAGCGCCTGGCTGGAAGACATACGAATAAACGGCGAGAAAAGAGTTCCAGTTACAGAACAGTCGAATGTCAAAGAGTGGCAAACAAATAAGAAGCACAGATGAGGCTAAACATTCAGTCCGCACAGGTGAAGCAGGTCCAGCTAAAGCTCTGTAAATATGGCTCCCAGCTCTCCTTTGTTGATGTATATTTGAGTTGAAAATCCTTTAAGAAGCTCTTTAAATTTCTTGATATTTCTGTTTATTTTTTTATCGGAGAAGAGAAGAAAGGGCTTCGGTTGCAGGAACATGGAAGGAAAGGTGGAGAAGGAGAGTCTCCTGACACGCCAATCAGGATCTGTCGTGGTGCACAAGCCACAAAGGTAGACTGTAACAGTAGCCGGTATATGGTGATAATCTGTGCCTAAAGCAAAGACCGGGCAAGCAAAGAAGCATGTGGTGGTGAGCCAAGCTCAAATCCCCTCTGACCTTACCCTCTTTCCTGCAGTCAGGATAAGATGAAAGGAAGTGTTGATGCCTCTACTGCCCCCCAGAGGTACTGGCTTCACAGGCAGGAAGGGAAAGCATCTTCAAGGCTAATCTTCAAATACACCACTAATAGCTTGTGTGTTGCATAAACTCCTCCTTGGTTGATGGGGCCAGAGTTTAGATTTCGAGTTATTAAATGCAGACTTTGGCTTTTCCAACATTATGATTTACTGTTCTTGGACAAACCGGGGATCTAGACAAGAGGTTCGACATACTGTAAGTCCCAACCGTTTCATGCAGGATTCATTCCTTTAATTTTTCATGCCAGTGGAAGTACAGAGCAAGCACTAAACCACTGAAAAAGGGGCTACCTGTAAAGTCCTTGAGGAGTCCTAAGAAACAGTCCTAAGTGAACTGTTAGAAAATTAAATATGCTCTCTGTCCTTCCTCTTAAGGAGTGATGTTCCGCCAGAGTTGAAATGTTGCACAAGCGGTGATGGAGGAAATGAAAATCACGGACACACTGTGAGGCTGTCCTTTTTTTTTTTTTTTTAATTTTAACACAACGCACAAGTCTCTCAAGATAGTTTACAGCCAGCTGTTTCATCTTTCAGCAGTCATGGCTGGAATTAATAGAGCCTTAAACCCAGGCAGCTGTGAGTTTTCTATACTGTGGCTTGTGGCATCAGGCATAACCGTTGTTATTTAGATATGATGAAACATCGTTCTATAGCATGGTACGGCTGCATTGTTTCATCTCACTGCGAACAAGGCAGCAGGCAAACAGCGCAGTGTGCAATGCAAACCCAATCGAATCGAAAGGGATTTATACGGAGGCGCCTTTGATGGAAGCTGGTGATCTCGCATTGGCTTTGCATAGATATTAAAGTAATGTATTGTACAAATATGAAGCCATCCTGAAATCTGAATGACAATTTGTGTGGGCGTCGTTGAAAAAAATGAGATTAATAAAAAAAATGTAAGCAATGTATGAAGTCGGTGTGCAAACAAAAGGGTGTCTGTTTCACAACCAACTGTCACATGTAAATGATTGATTTGATTTCTGTTGGTTTCTATCATACACATTGTTTTCTTGCAGTGATATGCAGCAGCACTCTTAATACTTCTTCCTGCACCATGATGAGTCAGGGTAAACCTATACACTGAATATAAATAAGACTGTGCCTGCAGAGCTCTGTAGTCTCTATCTGCACCTCCTCTCTCAGCGGCAGCAGACTCTCCTCACTGCAGGACCAAAAATCTGGGAGTATGAACTGTCAGTGACCTGAGCAGTGAGCAGCTCCTGCTGAATCTGCCTGGTATATATGTGTGTGTGTGTGTGTGTGTGTGTGTGTGTGTGTGTGTGTGTGTGCAGAGGGCTTGTAAGCCTCACCAGGAGCCTGTTTTGCTCCATGCTGTCAGGACAGCTGCTTCTGAGCATGTCATGTCATGACAACACCTACCATCACAAGCTTTTCGCTCCCTGATCAATACACTATTGGATGCTGTGCAGATATGAGCGCCACCCTGCATGAGCAAACAACACCTTGTGGACCATCACCAGCCCACCGCATCTCTGATCATTAATCTTAGTCCCAAATTAAACATTTCAATCATTACCGCAAGAGATTCAGAAATACATATATGAATCTTTTTCATACTTTCTTTCTTTTTTGGGGTTTTCAGATCTGGAAGCAGCTAGCTGTCAAGGGCTACTCAGGCATGTATAAACATTCTCTTTTCCAGTTATTCCATATTTAAACAGTAAAGAGACTTATTCACCACCATATTTTGTGTAAATTGTCCACTTTTTCCAAATCTATTTCCTTTAACTTAGCAGGCAGAATACTTTTTTCCACTGTATAAATTTCTCGAACAATCTTAAAAGGTCCCCTCCAGCCATGTTTTAAGATGTATATAAAAGACTGTACTTCGACTAATAATGTGTTTCTGATATGGTTTTTTCCACACAAAAAAAGGTCTATTATCTAGTTAAAATCCTTGAAATGAAATCTACTACTTCTCCCTTATTAAAAATCTATAGTTATGCAAATGTGTGTCATTCCAAAAGTTCAATGCCTTCACAGGAGAAAAGTCCATCCCAGTGTTTGAGCATTGGAGGCTTCGAGCTTCACACTTGTAGAAGTTGAATATTGGACCAGGATTGGTTTCCAAACGGTTTGTGATGCCACAAATCATGGTTTTAACCCCCTCTTAAAACCTGGATTTTCAATGAGCACAGAGAAACTGATGAATTTGAAAACAGCCTTCGAGCATCAAACTGTACATACATCAATCTGCACAGTGAAGGTTAGACATTCAGCTGTAGGGACAAGAAGAAAGAATGGAGGGGGACTTTAAACAGCTGCTCCTTCCCTGGAAGGTCAGCTTTGCACAACAGAATTATGCTTCTCCAAGGATGCATGTAAACATCTTTGGAAATGCACGCAGGGGAGGGATGTTATGGGTGACTGTTGATGTGCACACTGCCCACATCCTAAATATGCGTCATGCAGACCTGCATGTAAAGCAAGTTGACTGACTGACCCAACTCCCGTCAGGAGGCGGGATCGAAACAGTACAAAAACGAATGTAATGATCATACATGCCAAGTAGAAGAGAGCCATGACCCCTCGTGTGTCCGCCTGCAGCTATAAGTCCTCTGCAGCATTACTCTGTTTACAAGCACAATCTTTTACTGGCTTTACCTTGATTGCAGGTTTAATTTCAAATGGAACAAAATGTTTTACCATATTAAGAAAATTGGCAAAAGAACATGTGAATGAATTTGCAATAATTAGATCCATCGACTACCGTTATGCAATTGTTAGGAGTTGGTTCGTCAAGATAAACAGCTGGTGGTGCCAATTTTCCAGCCAAGTGCCATGAAACCACTGCAGAGGAAGACAACAACATGGCTTCAAATGATGGAAATATGGAATTAATGTTTGCTTCGTGTATTAATTTGAGGAACATTACAGTCTCCTTATTGCTGCTCACAGATCTGATGTTTTCTTCTGCTGCTTATTTTCCATCTCTTCAGCGGAGCGGAGGTTTCAGTGGGTATTTAAGTCATCACGTGCATCACGATTTATTCGCTTCCATTGCACTTTGACACATTTTGCTTTTAATGATAGAGCAACATTCTGCAGCCAAGCGTTAAAACTTTTTCGGGATATTTCCTCTCAGATTTTTTTGTGCAAACTGAAAACCTGCATAAAAACAGATGGATGGAAATTATCTACGTACTGTATATATAAAGATTTCTTGAAGTTACCTGTGAATGTTAAATAGGCTGTATTTAGCGTTATGGTTGGTTGTTTCCTCTCCACTATATGCATTTTCTATGGTTTTTTTTTTTAGTTTCTTCAAAAGTTTCTAACAATGGCAATATGCCACTTTTGGGCATTCACTGAAACCAACACAACAACAATAATAATAGACAACAAGCCATAATACATTAATAAAAAATACCAAAGTAGATAAATTAGCATAAATATTTCGCATCTACATCTTTCTTTGAGTGCTTAATTAGAGCTTGTCTGTAAAAAAAGGTAGCCACAGGTGTCAGAGAACAACAATAGAAGGGCTTTTGTTCAGCCACTGACATTTCTGACACATTGTTGTGCTTGTCCGAACAGCTCATTTCTAGCCAATATGTGTATTATCCTGCATGGGAGTATGTGACAGCTCCAGTGCTTTTAAAACTGCGATTAGGATAATTACATAGGACCGCTTTTCAGCTGAAACAGACTTTGAAGGTAGCTCTGGAATTTCAATCAGGCTCATGCACAGGATCGTACGTCTCTGTAAAACCATTGAGTCAAAAACTTCGGGGGGAAAAAAAAATCACTTTCATATGAAATTTGTCTGAAGTTAAGTATCACTTTGCAGTCAGAATAAACCAATGTCAGGCTGCTGAGAAATACAACATAAAAAGAATTGATGATACACAAATCTCAATGGATCTGCACCCATATCAAAGCCAATGATTATACGGGCAAAGCCTTGTCTGATTGCAACAGCAGCCAGTGAAAAGATGAAAGAATAGTTTACCATGTGATGTCTATCTGCATGCCTTTGAAAAAAGCAATCTACCCCCTATAGGACGAACTATAGGGGGTAGATTGTTTTCACCTTTAAGTGGTGTCACAAATGTGAAAGAGTCAAACGGACGTTGTAGCAGCATCCAGGTGGCAACACATCTTGTGTTAAAGCAAAATTCGGTAACTATTTCACCTTAAAATAACAGCTTCAGAATCATTTGGAAGCTACACTGATTTGTAACGGGGAGGATGGTGCCTCTTTAATTCCCCCTCTGTGCCACAGACGCCTTTTTTGGCACCAGCTCACTTGAGTTGAGTGAGTACAAACCCCTGCAAGAAGTGTGTAACTACATCATACACCACCAACTATCACTGATTTTGGTGAAACTGGATCATATTTTATGGAGAAAACGTTTTCTAGGCTACTCTCTGATGTCCTCCAGCTGCTCTGCATCAATTTTCTGGTAGACGGATAGATTTGCTAACTCCACTGCTACTAACTCTAGCTGCCATTACCTAGTTAACGCAGCTGACTCTGCCCGGACCGGATTGGAACAACGGGGAGAACGCGTGAACTCCACCGCCCCACCCCGGCTGAGTATCGAACCCATAACCCTCTTGCTGGCGACTGTGCTAACCACTGAACCACAGTGCTGCCCAGGTAAGCAGAGCAATAGCTGGATGGACAACAAGCAGTAAATCAAACTTTGTTTCTGCCTGTTAAATTTCCATCATACTTTTAAACTTCTCTTCACTGGGCTGTTGACATTACTCAGGCTTCAGATGTTAAGGTTAAGTCTGGTGCACTGGCTGCTTTTCTTTGATCTTTTTAGTTCTTACTTTCATTGCGTGGTTTGGTGTTAATTGCGTCTGAATTGTATTGTGTTGTGTCTGACTGTCGCTTCTATTTTTCGCTGCTGTTTTTAACCGATATGTGACTGATACTCGATGGACAGATCAATCGATACTTTTGGTACATACTTTTGGTCTGGTGCTGTCTTTCACGGTTTGGGCATTAGCGTGTTACTTCTCCCAGTTTAGTGAAGGCGCATTACTATAACAACATTCCAGTTCCCCCGTGCACAAAGCCAGGTCCATAAAAAAAAGAGATTTTCTGATTTTGGCATGGAAGAACTTGACTGGCCTGCACAGAGCCTTGACCTCAACCCCATTCAGCACATTTGGGATGAACTGACTGCACCGACTGCGTGCCTGGCCTTATTGTCCGACATCAGTGCCCGACCTCACTAATGCTCCTGCTGCAGAATGAAAGCAAATCCCTGTAGCTCGGATCCAGAATCTTGTGGAAAGACTTCCCAGAAGAGTGGGGGCTGATACAGCAACAGATCAATGCCCATGGTTTTGGAACAATATGCTCAACCATTACAATGCACGTGGGTGTAATCTCTGGTCGTCCACATACTTTTGGCCAGGTATTGTAGACAGACAAATAGATTGATAGATAACATTCAAATTTAAGAAAAAACATAATTTTTGACCCATTATGACCGGCATTGTGCATCACAAAAAACAAAGCGGTGCTTCACAGTCTAACAAAAACACCAGATGTGGTGTCAAAAACAAGAGATGTGATCTCATCCAAACAAGCAGTTCTGCACTGTTCAAGAGAACAAAATGCGTGGTGAATTGTTTAGAGCAGCACATGGATTGAATTGAGAGACTTGTGCTGAACAATCCAATATAACACAACTCATTGTTGTACCGCTAACAGACAGACAGAATAATATCAGTAGAAGAGGTAGATGGTAGTAATAAATGTGCCAGTGGTGGTGTAGAGAGGTTCTCACAGCATACAAAGGGAAAGTTGTTAGTGTTCATTGGCCCAGCAGCTCTGCAGAGGCCTGAGGATAAGCCTTAAGCCAGAGCACAGCAGATAGCCAGGGGTGGGGTGAAAGCTCAGACAATACGGTTAGGCTCTGAGGCAAACATCCTGCTGCAATGGCAGACTACACCAGATAATGTGTCACACAGCAGTATGTTGGGTGTCACAAACAACAAGGCCCTTATTCACACTGTCAGGAGAAGCTTCATGGAAAGAATGAGAAACAACGTGGGGAAGTGTTTGTGATGGAAAGAGAAGGCGGAGGGAGGAATGAAAATCTCTTCAGTTGGATCTTAAGAGCAGGTTAGCAAAGGTGTGATGCCGCTCGCATAGAGAACAGATCTAGATTTCTCTCTGTCCTTCTCCTCTGTAGCAAATGAAAGGGCCTGGCCGGATAATATAATTGGTTCCAGGAATGGTGAATGATGCGGGGAGGGACTTAAACGTACCCCAAGAAACCTGACAGTACATGTCGGAGAAAGAAAAGAAAAAAGGAAAACAAAATAAATGCAAGTTGACAGGCAAAATGGGGGACAGTTAGGCTTAGCGTTATTACCATGACAAAGAGAAAAGAGCACAGTGTCTACTCCCTGCATGGAGGGTGAAGAGGTTGAAGGACAGAGCAGCAGGAGATGAGGAAGTGGCACACTGAGCTGGGTGTGTGTGTCTCTGCGTGCTTCTATCAGCCTGCGGGTGTGTGCGTGTGAATCTGTCGCTCTCCGTCTCCCTCTGTCATGTGTATGTCTGTAATCATACCTCTTGCAAGGCGTAGCACTTTGTCTAGTCTGATATTAATACTCTGCAACCAGAACATAACTAAGGAGGCTCGCGGAGCATTTTTTTTCCACTTCTAACGACAGAAATGATCAAGTGTGTTTGTTATATGCTCACACAAGGCCTAAAGTGATGTTACAGATTGAATCAGATGCAATAGAGACAACTATCAAAGACTGATGACTCCTAAGGGGCCCTTCAGGCATGCAGGAGACTGATTACTCCTCTGCAGGGCAAGAAGTGACATCATCCTTGCCTGGAAGCTGTTATGAAGAGGACTAGCGGAGTGCACGCTTCATATACCATCTTCACATGCCTCGCACACAACTCCACACATTAACATGGAGGCTGGTTCGTGTGTCTTTACGCTGTTGGCTGTGCCGCTTTACATTAGCTGACCACATCAAACAGCAGAGGACAGAGTTAAGCTCCCCTCGTGGTAATGCCCAGAGGTTTCTACAGAGATGCAACTTTTCAGTGTGTGAGCAATCCTCGCTGCCAGATCCAATGATACGGGCAGATGATGCCCTCTTTCACATTTTCTCTGTTCAATATTGAATAGAACTTAATTCATTAATAAACAGGGAAAAAAATGGATGGATGATTTTGGGCTCAATTTGGATTCAAATTAGATTTCCACAGAGCATAAAACATTACTGTTATGAACTACTGCGCACATTACTAACAAAATGAGCGAGACAATGCAACCTTTTGGTGTATTTTTCAGGATTTCGGGGCAGTGAAAGTTTCCAGAATTTAACTAAAATGTCAATGTGCAATCGCAAGTGGGAAAGTATGTCCTGTTAAATATCATTTCATACGTGGCTTTCAGTCTTGCAAGCCCATAAAACTGACAAAATGCATTAAAAGCTAATCAGACAAGACGAACAAAACACAATGGAAGAACACGACTTGAAAGTTCACACACATCATACTTCTATCTTCATAACATTATCTGCAAGTGTCTGTCGTGTTCATCAAGGACCTAAAACGCTTCAGCCACTGTAAGGGTGCAAGCAGTGATGTTACAGCAGTGTGCAATACAGCATATGGATGATAAATCCAACATGAGGAGTAGTTTTATGACAAAAGTTAGCTTCAGCTAGCCTGATAGCTGAAAAGGCTGCTAATCGCGTGCGTTTCACCACCAGTGTTTTCAGCTAAGCTAGCTAGCAACAGTAGGCTCTTTAATTGCTCCACTAATGTCACACAAACACATAAAGCCTGGACCAATCACTGCTCTGGATGCAGATGGACAAGCCCATCTCATTAGCATGATGCATTTAAGGAAATTAGGAATATGGTGAGGAAAATGGGAAACGCTGCATGGTATTTTCCACCGTGAACAGATAAATAAAGACAGACAAATAAAAGGACGATGAAGGAGCTGAGCTAGTGAAAAATACATAGTTTATTTTATTGCTTAAGGGGAAAAAAGAATTTTTCATCGACTGAATGTGAATCAGAGCTTTATATTTCTTTTTGCACCAACTTTAATTATTCAACTGACAGTGAGCCTATGATTTATTTCTGTACTCACTCATAGCTTTGCATTATGTCAGTTTTGGGGATGCACAGAAATCTCTGGGATTTATTTTTCAAATTAAATCCAAATTCACAACCATATGCATTACTTAATAACAAGAGACAGGGGTCACCTGCACAGAACGACTCCTCCTTGGGTTACCTGTCGTGTTGAGTAATGTGGTGCATCCTGGGTGGCTCGCTTGCCCCTATCTGTTTCAGCCTTGCAGACCCTCATCAAAATATTATGACGCTTTTAAAATCAAAATTGCATGCTTATCACATGGCTGTGACACCAACAGATGGGTAATTCATTTTTGTCTGTTTCCTGGACCCAACTACCTGATTAGGCATTATGTTTTCTTGTCTGACTCTATCGAGTGTGCAGCAGAATTAGAACCCACCAACATGTGTTATTTTCTCTCGCTGGCACAGCCTGCTGTTTGGATTTTCTGGCACAGGGAATTAGCAGAAGCAGCAGGTCCTTGCACACCATATTGCCCCAGACAGGCAGGTTATGTTTTCCTAACCTCTTGTTTTTAAGCACCATACAGTGTGACAAAATTCACTCTTCAGCTCTAGGAATCCACAGTAAGTGATCCGCAGAAAGCGAGTAAGAACAGTAGCAGCGCGCCTCCACTGCTTTACAACACTGGCCTGCTTTACTTTTTGAGACTGACCTATCAATATGAATTGCATTTCATACAATAAACTGGGCACCTAGGGCTGTTTCTGCACTGATTATGCAGCAGACAGCGAGTGTTACCAAACACCTATTATAGGAATTATGTTACTGTGAAAAAGACATGTGGTGACAACATGCAGCGATATGGATTTTTACATAAGGTCTGCACTCACGGCAGTTAAATAGACCACCACAGTTGTGTTAACAAGAGACCTGACACTAATATCAGTCAATTGGACAGCGTTGTTGTGCTACACTCATGTTCCAGCTCCTTGTGGCCGAAGTGTACTCCTTCACTTGCTAAATGATGTTAAGTGGCGTTGTGCGCATCGCCGTTGAGCATCCCAACACAGTTTACAGCGCTGACAGCTGTTTTTCCGAGTGCCCAAATGTTTATCCAAACACAGCGTGATGGGAGGGACAAACTAGAGGGTGTGAACTGACAAATGCGTTGTGTCATTATCAGCATGACATGGAACACAGCGGTGGCACGGTGCGGTGTGAATTATACAGCAGCAAGACATTTAACAACGTAAGCAGGGGAGGGATTATGGCGCAGAGTCCTAGGTCGCCTGAAACACGAGTGTCAAAAGATATTTCAATCACAATTATTGTGTTTTTCTTACCGCTGTTAAGAACTCCGAGTTATCATTAACTCTCTGGGTTGTGATTACGGCAATCATGAAAAAATGATTGACACGGTCCTTCATTTTTGAGGATTTTTTTTTTTTTCCCCAAGATTTTAGCTGATAAGACAATTCAACTCATTTGAAAACAGCACAAATACAATATATTTAATGTTTGACATCCCCAACAGTGATTTTTTGTAAATATCTGCTTATTCTGGATTTAATGCAGCGACGTGTTTCAAACACGTTGGGACAGGAGCAACTGAAGACTGGGAAACTTGTGGAATGTTCCAAAAACACCTGTTTGGAACATTCCACATGTAAACAGGTTCATTGGTAACAGGTGATTGTGTCATGTTTGGGTATGAAAAGGGCATCGTGGAAAGGCTCAGTCGTTCACAAGCGAGGATGGAGCGAGGTTCACCACTTTGTGAACACATGATTGGATAAAGGATGTTACTACATGGGCTCATGAACACTTTGTAAAACTGTTGTCAGCAAACACAGTTCATTTGCAAATGATTCAATTCTGTTTTTATTTACGTTTTACAAAGCGTCCCAACATTTTTGGAATTGGGATTGTGAGACATATTTTGGATTTAGCTATTTGTATTTAATATAATATCTAGATTTAAAATAGATGTTTAGATGTGGATGATGGGGCATTTATGGACGTTACTGAATTAAGAAAAAATACATTGAGAAAATTTTATCACTTCCAGACTTTAAGACCAAGAAAAGACAATTCAATCCAATTTGTCACAAATTAATATAAATAATATTTGTCCTGTCTGTATAACGTAACACGGGTCAACAGCAGCCGACCCCAGACTACAGCCTCCAAAATGACCACAAAGCTGAATCAACACATCTCAACAAAAACTGATCATTATAGCCTTTCAGAGTAGTTAGAGCCTTAACTACTGTAGGTATAGCTACTAAACGTAGTGTATGTATACAGACTTATGTACACAAGATGAAGAGCAGAATGTCAAAGGTTAGCGAACGTCTTGGAAACTGTAAATGATACTGAAGCTTTGGATCTTTTGTATTAAAAGCACGGTTATTATGTCTTATTGTTTTCATCTTTTTAATTTAATTTCTTCGAGTGCAGATATACAGTATGCCACTGCTGTAATTAAAAAAATAAAAGATTAATTTTTATTAAATTGAAGCACAACTGCTATTAATACCACTGTGTAACGCAGCGAAAGCTGCAGCAGGCGTCGACATTCAGAGGCTTTAGACTGAAAATGTCTGTCATAAGGGCTTGAAGCTTTCAACTGTTTTACCCGCGAGAGAACAAAAGGTTATCTTTTCTATTTTTGGAGGGTTTTATTTATAATTAAATTTAAAATTAACCATCTTCTCATCTTTTTTCTTTCTTCTCTCTCATCAAGCAAAGGTTAACCTTCATCTGTGGCTAAAAGGAGGTTACAGCAGAAATATGCTCCATCACCGAAGAGACAATTAGATTTATGACGTAGCTAGAAAATTACAAAACTTCGCCAAAAAGAAAGTCTGACATCCTTTCGGCTTCCCTGTCAGTTTGCATTAGGTGAGATCTGTACTCTGAGCCAAAGTCTGAGCACAAGCCGCGAAGCAGCTCATAACCCTGAGCGACAGGGAGCAGTCTCACTGTAACCTATATGAAGTATAAAATCTCAGATCTGGCTTGTGAAAGCTTTCCTAAATTTAGGTCTAGCGGCCATCGTTCACCCTGTAATCAATTAGGAACAGTCAAGCACATCCACCCCTCTGACCAACACCTGAATGGTAAAAGCTTCTCGGCGCAGTTTGCTTCCACTGCAATTTGATACAGGCAGAGAAAAAGATTTCATTTGCTTTGCCTTTTTTTTTTTTTTTTTTTTGCCACTTTGCACCCACATGACAACAGCGTAGAAACAGTCGCAGCATCGGCACCAGCAGCGCTCGTATTTCTGAAACACACAAATTAATGCTTAACACTGCACCCACTACTTACTGAGTAATAATTTTTACACTCCTGTTAAATTGAATCAGCATGACTGTACATTTCTGACCATGCAGAGGAATTAATGATTTTTTTTTTTTTTTTTATTTCCCTCTTGAGAGGAAAAAGCGCTTTCTCTACATGCCAGGTTTTTCTGTATTGTTGGCGATGAATGGGATTTCCATGGAGTCCAAGGTTTCTTGTATTTGATTGTTGGGCATTGTGCTAACTGTAGGAGTACAGGAGAGAAAAAAAAAAAAAAAAAAAAGCACAGATATGCATACATGTCAGGACCTTTTGCTCACGTAACAAAAGATAGAAGGTGTTTTCGCCTGTAAAGCATTACTTGAGAAACACGCTGCTGCTGCTGCTGCTGCTGCTGCTGCTGCGGCAGAGATTTCATAAGGAGCTGAACTCCCGTCATTTACATACAGTATTATCCTCTTCGTCAAAGACGGCTGACACTTGTACTTACATTCACATTCCGCTAAGAATTCTCATCCATTACTGCACTTAAATTATAAGTGCGGTCATATGTATGTTTTTCATGTAGAAAATATACTAAATAATACAAAATTAATCTCCTGAGAGCTGGCAATTGATATTCGTCCTCTATGGGAGTCGTGATGCTGGGGCCTTTATTTCAAACACGTGCATTCGGTCTATTTGAGTCTTAATGTACTGTGAAAAACACATCCTGGGCTTTCGGTGATGTAACACACACGGTGGGAGTGGCTAACAGAGCACATCTTCTGTCTTTTCAAAATGGCACTAATTGCAGCGAACGTGTTTTAAAGCAGTGAGGGAGATATGCTGTTTCTGTCCTCCATGAGGTTTTGTTTTTTTTTTTTATTTCTGAGAGTCTTAACTGTACTGTATTACGATTTTACAATGGTATGTTAAGCCTTAAAAAAAATAAACATTTTAACCCAGGTCGTTTGCTTCTTCTCATTTTCAGCCCATACGTCAGGAAACAGCACTGACTGAGACAGAGTAGATTTTGATCTGTGACCACGTCAGCCAATTTGAAGCCGCACAAAGAAGTGGACTGTCCGAGCCATCCTGCCTTTCTTTGATCTGGCTGCCACAAACAGTTGCAGTCAATGCAGGTCCGACCACCAGGCCTCCTGGAGACCTGCACAGGAGAGGCTGCACCACTTTGATTTCAAGCTGCTACTGGCTGAGGAAGTGTCGTCTCGGGCACAGCGTGCCGCAGATGATCATGTTGAAGGGGAGTCCAGTCGTGAGGCTGAGGCGAGCACTTGCAGGAATGAAGAATACACTCCCAAAAAGAAGAGGAGGTCTGTTGAGCCACAGCCCAACAAGGGGGTGAAAAGGCACGGAGCGTTTCATTTGCCAAAAATAGAGGCAGCAAGAGAAGGATGCCGGAGGAAGACGCTTGTGAAGTGCACAAAGGGCAACATGTTTCTTTGGGTCTCAAAGACCAAGAGCTGTTTGATGATGTACGATCAATGACATGTAAATGTGTTCGTGTCTCTAGTGCCATGTGTTTGGACTGATCTCCAGTTTCACAGTTAAAACCACAAAGCAGCGTTTTGAAACATTACGTTGCTCAAATGACCAATATGAAAATCTATTTTAAAATTTGTTTCCAAAATTCACCAAATGAATGAAATAGAAATGCAGGGAAAATGAGAATATATCAACGCCAAACTGATGCCGTGTAGCGTGCTTCTGTAGAAAAGACTGACCTGATGTGCTCACAAAGGGCTATGCTGTGAAACTAAAAGAACAGGATGTGATCAATTGAAAACAGCACAAAAACAGTAAAAGTAATGTGTGATTTTTGTAAATATCTGCTCATTCTGAATTTGATGCAGCAGCATGTTTCAAACTGGTTGGGACGGGAGCAACTAAAGACTGGGAAAGATGTGGAACGCTCCAAAAACACCTGTTTGGAACATTCCACTGGAAACAGGTTCATTGGTAGCAGGTGACAGGATCATGACTGGACTGTCGGTAAACACAGTTCATTTGCAAATGACTGAATTCTACGCGTACATACCAAAAAAAACAACAACAAAAAAATCAGATTAAAACCTTTTTTCTTCCGGCTCTCAGGAGGACATGCTGAGCATCTCCTGGCACAGACATTGAGGTTTGGGGTGAATACAGTTCAATAAATGCAACTTTCTTTGCTTTACTGCATGATCTCTTCATCACGCGCTCACTTCAGCTCCATACAGTTAAACACAGTTTTTAATTAGGTTTAATATGCCTTTCCAGTCCTAACCCAGTGCATTTAATAAGATTTTTTACACTAATTTTCTGTATAAAAATTGAATTATTAAATTGCTTATTTACTTCCAATCACACGTGTAGCACAAAAATAGCAAAAATGATTCATATTTAATGTGTTTTTTTCATATCCAAATTTGCAATCAGAACTACATTGTCAATTAAATACTTTAGGATCTGTGAATTCATGTACATCGGAGTATCCATAAAGCAATCTTCCCGGTGCATGACTTGTTTTGGTTGTGGAGCATTGGCAGAGGACTGGCAGACTTTTTGCAATTCCGGCAACAGGATATCAGACAAAGGCAGAAGTTGAGATGCCGCTTGGCAGGAGATTCTCCATTTCTGCTGGTATTATAGACAAATTAGACACGCCGCGGGCCCACTTTTCCCCCTATGGAAATGACCCACACAGTGTAATTTGGGAAACATGCAGTGGACGGCATAAATGCTTCACCTTCTCTCGTAATCCCTCCTGCTGAAGAATTTCAGGACACGCTGAGCAAACCGACTGCACTCACACACGGCGATGAGGTCTGTACTCAGAGCCACTGTGGCTCCGCTGTTCATTGTTTAATGGAGGTTTTCCTTTAATCCACTGACGAAGACGTTTTACCAGTTCGGTTGCAATGAGGCTGGCTCTGTAAACTTTACTTCATCTCAAGTGAATTCCGAGGATAGCGGTCTTGTTAAGAGACATATTACCTCTTACGTTAACTGCAATTTCACCAGCCTGTCATAATTCTGAAAAGGGTGCTTTATGACTCAAAGACACGCAGTGAATAGAAGGAACAGATAGAGTATCAGCACTAAGCAGCACTCATTATTGTGTGGGTCTTTATTTAGCAGGAGATAAATCCAGCAGGGTGGGTGCTCAGGCTAATAACTATTTCAAGTCCCAATAAAGCCCAAACATCTGATACGACTTAGGGAGCAGATAGAGGCTTGGCGAGGGAGCTCGCACAAAATGCTGGAACCCTTTCGTCCCAGCCATCCTGCTCCAAAATCCCCACAGACATGCGTAATCAACTTCCCCCCGTTTTATTTATTTATGTCTTATTAATGTTTGCGGATGGCACCAATGCCAGATCACTCACTCTGCAAGCAGTGATTTGCCGTCTGCGCATATGGCGAGAGAGCGACTTTCGCCGCTCTGCCAACGTCGTCATCAATCAAAGCTTTTATTACCTGGATTTGATAATAGGACAAATGTGGGAATAGTTTGCCTTTTTTTGGCACTTTTCCATCACATTTGGCCACTCTGTCTGGTCCTTTTTAAGCAAATAAACATGTGTTCCGCTCACTACACTAATTACATCAATTGCAAAATTTGGAGTGAGTTAACCTTGAACATTTCTTTGCTGGAATGTATTCCAAACACTAGATTGCGAGTAAATCCTTTGCACGTGGTGAACACCCGGGCCAGTGATTTACAACGGCACAAAGTCTTCTTTGATAATAACATTTCTTAGATCATTTTTCACACTCACAGGCTATTCATTATGGTTACTGAATTCACTTTGAAATATTTTCAGGATGCTTTCGGAGCACGTCTGCTGCCAAGGTGTATTGGCCACATTTACTTGCACTTAAGACGCAGTAACAGCAGAAGGTTTTTTTTTTTTTGTTTTTTTTTTCAGTCAGCTTCGGTGACATTGGGATTCAGAATGTGCAATTTACCATTAAAAGTGCGTGCTTCAGGAAAACACGAAATGATACGTTGTCCTTGCGAGCAATGTGCCGTTAGCATCTACAAACTGTTGACCTTCAGCTCTTGACATAATTTATTGAAAGATCACATCACATCTGCCACTAACACAACCTCCCCCGACCAATCACAAGGCTCCTTGCGTGTCTATGTATCCATTGTAAACAGGCCCTTACGTGAGCCACAGGTATTCTGCAACAGGGCACACTTGTCTTAGTGGGAGGCTGCACACGCATTATCAGCCCTAATCCTCTTATTTCCTCTCTCCTTTTAAAAATTTGTCTTTCCTCTCGACCTCATCAGAGGAGGTAGTATTTCCATGCGACGTGCCACCTGGCAGCTGCTGCAAGCTCTCACTTCATTTTGCGGGGGCTCCACGAACCTCAAGGTCCAGAGAAACACAAATAACACATGCTGCTGAAAATATAGAATATCTCTCTCCACGTGCTGCTCCTCTCTACTATAGGCTGAATCACAAAACAGATCTGGCTGACGGAGAATGCTTTGAAGGTGTTAGTCATACCCGAATGTGCTGGTTTTCTTCTCATGCGCCTCGTCAAGGTTTCTCCCTCGTGCGTCTGCTTCGTAGATGCTGGGAGAGGATCTTGTACAAAGAGAATTGCAGATCAACTTCAGCCTGACAGTAGATGAATGCAGCCAAGCACAAAGAGCCTAAACAGCGTTGCCTGCACCCCAACATAAGTAAGAAGCACACTTCATTTAGCAGCCAACGTGCTGAGGAGAAACTGTGCTTGTCCTTAACTATATTCAAATTCTCCCTTTGTTTTCTCCAGAAAACAATTATGCTGCTGTTTCATAACTGGGGCATAACTGCTTGTTACTCCCAATAATCAGGAGCACTTAGGAGAATATTATTAGATGCATTACACCATTCGTGGAAGTGAATGGCTTCCACAGACAGTGGATCACAGGCACATGGCTGTGGCTTGCAGTACAAAGCGAGCAGACGAGGCTTTGCAGAATTAAGCGACACAGAGGGTGCTGCTGTGGTTGTCCTTGCCAAGCACGATGGTTCCAGTATCTCATAAACTGACACCCCTCCTGTGCTTTTCATGCACTGGACAACCCGCAACCCTCCAGTCAGCAATAGTTCTGAGGGCAAGAAAGAAGAAGAAGGAAAAAAAAAAAAGAGCTCATTAATGGCCGAGGCTGAGGGAGGCGAGCAGGAATCGAGCAAGTGAAAGGAATGACCGCAAACAAGCAAATAACAGCACAGTGTGGCATTCAGATAGAGGAACCACGCGATGGTGGAGTCGAGCTTAAAATGTCTGGGATTCTTTTTTTTCTCCCTTCCCCAAACACAGCTGTGTCAGTTTCTGCGACTAAGATGACGATCAGAAGGCAAAGGAATCTATTTTTGCCACCTCATGTTTGTTTACACGGAAGGAAACGCGAACTGGCCTGCTTTCTCTCTCATCCAAACACGCTGAGAAATGTCTGTAACTGAAGCTTCAGTGTTATACGATCACCTTATTGGAAGTACTAAAATGCAATAAAAAGCATAAAATAATTAGGTGGACATCTGATATTTATATGTTTTCTTGAATAAGTCCAGGCTAAATACAGTAAATGAAAAGCAAATACTGTAATAAGGCTGGAATTATTCCATGACCGTGTGTATGGAGGTGATTAGACCATTAGCTCCATTAGCTCGGCGTAGCTGCAACACTCCCAGTTTCTCCAATCAGGTGCAAGCTGCATTAACACTGAGCAGATGTTCCAGTTGGTTCAAACCCCACATGTGTAAAGTCTTTGTAAACGCCACAATCAAGGTAATGTGAGCGGAGTAGTTTTAATTCTCACACATTTTGAGGGAGTGAGGAGAATTATTAAATTAGATTAGGATCATTTAGAGGGGAAAATCATGCCATTAGGTGAGAGTTAGATTACAGATTTTCACACATATTTCAGTTAGACGCTCACATGGAGACACAGGTCTGCTAAAAAACAGAAGTGATCTACATGTGCACAACAAATCTATTACTCATCCTCTGACATTTCCATTAAACAGCACAGCGGTGGGAGAGTTTATTCTACTGCAGTACTACTCAGAGGGATATATTGCACAATTATTTTAAACATTTAGCTACCAGTTCTTGCAGAATTAATTAACAGAAAATATAATTAGTAAATGAATTACAGTGTATTATGACAGATGAAGCTATCCAGCCTTATTTAAAGTAGTTAAAATTAACCTCGCCTTTACAGCAGCAACATTAAAGCGACGCTGACACATGAATGCATCGACAATTGTAGCACAATTACACGATATACTTTATTCTGAAAGGGGTCACGCTGCATAATGAGAAGTATTTTTTGATGCTAATACTTGTTTCCTCAAGTAACATTTTGAATGCGGGACATTTACTTGCAACAGAGTATTTCTACACACTGTTACTGCTACTTTTAGCGAAAGATCTGAGTACTTCCTCTAACACTTAAACTGTCACATTTACTGTCAATGTTAAACTCTCTTGAACAGCTGTACTCAGGAGGACTGCAGCCACACACACACACACACACACACACACACACACACACACACAGAGAAATCCAGTTTATGCAACTGCCAATACAAGTTAAAAATTACAGTGTGCGGGATAGGATGTCACATTTCACTCCCTGTCTTTGAGGAAAAAAATGACTCCCTCTGTATTTGCCTTGGAGATGTTTTCTTTTAAACCACTCACTCAGTGTGAAACAGACAGATGTAAGCCGCTAATAGCAGATTCTGTGGAAAATTCTCGAAAGAGGAGCAGAAAAATCAGAAGCGATGCAACCATCGCACGTCGAGCAATGTAATAAAACTGAAAGAAGCGCAAATTCTGAATGTCTACCTCTGATAACAGCAGCTACAGCAAACGCATATGGCTGCATTTCACAGCACAAAACCCATCAGCCCATGCCACAGACGAGCTGCAGTAAAGGGAGCCTGGTCTGCTGCAAGCTGGATGTACTTAATAGAATAGCCGCTGTGTGAGAGAAAACTAGGCCAGAGCAGTATTTCTGTTTACCACAATTTACCCCCGCCGTGCACTCGGAGGGGTTTCTTGGAAAAACAGGTACAAGATCCGCACAATCCAGTCCCACCTTATTAAAATTGTGGAAAATTAGCATTGTTCTTGTCTCCTCTCAGCATCAGTCTGCACATAGGCTGCCATCAATAAAATCAATTACCCTTCTGTCATGCTTTAATCACTCACATAAACAGTTTTTAATCAAATCGGCCAAACTTCAATGAATCCCCCCCCTCCCCCCCTTCAGATGCTCTACGCCCCCTCTCGCCCCCATTTTCTGATTTCCTTTACATGTCAACTGCTTCTCCACTTCTTCCTGTTTGCCTTTTCGTCTTTTTCTGATGTCTTTTTTTCTTCTTATTCTTCTGCCATCTCTTGACTATGCTGCAAATCAGTAAACTTGCTTGAAACCATTTCCAAAGATGGAAGAAAAAAAAAGTGATTATGTGGATTTGAATTGTCTCTTCTTTTTTCCCCCCCGTCTCCTCTGCAAATAAAAGAAAACCCGAAGAAGAAGATACCTAGTGCACTGAAGACATTACCAGGAAAATGAAGGGCCTATTTCACAGGAAAGGATTAAACTAATCCTGGTCTAATATAGTAAAAAAGAGAACTTTGGCTGTCTGTCTGTGAAACCAATCCTTAAATCTCATTGAATTTGAAATGTCTGATATTTCCGCGTTATACTCAACTGCATTATGGGAGACCTATCAGTACAACTGCTTTATTAACGGCGCTGAGCTTCCGCGTTGATTTACATAAACATGTTTACGATTTACAAGATTTACGATAAACAATTAACTGCGACAGCTCTTGAATTTGCTGCGCATACGGTTTGAACTTTCCACACAATTTCAATCAAGGAACGCCCTCCCTGTCTGATTTTTTCCCGTCTCTCACCCCTTTCATTTGCTTAATATATTAATCTATTCCCTTTTATCCATTTCAGATGATATCAGACCTTTGCTGTATCACTGCAGTGGCGGCCTCTGCAGTTAAGTGTCGCCACAGTCTGATTTCTGGCAGAAGACAGGGAATTAATCGCTAAATCACGATGTTCCTGTCCTCTACATGCTCTTCTTACTTTTAAGGCATTTAACTGACACTCCTACACAGAGGGAGTTACAATGAAAGCTGCAAATAGTCGTCAAACTGTCATCTCCCCTCTCCTCTTCGCTTTCGCACTGAAAATATTTCCAGGCTACTCACAATGGCGAATGTTACAATCGCATCCATTATTAATGATTACATGATCTCAAATGCATTTTGCAGCCTAAACGAAGCTGAATGTGTGTGTGCGTGGCCAACGCTGACAGCGCGTGAAACATGGATGCCCTTTACGGTCGCAGGTTACTGCAGTCGATGTTACAGCACAGAAATGATCAACATGAAAAAATGTTTGCATTGCAGGCATTAGACAGAGCCGAGCCTGTGATTCTATGCTCTCCTGTCCTTGACACAAGTGTTGCCTCCATGCTGCATGTCTGGGATTGTTTGATGTGTCAACATTGCCCCCTGCTGATTCCCATTTGTACACTATCAGAGGCTGACTGACACCAGACATGTGGGACGGGGTCACTCAAATGCTACAGATCACTCTTAGCTTTGACAAGCTTTTTTTTTTTTTTTTTTGGCTCACTCTGCTCTCATGTCACAGCTCTGGTGTCAGCGGCAGACGTATCATGTTCTGGATACGCTGCTGATGTATCGCTGCCCACACCAAAGCAGCTGGAGACATCACACAGAATAAAGTTTGAGCGGTCTAAATAATTCACTCATATTTGAAATAAATATTTATCACATAACAAACACATATTAATTGAAGCAGTGCATCCTTATTCTCACTGTGGTATTGAAGCCCCTGAAAACTTGGCTTCAAATCTTAAATATTTTTCTGTACTATTAAATATTCATGACTTAATAAGTAACACTTTAAGTTAAAGTTTGGGGGAAAAAGTGCACTTGAAAACCATCTGCTCCATCATCGCTGTGTGGGTGTGGTTTGCTCAGACTTGACTGAACAGTTGCCAGGCAACCCTCAAACTGTCATCACATTTTGAATACAACGTTGCTGAATCCTGATTGGTGCTCGGAAGTATGTGACATCACCTTTTTCTAACGGTGTCCAAAACAACATGTCGATTAAAAACTTGCTTCCATAAGCTGGTTCACAACAACAAATGCGCGTCAAGCTCAACTACGCTGGTCGCCATTTTTAACCCCGCCTACAAGGCTCTGATTGGTCAACTACTTCTCCTACTAACAGAGAGCTGAGGTGACACCAAAACCTCTGGGATCTGTGCCAGAAGTAAGAAAACCTCATTCAAAATCCCACGCCAGCTAAAAATCCCGCCATGGAGGAGAGTCACGTGAAGCTCGCTTCACATGCTTAAATAAAGATGTTGACTTATTCAATATAAGTAAAAAATGACTTCAGAACAGAGCGTTTAACAATACAGATGAAACTGAGTTACGATGATGCAAAGTAAATATTTAACCTAAAATCAACTTCTTCCACCGACTGCTGATGTAAACAACAGAAAGGCTGAATGAGAGTTAGCACTGAGCTATAGAAGCTAGTGAAGTGGAGGCTAACCCAGTCATAACGCCATGACTTCAGCCCTCTGTACAAAACAGGACACAACCAAACGGTTCTAAAAAAAAATTAGGGAAACAACTGGATGTTCGCGTAGGCCCCTATTCCTCATAGTAAGAAGATGATTAATAAATATCACAAACAAACAATCAAATCCGAACTAAAGTCATGCGTTATTCTTAATTATGCGTTTGCGTCAGACGGCTGCTGTCAGAGACAGAAGTGTAGAAGTTCAAGCATGTGTCACAGTTGTAAATACTATGTGGGTCCCATCTCATCTGCCTGCCAGCATGTATTTTATGATGAAATTTTCATGTCTGCTAGTTGAGTCATCCAACATAATGGTTGAAAGATTCTAAATAAACGGGGAGGAAAAAAAAACGCCTGGTGAGAGAAATTGGTATTCTAACAGCAGCCCTGCCTCCAACTGATGATAATCTGTATTCACACAGTCTGCCATGTCAGATGAAAGCCGTCAATTAGCAGTCAATTCTATTCAGTATTTCCTATCATGCCACCACTATTTACATTCTCTCTCAGCACCCAAGGCAGCTCCCTGCCCGACAGTTGCAAGAATCACTCCTGGTGAGAATATGAGAAACCCTGCTGTGAACAAAGTGTGAAAACAAGTGTTTTGTACTAATCAGAATTGTGGGCTTCTAATGCCTGATGCTCCCTACCTGGCTGTAGATGTGAGGAGCCATAAGTTGAAGTGTCATCCTTTTAGTTTTAACCCCAGATGAAAAACAGAGACAACAGCGATGAGATGAAACACCTCTGGTGCTTTGATTTGCAGCCTCGCGCTGGCGGGGGTCTGCGCAGGCCCTCAGCGTGATGCTTGTCCCCCCACCGGGTGTTCTTCGTGAAGACGAGCCACTGATTGAATTTTGCTCTGCTACCTACATGACACTGCTGGATTCACAGTAAATGCATTCAAAACAATACAGTAGCTGCCTCCCAGTTTAATGCACTTAAATAACAGGGCAGGCACATCAGTCCGACTAAGCTATAATGGCATTAGCTTTGTATTTGTGTGGGTGGCATCATGCTATTATTGTGAACTGACAAGCATTGCCTTGAGAAATTCTTTTCTGAGGATAATAAAGCATCAGCAGTAGGCCTCATCTCTTGCGACTCAATAACAAAACTCATACTGAGATACTGAGGAGCATCTCAGTTCCTTTGTGTGTTAGTAAATTGGTCCAGTGTGGAGATTTTCATTCAGGTCATTATTATTAGCATTGTACTGTGGTAGTATGGGGGTCCAGGCACATAAAGGAACATTTTTCTCAAAGCCAGAAGCAGACCAGTGGGAGTCCGTTTTCAGTGAAAAAGAGCTAAAGGCCAGTCTGCAGCGACCCTGCCTCCTCTCAGCCCATGCGTCTTGCTGGGTCAGCCCAATAGCGCCCCAGGTCAGCTGGATTTCTAGCGGACCCCTGCTGGAAGAGGCGAATTGAAACAAAAAATTAAATCCTCACTCTTTGAAATTATTATGTAAACAGCCAAACACAGTGACACGAAGATGACAAAGGCCTGAGGGATAGGATGTCACGCACATATAACAATATACAAGTTGCAAATGTGCAAATAAGAGCCATTTAGTCAAATAATTGGTTAGACAATTAATTTAAAAAACTCAATTCAACTGAATTTTAATTACTGATTCATCCTTAGGGCCATTTATCAATGGAAAAATGGCAAACATGTGCTCTCAAAGGCTAGGATTTGCTGCTTTTCTCTGGTTTAAAACACTGTAAACTGAACATCTAATAAACATTTTTCACTATCAACTGACAAATAATCCACAGATTGGTCGACAATAAAAAAAAACAAAAAACTGTTTCAGTCCTTGTGCAAATGGATTTAATGGGGCTGACAATGTAGTAGGAATCATTAAGGACATATTCACAATAATAAAAAGGTATGCTAAATCCCATATAAAAGAATCAAAATGATGTTCGGAAATCAAATCACAATAGAAAAAAGTGAAAATATTTAACAATACAGATGACCTGCTTTTCATTTGGATTATTTCACTGGACCTTGAAATTAGACTCATTATTTAAAAAAAAAAAAAACCTTGCTGAGGTTATTCTAATGAGCAGAATAAAGGCTTAGTGTAAAATACTAAACATACTCAGATGAGGAAACGAGGGGAAAGTAGGTCTCAGTTAAACAGACTTTGAAGGGGGGAAACACAATTAAAACTCGCAAATGGACAACTGTCATGGCAACTTTAGCCTCATATTTAGCTTTTTTTTCGCTTTGTTATCATTTCTGTACTGTTGCATGCCGGCAGCCTCTCGCGTTGTCTTTGGCTACTTAAATCTAACATGTTTTTCAGTTATATCGCCATGCTAATCCTACTTACTTAGTTTACATCGTTCATTTGCGCAGCGACGTCCACTGCCTGACGGTGGCGGGTGGTGTTGTGCTCGGTGTCGCTTCCTGACAGAACAGAGGAAGTTAGCTTCTCTTTGCACCAATCAGCTGCGAGGTTACTGGGACGCCCTGCCCAAACAATACAGACAGCAGGACGTATCGCTGGAAACACAGTGCCGAATATTTTGATTTTATAATAGATAGGTTTTATTCTTTTTTGAATCGAATACCTTTTTCGGTGCTTCTAAAACGTCGGGGTAGGTATTTTCAAACCTCGCTGAAACGATGTGATAGCACACTAACGATAGCCAGCTCTTGTTAGCTACCGTTAGCAAGCTGTCAGATGCTAGCCGATTTAGCTAATGTATGCTATGTGTACAGCCGACAGCTAAGAGAAAAAAGTTGTTTAAGAGAAGCTTTTTTCGGGGAGAGTAACGTAACGTCGATCAACTCTTGAACATTTTTGTGTGTTAGGTGCAAGTCAACAAGGCGACCGGCAGTGTCCGATGTGTTAATGTCCATTAGCAACCTTGCGTGGTTGAAATTCAAGCTAGCAAGAGGACATTTAATTAGCTTAGCCGCTACATAAACGACAACATCCACCAAACTGGACAAAACTTTGGATTTAGTCGGGTTTAAATCGGGCTCGGCGGGTTCGCTGACCCCCCAGAAGAAGATGAAGAAAAGGAAGGAGTTGAATGCCTTGATCGGGCTCGGGGACAGCAAGAGAAAGAAGACCAAAAAGGGGTCCGGTCACCGACTTCTCCGGACCGAGCCGCCGGACTCAGAGTCCGACTCGAGCTCGGACGACGACGAGTTCAACAACCTGAGCAGCGGAGCTAACTTTGGGAAGTAAGTGATCTGTTCAACTGCGTGGTGTTGTGGTGGAAGATATAACATGGGTGTATGTTTACTCAATCAGTAATATCTTGCTGCATAGAAATGTTATTAAATTTCCAAAGAAAATGTAAAGCAGTAGTACCCGATACCAAGTAAAAGTGAACTAGACAGATGCGAAGGTTGAAACATTTGGCCTCACTTCACATCACCTGTGTGATTTCAGTATTTTGTAATATGTGTGCTTTATAAAAATTCAGTTCGATGTTTGATTGTTTTTCCTGCATACATTGTTTTACTACCATTATAATGCTGTAGATTATTAAGTGGCCAGCACCTTGGAACAAGAGAACACACTATTTCATTCACGTGAGCTGAAAAATTATAATGAAAAAGCTGAAATCTTGAGTTTTTCAGCAACATGTGCTCTGAGACCAAAAGAGTCCCATTTACCTCTGCCATGAGTACATCACCACCAGTATTATAATCTGTGCAGGGATTCAAAGAAAGAAAAATAAAGTACTATAGCCACATCAATCTGCTTTCTCTACATCTGAGCTCATATGCAAACATGATACATCTTGCACACCAAGAAGCTTGTGCAGGCTTTTTTCAGAAGCCTGAGAGCAGCCAAATTAGAAATAATTGATACTACATCCAGCATGACTACGATGTGATGATATATTATGCAGCAGCCCATATTTTCAAGCACCAGTATTTATCAGTACTCCTCATAATTCTCAGGACACAGCATGCAGTCGTCTGAAAATATCTCCTTTATTAATTATGAAAGAGGCCGTGCAGTTATAATGTCCAACATTCTCATGTTTCTTGTCTCTACAGAAGAAGCTACACGCAGTGCTGCAATGTGTGCTACCCCTTGTTCCTGTTCATCATACTAGCCGCCTGCGTTATGGCTTGTGCTGGACTCATATGGATGCAGATTGCTCTGAAAGAAGATCTAGATGCGCTGAAAGAAAAGCTACACAGCAGTAAGGCTTACTGTCGCACACACCCACACACAGTTACCTTGTGACGGCCATTAAAAGCTCACTGCCTTTTGTAAATATAAACCAGTTGTATCCCAGTTACGCAGTCACGCATTCTTTTGTCCGACGCTGTTAACAAACTGTTTTTCTTAACAGTGGAATCCAGCCAGAAGGTGTCATCGAGTGAAATACCAAAACTCAGTGAGGAGCTGAAAAACAAAGAGAGAAAGCTTGATGACATTGAAAACGGGGACAAGGGGTTGAGCAAGCTCTGGTCAAACCTAACAGAAATGAACAGAAAGGTCAGTTCTGAAGCCACCTTAACATTCACACTGATGACAACAGATAACTGTACATGCACTGTTGATACCTTGCACCTGAGAATCTGTGTTAAATACATAATACCATATGATTTCAACAGTAGTAGTAAACATAGACTTCTTTTCTTGACATTGACTTCACATGCTAATGTAATGCTGTGCAAGCCAAGAACCAAAAGTAAAAGTGTAAACTGTACATTTTTCACATGCATCACAGTAACAGTGTGATGTAAATGCAGTAAATCCAGTCTCCCTGCCTTCCAGCAATACTAGCTGAGCAAGCGTACACTTTTCTCTGGGTTTTTTTTCCGTGGAGCAGTTTGAGCATGTAATTTGACTCTCTGTTTAAAATGGCAACATGAGAGCTAGAGCTGGTAATACATTGATTTACTGTGTGCGACAACTAAACATGGGTTTCAATTTCACATGTAGTATTTTCATATTAGAGAAAAGTTTCATACATACTTTGTGTTGCAGCTTTAATACATTGAATTAAAATAACAGTTGAAGTGGCTAAATAGATCAATTCTGTCTAAGAGATGCAACTAAACGTCTTGTGTCATTTCACCCCTGCAGATCAGTTTGCTGGACTCCGCAGTAAACCATTTAAAGGCCAACTTGAAATCAGCCGCTGATTTAATCAGTCTTCCCACGACAGTCGAAGAGCTTCAGAAGGTGACGGCAGAACAAAATGGAACAAAAAGAGACATTTATGACTTTCTAACTTTTGCTCGAGAGCGTACTATTTTCATATCTGACCTTTCAGAGTTTTTGCTCTTTTCCAGAGTGTTGCGACAATCGGCAGCACGCTAACAAGTGTTCAGCACGATGTGAAGACTATGCAGGCTGCTCTCGAAAATCAGAAGAAAGACGATGACTTGAAGAAGACAACGGTAAATTCAAGCCAGTGAAATGTCTAATAGTTTCTTATTTGACAGCTGGTATGACAACATGTTCAGATTATATACGACATTAAGGCTTGCAGACCTGAACCTGTCCTCCAGGGCTCCAAATATGCATCTCCGTGCTTACTTTGAAACCCATGTGCAGGCTTTCGCTTGCACAGATTTCATCTTCTTTTGTTTAGATCTTTCGTTTTTATATGCGTTTTTATCTGTTGGCTTCATTTTCATCTTTTATTTTGTCAGGTCTTACAGAGTAACTGTTGCATATTTAACATTTTATGTCAAGTTTGTGTACACTTGATCATCCATTTATATTTCAGAATAAATCAGCAGTTATGACTAGCAATGATAGATGTTCTTTGAACCGATGGAAGCCGTATGTTAGGCCGCCAAATGTCCATACAGTGTTTTTGGCAGCTAACAAACAGCACAGAAGAATCTGAAGCCGTGCTCCTTCGTGCTGTAAATATAATTGGGCCGCAAGCTCTCGTATTTCACTTGAGCAAAGGCAATGGTTTTTTCATGAGTCAAAGCTGGATTTCACTTATTTTGCGTGACAGCTTGTCTTTTTTTAATGTTCATCTCTGCACTCACTGCAAGTATTGCCTAAGGCCACTTTTCTCATCCGTTATCATATATGTGTATGAATTTGTGCAGAGTGGTGTTTACATAAAACTGGCTTACAGTGCATTGTGTTTAAGTGAATTAGCTGAATACCTTAGTGTCTAATGTACTCCTTCTCAGTTCCGAGCTGCAGTGGTGCTTTTGCACATTTGCCTCAAATCTACCTCCATACGGCCAAGATGATTCTGTTGATGAAATGTCCGTCGATCTGCTTAACTGTGGCAGGAATCCAAACCAGAAGCCGCTGTGAACTTTGCCACTGCCAGATTAATTTGTTTGTTTGTTTACCCGGCATGCCTGGATGTTTTCACAGTTCTTGTCAGGCTTACGTTGAAAGAGTCGCTGGGTTAAGAAGGTCCCGTCACTGCTTGGATACATGCGTCGATGGATACATAATACATAATACATGAAACAAGTAGCAATCTATTTTGGGAGCTTAGATGCTTTAGTTTGCTGAGTAAAAGTAGGTCAAAGACAACTGCAGAATATTTTCTTCACTTTTTTTCTTTTTCTTTTTTTTGTGGGGGATGGGAAAAGAGGCTCAGCAAATAATCACACTGTTTTACATATTTTTATGCAGTTAACCTGATCACACATACGATTCTCCATTCTTTTAATTCACGACTGATTTCCCCTCAGTGCTTTCGTGTTAGAAACCAGATGACTGTGAGTCTTCATCCAACAGTAAACTGCAGATTGCTTTACATGTATTTATTTATTTATTTATTTTTGTCATAGGACATAACAGACCTGAGAAAAGCTGTGAGTGAAGCGAACCAGACAGAGGAGCTGCACCACACGCAGGCTGATCAGCAGATCCACATCCTCCTCTCCACGGTTGCAGAACTTCATCAGAGGGTGTTGTTATTAGAGAATGGGTCAAAGCAAAGTGTGAGTAATATGAAGCTTCACACTTAATTTCTGTATTGTGAAGGTTGAGCCTTTGCAGCTTTGTCATCAGCCTACTTTGAGCTAACTGTTCTGACTATTATCATTACTTTGTTTCCTGTTTCAGCTGTGTATCCAGTACTTTCAGCTCTCTATTTTAACCATTTATCAATTAATTTTAGCTAACTATTTAATCTGTGTATCCATTACTTTTGCCTTTCTATGTTAAGCATTGTCCACTACTTTTACCTGTTTTTTCACTATTTATCTGTTATTTTTAGCTAACTTTTCCCAATCTTTCCACAATGTAATGCATTTTACATTTCATCTTCCATCTACTTTGCAGTCAAAAGACAACGATGCTGCAGCTCAACTGCCAGTCACCAGTGAAAGTCCAGCAGCCGAGGCGGTGAATGAAGCTACTACAACCAAAGCAACACTTGGAGATAAAGGTGCTTTGTAGGATAAAGTAGTTCACTGCAGTGGTTTTCTTTCCCTTGTGTCCCATTTTAATATTTTTTTTCTCCTTTTTAACACAGAGATTTCCACACCACTGACAGAGCCTGAGACGAGCAGACGTCCACGTTTCTTAACTCCAAATCGCTCAAAGAGAAACGCTGAGACAAGGTGCCCAAGGACTGTGTTCCTCCCTGGTGTCCGCTCTCTGAAAGGTGCACATTAATACTCCAAAGTTTAATATCTCAGCACTGGTTAAAGGAATGGTGTGATATTTTGAGAAATGCACGTATATGCTTTCTTGTGGAGATCCATATCCATCCCGCTTCCACGTCTGTGCAGTAAAAATAAGGCTGTGGTATATTAAATCTCCACTGGCTGCCTGGCAATGTCACAGTGATGACAAGACTTCAAGAAGATAGTGATTCAAGCCAAAAAGTACTTGGCACATAACACTGTTAATAAAAAAAATGAGATGTGTTCATTAGTAAGCTTTAGAGCCGCTGGAGGAGGATTGATTTTTTTTTTTCTTTTCTTTTCACTCTGCACAGAGCCAGGCTAGCTGTTTCCCCCATTTCCAGGCTTTATGCTAAGCCAGCAGCTCAGTTGTAGCTTCATATTTTAATAAACAGACACAGGAGTGGCATCATTTTCTCAGCAAGAAAGCAAATGCGTGTATTTCCCAAAATGTTGAACAACCTGTTGGATACTTTAACTTTTGCCGTGCTCTCATAGACAAACCCGTCTTTGCATGTTTCTGATTAAAACTATGTCTTCATAGACTTAGAAGACATCTTTCAGCGGGAGGGCATTGGATGTGATTCACTC
Source organism: Chaetodon auriga (assembly GCF_051107435.1). Classification (NCBI taxonomy): domain Eukaryota; kingdom Metazoa; phylum Chordata; class Actinopteri; order Chaetodontiformes; family Chaetodontidae; genus Chaetodon; species Chaetodon auriga. Next base: position 16,278,193 of record NC_135085.1, read on the forward strand.
GGACTGACCCACCTCTGCCTGAGTAAAGTATTTGGATCGTCAACTCCTAGCGCCCGTACCATGGAGTGTTTTGACAGTGACGGGGACCAGAGGTACTCACTGGTGGAGCTGAGAGCTGCTGTGGGTTTGTGAGCACATCATCACTGACAGCACTGAACAGTATTGGAATACCCAGCAGGGTCTGGGGGTTCGGGGATCCCCACCCTCTTCTGTAATTGCTGCACTTTTGTGACTGAATATTTATCATACTGATTGTGGAACAGTGGCGCTGGCATGCCCCCTACTCCCCCCTCCTTGGTCCATCAACAGAACCTCTTCCACAAAACATCATCTTAAATTTGAAAGTTAATCCATTTGAGTACCTGTTTGCAGAATATTCAGCTCTTACTTTATGAAATCCCACAGTTATATGAAGAAAACCCTGGAAATAAGTTGTGAAATATTCTGAGTCCAGTTTTCCACCTTCAGTTCTTGCTGATTTCCTGTACCCTCTTTTTCCCCCCAACCATCTTGATGTAAGTTTTCTGTGTATTTAGCTTTTCTGGAGGCTGTAATTGTCAGTCCATTGCAGATGCCCCCACCCATCAACACAAACACCTGGTACAACTCACCTGAACCTTATTTATAGAACCTGAGATAGAATTCAGTGAATGTTTACAAATGACTACTAGAAACAGATTTTTTGTGTCTTTTGGTTGATTTTTTTTTAGATTCCTAACTTAATTGAAACATATAATTGAGCACCGGAGTGAGGACTTCTAAGCTAAGTTTCAGATTTCTTTCTGTTCTGTGTTCTTTTCCTTCATTTATCTCCTGTTTGTTGCTACTTTTTTTGATTGAAATCGCGTGTTTAGTCCATCTGTACATTTATCTGTGTTTTTGCAGTTTTGAGTTCTACAAGTTTCGAAGGGCTATGAACACTTTGAATCATTCAGAGAGAACTTTGAAGTGGTCACTCATGAGGCATATGTAGCAATAACAAACAAAATGATATTAGATATTGCTTGTTTAAAGTTGCAGTAGTCAGAAGGCACACCTAGCTCACAATGCGTAACAGGTAGTATAAGAAGCACTGACATCACTCTCTACTTGATTCATTTTATTCCATTTTTATGGGCCTAATAAGGGTGTATTTACATAACAGATTTGTCATACTCAAACATTGTTGTATTCTGTAAAAATGGTTTAAATGTATTCTCAGATTATCTTGTGAGGGGGGTCGAGCTGGTAAGATTTAAGTCTTAATCTTAACATTGTACATTTTTTAAATAATTCTCTTGTGCTTTGCATGTTGCTTATAATGTAACATGAACCAATTATTTATAAACTTAACATAGTCAACTACTTGTTTTTGCAGGACAATGGTTAGTTGAGCTCAAACTGTAACAGCTTTGGCCATCATGAAATAGATTTTTGGATCCATGCTGCTACTGTACATTGGGGATTTTATGAATGTGTTTTTGTGTGAGCACCAATGAATAAACACACAATTAAAGGTTTGAGTTTTGGTCCATCTGGTGTTTTAAGTCATGAACTGAGAAACTTTAGTGGCACTAAACAGTGTTTGACAAGAATGTTGCGCATTACTGAATCCCATTTAATCCAGTCTGAAACGTACAAAATACATGAAGGTCCACAAACATATTTACAATTGTTGGATACTGACAGACAAAAATAATCCCTTTCCAAGACCAGTTTTATCAGCATTCTGGACAAAACTGAGGTCTGTCACACATGGCGTCTGTCTGACAGCCTCTGGAGAAACTTAAGCCAGAGCCCCTTTAGCCCTCCAGTCCCGGGACAAGAGCCCCAGCAGCTCCTCTTCATCCTCCTCTTCCTCGTTGCTGACATCTGTCTCCATACGTTCGTCCTTTCTGGGAAGAAGCTTGCTCTTCACCACATCCCGCTTGTCTCTCAGTACTTCCACCCTCTTGTAACACTCAATTTGCTCATCAATTTCGTCAATCTGACGCTCAAGGCGGCCCTCCTCGTCGTCCTCAGCAACGATGGCCTCTGATTTTGTGTTCACCTGTCGGATCTCCTTCTGAAACTCTTCCCACTCCTTGTCCATTTGATCTTTGGGTGCGTCGACGTTGCGCACTTTGGCATCCCTTACAGGATCGTCGAAGAAGCCCTCCGGCAGTGCCTCGGCTGTGTTATCTTTCTTTTCTGTACTTTTCTCCAGCACATCTGCTTTGAGGATGGATCCTGAATGGGAGATGGCGGGTGCGGATGGGATGGAGCTGTCAAAGAAATCACTTGGTAGTCCTGCAACTTCCGCCTTTTCAGGAGGGGGGTTTGTGGATCCTGCCTGACCTGCCTCTTCGGCATCAGCTTCATCATCGTCCTCATCATAAACTCCAGCCAAAAGACTCAGGCCAGCAGACTTTTGCGCAGAAATACCATCCTTCTCGCGGGCTTTCTCAAAGAAATCTCCTGGTAGCCCTGATGCAGACTGGCCTGCGTCCGACGAAGGTTTCGCCTTTTTCCCGTTGACGTCCTCGTTCTCCGGTGCTTTCCTTTTGACTGGCTCACTCTGTTGTGGTACTGGTTGACTCTTTCCGCCCTTCAGCTCCGCAGCTTTCTCTTTGTGCTGTTTTCCGAGAACATGAGTTGGCCATAGTAGTTCGGACTTCACCTGCACGCCACACAGGACGCAACTGAGATGCCCGAGACTGTTGTATTTTGCAAAAGGAGACTCGATGCGCTTCTTGTCTGTTGTCTGCCTTTGTTTTTCTCTCATCAAACGGCGGAGTTCCTCTTGATTTACAACTTTCTTCCCCTTCTTAGAGGTTGCCATTCTTGTAAACAACGCAGCTTGTTAGCTAGATGGCTACCCGCTTGCGATGAAGTAAAAGTGCGTCCCATGAATATGACGTAACTACACAAACTCGCGTTCAAACTGGGTTGTAGGAGAGTCTCGCGGGACTTACCGCTCGCACCCAGCTAGCAGAGATGTTAGCTCAGCTGGGTTCTTGTACCTTCCCGTTCGCTTGAATTTTGCCGCAAAGCAAACTGAATCGATACCATTTTAAAGCCTATATCCAAGAAGCGGTAGAAGAGACAACGATGTAGTCGTTTCATCTTTGTTCTCATTCACAGCTGTATGTTGATTTAGTGCGCGTGTGTTTGGTTATGTTGAGCATTATTTTTTGTTTTCATCGCCGCACCCACCATATTCATTTTTTATTGTGGGCTAGCTAGCTAACGTTTGCTGGGAGCTAACGCTAATGTTTGCTTTGGGGCTGGGAAGCAGGTGTAACGTTATTTGAATAGAGAGCAGCCAGCTACAGGAGAGCGTCGCCGCTGACTTAAATTGCTGAGAAGCTCATTTGAAAGCACATCTGCGGATATTATTCGTGCTGACGGTCTCTCAGATTTATGCCACATCTTCGGCAGCCTGTAAGTAAGTTAGTTAGCCTCGTAAGACACGGTAACGGTAGTCATCATGACAGGTGAAAAGATACGCACCATGCGAAAGGACCACAACAAACCAAACAAAAATGACGAGATAATGGACACGTACGATGAGACCTCAAACGGGACTATCCCTAACGGCACCACTAACCATTTCAAATCCAACAAGGCTTTTCAGAAATCAGTCAAAACCTCGGTACTGCAGCAGCAACAGCAGCTCAATGCTAACAACATTAACGGCAATTCTTCCTCTATTGGCACCGTTGTGAACGATAACAACAAGAACCCAATAATCCTGACAAGTGAGGACTTAGAGTTCCCTGTTCACGAGTGCGTCTTCAAGGGAGACGTGCGGCGGCTCTCCTCTCTTATCAGGACCCACAGCATCTCTCAGAAAGATGTACACGGTAAGCTATCTGCTACGACCTGATCTTTAAGTCATTTGTTAAGATGCATTATAAAACTGGTCATCATGTGGAATGATTGATCATGTAACATGGCTCTCTTTCAGGAAACACACCTCTGCACCTGGCTGTGATGCTGGGCCACAAAGGTAAAGCTGACAGAGTAATAACATGTATTGGACTCCTTTTTTGTTCATCTTAACAGCCTATTGTCACACACAGGATTAACCAAAATGAGCAAAAAGCTTCTCAGAAGGTAATCTACCGACCTCAGTTTGAGCCTAGAAAATGACACAAAATCTGGCCTTGCATCTGTCATAATGTGGATTTATTAAAGAGTACTTGACATCCTCTTTAAAGGCCCCTTTAAAAGCACTTCATTCTTCCTTTTTTGGAGTAGCCTCCATGCTCCTGCTGCACTCAGCATGTCTTTTTTGACCTCTGCAGTGTTGGGATAACATAGTAGTTAGGCTGTACTGCCTCTTCCAGCACAGAAATAGTAGTTGCTGGTACTATTGTTGATACTGACTTAATGAATGATCTTAAGTGTGTCATTACTTGAAGATCAATAGTCTGTTTAAATGTTGCCATCTTCAATATACCCTCTATTAATATTAAAATATGTACCTTTTGTAGTTGGCATGGCTGCTCAAATCAACGTTTGGTGACAACACACAGAATTGACGGTAATTTAGATGTCGTCACATTGTCTCTTATAACTTTGTTTTTCATCCAGAATGTGCCCTCCTGCTGCTGGCCCATAATGCTCCTGTAAAGATAAAGAATGCACAGGGATGGAGCCCTCTAGCAGAAGCCATCAGCTACGGCGACAGACAGATGAGTAAGTTACATCAGCACTGCTCTGAATAGCTGTCTGCTCCTCAAGCGTTCATGTGTGGATGTGTTTGTGGTCACGTCCGTGGCACACCTGCAATCATACACTCACTGTTACAACATTTAGGTTGAATGCCGCCTCTGTCTGACGGGTTTGTAAATTTCTAATGGCTTCATGCCGGTGTCAGCTTTAGTCACTGTTTGTCAGTTTGTCAGTCTGACATCTGGAATGGCTTCCCACATGAATGCTAATATTGTAGCACTATAGTGGTAAATGTCAGCTTGATGGTTGTAGTGTGTTCAGCAATTATCATATTTGGTTGAACTGCTGTGCTTTTTGCAATTGCCAACTGCATGATTAATATATTTTCCTTCTGAAAAAGGAAATTAGTAGTTTATTCTCTCTCATAGTGAATAAAATACAATACAAAATCACATTGTAAATTATGTTTCTGGAGTCCGCTTTGCAGAACCATTTCCTGGCAGTGTGTACAGTTTGAAGTGTTTTTGGAGAGTCTGCTGTCATGTGTTGCCCATAGTTGAAGTCTAGTCAAGTTGCAGAGAACAAGTCAAGATGGCAGAAGAAACAATTACCACATATTCGTTTTTCATTTTTAACTGATAAACCCTGAGCAGTATTACTTCCATGTTACAGTTAATAATGTGTACTTCAAAGACAAATTGTAATTTCATCATCTTTGTTTTTTTGAAAATTGTGAGGAAAAAGGCAGCAGGGGCTAAATACTGTTGGAGGTCACGGCATATGTGTGAGTGCTCGAGTCATTTAATTGTTTGAAGGCGGCAACTGCTATCTGGTCAGTCCAGCTAAAAAGCTAAAGGTGAGGATTTTCTCTGAGCGCTCGTCATCCAGATGGGCTGGAACACAGCCTGAACGATGGCTTAGTTTTAGGAAGCCCTGAGCTTACAGCGTGGTCACTCCCCTGCTTAACGATGCCCCTGCTTTTAGATCTGACATCCAGTGAAAATGAGTCAAATGACATGTGAAAGGCACCAGCTAATGCCTTTGGGATGAATTCACCGCTCTGTCCTTTTTTCATGGTGTGGTGTTAATTTTCTATACTTAACTCAGGATAAAAGGAAGATAAAGGCCAGGCTAAGCGTCTAGTAAAGGCACTGAATGCTTAATCATGTATCTCCGTTTTTGGGACAAAGCTGAGCTGACATATTTCTCTTATTGCTATTTGGTTGTATGTACAGATAACCTATCAGGGAACTATCAGTGTCTGCTTCTTATACAGCCTGTGATGGAGGTTGTGAGGCCCAGCAGTTTGAGAAATGACCCTCAACCTTCTTAGTATGCGTCCCGACTCTCCGTGCCTGCTGTGGCAGGCTGGCTTGGGACTGGGAACCGGAGTTTCGCTTAGAGAAGGTCACAGTAATCGTTTCCTCTCAGCGCATGCTCTGCTGCAACGTCCCAGTCTGTCTTGTGTCTGTGCATTTCAGTGTTGAACTGGCTGTGAAAGCAGATATCCCTCTGGGACAATAAAATCTAAATCTTAATCTATCATTCTAAAGGGTGAAGGGGAAGCAGGGAGGGGGAGGGGGCAGGGTACACATTCACACCATCAGCAAGGGCATGCAAAGAAAGGCACAGCTTTATTTAGATTTAGATCCTAGGCTAAATAACATGCAGCATACAGCTGGCTAACACTTAGTGAGAGAGACACATGGAGGATAATTTGTGCTTAATATCAAATGTGCAGGTTACAGCTTTTCAAGAAACACTGCAGTCTCGTCATCAGTCATCATCTTTCACTTTTCCACATGTGCACATTGCGTATTGCGTCAGCAGCTCGCCTACTGGTTGTCTGCGTGTGCAGTGACGAGCTGCAGTAAGTGCCTCATCAGCACTTCTCTTCTCAGTCACGTCCAGTCTCAGCCCCCCCCCCCCCCCCCCCCCCCCCCCCTTCCCCAGCCAGGATAACTGAGGTTCGTTGATTTGTGGTGGTCCATCCTGTACTGTTAAGTGGTTGCTCAGTTTGTTTGAGAGAGAGAGCCGCACTTCACAAAACAGTAAGTTCAGCTGATGCATGTGAAAATGTACGTAGTATGAAAAGGGATACAGGCATCAGTTGTAGCAGAGTAGTTATGTTTCCTGTGATGTGTCGCAGTAGCACCATAGAAATCTGACTGTGCACTTTCCAACAGCTGCAGCATTTCATCTATTAGTCAATCAGCAATTATTCGATTCATCAAAAATGTCAAATATTCTCTGGTTCCAGCTTCTCTGTGAGATTTTACTGCTTTTCTTGGTTTTAAATCATTGTGAACTTAATATTAAAGAGTTTTTTTGGATCGTTCTCGTCAGGCAAAGCAAGATGTTTGATGATGTCACCTAGGACTTCGGAAAAATTTGATGGACGTTTCAATATTTTCTGACATTTTGTAGAAAAAGCAATTAAGCAATTAATCGCGACACTTATCAGCAGATTAACTGATAATGAAAACAAGCCCCACACTTAACTGCATCTCTCACAAACACTGTTTAGATGGGTGGTTTGGAGCTGGAAGGTCTCTGGGTCGGTGCTGTGGGATGGCAGGAGAGCACCTGGCTGGGAGCTTATGATTAACACTCATCTCTCCATCAGTGACATGCCCAGCCTGACGGACTGAGCCTTTCCTAGGCTGACACCTCAAAGAGGGCTTAAAAAATGCTAAAGATGTTATTTTAGATTCTTTGTGACATGAAATACAAGTTGTGCACCTTTTTTAGAGTGGCTATATTGAAAGGGAGTGTAAGAAATATGACTCAAAACTTTGGCTGTACCAGGCATTGTCCAGATGGACCTTTGTGTATCTTGTAACCAAGTTGTTTTCTTGTTTATCCTCAGTCACAGCAATACTGCGGAAGTTAAAGCAGCAATCCCGAGAGAGTGTGGAGGATAAGAGGCCAAAATTACTGAAAGCTCTCAGGGAGGTGAGAATCGCACTGGCTTCACTTCCGCAGATCCACACCAAACTCAAGTCTGCAGCTGCCATCATCCTGCATCACTGAACTTTGACTGCATTGTATTTTCAAAATCTCTGCAGGCTTTCATTTGCATAAATGGCGACTGCCTGTCCTTGAGGATGCATATTAATTGCTGAAATGCATAATGTGACATCTTCACTGTGCTGTACTTTGCTTCTGACCCATGAAGTCACAGTTGTATTAGTGTTTGCTGAATGCTTTTGTGTCTTCTCTGCAGCTTGGAGACTTTTATCTGGAGCTGCATTGGGACTTTCAGAGCTGGGGTGAGTTTTCATATTTCACACCAAGAAAAAAAAGAAAAAAAAAGTTGTTTATATGCCTTATTCTCTGTCAGTGCAAATCTAGAGTGTGAAATGCTTGTTCACCAGCCACATTTCAGTTTATTCACACTCTCCTTTGTATTTTAGTGCCTTTGTTGTCCCGGATGCTTCCATCTGATGCTTGTAAAATCTACAAGCAGGGAATTAATATCAGGTGAAATGTCAAATACTATTATTAAGTATAGTAGATTAAAGCTGCACCTGTGAGAGACTCCAATTCACTGTGTGTTTAAAAGCAGCAAATGGCCGATATCCAGGTCGAGGACTTGTTTTAGATCTTAAAAGTAGGACGTAACAGTCATCACACGCTCCCTCTCCTCTCTCTTGATTTAGACTTGACACCACTCTCATAGACTTCACTGACATGAAGTGTCAGCGCGGAGATCTCAGCTTCATTTTCAACGGCGATGCTGAGCCCTCCCAGTCCTTTGTGGTTCTGGACAATGAAGCAAAAGTGTACCAAAGAATACACCACGAGGTGAGCCAGTGGGGGAGCGAGCGGCGTGACCAGTCACACATTGTGGCATCAGCCGTTTGGTACGAGTAGCACCGCCTAACCATCACTGTCTTTCCCCCAAGGAGTCAGAGATGGAGACGGAGGAAGAGGTGGATATTCTGATGAGCAGTGACGTCTACTCTGCAACTCTGTCCACCAAGTCCATCACTTTCTCTCGTAGTCAGATTGGCTGGCTGTTCAGGGAGGATAAGACGGTAAGCTTTATGGTAAAACTGCTGAAGCTGAAAGACTGTCATAAAGGCATCTCATTGTTTATTACAGATTGTTTTACAGCCACACTTTCAGTATGTTAACCTCTGCAAATCTATGTCTCCCTAACTAATAATGGGAATGAGGCCTGCTGGTTTAGGTCAGTGGTTTTACCCTCTGACCCCTTAAAATGGGTCATTGTCTACTTGCAAAGTCCTGTCACATGTTGCAGATGACAGAGAGAATTTCAATGCTTTGCCTCCTGAAGACTTGTCTCACCTTCAGGCTGCGCCACATTTTAAGCAATCAGCAGTCGTGCCGGAAATCTCAAGGTGAAACGGCAACATCTGCTTGTTTTCTGTGCAGGAGAGGGTTGGAAACTTCCTGGCTGACTTCTATTCCGTGAACGGTCTGGTGCTGGAGTCACGGAAACGGCGAGAACACCTGAGTGAGGAGGATATCTTGAGGAACAAAGCCATCATGGAGAGCTTGAGTAAAGGAGGCAGCATCAGCGAGCAAAACTTTGAGGTGAGGGAGACAGAATGCAGCGTTCTGGCTTTGTCTGCCGGTGGTAAATGGTAACAGCTCCCTGAGGACTGTGAATATGCCACTGACTGATATTTTCTCGTGCCCAGCCTGCGAGAAGACAGTCCCTCACAGCTCCAGCACCCAACACCATTTCCTGGGAAGAGTACATCACTGCAGAGCACGGAAAGTAAGAAGCTCACATCTTCTTACCTTTCATCCGTCTGTGTCGGAATTAGAAATAAAAGCAAGAGGATCCCAGTTTGAAATGCATGTGAGCCATCATGGATTATTAAAAAAAAAATAATAATAAGCAACATCTTGTGTGTTTGTGTGTCTTCCCACCTTCAGGCCACCTCATCTTGGGCGAGAGCTTGTTTGTAAGGAAAGCAAGAAGAACTTCAAAGCCACTGTAGCCATGAGCCAGGATTTCCCTCTAGGCATCGAGTCGTAAGTGCATCCCTTCCTCCTTAGATCTATTTACAAAGCTTTCTGCGCAGATTGATCCTGAATGAATACACGTGGATTCACTTGGGCTTTTAGAAAAAGGGGAGCGTTGAGATGAAATGATTCAGATCAGATATTTGGGCCAGGGAGGCACAAGAGTTCCTTTGATTTTGTGGGTGAGCCACTGATGCTTCGGCTGTTTGAAGGAAAAGAAAACACTTATTTCTCTCTCATTTCCTATGCACGCTTGCTTTTCTTCATGCAGCTGCAGGCTTGCGGTGCTTGTTTTCGGTTAAACGTGTCCTTCAGGTAACATTTTCAAATACAGTACAGTACGGATGTGTACCACGCAGGATATTTTACAGATGGAAAACAAACCTGTGCTGTCTGATGGTAACACTGTGTCAAAATATGAAGAGATGATAAATCAGAAGACTTGAAGTTTACTTTAAGTCTTAGTGGCCATTCTCGAGAAGAAAGAAGAAAGAGGAAGATAGCTGAAAACAAATTGCAGGTTTTGATTTTATGCAGCCAAGAGCAGTCATGTGATCATGTAATGGAGAGGCATGTTAGCTAAGTAGACGAGGAGGTAGGATTGTTTTTGCCCGTAATGGGTTACAGGCAGTGCTGTAAAATATTACTGGGACTTAATGTAGTAAATTGCTTTATCTCCTCCACTGAATGAGCCTTAATGGAGCCAGCAATAAAACCCCGCCCTTTACAATAGCTAATGATTTTTTAATTTGATTTTGTTTTCCCCCTTTGCATTCTGCGCTTTGTAATGTTAAAATTATGTACTTGCTACTCCGAAAATGTTCACTTTAACGTCTCTAATCACCAAAAAGAGAGCGGTTATTATGGAGAAATTCTATTTTGTAGAAGATCGCATTGTCTCAGAGTCATTGGACCGATGTTTTTTAGTCTCAGACCCAGTATAGTTTTCATCCTAACCATCTTACACAACTGGGATGTAGACTGAGTGTAATTTACTTTGGTATGATGGAAAACCAGTGTTAGTCTGGACCCCGAGGAAAGCTTCTGTCAGAGCTGCTGTGTGTCAGGATACAAATGATTCATTCATTCCTGTGGTTTCCAACCCGAGGGTGGGGACCCAGCAAGGGGTCAGAAGATAAGTCTGAGAGATTAGTAACATTTCTGCTCCACATTTTTCCAGCAACGCTCGTCTGTCGCTCCACCACTGACACCCTCCAGAGCTGTTTGATGCATGGTCCCCACAGGATGTATCCCAGTGACCTGGTGATCCCTGAGTTTTCATGTAGCGCCACCATCAGCTCATTTTAATGTGTCAAATACTTCGGTTTATGACGTTGAAGCGTTGGTAGCATTCCCATCAGCCTCGGCTGCACTTTGTGGTTAGTGATATTAGCAAACGTCGGCTTGCTATCACACTAAGTTAAGAGGGTAAACATAATGCCTCTGTGACATCAGCATGTTAGCATTTTCATTGTGAGCATGTTAGCGCACTGACGTTGGGATGTAGCTCAAAGCCCCACTGTGTCTCAACACGGACCCACAGGGCTGCAGGCGTGGCTGTGGACTTGCTCTTGTTCACTGACTTCTCTCTAATCATTTCTTTTTTTATCATAAAACCCTAAAATCTATTGAAGAAGGCAGCATAATCTCCCTTTTGTTCCCGTTCAGATTCTCAGAGGTTGTCTGTACCTAACGGGGAAAGCTGGCAAAGTGAAGACTGTGAACGAAAGCTGCTGACTAATTGTCCTCTGCCTGCAGGTTACTAAACGTGTTAGAGGTCATAGCCCCGTTCAAGCACTTCAACAAACTGCGAGAGTTTGTTCAGATGAAACTTCCGCCCGGCTTTCCAGTCAAACTCGGTATGTGTGTCGACCTACCGCTGCGTTCCTGTGAGTGGGTGAGCTCGAGGGGAGCGATCACAAAAATAACATGTTTTCCTCTGTTGTTTGCTCCCTCGCAGACATCCCCGTCTTCCCCACCATCACAGCAACTGTCACATTTCAGGAATTCCGCTACGACGAGTTTGAAGAGTCTATTTTCTTCATCCCCGATGAATACAAAGAAGATCCCAGTCGCTTCCCTGACCTCTGACCTGTAAGCGCAGGCGACACCGACGGGAAACGACGGGCGAGCTGATACGTTTGGGAGGTGGGAAAGTGAAATGAGGAATCCTGTGTTGTTTTATTCGCTCATATTATCTGTTCAAAAAGGGGGGAACTGGTCTTATGGATCAGTTACCGTTCATTTTCCTGATGGATCCAAAGCAAATCAATGCAAACAGATGTTACATCTCATTTATAGATGCTTATCGGGAGTCTTTTTTTGTGTGTGTGTGTGTGTGTGTGTGTGTGTGTGTGTGTGAAATGAGTGAGAGCTTTCATTGTACTCGCTGTTCACCTCCTGAGCGGGTGAATCCGCTGCTCTGTGCTGCTCTCCTCTCCTGTGAAAGCTGTCAGAAGACACAGTCTGGACTCTTCACCATCACTATTTTAATATCTGCCCCCCCCCCTCCCCCCGAGGACTGACGACCGAATTCTCATTCCCAAAACTGCACTGACACCGGCATCTGTAAATATTTCACGTCTCATCTGCAATTCATAGCGAAAAGAATCACAAATTATAGCTATATCCTCAAACTGAGCTTAATATCCATTTATAAATGATGTACTATATATAAATATATGTACTCAAAGGAGTAACACTGTGTAGCAATACATTTCCAGTACTTAAGAATGTTTTTAACCAGCTGGGAGACGGTTTAGCATAAAAACATCTTCTTAACAGTTCGATATCCAAGCCTTTTCCCCTGTGCAGGACGCAGTCTCCTGCGTTTTCAGGTTCGCTCCATGTTACCTCTCGGCTGTCTCCATGTTTGTCGTGATCGTATGGATTCTGTGCTCCGTGTGAGTGAGTAATCGTACTGTACCAAGGGTTGTCGTGTGTACGTTTGTGTGTGGGAGAACCCAGATGGGATATCAGGTAAACTGTTCTTAGTTTAATACTGCACTGATATTAAGTATATTTAAGGCATGCTATGGCTGTGTTGGCCTACTGGATCACACGCATCTTTGAGATATACTCTCTGAACGTTCGTTTCATTACCTGCAGACTTATTGGTATTTAGATTAAGCAAAAATTGTAACACTAACACTTTGAAACACCTTTTAGTGCTTCTAAAATCTCTCCTTTATGGTAGTCTGCGCTTCTTTTTCCTCATTTTATTTTTTCTGTTTTATTTTTTTTTTTCAATCCAAGGAGAGTAAACTAAGCTGTGAAGTTGACAAAGTGTCCAGATGGGAAATATTCTGATCCACTGAGTTGTCTCTGGCTTCAGCTAACATGTACTGCAACCATACCTACTTCACATCCCTTTAAATAAAGCACCAGCATCATGTCTCAACTGACTTTGTGCAAGTATAATAAAAAGAGTGTTGTATATGAGGCTTCCAGATAAGAGTGGGTGATATTCATTTGTTCAGCCGTCATGTTTTGCTGTTCTGGGTATCTCCTTCATATTTTTGTTGCTTTTACTATCAGATTATTTGCTAGTTTAGCCAAAAGTAAACATTTGTGCCTGCTTTAAGGGCTGCAGCTAATATTACTTTCAATTAATCTGCCAATGTCTTATTTTCTCCGACTAACAGTCCAAAGACATTTTGTTGCTGTCATTGAGGATGCTATCCAGATCACCCCTCCCTCCAAATGCCTGAGGTCAGGGTTGGCTGATACCAATTTGTCATACTATACATACTTTGCTGTCCGTCCCCTCAGCATCTTGGCCTGCATCAGGCCAGCGTGGGCAGTGTTGCAAAGCAATGAGGAGGACTGCTTTACTGCAGTATTGGATTTTTGTTATTCTTAAATTAGTCTGATTCAGCTGTCAGACATTCAATTCACTGGATTATCCAAAAACACATTCCTTTCTGGTTATTTTGTTCATAGTTTCTCAATAGATTTTTCAGAAACGTGAATATATCACTATAACAAGTGTTGATTCTCCAAATAGGCTTTATTATAAAAGAAATCCTTGATAAAACACTTTGAAATAACAAGAAGCCAACGCATGAACTGTTTCCAGAAGGTGGGGAAGAGGCCTGAGCAACACACAAGACTAAACGAAAACAAGGAGAAGAGACAAAACCTGACAACACAAGCTCTAGAAAGCGAAGCCTACTTCAACTTTGAACTGATTATATCTGCAGAGGCAAAAAGGCTACGGCTACTTTAAAGCAATGTGACAGCGTCTTTGGGCAAAAATAACTCTGCATTTTACATTTGCAAAAAAAAGAGCCACCGACTCTTCTGTGCGGAAAATCAATACATTTCACACTCATTTCACATTGTAGATTTACCCCAGAGGGGGAAAAAAGTCGTAACATGTTCACAACCAAAACGGACGGATAATGTGAGACAAAGCGGGACGGGCCGCCTAATCGCTGACGTCCATGTCCTCTTCGTGGTGATCGTCAGCCCCGTTAACCTTGGCCTTCACGGGCCTCGCTGTGCCGTTGCCCTCGACGGACTGAGGAGACAAAGCAGAGTCGTCAGAATCCTTCCTGTCTTCCCGCTCCTTCTCGCTGTCGTAGCCTTGTTCTTCTTCATCATAATCCCTGGTGATCTGTGAAAGGAAACCAACGGACGTGACGCTTTGAAGCATAAGCACCCCCTTCGTCTGGTTTACATCAGCATTGCAAAGCTCACTGTGTGTGTAACAATGAAGACTGAGCGTCAAATACACTACACCAACCTTGACATCTCCCTTCTCTCCGTCTGATTTCCTCTCCCGCTCCCGCTCTCGTTCTTTGTCTTTGCTTTTCTTCTTCTTGCTGGGGGAGCGTTCGCGTTCCTCTCGATTGTGTTCCTTATCACTCTTGCGGTCCCTTTCCTTATCCCTTTTCTTGTCCTTCTTGTGTCTGTGGAGAGAGGACAAGAAAGGTCAGGTGTGTCATACAACGCCCTGGATGTAATCACATAAAGGATATTTAGTCAGCTTATGAAACTGCTGAATGGATTTAATAGTAGTTTTTAAGCAATGCTAAAAACACATTTACTGCAACAAAATCCTGCTGGTCTACTTTGCTTTCACACCACTAAAAGCAGACCAAGTGTTTCCTCTTCAGGCAGTCTTGGTCCTGTTAAACCACACCAGAGTTCAGCTTTAACACCAACCTTCGAGGAGATGGAGACCTGGAGTTTCTCCTTTTAGGAGACCGGCTGCCACTTCGACTTCTCCTGTGTCTCCTGTGAAGCACGAGAGGACAAAAAGCTGAGAACGCCATACAGCGACTTCATCCGAGAAAACCAGGTGGCTGCAGAATAAAAGTTTCTGTACATTTACAGTTGCTTTCTGCCGAGGGGGGGGAAACCTTTGCTGTACTCACCGGCTCTGGCTGTGTGACCTCCTGGCTGTGCTGTAGCTCTTCGGTGGCGTTTTCGATCGTCTTCTCCCCGAATCATCTTTCTTTCTGTCTCTGTAGATAAATTTGATGTTAAGATTTCAGTCAGGCTCCATCAGAGTTTTATCTGAATGTCATAAAGCAGTCTGAACACTTAACCCACCTGGATCTGCTTCGAGATCGCCTGCTTCGGTCTCTAGAGTAGGCGCGCTTCCTGCGTGGGCTTTTGGAGCGCCTCCGATTTCTGGAGCTTGACCGTCGCCGGGATCTGCTCCTGGTTCGCCTGCAACCACACATTTAAACCATTTCACTTTACTCTCAGAATGCAAAATCTTCTCCGCATCAGCTCCTCAGATAATGTGCAGCAGTCATCACCTGTGTCTCGAACGTGATCGGGACCTCCTCCTTCTGGACCTGCTCCGGGACCGAGTGTGCTTCTTATTGCTCTCCTTATCTGCAGGACAGAAACAACAGAAACTGCTCAGTATTGTCAAGGTACAGTACAACAAGGACCTTTTCACAAAGGCAAAAACCAGGAAAGGAGGATTTATGACTGCTGAACACCGCAATGCAGCTTTTGTGCACTCACTTCCAGGTTCAATAGCAGCAGAGATGAGCGACTGGGCCTCTCTGACTCTCTTCATGGCCTCTTCGATTTCTTTGTTTGATGCGTCAGCCTTCAGGCTTGCATTCAGGTTTAAGCCTGCAGCCAAAGGATTCAGTCTAAACAAAGGAATATTCATTAGTTTACTCATTGTTACTACAAACATGTCTATTTCTTTACCCCATAATTTAAAACTGATTCCGGCAAAATGTTCAGAAGACAAAGGAGCGTCTCTGTGCTGACTTACTTTGGATCAGTCATGAACTTTAACAGCTGATCCGCAGCCTGTGGAAAAGTGGGAAGAAGGTTTGTGTGATTTGTCAAATAAACTGCATATATTTTTTTCATCCACGTCATAAAAGAAAGCCTCTGACCTGGGGATTCATATTGGGTCCTGGGAATCCAAACGCAGCCATTGCATCCATGTTCGGAGCACCAAAAGGGTTCCCTCCCATCTGGAGTAAAAACAAAACACACACGAGCGTGTAAAGGCGCTTTGTTACGCTCCTCTATTGTTCAGATCTTGACATCTTACAAGTCTTCATGTTCTCATAGTGGTGTTAATATCATCATTTCCACATTTTGACAGATGATCTTTGTTTCAGCTCTGAATCACCATCACACAAAAGACATCACCCACAATTAACGACTGACAATATCAAAACGTGAACACTGGAAAACGATCCCTCTCTTCTGACTGGCTGTGTCGCGTTCTGGCTGTGTCGCGCATTCTCAACTGAACAATTTACCCCCATTTTTCACCCACTTCTTGAAATATTTTTTCTCATATGTAAAAAGAATAAGAAAGATCGGACAAAAGAAATTGGCCTTGAATTGAAACTGTGATGTGACTCGACATGATTTTCTCCTAAAATGCATGGCACACCACTACAACGAACTGAAGCGGTAGTAATTTTGTGACTTCATGCACTACATGCTATTCTTTCCCCACAGTCAGAGAATTTGTGCCAGACAGTGAATGTGAAGTCTTACAGGTGGATTGGGGATGGGGTTGGGCGTTGGAAGAAGTCCTCCTCCTGGCAGAATTCCTGCTACAGCGTTTGCTGGCGCCAACAGTGACAAAGCTTTCGCCTCATCTGGAATAGATCCTACAGGAAAACAAAAACAGGCATTAGGAGAGAACTTCACACACAAATCAACCACAGAGAACACATGTTGGACAAAGAAGAAAAAAAAAGTCTTCACACTGCATTTCTCCAAATTAGATTCAACAAACTGGTTACCTTACAGATCAGAGAAGAGTTCCCTTAATTCAACATAATCATTGCAGTGATATAACTATTGCTGGAATATATCACACTACTCCAATGAACACTGCCAAGAATATATCACCTGAACGTGTTTTTTAAGTCATGAACCAAACGTTAGCAAGCACAGCTGCTTCTCCAGTTGGGTGTGCCCTCAATTTTCATTTAGACGTTTACTGAAACAAGCGACTCACGTTGGCGGCTTCGCTACTAAAAGCACACAGAGAAAAATCGAGATACACACAACAGAGAGAATTTTAGGGATTTGGCAAGAACACTATACAAGCTATCAGTGTTTACTTACCAAAAACACAAATGTAAGATATACTAAATGACAATAGCAGAATTCAGGGTGGGTAGCGTGCCTGCTTTAAATCATTATTCTACAAGCCTGATTCCAAAAAAATTGGGATGCTGTGTGAAGCATAAAACATAATGTGATCATTCGCTGATCCGTTTTGACATATACTCTGTTGAAAACACTACAAAGACAAAAAATTCAATTTAGCTTCACGGTTTTGGTAAATATAAGCTTATTCTGAATTTGATGGCAGACTGGGAGAGTTGTGGAATTCTCCAAAAACACCTGTTTGGATCATTCCACAACAGATTTATTGGTAACAGGTAATAGTATCATGATTGGGTGTGAAAGGGGCATCCTGGAAAGGCTCAGTCGTTCATGAGCAAGGATGGAGTGAGGTTCACCACTTTGTGAACATGTGACATTACTACATGGGCTCAGGGACACTTTGTAAAACTGTTAAAACACAGTTCATTTGCAAATGATTGCATTGTGTTTTTATTTACGTTTTACACAGCATCCAAACCTTTTTGAAATCGGGGTTGTAGCATCCTTACCTGCCGCTGCATCAATTAACCAAACCAGGGCTGAGGTTTGATTAATCTGCGCTACCAAAGTCCAACTCAAAATCATTTTATCATCTTTGTGATATGCCACTGATTGCATTTAAAAATGGCCCAAATTAACAAATAAACACCTCATTATCATCTCACAGTAAATCCACCCCCAAAACAACTCTTTCACAAAAAGACATGACCTTAATACGGACACACAACAATGACAACATTTAAAAAAAAAGAGCACACTGAAGAGAGAAATTGCTGCAGGAGACAAAACTGTTGGATGGTATTTTCTGCAGGGCCTGGTATACAGGACTGGCTGAGCCAGGAAAAAGAACTGTAAAACACAACAACAAAAGAAGACCACTGTTAAAGAGAATATATTTCACCAACATTGCGTCATGCCGGGTGGACAACTTATGATGAGACGATGTATGACTATTATAGAAGATAACCAGTCATCGGCTTTGTCTTTCTTAAGTCCCAAAACTAACTGATCACATTTGGTTAAGTTAGTATGTGTGTGCAGGCTCAGTTTTGGCAGATTATTCGCATCCAGTATGTATGGAAAGCCTGTGCCAGTGCCTGTGTCCATCATAAAGAATGAGTTACCCGGTGCAACACTGTGGCTCAGTTATGTCCTTTAAATAGTTTTAGGACAACAATGCCCTTTCAGTCTTTTTATGGGATTTCTTGACATAAAAAAAGAGGAATACCGCCAGCCTTATCCGTTAAGGAACAATACTTAAGCCATGACATGAATGGCTAAGCAGCGTTCAAAAGTGTTGCAAAACAAGCACTGTTTCAGGGTATGTCCCCGATATGTGACCTTTACACTAAACCACCTAGAAACGATAAAAGGAAAGAGAAAGAGAAGGCAGAGAAAGAACAGAGGACACAAAAAGAGTGGGGTGGGACTTGAATGCTTGCTGGCCTTTGCAAATGTCTATAATCCCCTGTTGGCAGGCAGAGGACCACTTTCAGCCATCAACGAGGGGGCTGCTTTTGCCTTCTTCACTACAAAAATCACACGCACACACACACACATACACACACACAAATAACAGAGAGAAGTTTAACAGAGGATAGTCCAATATGGGGGAGAAAATGGTTAAGAGTTTAAACAACTTCACTTCAGTATTTTGAGGTGTCTGTGGCGCCCGCAGCTTGGGAGTGTTCAACTGCTAGTCTGTAAAGCAGATTTTGGTATACTGCACTTTCTAAATACAGAGCATGTTATTGTTTTTGGCAAAGATATAAAGCTTGGTATTTATTTTCCACAGAAATAAAAGGCAGTTTATGAAGAGAATATCATTGTTTTAGCAAACCAGATATGGGATGTGCTACGACAGTATACCAAAATTCTGACAGGTCTGCTTTAAACACTTCGTATAGACAATGGGAGGGAATGGCAGTACCAGTATCATTCAATTTATCTCAAAAAGCTCATATAAACAGATTGAGGTGAGATGACTTGTGCAATTCACATATTGGACACATGAAATCTTTCTACTGTTTTACATTTCCACTATTCAAGATTCATGCCATTCAGTCAACATGGACCACTCATACAAGGGAATAACAAAGAGACAAACCTTCAGCAAACGGGACCACGATCAATGCTCTGTCCACAAACACGGTGTTGGTCAGATGCTGAGACACCCCAACGGACTCCGGCTCCTGGAACTTCACAAAGCACACCCGCGACGTCACCGGCATCGGAGAGTCACTGTTGAGGAAGATGAAAAATATTACATTACATCCGAAATTGCAACATAATGTGGTCCAACCATACCCCCATGCTTTGAAATGCTGTGAACTTCAGACACTAGACAGGGTTGGAGTCCCATAACTACAACCTCCCTGCTCTGTAAATCAAAATTATCAAAGACTAAGTTGCAGTTATGATAGTCGATTAACACAGTTACAGTGTTACAGTACACAGTTAAACAGATTGTTCAGCAATGAAAATGATCATATTTAATGCCCCAAATAATGACAGTGAGAAAATAAAATCACATCATCATCAAACCTGTGACACTGAAAAACACAAATCAAACGTTTGTCAAACTCAGACAACGTTATAAAATTGTAGAAAATAACTGATTTTTACTGGTCTCATAGTGCTGACATTCCCATCTTTTATCCTTTTTCAGTACTTTCATACTTAACATAAGGCTGGGAAGAAGAAAGTGTGCGATCTTACTACTGCAAAAACCAAAATACTACAGCAATTAGTTTAAGAAATGATTCATTACTTGCACAATTTGATGTTTCAATTGGGCCTCCATTATAAGCTGCAATTTCAAGAAACATTTGTGTACGTGTATAAGACATGATCAACAACTCAAATGACGCTGGATGTGCACGTAGCATCAGTGAGTGTTAGCCAACATCGGTGTATTAAATTACTGTTAGCTAGCATTACAATTCAGGTTAGCATGCTAGGCCTTCGTCATTTCTACAAAGGTAGCCTGTTTGGGAAACCAGATAGCTAATCTGTGACAGCATTAGCATCAAAGTTAACTCGTAAATCACCAGCTAGTCAACTCACTCTGGTGGAAATAACTTCAGTTCTTCAATGGTTCCCAAAAACCCGAACAGTGTTCTCATCTGCTCCGATGTTGTGCTTGGCGACACATTGGTCACCTGGACCACCTTCGTGGTGTAGTTCATTTTCTCGACTAAAACAGTTTAAGCAACGACACTACTGTCAACAGCTAAACTTAAATTACAGAAACTGCTATCAGCTGGTTTTAGCCGGTTGTTTTTAGGCAATTAGTTGGCTAAGTGTAAGCAAGCAACTAACGTTACATCAACTGACTGTAGCTCTCCGCCGCCATATTGTAATTCCCGAACGAAGTGCGCATGCGTACAGTGGAGCGCTTGCTGCTGAAATAACAATAGATTGTTGAAAACATTACAGGTTATTAGGTTGATTCATTTATTTTCGCCTCCTCTAGTCGATCCATGTACTGTTAGTCTTGCACAGCGGCGAGCGCGACACCTATTTAATGTTATGTAGACATTGAACTACAATCAATAACCAACAGAGGTCTCCCTTCCCTTCCCTTTTATAGATGATATAAACAAGGATGATGAGAAAGTAAAACATCTGTATCTTTGCCATTCAAGTAAAGTAATGATAAGTTAGATGGGGTTCCTCTCCCTGGACCTGAGTTTAAATAAGCTTGATCTGTTTGAAGGTTAACATGTAAAATCTAGAGAATGGGTTTCTTTCTCAGCTTTCTGCATAAACATTAATGACCGTGAAAATAGTAGTTTAACAAAACATCCTCAACTGAATGTCCACTCGGAGATTGATTTTTAGCTTTCAGTCAGGTTATTTTCAATCTTTCGGGGTAGCAAACAATACAGCTAGATCCTAAACCTGTGAAAAGGAAATCAGTCATTGCATTTTAATTCATGCCAGAACTTGCCAGCCAGAATATTTTAGATTCACTTCATAGCTGCTCACTGTGTGCTTTATGGAGCTTTCAACCAAATCACACAGTTTTCATCAGCTGATGGTGTTTGTTGTCATGGAGATGGATCTGCATGCACGGATGGATCTTCCACATAAGTGATCAAAAACTTCTGAGTATCATCTGTCCACTGACGAGGACCGTGTGATGTGGTTGAAATGGTTGTTTCATTGTAGAAATCCTCCCTGACACACACACACACACGGCCTGTTCTCACTGGGCCGTATTCAACCGCTGACCCTTTCCTTCTCAACATCATATAAATGTTGTGTGTTGCTAATTAAAGTCAGCCCACATGTGTTGGCTAGAGCAGCCACGTCACAACCCTGCCACTGACAAAACTGCTTCTGGTGAAACTCTCTGCCCTAATGGTGTTTTTTCCCAGGAGAAACAATGCAGCGCTTGTCTTCAGGCTACGTCGAGCATAATCCCTACACCTGGATTATAGTGGCACCGAGACAAGCAAGTTAAGGCATTTTGTGTTCAGACCAAAGAACCACTGGCCCCATTTCATCCAATCAGCATTGTGTGTAATCATCATATTGTACAAGATCGCCTAATAATAGCAGTGAAGGTTCACTGTTGTTGTTGTTGTTGTTTCACAATGAATCCATTCTATTATTGTGTTATTTAATCTTAAAATTGTCCTGGAATACTAATAGGTTTGCTTTTTGACAAACTTAATCAACCAAGTCTTTTAATAAATTCACATTCAATTTTAATTTCCACAGTGAGAGCTCTATTTTATGTTAATTCTAATCTGTTTTTTATCCAGTACAGTTGATTATATGCACATTTATATATCTTTAAAATAGTGTTTTTCTTACCTACCTCAGGTCAGTTTAGCGCAAAGTATGTGTTTTATGATGTGTGAATTGCTCCATGTTGTTTTCTAGCTCTTCACATTGCATCCATACTGCACTTTGTGTGACTCAGCATATCTTAAAACATCTGAACAATTGATGCAGCTGAAATCACATGCACTGTTGCAACACATTTGCCAATTCTGTGCAATAAATATTCTCTGCAATAAATCCGGTTTCAGAGGGGTGGCCATTGAGTCACCCAGCAGAGGATATTGGCACAATGGGATTCTTGTTCACGCTGCGACATGATTGGCCAGGACAAAGGTTCACAGCGCAGATTGCAGTGACCTTGAGGGGGACTAGACGAATAAATACCCCAAATCCACTAGGAGACCAGAGACTTCCAGCTCAGAAGTGACCAGAGGTTTTCTTAAGAGTTTGCTTTGTGTGGTGCAACAACAGGGAGGAAACATGGCCAGCCGGTGAGTTTCTGATGAATTTCATCTATTCCAAATGTAGTTTTCACCTTATATTGATGAACAAAAAGCAATGAATGAAAAAGCGTGTGCAAAATTCTATAATGTTGTACGGACAGTTTCTTTAACTTCTGTGACTCCTGTGACTCACTTGCTCAGAGTGTCTGCAGCTGATTATGCTCACAAGGGATTTAAAAGCTGATGCTGAACTCCCGCATGACCAGCCAGAAATTTAGCTTTTAGTGACTTAAACTAACAGACTCACACATTTAACTTGCTGAAAAATTTGATTAAGTTTGATTGACTTGGCGGCAATGTTGGTGGATGTCTTTGCTGTTCAATCACAGATTTGAACACCCAGCTGGTGGCTACAAGAAGATTTTTGAGACATGTGAGGAGCTGGCTGAGCCTCTCCCTGCGACTGTCACAGGTTTGTTTGCATATTTCAGACAGAAATAGGCTGCAGGCAAGTAATTCTTTCATATACTGTTTGCAGAGAACACAGAACCAGCATCCAAAGTAGACTCTGAAAGCATTTTTACAAACCAATACAGTATAAAGCTGATCTGTGCTTGTTCTGTTGGTGTTTTACAGGTAGGATTCCTTCATTTCTGAAGGGGAGTCTTCTTCGTCTGGGACCGGGGCTTTTTGAGGTTGGAGATGAACCCTTCTATCACCTCTTTGATGGCCAGGCCCTCATGCACAAATTCGACTTTAAGAATGGCCAAGTCACCTACTACCGAAAGTAAGGCCTTAAGGACAATATGAGTGATTATTTACATTGAAGCCATGTAACAACATCAACCTGCAGAGACTTGAAACTGGAGCATTTGTGTGCATCAAGTAGTTATTGTTGCAAAGTAAATAGTGTGCAGACTTCTATAATCAAGCTGCTCATGCAACAACATGAAATGATATCATAATTAGCAGCATTTAAAAAGGATGTGCAACATAATAGATTACCTAAAGTTATCTTTAAGCAAGCTGATTTCCTCATGATCATGCTGGGCGAGGCGTTTAGGTTTGATTCATAGAGACAAAAAAAAAAAACTTGAATAACACCTTTATTTAATGAGCAGCCTTTCGGGGATAGAAGGAAGACTTTCAATATATTTAACAATCAATTTCAATGAAACATTTTTTGCATGTCAGATATGAATGCATAATGTTTGGGTCTGAAATTCTTTTCCACTCTGTCCTCCGTGTAGGTTTGTCAGAACAGATGCTTATGTGAGAGCCATCACAGAGAAGCGTGTGGTGATCACTGAGTTCGGCACCTTTGCGTATCCTGATCCCTGCAAAAACATTTTCTCCAGGTGGGTTGCAAACTGGATTTTGTCCCGCTCTCCCTGGCTATCATCTGGACGACAAATGTGAAAATTAAAGTGCTCTTTATATGCACATTATATTCTACAGCATCTCTTCTTTTTGCAGGTTTTTCTCTTACTTCAAGGGCGTTGAGGTCACAGACAACTGCCTGGTGAACGTTTACCCGATCGGCGAGGATTTTTATGCTGTAACAGAAACCAACTACATCACTAAAGTAAACACGGAGACCTTGGAGACACTGAAGAAGGTACATCAACACAAATAGATCACATGATCACACAACATCAGAACGGTGCATCTCTTCATGTTAAAGCACAGCAAAATGTCTTTATGATCTATCCAGGTTGACATGTGCAACTATATCAACATTAATGGAGTGACAGCCCACCCTCACATTGAGAGAGATGGGACCGTGTATAACATTGGAAACTGCATGGGAAAAGGAGCAACACTGGCCTACAACATTGTCAGGATCCCACCCACACAGAAAGGTTCGGATCAGCGCTGGCATCACTGCACACACATTTCTATTTTGTGAGAAGTAGTGAAATTTCTTGCAGTATGAAACAGCTTAACACCTGTTTCAAACTTCACAACCTTTGCCTTTTTCCTTAGACAAGTCTGATCCCATTGAGAAGTCCAAGGTGGTGGTGCAGTTCCCCAGCGCTGAGAGGTTCAAGCCCTCCTATGTGCACAGGTGTGTGTAGACTCACAGGGTTTTTGTCAGTGATCCGTCTGACACGTTGTCATGGAAAGTATTGACTTTCTCTCCTGAACAATTTCTAGCTTCGGCATGTCAGAGAACTACTTTGTCTTCGTGGAGACCCCGGTGAAAATCAACCTGCTGAAGTTCCTGAGCGCCTGGAGCATCCGAGGCTCCAACTACATGGACTGTTTCGAGTCCAATGAGAGCCAAGGAGTAAGAACTCAAGTGTAGATCGGTGATTTTTGATGTTATCATCAGCTCTGCCCCTGAAATCTCATGATATCTGCTGTTTTATAGACCTTGTTTCACATTGCCAAGAAAGACCCAGGAGAGTACATTGATCTCAAGTTCAAAGGGGCCCCCATTGGCATGTTTCATCACATCAACACCTACGAGGACCAAGGCTTCATTGTTGTTGACCTCTGCGGATGGAAAGGGTAACAAGAAGCTAAATGCTGAACTTTCACTTGAACATTCTCTTATATCTTCTGTTTGATGCAGGAATATCATTGTTCATTATCACAGGTTTGAGTTTGTTTACAACTATCTCTGGTTGGCCAACCTGAGAGCAAACTGGGAGGAGGTGAAGAAGGCCGCCATGATGGCTCCACAGCCGGAGGTCCGCAGATATGTTATTCCCCTGGATGTCCACAAGGTGAGGCACCTGTTTTACCCACTGGGAGGACACAAATTGGCACCAACAGATGTACAGTCTCATATTATTTTCTCTCATCTCACTGTGGACTCGATGTAGGAGGAGCAGGGGAAGAACCTTGTCAGCCTGCCGTACACCACAGCCACAGCGGTGATGCACGCTGACGGGACGATCTGGCTGGAGCCGGAGGTGCTGTTCTCCGGGCCTCGCCAAGGTGCAAACACATTTAATTTACTCCCTCACGTTGGACACATTGATCTTGAATATATACACTGGAAGCATCTTCATTGTGTAACCATTTTATGTTTTTGTAGCTTTTGAGTTCCCTCAGATCAACTACGAGAGGTACGCAGGAAAGAACTACACGTACGCCTACGGCCTGGGTCTCAACCATTTCATACCTGACAGGGTAAGTTAACAAAATACAGTCAACTGTTAGTGAAACAGAGAGTGTGAAACAAACAAAAAAAAAAAACATTAACTGGTTTTGTTTTTTACTTGTTCAGATCTGCAAGTTGAACGTGAAGACCAAGGAGACCTGGGTATGGCAGGAACCAGACTCCTACCCCTCAGAGCCCCTGTTCGTTCAGACCCCTGATGGGGTAGATGAGGATGACGGTATGTCAACAGCAATATAAACACAACACGTTCACACCAACTATGAGAGGAACTGCTTCATGATAACGTGCTGCTGTGCCCTCAGGAGTGCTGCTGACCATCGTGGTGGCTCCCGGCTCCCAGAGACCAGGATACCTCCTCATCCTCAACGCCAAGGATCTGTCTGAGATCGCCAGGGCGGAAGTGGAGTGCAGCATTCCCGTCACCTTTCATGGGATGTACAAACCCTAATCATGCTCGTCTCAGGGTGTCAACAGTAGTCGGCCATTACAGGGTTGTAAACTGCCATTCAGTATTAAAACCAGGATAAACAAATGCATCGTGTCAAGAAAAATAAAGCTTTGTCAGCCAAATTGTTTGTGCGTTCTCATTCCCAGCTGACGTGGATCAATAGACAAATTACAATAACACACTGTGAATTTATGTGCTTTTTTGAGTCTGGTTGCTTCATCCCAACTCTAAACTGTCATCATAGGTTTAATTAGAAAGAACTTGGATATGTTCACATGCTGAGAATATTTAATGGTGGGAAAAATAAATTTGTTGAAATCGAGCATATGGTTGTTTTGTATTCTGTTATGTGGTACATTCATTGCCTATTTATTAGGTAGCATGGCGGCCAAATGAGCAAAGGCTCTGTGGTGTTTCCTGAGCAGGCATTTCTCTATATCACAGATCACTTGACGCTACAAATAATCCTTCAGCCTAAATTCTTGAGATATTTGTGGAGATTTTAAATATGTTGAAACACAAAAACCTCATTATGTTTGAACAAAGTGACCTTTCCGTGTCCGTCCTCATTGTGTTGTTCAGTGATTTCTGAATGTGATCTGAAGGGTAGAAGCATGCAGGTCTTGCAGCACTGCAAAGCTGATTAACTGTGTCACTGCTTAATCTGAAGGAACAAAGAACATGTTGCAATCAATTATTCTAAGTGCATAAAGATGGATGTGTGGACCTTGTGTACGATGTCATGATTCCAGAAGAACATCACTGTACATAAGATTCATGTACATAAACAAGGCATCCGTTGGGTTTGAACTGATCTTGTTTGGACGGGTTCAGATGAGGATTTAACTCCTGTTTTTGTCATTACGGTTGCACTGTGATGTTTGTGCGGCACATATAAAACACCTAACAGTCAATTTGATTCACGTGTTTCCTCCCCAGCTGATGCAAGCGGAGGAAACAACGCATCAAACATTACTGATATGGATTGGACTCGCTCACTGCATCAGTCAAATGGAGAACCCTGATTATTCAGTCACGTTTTCCGCTCCACTGCCAGATTTTAGGATCGCATTAATGAAAGGCTCAAAGGAATATTTTGCAATCGTGTATTTTGTAATCTCTCATTTTGGCCCCAAATCCAGCCCACTTCATCAGACTGATGCCAACAGATTTTTTAAAAAGGAGTGATTGCCTGTTGTTAATTAAACAATAAAAATTTTAGTTTTTTTTTCTGTTTATTTTTTTTTTTTACATGATGGCTCTTCAGCCGTCCAAAAAGAAAGAAATAAAACAAGATTACAGGAAATATTACTTTTCAGAATAAACTTAAGATGAAAAACACAGCAAAGGAAAAGCTTGATGGAAAACTCGATATCTCAGTTGTAACTATCACACCCTAAAAGAAGTCTCTCACACTCTGAAAGTCATTTGGGACAGAGGTTTGCTCAGTCAGGCGTAAACCAGTGTACAGTTATATACTTACTCTCCTAAATACACAGTGGATTTCACACTAATGTGACAAATAATGAAAAGGTAGAAGATAAAACAGAAAAAAACACAGCCTCACTATCACCAAACAAACCAATGACTGTAACTACTGCTACTGTGAATGGAAATAAAGACAATTAAACAATTATAAGAAAGCCAAAAAATAAAAGGTGACTTTGTAACAGTGTGGATTTCTGAAACAGTTTCACGTTCACCACTTTTCTTTGTACCACGAGATGAGAAGACTGAAACTGCTCTCACGTCTGTACACTAAGCACTACTCGAGACAAGGGAGGAAATTAGCTTACTTAGAGCGAGGGGAAACCACTAGCATGGCTCAGAAGGTCAAAAAATGGCAACCAGCACCTTTGAAGCTCAGTAACTTGTGGTTTTACAGGGAGTTAATTGCTGTTCAACATCAGATTGTACCAGCATGCAACTCCCATTTATGTACAGGTGAAACAAATTAGATGCAACATGTTAACTAACTGAACCGCAGAGGTGCTAGCAGGCCACTTCTTTTTACCTTGGACAGAGCCATGCTAGCTGTTTTAAGCTGAGCTAAGCTAATGGCCTCCTGGCTCCAGCTCCTGACTCAACACACAGACTCAGAATGACATCAATCTTCTCACCTAACTCTTGACAAGAAAGCGGTAATCGCATTTCCCTAAATGTCAAACGTCTCCTTCAAACCGGAGCAAGCCTCTGTCCCTTCACTTACACACAAAACACACAAGAATCAAAAATCAAGCAGAGCAAAGCAGAGGCTCACACTACTGAATCACAGATTTCATGAAATACATCTTCAGGCTTACTTCAACTGGATAAGTGACTACTGACAGCTTTGAAAATATCTTTATCAGCTATATAACGTTTGCATCTCAGGAGAAAAAAGGAATGAAGTATTGATAGTGCAAGGTTATAAGGTACATATATTAATATATTGTTTAGATACTGTCCTATAAGTAAAGTGCAAATCTCTGGATCAGATGAAAAGTGTGTGCAAGCATTTGTCATTTTTGACCGACTGATCCACCTGCCCATGCACAAATGAGCCCTTTACATTGGCTGCCACCTGCTTTACACGCCGTCTAAGTGAAACATTCACGTTACACAACATATCTTCTCTTCAACTCAAAGCATTTTCTTTAAAGTCCGGCCATTTAGAGTGGCCAAATATTATCTAGGATTGATCTCCTTTAGGTGTACATTGTGTACTTATAAACTTTGGGTGATTTCTGTTAACTGTGTGCATAATGTTTCTGTAATCCTGCCTAACTGGAGAGCAATTTCTGTAAACTGAAGTTCTCGATTCCCATATCTCCAAAATGTAGGGCCATTTTAATGTGAGAGCGTGTTTAGGAGATATGTTGAGGAAGTCTCTGCTTACTGTTGCCACAGGAAACTACATTTTCTAGAAACACCTCGTTGCATTTTGGTCAATAATCTGTCAAGCTAATTATCCATTTTATGGACTAAGTGGGAATGAAGGTGAACTGGGGACAGCTGGGGAGAAAGACCACTGAGGCCGGCTCGAGTGGAAATGTAGAGTCATCTAACAGCCCAAACTGCTCTCACACGCACACACACACACACATCACCTGTGCTGTCAGCAGCAACACTGGACACAGTTGCAGCATGACAAACACACACAAACACAATCACGAGGGGGCGTCTGGAAACCGTTTTTAACTGAGTTGTGTAACTGATGTTTAAGACCAGCTTATTTAGACCTGGGGACATGGAAGGCCAACAGTAGGTGAGTTAATTTAGGTTTTTTTCTAAGTGCAAGAAAACAGAGAAGACACGTTTTAGCTTGCCTCACTCTATAAGAGGGCAGTTGTTAGATTTGTGTGTGTGTGTGTGTGTGTGTGTGTGTGTGTATGTGTATGTGTGTTTGGGGCTGTGTTGATCTAGGCTTGGGGAATGAAGGGTGAAAGATCAGTTGGTCTCGTAGGTAGAGAGCAGGGCAGCATCCACAGGCTCCATGCAGGAGGGGCAGGTGAAGGATCTCATCAGCCAGTCGTCTATACAGTCCATGTGGTAGATGTGCATACACGGCAGGAACCGGATGGGGTCCCCGTATACAAAGTCCAGCATACAGATCACGCATCTGAAAACACATGAAATAAAGAGCTCACATACACACCAGCTGATTTCGTGACACAAAACTAAAACTCGTGATTAATCGAAAAAATAACTGACAGGTGTGTTGAAAATGGAAATAATTGTTAGTTGCAGCACTGCAGTTAGGTGATTTTTTTAAAATCAGTTTTGCCAAATGAATGAAATCATCACAGCCTCCCATGTGTATACTCAATATAATTAATTTTAATGATACTGGAGCTGCAGCCAACAATTATTTCAATTATCAATGAATGAATCTTTTAATCTAGTGTATAAAATGTCTGAAAATATTACAAAAGTTACCACCAGCAATTCCCTGGGCCTGAGTTAACATTTAATTCAAAATAATATCAAACAGAAAATGGGAGCAAATCCTCACATTTAGAAGATAAAACCGGGCAATGTTTGGCATTTCTGCTTGATAACTGACTCTCAAGTCAAGTAAATTGTACTTACATAGCCTAAAACACTACAAATATGTACAAAACTGTCAATTCAGACAATTAATAGATTACCAAAATTCAGTTTGATTAATTGGCTTTTCTTCAGCACAAGTAAAATGAAACAAACCGTTAACTGGTGTCCGATGGCGCATATCATGCATCCTCCTTATGGGTTAAATCTTACTCACATTTAAAAGTATCACAACATGAATAGTGAGGTCAAGAGTACAACAAATACTCCGTCTTGGTAAACACTGCTCAGCTCTGATGGCTTGCAACCCTCCTCTATGTAAACATCACACGCAGAAATGCAAAATGCTCACTCTCTGATCTTCTTCTCTGAGCCGTCTTGGCCTCCATCATAAACACCCTTAGGGAGGTGCTGGATGAGGCCAATGCGCTGAGCTATGCGGATCTGTTCCTCCTCTGTCAGCTGGGTGGCCAGACGGGCCTGACTAGGCGTGGGATGGTACATGGGCATGTGAGCCTGCTCCTGGTAACAGAAAAGAGACTCCAACGTGAAACAAAAACAGCTTCCTGCTTTATCAGCTCACTTTGTCTGTACAGAGTGGTTTGGCTGGTCGGGCTCTGTGAGGGGATAAACTGACAAATAAAGCAGTGTGGACATCCTGACAGGCTCGTGGGATGAGTCTAAAACCTGTTTGTTTACTCAGTTATACTACTGACTACAATGGATCCAAGGCAGATTTATAGAAAGGCAACAGACATGGAAATGAATTGCCATGAATTACGAGTTATTACGTGAATTATTATCTAATACTAACAGGCATATTTTCATGAGCTCTACCTGCCGTATATTAACATTTAGGCTTTTAACTTCGATCACTCTTACACTCACTTGTCCTACGTGTGTCAGAAACACGCTATCTGAATCAGTAACGTGGAAGTTGTGTGCTAGCAGTCCTCACCTGGTACGGTGGAGGTGGCTCCAGGTCTGGATCTGTCCCGTCCCCGAAACTCGCCCTATCTGACTGGGAGTCATGAAGCAGAGAGATGTCGTCTGATGTCGGAGACTTGAGACAGTTGCCCATATCTCCGTGTCTCCAGTCCTGTCCTGCCCGACGTTAAAATCAGATCTTTGTTGCTCAAGTTGCTCTCGGTGGCTAATGTTAATTTTGTCTGATATCTCATAAACTATTAATTTGCAGCCCAACGACCCAGAACCAAAGATAGCATGAACATGATTATCAAACTTCTACATAAACGTCAAGTCTAATGTCCACATTAGTTTCTCTTCATGTTTACACGGACCTCCACCTGAAAAACAAAACAAAGAACTCCCTTTGCTAACGACAGCTAGCAGCCGAGCTAGCTACTTTTTCGCTAGCCAGCTGGGCGACTTCCTTGATAAGTATCGCTCATTCCTTTGAAAGAATCACAATTTCAAGAAAATAGTTACTTCAGCAGCAACTGTGGCTGAGACACTGAGCCGCCTGAGTGTTGGACTGTAGCGACATTTCCGCCTTTTAACTTCGCGAGTAACATTTAACAGTTTGCTCCCTTGCTAGCTTTTTTTCTTCAACCGGAGGACATGTTATCGGTCCGTTGGATATGACGTACGGGTGTAGCTCTGCATGTTGATTGGATGGTTTCTTTTACGTACCCCATGCGAGAGCCAAAGTCCCACCCCTTTCAATGATAGAAATGCAATATAAATAATTTAAAATAATAATAAAAAACAATGATAACTTATTCATATTTGATTGATTTGTTGATATATTAATTAATTTATAATATTATAACTGACAAACATTTATAATTGATAAATTATTCATTCCAATAAACAAACATTCATTCAAAATTATCAGCAAATGTTTATAAAAATGTGCCAGATGTTATCCAAACCAAATTTGAGCAAAACTTGGTTATTACCATACAAATTCTGTATATTCAAGACAGAAGACAGAAATCCTGCATAGCATATATCACAAATTTCCATTTCATACTTCTGTTTGTAATAATGAGGCAGAATCTCTTAACGTTTCTTTAGTTGTACTGATGACACACAGATTTTTAATATCACTATTAAAGACGCAAATCCCAATGCATGGCCTTTTGTGGTACAATAAAAAGTGCTTAGGGAACGGCACTGGGTGCTGTTTTTAAAAAAATCATAGTATTAATATATCAGAATATGTTGTTTATTATATCACATATTATATACTGTATCATAAATATAACTTGTTCCTTTTCCTTTCCTTCATGCTGCTGTAATCAGTGAATTAGACTCCCCTCAGAATCAGTTATATCTTATATGTGACCTTATATAATGTACATCCTACGTTTTTCTTTCACACTTTATTGATATTGACAGCTGTTGTAATGTTTGTTAAAATTAACCTCACTCATGTTTTCGTTAGTTGTAATGTCATTGCAAATGTTTTGTCAGATTTTTTTTTTTTTTTCATTTTTAACAATATTAGTGAAAATATAATCTGTCCATTCAAGAGGTTAAAGTGTCCTCACTGCGCAAGATTGATCACTCTAAACGTTATGATCTTGAAATGGTTTATTCACATTTTTTTCATTTTTAGTTAAGAATACACAGGTATGTTCACTGTTTCCCTTTTGTGCTAAACTCTTTAAACTGACATGAAGAGACTAGAGGTCTAATCAGGCACAGTAAGTGAAAACACCTGTGTGTGTTTGTGAATCATCGTTGTGAAGCACCTTCAATGAGAACGTGTCTACACAATTACATTTTATAATTGTATGGTTTTAAATGATTTCTTCCTTGCTTTTTAATTTTCAGATAACCTGTAGAAGTGTCTTTTATCTCTTTCGTTGGACACTTTTCTTAAAATAAATATGATGTGGACCCTTTCTAAGAAGGTCTGTTCCACTACTTTCTGTATCCACCAGTATGATCATATTACTGAATGAATAATACATACAGAAAGCTTTTGTTAATTCTGGTAATTTCTAATATATATATATATATTTATATTTATATCTACAAGTAAATCCATTATGAGACACTTGTTTTGACGTTTGTACAAAGATATTTAAAAAAGACATAACAGTGGCAACTTGGGGACACCTTTATTTGTATATACAGCTATTGTACACATAAAAACCCACAAAGTATTTGCATTCCAGGAACTTATGATACAAATCTCCATGTTTTTGGTTAAGTGAGTTTCACAGAATTGGCCTTCTTCAGGCAAATAAAACAAAAACACAAACCTTAAACCTTTACCTTTAAAGCTCATCAGCTGAGACTGTTTTTTTTTTCTCTAAATGTTACAAACAGCATAATTTCTCTGTACATTATTAGTAAGTAATAGAGTAATGTTAATTTGTGAAGCAAATGTGTCATGGTGTGTCTACAGTGTTTCTACAGTCATCGTCTGCAATGGTTCGTACAATATTCACGAGGAAGAAAAAGGTGGAAATAGATGAAAGATTGTTTTGTTTTCATATCAGTTCATAGTAAAATCACATGCCCAACAATTCTCACAATCAAATGTTGGATATAATTGTTGGAAAATTCTCATTTAAAAGGTGTAGACTTGAAAATAAAAATGAACATAACAGACTGTTTTGAAGGATAATTAAGAAATTTGAAAGATTTGAGGTGTGTAGGGGGCATGATTTAACAATAACGAGGAGTGAAATGACAAATAAGCATCTTTTCTATGTTATCCTATTACTGTAGTCATATCTGACAACTTATTATGTTCAATACCAAAAAGAAAAATGACGGGGAGAATCAGGCAGTTTTTTTCCCCTGCACATTCATTCATACTGTAAAAAAAATCCAGCATTATTGAGTGTTACTTATCAGTATCCACATTGTCTGGTAAAGTATCAGATCGCCTCTTCATGATGGCTTCCTGTATTGATCTGGTCTAATAGATGGCAATGGTGTGATGGTCACAACGTATTTACAAAACAATTACTTTATAAGAAAATGTAGTTACATATTCACACACCCCACAGATAAATACTGTTAAGAGCAACACTGAATCATTTAGAAACATCTTCAGAAATGAAAATATCTATTGACACAAATGACATAATTTGACCCATTCATTTATTTTCTGCATCCCGCAACTATTTGAGAAGTGTTATTACTCTCTATCATCAAGTACAAGTCAGGAAATAGACCTTATTTATTGTCAGTGTTCTGTGTGAATTGACAACTACAGTTTCAGGAAGTACTGTTCTTTCTGTTTTGTTTGTTTTGGGTTCACATTTTACCAAACATCCAGAGGGCTCATGGCCTCCAAGCACTGATGCAAAAAGAGTCACATTAACCTTGACTCTGCACAGTCGCACAGAGTCCTCTAACATCTCTCTGGGATTCCCCTTCCTCCATCATGCTGTGCCTCCTGTCCCTAGCACCTGTCGTCCTCCTCTGTGTCGCTGAGAGGATCGCAGCCCGCAGCAGAGGTTGTCTGCGCCAGGCGCTTCCGAAAATGTCCGTTGGGGACCTGCCAGCCAGTCCGCAAGCGCGGGCGGGCCGAGCTGATGGTGTTTGAGCGTCCCAGGCTGCAGGCCACGGCCGCCTCGAAGGTCAACGTTTCCATGGGACCGGAGGGGTCTGGGCTGTGGTCGCCCTCTTGGGAGGCCAGGAACGGCTCGGAGGGGTAGCGTCGAGGTGGGGATGGGTGTCTGCCTGCCTCGCTCCCCCTTTCTCCTGCGCTCCCCTCTTGGGTCTCCCAGGTGGGCTTGCCCCGCCTCACGGTCTCTGGGCTGCCTTGTTCATCCTCGTCTTCGCCGACAGAGGGGTGCGTGCGACACACGAGCGGGGAGTAGGAGATGTGAGGGCGAGAGCGGGTCGGGGTCTGGGATGAAGGTCGACGGCCACTGGGGGTGCTGGACTCTGAGGTGGAGGGCACCGGACTGTCCGAGCTGTTGCCCTGTAGACGTGTATAAAGAAAGAAATGGAACAATCAACGGTGTCATGGATCGTCTTTTGTAGGACAAATGGAAAACTGAAACATGTCATAATCTAACGTGTAAAATCAGAAGAGTGCTCCTTTAATTTGCTAAGCTAGTACTTTTAGGATCAAATTGAAGTATAAAGTCGAACTAGAACAAGTACTCTTAACAAGTGCTGTGCTGCAAAACATTATTCTTGACATACATCAGACTGAGCACCTTTTTCTCCAATTTATCCACACATCAATTCCTTATTCTTTTCTTTTTACATTTCTTAGTTTGTTGTGAGCTGCACATTTCAGTATTATTGTATATAATGATAATATGTTGCTTTTGTTGTCTTTTAATTCTGTTGTCCACATAAATGCTTCCCAGCAAATTGTAATGTAAAGCTATCAAGGAGCTACAAGGGCCTTTTGTTCATTGTGATGTATAATGCATAATGAATGTGAGATATATTGATATCAGAAAAGAACTCTTATTCATGTCTTATAATAAAACAATGCAAAGAGTCTAACTGACATGCAAAAAAAAATCTAGTTATAGGGGAAATTTGCGGATTCACTTTGACAGACTTTACAGTTTTTCTTGATCAAAGCCTTGTTAATTTGTGACCCTGCTTTGTTGCCGTGCAAGTCCTTGAATCAGTTAACTGGACAGAGTTTTTCCATCCTACCTGTTTATCTTGGGGGTGAGCTCTCTCTGCACTAGAGGATCGCGAGGGCTGCAAGCTTCTTTCCTCTGAGTTACAGCGAGATGTGTCTGGAGAGAGGAGGTGACAGCGCTCCTTAGACCGGCCACGCTCCCTGTCGCCCTGCTGCCAGTGTTCAGACCGAGAAACTAGAGAGAACACATCCAGGAGAGGAGGCAAAGTAAAATGTGATTCATATTTGCAAATGTTAACAAAAATATCAACCTTTCATGCACACAAACTGATATGATAATAAGAGGTGAGCAAGACCAACCAGCAGCCTTGTAGCTTTTGTGACGAGGTCGATAAACTCGCTCGGGACTTTTTTCCTCCTGCCAAAGACCGTTCACCCGCTGATCCGCAACGGTGGAGGCTGAACGCTTCATGGAGCCACTCGCAACCTCCGCCTGCTTTTCATGTGAAAACATGCACAAACAGAACAGACAGACGTGCAAGCGCAAGGCACACACACAGAGAAGATTAAACGTACAGTCATTACAGTCAGATTATTTCATTCAGAAACAAGCGGACCATTGCAGAGAGTTTAAAAAAAAAGTCATGCTTTAGTCAGTGCAAAAACAAACAAACAAAAAAAACGGCATCCTCATAGACTTGTTAGGTTTAGTTTCCTCTATTCTGGAGATAAAAGAGAGCAAGGTAAGAAGGCAAGACCTCAGCATTCAAACATCCCATTTTAACAATTCTTTGAGCCTTAATCAGACTCCCAGAAGAACAAAATCAAGCCAAAACTCTACTGCTTTAAACTTCTCCGCATCTCGTGCATGTAAGGAACAAGGCACTTTGGCATTACAGCCCATGCAGCCACTGACGTCCTCAAGGTCCAGCACAGAGGCCGTGTCGTGGAAGATGAGTGTACCTGTGACTCTACAGCCAGACGGGGCATGGAAGAGGCCCGCACACACAGGCCCCTCCCTAGCGGAAGCTCCAGTGGGGCTTCAATCCCCCTACTGCACTCGCCCACCTAAGTGAGTACAGAAACAAGAGAGGAGGGCAAGGAGAGACAGAGCACCAATCAGGCTCGTCCCCGCCAGGACTGCCTCTATATAGATATATACAGAGGTCCAGTTCAGGTGAGAGGAGGGCAGACAAGCCATTTCATCACTGAGGGTCATCTATCATAGCCATCACCATCGCCATCCAATCAGAAGCCATTCCAGCCAAAAACGGACAGAAGAACAACTAGCAACAGGAAAACTGACTTCAAGGAGGAGATAGAAACAGTGTGAGGTTGAATAAGAGGAGCAAAGTGTGAAGAAGAAGAGCGAGAGTAGACGAGAAACACAACAGTTCACAGGGAAAGATGGAATCCATATTTCAGCTTGGAGGTACATTCAATCATGCACGTTCAGGGCTCAGCAAACAGAGCCACACATCTGTCTGGGGCCCGAACACATTCCTCTGCAAGAACAAACACTAACATGTGGGTACTTCGGAATAATTTCAGATCATTCCCCTGGCAGGCGACGTACACCAGTAAAACCAGACAGTATAGACACAGCTAGACATCAACAGTTTGACAATCTGTCTTTGCTATTCCAACCATCTGCAGGACTAAAAGACAGGAGCACAGAGAGCAGCGGTGCCGTGCTCTGCAAGGCACTGAGAAAAATCACAGCAACGTCATCCGTTAAAGCATGTTCACGCCGTTTTTCTGTGGGGTTACACACTTCAATACGAGCTTGGAAAGTGGGAATCTGTGCTCTAAAGACAGTGGTTCCAAACCTAGGGGATCACATGGTAACTCTAAAGGGCAACACACATCAGCGGCACGTTGTTTTCACCAGCAGGCTCGACACACCCGCTGGCCACGGCTCTGTGTTGGATGATTTTCTTAAAATATTTTGGAGAAAAGGGAGGATGTTTGGTGTGTTTTATCAGAGGGTAGGATTTTAGTGATAATGTCTCTGCGTGTGTGACATTGGCTAACTAACGCCGGGTGCAAGCTGCACTTCATATCTGAAGTGGACTCATTCACCACTGAGCCCTCATCCACAGCAGCCTACTATTATCCTGCATCGGGGCTGGATACTTAACCATGATGGATCGGCTGAGATCATGTTTTTGTTGCACTGAATGTGTTTTTATACTGATGGTCTGTCTACCACAGCATTATGTAGTGTGTGTTTATGTGTGTGTGTGTCACTGAGAAAGAGACGGAGGGATATTTTTGACACTGAAACGTGGCTTCAGGCTGTCGTCTGTCGTCACAGTTTGATTTTCTAATTGCAGAGGCTGGTCCTCGACTCAGCTGGTACTTAAAAAAACAGTAATCAGTAACAATGACTTGTAAAATCTGAGTAACCAGCTCATCCCTTCTCTATACTATGGCAGCTTCTTCCATCTGTGTGATGCACCGAGAGGCTGTCAACTGACGTGAGGCCGCAGATGTGTGTTGGACTTTAGGGGTTGTGAAATGAACGTGAGATATTTTCTGAATTTGACCCCTGGAAATGATTCAAAAAACAATCTGAGAAGGAAAAAAATGCTGTTTCATTTAACTGGTCACAACACGAGCACAACCTGTGACGATTCAACAGCGCTTCATCACAAGTTATAAAAGGTTATGAACCACTGCTGTCAGGCATGGCTGTGGTATTGATGGCCGCATGCTCGTGTTGGTCCTGTTTTCTCACCGGATTCTGCTGTTCAGTAGCTTCAGCGTCGGAGCTGATGGGCTGCAGGAATAGCTCCTGGGGTGAGATGGGGCTCAAAGCCACAAAGCCTCCTCTGGTCCTGTGTTGGGACAGAAAGAAGTCAACAAACGTGAACAGAGAGCACAAATACAACAAATCTGCACATGTGCACAGACTCACAGGGCCGAGCCAGCGCTGTGGGCCATCATCGGCAGCGTCTGGGTGTTGGACAGAATGTCTTCGGGGAGCGTGGAGGCGTCCAGACGCTTGAACATTAAGTTACTCTTCTGAGATGAGAGAAATAAAAACATAAGAAGCCAAACACAGGTCGAGGGCTTCCTTTCAGTTTCATTTTCATGTCGTTCAGGCCACATTTAAGAAGTGACTTCGGTGCACTTCCACTTCCACTTCCTGCATGTGCATCATTCTATATCATGCCTATTATCTCTACCGATTTTAGAGGTTATTCTTCTTGTTTCTTCATGTAATTAATCAAACTATGCCTTAAAAGTGAAACATAACACTGTCAGATGAAGTTATACCAGATCCTGTCATGTGAGGATGGACATGGCTTTCCTGGACAGAAAGAAATCATGTGTCATTTATCATACATCTCTCTCAGCATGCAGAGCTGACCTGAGCTTCAAGTTGTTGCCGGAGCTTCTTGGCTTTGTTCTGCTTGAAATAGTCCATGATCATCATGGAGGCGTAGATCTTCCCCACTGTCATGTCTGTATCTGTGAGGGCAGACGCGCTACATTAGCTGTGACTGCTTGTCTCTCAGTATTACATTCAGTATTTCCTCCATAGTTAAGAGTCAGACCTTTGTTGATAGGTACCAGTAGGTCCAAGGTCTTCTGGGGCAGATAGGGCCAAATGATACTGATTTCTTTTTGCAGTTCACTGTCCAGACCGATGCGGTCCTCACCACCTGTGACAAACATCCACATTCAGCCACTTTGACAAACAGGATGTGCGTATCACAATCATCACAGGCTTATCAGTGACCTCTTGCTATTTTGATGTCCAGAGCTGTGCGGATGAGTGACATCAGGGTGGAGGTGAAGTGGACGGTCATGTCTTCATCCACAGGCATGTTCATCAACACCAACCTCTGAGAGACAACAAGGAGAAGACAGGAGGAGATTCATTCATCAAAATGAGTCACTGAAATGGTCTGTCAGTACTTTCACATTTAAGCTCGTACTACATCAAAAAAACATAAACATCACTCATTAAGTTCATCTGGTCCAATTATTGGGTCTCTGTGCATTTTCTTAAATGGAATAATTGATGAACAACATTTGATTGAAATGATTCTCCAGAGATTTCCACAGTTTGACTCCACACACTCACACGCACATCTGCTTTAATGTAGTTCAAGCAAACTGAGCTTTAAAATGAAATTCCCTTCTGCGATCAACATCAGCTGATCTTCACTCAAACGACTTCTGCACATTTTCTAGCATTAATTTGCTTTTGGCTTCAAACAGACCTGACAAAGTTTTGAATTCAACTAAATGGTTCAGTTTTATTAGCCATGACTTGATAAAAAGCCTGCTGGTTGCCTTGAAGCCACCATCTATCATTTGCATTGTTCTTTTCTGTAGTAAATATAATAGATTTCTATTATAGACACAGGATTTGACCTGACTTTTCGACTCATCTAAACCTTGTGTGTTTAGAAAAAAGTGAGAAAGTTTTCAGTACCTTATAGGCGATCTTAGCAGGACATTTTTTGCCCAGGCCCAGAGGTGGAGACATGTGTGTTAACATCTCATACATGGCCGTGTAGTGAATACGACCACTTCAGAGGCAAAAAAAAAAAAGGGGTGATAAATGAAAGGAGAGAAACAGAAGCAGAAGGAGGAGAGGTTAATGAAGTAAAACTCAGATCTGATGCAGATGAACACAAACAGCGAGCTCTCCTTTCAAGGTCTTCTACTTCTTATGCGAGATTTGAAATTTTTTTCTTCTTCTTGCAAGAAAAAGTTGCCTTTTGCTCGTGAACTCTAGATGATCTTTTGGATTTGAATTTCATCAACTTGTGCTGAACCAGACAGCTCACTGCAGTGTAGTAACATTTCACACTCTTTGACGGCCCCCTGCTGGATAAAGCGGGACATGAATGTTGATCAGGTCTGCTTGAAACTGCAAAAAAAAAAAAAAAAAAAAAAATGGAGCAGCAATAAGATCTCACCATGCCAGACGATCATACTCCCCCCAGATGCGAACAAACTCGTCCAGGTGATGGGGACCCAGGATGGAAGAGTCTCTTGTCAGGTACTCAAAGTTATCCATGATCACAGCCACAAACAGATTTAGCATCTAAAAGGGACATGAGAAGAAAACTGATGTGCAAGACAGCAGAAAAACAGACAAATACATGAAGAGAATGTAACTTTGTTTGAGTCCTGACCAGGAAGGAGCTGAAGAAGATGAATGAGACAAAGTAGCAGTAAGCAAAGTCCGTCCCACAGCCCCC
The DNA here is from genome assembly GCF_051107435.1 of Chaetodon auriga. Lineage (NCBI taxonomy): Eukaryota > Metazoa > Chordata > Actinopteri > Chaetodontiformes > Chaetodontidae > Chaetodon > Chaetodon auriga. The sequence goes on from NC_135085.1 coordinate 16,319,063, forward strand.
CTCGTGGTCCGGGGACATGGTGAGGGGGGCGATGGACGGGTCTGGTTCACACTCCTGACCCGACAGACACGAAAGCATAATCTCCTGCCAGGACTCCCCTGTCGCACTCCTGATGGTTTAAACACACACAAACAGCCAGCTGATGTCAAACTAAGATCCATTTGGCAAGAAGTCCAGAGCTGAAAGAGGGCTACAGGTGACTAAGGTTTTTAACCAATAGATATCACTATGTTGATTACTTTCCTTAAGAAAAGGACCTGCACTCTGTGTAGATTTAAAGAGCAAAAACACAATGATTCTTATCTTTAGGTGATGATACACTAATGAAAACATACTCACCAATATTCTATTAATTTCTGCCATATTCTGCCAATAGAGCCACCTTAATCTTACACCCTGAACTTTTAAGACAATTTTCTTTGGTGTTAAAAATTTTATGAAATTGATTGTTTGAAAATGCAAATGATGCATTATTTATCAAATATGTACTCATTTGCATGTATGTTCAGACTGGAACTCTGAACAAAAAAAAAAAACACCCAAGTGTTTTTCTTTTAAGTTTTCTTTCCAATAAAAAACCCCAAATTTCAAAATTGACCAGTACCTGAAAAATTACTTTTCCACCTGCAGTGTTCCCCCTTAATTCAAATGAAATTGAAGGCATCAAGCTTGGAGGATATTTCTTGATAAGCTCACCTGAAGAGCAGCATCAGCGCACTGAAGAAGTTCTTAAAATTGTTGTGTTGATTGATGTGACTCTCGTCGTTCAGCTTGATGTTTCCGAACACCTGCAGAAAACAGGTAGCTTCAGTAAAATAATGACCTTTTGTTCACTTCAGTGGATCCCCACTTGCTTCTGCCATAGCAGTTGTGATCTTCATGAGGTGCACACGTTCAAAAAATGTCAAACATCAGAAACAGATGTGTTCTTTAGCCCATGTAGTAATGTCCTTTATACAGTCATGTGTTCACAAAGTGGTGAACCTCGCTCCATCCTTGCTTGTGAACGACTGAGCCTTTCCAGGATGCCCCTGTCATACCCAATCATGATACTATCACCTGTGTACATGTATGCTTTAAAAGTTGTTAAAGAGATCTGTTACGTCATTTGTCATAAACGATTGAAACGATACCTGCATTCCAATTATGGCGTAAATGAAGAAAAGCATAGCAATCAGAAGACAGACGTAAGGAAGAGCCTGTTGGAGAGGAGACAGCAAAGACAAATGATTAAAACCTGTCAAAGGAATCAAAATGATGAGAAAGATGATTTTCAAAATGTCCAACCTTAAAAGACTGCACAAAGGTCCACAGCAGAATGCGGATGGTGTAACCCTGTCTGAGCAGCTTGATCAACCTGGCCGCTCGGAAAAGCTTCAGGAAACTCATGTTGATGGTGTTCACCGACTGGGACAAACACACAAATGGTTGGCGAGAGGGTGACACAAGAGGGAGGGAGGGAGGGTGAGAGTGTCAGACAGACGGGAGAGACAGGATGTAAAACACAGATGGCGAAAATCATCACAACATGACTTAAGTTGTGTCTAGAGGCAAGGATCGTAACACACGAGGAAACTTGGAAAGAGAGAATGCTGAGTTTGAAGCTGCCTATTTGTGTCTTTCTTGTTGAGGGTCGCAACATTGTGAAAACGGATGGTGTCTTGGCAGTAACTTACCTGTAAATCCACAATTATCTCCGTGATGCTGCCAAGAACGGTGATGAAGTCAAAAATATTCCAAGTATCTCGAAAGTAGTTCTGCGGCAAAAGAAAACGTTGTAAGTCATTTGACTGAACATAGACGAACGCTTCTTGGTAGAGGTGACACGAACTGACTGATTTCTATCTCCTTGTGTTTGATACTCACCACAAAACCAAATGCCATGATCTTGAGTATACACTCCAGAGAGAAGAGGACGGTGAAGGCTGTGTTGAGGTGTTTCAGGACTGTGTCGTAGGCTGTTGGGGCTGAATAGTACTGAAGGAAAAGAGAACAGGTCATTTAAAACAACACCACTGTTACTGATCACTTTGAGTTTATTGATTATGTTTAGGTAGACTGCTTCTACACACACATATTAGAAGCAGGTGTCAGTGAATAGACTTGAAACTTGCTTGTGATTGATAATCACACTGAACATTTCATGACTTTTATTCATATTTCTGTCAACATCTAATTGTGGCCATACAGTGCAGCAATTTAAGGAGTAACAAACTCTCACGATGGTGCGTTAAGGTGCTCGTTGGACATTCCAATGGTTGTGATTTGTGAGAAAAAGCATGATATTTGGTATGAAGTCCAGTGTCAATCAAACCTCTGACAAACAATACACAAACAAGATTATTGTGAAATGAGTTGTGGGAATTTTGTGGATTCTCTGATCACAGATTTTTTTTAAGTGCCGGCTCTCGGGAAGGAAAGCTACAGCTCATCGCAACTTAAATTTGTGTAGCTTTCACCATAATTTGCATCGAGTATGATAAAATTATGTTAGCAAAAAAAACCTAAAGTTCACCCAAAATGTTGCTCATAGTTCCTCACTGAGCAGGAAAAACAATGAGTGTGAAAACTACAGTACACACAGCACAAAAAAGTTGAACCAAGGTAGACTAAAGGTTTATTGTCGTGGATTACTTATTCAATTACTCAAGCACTCGAATATGCAACCATGACAAACACAAGGCCCTTAAGTATCTACTGTTCCACCACTGTTGCATAAATCCTGGTCTACCTTCATCATGAGGACCACCGTGTTGAGAGCAATCATGACGAGCACCGTGTACTCAAAAGAGGGCGATGCCACAAAGTGCCACAGTCTGTACTGGAAGGTCTGCCTGTTCTGGGGCATGTAGCGGGTCATCGGCTTGGCGCTGATGGCGAAGTCGATGCAAGCTCTCTGATGGAGAGAAATTCGACAAAACAGACACACAGAGCTGAAGAGCTTTAAACACACGAACATGTGTGCGAACGTTATCCACATTTCAGCGCCCCGCACCTCGTTCTTCTCCAGACTGCACTCCTGAATCATCTTGTCGCCCTGCTCCTGGAAGGTGATGATGATGAGAGCCACAAAGATGTTGACGAAGAAGAACGGGAAGACCACAAAGTAGACCACGTAGAAAACGGACATCTCCATCCGGTTCCCTCGACTCGGCCCCATGTTCTCCTCCGTAACATCGGTAGAGTGCTGCAGGACCCTAGCAGGACAAACAGAGGGGAAAATGCAGAGGTCACTTATCTTTTTCAACCAATTAAGGACAAAATTACTTACATTTTTATCCCTGAAACTACATTTTTTTTTTTTTGAAGAGGGAAAACCGTGAAAAAGGACTTACTGAGGCCATCCCTCTCCAGTCGAGACGGTGAAGAGTGTGAGGAGGGCCCAGCAGACGTTGTCGTAGTGAAACTCGTGTCTCCTCCACTCTCTCCTCTTCACCTCCTTTTTGTCTCTGCTGTAGTCAATGTAGTAGCCTCTGTAGGGAACAGAGCAGCCCAGAGGTCATTGACTCACTTAATTCACTGACTGAACCAGCAGTTTTAATGAAGAGGAAGATATTACCCTAACCCATTTACTATTAACTGGTGAATCATCTGCAGCCAATTACAGGCCATCTGCTGCTACTGTATATGAAGACTGAGGAGCTGCTGCTTACACTCAGTCTCTGTGTCATGAGCGAGGATTTTTCCAAGGCTCACTTACTTACATCAGAAAGGTCAGAAACGCTGAGGTTACATTTGTTAAATCTACTTATTTGTTAGTTATACTGAGTTGAATTTCTAGACACAAAAGAGAAACGTCATTTTGTTTCCTTTTCTCCTGTGTTTTAGTTCAATTCACAAGCTAGCCAGCAGTACGTAGAGTGATTAAAATTTTACGAGCTGCAACATTAAAGTGACAAACACATTAATGCGTCATTAATTATAATCCAGTAATATAATAGAAATGATTCTGACATAGACCATTCTGCATAATGAGTACTTTAATTTTAGATCTTTAAGTATATTTTTAATGCAAACACTTTTTTTCTTTCACTCAAGAGAATTTTGGATGCAGGACTTTTACTTGCAACAGGATATTTCTACACTGTGGTTCTGCTACTTTTACTGAAGTAAAAGATTTGAGTACCTCCTCCACCACCGGTTTAGATATACTATCCACTTACTGGCATTCCTTCTCTGAATTCATGGAGCTGTCAGTGCAGTAGAAGAACTTCCCCTTGAAGAGCTGCACCGCAATGACAGCGAAGATGAACATGAAGAGCTGGTACACAATGAGGATGTTGAAGACGTTCTTCAGAGATGTGACCACACAGTCAAAAACAGCCTGCAGAGACGACAGAGGGGGCGGCAAAGTAAGCACGATCTGTCACGGATCTGTGAAATAACACCAAAAAACCAAAACACTGGAGACTGTTTGCAGATGTTTAAATCGTACCTTGAGTTTAGGAAGCCTCTTGATGGTTTTAAGAGGTCGCAGAACTCTCAAAACTCTGAGGGACTTTATTGTCTTGATGTCTCGGCCTTTGTTGTTTCTGTTGACATTGAAATACAGTACTTAGGCACGTAGCTGTGCGCTCAAACTAACGCAAAAGGACATGTGACAAAGACACATTTAAAACAGTAAAAAAGGAATAACACAGTAAAAGCAACACAAAGTCAACACAAGGGCATAACAAAAAAACACACAGAAACACAGAACGTCACCTTGACTGTGTTTGTACGGAGCCCAGCAGGTGTCACGAGCAAAAATGTTGATCATTTGTGCAATTTTCACCCTTGAATTGTGTATTTGTAAGCACAAAATGGTAATAAATTTATAATTGGTGTCCTCAAATCATGAACTTAAACCGTAACATTACTTAACTCCATCACATTAGGCTGTAATAGCATTCAGTTTTTATTGGTTAAATATTATAGAAGTTGTTTTTGAGGCAACGCTGCCCTAAACTGACCAAATTTTACATTGAATTATAGCATTCAGAAATGTTACCCCGATACCTGTCGGACTCCGACTTGGTGGACTATGGTGAGATTTCAAAGACACAATGAAAAAACATAAACACATGGAATGCAAAAAGGAAAACACACACACATGAAAATAAAAGAAATATATGAGAAGCATATGGGAGACGTTTACATTTAGTGTGACAGAAATTTTTACCCCATCACATTCCTGGTAGCCCCAACAGTGACAAAATCCACAGGAACAACAGAGAAAAATTGAGGCATAAAGAGAGATACACCGTGAGCAAAGCTCCGAGGATCACAGCTATAGTCACAACAGAGAAATCAACATACAGTACAGTCCTCTACAGTACAACAATAGGCACAAAAGGTTTGCTAAGTTAATCTGTCACACTCATGCTGCGAACGACAACAGAAAGGAATACTGTAGAGGTTTTTTAGCATCAGTCAGGACACACTCCAATCAGGGGTGTAACCCTGAATTATGCAAAAATCCGTGTTTTCCTCTTGTTGTCGGACCACGTTGACAGTGAAATCTGAGTTACACACTGCACAGGACCATGCATGCCTCCATACAGGCAGTTTTTGTGCTGCCCCTTTGTCAATGAAGCAATTTTGCAAAAAGCGACTTTGAGGGAAGGTCTTTTATAACAATACTGTATGCTCAGAAAACGATTTGCTGCAGTGAGTCAGTCATTAGTCATCGACAAGCAGCAATATATAGTGACTCACGTTAGAGCAAAGGCAATGAGAGCTCCCACCACCACGATGAAGTCCAGGATGTTCCACATGTCTCGGAAATAAGAGCCATCGTGCAGAATGAGACCCTGGTCTATCATCTGGAGGACAAACACACGCCCACACGGACACGTAAAATACACACGGGGACCAAAACACCTCTGAGTGCGTCTCGAGCAAGTTGAATTCTTTCAAAGTGTGATGCGATGCTGTCGAGGTGGAGAAAATGTATGTTTCGGTCACGTACCTTGATGATCATTTCAAAGGTGAACACCCCAGTGAAGACATAATCAAAATAACGGAGGACCTGGATAATTTACAAAACATAAAAAATACAAATACAAAATTATTTATGAAAAAAGACGGAGGGTGCATACTGTGCGTCTTCAATCCTTATTACAGTCCAACGGCAGACTAAAAAAATCATCCATATTAAGTATGCATTGTGCCTGGTTTTAGTAGAGCTGATTAACAATTAGTCGATTACTTGAAAAGCAAGAAAATTAGTTTCCAACCATTTTGATCAATTGATCAATTAATTCACTTTCCATGCAAAATTGTCAAACATTTGCTGCTTCCACCTTCTTAAATGGAAGGATTTGCTGCTTTACTTTGTCACTTATGATACTAAATGAAGAATCTTTGGGTTTTATAGACTAAACGATTCATTGTGAAAGCAATCAGCAGATTAGTTGATAATGAGAGTAAGTGTTAGTTGCATCCCTTGGTCTGAGTATATTTTCTTTTGTCATTTCCCAGCGTAAACACAGAACAGACTCAGACCTTGCCATGAAAATTAGTATGTAGTATGGATCTGGGACAGTGAGTGCATAAAATTCCTTGGTCCAAAAACACCTTGGTCCCATCCCCGTCAGAGGAAATGAATCTGCAATCCTCTGGCTGGCCTGCTTCTCAAACCTTACTGTAAGATCGTGACTGCCTTTAAATAAACCTTTGTAGGATGAATCAGTGTGTTTCCTAGCAGTGTCATTTTATTGAAATATTCAAGGATGCCACAAGAAACAGATTCCTCTGTCTAGCTGCGGATCCCTTGAATCACTTGGTGCTGTAACAAGTCCTTGGTGTCCAGAAATACCTTAAAGGAGTACTCCAGTTATTTAGCATCACATGTCACCAAGCTGCAGGACAAGGTATGTGCTTTGAAACCAGACATGTCAGTGTTTTGCCGCCCTCTATGGTAAAATTTACAGCCTGTTTCCACGTCTGACCACTCCCAGGATTACTGTTGAGTGTGGTCAGAAAGGTGCACCTGTAACCACACCCAACAGTGATGTCACCTTTAGTCCACAGTCTCCATCAGTGTAGCAGGGTGAGTCGTTAAGCCACTGGATGTCAGCAGAGACAAGATTTTCAGGGAGTGTTAAGCTACTCTTTAAGTTCCTCTGTTGTCCTTCAACAGCAGCACAGTGACCAAAAGATATTTTTGGATTTGGATCATTACTTCAAACAGGGACTGATGTTCAATCAGAGTCTGTGATGATGGTGGAAAAAAGCTATCCCAAAGACAGTAAATGACTGATAACTATTCAAAAAAGACCTGAACCGTACCAAAATAAAAATGTTGGTTCTTTCCTTCATTATCATCATCTACCGTTGTTGCTTAAAAGTATTGGCATCCAAAGTACGTGTACCGCCAAACTACACAACTGAAGCACCTCGGTACAATTATGTAATGTAAACTTGTTATGTTTTCACATGAAACTGCAGTTCACTGTTTAATGCTTCATGTTCACAAACTCAGAGTCCTGCTGCATGTTGAGCTCCGTTAGCTGTTAGAGCTTTTAGCTTTATTAGCTCCGTTAGCTTTAAGCTATTAGCTCCATCAGTTGTTAGCTCTGTTGGTCATATTAGCTGCGTTAGCCAAACACAGCACAGGACTCTGCTGCCCACTGGCCGCTAACGGCAAACTAGCTCTTTTCTTGCTGTCAACGTGGATTTGTTCATAATGTACCATTATCTGGGAAATGCGGTGCATTCGCCATTGACAGTGAATTGACGGTGTTTTTTAATCCGTCATATTTATGTAGGTCTGCGCTGAGTAGCCAGCCAGTGATGCTAACTATAGCAATAGCATGAGAGGACGCGCTCGGGTTAGTCTCGAGGCCTGGTACATACATAGTGTAAAACATTTCAAATGTGACTTCGTGGATCTCCACTCTGTCTGTCTCTCACTCTAAAGCCAAACACAGTGTTGATTTTAGTAGTTTGTGCTTATTTGGCCACTCTTGACACTTTCCATGATACTGAGTCTTGGAAAGCTGTGAAAAACAAACTGCACAGCTATTTCCCAGGCAAAGCTGCTGATTCTCACCTTGTATGTGCGTGAGACCAAATGTGTCATGACACATTGTTGCTGACAGTGTTATGTCAACTTGAGATCAAACAGTAAACCTGAAAGCTAAAATTTCACCAGGAGAATTTTACAATGGGCAAGTTCATGTTTGTCATTGTTTGAGTCTTTTGGAAATAATTGCTTCCTTGAGGATAAATGTCTGTAAAAGATCTAAACTGGCAGGCATACGAACTCATTGTTGTAACTTTAACACTGGCCTGTGGTCAGTATTAAAACCATCAGACTGCTCTGGTGTCAATGACTGATAGTAAACCTGTGGCTCACTTAGATAAATTCAAGTCTGCTGAACAAATTAGATGACATTTCAGACATCCGCTTCTTCTTTAAGGCGTCAGTCAGACATTCACACCCACTTCATGCAGCGATTAGCCCGCTGTGTGCAGAATGTCAGCAGTATTTGTGAGGATGTTGTCCTTGTCTCTCTCTCATCCTCTGTGTGTTTGTGTCTTTTCTTCTGACTGTATAAATGGTGTGCTTGAGCTTTGCCTCTTGTGTGTTTAGTCTGTGCAGTCTGTCCTCTTTCCAGGTATCATTGGTGGAGAGGGGGTCATGTGGATCAGGTCTGTTTGGCGACACATGAAATTGCTCAATGTCCTCTCGCATCCACAGTCTTCATATATGTTTACAATGTATGTCTACAACCATTTTGTTATCCTGATTGTCCACACTATACTTCCATGTTAAAGTCTTTTTGGAGGAAGGTTAGGCTATATACTGTACTATATAGCTTCCTGTGGCCTTCAGTCTAACAGTTCTTTAACTCACCTACAATGCACTCCAGTATGATCTTTTTGCAGCTGGTAAAGGGTTTCTGCTTACTGTGACATCATATAGACACTTCTAAGAGAGATGTATTTCGATCTGACCTTGTTTCTTTCAGAATTGGTGCACACTGGGTCCTCAGCAGCCAGCGCAATGCTGCTCGCCACGATCACGAGGAGGATGGTCATCTCAAAGTAGCGCAGAGTGACCACGTAGTGACAGATCCTCCTGATGCTGCGGACAAAGGAAGAGGGAGATGTTGATTGTGATGGTTGATGAAAGAGCACAGACAAATAGCCCAAAAAGCAAATACTGCACTGATAATCAGTGATTTAGTGGATTTATAGACTCTTACGGGTTGGAGGCCTTGAAGATGAACATGCTGTCTGGAGCAACACGTTTGGGGGGAGGTGGAGCTTCCTCCTCCGTGTCCTCGTCTCTTTCGTCAGAGTTGTATGCCTCCAACTCTTTATTGTTCACTAAAACCCAGACACAAGTGCAAGAGAAGAGAATAAAATGTTTAAGCTGTATATGAGCAGCTACAGCTAAGAAAGAACAATGTCGGTCACTGGCACAATGGATTCATCAGAAAAAGACTGGAAGAGTGGCACTCTTATCAAATGTCAGAAACACCCACACAAGGTGATCCAGAGTGATACTGACGCTAAATGCCACTCTATGATGCACAGTAAAAGAGTGTGACTGCAGTGAGAAGTGGTCACAGTGGTACCTGTCATAGGTGTGAGCTCCAGCAGCGGCTGTGCAGACATTTCAATCGACACGCTTCCCTCCAGGTTGGACTTGTTACGTTTGAGGGAGACGGGGCGGCTGTCAGACTCCATGGCCCTCACAGTGAACTCTGTGGCCTCTAAGGCCGGCTCCACTGGGATGTTTTGACACAGGGACTCATATTGGTCTGCGTGGCCGCCACCACCCTGCTCGGACCAGGTACAGTCCAGCAGCTGTTTACACTGAGGAGGATCGGGAATGTCGCCACCAGACATGGTTCTGAAATGGGGGTGAAAACATGGAAACTGAGCAAAATATCAAGTATATTCAACTCTTTTCTCATTGTATAATTATCTGATAAATAACGATTTCTTCTGAAAAGTTACTAGATATTTGAGAGAGGATCCTCTCCATTTTTTTAGCAGCATGGCTTTATAGATGGAAATATCATTCAGTCAGCTTTACCTTCTGCAGTCTTCTCCAACTTCTGCGTATGGGTTGATGATGCATGTTCCACAGTCATCTTGGGCTGACTCTCCTTCTCCCTCTGCTTTCTCTTTCTCCTCTCTTTCCTCCTTCTCCTCCCTCTCGTCCAGTATCTTCCTCTCCTGGCTGAGCGACCGTCTGACTTGCGGCACCTCGTGTGGTGACTGGGCACAGTCCAGACTCTTGGCTTCAGGGCGAGCTTCCCGGTGACGGTGCCGTCTGTGCCGTGCCCCTTCCTCCGGCCCCTGGCTGGGTCTGAATTTACGTGCCATCCTGTGCCTGCCCCCGCCTGTGGTCCGGTGGTTAGCTCCTCCTGTTTTCTCCTCGCTCAGGTTGACCAGAGGTTCAGCCTCCGGAGGTTCAGGGATTGGGATGGAGATGGACATGGGGGGCTCCGGGAGGGGCATCCCCACAGACATGGGAGACTCAGGCAGGTGAGCCGGGCTGGCCTCCGGGGAGAGGGTGGTGGCGTGGTGGGTGGTGGTGGGAGTTTCGATGGTGTCCTCCGTAGGGCTGCCAAACAGCTCTTCTCTGCTTGCCATCTGGCGACGTTTGCGTAGCTGGTTGGCTCTCTGCTCCCACACTGACATGTTAACCTTTCTTCTCCTCTCTCGGCGGTTGGAGAAGGCGCTGGAGCCATTGAGGGGCTGCTCATCTGCGGCCCCTGTTGCACCCTCGGCCTCCTCTGGGAAGTTTGGCCGGCCTCGGTGGATGGCTCGTTTCCTGTATAGGTAGGGTCGTCTCCTCCCACTAAGGACCACAATATATTTCATATCAATACAGGGCAGCAACAGGCTCAGATGTAAGGAATTGGTGACAAGAAACATCAAGACTATTGTCAATTTAGCAAACCAGTTATATAAAACAATATTTAAAAAAATAAATAAATAAAAGTTGCAAGAAAAGGACAGACCTTTTCTGTGAATTTACAATGTCAGTTGATTAGTAACACAAAAAGTTACCCATGATAAAAATGTGCAAATACATCCAAAAACTAAAAAAAAAAAAAAAAAATGAAACTACCTGAGAGGACAGATCAAAAGAAAAAGAGAAAAACAAAAACCACAAGAACAAAAAAGAGGTAAAGTGCAGGATTTAAGTACAAACATAGTGTAACATCTAGAAAATAATCTCAATAACTGAGTAGGAAAACTCAGGGGAGAAATTCTGTGAGACAGAGATGCATACAATTATACTTACTGGTATTCAGATTCTTTTGTTGTCCATGTTATCAATGAGTGATTATTCGAAAACAAGACATTAGTGTTTTACAACATACACAGAACATTTGTTGTGACACAGAACAAAATATGTGAAGGGGACAAAAACTGAAGACGAAGATTATCCAGTTTAGATTTATAAGGGACTGAAATCAGTATTCAAAGATTATTCAAGGAAGTTCTCAATTTCACAGCCTTTATATTAAATATCGCTTTTATTTTTAGGTTCAAGGTTCAAATTGATTCCAAAGCTGACAGATGGTCACATTTTGGTCAGTGTCACATAACAGGCATAAAAACAAGACAACGTGATGGAACTAGCAGAACACTGTAATACACATCAAAATCAGCATCTCGATAGCTGCAACACATAAAAGACTAACATTCAAATATGTAACAGACAAATGATACATTCAGCGTCAGTGTTACCGGCCATTGATCAGAGGTAGGCAGGTGATAATTTGCCTTTTCTCTCTCTTTGTGGAGTTTAATAGCAGCTATTTTATTTGCTTTTGTCCTTTTTCACTTAATATTCAGGTACACACATTCCTCATTAACTAGTAGTTTATTAGCATGCATATTAGCTCTTTATTAGTCATTATTAAGCACTTTTTAATGGATTATTCTGGGGGTTAGGGTTTTTAAGTGGTAGGGTTTTAGAGCACCATAACTTGACCAAGGATTTTGCATGTTTAAATACCAATCATGTACACATTTGTGTTATTGTCTGCGGTGATAGAAATGTTTGATTTCCTGCCTTCAAGTAGGCGCTGAGTCATTTACATATCTAACAAAAAAAATCTACTGGCAGAGACTTAACACTTAAAAGAATAAGTAATTCTTCACAGTGAACATTTGGTTGTTCATTCTAGTTATTTTGTTTGTGCAGCTGAGAGCAGAATTTGTTTTAAAACACTTTCTTGTTGGTGTTATCTGTTATTTTTTTTGGACTCCAAGATCTGATGCAGAAAAGCGAAACCGAAATATTTCACATTATCTTCTCCACAATAGCTAGAAACTGTCTTCCAGGTTAAATGTTTGCAACAACTTAGCATATAAAGGCTTGTTTTAAGCAACGTTGCACTCAAGTTCATTATGACACAGCGTTGACCAGAAAAACATGAACCAGCCAAAAAATCACTGAGATGAATTGCTTATGTCAAGTAAGATTGATTCTCATATTGTCCTTTCATGAACTACAAATAAAGGTCCACCTTGTAAGCAGGAAAACACATTCATTGATCTATAATCACATGGTGTGTTTTGGAAAATCTAGCTAGTCATGGAAATACCCAGAGATTGCACTTAATGGTGGAAAACATGCAAAATGAGAACAGTCCTAATCAAGCCAGGCCAGCGCTCTGAATGAGACATTTAATGTGTCCCAGCAGGACACTCAAGCACTCTTTAGCAACAGTTGTTTTAGGAAACGGTCATTCTGGGTCAGTAACGCCTCTGATGCGTCATGTACTGTAGTAGTTTTTTCCTTACTACAATAACTCCATTGTCACAGTGGCGACACTGATCACACAGAGTCATCCTAAGTGGGGAATCTTGGTCAGATCAATCTGACACACTCCAAAGTGTGCCTCCTCCCAGTAGAGTGACACAATGAGACTTCCCACTGTTCCCAACAATATTTGAAAAATAGTTTCTATCCTCCTCCTCTTCCTCCTGACTTACTGGATCATTAGACCTGTGGGAAAGCCACCAGGTCAGCGAAAGGAGCAGGGAATGAGTGATGAATTACTCTGCTTAACAAAAGAAGCTGCCCATTACCATCCAAGATAATTACAGGAGGAGTCTCAGAAACGCTGCAAAATCACTGTGTAAGGGGTCATGCTTCTAAGTCAGGCACATTCAGTAAACATTGTGTCATCAATGCCTTAAACATGCCTTTCTAACCTTGCATTCACCATGCAACTGAAGGATCTGCTTCTCAGAGAGTCCACAATCAATGACGCTATGGAAAAATTATCTTATTGGCTAAAGCCTATTGATTTTTATACATCATCTTTCCTTTAACAGAAGTAACATTATGATCAAATTCAGGGCCACCAGCACTTCTCCCATAGCATCCATACTTTATCCAAAGTGAGTCTTAATTTGATTCCACAACTGCCACACATCTGCTACAAAAAGACAAAACGATTTGAAGAATCGTGACAAATTTTCAACCCAATCTGATTTGTCCATTTGCTCAAGAGGATTTGTGATCTGAGAAACAGTCGTACACCAGCAGCTAAGAGCGACTGAAGAGCTGTGAATGCTCTGGGTATCTCATCCTTGAACAGTAATTTTGATAGCTGCTGAACAATAACTTACTCAGATATGAGGCCGTCTCTGCCTCTGGCATATCTCTGATTGAAGAACTCCTCTTCCTCCTCTTCATCCTGATAAAGACAAAATGAATATACACATCTAATGAATTGTAACCCCACAAGTGCATGAATCTATTGAATATACCTGTAACATACATGTCTGAGGGTGTGCACTGTATAAATAAATCTATTTATCTTTTATTCTATAAAATAGAAACAGTGCAAACCTTTGTCAGTTCCTGTGCGTTGGCCAGATTATCCACAGCGATGGCCAAGAAGACGTTCAGCAGTGTGTCTGTCATGAAGACAGTTAAGAGCAAACACACCAAACTGTGGGAACCAGTCAGAGTTTGTGCTCCCCTCTTTCCGATTCATAGATGCATACTGAAAAGGCTGAAACAGATACTGAATAACCTCAGTTCAAGCTCCATTTGCTTTCTTTTTTGGGGAACTTCATCACAGAATTTTGAGTACTTTTACTTTATCTGACAGTACATTTAGCTGATAGTGACACAATACTTTCACTAGAGTAAAAACGCAGGATTTAGTATGTAGTATTCATTACTTTTATTCAAGTAAAGGATCTGATTACTTCTTCTACAAATGAGTGTGTACAGATTTAGATGCTCCTGTATATTAAAGCTGTCTGACCACTTTTTAAGCATCAATAAGGATACAATTTCCAAACAGGGTGAGCACTATGAAGTAGATCGATGACCACATGCCATACTGTACTCCACCCTGCGAGCGAATCCCATTATACATCACCTCGTTCCAGTCCTCCCCAGTCAAAATCTGTGGGCAAATGCACAGAATATTTTGCATAAATAATTAGATTGCTCATGTTTGATTCAAGAGAAATTTTGGCCTAAAAATGAATCAAACAGGAGATGTATGCCCCGTTTGCAAAACCAGTACAAGATATGGTGCTAAACATGGCAGCAACATCAGCAATTACTATGTGCGCAGATCAAAACACTCTTTCACAGTGCGGCTGGTTTTGTAGCAGATCTGATGTGGATTTGTTCACGTTTCACTTGTCTGATATTCATGTGCGCATATGTGTGCATGGATGTGTGGGATGATAGCGGAGGCAGGGGGTGGAGAGCGAGTGAGCAGAGTTGTTTAATCTGCGCCTGGGGTGAGAAATATCCCAGGGTGCAATGTGTCATGGAGAGCAGGCAGAACGAGGGGATCTGTGGGAGCCAAACCTGAAACACTGTCATGATGGCAGCTGGAAATGTGTCAAAGTTGGTGGGAGTGTAATCTTCAAAGATGAACCTAGAGGGAAGGCAGATAGAAAGCAGGGTCAGATACGACCAAAGAAGAATAGGCGGAGGAAGAAGAAGAGGAGGAGGAGGATGCAGAGCTATTTTCATCCGGACATGTCATTTCCTCTCCTCTTCATCATAGACGCCATTGAAAGAATCCGCTGTTCAGTTTGCAGGGCGTCGCTACCTTTTCAAAACTGCGGCATGATTACATATATAGGTCAAAATGGTCTATGAAAATCACAACCACCAATCAAGAACGGAGAGGAAAGCTGTTCTCGATGACTGAGAGGATGTCAGCTCTGACAGGCTGTACTCACCTCCCTCCAAAAAGCTGCATCCCCAGCAGAGCAAACACCACAATGAAGAGAAAGAGAAGAAAAAGCAGGCTGATAATGGACTTCATGGAGCTCATGAGGGACACAACCAGGTTCCTGAGAGAGGCCCAGTATCTGACAGAGAGAAATCACAGACTGTTTGTCTTTGGCCACAGAGCTCTGTGAAAATATACACGTCAATATCCTACAGGCCCAAAATGGCTGAAATGTATTACTTTTCATGTAAATGTGACTTGTTGTTGGACATGCTGTCCCACTTACTTGGTGATCTTGAAAATTCTCAGAAGTCTCAGCGCCCTCAGCACACTGATCCCAAATGACATGCCAGGCCTGAAGAAGCCCCAAACCACCTCAAAGATGCTGCCAACAATGACCTACAAAACACGTCAAACCCATACAACAAAAAATCAGGTCCTGCAGGCTCCATGTAGCATCAACAAAACCTTTTTTTTTGTTTGTTTTTCACCTGGGCTAAATGAAAGTAGATGTAGTTATTTTGGAGTGTGCGTAATACCCTCTCAAATCTATGCTGCACTGTTATTGATCCAAACCGTTTGTCGGAGCTGATGCCGTGGCCCTCTCTAAACTGCTCGTTTGATGGCTAACAGCTAACAGCTAAAGCTCAACGATTCAAGGTTCAATCTGAAGGTTTTATTTGTAAGATCTGGCTTCTTTTTTAAATCTATTTTTGGTTGATATTATAGGGTATTTATATATATGGTGGCTATGGTGTTAATTTGGATAACCCAAATTCCTCATTTTGTAGCAGAAATTCCACTTTCTCCTGCAATATAAGACCATTTTTCTTCTTATCAAGTGTAATATGAAGTCAGAATGAGAGACAAAGGATCTCACCCCACAGTCGAAGCAGTTGAAAGATGAATGGAAGTACAGCCGGAAACCCAGACCATACATTTTCAAAAACATCTCAGCCAAAAACAGCCCCAGGAAAACAAACTCTGCATAGTCTACAGATGAGAAAACAAAAAAAGCAATCAGGAGAAGGAGGCATCTGTCTGCCACAAACAAAGCAATCATCAGACATGGCATGAATTATTTTTTAAGCAGTGAACCACAGGAAAATGAAAAAAGAAAAAACCCACAGAGGAAGATGGTCAGCCAGTTGGGCTGGTTGTGGTGGACGATGGCCACGCAGATGGTGTTGAGAGCCACAAGACTGAGCACCATCAAGTAGAAAGTGTCTGTCTTCACCATGCGGCGGATGGAGATGCGTAACATGCGCTCTTTACGCCGCAGGTAGGCAGCGGGGCCACGCCGGCCGCTGCGGAAGTTCATCCTCGATCGTGACATGCCTGAGAGAGACAGACGGAGAGTTGCAGGAGAGAACTCAAACATACGAAGGCTGGAGGGTCACATGTACAGCAGGTCAAACATACAGTGTGTAAGTAGCTTTAGAGAAGAGTTCGTCACTCACTGGCTGTAGACGTGTCTGTAAACTTTTCGTCCCCTGGCGCTCCTCTCCGTGCACCGGTCTTCTTACTCGCCCTCTTTAGCACTAAAAATGTTCCACATAAACTTCATTCCCATTTTGATTCACAATTTAACATCCTACTAATATGGCCACCAACCAAAAGAGCAAAGAGAAGCTGCGTTTGTGGTCAGTTCAACCCCTGAGTCAGTACGTGGCTGCTGTTATCTACAGCGATGGTTTTTCACCATTCAGTTGCGTAAATGTTTGTTATGGCTTTACTCAGAGATCTCCAGAGAGAGCACTGGCACTGCTGGGGAACAGAGGTGAGATGAAAAGTTTATTGGTATGAAGAAAGAAGACTGTTCTCAGTTCTGTCACAGGATGAATCAGGGATGGATTATAAAACGTATTTTACCGCTGATGCCTGAATTAATAATCAATGTTCGCACCTGCTTCTCCCTCATCAATTTCATCAGTCATTAATTCAGTTTATAACTTTCATTTCGGTTTACTGTCTGTTTTATAATATCCAGTGGTGCACAGCCATGACGGGTTGGGACTCTTGTTTAATTCCTATTTGTTCACATGCAATGTTGGATTTCATGCAGTTAAATTGAAAATATAAGGAGGGGCACTGCAGGTCTGATGATGGTTGATGATCTCCTCATCCACTTAAAATAGACTCATTCGCAATATTTCCTTCCTTTATTAAGATGATTTCATTTTCTTTGCGCGCAAGAGTTGATAATTGAGCGATAATAATATTGCCGGCTCTCAATGAGGCCGAACACAAGGTGCAGTCAGACTGCGGTTGTGATTTTTAAGTAAAAGTGACTCATGAGACCGACATGTTAAATTGCCAACATGTTCACGTCACGAAGTGCATGTCGGAAAGGGGCTTTAGCTTCACACCGCTGAGACTTCACTGGTAAAACAAGCATCAGTGTTGTTGCTATGGTTACTGGCTGCAGGTGGCACAATGCCTTACAGTACAGAGGAGGTTAAACTGTTGACCGGAGCAAGTTTGACATGCTTCCATGTGCAGTTAAAGTCGGTTAATAAAGTGTGGCCAGAGGGGTTTTGTGGCCATTATATAACGTGTAATAAACATAGATCCATTCAGTGTAAGTGTGATTCGTCTAAAGTGTGTGAACTCACCATCTAACGGCGATCTCCCTGAATTTTTATTCTCCTCTGCGAGCATTACCTCCTCTGTAACACAATAAAACCGGAGGTTATACACAGACATATTTGTTTTCATTATAGCACAATTTAAACCATCAGACATGGATATATACAGTGCAGGCTTGTATTCTTTAGGATGTCTGCAAACATTTACAGGAACTGAGGCCAAATTGATCTAAACGTGTGCTTTGAGAGGCCAGCGTGACCTTCTTTAGAGGAAGAGCTCTTATTCCCTCTTACATTCTCTCAGTATCTCTCTCTCTCCCCTTTCTCTCTCTCTTCCCACACTCACCCACATCCATGCACGCATAAATATGCACCACAGCTCTCTCTCACACACACTCACACACACACATGCATATAAACACACACACACAGAAATGCACACAAATTTAAGTTAGTGAGTCAGTATCACCTTTTTCTCACCCTCTACTTGCGTGGGAGACTAGCAATGTAGATTGCCATTACAGCACTGTGCATGTGTGTGTGTGTGTGCGTGTGTGTGTGTGTGTGTGTGTGTGTGTGTGTGTGTGTGTGTGTGTCTGTGCAGCTCAACGGAGCTACTCTACTGTAGGTCTAAAAACTCTGTAGCAGAGAGGAAAAGAGACTGATGTAGCTGCTGAATTATTGTGTTCATGCAGTATCTGTACATCTGAATTCTGTCTCACAAAGTAATAATGAAATTAAATTTATCCTTAAATTAAAGGAACGGTTTGGCATTTCGGGAAATACACCTTCTTGCCTTTTGAGTGTCATGAGATGATTGATACAACTCTCATGGCTGAGAGCACAGGAGCCAGTTAGCTTAGCTTAGCATAAAGACTGGAAACAGGCGGAAACAGCTGTTTAATTTGTACAAAAAGCCGAAGTGTAACAACAAGTTGTGGCTTCACAGGATTTTTGTGCAAGAGAATGAAAAAAACATACTTCTCAGAGTTATCATTGCATTGTACTTCCTTTACATTCTTATCAAAGATATATTTTTAGATCATTTCTGAACCATCTAAACATTTTGGAAACATCCTCTGCTTGTCAGACAGCTTTATTCAGATTTTGCCTGTTGTGAACAAACCCTTCAATGATGATAGCTGAAAAACATCTGGACTGATAGCACCAATTTCGAGGTGGTTCGGGTGATTGAGTGATCAGTGCAACTCTCACAGGTTCACTCAGCAGCAATCATGTGCATCCATCAACAGCTGCCTGCTCACTCGCTGTAAGCCTCTTGATCGCTGTATACTAAGTGTGTGTCTGCAGATGTGAAGCTGCTCTGCTGCCCAGTACCTGCCCTGTCTATCCAGGCTCGGTAGCCGTTCAGTTCTCGCTCCACCTGCTGCTGGCGGCGTAGCTTCATGAAGGCCCGCCTGTTCTCCACCCTCTCTCTCTCCTTGGCAAATTCTCTGAAGAGGGAAGCATTATAAACTGCTTTCACGTTGCATAGTCCACACGGAAACACCAATGTTAAACACATAGGAGGACACGCTCACCCCGACAGGACACCCAACACCAGGTTGAGCACAAAGAACGAGCCAATAATGATGAGAGGAATGAAGTATATCCAGTTCCATGTGGGACCCAAGGCATCGTTGGTCTGAAAATCATGAAATTCATTCATTCGTTATTACGCATTTACTACAACTGCGTGATTGTTTCGTGGTTCAGAACTGAACACTTGAGCTCACGTTATAGAGAACAGCCGTCCATCCCTCCATGGTGATACACTGGAAGACTGTGAGTACAGCAAACAGGATGTTGTCGAACTGTGTGATGCCGTCATTGGGCCCGATCCAGGTGTCATTGCAGTCGTACCTCTCTGGACACTTCCTCACTCCGCAGGCGAACGCCAGCTCTGACGAGTCAACAGTCTCATTTTCTACAAAAAAAAAAAGAACATAATGACTGTTAAAGTCTTTTGTTGGCAGATATATAAATATAACATCCCCACTAATAAACATTGATATAACTAGAAACCGACTTTCTGTGGCTACTATTGATGAGTTAGATATTATATTCTACTTGACCACTTTAATTCTGTGAACTCCATTCACAGAATCAGACCACAAGCTGTCATGGTGCATATGGTATACATTAACGACTCACACCAAAGTCATGTCCTGGTTTTTCCAACCATCTGCTATGTGACACTTGTTTAAAACCACAGCTTACCCTTTTCACACTTTGGTTTAGGATAAACAAACAAGATACAAACAAGAACGTGTTGATTAAAGAGCTTCAGAGGTGCTGATATGCCAATTTCGTGACATTCGGACAGAGCAAGGTAAGCTGTTCCCCCTGTTTCCAGCGTTTATGCTAAGATAAGCGAAATGGTAACTGGCTATAACGTCGTATTGAACAGACAGACATTAAGGGAATATGCACATTTCCCAAAATGTTGAACTGTTGCTGTAAGGAAACACTTTGCTTGTGCTTGTTGCTATTCAACTAAATAAGCGCTTAATTGCATATTATGCATTCTGTATAATGCAAATGCATTTTAAGGGCCCCTTCCACTCAAACATGGGTTTTGCTTCACTGTGTAGAAGGATGTATGTGCAGAGTTTGACACTAGCAGGCTGACGTGTGCTTAGCTTAAATCAGTTAAAAACACGTATGTTTGAGCATGATTTTTTGACATCACAGCCAGTCATTGGTCAAGCGCGCAACTTACAACAGCGTGATGTGGAAACTACGAGTTAAATGAACAATATTTGCATATTTTACAATGAAGGAGTATGAAGCAGGAGTGGATGTAAATGGATGTTACAGATGTAACTGTTTGTGAAAAAGACAAATCAGACATCATTTTTTATTCAAAGGAGAGTACTGTTATATCTTTGCAAAAATCTTCTCCTGCTGCTGAGAACTCAGGCAGTTTTTTTTTTTAATTTCAATCCATTTTTGAGATGGGAAATGACAGTAAATGCTGTGGTGTGGCTTGTTGAGTAATTAAGCAATAGCTAAATCAGCCAGCAACAACTCTAATAATACCTCTGAGCTCACTGCTACTGTAATCTACGAAAGCCTCAGGTTCTCAAATAAATGTGTTCACACCCCCTGTTCGAGAACAATGAGTAAACCACATAGGTGGTATACCTGCTGGTAAAGCCATCTTAAATAAGACAAAAACAAAGCATGACTCTAATCTTCTAAAAGCACTGATAAAAGCAGCCACACCTCAGGACAGGAGGTGCCCACAGATGGTGAGATGGTCAAGCCAAAATGAATCCTTATACACTCAAACTGTTGGATATCATAGTCAAAACTTTGGTAAAGGGTGAAAACTTTGGTAAAAAACTTGCACTAAGTTCGGGCCAAATGCAAAGCTGTTTCTCTTGTGTCTTACTTACTTTCATGCTGTTCAAACAAGAAACGAACATAAAACCAAAATGCATGTGGTGCGTGGACTGCCCTCTTCGCTTTGCAACAGAATGAGGCTGTTAGCAGTGTGTGTGTGTGTGTGTGTGTGTGTGTGTGTGTGTGTGGACCGTACCGAGGATATCGACAGATGGCAGGCAGGTGTGATGAAGCTTCCCGCTGTAGAACTCCAGACCGATGATGGCAAACATGAGGATGGCGAAGAACAAGAGAAGGCCGATCTGGAGCAGCGGGATCATGGCCTTCATGATGGACTTCAGCACAATCTGCAGGCCTTAAAGAATTTACAAAGAAAAAGACATCTCAATAAAGAATAACAGCACAGAGTTGTTCCTGTTCACATTAATGTAAATGAAAGTCCAACTCCAGCCAAGTATTTGTAAGTATTATCTTGTTGTCTGTTGGTGTACCGAAATGTTTTTGGTCAATCAATAATCAATGTCAATAAGCGGTAATTAGGAGGTTACAGAAGGAGATCTCTTGGTTAATGACCTAGTAGTTGTATAATATGGTCATGCAGGAATAAGGCATTAATAAGTGGCTTATATGATGAATAAAGAGACAATATGCTGCTAAAATTCATGCTAATAACCAACTAGTTAATTCCACCAAAACTACATTTCTGAGATTAAAGAGAACATCTTCAGTAAACTCTGACTATGTTTAGCTTTGAACACTTCACAGCCTCAAAATGAAAAAAACCGAACACAACCTTGTTACTATAAATGTGATAATTAGCTGTCAAGAACGGCAAAAACTGCGATATGCGCGCTTTTCAACATGTCTCAGCATGTTTTGTCTAAGCTGTTCTTCACAGGTTCGTATTAAACAAAGGTGCCAATGACTTGCAGCTTCTGGATGTGGCAAATACATAGGTGGGTTTAAGCTGTTTAATGGGAAGAATGACTCCGGTATCAGTGCTACATTCATAGGATTCATAGCTTCACACACACACATTCTCCAGTGACTAGATCCGTGAACTGAAAAGTCCGACAAATTACTTGCAAATCACTCGTTATTTGCAGTATTATGGCAGTTTATTCGACCTTACGGTGAAGGATTAGAGGTCAGTAACAGACTCACTGGGGATCCCGGAGACGAGTTTGAGAGGTCTCAGCACTCGCACAGCCCTCAGGGTCCGAAGGTCGACTGGGATGTTCATGTGGGCACCAGCAGTGGCCAAGATCCTGATGGAAAACACACACACATTATGCTGGATACTTGATTCAGAGGTTATGCAGACGCATTGTTATCTTTCTTTCATTATTTTGTTAAGCTAAATTACAAGGTATTAGTTGTGTTGGCCTGAAAAGGAAAATGACATCTGGGTAAAAATAGAGAAAATGCAACAGGGACATATTAAAAAAAACATCCATTAGCAGCTAAATCTGGTACAAAGTCTTTCTTTCCCTTCCCAAGATTAACGTTTTTGGCTGTGGCGTCGGACAAATTTAATGACAAAAATAGGTAAAGGGCAACAAATGGATGTACCTCAAGGACAGTATTGGCGATGAGTCATTTTCAAGGAAAAAGGCAAAAAATAGACTGATTTGATGTCATGCAGTGGTACAGTATATCCATTTAGTGTAGCAGACTTGTATGGTGAGAGACAAAGAATGCACAGCCACATACACCTGGCAGGCATCTCTACTCACATCTGCCCACGCACACATTGATGTCCCTCCACCTACACACAAACACTGAAAAACAGCATCAGGAGCGACCGACAGGCAATCTCTAACCAACGTGCACCAGAAATCACATCTGAATGTTTCTTGTAGCAATGGTAAAAGCAGATTTTGTGGTTTTTTTTATAATTAGGGAAAAGATAATGTCTTATCAAACAACACAAAAGTGCAGCAATAACCCTGCCAAAAAACTGAACATGTTCGTGTAGTGACATTTTAGAAATCATGTCAGCATCAACCAAGCCAATTTGACAACCCGTAATCATTAATGCTTTCGCTGAGAGACGAGATGAGAGGGTCAATATCTACTGCTCATTTGCTAAGCAATATTCAAACTGAGCAGTGAAAATTATCCTAGAAATCATAATTATTTTCAAGATTTGTCCATTTCTCTGTCACACAGAGCGATGCAAACATACAAACTCATAAAATCTTTGGCCAGTGGTAGGAAATGTGGGGGAGGGTAAATGAGTGTGTGTGTGTGTGTGTGTGTGTGTGTGTGTGTGTGTGTGTGTGTGTGTGTGTGTGAGGAAGGGGTAGAAAGCACATGGCAGAAACTCAAGTGTAAGCCCACGCAGAATCTCTCCTGAAAGCAGTGGGAGGGAGAGAGGCCGAATGAGCGAGTGAATGAGCGAGGACACGTTCACACGACTGCAGATAAACCTGAAAGTGCTGTTCGAAGCAGTGAAAGCTCACTGTCCATTACCACCAGTGTTCGTGCTGCAGCATGTGCAGGACGACTGATGCTGTGGTTACAGGTAATCTAAAAAAAATGGACCACATCAAAGGATTGTCATGCGTACTCTTACTTTGCACGCTAAAATGTGAGCTAGCATCTTCAAATTTGCACGAGTAATGCTGCAGAGTGATTTCCCATTACAAGTAAACGGATATTGATGCCTAAAATCAGAACAACTCAATACGAAACACCCCAAATATGCTTATAATGGCAGATGATGTAAGTTTTGGAGTTGAGAGTGCAGTACAGTAAATCCCTGTGTTGTCCTGCACTGCACCAAATTGGTTTAGAGTAGGCAGAAGGCCAATAGTTATGGCATGTTTGAGTGAGCAGTGAAGTAGGATCATTACATAAGTAGAAGGAATGCAGCAGTATCACCTGAGCAGGTAGAGTTGTGGCAAGCTTCTGTAACGTTAACTGATCAGTCGTTCATCACAAAAACCGTATGTAGAACCAGTCCTGTGTCAGACTTGACAAATATGACATCACAAAACATTATAACCATGTTTGTGTTGTTGTTATTTATCATATTGTACTATTGCATGTATCATATGTAATACATTATTACACTATCATTATTCTATTACTATTATTATCATTATTATACGTTGTGTTGTATTGCATTGTTGTATTATATTGTACTACTAAATTACATTATTTATTATTGATTGAAATTGTATATTGCTGTTTATATTAATGTTATTATATTACATATTATTATTATTAGTAGTAGCAGTACTAGTATCAAATTTGACACAGTAACATGATTATATTATATTATCAAATTATTTATTTATCACTTGCAACTCCTCCTGATTCATTCTACCCCACGATACAATACAATTCTGCAGTTGTTTGCTGTCGTCCTGCACTGTTATTCTGCACTATCGTATGTACTGTATGTCATGTAAGTTGCACAGCCACTGTATATGCTTTTTGTTATATTGTATACCTAAGTGTTAGTAAAAGGACAATTAAGTTTAATTGAATTGAATAACAGGCTGAGCACACTCCTCGAGTTTACACCTCATATATGGTTCTAACTGCCTTGAAAACATTTATGCAAATTTCTATTAATCAGAATAAGGTTGAAACTGCAGCCGACTGTAACCTAATTGAAATATTGTACCTATGCCAGTCTGATTTTATTCCTATGTTTAAATCGGGCACGTGTGGACAAGTGTTATAACGACAAATAACCAGGCGACAGTCAAAAATCAAATCAGCTTTATGTAAATTTAGCGACACAACAAATAATTAACATAAATGAAGTCTTTCTAATTGTCTTTCTCTTATTTTGTGGTTTTCTGTTACTTCAGTGTGGTAATTAGCAGTAACTGGGTTTCAGTGTGCATTTCAATGTAGTGAGTGAGCGAGTGAGTGACTGAGTGAGTGAGTGAGACAAAGAGATGACACAGCGAGAGACACTGAGACAGAGCAGAGGAGTGGGAGTCTGTGGAAATAGCCTTCAAACCAAACACGCTGAACAAAGGCAGGCTGCAGCACAGTTCCTTCAAGGCTGCACTTTGAGCACAACAATTCAGTGGAGGCTTCCTCAAAATTAAAGCAAATATTCTGTCTGCTTGCGGTGGCTCATGAATCATCTCTACACACACACAGTGGCCATTTTCTTTTGTTTAGTTTAGAAATTGATTTCATGCAGAGACAAAATTGACTGACACAATCAGTAATCATGCAATCAACATTTTTGTAGTCTTTCTGTGTCCACTGTGATATATACAGTTTATTGGAGATGCTGCACGGACAAATTTGCATCTAACCTCTTTGGGAACACAAAGTATTGCTTGATAAACTCGAAAAATGGGTGGGACAAGGGGGAGCAGTTCTGAAGTGGATTAAATGAATGCACATGGAGTTCAACAGGGTTTAATTCTAGGCCCTATTTTATTTTATCTACATGCTTCCACTAGTTCCACAATGATCCCATAATAATTATGTAGATGATTCAAGCTTAAGTACAGCCTCATAGAATAACCTGCATGGCTGTAAATTGTTAAATTTGTATATATGTTCATATCATATTATATTTTGTTATTTTAAAATTAGCTTTTAGCTTGCATGCATTGTTCTATATAAGTAAATTTCATCTGCCTTGCGTCCTGCATAAAAAACCCAGTTTTGGACGAGTGAAAATTCACTCTGCATAAAGAAACACAAACACCCATATGATCACTTTAACAGGGCTTTCAGCACAGTAAAGAGACACTGAAGGACAGAGGACAGCTGCACACACACATCTACAGATTCAACTGTAACAATCTGGCAGCAAGTTAACGTGCATAGTGAGAGGTTAATCTCTTCCTCGTTGGCTCTTTAAGTGAAGCACTGTTGCACAGTATTGTACCAAACTGGCTCTGGAGAGGCTGGATTCATTACATGCACAGAATGCGGCCTCTCCCACACACCTCCACCTACACTAAGAACACTACCAAAAACTACAGTAATCAGCAGGATCACGTTGCTCACCATTTCAGCACAGCTCTGCATATGGTAATGTGCAGTTGACTCAACATCAACACAGTGCATCAACAAATTAATGGCTTTGAATTAAACCCGGAAAAAACGTAAACCACGCGTGTAATGGCGACATTAATATTGCTCTGTTGAATTGGGATTACATAAAAAAAAGACATTTATTCACTATTAGTCATAGAATAAATGGCTGGGTGTATGTTTTCCCAAAGAAAAACCACCTGGGACTGTAAGCTATTGTTCGTTCAGTTCCATTATGAGAACAAAAAAAAGGGCTGAGACCACTGCAGCCGTCCTTTAAAATCCCTGGAATAATGCAAACGATGTGGACAAGGTCTGAAAGTTTCACTCTTAATTTCTGAATCAGTTTTTTGAGTCACTGACATGGCTGGAAGCACTTTTGTTTTGCAGTTTTGAGGTAACAGATGTGCAGTGGAACAGGCGTTTACGGGTGGGTTTAAATGCAACGCCAAACATGTGCTACATACAGAGAGAACAGACTAATTGACCAACATGTACGGAGGGACACAAGGCTGAATTACCAATCTGCCCTGGAGGCTAAGACCTCAGACCTCCAGGATTGGGTTGCACCAATTGTTTCTAAATCCATTCCTAAGTTTGCATGGAAAAATCCTTCTTTGGTTCAAAGTAACTAGTTACGAACTAGTTATTTGCTAAATGGAGTTGCACTCCTAAAACTTCAGCAATGTCTCAGCAAGTAGCACCTTTCTGTGTAATTCCACAAAAACATCTGTAGCACCATTCCATCGAAGGCAATCAATTCTCATATATAAGATGTAACGTAACTTCTAAAATTTATAGGTAGTTGCAATGACTTTATTCTATGAAGGCATACAACAGAAAATGTGTTTCTGTAGTATTAATGCAGGTGAATGAGTGGGCAAATATCTCTTTATGCTAACCTCACAGTCCTTTAGCCTGTCATGTTTGGCAAAATGTTTTGTAAATTGAGGTATATTCCATTATTTTTCTGAAATACAATTTAAAAATCTTCCACATTAATTATTTATCAGTATTTTGTGTCAACTATGTCCCACTACCTCTTTTGCCCTTCACTCTAAATGAGGTCATAAATTTGTAAGCTGATGTTAGCTTTGTCAGTTAATTCAGTTGGCTATACGACAGTTATTGGTGGTAAATATTACAACTAATCTCACAGTTTGTGTGGTGCAACAAATTTAAATGTAGTGCTCAAGTAAATACTTCTCTTACAGCTACACTAAGTTTGAACTTATGAACAGTTGGAGCAACGAGCTCCAGGGTCCCAAAATGATATTTAAATGTTATTTGGTTCGAGTGTGGGTGCAAATGTGTGGGCACTGTGTCAAAATCTAGTTTAAAGACTGTGAATGTTGTGTTTATATTTTGCTCACATTGTACGTGTTCCTAAATAAACGTCTTGTTAATTAAATGGAAACAAATGAACACAACGCACAGAAAAAGGAGGGCCAGGCAGAAGTAACCCAGCAATGGTTGTTTTTTTGGGTCTTTAGGCAAATAACAAGATTTCCATGTACTGCTGTGTGTTTTGTACAAGATGGGAACTTGATAGGAGCTGATATGGTGCATATACAACGCACAGGAGAGAGCTGAGGATGTGGTGACAGCAAATGTTTGCCCTGGGACCCTCTAGTAGGTCAGTCTGGCCATTTACGCACACGCGCATGAAACGATACAGATGCAAACTGCTTTGGCGTGCAATGACAGACACAAGAGTATAAGTCTTTTCTCACTCCTGTGTGTCTGTCTTTGTGCCAGATGGCTAATGAATCACTCCCAACTCCCACCCAGTTGTATTATTCATGCTGTCTAAAAAGCAACAATTTTAGCAAAGAGTCACACTCTGTAAGAGGGACAGCAGACTGGGGCAACAAAGGAAAGCTGATATCCTTCATACAACATGATGAGATGCTGAGAGTCACATACACACGGGGCTCAGTGTGCAGGCACAGCAGGGGATCAATATCATTTAGGTCTGATGAGGGAGTTGTCAGGACTAATTTAACAACATGAGGGCAACAGGTTCACTGGCAACAATCCGTACCTTCAGCCTTTTAAATGGAGTAACAAGCACACGCACGTCATTTGGGAGACATTTTATTGCTAATCAAAGCATCATGTCCACCTGTGCCAATCTGTTTGCCGCAGGATATAATTGACCATTTTTGGAATCCCAGTGAATTAAATTGGTTTGTGGGGAAGTTGTTCTAGCTGTGGTCCTTTTTGCTACACACTCTTCACTCAGATTAGGGATTTTAATTGAGCTCAGTGTCCCAGCAGATTCGCTTCTAGCAATTCATTAATATGAAATGGAATGAATGCCGCCAGCGCTGGCCCAGTGGCCTCGATTTTATTCCCAACCGGCCTCTATGACACATGTGTGTTTTCTTTTAAGTCTGACTTACTTGTACTGTGCCACCAGAGTGAGAGAGAGTCACAGTGTGTGTGTGTGTTTGTGTGTGTGTTTGAGACGGAGAGAGAGAGAGTGGAGAGCAGCATATGTGCTACCAGAAAATGTGTCAGATAGGTGGCAGGAAACCAGGTCGTCAGTTACCGACCAGCTGTGGCTGGATGATCTGTGTGCTGCACAAAGTACATTCACCACTTTGTGCATTTTGCATCCTATGTGACATGATTTCAGCCGCGCCGGAAGAACTTAATTCAACAGTTGAGTCAATAGAAACCACTGAAATTTCCCATTTTTTAAGCATCCTCACTGCTGGGTGTGGCTGGAAGTGAAACAGGCTTGAAACTTAAAACCAGAGTGGGCATTGAACCACCGCTTTTCAGCCAATGTTACTCTGTAAACCTGCTGTAACTGATTTAGGCCACTTGGCTCCCACTTAGGAGCAGCGGAAACAAGTTGTGAAAACATCACTGACTCACTTTCAGTACTGTTCAGTTGATATGGGGAACCTGTTAGCAAACAGTTGTTTATTTACACATCCAGCAGTTTCTGGTGTGCGTGTTTCTGCCTGTCTGATGAATTTAAGTCTCATATTTACTGTCTTTTAGCTCTGCTTTTGGTCTCTACCAACTCCTGAGGGAAATATCTGTCTCTTTAGAGGCTAAGTGCTTCACTGTGTTCATTAGCTCGACATTAACTGTGTCTGTCTGCTGTTTGGTGCTGAGCAGGTAGGGCACAATGAGCTTTTACAGTTTTTACACCAAAAACAGATGTCTGTGACAGCCAAAACAATGCTATGAGAACGGTGAGAGTTAACCAACACAATAAATTGGCTAAACAATGAGGTGAAACTTGCTATATCAAAACCATAGACTATACAACAAGCAGAGGACGGCGCCACCATGACATCACCCACTCTGAAGCCTTGAGTCCACTCATTCATGTGTCTATCTGCTGACAACCATTTCGATTATTAATTCATTTTATAGACCAAGTGATTAATTCAGAAACTTATAGTTAATTGAGAAAAAACTGTTTAATTGCGCCCACACCACAGTTTGCTCCCACCTCCCTGAACTCCATCAAACTGTTACACAACTTCAGCCACTGGCCTTCGAGTGACATCCTACGCCAAATCTCTATTTTTAGGAACACTCAACACTTTTTGTAGGCTTTATGGGTTCACTGGTAACAGACAACAATTTCCTTCTTTGGAAAATTGGTTAGTTACAACACACTGTAATGGTTTCAAAGCCGAACGTATTAAAACCATTTCTAACCATTGCTAAGACCAGTGTTATTATTCGGCAGATTATTATGAGGCAAACTGCCACAATTTTATAACCAGTTGTTTGAAAATCATCTCTCCGACATGCCGCTCCAGCTATATGTGGTAAAACTGTTTTAAATCCACAACTAGTCAAAGGCTTGTGAAAAATGAGCTGTTACTTTGTACCAAACAGTGCTTTCTTTTGGCTAACGAGCCATTTATTGAGAGACTGAAAGCAAAATGTGCAAAATCCGACGGATGCCTAATGAGAGAACATTTTTAAACCATCCCACTGAAGCAACCACTGCTGCTCGGTAACAACTGTTCAGAGCGGATTATTAAAAGCGACTGAACAGTTTAATCTTGTGAATTCTGTGGAAATCTGTCAGAAACACAGCTGTTCGGGCCCGCACTAACTGGTCTGTAAACGTGATGCTGATGTGCCTTTTATGTAAGAGGCAGAGAGAGAGAGAAAACAGCGAGATGGAAAGACAGACAGAGAAATAAGAGATACTGAGAAAAATAAAGATGTGGGTGTCAGGTTGAAATGAGATGTCAACACGCCAACAGCAATCTTCCCTGAATGCTGAATACTGTACACTTAGCCATAAGCAGTACACCACTGGTAACAAAGCTTAACTCCTGCACAATTAATTCACTAAACCCCAGTCTTAAGGGGAACAAATGAACGCTCTCATTATCTTTGTTGTTGGGTCCCTCTCTCCATCTTTCTTCCTCCCCCTTTGTTTCCGCTGTCCTTTCTTCTCTCTT
Organism: Chaetodon auriga; assembly: GCF_051107435.1. NCBI lineage: Eukaryota > Metazoa > Chordata > Actinopteri > Chaetodontiformes > Chaetodontidae > Chaetodon > Chaetodon auriga. The sequence continues at coordinate 16,349,648 of NC_135085.1, forward strand.
TCTCTCTACCATCCATCCATTCTTTCAATGCCTTTGCATAACATCTCCAGCGCTGCATTCACATTTAATTCACAGAGGTCCTGGGGGCGAACCGGAGCAGGTTTTAGACACAACTGCCAATCCACTTATCCACCCACCTATTGCTGACTGCAGAGCCTGACTGTGCCACGAAAACACACATTTCCTGCATTTATGTGGTGTGTTTTCCTGTGGATGTTTGTGGGGTTTAAATGTATATGCTTATAGAGGAAAATAACATCAACATATCAACAATAAAGGCCTGCCTATAGGGTCAGCCCTTGCTTACTGTGTGGCAGACACGAGGCACAGCACGTAGGCATTAGGAGCCTTTAAAATGCAGTACGAGCATGCATGGCAACAATATTGATAAACGTTGACATAAGCAGCGTCACATGCATGAATGCACCAACATAACTTGACAATCAGTGTTTTGAAATTAATCTTTTGCTTCACCAGCCACAGCCTGGTAAAGTAAAAATGAATTCTGTCAGAATTAATTGCAGAATCAGTTGCTGAGCATTAATTTAAAACTTTCTTTCACTCTCTCTCATACAATCAGTGAAGTTTGAAATTCATCATGGAGTTCAACCAAATTCCAAATTGAAAGAGAGCATTTGGAGGCGTATCTCCAAACGCACATATGCACATACAAACCCATTCTGTTAGAGTTACATATGGCCGACCTTCAACAAGAACGTTATATTTCTGATGTGGGCACTGTGAGATAGTTCTGATAAAGCTGGAAATATTCTGTATTTTTCTTCTCAACAAATCCCATTAAAAGGCCAAAATCAACAATGAATAGATTCTAACATACCATCTGTGTAGCCACATCCTGATATACTGTAGTTTATTCCTCTGTGCCACAGACAATCTATCAATGACCCACACTGTTACACTGGGTGACATGTTCCTTGGTTACGATGAACACGGTCACTGCAGTTTATTTTGAGCAGCCTGCTGCCGCAAATACTCAGTAGAGCACCAAATGTATGAATCCATGGCTGAATATAGTGCAACACTTACTCCTGTTTGACTAGCACAAAAACTGCAGTGACCAGCTGTTTTGTGAAATTACTGAGCCTTTTTTCAAGTTGAACTGTAAACATTTGTGATCTGTTTAGGAACGAATGCAGAAATTGAAATATGTTTCTGGTAAGAAATAAACAGAGTAACACTTAACACAGTCTTATCCTTAAAGTTAAGGGTGAGAGCTTAGAAATGATTACGATTAAGTACAAAGTTAGACATTTGGGTTTACATTTTGAGCTTTTGGGTCAATATATATTCATTTTGTCCCATTAGGCTCCAAAGACAAACTGATAATAGATGTGCTATCTTGTTGGCGTGTTAGCGGCCATAGCTAATAAACTATAGCTCAAAGACTGGAGCCCAAAAAAATTATTTTGATGACATAAAGTTACTCTTGAAATCAGATATTCATGGCAACCTAACAAATAATGGATACTCCTTGTGCATAGTGGAAGACACAGTCACAGCACCAGAGAAACACTCACTCACCAGTCAGTCACCTGTCTTTACACAAAAAGTCAGGCTCCATTTCTGCACTACGTTAGCTTCCACTAGCTCAATATATCAGGCTTTGCCAGCGTATCTGGGTCTATGACTAGTGTGAGACATTGTTTACTTTGGGCAAGTAATAATTGTTTTATCATCAGTACTACTGAGGAATATAGATACAAATACCAGGTTTCATGTTTCAGTTTGTCAGAGCGACAGCTAAAATACACCTTGGATGAGAAAGTGCATTGTTGAAGCTAATTGAACAGAAGCTAGCGTGGAAATGTAACGGGATTGACTGTTTGCCCAACAGTACATTCCTTCAAAGATGGCCCAAAGGCTTTTTCAAGCTGAACACTGTCACCAACTGGTTAATAAATGTCATTTGCTGTGGTTGTGCGTTTAATAGCAACTGTAAAGAAGCTAATGGTGCAATAGCTGATAGTTGCAATAGCAATAAGTGGTTGGCAGAGCTAATTTAAGCTAATTATTGTTAAACGGACATTGTTCTGTTGTGAAAGTATATGTACTATTATGTATGATTTTGCTCCAGCTCGCACAACTGCGTAAAAGCATGCTGACATGTAGATAGGCAGTGATGCGGATAAGGACTCATTTGGACAAATTTGGCCTCACTGGAAGTCGAGCAAGCAGAACATACACAATTTGCAACAACTGCAATGGTAACAGCAAAACAACACTGTAATCCTCATTTAACTGAAGTCTAACAGATCAGCTTGACAGCGCACATTTTCACATGCTATAATCGGAAAAGTACAGGTGTAATTACTAATGTTAAAGATGGCTGCATTCCATTTAGGTGAGCCAGCTCTCGGGTCCTGTATTGTGCATACTGGCCCACTTACATGGATGTTTGATGGAAGTGAGCCACCGTTAATCCTATTCGTCACACCTGTGCTTTTTCCAGCTATGGCTGCTTTCAAGAATATCTATTACAGACGGAGATAAGAAAACAGGAGGAAAGCTTTGCAAGAAGTTTTGACACTATGCTACCATTTATTCAGACGTTATAGTCCTGATTAGCCATTTTGTGATTCTATATTGGCTTATTCTGTGCACATGACATCTACTGCATGTCTGGCCGCCGTGGAGAGGGACATGTTAGGTCATAGAGGGTGTCATGCTGTGCAGATCCAGCCAAATTTGTGATTCGCGATATCGGGCTCGATAACTAAAATGGACTTGACTGCTGCCAATCCAAAGTCTAAAAGTCTGCTCTTATTTGCTTGGCTCGCAGTCAAAAAGTTGGTTGGTTACAGAGAACTCATATTTGTTCCTCCTCCAAAACCACATTTCACCAGTATGCTTGGCAAGTAATAACTTAGCAATCTGTCCGTTTAAACCAAACAGTTCTCACTTTTTTAGAAAAATATCAGGTTGTCATGGAGACCAACTGATGTCACTCACCCACTGAGCACGACGATGAAGTCCATGACGTTCCAGCCGTTCCTCAGGTACGAGCCTTTATGGAAAACGAACCCGAGCGCCACGAGTTTGATCCCCGCCTCGAAGCAGAAGATCCCAATAAAGTATGGCTCTGTTTTCTCCTGTGGAAATAATGTACAAGAAACAGGTCAGCAGAGTCTGAGCTGAGCTGACAAACAAACTAAGAAACAGTACATACACAGGCTTCACTCATCAAAGCCCACAATTACACACATCACATTTACAAACAGTTCAGGAAGTGTGTGCAGTAGTGGGGGGTGAAAACACAATGCCATGATGTCATGATAGCTCATATATGGACATTTAGAGGTAAGCAGTGGTGGAAGAGGTACCCCTTTACTTCAGTAAGAGTAGCATGGACACAAGTAAATGTCCCATATTCAAAATCTTATGCAGATAAAAGCACAGCAGCAGCAAAATGTACATAAAATGTCAAAAGTACTCATAATGAAAATGGCCCCATTCAGAGTGTTATATTTATCACAGAGAGAGAGAGAGAGAGAGAGAGAGAGAGAGAGAGAGAGAGAGAGAGAGAGAGAGAGAGATCAGACTGATGATATGTTTTACACAGAAAATCTTAATCTGAACAGTGGCAGCTAGTAATTATATAAATTGATAAACGGGGGCCAGAAATAAGTACATTATCCCCTTAAAGTTAAATTGTACAAAACCCCTCAATACCCCTCTACATATGACATGCTTTCAAAACTTGTAAAACAGTGTCAGGTATCTTATTTTTAAAGCATTTATGTGCACAACTATCCACCAGCTTCTTAAGATCCAGGGCTCTGAGCAGATCGCTGAGGGGATAAACTCGCAGTCTGGTTTCTTTTGTGTCCCCGCATCTCACAATAACCTCACAACACAACGCCGTCTATCTTCAAGGATGTGAAAACAGATTTTGTCCTCACCAGTCTCTTTGCCATGGGGGTCTTGTCCTCTCCGGGGAGGTGCTGCTCCAAGGCCAGGACAACACAGTTGGCAGTGATGGTCGCCAGGATCATGTACTCGAATGGTGTAAAGGCCGCAAAGTTAGGGAAAGTACTTTTATCACAACACGAGGACAAAACTAACACAGAAGAACAAACGAACGACGCTCAGCGGACGTGAAAAAACATCCGAAGCTAGAGAAAACACCAATAACACGGCATCATCACACAAACAGGTGCTATTTTACAATACTGAAAAAAGCACCCACCACATTCTGAGCCGAACAAATGTTCGACACACAAACAGCAGAGACCATTAGTCTTATTCTTCATCCATACAGGCAGCACTTGTGTTAAATTCCACACATATATCAAAGTACACGTGAGCGGGGTTCAGTGGAAAGGCAGAAAAGCATGGATGGATGATTGAATGGCAGATGAATTATGTCATGGTTCATATTCGCTGGTACTGGAAGCAATCTGTTAGAGAGATTGCAGTATCCATGGCAACCTGCTTTTAAAAGTGCTTTTCATGAAGAGAGAGAGAGAGAGAGAGAGAGAGAGAGTCACCTTGGCCTGACTGGTTTAACTACAGCAAACAGTTGTCATAACTCCTTTCACTGCATTCAGTTGACACCACAATAGTCTCTGTCAGTTTAAGTGTTTTTGTACATTAAACCCTTCAAAGTGTCATCTCTCAAGGTTTTAGCTCGAACTCTTCCAACCGATTCACTTGACTGTGAGGTTTCATAAACCAGAGAGGTCAATTCTTGATATTACAACAGGAGCAGCGAAACATTCACTGAGTTTACGCAGAAAAAGAACAGATACTCGACTTTTGGGACTGAACAGAAAATCAATCACAAACAAGTTTGATAATCACTTAATTCTTCTTCTCTATTGGTCGGACAAGAAAAATAGGAATTTGAAGATTTCGCCTTTTTGCATTTTGCACTGTTTTCTAACATTTTATAGACTTATCATAAAAAAGAATCAAGAGTTGAAGCTTTAAAAAATTCACAATCTACTGAGAACTAGCAGAAAGAATACAAGAGCCTGTGTGGAAATAAAGAAAATGTTGAACTTGAAACTTTCTCCCATGGATTTGGTGTTCCATCATGAAATGATCAGTGTGCAAATACATGATGAACAAATGTAACGAAAGCTGCAATCTTGCAATCGAACGTTTGAGAGCTGAAATGATCAAGTCAATGAATTGATGATTCGCCAACTATTAGTCATTTTTAAGCAGCGGATCCAGTTTCTCAGCTGCGATGATTTATGTGATAATAAACTGAACATCTCTGGGGTTGAACAAAACAGACAATTTCATGACGTCACCTTTGGGCTTTTGGCAAAATGTGATGAGGATTTTTACACTATTTCCTGACATTTTACAGACCAAATGATGAATGAGACATAATGGGCAGATGAATCAACAGCGAATTAAAGCTCGACTCTTGACACATTCCGCGTGTTGCCGGACTGATTTGTGCAGTTGCCACTTTGGAAATGAGAGCAATTACCTTGCACATTTGTATTTTCTTGATGTGACTCCAATTTCAGAACACAAGCCAAAGCTTTAAAGTCCCCGTTGCTCCTCGGAGCTCTTGCATCATTTCTATAATTTCTCAGGAGTACTGTCTACCTTCTGAAACATCTGTACGTGTGTGTACATGCACAGGCCCCTGCAGGGACAGTGTGTGAACCAGCACGCACTGCGTCTGACTATATGTGCCCCGACACTTGCATGTGCTTGTGACTTTGAGTCCCTTGGAGTTCCCATGAGGCAGCTGCTTCTTGTTATTAATTTTCCTGCCTTGAGAGAAATGGGGTCACTGACTCACAGAGGAGTGCTGCGATGGGAGCCTCTGGGACCCACACTGACTCACATTGACAAGTCCACATTGTTGCCATTGAAAGCAGTTGAAAATAGCTAAAGTGGGAAATACTTAGCAAATCTCGCCCACTCTGTCACTACCTGTTACCTGTTACCATGCACACCAGAGATCATGCATGTTTTACACCATTTAGGGCAAATTACATGACCATTTTACATATCATGCTGTTGTTTTTTAGATATTTTAACATATTTTTCTGACCTTCCAAGCAGCCATTGACTTACATTCGTTTTAGCACAGTATGAAAATCAATCGAATTGTTCTTGAAACGTGGAGTATGGTGACAAGATGTGTTTATCTGGGCTCTTTGTTTTTCACTTACTGATTGATTAACAATGGATGCATTCACAGCACATCCTTTGGTTTAATGTGACGTAAAACTGAGCAACAACTGAGTCACAGTAGGGCTGCAATTGAGGATTATTTTCATTATTGATTAATCTGCCAATTACTTACTCAACTGTCTAGTCTGTAAAATGGCTTCAAACACAACTTCCTTAAGCTTGAGATTCAAAATGTTTGTTTTGTCTAACAGTTCAAGACACCACAGAGGTTCAGTTTCTAATCATCATAGACAAAGAAGAGCAGCAAATCATCACAACTGAGAAACTGGAATTATGGGATTTTTGACGATTAACTGATTCTCAAAAACTATTGGATTCGTTTTCAGTCTATTGGCTGAAGGATTCTCTTCACATCTGCATCTGAAGGAAGCAGCTCAATAAAAATATATTGGAAACTGACTTTTAAAACTCCCCTGAGTGCAGTCTACACTTTATTTTTAATTACCGTACATTAAGACTGTAACTTTGACAGCAATTAATGGAGTTTGATGGATTATATAACTAAATAAAGCTTCAGGAGGCCTTCATGTTCTATGCAAATGAATGGAAACTAACTCTAATTAATACATTTTCTGTCTGGAAGGCAGAAAAACTAGATAAAAAATCTGAACTTGTACAGCTTACATTTACAAATGGTCAACAGTGATGTTAAGTATACACAACTGATGATTATTTTATCATAATCATTGTTCATGACTATTTTTTCTGTTGACAACTTTCTAGATTAATTTATCTTATTACTTTAGCATTTCACCTCTACAGTATCAGAAAATAGCATAAAATATCCAACCAGACTTCAAGGTGACATCTTCACATATCTTGTTTTATCTGACCAACAGTCCAAAACGCAAAGATATTCAGTTCACAGTTATATAAGACAAAGGAAAGCAGCAAATATTCACATTGGAGAAGGTGCAAACAGAGAATTTTGTTGTTTTTCTTTCCTTATAAACTATGAAATAGTTGCAAATGAATTTCTGTCCATCAGCTCATCGATTAATCAACTAATTGTTGCACATTTAGCACATACAATTTAATTTAACTTTGAAACACTGGTCCTTTAACTTGACTCTATGGTGCACAGACATTAGCCTAGCTTAGGTACCAGAAGTCCCAGAAACTACTTAACTTGTGAGAAATGTCATGCAGTAACACTCCCAATTTTCTGTGCGGGAACATACATTCAAAGAAAAGTGCGCCTGCTATGAATTCATATGAATCTGTTTTTCACTTGCGAGCTCAGAACTTGGACACTATTTGCAAAAATCTGGGTCTCACCCAGTCAATACTCTGACATGTGCTGCTTTTACAGCCCACGATCCACCACAGTACTACTGGCCAGCTCTCTCCCACATACCTCTGCCTCTGTGATACCGACAGTCACATTACCGTGCTGCCAGTGGCCAGCTAGTCTTGACCACTAGCCCCACTCCCACACAGAGCCTGTGGTTAGGTAACAGTGGGAGACTGGCACGCTGCACTGCAGGGGGGTGTAAGACAGGAGGAGCAGTGGGTAGATATGGCAACTGAGTGATGCTGTTGAACTGATTATGCTACTAAAATGTGTACACAAGTTATCACTTCAAACACGGTTGTGGTCAATAAAAATGAACAGATTTAAGTGAACAAGAAAAGCAGCACTAATGGATCCTTATGATTGGCCTGTAGTTTGTGAATGTGAAGGTGCACACATATTGCCCACTCTGTGTTCACATTACATGCATTTGCAAGAAGATAACTTCCCTGCTAATCTTTGTTAGATGTGTAGAAGTTGAGGAGAAAACTGTTGGCTACAGCAGGAAGCAGAGAAACGCTGCCTGGTGGATTTGAACTGACACCTACTCATGGCCAGGTTCATATTCCAATGAGCACTAAGGCAGCAGAGATGTGCCTACATGCCACCCCCACAGTGAGCAGAGCTGCTTCTAATGATCACCACATGCTAACTTTCTGTCTTGTGCCAGCACAGGAGCTCACGGAGCCCACAGATGAATAAAATCAAGATGAGTTACTTAGCAGAAGTATGAGGAGGCTGGCGAGGGAATGAATTAAAGAGATCATTTTCAATCTGGTGATTTCACTTACTGATGGGAATCATGGAGCAGCTTATGCAGATAAGCAATAAACAAAGAGGGTGTTAGGCAGCTCCCTGTTCCTGAGGGGGCATGAAAATCATGAGCAGCCATGCAAAAACACACTGACAAGGCTTTCAAAACTGCACTTTGGGCACTTTTTACACCTGATGCAACATTCAGGAGTGAGTTGTTCACGTGTGTCCTGCAGCTGTCCGTGGTGCTGACCTGACAGCCGCCCACCATGCACTTTCTCTGTGACAAACTGGAAGACAAGCAAACACAACTTTAGCTCTATTCTTTTTTTAAGAAAGGATATGGCCATTCAATGATTCGCCTGGCGTATTTCCTAATGATGTTGTCCTCTGCGAAAATGAAGAGCGACCTGTTGACGGTGAGGCAGTTCTGCCGGTGGGGGACGGGGTTGTACAGAGCCATAGTCCGGGCCCGCTGCGCCTTGGCTTGTTTCATGGACGCCGTCAGTCCCGCCGCCGCCGCGTCCTGTCCGTCCCCGCCGCGCTCCAAGTCCCCATCCCCGGAGTCCACCGCGCTGGGAGCGGACTCGTCTCCAAACCGAGCCATTCTACAAAGAGATGAGGAGACCGCCCAGCTTAGAGTGTTTCACTACAGGTCGACTTCTAGAAAAGAAAAATGTGAAGTGGAGCTAATCGAGGAAAAAAAGGGATTCCACCTTCAATCCACTGACAGCTTTTCGAGCACCAAGAATTCCCCAGAAGTTGCAGATTCCTATCGCTCCATATCCACGAGAAAAATGAAGGATTCTATCATTCAGCTGGCTTGTATTTTAGGACAAAATCATCCATTTACTTAATGACGATTCAGGTGCAAAAAACTCAGCATCTCTCTTATCCCATCTGGTTAACAGCGCGTTCCAATCAGCTCTGAGCAACTTTGTGCGCGTCTCTAAACTCAGGCAGCGGTGACGAAAAAAAAAAAAGATCCACTGAGTTTACACTTCGCAGTTTTCTATCAACATCCAAGCTCGTGATCGACAGCTGCGTGATCAAAAACTCTTTGCTCATTAGCTGGAGAGATCCGAGGGAAGTCGTCGCAAACTTTGCGCATCTTCTCGACCCTGTAAACTTAACAAAAGGAAGATCTCGTGTGAAAGGAAGCCCGTTTAACGCGTCTAAACCAGGTTCCTGGTAGAACTGCGCGCGGAGTTGGTCTGTAATCAGTGGAAAGAGAGCCGCTGGGATCGCTAGATCAGACGTATCCTACAAATCTTATCACCTGCTGGAAAATGATCACGCAGCCAGGAGCGCATAAGCACCGGCAGCCCCCTCCCACAGTCAGATTTCATGATGGCGATTTCAAAATCCATCTGAATGAAAGCTGGTGGAGAGGAGGGACATATATTTCGTTACCATAGCAATTAGAGTTTGCTGAGGATGAACAAAAACATTTTCCTTAAAAAAAAAAAAAAAAAAAAAAAGGAAGCCTATATGCAGCAGGATGTGTGGGTATGTGGCTCAAAAACAATTATGTAAAGATGTTAGTGGGTGCAGTGGCAAAAGGAAGGGGTGTGTGAAAAAAACGCGTTTAACACTAATACTAGTAGGAGTGACAATGCACAGAAAAAAAGGCAACAAGTGTGTGGAGAGGGCAAGAAAGAGAAGAAATGACCCAAAGCTGATTTATAGAACGCGAGTCTGACTCATTTCCCCCCATTTAAATGCTCTCACCATTTGATAGTCAGACAGCATTGCCATATTTTCATTAATGGAGGCAGACTCGTACTATTAAAACATTTAAAAAGTAGGCCATTGTGCTAATATTGGAGTAAAAGTCAGGAGTAAAAATAGAGCATGAAATAGATCTTAGGGCTGCTCCCTTTTTGAGGGAGAAGAGGAGAAAGCAGGGTCTTTTTCACGCTCAGTGCCACAAGTGAGACCTCATTAGGCAACTGGGCTCTCTCACTCCATCTGCTGCTCTCCTCCCTTCCCCACTGTTTCCTGAAGATGACCACTTCAGCCCCCACAGATATGACATTATTCAATCATGGCACGCTTCAAGCCCAAAGCTGCTGTTTTGGCCACATCAAATGACTGCGGTTAAAAAAATCCACCGCAGCATCGGTCCACTTGAAATCCTGACATAAAATATCACTCTGCTGCCGCTGACTGACAGACTCAACTGTGCAGCAGCACAATGCAGGTTTCACAGTGTGCAGACGGGCAGGGCTCAGACGGGGGATTGTGAAAGCAAGCCAAGAGAGAGTGACAAATTTATGCTTGGCAAACAAGTCGAGATCTGGGGGAGAAGGGAAAAAAAAAAATCGATTTAACAGCATCTATGAATAAGTCCCTAACGGAGCTCCAAAAACTCTTTCCTCCTCTTCCTAATCTGCATGAGGCAGTCGGGCATGTCACTCCATGCAAAGCAGGAGAGCAACAAAAAGCTATGTTGACCCATCGAGTGCAGAATGACTGAATGTGATATGTACCGTTTGCTGATCATGAACACAAGTATCTGCGCTGTATCTCACGTTCATCTCCACTTTCTACTCAAGACTGTCTTACATAAGCGCTCATTACCAAAAAAACACCATCTACTTGTGTGCTGTCCAACAAAAATATTTGTCCATCTCTGCAAACAGCACACATCTCTCTCCATCTCTGCGTCTCTAGCGCTCTCGTGGCTGTTGTTTCCATAGCGACATAGCTCTCTTGAATTCCTGCTTTTCATTTCTGCCAACAAAAGCCATGTTGCACAATAGAGCAACCTCTTCCTACAGAAATCTGTCTCTCCCAACACACACACACACACACACACGCGCACACACACGCATCAAGGTCATTGGACGTCTCCATGAGCAGACAGACTGCTGCGCAGCGGCCTCACTACACCCAGGATCCACGTTACTGTACAGATGACCAGATGTAGTCTGCATTAAGAGTGTTTGGCTTTTGTTCTGCTTTCCCTCGCAGCCTACTCAAAGCCTTCTAAAAATAGCTGTGTGAACTGTTCGCGGAAAAAGCTGAAAAGCTCATATCAGTTTGCTTGAGCCTATAAGCAAACTTTGAATAAATAAGAGGAACTTGGAAGAAAGGGTTTGCTGATGAAGGGGGCGATTTGTTGATTTTTAACAGGCGGGACGGTCCAGTGGTTGGGGCTAACCCTGTTCTTACAGAGCTGTCTTGGTCTGATGGTGTATTTTCAGCAGCACAGACGCTCCTGAATGAGAAATATATTATAAGAAAACTGCAGGCATCAGTGTGACTCTATAATCCTCTGGGTCTTCCACAACAACATGTTGCTACTTGTCACTTTGATCTTGAAGGTGACACTGCACTATAGAGGCTGTCATATGGCGTAGAACTGGGTATTTACAGTATACAGTTTAGAGAATATTACAGATGAAAACAAATCTGTCTGCAGCTTCAGCACCACAGACAGCACCGTGGATTCCTCAGCACACAGCGCAGTGAGGCTGCTGATATTTCAGAGCCGCGGTCAAGACCATAGATTTAAACTGAGCCAAACCTCAGTCAGACATATTCAACTAAACAACCCCTCTGCCCTGCACTCCCTCTGCTACCAGGGGAGGGAGAGGAGGGGTCGCGGGTTAACAAGGGAGATGCATTTTGGTCATTTTGCTAACAAGGGGCACGGCATCCTTCCTCATCCCCCTCAAATCGCCTGCGTGGTGCATTAATACAGGACTGGAAAATTATTTTCCTGCACAAACGATGCCATGTGAGAGCCACAGTAGATGTGTGTGATGTGCATTTTTATGCCCATCATCAAGCAAGAAAAAAAAACTTCTTGAGAACCTGAACACTATCGTATAGGGGAAGTCATAAGAAGCGAGGCAGCAGGTGACATGCACCGTGAGTTAAAACGTTAATGGGCGTACTTTGTGCCAGAACTCTGAAGAGCATTTATATAATTGCAGACAGGCTTTCATCCAACATTGACTGGAGTGGTTTTAGCATTTTATTTTTCTCTCTGTTCCCTAGCAACAGACATCCTCTAGTCCTGAGTTATGTCAGTTTTATTCGACCAATAACTGCCACATATATCATCTCAGATTGGTGTGACAGTGCATCGGTTTTCTTGAAACATGTCTGCGTTACGGTCGTGGTTTCAGGTCTCACAATGTTGCAGATTAATAGCAAAAAAAAAGCTCAAAATGTTGCAAAATCATCAGTGAGCCTCAAAAAGTTTCAGCTGTAAAAAAAAGGTTTTATCACTCTTAAAAGTTCCATTATGCAGAAATTCAATACCACGCACTTGATTTTGATCTTTTCTCAAGTTTCATCCTATAATTTTATAAAATATCATTGATGTTTCAGTTGTGCAGGAGGTCAAAAATGTCCAAACTGCTGCTTGGCTCTCTCGACATCACAGGCCGCTTCCCTGCTGCTCTTCTACTTTGAATCCCTAGCATCCCCTAATGGACAAATAACCACAATACATGCACCGTGGTGCTCTGAAATCAATGTTCAGCTGATATTCTTCAGTCTCTCATTTAATATTTTGTACTTTTAACAGCTCATGCAGTCAACACTCACAGGCTGAAAATAAGAAAATATGAAGACAAAACTGACGTGAGTCCTGTGTTTGTCTGTCGGTACATGAAAGGAAAAGCTGGAAAGCCAGAGACAGAATGACAATACACCAGTGAAGTGGATGTGGAGTGGGTGGTGGAGGTGCAGTAAAGAGAAAGCAGAGGATGGAGGAAGGAGGAGGAGGATGAGGAGGGAGGGAGCTTGTTGGTGGGTTGGGGGTTACGCTGATGGAGTGCCACTCCACAGTCAAGTGTTGGGAAGCAGACAATCAGAGAAATGTGGCTCCAGAGTTCAGAAGTTCACAAGCAAGCACCCTCAGCCTCGCCATTAATAACGCTATCCAGTATCTGATTACAGCAAGCTGCAGCCAATAATGTGACACAGGCATGAAAAAAAAAAAAAAAAAAATCAACTGATGAAAGCAGTGCAAACTGATTTGGTGATTCATTGGCGGAACTATAACAATGCAGGAAACAAAGGCATCTGCATATGTATTGCTACTATGGAGCACTCTTTGAAATAAGCACTTTGTAGCTAAGCAACAAAACAGCAATAATAAGTGTTGATACAGGAACGCTTAATCATTTGAACTGCTGAACCTCCGTGTTTTCATTATCGAGGAGTTTTTCTGCCAGTAGCGGCACTATGGGACAGCGTTATTAAGAGCTGGTTGGTATCATGTGCACAAGGACAGATCTGCCTGTGGTTTCACATTATTCCACAGATGGACAGTGTCGAAACAGAGCCATGCACCAACAGCTAGAAAGAGAAAGTAATCAACAACGCAGGTTTCAAAGTCGTCCAAAATTCAGTGCTGCCACTGTTTCATGAGGAATGGGTTCAACACGTTTACGCGGCCCCAAGGAGACACACAACGTGTTTTATTGAGAAACAGCTCCTCAGGTTATTCCTTATATATGCTGCACAAGTTTTGAACACTAGGGGCATAAAAGACTCTCTGTAAGTCTGACTCACTGTAGTTATTATTGGTTTAACCTGTCAGCAGGCAAACTGCACCTTGAGTTTAGTGGAGGTCCTGAGAAAAAATATCTGGGGGTGTTTAGTTTGTTAGATGCTCAAACTTCTTCACTAGCTTGTAAACTACTTCATATTTGAGCCATTTCATGATGAGTAGTAGCTCAGGTTTTTGCTTGTTATGTAACAGGAGCCTGGTCTCATTCCCAGAGCATCAAACATGTAGTTCTGGTGCCCAAACCTTACTGAACTGCAGTGTTTCACAAGCTGCTCTGCGTGTCTAGTATTGCTGTGAATGGGTTTACATTGGAGTTAGTTGAAAGCTTGGTGCATATCTCGCATTCATAAGCACCCGGTGTCTCTGTATAAGACACCGAGGGCCGTGACAAAGAGTCAGTATTTGACGTTCTGGGATTGAGAACAGGTTGTTAATTGTTTGCATTACATTACATTCAAGGCAGGATCCCTGTGGCAGTTTATGGACTGGAAAACCAAAAACCTGAAAGCAGCACAGCTGATCCTGTTACACCATATGAAATAAATAATGTTAATATTCAAAATGGTTTAATTTCAAAGTTGCACCAATAAATTAAAGTGTTTATTTATTTCTTTGTTAGCAATCAGTTGCTTATTTAGACTTTCAGCAGACATGGAGCACCATCAGTATTCATTTGCTGTTGTTCTCTGGCCACTCAAAGCATGTAAGTCCAACATTTACTCTCTCTTGAGCTCTGTTTTTGGTTGCCACCTACTCACCAGGGAACAATTTGGCTGTTTAGCTCCTAAATGCTCCACTGCGTTCACCAGCTAGTTGATAACTTTGTCTGACTGCTGTTTGGTGCTGGGCAGGTGGCGCACAGTGAGTTTAGCTAATCTTTTTCGGTGAAAGACAGCTGCCTGCTGTGGGTGTAGGGCCAATGAGGGCTATGAGAGTGAGTCAAAACAGTAAAGTTGTGCGCTTTAAAACTGAATGAACTTAAAGATGCTAAAATGCTCCGTAGAGCAGAGTGGAACTGTCGAGCTGGGTGGTAATTCTCTGAGGGTTGAACTCTACAAACAACATCTTTCACCTTACACATACACATTTGAACCGTTGCTCGTTTTAAAAATATGGACTAGAGCAGCTTTAAGTTAATCTGTGAGGTCTTATGCTGCTTGTTGAAGCTACAGTATGTCACACCTCCACGGGTCATTCTCCCAACCGACAGTATGAACCGTCAGAGCAGGAAAAAAACAGGTGTAATTAATAACATTAAAGAAGGCTAGACGGAATGGAGCCATCATTAATGTTATTAATTACACCCACAAGTCGAAGTGTCTGCCATGAAAAGGTTTATTGACTGAAATACTGACATCACAGCTCCCATTTTTTATTGTATGACAGAGTCTCTACTTCACATGGAAAATTCTGCATCCTTCTGCATCATTTTCTTCACATTTCCATCAAAGTCAGCACGACGTGTTTTATGTCTTTGACCGTCTTGATCATTTAAAATAAAGGTCTGCGGCTTCACAGTATGTATTTGTAATGACGGACCCACCAAAGAGGTTCAACAGGTTGAGCTGTTAATACTGCTCGCAGAGTGCGTGTGTTCTTTTACACTGGCACTTTCATCCTCCTCCATGGAGATTTATCATCTTTACACATATAATTTAAGAGGAATCGTTTGCCTCTTCATCTCTTTTATACTTACTCCCACTCCTTCCTGCGGGCCTGCGGCGTGCTCTGGATTTTGTGAGCCTGGTGAGCCATGATGATGTCCTTCTGCTCCACGAGTCCCCCGCGCCGCCGCAGCATGCCGTGGGGGCTCAGAGACCCTGAACCCTGATCCGACGAGCCCTCTTCGTCACCACAAGGCACATCAAAGCTGGCTGCTCGAGGGGGCAGCCCCAGGTACTCCGGGACGGCATGAGGGACCTGCAGGGAGCTGGAGCGGGCTCCTTGGGCCAGGCCGTGACGGGCGGCGGGTCTGGGCATCCTCCAGGCCTCAGGCTCGGGGAGGGAGAGGGAGGACTGGACGTGCATCTTTCCACCTGGACCACAGCTGGATGGAGAGTGGCGGTCGGATGTGAGGGAGTGGGAGAGGGACTGGTCTGAACTGGTGAGCATCTCTGCAGAGGACGGTAGTTGGCGTTTTCACCATAATGCTACAAAATAAAAAAAAAAAAAAAGGGTACAGAGGCGGAAAAATTATGACTGAATGGTGGTTAAACACATTCATGAACCACTGCTCAGAAAACACTTCACATCCTGCATGTCCCCTCTCTGTTTGTGTATTTTTAGCCACAATAGCAGCATGACTCCAGGGACCGCAATGTTGGTCAGTCCACCACTTTGATCCAGACTGAAATATCTCTCTGATGATTGGATGGATTGCCATGAACTCTGTACAGATAGATGAACCTTAATCTGAATCCGATGAATTGTAGGCCAAAGCCATCACACATCAGTGAGATATCTCTGATAGAAGGGGGCTCAGCTGTGGAACAGTTATATCCAAACTGCATCTCATTCTGCTTCTCTCAAGAATTTCAACGACTGGGGTCAGACCTGTCTGATGAACAAAACTAAACTATCCCAACTGATCATATCTGAGTATGACCTTTTTCTCTGTGTTTCATAATGAGTTGACTGAACAAAGTGTGCTTCAGTATGTCTGCACACACACACTCTCCCATTCGCTACAGCACACACACGCCCTCATTACATTATTTATTAATTCTGTGTCTTTGCTGTTTTATGCTGCATGTTTGTCTTTTGATCTCACGGTCACTTGTTGGCTTGTTTTTGTGGATTATGTGACTTCTGTATTTGCTTACTGTGGTGAGATTCCTTCTATAAGCCTGTAGGGCTTTTCTAAATCTTAGCTGTGCAATTTGCTCATTTTCCTTTGTTGTTGTGTTTTGCTGCAAATAAATAAATAAGTAAATCTCAACATCTTCTGGACATATTGGCACAAAATTTGGTACAGATGTTCATGGATCGCAGATATTGTATCCTGATGACTTTGACGATAACCTGATTTCTCCTCCAGTGCAAGCAGGAGGTTGACCTTTGGGGTTTTGAGTGAAATATCTCAACAACTATCGGACAGATTGCCGTGACATTTGGTTCAGACATCCATGGCTACCTCGGCATGAATTGTAATCACTTTGTTGATCCCTTCACTTTTACTAAATACCTGCAAAACTGACGGTACTCTCATCAGCCACAGCTGTTCCTTGCTTTTAGCACAAATTAGCAAACGCTAGCATACCAATGAGCTTATCTAAGGCAGTGTATATGGTGAACATTAACCCTGCTAAACGTCAGCATGTGAGCATTGTCACAGTGAGCATGCTGACACTTTGATATCAGAATTTAGCTCAAACCACCGCTGTGCATTTAAAGGGCGACTGAGAAGCTTGAGTGTGAAACACAAAGTAGATATACCGACAGATCTGAGAATAAAAACTGCATTTTTCCACTAAACACTGCAGCTTAAATTCAGAATGACTGCCACCATCTGACTGCACTGTGTCTAAACGATCACCGCAGCCACTGGGATCCGTGCATATGAGTGGATGAACAAAAGCTTTGAATCAGCAGCCATCCAGAAATAGTACCAGTAATCACGCTGGTGAGCAGAATAAGGTTTTGTACGGAAAGTGGGTTTAGCAAAAGTAATGAAGGCACATTCAGAGAGGTGAGATGATCTGTATCCAAAAAGCATCGACTGTGGTTTAGAATTTCTCGCTTTAATCAGTCTCGTGTTTCCAGAATACTGAACACAACATAACAGACCTTTTCAAACCATTATCCTGGCGTTGCTGCCATTGTCCAGTTAAGCATAGATGTGTGCGTGCAACTGAGAGAGAGACATATGAGGGTGATGATGTGGCAAGGCTGGGAAACGGCAAGTTTGAGGCGAGCCAGTCAGAGACGGACGAAACAAGGCTGTTTCCACTGAGCCGCAGCTGAAAGGAAGATGACTGAGTGTGGGAGAGCTGAAGCAAAGGCAGAGTGACTCACTCATCAGCAGCAGGGCTCCTCAGACATGAACTGGACACGGTCTGAGTTGAGCTCTGCCCTCAAACACGGCACAGCGCTCGTCCTAAAGCCGGGAGAGGCTACAAGGTCAACGCACACATTCACACGGGTGGCTTGATGGCGGCATTATGCTGCTGATAGGCGGGCTGCCTCTGAATTCAGCGCAGCCGTACAAGTTCAAAAGATATGCGATGCCTTGTGATACCTTGAATTACCAGGTGGGTTTGCAGCTGGAGCTGTGGGGGAATTAAAATGTCAAGGCGCTCGTATCAACAGGCACAGCTTCAAACGGCGGCAGGGCCAACAAACTGGGATGCATATGCAGGGCGAATCCATCACATCTGGGTTACTTATTCAAACAAATGAAATCAACCATGAATGAGCAGCATTGATGAGGGTGCCTCATGGAAAAGAGCATCAATAAGCCAAATGCAGTGTGCCTACAGACAATAATTAGTGCTGCAAGATGCGTCCACCTTATCTGTGTAATTCATTAAAGTTCAAACACCTGTGTGGAGATGCTTTTCTAGTTTAAATTCAAATAATTTCAGCTCCTGGCTGTGATCTCCTTTAATTAGTGCAACCACTGTAGAGCCTACAGGAGACAACAGACTGACCCCCCCCCCCCTCTCCGTCTCATTTGTGCTGTTGTCTGCAGTCGTTTTCTAAATACATTAAGTAGCCTGTTAACGGGTTCTGCTAATTAGCATGATGTGTCTTTCTTCTGGTGGAGTTAAGTGTTGGACGCAAGTGAAGAAAGAAAGAAAAACAACAACACACGGAGCAGCAGCCATAAGTGGAGATACATGAATAAGATGCTAAAAATGTTCACTGGAGGAAGAGCGTGGATGCAGCGCGCGCGCCAGGAAGCAAAAGAAAAGATCAATTAACCAGTGGAAGGATTAATGAATTTGACGGCTTTACCTCGAGGCGACGCGCGCTCCTTCATCGTCAACAGAGCCCCGATCAGGTGGATCCCAAATTCAGCCCCTCAGCACTCAAGTCCCAAGTTTAGTGGTTTGAGGAGGATTTCGCGAGGATTCCTTGAGTGATGATTACGGCTGTTTGGCTATAAATACCGCGAGGTGGCGATGAGCCAGGGGAGTGGAGCTCAGATGAACGTAAACAGGCATGGGGACAAGCGCGAGGCATGGCAGTGATCCCAATCATCTTCACGAGCTGGCTGCGGTGATATGAGTCACTTTATGTAGGTCAGGATTAATGGCTCTTCCTCCAAACTTCATCTGAAGACTTAATTCTCTCAATTCTTCAGCGTCTGAAAAGTTATTGGCTGTCCAGAGATCAGGAGGGTTTTAGTGGGAGATGAATGCAACAGGTCCGCGCGCGCGCGCGCGCGCTGCTCATTTGAGACCGCACTGCTATGAGCGCAAACACGTTGACTCGGATATAATTAACCACTAGATGGTGGACTAAAGCCGCATACCTGACGTCCAGCAGGTTCAGTGGGTAAAGAACTGCATCGACACCACAGGTGATCAGTGCAGGTTTTACCTTCAGCTGCATTTGCTCCTCACATTTCTGTCTTTTGTAGTGTCTAACAGCACCAGTTTGTGTAACAGCAGGGCCGGCCCGAGCCTTTGTGGGGGCCTGAAGTATCTGTCTGACCCCCTCACCCCCCAAATACATAAATAAGCATTAAACAAGAAGTAGTCAGATCTTTTGCTTCATTAAAAGAAGTAATTGGATACCGCAGAGTGAAAATGCTCCATTATGTGAAGAAAAGGCATCATTTGAAATTGTTTGGCTACTTAGAAGTATTATGAAAAAAATGCACTTAAAATAATGCTAAATACTTTAAAGCAAAATTACTCCTGTCAGTGTTACTTTATGTATTATAATATTAGATTATTATTAGTATTACTAATGAAGTCATATCAGAATGAAAACTTATTTATATAACATAATTCATGCATAAAATGCAACACAAATTACTTAATATAAAAAAGATAATCATAACATTTATGATGAAACAAGAAGAAAAAAAGCTGTACTGTACATAACCTACAACAATATAGGCAATAAGATGATACAATTTGTGTATTTTCTGTAGAGTCACTGCAGTTGTTAGTAAGTATTTGCAGTGAGAACAAAAGAACAATATTTGTCTCTGAAATGTGGCCGAGCACAAGTATAAAAGAACTACTCAAGTATACATACCTCAGAGCTACTCAGAAGTACCATACTTGAGTAAATGTATTTTGTTACATTCCACCACTATTAAAGAATAAATCCATAAATAAATCAATGAGTAACTTATTGCTATAAATTAGTTCATTATCAAATATTACCATAAGTGATTTAAGGACTGGATATACTGTAACATGAGTGGCATTAGGAGTGATGAACCAAAGGAATAAACTCCATTTAAAACCACATAAATAAAATAAATCGATTAACCTGAACTTTGTCAACCTATACTTCACACAAATTCAGTAGTTTTGTCTTATATATAAAACCAAGAAATGATTTGGAAAGTACACTTTAAGTATGATTAAGTCAATTCTCCCCCTCAGGGAAAGTCAGAGGAAAAAGTGGACTGACAGATAATCAGAGAAGTGCTGCATGTAAGGATCAAAATCATACAAATTAATGCTAAAAATGAGATGCAGGAGCAGGTGAAGTACAGTAGGCTTTAAGTTTAATGTTTCATGCTGGGTGCTTTTTAACTTAATGGCTCTCACAAAGAGGGAATCTGATGTTAGCACACATTAAAAAATGACTGAACACGAAAAGGAAGTCCTGCAGCGACTGTATGTCGATTCTACACCCCGAGCAGGAATAGATCCAACATAAAGAAGTTCATTTTTATCAAACTAAATCCATTTTTGTCAAGAAAAACAGATGCTACTGATGAATGAATTAAATGAACTGTTGATCAACTATTTTATGTGGAAAACAAGTCTTAAACTATTACATAATACACATATGTATATATATATATATATATCTGTATGACCTCTTATCTTTGATTAGAAACATATATACCATAGATATGAATCCCTTCAACCCTTTCCAGGCCACATAAAGTAGGTCTTGTGGGTACTATTACGAAACTAGCGCCAAGGACATTTCCTGTGATTAAAACAGAGCCATGATGGCCCGTGTACTTAATTAAAAGGCCAGCCGTCTTCATTTTAACCAATCCTGTTATTCCCTAAGCTGGGAAAAGGTGTTAGCAGTGGGACTGAGAGCAGAACAGAAACCATCTGCCGCCACCAACACCGAAGGGTAAATGAAGACTTCAAATCCACACAGGCGCCACTCTCAGTCTTTCTGTGTCTGAACCTCTTGATTTCTGTCCTGGGGACGTCTTTCCAAATCTCCGTGCCCGTCAGCTGTTTGTCGTGATGAAGTCCGGTTAACACTAACTAGATGAGGCATTCAAACACCCTGCAGTATCCTGGTGGTTGTTGTCAGACATGTCTCTGAGGATTTTGCCACATGAAGAAGACTATTTTCTAACATCCCGATGTCATATTGTCTGAATTAGATATGGATTTATGTAATCTAGCAGAATCATCTCTGTGAGGAAATAATTGCCGTCTTATCCTCTAGGCACATGGCCAAGCGGAAGCATGAAGTGGAGACGCCAAGCAGAGAAACTGCTGCCATTGGAAGAAAAAAAAAACAAAAAGATGTTGGAAATAAACCGTCAGGTGTTTGTGTAGGGGGGCGAGCATGCTGTTTGGTGCACGAGACAGTTGGTCGTAAATGGTTGGCAAATCAAATCTGGTCTGGCATGAGAGGCTGCCCTGAGGGTAAACATCAGGTTCGCTCGGTACGCTCACTGGTTTACATCTTACAGACTCCTCCTTGGTGTAATGCTGTGCTTTTCTAATCATAAGGTGTTTCAAGGTCAGGTTTATTAATAATCGTACCTTTTGTAGGCTCAGAGTACGGAGGCAAGTCTTCACTGGTATCATCCACAACAGTCGATCTACGAGAGGACTGCTGAGGTGAGCTCAAAGTTCAATTAATCTCTCTTCAACTCATGTTGACGTTAATTAGTGTGCAGTCCAGTCAAGTCGACTACAGTAAAGCATCCAAGTCGAGCTCTAGTTTGACACAACTGCAAGCTCAGTACCCAGCGAGCAGGAGGGGAAAATGTTCCTGCTCATGTATCGAAACATTTCAAATGTCTGAACGAGCTGCGAACACTTGGCATTCACTGCGTGTCTGAGCTTCATTCTATCAAAGTGTGACGTTGTGTTTTAATCATTTAGATGAGTTATTACACAGATCTGCCTCTCAAACTTTTCGTTCACGACTCCTTCAAATTAAAGCAATTCCTGCTTGATTGGTGAACAGTTCAACCAATGGATGGTTTTGCCTCTGGGTTGTTTCATGTGATTACATTCTGAGGCAGAAAAATATTCCAAGAAAAATACAAAAAAACTGAGAATAATTTGATGAATGTGATGGGAGAAATATGTTTTCTTATGTTGGAAGTCCATCTCCAAAGTCAGTTTTAGCACAGTGTACAGTATGTACAATCAGAGAAAACTTTGTCTTCATATGAAAAGATGCTGAATTAGCTCAAAACTAGAAGGTATTAAAGTGTTTTTTGCTGACATAGAAGTTATCACAATGTTGACATGTCTGATTCCAGTGAATTATATCCTGTGAGAAACATGCTGTCTAAGGAGCACAGAGGACTGATAGAGAGCTTCATCACATGGTGCGATGACAATCACCTGAAGCTCAGTATCAGCAGAACCAATGAGCCTGTGGTGGACGACGATGCTTCAACTATGAATGTTGCTGCAAAGAAGCTACAAATCGTAAAACATGGATGCTTCACACGCATCTTCAAGCCGGCAGCACAGAAGATCCATACAATCACCACAGTTTGAAGATGGACACGTAGGATTAGTGTCACAGATTCAGTATCTGACCAAATATGAAATATAGTCACAGTCTCCCCTTCTGTTCCTCAGTTATGGTGCTGAATAATGACCAGAAAAGCCAAACATTATGATGTCACAGTGAAGCTGACCTTTGACCTTCTGAATAGAAATATCATCACTTCTTCATTTTATACTATAGATATATATTTGTGTGAAAATGTATCAGAATTAGCATATAAATGATTCAGTTATGGCCAAAAAATGTATTTTGTGAGGTCAGAGTGACCTTTGACTACCAAAATCTGATCAGTTCATCAAAGACGTTTGTGCCAAATTTGAAGAAATTCCCTGAGGTGTGACTGAGATGCTGCATTCGCCTCAGGCCGCAGCTGTAGCCATAAATTAATAGATCACGCTCACATCTAATCTGTGGGATTCACAAAAGACTCCACAGTATTAGCTTATTTTCTAAAACGTCAAAGAACTGAGAAATGTATTTTAATCATCAAGAGTCAATTTATTTTCATATTCTAAAATGCAAAGGACATAACAGGATTTGAGAATAAATCCAAGGTTGAGTGCACAAAAATGTTTCACTGCAAGCGATTATGTACAAGAATGAAATCAACAAATCTTTACAGAATTCAACAGGTACTGCATCGATATTTAGAGTCAACTTCATGAACCTAACGTAGACTAGACTGGACTTAGATTCATTTGTACTGAAGATAATTTTTTTTAAACACAGCACATTAATTAATTTACATTTCAGTGAACTAAAAGTGCTGAATTAAAAGTTCACTACTAGTGCATTAAGGACCACCGTATGCTTGTTTGTTTTTCATACATTAAAGATTAAACTCCCGTCGAGGCTCCGTGGCCTCGTAAACAGACATTAACTTGTGAAGAGAACAAACCAAACTACCGTCCTCTCCATCTGTTTACGCAAACGTGCTACCCATAAATACACTGGCTAGCAATTACAATTTGATTGTACCATCATTGTGTAATTAATGTGAACATTAGTGCGTCGTAGGAATATTAAAGGTTCAAAGGTTAATCTTAAATTGTTGTGCTTGCAGCGTGAAGAATAATAGCCACAAACGTTCGGTGAGTTTTTTTTTCTGTCGAGCAGATCATCAGATTCCTGTAAGGAAGTCTCTCTGTTCAACAAGTTATACAGACACACGACTTTAGTTAGGGTGTGAATTCTGAAGATAATTAGTTAAAAGTTAGGGCTGGGTGCTATGGACACGTCCTCATAAAGTTCAGCACGTTCTGTCTTTTTTACAGTGTTTGGACCCCTGCTTGCAGGTCTTGTTACGATGTGTTGTTGTTCATACAATGTCTGTTAAATAATGACAGATGCAGTTTCGGGAAATGCTTAGACACGTAAATATGTTTGTTTCAGAGAGACAACAAAACAGCTGCATCGTGATGCGACCAGGTGATGCAGCAGGATAAGTGCACAGTCCAGCCAGAGAAAGATGAGTTATAACGTGAGCGATGACGAATATTTATACACTTTGATCATCACGGTTAATGTAACTCACCCAGCCCTAGTTTAACTTAACCCCATGACAGCCTGGGATCGATCACCTTTCACCCAGTGTCAGTCCATGAAACAACACTGCGCTTTGCTTGAATTATGCCTCTACTGAATACAAGATACAATGGATCTGAAAGCTATAATTCAGTTCAACACTATGCGTGCTATAGAAGAGAAGCCAAAAACACTTACTATCAGTTTAAATCAAATCAAATATGAAACTGACCATTTCTCAGAACACAGATGAGTTTAAATACATGAGCTACACAATTCTTTTTTTCTGTCTTTTTTTTTTGAAACCTTCAGTTTGGAATAACGAAAGTGCTCTGGTCAAACCTGTAAAAAAATAATTTATACACACCCCCGTCGTCTGACCGGAGGGTTTGTCACAAAATTGTTGACAACTGTTTTGCTTATTGATGGTCCTCCCCCCATTCACTCTGCTGCTCCTCGCCCTTACTCGCCCTTAGTTGTCATTTGTTAAAGGGAAGGCAGGCAGGCAGTATGACGGTGGAACAGGCTGGGCCCGCTAAGGGCTCTGCCACCTCTCCCTCCAACTCTGTCCATGTTCCTTTCTCTGGGCTGTAGCAGATGGTAGAAGACTTATAGGCCCCCTGAGGGAAAAAGAAAATCAAGTCATTCTCTTCATTCCTCTGGAAAAACTCGGCTTTATATGAATGCATGTCGTCAAAAACTGCAGGGGCTACTTTAAAGATGAACTCTGGTGGTTTTCTAGATTTTTCTTTTGTCAACAAATTCCATAAAAAGACCAAAACTAATGAGTATTGGCTGTGTAGCTGAAGCTGGATATAGCTTATTGCTCTGTGCAGCGGATTCCACTGTTGTCCAAACATCATTAAAAACACATCAATGAGGCACAGTGTTGCACTTGCTGTCACCTTCCTGCATTACCATGAACACACACACTGTACTTCATTTTCAGTTAGTTCCAAATATACCATCCTGCTGCTGGAAATACTCGCTAGAGTGCCAAATGTGGACTAACCCGCAGCTGAAAATAGTCCACCATAAATCCAGTACTTATTCCCGTTTGAGTAACATTTGCTAAAAGCTACAGTGCCCAGATTGTTGGTTTTTGTCTTTTTGTGGGATTTGTTCATAATAACAAAATATAGGACTTTGCCAGCTTTATCCTCTGATCTAAAATAACATAATCTGACGTGTAAGAATATACCATGCTCCAGCTGTAGCCCCCCACGAGGAAGATGCTGTCATCTAAAACAGCACAGCCCGGGCCACTGCGACCCTCTAGGATGGGCGTCTGCAGGATGTTCCACTGGTCGGCTTTCGGGTCGTAACACTCCACCAGCATTACGTCTAGATGGGAGAAACCTTTGTGAGAGAGGAGGAAAAATATCTTAAAATGTCAGTACTTCAGTGTATCACATGCAGTCAATAAGCCCTGTAATTGTAGGTTCAGGGTGCAGTAATAAACCGTTTGACTTTAAAGGACTCCTCTTACTGTTTTTCTGGGGGGGAACCGGTTGGTCATATACTTCTGTGCACCAATCAGGATTTAACAGCAAAATCTGAAGGCAGTTGTGGGTTGTGTGTTTGCTTAAGTTGTCAGGCAACCACATATATAATCTGATCAAACCACAGCCACACAGTCCAGATTAGCTGCAGATTAGCTGAAAGTGTTAAACTCTTAATATTTAATGTTATAAAGAAATACTTGAGATTCTAAATCAAGGTTTGAATGTAGTGCATCATATGCAGCTAACAGGCCGTCACTGCACAGCAGGTCCAGCTCAATATATTCTTTACACTTGTGGATGAATATATACAGCGACATAATAGCCACTATATATGCAGGTAAATACAGGAGAAAAATCAGATGAAACATTGACATCTGGATCAGTCCAGAGAATCTGTTTTCTTTCCTCATTCCTTTGAGGGCCTCTGAAGTCTGCTTGACTATATTTACAAGCGTCTGCTTTTCCTGAAAGTACCTGCACATTGCCAACATATGAAGGCAAGGGCTTGTAGTAATATAACACGTTTCACTATAAATGAACTCAATGTGTTTTAGATTAAAATGAATGTACAAACACCCACCCACGCAGTAAAGAAGCTACGTTCACCCGACAAAAACAGACCAGAGACAAAGACATGTGCAGATACACTCCGACACACACATGCAGTAATGGATCAAAGAACACAGATCTCAGTGCACTTATGGAACATTTTCATGCCCTGAATTTGTGGTTGTGAAAAGCCAATTAGAGTTTGCAAACTGTTCACCATGTACAGTAAATGTACATTGAACAGTCTTTTAAATTAGTAGGGAAAGACCGTATTTCAAAGACACACATTGAAGTCGAGCTTTTTCATGATTCCCATTCAAATGCCAGCATTCAGTTTTGCTGATCAAAACAAAATGCACAACACATAACAGCAATTTAGTTGTTGGTCCAGTTTTTTTCATTTTGTACCTTGAATGATGAAGTGTGAAAGAGAGGAGGGACTGTGGGGTCACTACAGCAGTATAATAAAGGTCATCGCTGCCTGCTCATAATGGCAGCATCTCTTTCATACAGCTTTGAAAAAAAAAAAAGGAGCAGTCTTGACCTGCTATCTGTTCATTTTCTGAAATGCTCTAGTACTTACCTTTCAAATGGTTTCCACCAATAGCATATAGGCGGTCGTTCATTCCAGCCAGGGCATGAATGGCACGCTTTGTGTTCATATCCTGTTTCCTAGCCCACACGTCCATTATGGGGTCATAACAGTAGAGCCATGACACATATTCTCCATTGTGAACTCCTCCTGTGACAGAGAAACATAGAACTTTAATACTGTGACACACTCTGTAGGGCAAACTGACACATGTGTACTGATCAATGATTAATTATTAAAAAAACAACAACTATTGATTTATTGCTGAACCTAGTAATTACCAGGGTTCATGATAACATATGACTAATAATTATAGATTTCTTTCTTTACATTTTATCTAATCTTTGGTCTGACAGATCACACTGCGTCAGAGTTAATGGCGCCTTCTCCAACCAGCTCTATTCAAACTCAGGATCCACTCAAGGTTGGTGCCTTTGTTCCCTGCTTCTAGTTTCATATTTTAATGACTGGCATGCTGCATAATACAGTACAACAGTCACATCATAAAGTTCACAGATGATTCAGTGATAGTTTTGGAAGAGGAGGGTTTTGGTTTATGACTTTTTGTGTTGGTGTGACGAGTCTTTGACAGATTTAAATGTCACTGAAACAAAAGAAGTCATTATAGATTTCAGACTGTGGAAGTGTTTCTATAGGCTTTATACTGAAGTTACATGGGGTTGGTTTCAAATCCTTTGCGCTTCAGCCTTTGATGGCACCTATGAACTGCAAGTCTGCACTTTGCAAGAAACCCTGTGACAATCAAATCAAAAGGGTAAAGCGGGTATTAAATCATGTCTTTGGGAAGAAAAACGCCAATCTGGATTTTTTCTGTTTAGCCTTGCTCACTTGTTCCTGATTTAAGAGGAACTCCACTGATTTCACACATCAAAGTACATAATTTTCACGTAACCAGATGGTGCTGTGCTAAACATTGATTGGGTCTGAAGATTACAAGTTTGAAAATGAAAAAAAAAAAATCTGGGGGTGTGGAGTCAGAAAGAAGTGAGCTCCTCAGCTCTGCCTGAGGCTAGTGGCCTGAGGTTACATTAGCTGCACCAAGCGTAACACTCCTGAATCTCTGTCTCTCTCTCTGTCAGCAGTCAAGCTGCTTTGTGTGTAATGTTGAGGTCAAGAAGAAGACTGTGTCGTATAAAAGAAGACAGTATGTCTGTTTCTGTGTGTAACTGTTCTGCACTTTTATCTTTCTGGTATGTACTTTCACAGTTTTTCTCACTGCTAGCATGTTTTATTATTTCTAATGTTTAATTTGTTATAAATAATCAATTACATGACTTTAAGTCCTCCATTCCAAATCTTTCTCATGCAAAAGTACTAAAGTATTATTAGCAATGTTTAATAGCAAGTTCTCATTAGGATTATATTATTATTAAGTTAATTAATTAGTAATTACGTTAATTAATTTTAAATAGTGATTCATTTCTCTGTAAGCAGCACTTTAATGACGTAAAGGGTCTTGGTGAAGGTTAATTTAACTACTTAATATAACTGCTGTGTAATTTAATCTCTAACAACACATTATATTTGATAAACTGATCATGTTTCATGGATCATATCTTAATCTGCAAAGTAACTATTAACTGTAGCTGTCAAGCAAATGTAATGGTGTAAAAAGTACAATATTTCCCTCTAAAGTCTCCAGAATACTAAAACTATCTGTTTGTACTTGAATGAAAGTTACGCACACTGCACTTCTGCTTTATTCTGTCAGGCATGTGTTTATAGTTGTTGTCTATGGTCACTGCTGTTTTAATATGACAGCAATACATCTTCTAACTGTGTTTAGAAAGATTATTGATTAATATTGTTAGTAGATATGCCAAATACGTATGAAATGCTTAGCAAGGAACATTATAGTGGAGTGATAATAAATAATTTGCAGAAAGCTCAACAGGTTTTTCATGACAAAAGAAGACGGGGTAATAAGTGTGACTGCGTGACAGCTCCTCTCCTGACCTGATATGTAGATCTTGCCATTGTGCACTGCTCCTGCATGGGCGGCCAGAGGCTGTGGCAGAGACGACACGTAGTTCCACTCGTTAGTCTCCAGGTTGTAGGACTCCACACTGGAGAGGTAGCCAGTCTCGTTCCTACCACCAATCACATACAGGTGCTTATCCAGGCGGCAGGCAAAGAAACTGGCTCTCCTGAGGAAGGAAGTGTCAACCAGACAACATCATTAAACCAGCGATGACAAGATTTAATGTAGGATTTTCTACAGTTTGTGTGTTAGATGGAGAGGATAATGGGTGTTCTTACTTTTGCAGAAGACATTTTTTTAATATTCTAACTTCAGAAATATATAGAGAATTTTAATGGCAATAAATACAGCTATAGAAATAATGTCTGTCCACAAACTGATGAAAATGTTTGTGCAGTTCTTTCCAGACACCTCAAAATCCTACAATCTTAGACACCATCAAGTGACCTGTACAGATGAATGAATAAAAATTCTGTATTCAACCGCAAATAGACTTACCTCTCCTGCATCGGAGGCAGCTGTATCCAACTGTTGAATCTGGGATCATAGCGGCTGACAAAATTAGTGCTGTGCTTTCCTGCAAAACAGACATAATCAAGATCAATACAGAATAATTAACTACAATGTTAACTGAAGACTTGTTTTTCCAATAATAGAGCGATCTGGTTTTGTACGATCATGTGTAAAAAAACATGTTAAATGATCTCTAATGATGGTACTGAGTTGGTTTTTACTCTCAGAGCTATATAAACTGGTGTGCTGTAATGTTGACATTGAATGGAATAACAACAAAAGGACAGATTTTTTGATCATTTACAGTCTTTGTTTCTTACTATGGCGGTGTGTTACCACCATATCACAAAAAGCACTCTTGACACTTCTACACCACAAATATTTCAGTGTTACTAACAGTAATTTTTCTGTGCCAATCATTGACAAGTGTTGACTGGAGTGTTGTTTGTCCACTCAGAGCTGATCTGGCTCAAGGATGAGTGTTTGAAACTATCTCAAAGTGCTACATTAACTCTGATGGGTTTGAACTTACATCAACTCGTGCTCAGAGTGCTCTCTAAATTAAGTAAACACTGACAAATGTGCCGTGTGAAGTCACTGGAAAGCAAGACGTTCAGTCCGTGGTGTTACTGTACCGTTGGGGTTCCACTGGTCCTCTCCACCCAGCAGCAGCAAGAAGTTCTCCACCTCCACCACGCAGTGATGGGCGCTGTTGTAAGGCATTACTGGACGAGGTACAAAAATCAAAGGTGTCAATCACTAAACATGGGAGTGATGTAGGTCAGTAGTACCCCAATTTGGCCATTTATATGATTTCTTATAGATGTATTGTAAAAAAACCCATTATAAATAAAAGGCTAATATAAACACAATAAACATGACCTTGTACCATCAAATATTCCAAATGAAGAGCGGCATGTAAACCACACTATTTAGGCTGTACTATGGACAGCCCTGATCTTAACTCTGCTGTTGAAATAAAATCTAATAAACTCGTGAGATAAATAATAGTAGATAATAATCTCACAAACAAAAAAAGTGGTGGTTTAGAAGAAAGCCTGTGCAGAAAACCTTTTTTCAGGGCAACGACAAAAACACTACTTTCATTCATCCATAAACAAATAAAGCCACTGTTCATTTTGAGTGGATAACTTAGCAATTTTATCTGCAGTCTCGTAGCACAACACAGAACGTGTGAGCTTGAGTGGACTAAAAAATACATCTGCCCTCAGATATCCTAAAAAAAAAACTTCTGTAGATCAATTTTATTTAATATTGTAAAACTACATTGAAGAAAGCTTCAAAAAACGAGCACTGGTTGAGCAGTAATTGCCGATCCCCGATAGAACTCTACTGATCTGAACAATAAATGTTAGTCACAATTCATAATTTATACACCATCGACAAAATGTTATCTTCATTTTCAATAAGAAATATTTGCTCTGGCGGTGTTTGCCAGTCAGTGACTATTTTTATTTCGTCGTGCTGCGTGTCCTATTGTTCGACGAGGAGTGCTCATAGCACATGATAATGTCAAGATTGATTTAATTTGCAGTGCACTCATCACAACAGGCCAACGTGCTTGTTACGGTGACACAGGCAAACATCTATTTCACAATCCTCAGTGTGAGCCAATGTTATAGGATTTATTTCCCCTCCTCATTGCTTTTGTTTTGTAACCTTCCATTCATCCATCTACAGGAAGTGATTTCTTGTGGGGAATCAAGCCTGTTGACTCTTAAAGTGGAACAAATGAAAGTATGAGGCAGAGTAAAACGGTCTCCTGTTTGTCAGGGCAATATCTATCCATGTATCTATGTATCTGTGTATCTATCTATCTATCTGTCTATCTATCTATAAGGTAAGGTTAATATGTGTCTGTTGTGGGGGATTAACTCACCTGCCGTAAGTAATTTAAGGACTAAACCTCACCCAGCAACACCTTTCCTTTTTTTTCCTCGAGCATTAAAATATGCCACAGCAGCTACCATCCAGTAATATAAAGAGCACATTCAACAACAATGATCCTTTGTTTATCACATTCCTCATCCTGTGTTAGCACACATCCGCATAAACGGCTACAAGCCCACAGCTGCAGCAGAACACCTTGTGGAGGATTTTCCCTTGTGTATGTTTTTGCGCCCCCCCCCTCCATCTTCTTCTGCTGAAGTGACCCCATTGAGATGTAGAGAAATGGTCTTAGGTGACAGTCATAATGAACATGATCGTGTTCACTCAATAAATCTCAGGCCCGGTGCTTTTTGAGCACAAATCAGTGAAATGTTAAAGCCCACCTGTCTGTCTCCATCAGTCATTTCCACTGTCACCTCCACAACGCCTGATGGATCACAGTTGCTGCAAAATTAGACAGCCTTGAATCTCATTTCTTTCCAATTGGCCTCTCCCTGCAATCTCACTCTGGCTGGCTGACATGTGCCGGTCCTCTATGGGAGGGGAGTCTCAGATAGGAACTAATACTACATACACTAAACACAGCTTTATCTCGAACGAAGGGATTAGGTTGCCTGCCTCCAGTGCACCTCAAAGACGAGTGCCATATGACTGCCAAATTCCCTTACATGCTATTTACATTATCATTCAGTCAGCAGTATATAGGACACGGATGGGCGGCTTTTTATTTGATGTCTCGCGACTTGTACTCATTCTAAAAATCATCTCGTACCCCCGTGAAAAGAAGATTACTGCTTTACAGTATGTCACAGGCTACAGTACGAGGAGTGCTGTGGGAGGTTTTGGGACATTTGCCCTACCTCTACACGTCCCTCAGACACAGGTGAACAGTGGGATAAGTGGCAAGCTATAATAACTGAGCCCACTGTAATAGTCTTGTGCAGTGAAAATAATAACACATATTAATTATTTTTCCTTTTCAATGTGTAAGACGTAATGAGAATTATCACCTGGGAAAGAGTGTGAAATTAATCTACCTAAGTGTCCCTTTTCCATGAAATCTTCCACTAACTCTGGGTGTGAACAGCCATAGCAGGGCAGGATGAGCACGTCCTCTATGAGATGGACGCCATCACTCCAGTCTACAGTGAGCTCTAGGGCTCACTAGAGGGAGTCAGAAACCTCTGCATAGAGGCACAGTCGGGGTTGGTTGAATGACTCCACAGCTAATGCACCACTGCTGCTCGAGCTCTGACGTGCCTTTAACACCATTACAATTGCATCCCACTGAGCTGAATTCCTTTGTTCTAGGCCATGCTGTGTGGATGAGGTCCATTTCCAAGTGGGAGATTTTAATATCAGGTTGGTTTGAAGAATAAGAGGAGAATAGTCCAGCATCGTGGCTGCTGAGCCTGTGCCTGCCTTTGTTTTGTGTTCTTCCACGCTGCTGTGGGTACACTAGATGGCAAACTTTACACTGGAATCAGCGAGCAGTAGATATATCCGACACAACGAGAGGGATCAGATTCTTCCCAAATTGTGTTGATGAATGTCTTAATCAAAGGCTGTCCCTCTCAGGTTTCGCCTCATTGAAAAGTTATGATTGAATGTTAATAATCTTCTATTCCACATCCATTGTGTGGAGGCTACATCAGATGGTCACTGATGTGTTAAGGGGATGATTTTGCAGTTTTGTCCTTCCACTTGGCCACGGACCATTTGAGTGTTAACTTTTTAGTTTTGAGTGATGGAAATCCCTGTTGACCTTTTGCTTGTTGCGGTTTATTCCCATGAGTGTGAGTTAAATGAGAAAATGACAATATAAACACCAGAGAGACTCAGACTGCTGTTTATGCATGGCTCCTTCAGTAAAATGCACCCTGATTTGGCCAAACATGAGCTAAAACAGCAAATGACTGCAAAGACATATTTGAGCAGAGGAAGAAACAATGTCCACAACTTTTAATGAATTTAAGAAGCAACAAGAGAAATACCATCTCCGATTCAATAAAAACTTGTGCCATAAAGGGAGAACCAACTGCACAGCATCAAGCTGAGAGAAAAACAGACCCTATGGATAATATGTACGAATGAAGAGACACTGCTGAGATATGGCTCCAACCAAAACAAAAGGACAAAAACTCAATAGGTCTGGCAATGATGATGCAAAGCACAAATATGGTTTCCTATTAGCTCTTGTTTGACCTTTGCAATATGGCAACAATATAGTGGTGAGCCTTAAAAGGTCAGGGAAGACAGAGAGAAAGAAGAGCTTAGTATACTTTACAGAGGTGAGTGCTGCAGGAGTGCATTTGGTAAACTCACAAAGGCTTCACAGATGTTCTATAGAAACACGACTTTTTTTTAATGGAGGGGGGGGAAACTATGACAACTTGCTCTCAATATGACATTGTGAAATCAATACCATATGCTGTACCATAGTATAAATCCCTGCAGGTTATAGGATATGTCTTTATATCTTATATTTTTGCTGTTCAGTCAATTAAAATCATACATTTGCTTGTGAACTTTTGTATCAGATTACAACTGATGTGTTCCACTAAGCCCATCCATCTCTTGGTGTTTAACTCATAGGTGAACAGGCTAATTCCATGCTGCATTTCAGTATGTACGGGGTAATTCAATCTCATGTATTGATCAATGTTAGCGAATGATAAAGCTACATTTAAAAGCTACTTTGGAGAGATGGCATTCATTATTGTTCTATCTCTGCCACAATAGATCATTAGATTCAAGTAAATCTCATCATGCATCCTGCCAGCATATTTCAGCAAAAACAAGGGAAACCGGGCATGAAGCTCCACAGTGCTGTGAAGTCACGCTCTGATTAAAAACTTATATTAAAAGTGATAGTGATACATTATTACCTAAAGGATTTAGGGAACTCCTTCCCCTCATTTTCTGTGGAAATTAACCTGTGTTAAAGTCATCCATAGGAACAACTTCCTCTCATCATAAAAGCCACTAACACAAGATGCCTCAGGAAAAAAAAAAAAAAAAGGCAGCAGAGGCTTTGCTACTCACTTGTGAGGATCTTCCATGTCTTTTTCTCGTCGTCATAGTACTGGACCAAATTGCTGGGGAGACGATCAGGTCCAGGAGGCAAACCACCCACCAGTAACAGCATTCTCTTATTGGAACGGATCCTGTAATGTCAAAAGTGTGAGTGTGTGAACAAGTGTTCGGAAACAGAGAACAAAACAGGTATTGGGACTTGAAATAAACACCCAAAGGCCAAAATACGCACAACCTGAACCAAGACACCTTTAATTTCTTCATTTACATAATTACTTTGATAGCATTACCAGCACTTACCCAGCATGTTGTAATTCTTCACTCTGAAAATGCTCAATGTATGAATGAAACAATCAACCGATGAAATAAAGAACAAATGCATGGTTGAATGAATAACTGCTCCTTGTCTGGGTACAAGTTCTGAACTTGAGACTACTAATCAAGCAATATGTGGCCACGTTTTATCATTATTAACGAAAAAATTGCTCAACAGTGTACTTATCCTTTTGATGTGTTACTGAATGGTTATTGTACTCTGCAGATATCTTTTCAATTAGCTGTGAAGCGAGGACAGTCGTGCAGGGTGCCATGCTGGAGGCTAAAAGCGCAATTGAGTACATAAACCTGCCTATACACTGTCTCCATTTCATTGGCTACAGTGATTCATGTGACATCTCTGAGCCAGTTGTGAGATATTTCCCGCTGTTTGTATATGATATATAACCCAAAAGCTGCACACTTTACTGTACATTAATGACCATTATCTGGCTCCTAATGGATTTCATAACTAATCCAGCAATTAATCACAATATGCAGTAAAAAGATTAAGAGGAGCTGGCCTTTATATTCCGTCACATTCACCTTTTTTCCTTTTTCATGTTTTATTTTTCTATGCTTGGGAAAATCACCGTCGTCTCGGTACATTCTCTCTGCTACTGGCCCACTCTGAAGTGTTTTGAGGTTATTCGTATGCAAATGAGCCCCTGGACATAGATAATGGTGATTAATTGAGAGAGGAGAGAAACAGTGGCATGTGAAACTAATTATGAGGATTCCTGATTCTTTGCTCATTTAGATCCATATGTGGGGATAGATATGTTATTGGGTCAGTGTGGGAATAGATACATGTAAAATTATTTCACTTAAAGATTCTTTGAAAAAATGTGATTTTCAAGTTCGGAGATTCTCAATGTCATGGCTCTAATTTTCTGCTCTTTGAAGACATAAGCAGTGAATTGAAAAATATTGATGCAATCACTACTGAATAGATTTTCAGCCTTGACTGTACAGTCAGCTCTGTAAACAAAACCTGACAACAGCCCCATCAATCAATCAACTTACTGACAATGTGTGTCTACTTACCAGCTCCGTAAAGTGCTGATCAGGACAAACATGGAAGTAAGACATGTTGTTTGGCCTATTTTTGTGTGAGACACGTGTGTCTAACCTGAATATAGGCAGCAATGTCAAATTGTCCCTTATTTAATAAATGCTGCATTTTCTCAAATATGTACCCAGAAATATTGAATTCCCTCTGACTGTATTTCATTTTTGTTTATTGTGACCTCAATAGCCGGAGTATCCTTGTACTTATACCAGAATTATTGTCTAATTACTATGTAATTCTGGTAACGATTTAATTACAGCATTTCAAATTGTATTCATGAGAGCTGTTACACATCGAACGCATAACCTTTATCTGGTTTGCTGCAACTTGTCTACACTGATTAGAGAGCAATTACACAGATGTGTGAAGAAATAGAGTTGTTTTTTCTTCACTAAAACATAAGGTAACCTTGTACAGTGCAGCATAGAGTAGATCAAGCCCCTTGACAGCTGGCATTCTTGTACAGGAAAACCCCCACAATCCCCATTACCTGGGCCTCAAACCGCACATCTCTGACTGACCACCTCCATGCTCTCGACTACACAGGCGATGGGACCAGTACATGAGCAAGTGGGCAATACTTGAGTTGGCAATTTGTTCAAATTTAACAAGTGGGAGGCATTTAATCGCCTTCCGTCCACTCTCACACACCTCATTGCTGTTGTGTGTCTGTGTGTCTGTGTGTGCGTGGGTGTGTGGGTGAACTCAGATATGTGTATTTGTCTTTTTGTATCTGTGTATGTTTGTCTGTGTCATCCTCACCTGCTGGCCACGGTCTGCCTGCAGTGCTGCCTGAAGGGCATTAGGTGGTAGTTCATGGCATCCAGGAGTAGTTTCTGGCACACAGGGTCACTCCTCATGAAGTCAACAGACTGCACCCTCTCCACCAGCTCTGGAGCAGGTATAAGGGCAAAGCGCAGCCTCTTCATAAGGTCCGGCGCATAGTGCATGCGAGTCTCCCGGTCATGCTCCAGCCAGAGGACTGACATCTGGAACAGAGCCAGCTCTGACTCCACTGGAGGTGGCAGAGCATCTAGCATGGCACACATCTCCTCAAAGTTCAGCAGCAGCACATCCTCCACCAGGTACTTGTTGGCCAGCTTCTTGGTCTCATCCAGTCCATGGAGTGCAGCAATCTTGCAGATCTGCTTGTAGTTCTGCACAGAGATCTGGTCGTTGAGGAACTGCACGCTGAGCTTGGTAATCTGGGGGATGTTGAGGATCTTGCTGACTGACAGCACCTCTTCCACTGTGTCCAGGGAAAGAGTCACGTTGGCAGTGTACAGGTACTCCAGTACTAATCGTAGTCCAATGGAGGAGCAGCCCTGGAGTACCAGGTTATTGATGGGCCTGGCACTAGGGGTCACCAGCTTGTCGTCAGGAGAGGATGAGGGGGTCCCACTGCTGCCCTGGTCCCCTTTGCTCCCCTCGTTGTTGATTACATTATGGGAAGAGAAGAGAGATCTGAAATACTGGGAGCAGGATGCCAGCACAGCTTTGTGGCAGTGGAACTGCTGTCCCTGGGCAGTGAGAGTCACATCACAGAAAAGCTGTTTTCTCCATAAGAGATTGAGCCCGTGCAGCAGGGTGTCACTGTGTGTTGGGTCAAAGGTGGATGTTCTATCACCCGATCTGGACATGACTTCCTGACTGTGAACGCCACCTAGGCAACAAATAAACCATGCAAGCCATTTACCTCAGGTCATTTATTTGCACAACACACGTAGCCTACAGATTCTATCAGTCAACTATTATAAAAGCAAACGATTTCTCGAGTAAGTTATTGAGCAGATCTCGCGTCCATCCAGCGGGGAATAACCATCATGCCATGCCTGCCGGCGAGAATCTACATCCAATACGGCTTCAGTCGCTTTCAACTTTGAGCCTTGGTCGTAAAGCAACAAACAAAAACGCAGTAGTTCCCACAGCGTGCCACTGTTATTCATTCTTAACTCGAGAGAAAGATGATTTAAATGGAGGCTGAGGTTTTGAAGGGCGCTGTCAAAACAAAACGAGGATACGGAGATGCTGCAGCGCTTCCTCCCCCCCCTCTCCGTAACGCGGCTGAAGTTGTCGGATAAGGAAAAAGAGACAACGGTGGACGGATAACATGCAGCATTCAGCTAACGCTTATCCCTTCTCCTATCTTGCTGCACACCCCCACAGTGAGGACATTACACATCGCACAGGTTTACGGAGTCATACAAAAGCAATTAGTTTGTCTCCGAGCAGCAGCACGGGCGCGTTTCGCTCGTAGCCTACAGTACCTGAGTTACGCGGACGTGAGTATCGAAAAATATTCACTGAAATGCAGCTTTCGGCAAAGTTAAATGTAAAATGCATATCTATTGTTTCATAGGCAGTACAAAAGCTATTTCTATGTGCGTGGTGTGTGTAAACTTGACACAAGCGTGCTGTAACGTTGTCGCCAGATTCACTAAAAGCGCCTGTCACAACTAAATGATGTGAGCAGCTCGCCTGAGAAGGAGCCAAACTTACCTGACTTGAGCTCTTGACACACAAAAAAAAAGAAAGTAAGCTTCAGGTTCCCAAAATAATCTCACTTGAATTTTCCTTTGTTCTCCTTTAAAGAAGTGTCCTTTCCTTTAAAGTCTATGGTCGGTGGTGTCTCAAAATAACCATTGATTCCAACTCATAAAGTCACTATTTCAGGTTATTTGTTGACGTTGATCATTTGTTCTTCTGAATTAACAAGAAGTGTGTGAGTGTGTGAGAGGGAGCTGTGCTTTCTGCAAGAGAAGAAGAAGAAGAAATATACGTGTGACAAATTATGCTACCAAGAAACAACACATCATTATCCTTGGGCCTGGGGCTCAGTGAGTCGTAACGAGAGTAATAGGAAATCCACGGTTGGGGAGAGAAACGGTCGTGCATGGCCGGTGGAGAGAGACCATGCAGGGGTATGGATGCTGGAGAGACTCGCAAAATTATGGCTCAAGGCTATTGTAAAAACTGTCGAGCGTAAATGACTGCGATTTCAAACATCTATGGAAGAAAGAAAAGAGAAAGGGGGAGAAAAACCGAGTCTTTCCCTCGCTGTTATAGAGAGAACCGTCAAGTTTTAGTGCGCATTGCTAATTAGTCAATTTCTCTCTGCCTTCACAGCCCGACGACTTTGCTGCTGAGCTGAAACTGCTAATTTCTGGGACCAGCCTTTTTTTGGCTGTGAACTGGATGGATGAATGGCTTGTCTCGCACAAATGA
This sequence comes from Chaetodon auriga, assembly GCF_051107435.1. Taxonomy (NCBI): domain Eukaryota; kingdom Metazoa; phylum Chordata; class Actinopteri; order Chaetodontiformes; family Chaetodontidae; genus Chaetodon; species Chaetodon auriga. Next base: position 16,388,574 of record NC_135085.1, read on the forward strand.
CAAAAAGCCCCTGCCTTAATCTCCATCGCCAAAATAACCCCTCATCTCATTCTGCTCCTGCTAGTCCTTCAAAAGAAGGTGCTCTACACAAACTCAAGTTTTGCATCTGTATCACAAATAGCACATGTACTATAATGTACACACCTTGTTTATAATGTCGAATTAAAGCATATAAAATCCCCCTTTTTCATTCCTGTGTGGCAGAAGCATCACCATGAAACACGACACATGCCCAAAGTGATGTGAACTCACAAACCAGAAAAAAGCAGAAAAATAAAGTCTGACATGACACACAGTGTTTTCACGTGCTATTATCTTGTCTGATCAGCCCATTGTTTCTCTACCTGAGGTCTAGCTGAGGGCCTGAAAACACAAAGGGTGGAAACCTAATACAGCATCCATCAGTGCACAGTAGTGCTGGTTGCATATTTAAATTCCATATGGCTGCACACTTTCACCTCCGCAGACCCACAAAGCTTACACAACTGGCCTTTATCCATTACAACAAGTTGACGGATGAAATAATGAAAATAAGGCTCCTTGTTGTCATATGCGGATGCCCACTTGATCTTATAGTGCAATTCAGAACAATCCATCACAAACAAACAACAAACTAAAAGCCCAAAGGTACTTCCATTCCTGTACATCTAGTTACTGTCATAATACTTTATGGTAGCTTCATTTACTTCAACCACAGTATACAAACTCCCTTCAGTTCTGTCCTGCTTTGAACTGAGGCTTGACGTGTCTTACACTGACAATTAAAAACTTGGAAACAAAGCCTTCTAATCTTATTATCTAATTTAAGACGGTATCCTTCCGATGACCCTGTCCATGAATGATCAGGCACTGTAATCCTAATCATTAGTAGGTTGACATCGAATGGTTGTAGGTTCACAATAAGCAAAAATAACTTTCTTGCAAATCCAATCAATACCAACGGTTAGAAATGACTTATTAGGACAGACTAAACTGTCAATTAAATAAAGAGCTCAATTAGAGTAAAAAAAAAAAAAAGCGTCCATACAGGACTCCCGGGGGACCACAAGTGACAGATACCTCACAAGTTATGAAATGACAGATAGGGATAAATGGGTTTGTTCATGTACTATGAAATAGCGAAACACCATGCTAGCGTCAAGCAATAACAGGCCATATATAGGTAGCATTTATAATAGATGAAACCACAACATAGTTTGATGTTTGAGTATTTGACAAGCACGCAACCTGCACATCCCCCACTTGTAGTTGTACTGAGCAGATTCATTCTACATGAACTCTGCGAGATGACTGATTAGATTGTGTGCAGCATTTCAAATAATAATCACCACTGATGGAAAACTATAATACTGTAGAATTAATTTGAAACCACTAAGAAAGCAGTTTGTATGTGTTGTTTACTACTATTATTGTGTTGCCTCATTTTCACCTGACACCGCAGAACATTACAGTAGTCTGCTGTATTTCACTTCGGAGTCACATACTGTTATCTGTGCTAGCACTCAGTTAGCACTACATTACCCAAGTCTCGAGCGAGCTATTCTAACGCAATAAAATGACCATTTCCAACTCTTTCAGCTCTTTGTAGCAACTCAGTCTCCTGAGGCCACTGGTCTTCAGATTGCAGGGCGTTTATGGTTGTAAGTTGTTGCAGTGTGCAGAGGGAGGAGGCGCAGGGGGTGGGTGGGTGGGGGGGGGGGTCATCAGATAAGAGAAGAATTTCTAGACTAATTAAACCCTTTGAGACAAAGAATCACACCACAGTGATTTACAACTCTCTGTACCAGTTAACCCGACTCATATTTATCTGTCATATTACTCAGATACCATATCTACCTCTATGGGTAAAAAGTCTTTTTGTCCTCAACATTATGGAAACACAAGAGGGGAAGATACTAGAGTAAATAACAACAGTTGCATGAGATTTAAATACTGTAGTTCACTCATGAGTTTTCAAAGAGACAGCTGCTAAAAAAAAGGGTACACAGAGATCCCAGCCACTGATTATCTACTTCATACAGAGAAATGCTATAATAAGCTCCTTATTTTACCCTCAGCTACTATTCAACTTCCTGTGTAATGCTTACATTATAACATGAATATGTCATTGTTTATAACACATAAAAATAAAACTAAACAACACAAAGCATAGATATTTTTGTGGCCTTGAATAGCTGATTAAAGAGTGAACATTTAATCTAATCAGGGTAACAGAACAAAACAAGAGAAGCTCCAAAGTTGTGAATAGCAAAGTCTACCAGGCATAATTCCTTTTGCTGGCTGCTGCAGAGGGGTATGCTAAGATAGAAAGTATTATTTTCCTAAATGGAAGGTGTCAGATGGTCACGGAAATGTGATCGGCTGTTCAAGATCACTGCTTCCCATCTGCAATTTGTGACGTGTGAAAGATTCAGCCCAAATGTGCTCACCAAGCGTAAATCCTCAGCACTTTCTCTTATCGTGGAAAAGCAAGATAACCAGCTGTTTACAGATCAGAGAACATATCATATTAATATCATGGAGAGGGTGATATCATCTTGTTTGTAAAATATTTTGTTAACTAAGTGTGGTGTGGTATGGCAACCTATAAAGTGAAAGTTGTAATTTATGTGTTAGTGAAACTGTTATAGTTTAAAGGTTTTTGTCTGATAAAAAATATTTAAAGGGGGAAAACAGAAGATGCTGCAGGAGGAAGCATCTTTAAAGAGACAAGATTAATGCAAACTGCAGCTTACAGTAAATACAAAATTATAAAGCAGCATTATATCAGCGTTATAACCCCATTCCTGTTAACTGTATGTCAAAACACAAGCAGGCTTCCTTTTATTCAACATCTATCCCCATGTATTTTATATGATCGTAGAGGGGTTCACAGCTATGTGTGAAATCATATTCTAATGTGATTTGACTGCTTTGGATATGGAAACTGAGGGTTAAGGGCCTGTGATTGTGAATCCCAGTAAAACTGTAACTTTAACTTTCATGGTATGGTTGTACCAGCTTGTCACCTCCTGGGAGTAGTTTTGACATGAAAGGAACAAATGAGTTCACCTGAAGCATGAGTTTAATTCATAGAGGTGACGACAAAGTGAAAGGGTCAGTTTAAGTGCATCATAGCAGCTTCGGTTTATCCCGGTGAATTAGGAAATTTGAACAGGTGCAGTCATGTGCTTACTTGATTAAATATTTCTGATGTAAATTTTGATGTGGCTGATCAGCGCGTGCTTGTCATCTGAGATCAAACTTAGTCAGAGATGATTCATAAACCGTCCACAGTGTAATAAATTGGAGGCACTTATATTTGCCATTCAGGGAGTATGGGAGGCCTGCTGTTTGAAACCCCTAGATCCCCACACATGGCGTAGCCACCACAGACACGGCTCAGAGAGTCAGCCGGCAGCCGGGAGGTGAGCAGAAAGGAACAGGCGGTGTCCCCTTCAGAGTGAGCACAGGAGCATGTGTGTGTGTGTGTGTGTACAGTATGTGTGTGTGGCATTTCTCAAATGACAAAAGGATACCAGTTGTGCCGCTCAGGTGGGAGGAGACATGGAGGTGGTATGGAGACTCACCTGAGGGAGAGTCTGGACTGTAGGGACCATGGCTGCACTGGAGACCCAGAGATGTGTAAGGGCCGCAGGAGGCCACTGTGCCGTGGAGGAGGTTTGGGGGCTGGTGGGAGAGGGGGCTGCTGTTGCGCAGTCTCCCCAGCGTGATGCATCTACCTTCAGGGTGGCAGCAGGCGTGGAGTGGGGTGCGATGGAGCGAGCACGGGCTCAGTGGCGCGGTCACCTAGGGACGCTGAAGCTGCTGTAGCAGGACTGATAGTTATTCCTTGGGAGAATTGCAAGATGAGCCCCATTGTATTAGCAACCCCCGTCTACTAAAACTGTATCAATGTTCTCAAGCCTTTAAAGAATGAAGTTGGGGTGCAGAATATCTGACACTTATCTTAGGAGCAAATGCAGCATTAAAAAAAAGAGACAGAAATAATAATAATGTTGAAGCACTATATACAGTCACTTTGAAAAATAAAATAATGACAAACAAGGTTCTTTATATTCTGTGCATCAGAACGACTATTGTCAGAGTAAAACTTCAGTAAATTCCTTTGGCAATGGGAAGCCAGCAAATTATTCCATACTGATTTGAAATTCTCAGACATTAAGCTTTCTAATTTCCCAGCCATACTTTTGTGTTGCAACTGTTTGAGTCGTATGTTTTAGAAATTCTCTGTGTCTAATATGGTCAGCACTCCCAATTATTCACTCCACTGACAAGTGAAACAAATGGGACCAACCAGTGCATTCTGTATTATCTACACCCCTTGGATTCCCTGACAATAATTAATACAATGGCAAGCTGCTGTTACCAGCCCCGACGACATGAGCTCAACAACATAAGCTCTCCCTTTCCAAGAGCTCTTGAGAGGAAATTACATCCAGCGGTGAGGTCATGTACATTGTGGCCACTAGCTGCCGGGTCATATCATACTATAGATAAAGGTCTGACTGTAGGGTGCTGTTAACATCACCAGCTTATTACTCACATCATTACACCATGAATGTAAGGTGCATGGAATATGTCAAGAATAATACGAATGTAGCCCTGACCATAGAGATACACACAGCCTTTAACAGCAAAGATTGTCCCACAAGGGGAGTTCATTAATATGCCACATGATCTTACTGAAGCAGCAGTGCTGACCACCTCGTTGGTGTGGTCACACACCATTATGTAGTGTCACTTCATCTGCTCATAATACACATAAACAGGAAAACTACTACATCACACAAATAGGATATACTGTATGTAAGCAGTGCTTTATAATTTAGGTGTATATTTTTTTTAATAGATACACTAGTCTCATGTTAAAACTTCAAAATGAAATTAAGGCAGGCACATTTTTCAGTTTTTCAATCAACTGACCAATATGTCCTTTTGAAGGGTAGTCATACAATCATACTCACCCCTCTTATTTTAGCCTGTGAGGATATTAACAGGTTTTTTTAATTATAGAGGAGCACATTCCCCTAACATCCATTAAAGGAATGCCATGCTAATTTTAAATCCTCGCAGCAGGCATTGGCATCAACAGAAGAAAAGTGGATGAGTTTCTCTTTAACAGCTGTAATTTGTGTTTTCCAATCACCATGCTGATTTCTGCTCATTATACTCCGGTTTCACACCGGTAAGTGAGCAAAGTTTGGATTGATTGACTCTAATTAACTAAAAAATGTTCCAAGCCATGGATTTATTATCATGCTAGCTAGCCACAAATGTCAGAGACTTTCACAAATTATTATCCTGTTAAGATAAATATCTTTGAAATCAAATGAGTGTGGAAACACAAGGAACATGTATTGTTATACTGATGAATTTGTTTGGCATGTTTTCTGCAGAGTTCCACATTAAAGACTCACCTGGGCAAACACACTGTTCCAGTGTATTGTTAAGCTATGCAGTATGACTGAATGACAGATGCTGTAGTCACCTAAACTTTAAAGGAACACACTCCCTAATAACCCACTGCAGTGTATAAATACTGAGGGGACTGAACAGTAGACTATGTTTAAAATTATGCAGTTAAAATAAAACAAAATCTTCTGCATAAGATGAAAGATATTACAAGTGACCATAAAAAGCAGTGCAGAACTGCCTGGTCCACTCTATGTTAACAGAGGACCTATTCCCTCTTGTGTACTCCAAAACTTGGCAGCATCTCCCTCATTGATATTTTAGACACAGTAGCACCTCTCTCCACTCACATTCTTTCCTTGACTTCATCAGCTCCATGGCTCAACTCTCCACTTGCTCATGAACAAAGACAGGACGGTTAGACCGGACACCTCCATATTCCTGGTTTTAAAAAGATCTCAGAACAGAATTTTGGTTAGCTTGAGAAGACAGAACGTTCACTTGGCTTCACGTCAGCGATCAGAAGTGATCACTGAGGTGAATCCAAATGAAACGGGCCCATCGTCTGCATGGTGGCGCCAGGCTGAAATTGAGAATCATGCTGCCTGTAAATCAGATTTTCCCAACATGCCTCTTGCAAAATATACCTTTATACAAAAGTACAAAAAAATCCTCTAAACCAGCTTTGATGTATCACAGAATTCAACAACACAGTGAGGCTTGTGCTGTATTTGCCATCCTCATCATACTGAAACAAACATCTAACATAGAAAAAAATACATCTGAGCTGTCAAATAGCCCCATCAGTATTTCCACAGTCCACTCGCTTTTAGAGTAGCAGCATTTAGGTGTGTGCACTTTGAGGCACGCCTGCAGATAAATGTGATGACATCTAGTTGTGGCTCACTTTCATTTATTTAGGGGATTGATTGGATGCAAAGAGAGTAGATAAATGTGTTGGGGAGGCACTTTCGTTTGAGATATTACCATATAGTCAGTAAGGAATATGAGCCAGACTGAACATTTTTCTCTTCAAGGTGCTTTTGGAAATCTAGTGGCATCGTGCTAGTGGTTGATATGAGGTGCCATTATGCCTACATGTTTGTGAATGTATAATACTATTTAGTGTATTTAATTCAAAGCTACAGAAGAAAACTTTTAGGCAGATAAGAGACTATGAAAGTTTAAATATTCCATTTTTTTCAGACAAATTATTTCTAATATTCCAATTGACTGAATAATAATAATCCTTCATCTGACATGAAATGCTAGGGCCTTGTTAAGATAGTAGACTGGACCATGCTGCAGTCAATTATGTCCTTCTAAGGTTGTTGTGTTCACACTGCCCCCTTCTGTCCCCAAGAATAGGAAAGGCATCTGGCGTATCAACAAAACAACAGCATCTCTATCAACCAGACACAGACAGGACGAGAGGGCAACACATATTTCTAAGGAGCAGCCTTAAAGCGTCGACCTTGAGACCAGTAAAACTGCACGGAGAGCATCAACAGCATGTGCACTCTTTCAAGGGTTATATGACCCTTATTATTCACTAAATTCAAAATATGTAATCACCATGTTAAGATTTAGACAAGCACTGTTCAGCCAGAAACATTTTACTTAACTTTTTAAGTCTACATGGAACAGGCATTTGGGTTGTGCATCATTAGTATGACATTGTTGAAACATGATGAAACAAAAATCAATTTTGTACAAGTACTAAATGTGATTCAGTTAAGATTCCAAATTGAAAACAGTGTTTCCCCAGGGTTCTTTAGAAAGCCAGTGGATAGTGCACACACAACATCCTTTTGTGCACACTATTTACCCCTGGATTGCTTCAGGCTAATGTCTCAATAATTTTCACTCCTTTCTCAGGTCCTTCCCACAAAGGACTTAACTAATGATCCATGGACAAAATGAAGCATTTAAATTTATTCATTAATCATTCATCTCCAGCTCATTGAAAATGCTAAACTTCCACAAAATTAAGATTGAATATTGAAAAGTGATTGAGGGAGACAGCTTTCAGAGAGTGAGGCGAGTGAAGGAGTGCAGGGCGTGATAACAAAAACAGGGTCTTTCAAAGAGACAGTGGTCTTCACATGGGCATGGTCAAGGTGGCCAAGGTGTACTAAGTGCTAGTTAAGGTCACGGGGTTTCACTAGTTGTAATTAGATCTTGGAATCTGGAGAAGCGTAGAATTTCTGTCAACACTGCCTGTAATTATTCTCTTTTCCAATTAATGGTGACATAGATTAATTATCTGATGAGGCAAAGCCAATTGCAATCATTCACCCAGCTAAAATTAGATCAGTCCTGACAGCAGCATGAAAGTCACCTGTTTCATTGTTATGGATTTGCTGCAAGTAAAGAGGGGGGAATAGTGAAGCGTGCTAGGGTAAGTAAGTTGTCTGGTACAGGTGAATGTCCAATTACACTGCTATTTGAAGTGAAGGCATCTACTCATTCGATCCAGTGGCATCTGGACTGGCTTGTTTGTTCACCCCGGCATCATCGGCAGTAGTAGATTCATCTGTCAAGGACTGCAGGAACACAGAGATGAGCTGAATTTCTTCTGACAACCCCTCCTATTTAAATAAGGGACAAATACAATAAATGGAAACAAGCTAATTAAGGAAATGCTGCTTTTTGTCGAAAGGCAATAACACAAACTGCTCACTCTGTGTGCATCCCACACACACAGCTGATGGTGGATCCGCAATTGTGAGAGTAAAGTTACCATCTTGTTCTTATTTTTGTGGGGAAGGAGAACAAGAGGCTCCTGGTGAACCACGTCCAGGTTCAGTGCTCTTCTGTTTTAAAAACCTCAGCATCCAGTTTTTCTATTAAACTGCCTGGCACTGTCAACCAGCTTGGGAATCTGAACCGGCCTAGCCATGCAGAAATTCTCTGACTAACAATTATATCAGCAACAGGATCTTGGATTACTGTCCCCTGGGACTGGGGCAGTGGGCGTCTGCTCCAATCATTACTGGCCATTCAACAAGGCTCTGCACTGCTCTCTGCTGTTAGCCATTGTCAATTATGCCATCCCTAGTGTAAACTCGCAGAACACAAAACTGAACTGCCAGTTCTGGCAGGAGTGTAACAGGATGACAGCCCGCCGCCCCCCACTCCCAACACCAACCCCCACCCACTCCCACTCACCCACCCTAGGGTTCCCCGGCCTTCCTCCCCTCAAGCTACTTTTGAGCAAACTGCCATTTGGCGTCTGTTTCAAGCATGCGTTAGCCGTGAAAGCACTAACCTGACCTCTCTTATGTTCTGCTGGTGGGGTTAAGTGGACATGATGGATTAGTATAGGCCTCGTCAGGATTCAGCTCGGTTTAACTCCAGTTACAATATCAGTTATCGGTTGTGATTCCTTCTATTCTTTCTTACAAAGTGGCAACCATACTAATAATTTGTGTATCATGTAATTGTGAATCTCTGTGTTCAGTACTGATCTATGGAAATACCGCATGCATTATCACTATCCGCATACTGTCACATTAAAGGTCTTAATATTTAGGTAATCATGCAGATTGCGTGATTATGCCGTCTTTCAAACTGATAAAGGTTTTGTTCTTCTCTCATAAAGGTTTTTCTACATGTGTACATTTTGGAGGATACAACCCGAGCTGGACTGTTCATGAGGAGCCTGTTTAAAGTGAGTGTTGCCTGCTCTGATGGACCCTGTGCTGAGCTGTGACGGGTGACGGTGTGGTGCGCTTGAATACACCAGCTCTTTTGTCCTTCACACTCTGCAGCTCTCTGATAGCTCCTCCCCCTGTGCCCTACTCCTCCCTGCCTTGAGCTGTGATCTGCTGGGGCCTTTTGAGGCTGGGCCAGTGAGACATGGCTGCTCCCTGTAATGTCTGGACCAGACCCATCAAAAAAACATGTCAGCAGTCAGAGGAGGAGGAATTGAAACCGCTTAATAGTATTTTCATTGGGCACTCCCAGAGAAAACCTCTAATCAAATCTGAGCATATTTTGCCTCTAGCATATCTGTTGAAGTTGAATTTGATTTTTGGCGAACAACAAATTAATCAACAACGACAATGTAAAAATTACAGACTGTGAATGAATAACATGGGTAGTTAGGAGTTTGGGCTGACCTGGTGTTAAGGTAAAGAAAAAGTAAAAAGGGGGGAAGTAGTTCATAGTATGATTGCATGCCACCTGGCTCTGCGGTAATGCTGGACAGGACATTTCATAAAGATTCATCACTGTCTCTCTGTCCGCTTTGACCTCATCTCACATCACAGCACAGATTAGACACCGATTATCCTCTAAATGAAGATCCTTACTTCTCAACCTTGTAGAATATGCTGCTACTCTTCTGCAAGACAGACAGAAGGCTATTCTACTCACGAAGAAGAGGCTGTAACACAGATATCTTCCATGTGGTGCAATGAACTCACTCCAAATTAGCCGTAAAAGTCACAAATGCCCCTGCTAAATGGCAAACAGGCTCAAATGTTAATGCGATGTGACCAAAGCACAATGTTTTGTGTATATCGAGTTATCTAGAGAGGCAGAGCTAGCCTTAGACATGGAGTCACTGCATAGGCACTCTAGCAGACACATCATCCATCACATCAGTCTGTGATCTGATGAGTGAATGTATAGACTGTAATGTAAGAGTGGCGTCTTTAACTCCACCATAGCAGCGAGGCACAAAGCCTTGGTGGATGCTTGCCTGGCTGCCCTTGCTTGGCAAAGAAGACACAAGGCAACTGACTAGCCGGATGAGGCTCAAACAATGCCAAGCATAACATGGAGTTACTGTAGTATGCAAAAGAATACGCTTCCATCTGGTAGAATACCTACACAGGGATAAAAGTTGAATAAAGGGATTTACCATTTAAATGAATTGTGACAGTTTGTGAAGTTTTCCAGCCTGTTTTACATGTATATGTACAAATACCTGGGCTGTTTTTATTTTCTGGTCGGTCTCTTGAGAAAGAGCCTGGCACCGGTCCAGTTCAGCCTGGCTGTAGAGGCTGCGTTGTTTGAAGTATTTCACCAAAGCTTTGTGCATCCTCTTCTGCAACAAAGAGAGCTAGGGGGAGAGAAGGCAGAGAAAAGGAATTGGTAAGGCAGGAGAGGAAATTAATGGCAGTGTTCAAGAAGAATGATGGAGGGGAATAGAGAAAGCAGTCAATAGCCCATTCTGCAGTACACGGGCCTGACAGGAATTTCACAGTCTCTTGGTTTCTCTGCCCACTCGTGTGCACTCATCAGAATCCAGTCACATCTGGCTGCCAGGATGGGGGGTTAATTTTCTCTAAATGCTTCAGCAGTTTTGTTCTAGCCGAGGCAAACTCTGTGACTGCAAAGCTGATGAGTAAAATATTTCTACTTCACCCAGTTTAACTTTATACCAATCCCCTCAAGACATATTTTACACATACACACAGAGTCATGAACCCCCCACTGAAACCAGAAATTATTCCTAGTCTCTTGGAAAGACATGCTGCTTGCTTTATTATTTGAACACAGTTTCAAGCAAAGAGGTTTAAATTCTGATAGATGCCATTGCTTTTCTTCCCCCTCCATCTCTCTACTCTTCCTACAAAGCTTATCATTGCTTGGCAATGTGTTCCCCAGTGCATTGAAAACTAAAGCGAATTAGCTCAGTCATCAGCTCCTGAAGAAAAGACAATAACAAGAATGCTCTTTATGGTGTACCCTGTTAAAACCCAAGAGCTGAAAGCCTCCACATAAACAAAGCAATGCTTACATGTACAGTAGAATCAAAAGGATGGTACATGCTGCCGAGTGGTATCAGAAGCTAATTAATCATGCTTTTTTTTTAAATTAAAAATGACAATTTGCTTATTTGAATGTATTTATACTTGTTGATTTTTGTACCATCTTAGTACAAATACATTTAACATTACTACATCCTCTCTGTGAAAGGAAACACCTCTAACATTAGATAAACCAGCTGAAGTGTGTCTTGATTAATTAATGAATTAATAAACAGCACATTCTTTTTCCACTATCAACAGATAAAGCCTTTGTACACCACAAAATACAGCATTTTAAAGCAACTACAAGGAACTTTCCATTGGTGTGGATTTTGGAGGCCCCTGTGGACAAAAACAGTAGTGTTTCCACTGCCTCGTGTTGTAAAGATCTATATCTGGTAGCACATGCATTTGTTTTGGAGGAGAGGGAAAGAAAGATCCACTTTATTTATGATACTATTATACTGATACTAGGATGCATAGTGATGAGGTAATGCATGTATTTGTGGCTATGTAGGATCAGTAACTAATATGACAATATCGAAGCAAACTTGAACTTTGTCTTAGTAACCCTTCATATTTCTTACATGTAAGCTCAACTAACAAATTCGGTTGCTCAGTGATAGTAATTTTGTTGACAGAGCTAATGTTATCTATATTCAACATATTACATAGCTATCTAGGAGGAACAGGGCAAATTCAGAATTGGTTCTGAATCCCTTCAAATCCTGCAAGTCTCTCCATCATTTGAATGAATGACCGAGGCTGCCTTGTGTTTCCACCAGTGCTCTATCTCTGTCCCTTTTAGCTTTTTTTTTCCTTTAGTCAATTCTTTTATTTTTCCTCTGTTGATCTTGCCACAGTATTAGCCATGACTACAAAACATAATGTCAGGAATAAAATTCTCAAAAGAAAAATGTTCTCCCTCTTCCTTTTAATTGGCTTCTACTCACTGCAAAACTTTGCTTGGGAAAACATAAAAATATGCTCTTTCAGCTTTGTCTGATTTTGTGGGGAATCGTCCCAGTGACAGGCATTACCAAAGGCTATATAGAAATAGCCAGCCTTCTTGCTGATGGTCTCATTGGCTTATCTATGTCATTTAGAGGCATCAGTATTAAATTGAGACTGTTTCATGATCTGTTAAAAACTCTGTGTAGTATGTTTAAATTGTGTGGCTGAATGGAAAATATATTAAAGCTGCAATCGGCAAAAAATGTGATAATGGTTATTGGGTGGCACCTGTCCTGGTTAACAGTGGTGATAAATATGGAATAAATATTACACTACCATCAGTGGGGGACAAAGTGTTGAGATCTTTTTCTTAAGTAAGAACAATAATACTACAATACAGAAAATAATCCATTACATGTAAAAGTCCTGCATGAAAAAAGTCACTCAGGTAAGTATGTAAGTATTATCAGCAAAACATTCTCTGAGTATTAAACCATTAAATATTATATTATTAGACTAATATTACTAAGTAAGTCAGTAGCATTCTACTGTTACAGCTGGTCAAGGTGGAGCTAGTTTTATAAACTGCTGGATAGGCTAATCTATTAAAGCGCATCATATTCTATAAGCTCATGGTGTGATTTGTGTGTAAAATCTTTACCTGTGAAGTAACCAGTACTAAAGGTGTCAAATAAATGAAGTGGAGTAGAAAGTACAATATTTTCATCTGACTGGAGCAGAAGGATAAATTAGCAGAAAATAGAAATACTCAAGCGAAGTACAAGTACCTCAGATTTGTACTTTAGTACAATGCCACTTACATTCTGCTGCGATGTTTCAGTTTTCCATGTTTGAGATGCTTTTTGTATGGTTTTGGTCAAAAAAAGCAAGTTATAGTAGAAATATGGGCCGTATAGTGTTTGCCTTGAAAGCATGGTTAGGGCTGTTTAAAACTTGTCATTTGAACTACATGTCAGGCATACCAGCTGTCAGGATTAGATTTCTATAAAAGGATACTTGAGAGATGCTTTTCATTGTGTCCCTCAGTTGAATATAATAAAAGAGATTATAGGCTCTCCAAACACAAATGACTGGTGTGAGGCATCTCACATGCATGCAGTAATGTTCCGATCTCTCAAATGATCCTGACAATGTTAAATGCTTTTACCTTATTGCCTCCAGTACAAACAAATCAATTAAGGGCAATCACGTTGTGTAATATATGTACTAACTGGGACATAAAATGCAAACATTATAAGGATGATTGTACATTTAAAACAGGGAAGAAGAGTGCTTGACTGTCCCTGTTTAAATCATATTAGATGTGATAGGCCTGCATCTACATTTCAGGAACATTTTTGATTATAAGCTTGTTATAAAAACTAAATTCAGGCATAAAACACTTGCCGAGAGGCTGCTGTTGTAGAAGTGTAGAGTTGAAACAAACAAAAATGGTGAAGGCTGAATCCGGAGTAAAAGAAAATCAGGCTTTGATCATGAGCGTGGAAAATCCTGTCCACAGGATTTTATTTTTGCATGCATTTTTCACTTGATAACATTCATGCAGTTAGATGAGGAATTGCTCAAGTAAAGGTATTAGTCATTTTTGGAACAAATAATATGTACTTTTCATTGCAAGAATCAGTGTGGCTTCTTCCTGGTGTTATGGTTGTCATGTGTAATTCTATTCCAGTTAAATAGTGTCAAAAACTATAAAGATTACACAGTAAAATGATGCTGAGTTGTCTCCCTCAACTAGTCAAGAGCTCTGGTACTATTTCAGCATTGAAGGCACATTCATTGTCTGATCCCAACCTGTGTTTGCTGCTGATCCCAGACCAATGGTGTGTGTGAGCTGTGGTGAGCAGAGGCAAATTTGTAACACCCTGATAATAAAACGTTTCACCTCTGACCACCTCACAAAAACTATAATCAAGAAAATGGAGAAAGTAAAGTATTTACATGTACCATCAACCTCTCTCTTTACTCCCCTTGGTGGCAAAACTACATAGCTATCATTACATTATGTCACATCCATCATCCTCCTCCACTCATTATTAGATTGCTGCAGTAACCTCCTCACTGGTTGCCAAACTAAAATCTTCTTAAAATTACTGCCCATGCAAAGAAGAGCTATCTACTGCGAGGAAGAGTAGCATGGAATAGAACATGAGGGACACAGGACACAACATAACGGCGCAAAAATCCGAAGTCATAAAGCATAATTAAAGCAAAAAGAGAGGGGGTGAGAGATAGTAAGTACAACAAAAGGTTATATAAACTGTACCTGTGTGTAATAATGGAAAGATGTATGTGCATGGTTTTTCTCGCTCAATGCAGACACTGCCTCCTGTTTGGCCTCCATGAGCATCTTCTTCAGACCTTCATACTCTCTTGACAGCTGATGGTTCTCTTTCAGTGCAATTTTTAGTGCTTCCTGTACACACGAAAAACAAAAGGTTTTAGTAAAACAGTACAAGTAAAGTTTACAGTAGCTATTAAGCAGCATGGGCTGGACGTACGTTGTAGCTACTGTACTTGTGACATACCGACACTACATTGCCATGATGCGCTGATCTGACTTCTTGTCTCACAATCCTGATTCTACTCAATTCAGAGTATCTGTCAACACTGTGTACCTATCCAGTATCAGTTGTCTCATTTCTTCAAAATTAAATTGAAGTTAAATTTAGTGCATCTTATCTTAAACTTCTCTGTCAATCTTATTGCGCAAATCTCACTGGATTCATTTTTCTGTAAGGTAAAATGAGGCCACGGATCGCCGTGACTAAATGAATGTAACTGATATCCGGAAAAAAATATTTTCTGAAATTAACAAAGAAACCATATTTAAAGTGGCTCAGTCATTTTTTTCTGGCTTTTTCTGGTACGTCTCAAGCTGTCAGCACTATACTAAAAAAAATCGGAACACCAACGTCTCACACTTAAATGTTAATTTTGCAATTAGAGCAACCAGCACACAAAATGGATTTACGTTACTAATATTTGCAGTAGGCCATGGCTACACTGGCAGAGGAACAACTGCTGAGGCTGCATTAAGTTCAGCACAGATGTAAAATGCATATTGAATGATCACATAGCGCAGTGTTTTCATGACTCACAATCTGCTATGTACACATACCCAAGACAAGATTTTATGAAGGGAACTGGAGAGTCAATATTCAGTGCTGTACATACTGTATAGCAACACCACGATGACCATTTAGAAGATATTTTAGTTGTACCACTGACCTGCTTTGTGTGCATACAATGCAATATACTTTGTGTCTTCGTGCTTAATATATAAATAGCAGGCATAAAACAATGGACACTTTTCTGGGAAATCAAGCAAATAAATCACAGTGAGTATGTGTCTCTCTGCATGTCCTCTTTTCATTTGAACAATGTTTCCCAAGTACAGGAGATGTGGCTGGTGAATATCTCAAGTCTACCTGCAGACATAATGAAGTGTGTCTCTGCAGTAAAACAGAACAGCACTAAAGTGATGAGTTTAACCCAGCAGAAAGAGGGGCTGTAAACATGACAAATGCCTGCTATTGATTTCAGGTTTAATTACTCCATGCAGCACTGACAAAGCCCATCTGATGCTGTTGTGAAGTGTAAATGGAACAAATTACACTTCATTGCCCATAAGAAACTGATAGCGTCGGCAGTTTGCATTGTTTACTTTGTGCTCACCAAATGACAAGACCTGATCAAATCAAAAAATAGGTGCATGTATGAAAGACAGAACACGTCCACATATGTTTTGGTTGAATAGACATGACCGTGGACTCCACAGCATGAACAAGTCAACCTATTTCATCTTGATATACCCTGTAAATGTATCCTTTAAAATAATCATGTTAAGGCTGTATTTAATACAGCCACATACAACACATTCCCATAAGGCTATTACTTATACTGACCTGAATCTCAGTTTCTAGAGCAAAGAGCAGCCGCAACCTTCAGGAGGTTATAAGAGCATAGCATTTGGTCAGCATTTTTAGAAGAAATCTCTTCTTTAAAAAATATTTCAAAGTGCCTAACCATTCTGCTTCATGCACTCTGCTTTCAGAATGCACACTCTGCTTATTATGTTATGCTAATGCAGACATTATGTGTGCTTTATATTGGTCTCAATGATTAAAGTGACCAATTTCCCTCCAACTTCAGCCTCTCTCTGATCTTTTTATTTGGTGAGGAGTATTGTTGTTATATCATCGTATTTCGTCAAGTGAAAAGACTAAACCCTTTTTTGCATGGCTAACTTTTATCTGGCTAATGGGAGTTGTGTCTATGAGGAAGACTTCTAATTCTTAAATTGTCTCACGCCAACAACTTCTTTAAAGTTGCTGCACTTGGATGCATGGCGGCTTAAGCTCCATTGCCTTTTCTTGTTTTGAACTAATGCATTCTTGATCACCGTTTAATGAAACTATATACCACATGGCGATTTCACATTAGATAAGCCATGTGAAACCCCCATCAGCAAAGAGGCTCTGGCTGGGGCTGATAATCCTGCAGATGAAAACCTTACAATAAATAGGGGCTTCTCTTACAAAGGAGTGTTCAAATACATGCCGTACTGTGCACAGTGTACTTGTGTTTTTACTAGATCCTATTCCTGACATAGACAGACACAGATTATATGTGTATTTGATACGGTGACCTGTATGCTTACATTGAAATTGCTATTGAAAACGTTGGCCTACAGGTAACAAAATGGGCACCGCATCTTACCACGACACGCATCATCAAATTCGTCCAGACAAAAGACTATAACAACAGTGAGTTGTCATTTGTGGGAAAAGCACTTAAACAAGATTGACCATGGCTTGTAATTTTAATTGCACACAGCTCTTTTCTCTGCATCTTAAGGGAAGTATTGTGACAAGCAATGTGCTGACACTAATCCACAAACAAATAAACAATGAGATGTTTTTTGCAGCCTGTCTCTGATTGCACAGAATTTGACACAAAAAAGTCATGTATTTACAGAGAGTTGCACTGAACAACGTTTTGTTACCTTGGTGTCTTCCACTTCTTTTTTTCTTGCTGTAACATGAGCAGTGTGTGTCTGCATGGATCGCTGTGTTCGTTGTTGGCAGTTATTAATATCAGACTGCAAGGTGTTCATTATGAGAGCAGCTGATTTGTTTTTGAATTCCACCACATCAAAAACACTTCTGCCAGCAGAAATCAAACACACAAAATTATATTATTTTCCTAAAACCATTTTTGAGTATCATAAATATATGATTACTGCATCAGTGCTCCCACTGATACAGTTATCACAGCTGGTAGAAATTTATACTCAAAACATGGCATTCATTTAAGAAAATCTCCAAACATAAAAATACTCATTATCAAATGTATTATCAAACAAATACAAAACATTCTTAGAAAAAGGTTGAGTATTTTAATTACTAGTAGATTTTCTTTCAAAAGGGCTGCGGAAATGTTGAGCATTCTCCAACAATAATATCCCATTCCTTATTAGAAACTATCATACTGAGTGTTTCCTGTGTAAAACCAACTTACTGGAGTTCTGCTATGACCTCTGGCATGCTTTCAACTATTTTTTCAATTTCATCTGAAGCATCTCGGTATTCTTCGGTCTCCTTCATAAGGTCACTGATCCTGCCCAGAGTGTTGTCATATCTCTTTATAGTGGCAGTCTGTAAATCCTGTAAACAAACAGGAGCATTAATGTTACTGTTAAACATATTGTGCTTGGGGCAAGAGATTATTTTGTTCAACAAAAGAATGACAAGATAAATAGCTGTGACTAGCTTTGTGCCCAATGAGCTCTGCAGAGTAAATCTGACTTAGCAAGTATTCTTTGACTCAAGAAGGATTGCCTTATGCAACCCTTAACTTTTCTTTTC
This sequence comes from Chaetodon auriga, assembly GCF_051107435.1. Lineage (NCBI taxonomy): Eukaryota > Metazoa > Chordata > Actinopteri > Chaetodontiformes > Chaetodontidae > Chaetodon > Chaetodon auriga. The sequence goes on from NC_135085.1 coordinate 16,406,596, forward strand.
CTACCTGAGCAGCTTTCAGGAGGTCACGTTTGAGTCTTTCCTCCTTCTCCAGGCTGACTAATATGTTCCCGTGTTCACAATGAATCTTTTCCAAATTTTCTATCAAGTTCTTGATTTTCTATTCAAACCAAAGATTAGTCAAAAATGCAGTTGACGTTGAATACATCGGTTTATAAGCGGTTGCTTTTTTGATGTAAAATCATAACTTTATATTAATCACTATTAAGCTTGACCAGTACCTCAAGTTTTGTCTCCAGAGTGTTTGTTGCTGAGGATGCATCTTCAAATTCTTTCTGAAGCTTTTGGTTAGTTAGCTCTGAGCTCCTTTGCTGTCGATGCAATTCTTCATTTATATTTGCACACTGATCCTGAAGCAAAAGAAAATAAAAGGCAGAATGTTTTTATCCTAAGGAAATGTACTGGGAGTAGGATTTACAAAATTATACAACTGAATCCAGCCAGGCATTTAAAATCACCTTTATGACACACATAACGTTCAGCTTTTAGCTATACAATGAAAGTGTTACACAGAAACTGAAAAACTTAGATTTCAGTTTAAATCTATATAAATCATAGCAATTTTGTGATAACATTTTCGTCTCACTTTTGCTGAGTAAAACGTATTCGTCAGAGAATTTACCTTGAGTAGTTCCAGGGCAGTCATCTGACCTGTCAGGTCTTTCCTCAGGTTGTCTATCTCTTTCTGTAGAGCATAGAAAGAACACTGGATAACACTGGAGAAAGCATCCTTATCTCGCATGTTCTTTACAAACTGTGACCAATGCAGAATACACAGAACATGTACATATGTTGTCACTGACCCTGGCCCTTTGTTCTTCCATGAAGGTGAGCTGCTCCTGCTCTTCCAGTTTAGTCTGTGTGACACTGTGCTGGTCCACAACTTGGGTCACTTCCTCCTTGGCCTTTTCCCACTGCTCGTCATTGTCAATGATTTTCTGGAGCATCTGCTTCCTCTCCTCGCGCATCTGCTTCACTGCTTTCCCGCTAAGAAAAACACACAAAAAAGTAACAGAACGCACACATTAGTGGCCTTCTACTGTATAGTAAAACCTAATATGGGATTTTGTATTTTCCTCCACGGTTTTCGCTTCCATACTGCACCTCTCAGAAAGTTTCATCTTGTAGTCTTCAACGTTCTGCTCACACTCCATGTTTTCTTTACGAAGTGCTGCAAAAGCATTATGTTTTGAATGGAGCTGCTCTTCAATGCAGGAAACCTCTGCTTCCCCATTAAGTCTCTGCAGAGAACATAACATATAGTGTGCCACTGAGTGGATGCACTTATCCAAGACACCTTACAGTGCCATGAATTCAAACATTATTAGCATGCATAGCTCCAGGGAGAGTCCAATCATAGTCTGGCAGTTATATACCATGCTCTACCCAATGAACTATCAAGACACACATAAGTTGCCAAAGCAGCACCAACATCATATAGACATTTTAACACTATAGTGACAATACTTACAGTTTTCTCAATGTCTTCCTGTAGGGAAATTATTTTCTCTTGTAATTTATTATTCTGTTGCATTTCATCTTCAATTTGAAATTTCAGTTGCAAAATCTATCATAAAAGGAGAATCAAAACATGAATTTGACTACTTTTATATACTGTGGAAAGCTGTTTGAAAACATTTAAAATGTAAATATGGACAATATCAGTTACCCGGTCTTTTTCCGTTTTCTCCAGTTCCATAATTTCAGGGATACGCTGCGTTACGGCTGCGCACTTTTCTTCTGTAAGAGTAACCGTGCTTTCAGCATCCTTTATTTCAGCACATACACCTTTCTCAAGCATCTTCAACTGGTTTAAATCTTCGCTGGAGAAAAAAATCAATTATATCTTTTGTGAATGAGTTGGTAGATTACAAGTAGTTTTTGAAATCTAGTGCTCACTTAAGGTTGGGAATGACAGTGTCAGAACACAGTGCTGTCACAATATATATACCCTGGAATATGCTGTTTTTACAAAGCAGGAATCAAACCTATATAGATTTTTTGGTACTGGCTTTGTCAGCTTTAAAAAACAAATTCAAAACATTAAAATAATTCCAAGTCCATTGTTTTCATATATCAGCACATCTCAATTTCAGAGTTTGTAGGTCAAATGGTCAGGTTCATTACAGTGAAGCTTGTTATGTGGTAATGCAGCATTAAGCATTGCTGTTGGAGTGTTGTTGCTATGGTTGTGTGCAGTTTACTATACCTTGCACGTGTGTAAACTGTTGACTGTAATTTTGTTTGAGGTGTCATGTTATATAGTTTTAACAGACCCCTGCCAGCCTGACAGAAACCAGAGTTTTCCTAAATACTGCAATACTTTAAATAGGAATTACACATGAAATAATTAACAACAATTTGTGGTTATTCCTGCAAAAATGATGCAAAATCTGTTTTTCATTGCAGCAGGATAGATACTCACAATTTGTTAGCAAGTTGATTCTTCATCGACAACAGGACATGTTCCAGTGATGCCTTTTCACGGTTAGCGTCCAGCTCCATCGTCTTTAACTCATCCTGAACCAGTATGAGATCCCGTTGTGTTTTTGAGCATACTTCATCAGCCTAAAAAAAGAAGGGGCTGAATCATGGGTTTTATTTTCCTCAGATATTATTTGTTAAAAATCCCATAACACTACTGATATCAAAGACAATAGTTTATCCTTTTATCAGATCATACCCTGTCAAAACCAAATATCCTGAATCTCATACCTACAAGAAGCCGCTGCACAAGCCAACAGTGAGGCTGTGCACTAAAGGAACTTTTACATTATTCTTAGCTTTGGCAAATCTTAGAAAATCCATGAAAGCCCAAGGCTACCTTTAATCCTGGGCTTTCAGTAAGCCTGGTTTTAAAGAGTCACACTTGAATATCAGAGCCCAGGGTTAACATCTTCAGAGCACTCACAGCCAATGACTAACAAATGTAATTAAAAAACAAATATTTCATGTTCGTGTTCTAACGCTGAATCAGTCTGGTGTTTTCATTTGGTAACCATGAAGCTGCAATGGTTTCGAGTCAAAGTTAGCCTATTACACGTTGACCCCATCCCTCTTCTCTCTACTGGTACACTTTCATTGCATATTTGCATGAAGGCACAAGCACAGCTGAGGCTGAAATTGGTCATTAGATTTTAATGCATCCTGACTTGAACTAAAGAAATTAACAAGTAGAAAAGCTAAATGAAAAGTCAGGGAATTGTGAAAGTTATTAGGATTCATCCTCTGGGGGCCACGAATGTCTGTACCAAATTTCATGGCAATCCAGCCAACTGTTAAAATGATTGAATGATTTTACTCTAGACTAAATTGTTGGATGAACGCTGGACCAATAGACCAACAAACATTGCAATCCCTAAAGCCATGCCACTTGTGGATTAAAAATAGAGTTAGAGAAGAGAGAGGGGTTGAGTGAGATAGAGTTAGTGTGCGAGAGAGAAACTAATGAGAAACTAAAAAACCTTATTTGGGGCTGATTTTATTGTGCTGAATTGTTAATGTATGAAATGCACCAGAATGCAGTTTTGCACTTATCTGTATGGAACTATAGCTGCAAACCCAACTGCCCATGACACAACTGAACTATGTTAACAACAAAGTCTTCCCTGTTAACTGGTTCATTTTTGCAAAAATAATTCTTTAGCTACCACTGAAGACGGAGCTATTAACCCTGTCCCTGGCAAACACAAGCGTCCAGCCTTTCTGGGCTTCAAACAGAAACATAGGAATTATTTTTAAATCAGCAATAAATGAAATTAGAGGTTACCTCAGCTTGTGCAGTGTTGATTTGAATTATAATGCCTCTCTGGAGGTCAAGGTTTTCTTTCACAATGGGAATTTGTTTTCTGGCAAAACCGATGTCCTCATGCAAACGCTGGTTCAACACCTCAGTGTGTGACAGTTTCTCCTGGGCTTGGTCAAGTTTATCTCTTTCCAGTTTCAGCTGCCGCTTCAGTTCAGTGATGTCTCTAATGCAAGCCTCGTGCTCTAGCAAAAAGCAATTGTCAAAAATAAATTATAACGTTTATTAATGTTTTGAAGTACAACAGCATCACGGTACTTCACGCGAGACAAATATGTCTATGAGGAGATGACAACACACTTCTTAATCACTGACCTTTTTGGACTACAGAAGAGTGCTCTTGTTGCTTCCACAGTGAGATGCTGTTAACTTTGTTCTCCAAAAATCTTCTTTTCCTCTTCTCTTTGTGGAGAGCTTCCTCTGCATACTGCCTATCAGCCTCCAGCCGCTCAATCAGACACACTACCTCTCCGAGGACATCATTTATTTTCTTCAATAGTGGCGATAATGGACAACTTTCTAGAGAATGAAAAACTTGACAAGATTGGCCCACTGTTTTGTACATCACTTCCAACTCAACAAACTAAAGAATAAACAATTTAACATGTTTTTTTTGCAAAGCTACGTTAACATAATCTGATCAGGCTTCTCCAGCCAACTTACGTGTTGTTCTTTTATCTGCATGCGTATTAGGATAGTGTTTGCTTGTCTCTAGTATAACAAACAGTCAAACAAAATATTTTAGAAATGTCTTCATGGAGTTTTTGTTGCTCACCTCTTGCATTAATTGCAATGCCTTCGACGAACAACTCTGTTGACGTCACTGATTCGGTATCTGAGTCTCTGGAATGAAATCTGTTAAAAAGGAATTATCTCATGTCATATTTTAAAGCTCTAGTGAAAATAACAAAAAGAAGTGGGAAATGAAATCAGCAGAGGACCTCACCTTAACGTTTTGCTGTATTGGTGCTTGTCCTGGTCAATCTGTGGCTGACATTTTCTAGATGGCTACAGAACAAAAGGAAAAATATTTTTCAATTGATTTTTACTCCTATCTTATATTTGTCTTACAACTGTTCACAGATTTGATCACATCCAACATCAGTTTACCTGTTGACACCAATTTTCCACTGTCATCTTCAGCTCTTGGATGTGGTAAATAGCATTGTTGACACATGGCGAGGGACTGCTGAGCAAAGCACAAGTGCGACGTCTACCAGAGCAGACAGCTTGAAGATCTGCTTGATCTTGAGAAACACAAAATAGTGAGAACTGGAAAATCCAACTTTAAATTTTGTTTATCATGAACAAACAGTATCTTTCAGAAAAGCAATGAAAAGTCAACCTTACAGGTCTTCCTTTATAAAATTCCCCTAATAATTCATAAATAACACACGGATGAACCATTCCTAAATGAAAAAACCTCCAACAACTTTTGTTGGAACAAACATTCACCCTTATTCATTAACTTTATTTTGAAAAGTAATTACAAAAATGTATTTGGCTGTGAAAGATGTTCTGTGGTTCTTTACTTTTCTTTGATTCTGCTTGCACAGACTCTGCAATATACTGGAAGCATCAGTGAGAAAGCAGAAACAACTAATTTAAACATCTCAAGACAAACCCAAGGGCACAATTCTTAGTGGTGAAAGGACGCCATCTGGCTGATGAAAAGGGTAAAAAGACACCAGTGGTCTTGACTGTAATCCTTCATATGAACATCTGAGAAACAGTGACTTTCAGAGCAGTCTTTTGTCTATATTTTAGTGCAAAGATATGTCATTCTCTCAAAAGTAAGGTAACCTTTGGGCTAATTTGATTCAATTCAATTATTGAAGACAAAACTGATGTTAGTGCAAAAGTACCACAACCCTGATTCCAAAAAGGCTAGGATGCTGTGTAAAACATAAATAAAACAGAATCTGATCATTTGCTAATCATGTTTGATATATGCGCAATTGAAAAGTGCAGAGACAATTTATTCAATGCTTTACCTTATCAAAATCATTTCTTTTTGTAAATATCTGCTTATTCTGAATTTGATGCCAGCAGTGAGAACTGGAAACGCAGCACGATTCAAACACGTTGGGACAGGAGCGACAAAAGACCGGGAGAGTTGTGGAATGCTCCAAAAACACCTGTTTTGAAAATTCCACAGGTAAATTGGTTCATTGGTAACAGGTGATAGTATCATGATTGGGTATGAAAGGGGCATCCTGGAAAGGCTCAGTCGTTCACAAGCGAGGATGGAGCGAAGTTCATAACTTTGTGAACTTTGTAGAGAGGATATTACTGCATGGGCTCGAGGACACTACGTAAAATGTTGCTGTTTGTTTGCAAATGACTGCATTCTGTTAGCGTACAGTCTTTTATGGAATCAGAGTTGTATATACTATATCATTTCAGTATACAGTATGTGTGTATGCTCCCACACATGCAACTTTTAATTCAATGTTTGAGTGATTAATTTAATGAGTCTAGACTTAATCCAACAGTTAGAACTTAAATTTTGGTCCTTGGGTCGAACGTTGTGGCACTGAGGTGATCTCTCACATGAATTTCTAAGAGAAATTACATAAAATTTAATTTGTGATATGATAAGCAGATTTAAAAAAAAAAAAAAAAAAAAAAAACCTGAAACAACCACTTACCATTATTAGCAATTCTGGTGGATGTTTCTGTTTAGGATATCATGTTACATATCATAGACACACATCAGCTTTGTAACACTTACAAAAGTGTACAGAGATGTTAATTATATTATGAATCCTCACTCCTCTGTCTTCATACTGTAAGCTGCTGAGTAAGATAGCAGGTGAGATGGGGGGAAAATTTGGTTTTTTTTTCCCACTGCAAGGCCCACGAGAGAGGGGGAGAGAGCTAAGTCTGTATGTATGGATTGGAATGTAGTTGGAGAACTATGGGTGGATTGTGTTTCTTTGTCAGGCCCAAACTGCTTCTGTCACCCGTGGGTGTGTGCTCGACTTTGTAGGGTGAGGACCAGGATAAAGGGTCCACCCACAGATTCAGCTGAGCCTGAATATACACCACTGAAGGAAAGACCACACTGTGCACAGTGGGATATGTAATCCACCTTGTGGAGATACTACTAAGAATGTCAAGGACCTGGAGCCCAACATATACTCTAATCAGTAAGAAATGGGTAGCTCATAAAGTTTTCCTGCCATGATGCTCCATTAATTAGGAGTGTGGCTTGTGACTGAACTGATTCAGGCCAATACAAGAAGTGTCGAGGAAAAACTGTGGAGAGACCTGAAGTGAAGGCCATCTGTTGCTGTGCAGTTTAGATGAATAATACACAGTGAAAGAACCAAGTGGGGTAGGAAGGTGGTAAGGCAATATGTCATCAGCAGGCTGCATAAGCTCTAAATCATACTGGTGAGGTGTATAACATCCACAGAGCAGGCCCATGAGAGCCCGAGGGCCAATCACCTTCACCTGCCACATTCACTAATGATATCTGATACTTAAATGTAACTATCATCCGAAGTTATTTACATATATTCACCACGTCAACATAATTTCAAGCACTGAGACGACAACAGATTGCAGTTTACAGGCTAATCCAATAACATCACACTGAAGACAACACAAAGACAGGTACCATTTTTCTGCATACTTTTACTTTTGATATTACTTTTGATAAATGTTACTATTAATGCACACATGCTTTATTTAACCTAGGTAAGGTTTTAAAGCCATACTTTTAGCTGTGGTGGAGTATTTCCACTGTTTTCCACAGTTTTCCACATTACTGCTACTTTTACTGAACACTTCTTTCCTCACTGGTTGTTAGGTTAACGTTAATAGACTGAACTCTTCTCACCTTGCTGACTGGGACGTCCTTCTCTTGACGGGAATCTGAGCGGTTCAACGTCTGGCATCGCTCAAACTTGTCCGAAAGGATTAAGAAAGTACCGGAAACGTTGAGGCGTTTAAGTTGAACATTAACCTAAAAATTAGGGGATAACAATGTAACCGTTAATTAACGTTAGCTATTTTATTTACACATTAAGTAGCAGAGGTTAAACTTTCTGACGAAGTCAACGTTTGCTAGCGTTAGCTTAAGTTGCAACCTTCACTGAACTGTAGGTTAGCTTAACGTTAACTTAACGGTTAATTAACTTCGCTAATGACAAATTAATGAGCGCGGGGGGGTCGTTGTCATAGCAGAAAGTGAAAGCGAAAAATGGCTGGCTATCAACTTACTTGTATTAACACACCTTTGGCTGCCAGCTATTTGTTAGCTCTCTTGAAGTTTGTTATTGTTATTTCGTGTGGAAACGCCGCAGCTGTTCTGTAAAAAGTTGCGTGTTGTCAAAGTTTTCTCGAAACGGATCAACCGAAGTTGCTGTCAATCTTCTGCGGAGGTTGCTTAGCAACAAGGGGCTGCGCTTGGAGTGGGTGAGTTACGTTCAAGAGCAACAATGGCTGGCTGTGTTGTTGTTTAGCAGCACTTATTTTTCTCTAGTTGATTTAGGGTAATTCTGGTTGAGTCTTCTGCTGTGTGTAAGCACATGCATACTAATAAGACTTTATAAATGACAACATGCTACAGTATTTTTCTCCTGTGCAGTAATGTGTGACATATTGATGCTGATTATCATAAGCTGCAAATCCAAAGAACATATTATTATATGTCCTTTATATGTCTGATTTCAGTTTTGTTTTACAGGTCTTCCTAGAGCAATGCAGCCATGCGCCATTTGTGGCAATTGCATTACTGTAGCAAAATAATTTACATCATTTGGACATTTCTTGAGAAGGTGCTACACAGCTAAAAAGCTCTAATACAAACCAGCTCAGGTGCAAAACAGTAGAAAACTACACAGCCTTTGAGAGCTTAATTTTTCTTTTTTAATTTGTGGTTGCAAAACCTCTGCAGTTTCATGATTATCTTATTTACTAAAAGCGTAAACTAAATGTGACTTGGGGTCACAACTCTATCCACTGCAGGGATGTATCCAATGCTACCAAATAGTCCAACCACAGGGGGAATGACAGGAAATTAACAAGTTTGTTTTGTAACAGCTTTGCGTCATTTACATCGGTTTTACAAAGTTTACCTAAAGAGTACCTTTAAAACAAAAAGAAATGGCCACTGTAATAAATAAAAAAAGAAAAGTTTGTTTTTAATGTTATTATTTTGATGAATATTGTTTCCATTCACAAATATTTACTGACAGAACACTCATTTCTTTTCGATGACGTCATCTTCCTAAAGCTGCAAAAATCCTTCAATCAGCCGATGAACGCATCTTTGCATGACCCCCACCATGCATATAGAAACATACGTTTTTATTTATTGGGGCTTTTTTTCTTTTCTTTTTTCCTCTTTTCGTATCAAACGTGAACATTTTGCAGCCGAATTACACTGACGCAAATGAAGAGATTCCGCATTACGTCATCGCGAAGGCCACATACAGGAGGCAAATGCTGCCTGTGCTCTGCTCAGCCAGTACGCTATCCGAAAATTTCCACTACACAAGCCTTGCAGGAGAGCGGCACAACAGCGGCCGCTTCGTGCAGTGATGCAGCAGCCCACACCAAAGAAACCCTGATCGCAGCGCGGGACACGACCGGCCGTCGCACTCCTGGGTGGAAAACAGTGATGTTGTCTGACATGCCTCGAAATAAATACTGGTAAGTCTTTTGCAAGTGCGCTGCTGCAGCTGCTGGAGGCTGGCAAGCAGTGGAGGAGCGACCTTAACCTACTTTGTCACTTTGAGTTTTCCGTTCAAGTTGCAGCGATTTAAAAACAGGGATGTGCGAGGATAAAAAACGCAAGAAATGGAGTCGTGCAGGTAGATATTTCTCTAACAATGAGACCTTTTGTCTCTTGTATACACAGGTGTCTCTGGGGTGACAGGTGATGCTTGAACTGAATATTTACCATCAGGTGCCTGTTGCCTTTCTTGCTGCCCTCACCTTCAGTCAATATTCCTGTAGTGGAATTTAGTTTTCCTTAATGTCTTGAAGACGACGTGTCATTGTCTGTGCCCAGGAGTAGAAGCTTGTGATTGAAATGCAAATGTAACTCTGTGCTGGCTATCACATCACACATTTGCAAAGGGAAGCACACTGTGTTTCCCTTTATTCTATGCTCTGTCTGATACTTCAGCTTAAGTTTGTGCTAAGAACTTAAAAACAGTGTTGTAAATAAAATCACAGCACCAGCAAACCCTAAATTTGTAGCTGTGCTCTCTTTTAACATCAGGGTCCCAAAGTTTTGGCCTTTTTGCAGCTGAAACCATGGTGATCATCAGCAGGGGACAGAGAGCAGAGGGCCCTCCAGCAGACATCACTGGCTGGTACCAGACATGAAGAGATGACTGTTTCACTACCTACATAGCAAACACTAAAGCACAACATCTCTGGCTGTGCTGAGCTCCAAGTGATTAACCTTAAGTCAATGGCGCAGCTTTTTTATTCCTGTCAGGGGATGGGATCGGATGCCAGAGTAGTTTATAGTCTCGTGATGTAAAAATAACTCTGGCCAATCAGTGGTAACAGCTGCGATGTACTGTACGGAGCCAGCCAAACACAGATTGCTCTCTAACTCAAGTTAGTGCTTGTGTTTGGAAATGTTGTATGACAGTCTGTTCCAAATACATCAAGGAGGACATGAATTCACAGCACTGTCCACTCTGTTTTATCGAGCTGCTGCAGAAATAGACTCATAATGTAAATAACCAGCTAATAAGGCATTTTTTTGTTCCCGGCCTGAGATGCAATTGAGTATTCGACCAAAAGAAGTCTGTGCAGCATTAAAAGATAGAGTGAGTCATTACTGTGAGACCCTTGGTTTGCTTTTGGCAGCGCTTACCCCACCAGTCTCTCTGTAATGTTAATGGTATATGATGATTTGCTCTTTTAAGGGCAGTTATTTTCTAATGCTGCCAGTGTGACCGTGCCACGGAGAAAGAGTAATGTTTGCTGGGTACACTCCAGGAATGAGGTTTGGGGTCTGCAACTAGAGAGCCAGTAAAGCTGTACAAGAATGTAGAGCCTCCTCATTTGTAGTTAAAGATAGAGGCAGCACACGCTGTATCCTAGCTGACAGTTTCTAATTTCAGATATCTTCACTGAGCCCCATCCGTTTGGGCTGCTTTTGTTGTAATATTTTCTTGTCAGAAAGGAGTTTGTGTTGTGTGCGGTTGTTTGCAGAAGGAGGCTTTGGCTTTGTAAAACTCAGCTTAGGCAAGGGAAAGAAACACAACCATGGTGCTGTATGAAAGGTATGTTGATCATTGTGTTGCCTTCACCAGCATGCAGTCTGTATTGGCTTTGCTGGTTTAATATCTGCTCTTGCAATAGATTGTATCAATCTCAGTTATTTCTGAGACTGAAAGCAGACCGCAGAAGGTCATGGGGCTGGAAATCAGGATGTGTTTGCTTGTGAGGTGGAAAGCGTGCCTATGTATAACACAGTATATGCTTGTGTACACTTTTACATTCACTCATTGTGTAAGTGATTAATGGACTTTTATGTCCATTACTACCTAAATGACATTGCTGTGTATACATTTAAAACTGCTATTTACAGTTAGAGGTGCATTCATCATTGCCTTATAGCAAATGAAACACTCGTTTATTGTTTTTAGCTATTACCAAGATGTCATTTACATCATCGCTGTATAATATAAGCACTATAATGTAGATTATTTTAATTGTCATGTGGATGCTCTGCTCTGTCTTGTTTTGATAATATGCCATTAATAATCAGTTATTACCATTTTATTCTATTGTAGCGTATTTCTTTGCTGTGAGGTAATTTCCTGAAATACTGCACTTGATTCTGTAATTCCAGGTTAATTTATTAACTTCACCTTAATAAATCCTTGTTAAACTGGATTGTAAAGATTCCTAAAGCTCCATAAGTGACTGGCTGTGCTGACTGGAATCAGAGATAGGATAGGGGAAGGGGAAAAAGTGTGCTTTTGTTTGCTTTTTAACACTAGGTGAATTCTAATTTCCACACCACGGGTCTCTGCAGCATAATATTTGGGTCTCCCAATTACTGTCAAAGTAATTTGAAATACCATGCCTGAATGATTGTCTTGCAGAAAAACTGTTTTCAAGCCGTTCGCCCAAGAACTGCCACTGTGCTCTCAACTATCATCCCACCGAGCGTTCTATCATAAAAGATATTAACTTGAGAAAAAACTTTTCTGTACAAACTTTGCGAGTCTGCAGTGGGAGGTGTAGTGTATGTGTGTGAGTATGTGTGTGTGTGTGTGTGTGTGTGTTGGGGGGGGGGGGTGACTAGCACTATGTTTTTACGAATGGAGCGGCTGGGATCTTTGCTGCCATGGCAACAAACCACATGACTAGGTGTATTAGATTGCCTCGGACAGAGTGCAGTGAGGCGTGGTGTGAGCACTCTCTCTGCTGCTCGGCCCCTTTCAAAGTCTTGTCCCTGTCTTACTTAAACTTTGTCTGTGCCCCCCCCCCCCACACACACACACACACACACACAGACGCACACACACACATTTCTGATAAGCACTGTAGTGTGCTACATTCAATTTGCAAATGCACAAAAAAAAAGTGGGATCAGTGTGTCTTTACCAGGGCCGGATGAACCTGCTATGGGGCCCTGGGGTAAAATGAGCTGCCCCCCACTAAGTATTTAATAATTAGTTTTTAGTAGTTTAATTAAGTGTGCTTTTATTTAGGTAACTGTACAATTCAAGCACAATATAAATTAAAATAATGAATGGCTTATTAACTAAGGACCCCTCTATGGCATTGCCATAAGGCCTCAGTCATCTCAGTTCATATTCTGCTTTAGAGGTGCATTCAGTATTATCACATTATCACGCTACTTGACCTGTTAGCTGAAGCCCCTCCCCCAAGCAGCAACTGGCCAATCATAACTTAGCATCCGTAACGCATTAAACAGTATGTTTATCTGCTCTAACTTAAGCTGCAATCATTAGCATGTCCGGCTAACTTCTTTGCACATACGTTTTACCCTGGGACACTGAGCTTTTAGCATATCACGTATTTAGCCATGAAGTGCATATTTGAAACCCTCTTTGCAGGTTTTCAGATAAGTCCGCTGGAAGCTTTCAAAAGTCAGCCAGAGTTTTCAGCCAACTCATGGAGCTAATGTTAGCTTAATTATTTAACTTGCCACCAACTGGCTTTGTGGCCATTGGGCCCTTGGAGATCTGGGGCCCTGGGCAGCTACATGCATTGCCTGGTTGGTAGTCTGGCAGTGGTAATTGCTATTAGAACATCATGTCAATCAATCAGTCAATCAAGTTTATTTGTCGCATGTAATCATGTAAGGTGCAATCACAGTGTAATACAATCCCACTAGTTTCCAGGAGTTTCATAGCTTGAATAGTGATAAATGTATGTGTATGACTGATGGGGAGGGGTCCATGAGAGTAGAAGCTCCTCCTGAGCCTCCTGTGTATCCGGTACCTTCTTCCCAACCGCAGCAGGGAGAAAAGGCCGTTATCCACAACAGGCAAAAGGAATAGCAATAGGAAGAGCGTAATGATTAACCAATGTCTTAACTGGAGCATACAGGCTCTGACATGACTTTTTCTCCTCTTGATCAGAATGATTGAAGACTACGGGCAGAGCGGTGACAACATGGCAGATAGAAGGCAGCTGTTTGTCGAGATGAGTAAGTGCTCTGAGCCACAGCCCAACGCGATCTATGCCAGACCGTTGTGCTCACTGATCATAAAAATGGCAAATTCTAACTTTTCATGTAAAGCAAATGGCCTGAAGATCTAGTGTCCCCACTAGTGTCAACCAGATTGATTTTAATCACAGACAGACACCAGTATGACCTCATTCTCACTCACTATTTAGACAGTGTGGAGGCGCACTTCCATGGAGACCCAAAGTGGAGTGAAAAATCATATTAACAAATGTGGACAAAATCTAAACATAATATAGCCATGAAATGTTGAAGTAACACATTTCATTTTTAAGATTCGGTCCTTTTCATCATAATTCTTGTTCATTGTAGCTCATTTTTATTTTTATCTAGTGGTAAAAAATGTCCTTTTTTCCAAAGTCTGTTTTTGTTTCACATCACTGTGTTTCCTTGTGACTATTTTGTTTCATAATGCCAAGTCTTAAACTGTGTCCCAGCTGCATACTACATACTGATTTGAAGCAGATTTTCAGTGTGTCTTGTGTTCATAATGGAAAAATGAGAAGCATCAAAGCCAGTATCCACACTAAAATAAGCTTTTTTCCCTTTTTTTTTGAGTGTGCTTTTGAGAGACACATCAAAATGTACTGCACCTGGTGAGAAAAGTGGCATTATGAAATAAAAACAGACTAATATGAAAAAATAATGTTTAAGATATTATCGTATATATTTTGTCTGTATTTATTCATATGACTACGCTTTAGGCCTCCGTACCCTCTCTCTCCTCATTATCTATGAACTTGCTCTGACATTTCCAGTCTTACTTGATGAGTTATTCTTCCTCAGGGGCTCAAGATTTGGATTCCATACGATTATCGACATACAGAACAGCCTGCAAACTCAGATTTGTGCAGAAGAAATGCAATCGTGAGTATGATGCAGCGTACGTTCAGCTACATCACTATGCTCATCATCGCTGTTTATGTTCAGTTTTCCCGTTTGCTTTCCAGTGCATTTGGTTGACATTTGGAATGTCATTGAGGCTTTCCGAGAGAGCGGCATCAACACCATGGACCTCAGCGCTGACCTCTCTATGGCTCGTCTGGAAGTGGTACTGTCCACCATTTTTTACCAGCTGAACAAGCGCATGCCCACCACCCATCAGATCAATGTGGAACAGTCCATCAGCCTGCTGCTCAACTTCCTGCTGGCAGCCTATGACCCGTGAGTTAACATGTCACATGACAGGCGGCGGCCGCTTGTGTACTTTCGCTTCTGAGGTTTTGACGTGAGCTAATGTAGTGTGAAATGTGACTCTGAAGTGGAGTGAAAATACAGACTATTTACCTTCAAAATGTCACAACATGTTCGTGTAGAGTCTATATTTTAAGATGTCCTAGAAGCCAAGCTAAACATTTTTTAGAACAATGATCATTGCAATTCAAGTTTGCCTTTAAAGGCCGTGCTTTTTAGAAAAATAGTCGAGTTGGTAGGATTCTAGGCCTTGACAGCTCCATTTAAAAGAATCTATGACCATAATGTAAAATTTATTTTCTCCTTTTAGGGAGGGCCATGGCAAGATATCTGTCTTTGTTGTGAAGATGGCCCTAGCAACCATCTGTGGAGGGAAAATTCTGGATAAATTAAGATGTAAGCAGCACAACAAATCCTTACTTTACTTGTAATTGTGAAGAATGGAATTAAAAACACCTATTTTACCTGTAATAAATCTTTGTAAAGTTCACACAGTTTCTAGTCTAAGTAATGTACTGCTTTAGAATTTCTAATACAAGCTTATTAGTGTGTGCATTATCTATATCTCTGTCTGTGCTTTGCCTGTTGTTCCTAAAAGAAGAAGCAGTCCTGGCCCAGCTCTTCATGGCTGGGAGAAGTCATTATTCATTATCTGAAGGATAGAGTTTATTACATAATCTACAAAATCCGTGGGAGCAGTCGCAATGGCTCGTGAAGGGGGAAAAAGGAGGACTGTGTTGCTGGTGTAAAGAACAATTGATTTGAATAACTGCTTTACTGTGATTTGTTTTCAAATAAGTGGGATAATTGTATTGTGTAATACTGTAATTAGCCGACTGTGGTGGCAACTGACAATTAGTTTGATTCATTTGTATAATGTCTCCCCGCATTGTTCCCAGATATTTTTTCACAGATATCAGATTCCACTGGAATAATGGTGTACCCGCAGTTTGACCAATTTCTGAGGGAGGTTCTCAAATTACCCATGGCGGTTTTTGAGGGACCCTCTTTTGGTTACACTGAACAAGCTGCAAGAACATGCTTTGCACAGCAGGTAAGGCTTCATTAACCAGAGTCTAATACTAGTCAATCTGTGTCTTAGCATTGACGCAGCGGAGGATTTTTGCAGTTGAATCTCACTTCTCTTCTGCACCGACCGTCCACAGAAAAAGGTCTCCCTCAATACATTCCTGGATACATTGATGTCAGACCCGCCCCCTCAATGTCTGGTGTGGTTACCGCTCATGCATCGGCTCGCCAACGTGGAGAACGGTAAGACACCACACAGAATATTTATAAAGCTAGCAGGGCTGGGAGGATGTAAAGTTCAGCCTTGCATCATAGTCTTGAGTCACTACACACACAATCAGTCAAGCAGACATATAAAAGGAAACACACACACATGCACACCTCCAGTGATGATGACCCACAGGGACCTTACACCCTTAGTATGAGTGTGTGTGTTTGTGCGTATTCGTGATGCACTCATCATCACAAGTCACCTCCAAGTGAGCAGGAGAAACACCGTCACAGCTCACACATACACAACACGCCTGAGCGGCGCTGCTTTGTGCAGTTCAAACGAGATGAATGTTGTCGTCAAAACAGACTCAATAGCACATCTGTCCTTAAATTAATTGCAAATTAATCCTCTGCTCGCCGCAGTGTGCAAAATATCTGGGTTTACAATCACATCTGTTTGTGTGCATGTGTCTGTCCATCTCTATGAATGTGTGTGTCTGACCCCTCCCCTCCTCCCTGCAGTCTTTCACCCGGTCGAGTGCTCCTACTGCCATACTGAGAGTATGATGGGCTTCCGCTACCGCTGCCAGCAATGTCATAATTACCAGCTCTGTCAGGACTGCTTCTGGAGGGGGCATGCCAGCGGTTCCCATAGCAACCAGCACCAAATGAAGGAGTATACGTCATGGGTAAGGAGAGGGGAGGGGAGGAGGGGAGGAGGAGAGGGGCGGGCTCAGGGAGGTGTGTCTGAACTAGACCAGTTGTGGTCGCTATTTTTTGTTCACCACAATGTAAGGATGCTGACTGTTCGGCGCAGGTGGCAGCGCTACTGTAACGATTCTGTATGTCTTGAACAGAAACTCGTGGCACCTCACCTCTGTGTTTCTCTCCAGAAATCCCCCGCTAAGAAGCTGTCCCATGCCCTCAGTAAGTCACTGAGCTGTGCATCCAGCAGAGAGCCTCTTCACCCCATGTTTCCCGAAATGCCAGATAAACCTCTCAACCTAGCTCATATTGTGTAAGTGTGTCACCTTGCATTTTTCCTTTCATAATACTGAAACATTCCAGATCGGCACTCCTGCAGTCAGAGGGTTGTGTTATTTTCAGAGTCCGTTTCAGATTTCGAAATGTTTGAGCTGAGCTGATAATTGTCTTGCAGCTGCCTTGAAATCTGAAGTGATTCCAGTCAATCTCTTGGGTCAACTGATCAATGAGGCTTAATTACAGCCTGGGGAATGATTGTGCTCTGCAACACTGCCTCTACCTTTTCCTTGACTTGACTGATGGTTTGTGTTGTTATATGAATAATGAAACAGGAGCCTACACAAACACAGACTGGTGCTTTTGTTAATGGCTAAATCAGGTATAGGAGCATAAGGCTATTTCTGGTGCAAAAATCACCCCCCAACTCTCTCCTTTTGCCCTCAAATTGAAGGTCAAAGTTGAAGCTCTTCCCTTTGTAGTTGCTGTATTTTATAACCCTTAAACAGCTAAAAGGATTCAGGTTATTCAGTTTTCTAGACTTTCTGTGACATGGAGTCATTTTATTTCTACAATTAGCCATGTTTTGTCACTTTTGAACTTTACTGCCATCTACTGGATTTTGAGATGTATGGTATTTAATCTACGAAGGCTAAATGTCTCACAATGTTAACGAAACAGCTAAATAATTAATGCATCCACCAGGTGATTCATATCTTCTCCAACATGAAATGGGTTCTTCATTGGCCCATGCTACACCCTTCCACCAAGTGTCATGACAACTGGGCCAGTAGTTTTTCTGTAATCCTGCTGACAAACAGGCAAAACAATAAACCAGAACAACAACATATTGATACATATTGGTTGATGTGTCCATGTGCAATTGTTTGTTACTTATTGCTTGAAATATGTGCTGATACCGATATAAGTTAATATCAGCAGGGTTTACTTTCTCCAAATGACTGAAATTTCTCTTTGCTGGGCTGATTGTAATAAATTGTTTTCATTCCTTTTCTTGTTCTGTACATTCCTCAGAGATACATGGTGAGTTTGCTTTGATTATTTAATGTGTCTTTGTACATTTTTCTTGCTGTAGATTTGAATCCTTTGTATTGTCCTAATCACACACAGTATTGTCAAGTCCCCTCCATCTTAGCGCACTGACAGTCACTATTGTTAAATTCTTTCTAAACACTTGTTGTGTTTATTGATTCACGGGTTCACTCCCTCCGCTCATTGCATGTTTTCATTGTGTGCCACACACTACAGAACTAATCATATCTGACTTGATTATGTACAGCAGATCATCTACGGAAATGGAAAGTCAGAGGTTAAAGGGTTGGATGAAAGAAGAATGAAAATGAAAAACCCATCAGTTTTGGTTTAAAAAGATGTTGTTTCCTGTACAGGCCTCCAAGACCAGTGAACATCACCAATGACTACTCACTCTCCCACTCCATGCCGACATCAGGGAACCCTTACTCCACCAAAAAGTGAGTACAACAGCTGAACAATGGATGTCCTGGATTTTACAGCAGATCTTTTCAGTTTGCCGTGCTCCCTAAAGGCCCCATGCCCCACAGACTCCATGACCCACACTGCCTTTATTTTCTTTTCCTTTATTTCCCAAAGTGTGTGTGCGCACTGTGGACATTTGTGTATCACCGTGCTTTTTCTTTTCTTTGCGGTTTCTTGTGCTGAATGTCTTGCCTTACAGCAAGAATAATGAAAGAAAGCCCTTGACTGTGGCTGCTCCACATCTGTTGAAAGGGAAAGGGTAAGTGACACAGGTGTGCATCTGAGAATGCCTTTGTAGCTCAAATGCATGTGTGATCTAATATAGATAATAATCATTGGGCAGAAACTAGTATGCTTATCGTCCTAAGGAAACTATTAGCGAAGCAGTTGTCTTATAGAGGGGTTCACATTGTTGTACTCGAGGGCCTATTTGAAAGACGCTAGATGATGCATGCATCATAAAGATCATTGCCAATTATTTTCAAGTGTCTATTGCAATCTTTTCATTCACATAGAAATTGGAAATAACTTTTTCTAATGTTTTGAATTGCTTCGAAGCTGTAGCAGTTAAATAGTATACATTCCTAGGCTCATTGGTGAACATGTTTAGATGAAATGGGAATAGCTTGGTTTTTCATTTGCTATTTATGTTGTATTTTGTAGGCTGAAGGTATTGCTTATCCTGATTTCTCTTGCAAAAAAAGAGGCCATTGAGCACCTCTGCACCTGGGCTTGCAGAAGAAAGTGTCTCTTTAGGGAACACCGCTCCCTTTCATAACTCAGGCTTATAGAAAAAACATGCAGATGTGATGAGTGAGTGGCATTCTGTAGGTTATTCTTGATGTGCATATCAGAACTTCTGACATTGCAGATACTGTTTGCACAGGCAGAAACACCGTATAATATGGGGCTTTTAGGTGATTTAGGGGCCCTCTGGAGGTTGACTGACTAGCTTTTGCACAACAACAACAGAAAACCTGATTACGTTCCAAAATTTATAAGATACGTGACTTAAAACAGCTGGAATATGTAGTTAAAGGGACACTTGAGTTGGTGACTTTAGTATCACACCTCCATAAAGTTGAAGGAGTGATGCTGACATATCTTGGCTGCATATCCTTATCCACAGTCCCGTACATTGGTTAAGTTCTAAAAAAAAACTCCAGACACTACATTTTTTTCCATAATGCAACACAATAAGCTTCCGAACAGGTAAATGACAACATCGTTCAAATGTCAAGCTCCCACACAAACCTACAGATTATTACTGGTGGGTCCTCTCAGCTCCTCAGGGGATTTTAGCATCTTTCAGCTCATTGTTTTGGTTTCATGTAGGGGACAAAGTTAGTGACTAGCTGGTGACCATAGTGGAGCATTTAGCAGCTAATGAGACACATAGAAGAAGAAGTTGGACTTGCATTCATCAGGTGGACAGAAACACGACTCCAAATTAATGCTGATGTTGCTGCATGTGTAAGTAAGCAAGTTTTTGCTAACATGTTAGCCATAACACCTTAAGAATATGAATTACAGTGTTGTGTTCGCTTGTTCGGCTGCACACAATCAGCAAAAAATATAAAAGTAAATTAACACTGCTAGTTGCAAAGTCCAACCTGAGATCACTCACGATGTTATTTTCTTTCTGTTTCACAAGCTGAGCAGAACTCCCCTTCAGTAGTCAACAGGAGTAAAACTGGTGCAGTGACGCTTTAATTTTTTACTGAAAATTCATAACTTTAATTAAAAGAGTAGTTATTGTGAATACTCAACTACCAGCTAAAAATACTCACTGACATAGTGTTTGCTAGTGTTGACAAGCTGATTTGTGTGTTTAGATCATTAGAGCTCTGCTAACTGTTGGCTTGTGACTAGCATGTATAGCAGCCATCATTATGAGGTGAGTAGCTGGTATTTGAATGTTTTGTTCATTTAATTAGTAATAGAATTAGCTTAATGTTTTTTCTTAGCTTGCTGGTTAACAACCCAAAATGCCAATTTTTCAGGTTCACTGGCCACAACTTTAAATGGTTTAGAGCTTAAATTAAAGAAGCAAATAATCAAAAGGGTTCCACCTAGAGTCAGAAACAAGATTAACAAGACAATATGCACTTTTTTTTTTGGTTTTTTGGTTTTTTCTGGATGGATTGACTTTAAGTTTCTTTGTTGTTGCTGCTGTTTTATGGTCCCAGCTAAATCTGCATTGACCTGGTGGAAGGAACCGTGACTATAGGGCTTTGTGATGCAGGTGTAGAGCCTCATCAAAAAGACTGTGCATGCTTGACATAGCCCATCGTAGGGGGGAGAGTGTTTGACTCAAAAATAATGACTTTCGGTAGTTTTAATAATAGAGCACTGAGTGATTGATGCTTGTAGAATGTAAACAGTGCATGTAGCTTGTAGAGATTTTTTTTTTTTTTTTTGGGCCGGGCATGTCCTTAATCGTGCTCCTAGCCGTCATCGGTGGTGTCTCTCCCAAACATAATATGGCCTTGTTTCTCTCTAGTCACCCATGAATGGCTGCTTTTCAGCCTCTCTCCTCCTCTTCTCTTTTGTAGCATTCTCTCTCTTTCTCTCTCTCTCTGCTTCCTCTCCCCTCTCACCCCCAGTCTCTCTGGTATCACCTGTGTAATGTAATGTTTTATGTTTTGTTAAACCCTGCACTGTTCCAGGTTGAACTACAACCTGGATGTTGCTGATAGACTTGCTGACGAACATGCTCTGATTGGCCTCTATGTGAATCTACTCCAAAACAACCCTAGAACATGGTTAGTTGGTGTGGTGCTGTGTTTGCCAACCACCAGTGGAAACTATTTGCTCTGCTGAATTGCCGCCTTCCCCTAATCTAACCTTATTGTGAGTGTGTAATAGCCCTAACGCTGCATGCTGTCAGTTTTACAGACTAGTTTCTGATTTATATCCAAAATGGTCAGTCAGGGTTTATTTTTTATTTGATTCCAAGGTGAAACTCCATTTTTCATATTTGAGTCCTTAAAAGAACACACATGACTTTTTAATATTAAGTTCAGTACTTGTCCAAATCATAATGTACTTACAACTGAAACTTATTTAAGAAAAAAGGGAAATAGTTTCATATTTGTGTGAAAATTGTATAACCCAAAATGCTGAGTGGAGATTAGTTCGTAAATTGGTACTAAATAGTAATTATTTAGCTGTGCCTCAGACTTGACTGCTTTCTCATGAGGTAATCTCTGAAATGAGTTTGGTGTGTTTGGTCCAGTAACTCCTGTGTAAATTTTTAAAGACAAAAAAAAGGTGATGTGTACGCTGACTGTTTTTTATTTAATCACTGGGAATATGGCGCATGCTCTTCTCATCCCATGATTATAGGGATGCTTGTATTTTCAGTGTGCGTGTGCACTAATATGCTTGTGTGTGTGTGTGTGTGTGTGTGTGTGTGTGTGTGTGTGTGTGTGCATTTTAATGCTGCTTACCATCTATCATTTTGGCTATCTGTATTATATTATATATAATAGCCCCCCCAGTATCTTCCTCTTTGAATGCATTTGAGTGCTTTTACTGTGTGCTTGCAAATACATAGCCATGTTTTTTCCCTGTATCAGTCATCAGACTGTACAAGTAACCCCTCTGGTCTTTAAATACAAAGCGAATGATTACTTCACCTGCACTTTTACATAATAACCCAACTTCATTCCTGTTTTTGTGGTTTAACATAAGTAGCTTAGCATGATTATGCAGGCCTCTGCTGTAAAACGTATGAAGCTCTCCTGCCAAAGAACTAATCTGACTCTTGACCAAACTGAACTTTTTTGTTTTGTTTTGTTTTTTTTGTTTTTTTTGCATTTGCTGTACCTGTGTAGTAACTGTTTCATGTTGTGAGTCCCATCTCTATTTTCGTTTGATTAGTTTGCTGGAGAGCAGTAACCATCAAGATGAAGAGCACAGTCTCATCGCCCGCTATGCTGCTAGACTGGCTGCCGATGCTGCGGTGAGATATATATACCATAAGACATTTATTGCACACAATATCATGGCAACTTTCATCTGTGTCCCCTGCCAAAAATCTGTCATTGATGAGGAGAAAGTACCCTGCCTTTGGGATTTCAGCCCTTCTTATTGCTAAGATGATGAAGGGATTTAGAGGTGGTGATCATTTCTAACCTGACTTGTATGCCTGGTTATGCTCTGATCAGCTCTTGATGGATGGCTGGTGACTTGACTGTTTTGTCCCCCTCCCCTGTGAGATATGAGATAAGGTGGTGGGTGACATCATCCAGAGGTACAGCCAGTTCACATGATCTCTCTTGCTTGGTTTCACCAACAGGCTCAACAGCAGAGGGTCCCCACAGACCTGCCCTGCTCTCTGGATGCCAACAAACAGCAGAGACAGCTCATTGCCGAGCTGGAGAGCAAAAACAGGTTAGGGATGACTGCCTTGGTGATACTGTTCAGATCCTCTCTCTTTGTCTTTTCTTTTCTCTATTCCACAACAAGAAATTCACCTTGAGAATAAAGGGATTCCTGGTCTGACAAAACAAACACTTCATTCCTGAAAACTAGAATTATTATTAGCCAAGGTATCATATTTCCTTACTAAAAATGAACATTTTAAGGAGGTAATTAACAGACTATGTGCTGTATAAAATATAGGCCATGTGAGGTAAGTCAAGGCTATTTATTTATATACTATATATTTCCTATATAGTGGCCAAGTGCTTTACAAATTGCTTAATGAATAGGATTAGACCAAAGAAGAGCAGTTAAGAAGATTTGCTGTATAACTGAAAGTAACAATAAATTTAACATGAAAATCAGATCTGTAAATGATAGTGAATAGTTCAGTTCAATTAGAGGCAACAGTGAACAAGTATGAAGATTTTAATGCAGCTATAATTAATATTTTTTAAAATAAAGCAATGGGTCACATGACTGCTTGTACATGACAGGGGTCACTTGTTTCCCTCAGTTCTGCAGAGCTTTATGGGCTCACTGTCACGGCTTACAGGGACTCTTGAACACCTGTACTTTTCCTCCATATAGCTGTCGTGAAAAGTGACTGTAGTGCCTTCACCTCATTCTTTTGGTTTTCCTGCCCGAAATTTTGCTATTTTGGTCCGCTTGCACAAATCTGCTCAGCACCAAATGGCAGACAAAGGTAGTGACTGGATGGTGAACATAGTGGAGCATTTAGCAGCTAAGGAGCCAAGAGCCCTCAGGAGCTGCTAAAGACCACAAACAGTTGGAAGAGAGTGAATATTGGACTTACATTCATCAGGTGGACACAAACCAATGTTGCTCTGTGTCTGCTGGATGTGGAAATAACCGAGGTGATGAAATATTGTTGTCACAGCTTGTTTTTGCTGCCCCCAAGTGGCTAAAACAACACAATAAAATCAGTTATTGCAGGTTTAATGTTTAGATTTAAGCATAGGTTTGGACAGTGCATACATATGTGTAACACAGTAGCAAAATGCAGTTTTATTTTCTGTTGGCCCAAGATCGTACAATACCAATGTCTCAATATAACCCGGTCTTGTAATTGCGTATGCTTATGCTTGTCACAGAGAAATCCTGCAGGAAATCCAGCGGTTGCGCCTTCAGCATGAGGAGGCCTCCCAGCCACCACCTGACAAGGGTCAGCAGAACCCCACTCTGCTGGCTGAGCTCCGACTTCTCAGGTAACTCTGCCTGCTTCAGTACTGCACAGTACAATGTGTTTATGACAGACAGTTGTGCTTAGGCTGAAATACAGCGTACATATTGCAATTGCTTACAGATTTTATTGGGAGCGACGTGATATTGTGGTATCATCGAGTTGTACACCTTGTTCCCTTTGTTAGGCAACGCAAAGATGAGCTTGAACAAAGAATGTCTACTC
This sequence comes from Chaetodon auriga, assembly GCF_051107435.1. NCBI lineage: Eukaryota > Metazoa > Chordata > Actinopteri > Chaetodontiformes > Chaetodontidae > Chaetodon > Chaetodon auriga. Next base: position 16,430,914 of record NC_135085.1, read on the forward strand.
TGCAGGAGAGTCGCAGGGAACTCATGGTGCAGCTGGAGCAACTAATGATGCTTCTCAAGGTACTGCAGACGTGCCTTTCATCTCTTTGGCTTCACTGGGCTCAATTACAGAGTACAGTTAAGACACATTCATGAACACATATGCTGTGTCCTGTGAGGAACGGTCCGGCTGTGCTTTAGTTTGCTTCTGGGCCAGGACCAGTTCTGCTGCAGTTCCATCAGACTTTACATAAGACGACATGGACGTGTGTACTGCAGCTCGCATTTGTTATTTTTAGGCAGGTACTGAGCAATATGGCCAGATGTGATGCAATATCTCCCAGCTGTGGGTGATCACTTCTGCTCATGTAAAGCAAGCACTGCATTTTGCGGATGAGGAAATGTGCGAGCAATTACCCAACATGGCCACTAGAGGGTGCCTATCTCTAATAATGTAGCTTTGTTCAGACTCGTAAAGATCAGAGGTACAAAGCATTCACTTATATTAGTTAAAATTTTGAGCTATAGGTGAACTATCTGCTTCTGTGTGTTTCTCATCTGACCAAAAGTAATATATTCATGTCAACAGCCTTTAGCAGCATCAGAAAAAAGATTTATCGAGTTGCAGCTGGTGTCTAGTGTTAGTCCTGCTCAAAGACCTGTCAGTGGATTTATGAGTGACAGCTGGCCTCAGTGCTTTACTCTGGTCTTTGTTCCAAATGTTATTGTTCTGTTCACATTTGGATCATCAGAAAGTGCCCTCCGTCACACACATTGTAGTAAATGATGTCACATATACCCCTGGTTAGCCATGTTATGTTAAGGTACCTCATGCTGCCAGACAAGGAGTCCAGATGGACCAGTTGAGAACCGGATATTGAGTTTGGGATTATGCCTCACTGCACCTCAAAAGACAACATGTCTGCCCCCCTCTAAGACGGATAACCTTTGGTGTGAGAATATCTTCTGCAGTCGACAAGACAGGAGTTCCTCAAAGCCTACATAAGCTGCTTATAATACTCGCTTAAGCGGGGAGGATATCAATCTAATTAGCTCAGTGGTTCTCAAACTGGGGGCATAGAGTCACTGCATGGGGGGGCATGGATGACCAGGGGAAAAATACAGAGTAAAACTAACTTAAATAAATATGATTTCTGTTGGAAAAAAAAGTGGGATGCTATCGTGCTGTCATTTATTTCACTAAAATTCAACTTTGATTTTTTTTTTTATCAGTTGCTTCCCCTATCATAGTTCATGATTGCTAAAAATTGTGGGGTGGGGGGCATGACCTTTTTTCAGCTTCTAAAGGGGGGCATGCCAGAGAAAGTTTGAGAATCACTGAATTAGTCTAAAAGGATCAATGTTAATCCATTAAACTTGCATGAGGAACCCACATGCTCGTCACGTCCTGGAGGACATGGTGAATGGATTTCTTTAGAAATACTCGGTGCATTGTGGTTGTTGTTTCATGAGCCATAAAATATTGTTTTTCAGCTGGAGGAGGAACGGAAACAAGCTGTAAGTGTCAAGCAAAAAGAGACTGAAACTACACTTGGGTCTGAAATGACTGCACGCATTGTTGTCAGGTGAAGACTTGGTATCTGCAACATTTGAGCTAAAGTGGTGAACATACTTCAGTTCTTCAGTTTTCTGATCTTTGGAGATACATGGTGTTCACCAGACAGCATCAGCTTGTTTGGTTTGGTCCGTGGGAGTGATTGGAACAGCATCTGTTTTAACAGCATGTTGAATAAATGCAGCTTAATGACTCCGCATACTGCACATTTCTAACGTGTGTGTAATGTTTGTTACTTATAAAGCTATTAGGACAAATGAGGTTTTCTGCTGACTTCAAAAACTATCGAACTGAATTGTTTGTCGCTGTTTTTATGCGTCCATGCTGTCATACGTGCAGATGTCCGTCCCATCCCCCTGAAAGCGACGTTTAATTTGGCACAAACTTTCACTTAAATCAAGGAGTCTTTGTTCCAAATGCTACTGTTCTGTTCACATTTGGATCATCAGAAAATGCCCTCTGTCACACACATTGTTGTTAATGATGTCACATATACTCCTGGTTAGCCATGTTAAGGTACCTCATGCTGCCAGACAAGGAGTCCAGACGGACCAGTTAAGAACCGGATATTGACTTTGGGATTATGCTTCGCTGCAACTGTCTGCCCCCCTCTAAGACGGATAACCTTTGGTGTGAGAATATCTTCTGCAGTCAACAAGACAGGAGTTCCTCAAAGCCTACATGAACTCCTTACTATACTGGTTTAAGTGGAGAGGATATCAATCTAATTAGCCTAAAAGGATCAATGTTAATCCATTAATCTTGCATGAGGAAGCCACATGCTTGTCACCTCCTGGAGTTTCTAATGATTGGATTTTTTTCAGAAAGACTCAGTGCGTTGTAACGGAAACAGAAAGGAAACAAGCTTTAAGTGTGAAGCAAAAGGAGGCTGAAACTACACTTGGATCTAAAGTGATTGCACGTGTGTTTGAAATAAATGCTTTGCTGTTGTCAGATGAAGACTTGGTATCTACAAGATTTGAGCTAAAGTGGTGAACATACTTCAGTTCTTCAGTTTTCTGATCTTTGGAGATACATGGTGTTCACCAGACAGCATCAGCTTGTTGGGTTTGGTCCGTGGGAATGATTTGAACAGCATCTGTTTTAACAGCATGTTGAATAAATGCAGCTTAATGACTCCGCATACTGCACATTTCTAACGTGTGTGTAATGTTTGTTACTTATAAAACTATTTGGCCAAATGATTTTTTTTGCTGAATTGTTTGTAGCTGTTTTTTTTTTTTTTTTTTACGTTTGAGTGAAGAAACTTTGCTGTGATTTGAGCGCTGAACATAAAAAGAGATATTTGTTGCATTGTTCATGAAAGGTGTGCTTTGATAAATCTTTTCCGATCCAGATTATATTTTATTCTTCTTACGGTCGGGTATCTCCATGACGGATGCCAACACAGTGGCACTAATTAACACTGAAACGGTCTGTATGTGTTGCAGACTCAGGGTCCTGGCTCTCCACGCTCTTCCCCAAGCCACACCATCAGCCGGCAGATCCCCACACCAATCCACTCGGACTCTGCCGGCACGACCCCGACACACACACCTCAGGACTCACTCATGGGCGTGGGAGGGGATGTTCAGGAGGCCTTCGCTCAGGGTAACACAGTCGCACACGCAAGCATTTGCTCACGGTCTCAAAGTGTGCTTTGGAAGCTGCGTGTAATCACATTTTCAAACTGTCTCAAAGGTCCAAGGAGAAATTTGAGAAATGACCTACTCATTGCTGCTGACTCCATCACCAACACTATGTCATCACTGGTTAAGGAACTCAATTCAGGTAAAAATGAATGAAAAAAGCTTGTATTTTGTTTTCTGAGTTATTATACAGCAGCTGTTTCATGCCTTTTTTTCCACAGAGGGTGGAAGTGAGACTGAGAGCATTGTGGATTCAGACTTCGGACGTGGTGACCTATTGGCCACAACCTCCTCAGACCCCTTCTTCACATACAAACCAAGGTACTTAGCAGACATACTATAAGATTTGACCTGAAACGCCTTCAAATGGGTCATCGCCATTTTTGGCAACATTCAGTACTTATGAGTGTCTTCTTCTACACTTCCCCAGCTCATCCATTGTTGCTGTTTAACCTGAGAAACTGCTTTGGCACACCTTGCTGTCTGTGTTGCCAGCTTTGCCATGTAATCATTTGTTGTAAGAGATTACAAGTTGGTGGGACTTAAACTTTGGACAATTGTTTTCAATCTTAAATGAAATTGTGTCACTTAACAATAACAATAGTTCTTTCCTATTTTTCTTTGGTCACAATACCTCCAGTTTTCAGGTTGATTTCTGATCTTGTGTCTTGTTTTAACCTGTTTTCGGCCACAGGAGTGCCAGCGCTGCAGAGGAAAGCTTCGAGAACGATCTGGAGCAGCAGCTGGAGGACGAGCTCAAGTTGGAGGAGCTGATGAAGCACAGGCAGGAACCAGACAAAACATGCATGGTGAGAGTGTATTGGAAGGAGAAGATGTCGTATTGTGTGTTTTAAATCATTAAATGAATCCTTATTCTAAGCTGCCGTGTGTGTGTTTTGGTGGTGTTCATGCTGTGGTACAGGTGACGCTGCAGCAGTGACTGTGTTAGTCTGGGTGACCGGTAAGTTGCTTTGGATGTTGGGCACTTAGATTACGTTACATTAGATTGAGCTGTTAGTAACATGGTCTGTGTTCTGAACAGGTGAGCAATATGAAAAGCAACAATAGTAGAAGACACTGGACGAAACAACACTGAGGCGACGGTACAGAGCACTGAAGATATGAAGAATTAAAGCTGAAGAAACGCTGAATCCAACCACAGAATACATTTATGTAAAGATATATTTTTTAACCAACCACATATTTAAGGTAATACTGTGAGCTGATGTAAAGAGATTAATTAGTGAGCTGTCTATTATACCACAGGTGCCATAAAAACCACAACTTTGGAGAATTATTTCTTAATTTTTAGCCTTTTTATATGAGTTGTCAAACAAATGTACAACTGCATTGTTAGTACAGAGTGGCAAACCCGATTCTTTCAAATTCTCATCTTCCTGAAAACAGTGAACCAGGTTTAACCGTTTCTTTGTCATCTGATTTAAAATATAAACCTGAAATTACATCAGAGTTTAAATTATAGATCATACAATTTGCAATATTTTGTAAATGTATAACTCTGACAGTTCTACCACTGTTCCATAGATTTCTTACTGTTGCTGTTGAGTGGCTTTTGTATCGTTTCTTGACTTGCTTTTTTGGAGCAGGCCAGTCAGATACGTTTGTTTTATTTGATACATTAGTAATAATAATGCACACTGCCTTAGCTGATTGGATGAGCTCTCAAAGAGCTCATTCAAACTGTCAATGCAGCATGTAGCTAACTACAAAACACACCTGTTCAGCAGGTCTAATTGTCTAAGTGTCTTCACTGGACAAACGAGGCTAAACGCATTAAGGCTGTTGCTGAGAAGTCACTTTGTCCGCAGAGGGATTTGGTTTGCAAATATGTACATCATCTACATATAGATTGTCATTTAAATATAAGATGTAGAAGGCTCTGTTGTAGTATCTGGGAGTGTTTTCAAATACAGTGGAAAAAGATGCTACAGAAAGACTTCCAAATCACTCAAATTCAAAGGTTTACACTGGTAAGGGCATTGAACAAAATGTGTTTACTATCAATGGTTTATGAATTAAGGTTCGACCATAGATCATTTGCCATTGTTTCATTTCACACAAATCTCTGTGTGACTTGCACAGCAACATACACACTCTTGATGTATTTTCTGAGTGTGCATGAAACTTTACTCAGTCACTTTGGGAAAAGTGGCAAGCCAATCTAAAATCATAAATGTGTGAAATATATCTAGTTTGATTTTTGAGCAAGTTCATAGCAGTGATTTTGCATGGTGGTGATGCATAATAAAGTGTTGACACAATATCACAATTTTTGCCTATGAACTCCTTTTTCTCTTTCTTTTTCCATTCCAGAACGGCACACTTCAATTGGCTTGGTTTGGCAGTGCACATTTATTATCTGTCATAAATGCACTGTTGGCTGCCCTCAACCTATTGTCTATAATTCATCACATAGACCCACCATCTGAGGTAACATAAAAGCAGCCATCCAGCACTGAATCTCACAGTCATGTGAATAGCAGGAGGGAGAATTTTGTCCTCTGGCTCAGGCAATATTACCAGTGTATGAATGAGCTGATATTATTATTATAAGTAGTAGTAGTATTACTTTTTAAAGACATGGAGACAAGCCCGTCCTTTCACCATTTAAGGACAGCATTTATACAGTAGGATAAACCTACAGCATCCATCACCAAGTCCTTGCATAATCACCACACAGCCAAATAAAGTCTTCCCCATCTCCTTTCTTTATCTAGTCACTCTATATGAGCATAGTGGGCAAAGCTGCTGTAATAGTGATGAATTTCCTATTTAGCCATCTCCAGATATCTTTTGCCTTGTATCAAGTGCATGACTGCACCCTGGTGTTAAAACTGAGCAATGCAGTTGTGTCTGCAGCTGCACATCAGGTTTATGGTGCAAACTTTGAGCCCTGTTTCTTCTCTCTGAAAAGCAGTGTTTCTCTTTGATTAGAATTATATTTTGGCTATTTATAATAATGGTAAAAAAAAAAATGTTTGTCAATTTGCTGGCTCAGCAAAGAGTCTGTTGTGCGTACATAATTCAAGAGAGGAAAATGACACTTACTATCAATTGGTGGAGTTAGTCAGTTAATGATTAGATTCATTGAATGTCCATAAATAAATAATAAACAAATTAGTGGAAAAAAAAAGCCATCACAAGCCATCAAGCCATTTTCATAATTCGTTTTTTTTTTTTTTTTTTTTTAAATTTCTCTATGTATTCCTCTATTTATCGCTAATTGATGTTCTACATATGACACGTTATTCATTTTGGATGGTGGTGAATTGAGTCAATGTTGCGTTGAGAAAATATTCATTAGTTTACGGAAAAATATTACATTTTGTTTGTAGGAGAAGTGATATGACAGCGACAAGGCGGAAAGCTGTCTGCTGCTCTGAATGATCAACGCATCAAGACGTGATTGGTCAAAATCACAACATATGTCACCAGCGGGCCAATCAGCTGCCACATCGATGAAGCATTGTCCAATCAGCTACCCGCTTTCAGCTACTCGTATGCTGAGTTTGAGGGTGGGGTGACTCAGCCGGAAAACAGCAGATTTAACACCTTGTAACCTGCGCAGCGGTGTACACTGGTAAGTCCCGTTTGTTTTGCTGAATAATGCCAGTGTGTAATGTGATTTGAAACGTACAATATGGCGTGCAAATGTCAAAACCGGAGCGTATTGACGTGTGTGTCGGTGATTCGTGTTACCCCGGGTCAGGGCATATGTCTGCTGTCACTATTCTGACTAAGTGTCCGCGCGAACAAAATTAGCTTACTGTTACTTGGCCATTAGCTGAACAAGATGTGCGGTCGTCTCTGTGAGTAAGTTCATGTCTGGCTGGGTTAAACTCTCTGTCTTCGCTCTGGTCTCATTTGTGAAATAGCTTGCTTCCCAGTCACTGCTTCTCATTTAACTGTCATTTCCAACTCGACGCTGAGTGAACTTCGCTCATGGCGGAGATTGACTGCAGCTAGCTGCCTTCGTTACGGACCTCCTTTAAACATCTCACTGTTTTTGTATTTCCCCCCATCAGCAACCACTCTTAAAGCTGGTTCTGAGCATCGTGCACTGGGCTCAGACGAGGAGATGAGGGGGTGACCGTGGACCTCCTCGGTCTCTTCTTGTCTTGTGTGCAAAATTTCCCTTTTAAAAAAAAAGGCAAATGAAACTTTTCTGTCCACACATGTTGCCTCTAAAGGAAAGTCTCCAGACACCCACTGAAGATGTGACACATCAGAGCCCCCTCCTCTCTTGTCTTCGCCCTCCCTGCCCTCATTTCGGCTCGGTTTGAAGTCCCCCTCAGTGTCCGTGCACACCCCTGATTGTCCTATATGTCAGGAATATTTTCCATCCTTAATCGTAACTTTAAGCGACCAGCAAACATTTCAACCCACCCAACATATAATTCAGGGTAACGGTGACCTCCTTGCTATTTTTTAAACGTTGAGGGCTGGATCTGTTGGGTGGAGCCACCACCCCTCACCCACCCACTTGATTACCCAGTGCAAGAGAGAGCTTGGCGAGATGTGAATGGAAGGAGCGAGCACATCTGTCTTTACACTAATGGAATGAGTTCCTGCACAGCGACCCAGGGATCCACTGCAGCCTGACATGCAGCATTAGCAGAGGCTGCAAAGCATCATCCTCAAGATGTGCATGGACATGTTACTCCACCCTCAGAAAGCTGAAAGCAACTTGAACATGGAAGCGAGACAAAGCAGCTGTTCGAGCTAAATGATCTTGCTTGCTTGCTGTGAGCCTGGACTGTGGCCCACCTGGTTCTACCATAGCTACATAACCCCACTAACCCCACACAAGTCCAACAAATACATCACTCTAAAAAACAACCCTGATTCCAAAGTAGTTGAGACACCATGTTAACCATAAATGAAACAGGATGTGATCATTCGCTAATCCTTTTTGACGGATACTCAATTGAAAACAGCACAAAGACAATATATTTCATGTTGTACCTCATCAGCTTCATTGATTTTTGTAAATATCAGCTTATTCTGAATATGATGCAGCAAGACGTTTCAAACAAGTTGGGACAGGAGTAACTTAAGACTGGGAACACCTGTTTGGATCATTCCACGGGTAAACAGGTTCATTGGTAACAGGTGATCGTATCATGATTGGGTATGAAAGAAGTATCTGCCGCTCCGGATGCACATTTCCATCTGAAACTGATCCCATTTTTTATGTCTGAGCTCGTCACAGTTAATGTAAGCTGGAGCACTGAGTTTGTCACGCAATTGATAATACCATGGTTACAGCTTGTCTGTTTACACATGTGTGGACACCTTGTAAGTGACTTAATTAGGCTCTAAAGGTAGATTGTTCAGTAGATTACTAGCCCGCCTGATGTGACCAAACCTGAATATCATTTCTGAATTTTTGTCTGAACCCAGCTGACCTCTCAGGTCCTGTCGGGCCCACAGAGGGTATCTACTGTCTAATTCACAAGCAATTACATATTTACATCTTACACAGTGTCCAAGCTTTTTTTTTTTTTTTTGGAATCAGGGTTGTGAAAAACACAGTACTTGTTCCATGTTTATGCATTGAGGTCACTGTTTCCCAAAATCACAGCAATGGATTTGATACATAATGTGGCTGACATCTCATTTTTGTTATTATTAACCCCTGTAAGTGGGTCTACTGTATGTTTTCAGTGGCTCATCAGTCATAGGACGGTTTGAGGCCATGTTCAGACAGCAGACATTAGCTCTGTGTAAAAGAAACACAGCCCCTGTATTCATGTCAGATGTGATGTTGTGCAGCCAAAAGCTGAACTTGGCACCTTTTTTTCTGCAACACAGTGCAGCATCATCTGGCCATGCATTGCTTTGGTCAGTTAAATATGTTTAAAATGGATGGTGCTGGTAATGACAGTGCTGTGCTGTTTTTGGTCTGAAAGCCCAGTGACAGAGTGTCATTCCTTTCAAAATGTTATTTGGGATATGCTCAAACTTTTTGTGCTTTTATTGCAATATAACTGCAGACATATCTTTGGTTTTTCATGGACGCACGTGTTAGCCTTTTGTTAAGAGCGCCCAGGAGGACAGCCCCTCTGCAGGTGAAGCCGTAAAACAGAAACGGGCCTGAAGGGCACTTGTCTCTCTTGTTACGGCCTAATATTTACTCATTCAATTCTACAGCTTCACAGTCTGATCGTTTACTTTAAACAGGACATGCATGCTTCATCTCTGTGGTGACACCTCAAGACCTGTCAGACTGGCAAGTGGCAAGTTCATTTCAGTGACAGCAGGGCGATAGCTTTGCCACCCAAGCGGCACAGTATGGGGGATGCAGTTGCTGCCCATCTGAACAAGCACATGGTTTCTCATTTTTCCTGCTTCCCCTGAAGTTTGACCATGTCACGCATTTGCTGCTTGTCCCCAGATACAAAGTGGACTCCTGTTTTGCGAGTATGATGAGATCAGTGTGCTGCAGTTGTCACATTCCAGTCTGATAGGGCCTTTAGCATTACTGTAGTAGAAATGTAGCATTGCATGCTTTTTGTTCTTAGTGGAGACATTTCTGTTGTCCCCAGTTGAGTCATTTAATGAGATTTGCTCTTGGTAGTGTCTTGCGCTTGGTTCTGCAGGAATTTGTGTAAAGTCTAGAGAGTACTTTTGCCTTAGCAGAGGCAGCAGATACTCAATATTTGTCTCAACAGAATAACCACGAGATGGATTTTATGTCATTTATGCCACTGCCTTGATTTATTTCTAAAAATTTCAAATGTTTTAAAAACACTTAAAAGAGTAGCTTTAATGCGCACATCAGTACAAGGGTGAATTTTTGCAGTCAGATGTGGAATCTGTGTCACATACATCGGCTTTGCTGACATGTGACTTTCAAAATCACCAGTGTGATTAGTTTAAGATGAATGCATGAGTGTGATGGTGTAAATTATGGCCACGATTTCACAGTGAAACACTGTTGGAATATGGAACACATGCAGCTCTTTACTGGAAACCCTGCATCAGTTAACAGAAGGCGACCTCGTCTAACGGTGGCTGAACATACAGAGAATGAAAATCCTGGTGAATAACCCTGATAGGCCAAGTGCAGCGAAGATTAGATGAACTGGTACAACAAGACAAAACTCAAAATGAATGTCAGTATTACTGGGTAAAATAAATCAGACTTCATTGTTCATTGGACATTTATCAGACATAAGTTTAAGCGTCTGCCTGAAGGCTCGCTGTAGAAGTACACTGACAGTTTGGCCTGATGGTGGCACTAGAGGAGCTGTTTTAAGTGAGCACAGGGACGGTGACCAAGTGTTGTGGGAGTATTTGGCGTCCCGTACCCAATTTTAGAAGCATTGATGGACAGTTTGAAATATTATTCTTGGGAGAAAAAGTAAGTGCTGGCAGCTGGTGTACACTGGAGGATGAAACGTCTGTTGGTGAGCCCCGTCAGAGGCTTCTAAAGATGCTTCCTCTGCTCTATGGTTAGGCTGTGATGAGCTTGTACTAGAGGAAGCAAAAAAGGTGTGTTGAACAAAACATTCTGTGACCTGGTGACTCATCCTGGCCCAAGAAAGTCTGAAGACAAACTGTTTACACGCAGAAATGTTCAAACATGACCTTCAGAATGCGAGCTGACCTTTGGACTGATGGATGGATCGCTGTATTGATCTGAAAGGACCGCCATAAGAGAGAATAACAATGGAAATCATCATAATCATTTTATTTATCTACCACTTTTTAGATTGATGGATTTACAGAAGTAAAACTCATAACTTGTAAGCCCCCCCCCCGGCATGAAATGCAAAAATTAGGAACACGAGGGCACATCTGTCGAGCAATACTGAGCCCATATACAAACAGTTGCAATTAAAAGTAAAATAATTAATTTCATGTACAAATAAATGGAATGTGGATAAAGGAAGGATAAAATAGGTGAGATTTGAGTAAAGGATATAACCCCATTTATAAACAAATAAGATGCAAATATAAGATATGATCTCGTGTAAATAACATATATAATGATCTCATATAACACAGATAAGAGAGGAAACTCTTTTGCATATCAAAACTTAAATGATGACACTAAAACAAGCACAGTTTAAATATGTCATGACGATAAAGTTCAAATAAAGCATGACAAAATAGTAGCGTAAGGAGGAAATATGAAAGTGACGCCATAATGGAAAAGAAAAGGTGGAAAAGCACGTGGCCTTTTTAAATAAAGCATCAAAACAGTGACATGAATGAGTACATTTCTGGCTGAAGTACAGTGATGGTGATAAGAAAAACAGCAGGAATCAAATCAAGGCAGTTAAACAACCTTACAGAATCATAGAAATGCTGTGCCTCTGTCCTGAGGCCTTTGCTGTCAGGACGTCCTGACAGAAGTTAAACATACATCTTGCATTAAATTCCTGCATTAATCATCAGCTGTAGTGTGTCGGCTCGTGGTGTAGTCCAGTGCTGTTCTAGAGCCCTGTCAGTTTTCCATCTTGACCTGCCGGTCCACATACAGTAGCGTCTTGACATTGATTACTAACCATGCTCACGTGTAGTCGAACAGAGTTGGCATCATGCAGATATTTTCATATTAGGGGTGTAATGATTTATATTGTCATTCTCCCAATTCGACAAAATTTAGGTTCATTACAGCAAAAAGAGGTTGTAGTTGTGAATTCACTCTTTAGATATAGACTTGAATGAGACAGTGTAGCTTTCTCGGACCCGTTCAGAGCAGTTGCTCAGCAGAATGTACAACAAAAGCAGGGTTTTATAGCATGAAGACAACAGATGGGGCGACACTAACAGGAGAAAGCTTAGCAACCACAGGACTTTAAACACAGCACCGTATGTACTGAGCTGAGCACCTTGTATGAATGGCTAAAGCATATCGTTACACCCCTACTGGACACTTACAAGTTCATACACATTTTAGAGGGAAATGATTAGTCGATCAATCGATTTGTTGGCTTGACAGAAAACTATTTTGATTTTAAGAAATGCTCAAATGCAGAAAAAATACTGTTCAGTCTCTCAATTATGAATATTTACTGGTTTTCTTAATCTTTTAGGATATTATATTTAATATACTTGGGTTTTGGACTGTTGGTCAGACAAAACATCTGAATATGGGTGATGGACATTGTTCACTATAAAAAAAAAAAAAAAGCTGTAGATCAGCTGAAGAAGGATAAGTTTCATCATCCGTAAATGTACCTGTTATTTTCTTGATCAGTCTAGACTGTCAGCAAATAGTGAAGAATGGCCCTCACAAATGTCTTTTGTATGGAGAAGAATCCAAAACTTCCAGACAAACAGAAAACCAGTCACAGTCACATTTGAAGCATTAGAACGAGTGAATATGTGCTTAAAAATGGCTGAACACAAATCACGGATAATTAGATTTGTTGCCGATGAAGTTTCTGTCAATTGACCACTGATTAATCCACTAATCAGCTAATCACTGCTGCTGTAGTCGCGGCCCTTGGAGCAGTCGAATTGACATGGTTTGATATTGTAATTGATTGATTCATGTGGTTAGTAATCAAAACATTTCACTGCACCTCCTCACGCCATTTGTAGCCGTCATCTGTTCGGATCTGCCTGCTTTTTCTTTGTTCCTTTCACCTTCATCTGTTGGGTGTCGCAGTGCCAAGAAACCATCTAATCATCATCAATTTGAAGGTGAATCTGGGCGGGCTGCGTTTTCCTTTTGATCAAATTCATACTTTGCGGTTGATTGGATATTGTCTCTGAGCATTTGATGAGTGCTGTCACAAACTTAATCTGCATCTCAAAAGCCTGAACAATCGAGCATTGATCTGACCGGTGATGATGATTTTTATTTTAGTTTTTTAAAGCACACACAAGTGATCAATGTAATTTGGTGTGCTGAAACAGCCCACCATAAGGAACAGGCAGCCAACCCCATCAGTCACGTGGTACAGGGTGCAGCGACGTCATTAGGGCAGAGATTTGTGAAGAATAAGCAGACAGACGGAAAGAGCCCCGGAGGTGCGGCACTTTCTTAGCATTTGCATCGTTCCTGTTGTTTTTTTTCCCCCGGCCAGAGAGAGAACAGAGTATCTGTTCAACATTTTAGAGACCCAAATGCCCGGTCCCACCCAAGCCCTTTCCCCAAATGGAGAGAATAACAACGACATCGTCCAGGACAACGGATCCAACATCATTCCTTACAGGAAAAATACAGTGCGGGGAGAGCGCGCCTACAGGTAAATCAGTGTAACGTCGCTTTTTGGTTTGATGTAAGAGGAAATATAAAATCCTAAAAAGACACAGTGCTGCAGACAGGACCCTGCATTCTGGCCTGGCTTGGTTTTGCTTTGCACCATCCGCTCTTTCTCCCCTGCTGTCCTTTAGTCTCCTGTCATGTTAGCTGTGTGTGTGTGTGTGCGTGTGTCCGACACCATGGCGTAAACGGCTCTCAAGTTGTCTTAAACGCTTCTCCGGCTGCTCCATGATACAGCACTCCCAGATGATTGCTGCCCCCCCCCCGTAGAAAGGCTGTCAAATGTTGTGTTGCGTGGTGGCATGAGGTGAATTTTGGAGGAGTGGATCGAAAAGGTCCAGCTTGTCAAATGACAGGGACGCGCAGACAGCCGCCCCTGCTGCTAGAATATTCCCATCGAGACGTGACACTTCGCAGCCACCCAGTTATCCCTAATATCACCATCAATGTGTGCTTGGGGTTATGTTTCAATGTGTGGAACACCCCCCGAGCTGCCACACAAGCCCGGTCCCCCCCGGTTTGAATTGAGGCAGCAGCCCAGCCCGTGTCGGCCGGCTATCCCTGCCCGGCTAACAAAGCATGCTAGCAGCTCATACATCCGCTTTGTTGACATGAGATCGGCTGGCCCAGTTTCCTTCCTTCCTCCCGGAGAATCAGTCAAGCGAGCCTCTGCTCCTGCAGTGCTGCGATAGCCCAACTTTAACGCTGAAGGGTTATTATCATCCTGCAAACCCGAGTGTCGGTGGATGGATAGCACCGATGATGATTTAGCATGAGTTAGCAGCGCTGTTTTAATGCAGCGCATCTCTATCAATGAAGTCAGCTGAAATGGTCATTATGCCCCAGTCCTCATTTCTGCAGACGAATTGAAGAGGATTTATATAGTGACTATTACTGAGCACTGCTTTGTATGTGCTAATATTCAGACACTACATGGTCAAATCAGTTTCTTTGCATTAAAAATGAAGACCCACACGTTGATAGGAAAACTGGTTGCATTTGTACAGCAATGATTAGTTCAATGTTCTCAGCATGATCAATGAAATTGGTAATATTTGTTAAAAAATGAGTCGAGATACGCACGGGCAGGCTTATCTTCTTGGCTTGGCTGTTCAGGTATGTCCAGAGTGTGGGACAGGCCCCAGTCCAGTGTTTGTGTCACTGAGAGTTAACAGATGAATTTGTAAGCGTTCATTTATTGTGATGTGGCCGTGCTGTGTGACTGTTTAATCTGTAGATTAAGGATCAAAGTTTTAGGTCTCTGATGCTTTTTTTTTTTTTTTTTTTTTGGCACACGGTATGCTTTTGGTATTTACTGCCGGCCTGAATATCCTTAGTACAAGTGGGGCAGGTGCCATGGGGCGAAAAAGCCACAATTTTGCAAGCAGGCAAAATTGCAGTATATTTCTACTCCAACTTTGCTGCAGCTTTTATTTACCCATGCAGGTAAAATCATATTAAAGCATCCCAGGCACAAATTCAAAGAAGGCCCACAAGGCCCGCGACAGCCAAGATATTAATAAAGTATTATGTTAGCACCATATTCTGTATATTTTATGACTGCCTAAGCAAGGGACATTTGTGAACTAAAGTGTAGAGACACATCAGTGTGTTTTGGAAAATGCAGAAAACAATTTAAATGTACTGAAACAGCTGTAGCCAGAGTTTAGCAACCCAACAGACTAATGACACATTTGTCACCGTTGTGCTCTGTGGGGCCGGTAGTTTAGTTTCTCGTTGTATTTTGAAAGTATGTTTTGTCACTGTACAGATTTTTAGAGCTGCTACAATTAGTTGATTAACCAACCAGCAGAAAATTAACCTGTATCATTTTTGATATTATTAAAATGGCCCCAGCTTTTCAAATGTGAATATTTTGCTTTACCAACTGAAAAACTCTGGAGTTTTGGACTGTTGGCTAGAGAAAACAAGACGTTTGTCGATGTCACCTTGGACTCTGGGAGCGACAAATTGATTACTCGACAGAACAGTCAGCAGATTAATCCATAACATACATCAGATGCTGCAGCCCTACAGGGTTTAAACTCATGACCTAATTATGGAGATAATGCTGCATACTCAGAGAGTTTTGGCCACTATGAATTCTTCTCATTGGTACATTCCTAATTCAGTCTACAAGTCCAACCTTGTCTTTTTAAAAATAACATTGTGTTATCATTGGAGCTTCGACTGCTTTGTGTTATCGTTTGCCTGAACTTCTTCGACAGGGTGTGCGCTGAACATGAGGCACATCCACATTGTAGAGAGTGGACGCTAGTCCTGCTGACAGGGTCCAGCGTACATTGTTGTGCTTCTTTGCAGGTCAGTCTAGTCATGTGGATGAAAGCCAAAGATCACATCACGATGTAAATCTTGATTCAGCCTTCAGGAACCTGCTGTGTGATCACTGAATGTAATATGACCTGATTGGTTGGTTTTTCTTATTTATTGGTCTTTTGAGAGGATACACTATGTGTTGTGTTTTTGAACTCCTTTATGTCTTTCATTGTGGTGTATGTGCTTACTTTAGGATATATAGTAAATTATTATCATCTTTTGAAATCAGTTGAGTTAAAGTATGTAAGAAACTAACTGGAGGCCTGAGGAAGAAGCACCTTTTATTCTACATGCGTTGTTTTTGTTTTTAAGCGCTGTTGTCTTTCTGTTGCAGTTGGGGGATGGCGGTCAACGTATATTCTACCTCAATAACCCAGGAGACTATGAGCAGGCATGACATCACTGCCTGGGTTAACGATATTCTCTGCCTAAACTATACGAAAGTGGAGCAGCTCTCCTCAGGTGAGAACAGAGGGAAAAACCTCTCTCTATTCGCCTCTTCCTCTGTGTTCACATGGGAAGCGTGTCACAGAGATTACGTCTTCGCCTGTAAAGCACGGCGTTCAGTTCATTTTCTATGTAAGCTGGCTGTTAAACCAACCTGTGGAAACATGCTCACCTCGCCCTGGCACAGAGTTGGCTATAAATAAACTTGTAGTCTGCCGTGTTCTCCTGCTGTGACCAAGTAATCCAATTTCAGCCACTCTCTGCCTACAGAAACACCCTCACCCCCCTTTTGTTTAAGTGGAGGCTAATTATTTCATGTAGATTACTTCTTAGCTGCTCTCTAGTTGGGTTAATGTGAGTGTTATCTGCTAGCTAACCCACTGCCAGGTTGAGCTGGTGCCCTCTTTTTCAATTGGATAAAAGTCTAAGTTAATATTAGCCGTGTTACTGAGAATGGGCATTAATAGTTTTCTTTTTAAGGAAACAGGGGCAATGATCTAGACATAGAAAAGGCTCCCAGGATTTTTTTTTCTTTTGTTCCAGTGGATTTTTATTAGGCAAATGCAGGCTTGATAAATCCTGCATTTTTATTGTAGTCTTCTAATTGTCAAGCGACGGTTTCTGTACTCAACTAACATTTTCTTATGTCTTTAGGAGCTGCCTATTGCCAGTTCATGGATCTGCTCTTCCCTGGCTGCATAAGTCTTAAAAAGGTCAAGTTTCAAGCTAAGTTGGAGCACGAGTACATTCACAATTTCAAACTGTTACAGGCATCCTTCAAGAGGATGAATGTGGACAAGGTGAGTTTGCTCATCCGTGTTCAATGTTGTTCAGGTTACCTGCAGTTAAATCTTTGCTCCACACTGTATGTGCTTTGAGAAAACTGCATGAATCTCTCTTTTCGTCCTCCTCGATTCAGATTATTCCTGTGGAGAAACTTGTCAAAGGCAGATTTCAGGACAATCTTGATTTCATCCAGTGGTTTAAGAAGTTCTTTGATGCCAATTATGATGGTAAAAATTATGACCCGGTTGAGGCCAGACAGGGTCAGGATGCCATTCCCCCACCTGACCCTGGTGAGCAGATCTTCAACCTGCCAAAGAAGTCCCACCATGCAGCCAGCTCCCCTACTGCAGGTAAACATCGTCTGTCAGTTACATTAGTGGCATGCTTTCATTTTTATGTTCCTGGTCCGTGAAACGTTTATTTCACATCAACAGCTCCTGTGATTATTACTGTGGGTCATAAACCTTTTGTCTGCCGTAGGTGCATCAAGGTCGAGCTCAACAACCCCCAAGTCCTCTACACCAACATCCAGACCCTCATCAGCCAAAAAGATCCCTGTACCATCAACTCCTGCTAAAGGAGAGAAGGAACTGGAAGCACAGGTCACACATCTTACCGAGCAGGTACGTTAATGAAACGCACATTTCTGACGGCTGGAAGTCAAATTTTACTCGCTGTCAACAGTCAGACCCCCAAACTGGTTTGTTCACATTGCTCACATTCCTGCCTCCAACACCGACTTTTAATTGTCATTTGTTTTCTTGATGAATTGTTTTATCTTTAAAGCGTCCAGAAATAATGAAGAAGGCCTGTTACAGTGTCCTCAAGCCCAAGGTGGCGATTGCTTGTTTACTAAGACATTCTAAGATGGTTTAACATCATGTAGGACAAAGAAAAGTTTCGAATTCACACCTTTGAGACACTGAAATCAGGGCATGTTATGTTATGTGACAATTCTCTGATTATTGAAATAGTTCCCAGTTGGTTTTCTGTTGACTGACGACCCACATGAGAAGCTTTATTACCCATGGAACCTTTCCATACTCCTCGTCTTTAAAGCACAGCACCAGATCGTCAGGAACACATCAGTTGCAGAGCGAGTCAACGACCAACAGCCATTGACTAATTGTTTAACTGTTTGGTGTTTTCTGTGGCTGCTGCTCCCGTACTTGTGAAATTTAAACGGTGGAAGAAACGGCCTGTAAATATATCACATGGCTGCCAAAAATGGTGCATTGGCCCTATCTTTGCTCAACGAATAAAATCATGTTGGTGGCTTGAAACTCGGTCATCGTGGTGTCTTTGCTTCAACAGGTTTGCAAAAAGAACGATGGAAAAAAAAAAAGATGTAGCATCAAGGCTAATAAAGATCAGCTCACATAGATAGAGGCTGTAATTGTTGCCAAAGCTACTTCTAAATATGATTAAATATCATTATTTTCTGTCAGTTTTTTTATTCTTTCTGCTGATCAGTGACAAAATCCTATTTACATCCAATGTGATTCAGCACGGTCCAATATACAGTAAGACATGCACAAGAAAAACATATACATACAAGTCAAATAAATTGTTCCATTGTGTGATTCAACATGTTTCTGCAAATGTAGCCAGCCATTCTGGCTCCATTCGTTTGGTTGGGTACACTTCAGATCCAAGCCAAAGACAACTGAGATGAAAGAGCGCTGGAACTTGGAGCTCATGTTGTGTGACCAGTTGCCAGCAAAAACCCCAGAGCGTTGAATTTATATAATGGGATCTAATGAAGAGAAGTCTTAACATTTGTGAAGCTGTAACCAGTAAATCGTAGTTTTACTTGACAAATGATCAAACAGATTAATGGATTATCTAAAATTAGATTAAGATTGACTTTTAGTCCATAGAACAGTCAATTAAGCATCTTCCTCTGGACTATAGTTATTTATGCACCGTAGACTGCTTCGACCAGTTAATCAGTAACCAAAAAAAAAACCCCACAGTGTTCTGTGTCTTTTGATATCGATGCTAAAAATAATCTTTTTTATCTTTTGTAGGTGAACACGTTAAAGTTGGCACTGGAAGGAGTGGAGAAGGAGCGGGACTACTACTTCAGCAAGCTGCGAGAGGTGGAGCTGCTGTGCCAGGAGCAGGGTGAAGAAAATGCCCCTTTTGTCGACCGGCTAATGGAGGTCCTTTATGCCTCTGACGAACAGGTGAGTCTGTGACCCCCAGATTGATCAGGCTGTTTTTTTTGTCTTGGCTTAGATACGTTTCTGCAGCAGTGTACACCAGGAAAAGTGTGAGTGCCACTTGTTCTGGTGGTAAAGTCATGTGGAAGAACTGAGTCTGTGTGTATAATCACATGTTTGCCTTAGAGCATGCCTCAGTAGCACTAGTATTCAGCTGTTTATGCCCTCCTTTTTTAGGAAGGAGCAGAGCTGGCTGAGGGTGACGGGCAGGAAGTGGACCAGCAAGCCCATGAGGAGGCACCAGATGATCAGCAGGAGGAGCAGGATGAATACTGACTGCCATCATCCCTCACTGCAGTTACACCCTTCTTTTTAATATGTGAGAACTGTTAAAGGATTTTAATTTTTCCTCATGGTTTATTTTTATTTTTTTGTCCTCTCCAAGACTGAGCACATGAAGCAACCTCCTGAATAGAAGCACCATCACAGTTTTTATTTTTTGTATCCCTCTGCTCACTGTTCGATGTTTTTTGTGACTTTTGGTGAACTGCTGTGGCAGACGAGCTCAGACCATCACAGAAGTTTCCGAGGACTGTGGGTGGAAAGTCGGTTCAAAGCCTACAGTAGACGTGATGATATGCTGAAGTTTAGACAGGTAACTGTTATCTGTCAGTGCAAGTGTTAACTTCCCAGCTTCTGTCCTTTTTTTTCCCCCCTTTATTTTGTTTTTATTTTGCATATCAACAATATTAATCACAAGAATGCAATAAGCAAAGCCCTGAAAGGGCTCGTAGTAGCTCTTATTTAACCTCCTTCCATATGTTGCACTGACATTTGACTCTGTACTGGACAATCTGTCCATAGACCCTCACCATATTTATTATTATTAAGCCTTAGAAATTGTGCAAGATTCTGCTTTGCATCCTCATGAAGGAGGAGAATACATTCAATGAATTGTGAATAAAGTGTAGTATAATGCCAATTTATGACTGTTTGACATTCTCACAAATTACAACATTTCAGATAATCAGTGTGCTCAACCATGTGTTATTTCACATCATACAAGGTGGTTTGGTGATATAGTTTACTTGGTATGCCATACTCATAGGGAAGGAAGCAACATTATTGTGGACTAGTCTTATTATGATGCAGCGTTTTAAGTTTTAAACCTCAGCTGGAACTTGTGGTCTGTTCAGATTTTTTTTTTTTTTAAGCCACAGGTCTTAGGGAGATGAGTCGGTTCACTGAGTAATTTGCCATGCTATATTCCAGTAAGTACATTGTATACCCTTTCTTAATATTGCATTTACTAATATTGAACTGGGCAGTGCACCATAATGCTTTAGTCATATATTATTATTGTGTAAATGAAAAGGAATGTAAACATGTACTGTCAATAATTAATGAATGGTAAATGTTTTTTTTCATGTCCCACTCATTATGCATTCCCCCAACGATGTGTTGCATGTTTGCATTTTATTTGTGAATAACTTGACCTGCTTTTTACATATTTAATAAAAAAAAAAAACACGTATGTTAAGTGAGCTTTTTGTATGTTTAACCTGCTATTTGAAAGATGTTGAGATTCGGATGGATTTGCTGGAATAAAATTTCGTTTTGAGTCAATGGGAGTGTTGTCATGTCGCTCCAACAGCTACTAGTAAATGTATTTAAGCATTGCTCATAAATGCAAGTTTGAGGTACAACTTCAGTATTTTCATTTTTGCATGACTGATACTCCACTGCATCCCAGAGTGAAACACTCGCTCCACTATATTTTACAGCAGTGTTTCTTTGCAGATGTAGATTTTACATGCAGAAAACATGATCATCCTCTAAATTACAATTTGCTACAGATCAACATTTTCAACATTACTTCAAGTAGCTACAACTGCAAAATGCTGCTTAAAATGGTAATACGACAAAAAACTATGAATAACAAGGCAAAGCACATAATAAAAATGCAGCAAAACTCAAGTAAAAGAAATTATACGTAAGTCCCAAATTCCACCAAGTAAAAAGTACTCGATTAAATTGTACTTATTTACTTTCTATTGTCACAAACGGGCCATCATTTTGAATGAGAGACTCACACATGAGCCGCCTGCGGTGCACGCTGTTGGATAATGAAACACACCCCTTTACAGACGGAGTAACAGCGAGAAGTAACTCGTGCTGGCAGTGCAAACGTAGCAATCACCGGCAAACCGCAACTGCTCAAAGATGGGTTAATAAAAAAGACGTGTTTGAATAACGTTTTGTAGACACACACATAATCTACGACAGTGGCATAAGCTTACTTTATTTTGCCGTCATGTCTTCCAGAAAGGTAAGAAACTTGCTAGCTAGCTAGCTAGCTAACGTTAGCGAGCTAACTACCGTGCTAGTCAGTTTACGCTAACTTCAGGCTACAGGCTAGTTAGCTTTGGCTTTGGTTACCAGTCTCTGCCCACCCACAGCTCGGTGGAGGTTACCTGTTAATCATGTCTTAAATGATTTCAATTTTCTTTATTATTACAACAGACACACAAGTGTTTGCAATTTACGCAAGCTGTTTCAGTGACCCCGGTAAAAAAAAAAAAAACTGATGTCGATGCAGGATAAGTCAGAGCTATCAAACCAGTTGTTCAAATAGTGATGTAACACGTCTTTGACATGACCCCTCTTGCATTTTTACTCAATTTTTACAGCGTAAAAGACACTTCAAGGATATAAAGTGTGTTTTCTTTCCGGATGATGTCGAAAGTGGTTTTCATAAAGTCAAGAAAGAGCCATCATCACTTTCATCTGTGTCCTCCGCCAAGAGCTGGGAGAGGTGTGGAGACAGTTTCCTGAATACTCCAGTGAGTTTTAGGAGGTGCATGATAGGTACCCACACAGTACCCCATCCCCTCACTCTTATCTATTCATTCCTGTTGCTCTAACATTGTTGATGATAGTTGTTTTTGTTGCAGAACTTGAAGTCATCAGGACGGAAACTGTCTGCCGTAAGAAAGTTGGCTCACCCACCTGCTTCAGGTAATTTGCACTTTAGTCAAATTAAATTGCGCAATACATTCATGGCTGTGCAGCGTTTTGGTATTTTACCATTGCTATAATCATATAGCGGGTTTTCTCTCTACCACAGATTATTAAAAGTGGTCAGGTACTGAATGTTTGGTCAGATTTGTAATCTTGTTTGCTTATTCTTTGATGGGATAGATCCTTATTTAAATAAAACAATTTCCCAGTTTAGACAGTTTTATGAAGGAACAGTTATTGTACAGCTGTTTGCATTCAATATTTGAGAAGTCTCCCTACCTTTTCTCAAAGAAAAGTTTTAGAGATAAACATACTATGTTGTGTAAATAAAAGCAATACCCAGCCCCAGTTTCTTCTGCTCTTTGTGTAAACAGTGGAGAGGACTTGGTTTGGAGCGGACAGGGATATACAGTAAATGATGTGCTGAGCGCTCTGGTTGTATAGTATTACTCTCTGATGTACTCCTGTGTTTTCCCAGTGCAGACCGGTGCCGTTCACTGTAATGATGACTCAGTACACATT
Organism: Chaetodon auriga; assembly: GCF_051107435.1. Taxonomy (NCBI): domain Eukaryota; kingdom Metazoa; phylum Chordata; class Actinopteri; order Chaetodontiformes; family Chaetodontidae; genus Chaetodon; species Chaetodon auriga. Next base: position 16,453,641 of record NC_135085.1, read on the forward strand.
GCCTGGAGCTCCAGTGACAGTGAACAGTCTGGTGATGAGACCCAGGAGCTGCACCTGTCCAGAGTTGTGGCTCCGCACCAGCAACATCTCCAGAGACCAGGGAGACCCACAACTTCCATTCAGTCTTACGCCAGAGAGCTGTGCATGCTCAACGCCGACAAAGGTCAATGAATATTGTGACTTGCTGAGTCAGGACTGGGACATATGGGATTGTTCTTAACAAGCTTTTCCAGCTTTTCAAGAGCTGACCTTTCATTTAAGCCTCGTACCTCACTAGCTTTATGTGACTTGTGCCATTTGGGGAACAGTTGTTTCACAAAATAAAAAAAAAGTTCAGCATTTTGGGAAATCTATTTATAACCTGCTGCTCATTATAAACAAGATCTAATATATTGTGAGATTTAGATAAGCAAGTGGACTAATTTTGTGACAGAGCCAGCCAAGCTGTTCCCCCTGTTTCCAGTCTTTGTGCCAGCCAAGCTAAGCTAACCAGCTGCAGGTTGTAGCTTCATATTTACTATGCAGACATGAGAATGGCATCGATCCTCTCATTTAACTTCCAAAATGTCAACATTTTCCTAACTGAAGATCAATTTATTAGCTTTTTCCTGCATTTCGTCTGTTTCCACAGGGTTGACTCAGCTGTCACTAAGGAACTTTGTTCGCTAGATAACAACTGAGCAATCTCCATTCACTGCTCCAGAAAAAGCCACTAAATGCATCTTGAGTTAAGCGTGTTTGGTCAAACTTAAACCATTTGTTTCCTTCATTAGATGACCTTCCTCTTATCGAAACAGACAGTGATGCGGATGAGTCTGAGGAAGATGCTGAAAAGGACAGTGGGCAACAAATCTCTGACTGTGAGTCAGAGTCCTTTGATGAGAAACAAGGTTTACCTGTTGAAACTACAAACGTGAGTAATGTTGTCACAATGCAAGACTTTTAAACTTGGACACAATATTAGTAGAAAAAAAAAAAAACTCAATACCTCCTTTAGTACACCAGCAACAATTAAGAAGCACACACATTACACTCGTACAATGATGCATAGTGGTCTGTAGGCACTTTAACATGGCCGTTTTCTCTGGTGTTTTAATGAACACTAGATGGAGCCACACAACCACTTCAGCTCTATACAGCTATCTGAATCTGTGTATGTTTCTAATTAAAAGAGTTCAGCTGACTACCAGTGTAAGCAGTTTTCCTAGAAGTACTACCTTAAGTGTCAGTACTTTTCCTAGAGTCCAGTGAAACACCACATGATATTCTCCTCACTGCATGTGTTCAAACGTAATGAGCCTCACCATCAGGTTTGGCTCACATGTCACAACAACTTATCTTTCAGTATAATGTAAGATAATACTTGTGACATTGTGTTTTATTTTAAGTTGTCGTATCAGTGTTGTTGTAGCTGTTTTGATTTCATTTGTTTTGATTGTATATTTAGCCATTATACCACCAGGTGGAGTATTGCAGTCGACATGTCCTGAAAGGGCCTTACAGGCTTAAACCAGCGTTGCACCGTGTACTTTCTAGACTCAGGTTATGTTCCAAACTGTCAAAGTTCACTAGCTGAGGTAGCAATAAAACACTGACTGAATGTGGAGGGAATAGCTGCCACTTATTTGCTGATCCAAAGCAGATAGTAGAACAGATGGTCATGTATGAACATTTCCACTTTAATGAAGACAATAGTTGCTTTTGATCCCCTGAAACTCAGATGTATAAATAATATTAAATCACTTTCAACAGGGTTGTTTCTGGAAGTCAAAACACTGTGGCGCTGCAACACAGTTTATTGATAGAATTGATCGACAGATAATTAATTGGCTGTTATTGACTATAATGCCAAATCTTTGATGGTTAGTAAAGTAAAGTAAAACATTTTCAACACAAATCATTCAGTGACATCAGCGTATGCTCTGAAAAATTGCGATGGGCATTTTTCACCATTGAAATTTTAGAAACCAAACTATTTTTCCAGAAAATAATCAGCAGATCAATCGAAAATGATAATTATTGCTAAAACACTAGTGCATGCAATATGATGTGTGCACTGAGCACAGTTTTCTTGCTACTTCATTCGACAAATGTGTTTGTGTTATCATTGTATTCACTCTTTTGTGGGCCCTCCTATATGCTGTGGAGACCTGGATTGACTGTTCCTTCTCAGAAGTTATTCAGACACAGTGTTTGTCCAAGGCAGGGCTGGCATGGAGAGAATGTATAAGGAGTGGTGAGGGTTTCACACTCAGGTTCAAGACCACACACAGCAATTGGTTGTTGCAGTGCACACTGCAACATACAATTGATCAGGTAGATGTGGCTGAATTACTGAGGTGATGTGGCTGTCTAGATAGCGGTTTTATGAGAATGTCCTTGAACAGCATGGTGCTGGTAGAAGCCAGTAATCATCTGACTCAGCATGGCACTGTACAATACTGTGCCCACTAATTAAGCTCGGCTATTCATACTGTAAAACACAAGATGAATTTAACTAGCCAGTATCTGGTGATGAAGCTCCAAGTTTGCAGGCTATGTGCCGAGAGGAAGCCTTTAGACTGATTAACATCACTGCCGCAGACCCAGCTACTTCCTCTTGTCACAGTTTAATTTGCTGCTATCAGCTCTCTGGGGTCAAACAACATTTAAGATCACCTAACAGGAGGCTTGTGGCCAGAGGCCTACCAGAAAGACAGACTCTTAAGGGTCCTAGTTTTCAAATATGGTTGTGGTGGAACATGTGCATGTGGTATTTTTGACAGTTTGATTGCTCTTCGCTTAATGCATATTCAGCAAGGGGAATAGCATTTTGGTATTGACTTCAGTATTGTGTTTCAGTGTACATACACTGGATTTAGATTTAACCAGAACAGCAAAATGTAACCTAGTTTGAATTTGTGTGCTGCCCGGAAAGCATGCTTGCACACTGCCAATTGTAAATCAAACCGGATCTAACAGGATACAGAGGAGACATTCCCAGTCCAAGTCAAAGTTTATTACTCCAGATAAATGTACGGCTGACTCACTTGACGGATTTCGGCCAGATTTCTGTGTTATTGTACTAGCGCGGAAAGTGGACAGGCGGAGCTGTGAGCGCCGACTTTGCATTTCAAGGCCGAAGAGGATGGCCACTTCCCAGATGAAGCTCGCCCAGAAGGGTCAATGACCTCCACCGCATCAGGCCTACGCTTGATCAGGGCCGTGTCGGCAGAGCAGGACTATAAACATCTTTTTTACTACTGTTTGTTCAGGAAAGCATACGAGTGGAAGAGGCTGCGCAGAGCTGTGTACTTACGATGCTTTCAGTGCCGGGTGAAAACATTTTTGAGCCGGGGCCAGGAACATAGTGTTCCTTATTCTCTGTAGCTGGTTAGAGTGTGACGTGTGCTGGCACTCCGCCTAGCAGGGTCAAGTTGATTCAAATAAGAGAGCGCGTTGGCTGACAGAGCCTGGTATGCTGGTCTTGTCTGCACATGACAGGAACTCAGGTTTCTTGTGGATTTTTCCATGAGAGCTGATTCCCTCAGGTGTAGTGAGCGGTGATACAGCAAAAAAGATTGTTTTGTTACCATATCTTGTGAATTAATCAGCCTGACAGCGTCTCAGTGTACCGTATCCAGCCAGTTTATTATTGAGTTCGTTGATTTTATTAAATCTTTAATGACTGTAATGAATTTACTGAAAGCCATTTTAAATGTCTGATACCCCCTGATTTATAATGGTATTTTATCTGTAACTTAACATATCATTTAAAAGCGGTCCAAGTTTTTCTTTTAAAATGAATTAATCAATAATTATGATTTTATCCCTAGGTGACAGAGCTAGACATCTCAGGCTACGTGTCTGATGGTGAGAATATTGGCCATACACTGACCTCAAGCAGGCCGGACTCTGAGAGCTTTCCTCTCCAAACTGGTGAGGGCAGCAAAAGGTCAGTCAGTGACTGGGTCAGATCTGCTCAGGCGATGCTGCAGACACCTCAGAAATCACTCGACAGGCAGTCCAAGACGCCTGAAGACTCCGCCAAAAAGAAACGGAAGTTTCAGAGGTGTGAATGTTGTTCTTGTTTTCGAAAGTCACATTAAAGATGCACCAATTCAGCCTTTCCGCTTATAGCTTTACAGAATTCATGAAGAAACTATATTTATTATGGATGGGTCACGTGTAGCTGGTTTTAAATTTAGTATTGGCCCAGTACTGATCTGGTAGATCTAATCAGTGCATTCCTGTGTCACTTTGTTCTTATGAATCAAGTGTTGCATTGTATTGCCTCATAATAAGAGCAAACACAGTAACACCATGTTGCTCGCTGCCAGATGACAGTCAAACCTTGGTGGCAAAGTTTCCACAGCAGAGCTGATGATAAAAGGGACACCTGGTGTCATGATGTGGGTGCTAAATGTCATTGCCATAACCAAGCCCACCAAATCTGACAGATGGCTATCTGTACTCATCCACAGCTTGTTTTGTTGCATCACAAACAGTTTTTTCCTTGAAATAAACTATTTTGCACATGCTTTTGTTCAAGCCACACATGCCGTCATGTGAGTTTATCAAGTAACATCATCTATTTACCTCTGTGTGCACAGCGGAGGTCTTGCTGAGAGGCTCAATCGACTCCAATGCAGACAGAGGTCAGCCGTTAGCTTCTGGAGGCACCAGTCCATCTCTGACACCTCCACAACAACAGGTGATCCACACGAACCCACCATATCATCCACAGTTACACTCACCTTGTTGCTCACATTCACCTCCAAATCACCATTCATGCTTAACGATGAACTTTGATTTGTGAGTGGGATCAAGCTAGTCTCTAAGTGGGTGTGAATTTTTTTTTGTTTGTATGTGATTGTATGGAGAGGCCACATCGAGGAAGTGCCGGCTGTATGTTGATACCTGTGGCTCTGAACTGTGAACTCAATATGTAGGTGACAGGAAACTGCTTGCCTAGGTCTTTTTGTGTGTGTGTATGTGTGTGTGTGTGTTTTTTCCTTTCCGTGGTGTACAAACCACTTGTGTTCGCTCGTTGTTAAGTATCTTTATAATAGGACACAAGCAGTGGCTTAGAGGTGACAGTTGATTGTGGAAAAAGAAAACACCCGCCTGATGTAACAGCGGTCAGTCGATGGTTTGATGCGCATGATGTGTAAAGAGTTTAACGCAGGGTAGAAGCGTGAAAGTTTACTATTTTTTAAGTTTAAAACTAAAGTCAGATGGTTCTCCTGAGGATTTTCTAAACATAAAACATGCAAGTTAGCATATAATTATGCTTTTTCAGGTGAAGTTTCTTGTTTTTAACTTTAACTTTAACACTGTTACCCCAGTAGATTGTGCTGTTATAGGACACCTGTTTATCTTGTAGTTGTTTTGGTGTGTGATGTAAGTGTACTCACACATGCACATGTGACGCTCACTTACTTCCTGACATAATGCTCTGCCTACAACTTAGCAGATCCTTATAGGTCAAAAGAAGGAGTCGAGTACTGTCTAAGTTTTGTTCTGCTGCAGGTAGGTATTCTGATGATGTTGTAATCTGAGGTGTAACTGCACAAATTATGCACTTAACATTCATGTTTGCACAAATGCATTTTGAAGTATAATGGTTCGCTAGCACTCACTTTGAAATGATTTACTCTTATGATATTAAAATCCCCCCTCTGGCATCTTTCACGGATCGTTAACGTATATAGGCTGAACTGCACTGACTGTGTGCTCTCATGCTGCAGTTTTCACAATTCAGCGCATTCAACTTAACACACAAAATTCCAATGCAGCCAAGTTGCTTTCATATCTCACTTTGATTTACGGCTTCAGGGCATTGTCTTGATTTGCCCTTCTTAATTATCTCTGTCAACTTTATTCTTCAGGCCAAAAGCACAGTCAGTGCTGTGGTAAAATTCCCAACATTTGCACACTCACCCAGTGGGATTCACTGCGTTTCATGTCCAACTCAGTCTGTAACAACTTTTACAGTTTCTGTATGCAGTGTGAATTGTTCTGATGCTAAAAGTGAATTACTCTCATAACTCGTAATGAGTCCCACAGAGGGTCCGTGATAGCGTGAGTACGCTCTGTATGCCGACACACAGAGTTACGCACACACGCACACACGCACACACTCAACATCTGTGTTGTTGTTGCTCTGCTCTCCAGTGGACAGGCCTGGCGTACTGGTGCTGGAGGTGCTGGAGGTTCAGCAGGAGTGCAGCATGCAACTGGTGCACTGTGAGCCCCCCAGAGAGGGCCACCACCACAATAATCCTGTCTCTGAGGAGGGAGCTCGTATGCTGGTGTTACTCAGCAGAGAGACTGCAGCCCAGCTGATCCCTGCACCCGGAGACATCATTCACATATATCCACCATGGTGAGAAGATGCAATGCATGACGGCCTTTAAAGTCCCCCTCCACTCAAAAATGCATTTTATTTATTGTTCCTTCACCTGGATGTTTGACCCTCACTGTGCAGAGTTTGACACTAAAAGGCTGTTTTCACGTAAATCTGCTGAAGGAGGAAGGTTTTTCTGTGCTCACCTTCAAGTTAACACATGAACATGTGAGCATGATTTTGTGACATCGCAACTCGTTTGGAAGCCAATCACGGTCAAGTACACAGCTTACACAAGTATGATGTGGAGACTTGAAACCTCCAGTGAAACTGAGTTTACAGTGTCGTAGAGCACATCTTGTGTCCAGCAGTGAAACTTTTGAAATGAACAGTACTTGCATATATTGATAAGTTCTGGATTTTTCAGAAGGGGAAAAGGCGTAGATATAATATTTTGCAAAACTTTATCAGACACATTGTTATTCAAAGCAGAGTGTTTTCAGATGTCTTATAATGTGTCTGAAGGGGATATATAAATGAAAATCACATTTTGCATGCAAGGGGGTTAAGTCGAAAAGTAACCACTTTGACTTGAGCACCGACAGCAGAAAACGTTGACTTTGGAAGGTAAAGTAAGGTAAAGATCATTTGTCTCCTTGGAGGGTGTTTTCTGCAGTTGAATCACAGGCTGCTGTAAGCATCTGGACTGCAATTAATGATTATTTTTATTATAAGTAATCTACTGAATGTCGCGATAAGGGCACATTACAATTTCCCACAGCCCACGGTGACATTTTCAACTGTTTTTATTTTGTCCAACCAATACTCAGAAACCCAAAGATATTGTGTTCACAATGATATGAAACACAGACTCCTCACAACTGAGAAGCTGGAACAAATTACTCCAAAGAATTCATGCAGAGTGATTAATTGATTATCAAAAGAGCAGCTGATTCCTTTTCTGAATTGTTGATTAATTGTCTCAGTTATAATAAGAATTAAGTTTCATATTACATCACATTACCCACTGAAACAGCAGTGAGAGTGGGGATGGTGACACATCCTGTGAGAGATGATATGCTATTGTTATACTGATGATACTTTTTCTTGCATTTCCCTGTTTTGCTAAATCGTCTCTTTGCAGACCATCAAAAGGCGACACACGGAACAGACTGTTAGAAAGAAGTTACACAGTGCAAGAGTAACAGGATCTCACAAAATAATGCAGAGGAGGCATACTGATAGACCGAACACCACACATGAATCTATGTGTTAAACATAGTAAAAGTCATGATTAGATATGGTGATACAAGCCTTGTTTATATCGCGATGAAATACAAATATTTTGGATTTCAAGTAAAAAAAAAAATGTACTTTTCTCAGCTCACGATAGTAAGCAGCAAAGACCCAGATGTGAAGAACAGTCCCTCACATACAGAGCAGAGAGAGTGGGAGGTGGGGGCTTTTTTTTTTTTTTTTTTTTTTTTTTTTGGGATTGTTTTGGAGTTGGAGCAAGGCAGCAGTTGACTCCAGCTGTTGGGAGTTTTGGTTGAGTGTGCTCTGGAATATCCAAGCTGGCGGAAGTGCAGGGGCCTCCTCAGCGCTCTGACGTCACGAACAGCTCCAGGGAATGCTTCACATTCCTCTTCCTGGCAGTAGTTAGGTCATTTCCAGCAAGCCGGGGAAAAAACACAGTAGGATTATTTTCTGGAGCATTTGGGAGCGGAGAGTGGAGGGAGCCAAAGGGCCGAGATTGAAAACACATGGAGGCTTGAGAGTATCTCTGGCTTTAGCACCTCTCCTTCCCTGTTGTGTGCTATTCCTGAAATCACATGATAGAGTGGAGCCCCCCCACCAAACCCACCCTTTTACTCTTTCAAAGAATTGCTTTTCATCTGAGCAGACACCCCTTAACTCTCTTTTGTTTTGTGTAACTTACTGTCAACAGTCACAGCATTTGGTCCATATTTTAAATCAATCAGTATTCTAACTCAATAAAAAGTCCTTAAATCATAACAACAGCCATAACCAAGAAAAGCTGATGACAAGCTTAACATTCTCTGAAGAGATACGATTTAATCTAACTTTTACAGCTGACAGGACAGGCCAAAGTGGAAAAAACCCGGAATTTAGAGCACTTATCAGTTTCCGGTGTGACACTCAGGGAGTTATCCTCCCCCATGATTCCGGCAGTGAGTAGGTTGGCTCCTCCCACCTCCCACGCCTTGTTGTGAGTGGGCCGAGGCCTCAGTGGAAATACCTGCAGGTATTATTCACTTACGAGCTGTGACGCCAGCAACCAGGGCCACTCCTTAACCTGGCTACCTGTGTGATGATGACAGCTGCCCACTCACCTGTTCACAATGAGATCAGACTTCCTGCATGGTTGTTGTACCTGTTCTCGTGAACGGTACGTTCCGCTCTACTAACATAACAGTATGGCTTTCTCTGATTGCACATCTCTGATCAGATGTTGGTCTGATAAACATCACTATCAGGTAACAGTGGTAGAAGAATATACTACTACTACTATTTCAAAGTAAGCAAGTAGCAATAGTTTCATCATGTGGTACACTATAAAAAGACCCCATTTCAAGTTAGAGAATGCAGAATAAAGACAGAAAAAGACAACACAGATGGTTCAAGAGGAGATAAGAGTATACAGTTGAATAATAATAATAATAATAATAATATAATAACATTAACCATTAAAACTGATGCATCAACATGCATCTTTACTGGTTGAAGGGGAACCTGTTAGGACTGATTTACTGTACATCCTGCTCAGTCATTTCATGAACAACCCCGATTCCAAAATCATGGTTTGGTATGTGTGCTTAGTAAATGATAAAACTGTTTACTGTCGCGATGCCAGTGGATTAATTTTCAGTTGATTGACTAACGGATGAGTCATCCCAGGTGTCTGTACCAGCACACAGTGCCAGGAACCACATGTACAGTCAAATGCAATCAAGGACAATGGCCCTGCAACAAATACTGCTATTGTAAAGCTTGCAATATAATTTATTTTTCCATTTATACAGCCTGAGGTGTTGATTTAACTGCTATGAAGCTGTAGTTCGTACCAACATTTGTGTGATTGTGTACACCTACGTTCTGGCTGAAAGACCTCTCCGAAACAGTTTAACCCAAAATGAACTTTACAGCCGTCACAAAGGTCCCATTAGGCTGTGTTTCTTTTTACACAGGCAAATCTGTAACTGGCATCTGAGTGTATATAATAATTTGGTCTCTGGATAACAATCTGTTCCCTTCTGTTTTTGTTGCACATCCAAACAAATTGTCTTTTCCACTTTATCCGTGGGTTTGATTTCTCTGGCTGAGCTATCGCCTCATCTCTGAGACGAGCTGTGACATGTACCTCAGTACCAGTCACAGAGCGCACTTGGCTCTGAGTCAGTGATAAGCCATCATCATACTATTTATCCATGTCACATGTGCAAGAAATTAAGTCGTAACTCAAACTTAATTCAAACAAAGCCCCATATAATTATCTGGCTGTTATTCAAGGTCCTTTCTTCTCAGGCTCAGTACCGCACAGGTGTGTGTCATTTTTCTTAATGAGCCAAAGCACATGACCAGAACTGTTTTCCTTGAGCTTTTATGGATAAGCTCAGCATCTCCTTCTTGGCACTCACGGATGAGAGTTAAATCTGAGCTGATAACGGTTAAAATGAAACACCAACACAGGAGCATTTCAGGTCACACATATGCAGCCTTTGCGTTTGATTTGCTGTTTTTCATCAGCGAGCTCTTGGCCTGTTTGATTGTGACGGGCGGTGAAGTATTTTTCCACAGATGATGTCACATTTGGAAAGTGTCTTAATCAAGCTGTGCAGCGCTGCGAGGTGAAGCCTTTTAAGAACCTCAATTACATGGAAAATGTATCTTGTACCTCAGTGAAAGAGGACAGATGTATCCGCTGTGTATTTTCACCTTCCTTGGAGGAGTTTAACACATTTGAGCTTGCTGGTTGCTACAGAATGAACAGACCTGCGGAGGTGGTTGGTACCTTATCTGTGTCTGGCATTCAAACAGTCTCGAGTTCTCGCCCCCCTACGTTTGTGCAATAATCTATGCACTGTAAAAGCTGAGTTTTTGCATCTGTTATCAACACAATCACACAACAAACTTCATCATTGCCCAACACCTTAAATATGTATAATGTCTTGTGAATTTAAGGTCCCAAACTCAATTATTTTGCACCAATCATTCAGAAAAGGGAAAATCAAGACGCAGAATGCAATGATAGCGCTGAAAAGCCTGCCATACCTTGAATCTAAAATTAGTCAACTTTTTCTCTTTGCAGGCAAAGTCTCTCTGTAGAAGGTTTCGACTGTGATATTATTCTGAACACACACCTCAGCCAGAAAGTCTACTCTGCCTCCAAACCAGCCAACATGTCCACTCCTAGAGGCTTGCTCTCTGCAGAGAGGTGCAGTCCGTATTCTCTGTGTAAAACATTTGGACTGCTGGAGGTATGCGGGGCCACAGAGGAGCACAACGCCAAACAGGTGTGTATGCTTTAGTATTCCCAATTCAAAATATACTCTATTTAACGGCGTAAGTTATAGGCATGTAGGACATGTAGGACATTAAACAAACTTATTTAAACCCTCGTGCACGCGCTCGGTGCGCACTCAGCTACAGTAAAATGTTGTCAGTCCAATAAATCAGCATACAAACATAGCTGGTGGTGACAGCTACAGTATACAGTGTGCAGGGCAGTTTGGCTACTGGCTTTAATGTCACTGGTCTACTCGGGTTTAGTCGTTTATGTGCATACAACAAAACAACATAGCATCATCATGCATTAGGAGGCTCGTGCCAGTATTCATAAAATTAATACAGTTTAGTTTTCGTAATGAAGTCTTTTAAAATGCCAATTAAATCACAGGTGCAACTCTGCCAATAGAGGTTTCACTTCACAATATTTTTACACAAAGAATAATAGATTCTTAAATAAATAATGTCTCAGTGGAGCATTCAACCCACATCAATCAGTAACAGGTGAATTCAGTCTCCACTGTTGGGATATTATAAGTGGCTGGCTGACACATATGTTTGATTTCCTCTGAATCTCCGTTTGCTTTGAGCAAATACAAAAAAATTACCCAACTACTACTGGCAGTGATCGAGTAAAGCCATGGCATCATCGGCCGCGCCCTCTTTTTAAAGCAGATTTCGAACACTGTGTGAAGAACAGTTGATCCTCGTGGTAAATACTGCTCAGTGGCATAATTTGTGTTGACGACGAACTGTATGCTGATCACTGTGTGACAGCATCAACTGTAACTGAGATTAGTACTGTGTTTGTGTATGTATCAATCGATTAGTTCATCATCAGAAAATGAATTAAATGAAGGGAACCATTTTGATAATATTAATAATAATATTTTGATAATATATTAATGGTGTCAAGAGGACCAAAGTTCACCTGGTTCCACTTTCTCAGTTGAGAAGGTTTTCTGCTTTCCGCTTCTGCTCGTTCTCTCTCTTTGGTTTTACAACCAAAAGTCCAAAACTCAAAGATATTTTTCTACAATTTTAACTTAAAAGCCCAACAATTATTCATATTTGTCAAGCTGAAACCAGCATCATGGCTTTGAAAATCACTTAAAACTATGGATTGCTTCTCAAAATGCTTAATTTTCTGCCAGTCAACTAATTGGTTGAAGGAGTGATTCAGCTGTAAGGTGTAAGACATCATTTGCGTTAAGTACTGACTCTTCTCTTCTCTTTGTCCCCTTCAGGTTGTCGGCTTTGATGCGCTGTGCAGTTTTGGAGGTTCAGGAGTTTTGACGAGACACTGCCTGTCTCTCCTGGAAGCGATTGAGGGGCTGGGCCAGGCTGGCTCTGTGGGGCAGGACGTGGAGGTGGTGGTCCAGAGAGTTTACTCCATCCCTGTGCCTGACTGCTCGCCCATTTCCATTCTTAAGCCCAGAGTTCCCTCCAGGTCTTCGTCGGGTCCTCCTCCTCCTCCTGCTGCAGAAAAAGGGAAAACCAGGTACTGTTGGATGAGCTGATAATGAGCGGCCCATTGAGGTCTTCGGCTTGTTATTTAAGACCAAAAGAGACTGTCAGAATGAATCATATTTTATCTGCTGTGCATGCTTCTCTCCCACAATATGAATTACTCTTTTTGTAACAATTGCATGTTGGCCTCCTTGGTCTGAGGCCTTGCATGCTTGTCCGTGGTGGCACAATGTGTGTCTCAGTGGTCGAGCTATTGTTCACAGCGCAGCAGGCCCCACAAAGTGCTCACACTGTCTCCAGCCATATGGCATTGTTTGACAAAGGACACAAACATTTCTAATTGAATCCAGCCGCTCTGTGAGCGATTCTGGCCAATTCTCAGGAAAGACAACATGATGTTTTCAGAATGTCGTGCACCAGCAAGCCAGAGTTGAATTGGTGCCCACTCGTACTCCACTGGGTGGAACAGATTTGCAACAGCTTTTATTACCTTAATGCACTAAAGAAAACCACAAGTGTAACCACATATATTATATGAGTGTAAAGATGTCATGCCTCCCATTCTCAGCAGTACAAAAAAAAAGGAAATTATGGAGCTGAAATTATTCACTGGTGAAGCGATTAGTCGATCTTCTTCGTCATACACGGTAGTAAACTGAATATCTTTGGGTTTTTGATTGTTGGTCAACATAACAAGAAATTATTTTTACATCATTATTTTCATAGACAAACTTGAATTAACAGTTCGTAAAATACAACACTGACACATCATCACCTTATAAAGCAAACTGCTGCTTCTTTACACATCCAGCAGAGCAACATTAGCACTCTTTGGAGTCATGTTTGTGGCCACCTGGTGGATTTAAGTCCATTATCCGCTCTGCTTTTAGCTCTGTTTTGGTCTCCACCATCTCCTTAAGGAAGTATGTGACTCTTTAGAGGCTAAATGCTCCACTGTGTTCACCAGCTTGTCACTAACTTTGCCTGTGTGCCATTTGGTGCATCGCTGTAGCACCCAGTGGTTTTATCAGACTTTTCTGGCTGATATAAGCTGCCTGTTGTGTCTGTAAACAAAATGAGCGCGATTAGAGTGAACTAAAACAACAACGTTCTGGGGTGAAAAACCAAAATAATGAGCTGAAAGACACTAAAAGGCTGTGTAGAGCTGAGGGGAACTGCAGAGTTAAGTGATAATTCTCTGTATCACTATGAGAGATCAGTTTCACGTCCTTTATTTTTTCCACTATTGATACAAAAATACTTATTATTGCAGCTTTAAAAACATCTGATTATGCTAAAATAACATTATGTGACTATTTTACCTTGAAGTAACAGCTTCACAATCATTTTGATGGTACACGGACTTGTAATAGAAAGAATGGTGACTCTTTCATTGCCGGTCTGCACCCCGAACACCTGTTCTTTCACTATGTAACTTGGGTTGAGCAGGTACGATCTTTATGGCACGACATCACACACCACCAACTATGGGTTATTCAGCTAGCTATAGCAGGAAGCTAGCTTGGTATTTTCAGTATGCGCAAAAAATGGAGAGTGACTGAGCAAAAGGCTGCACTAGAGTAAATCTTGGATTGGCTCATAGTTGTTGGCGAGAGGGTGGAATGGCACTCCGAAAATATCAGTTCTTGCAGAATGTCGCTTTTATCCAGTGACGTGGAGTCTGAGCAATTTTTTTTTTACAAAAACGCAACAATAATTAACTGTTGTTAAAAGGCTCGCAGTGTGGGCTGTTTTCCTGTGTTATTGAATTGACTTGGAGGTCTACTCGAGTGGTCTTGTTATAGTTAATGAATCACTGAATGTTCTACTTGAAGCGACTCCAGCGAGCATGGCCTTTAGTTGCCTGGCCCTCCCCAGGCTTGTTGTTTTTGTCCTTTGCTGAGTAATAAAAGAAAAGTATTGGTTTCTCTGAGTGGAGTGGCCCGAGGGGCATGCTGTGGTGAAGGGAGGAGAGCCCCTGTCAGCTGACAAGCTAACTGACTAAAAGAGCATGGGTTGTAACCTGACACTAATGCTCCTGCCATGCTGCTTCTGCGGCTGGTAAACAAACGCCGCCCTCTGACCGGAAACACTCCTGCCCTTCCCTCCGTTTCTCTCTAACTCAACCAGATGCAACAGGCTCGGTCGGTAGTGAGAGGATGGAGGTGGGGCAGAGGGTTAGAAGGTTATAAGGAGGACTCGAGTTCAGAATATCTGTGTGACCCTTCCTGCTTATTATGACAGATTTGAACATTGTCTGGTCCTCTGGTACATTTTTATTCGTCTGCCCTTTTACACATTATATTTTCACTTTTTACCATTTTGTTTTTTCTTAAATATAATAAAGTGCTAAAGTAACTACCACTTCTATCAGTTTTATCCCTTTTCATGCGAGGTTTTGCTTTGAATTGCTGCACAAAAATAACAACATTTCGCACAATGTGCTGCTTATAGTACTTTTCCAGGATGCATGCCTGCTCTGTGGAGAGGAGGGTAGTTTACTTGGCAGCCCACTGGCCCCATTCTGTATAAAGACAAGGACAGTTTGTACCTCTAATGTTGTGTCCCTAGCCTCTATGACTCACTCTCCTGGTCAACATGCTTATTTGATCCTTTTGTTGTTTAGCCTCTGTGTTAAAACACACATGGGAGAGACGCCAGTGTGATATTTATGCCTGAAGAAGATGTTAAGTTCCCGTAAATTCAGAATAGAATAAACAAGAAGATTAACTGTTTGCAGGAAGTGAGGAGAGGCTAGTTGGTGTTTTTTTTTTTTTTTTTTTTTCCCCCTCTGTGGAGAGGGAACACAATGTGCTGCACAGATCCTCTTACAACCGTGTTTATCACTCTGCCTGCACTGATTGGTGGACAACACATAGGAAGGAATCCCGCCTGTCCGCCCCCCCACCAATGAGGCCTCTCTGCTGTATTCCTAATGTGTGGGTCACTTGCTTAGTGTTGCCAAGTAATGTGCATGTGCGTGGGCTAGCATGCGCAGGCAGTGTGACTGTGTGTGTGCGTGTGTGTGTGTGTGAAGGAGCATGTGTGTGTGTTTGCACAGGCTCAGTGGATCGTAGTTCCTGGAAGAAAACCTGACTTGCTGAGAATTCTGTGATCGCTCACAATAACAAATTCCTGAAAACGGCCTGTGACTGAAACCGGCCACCAGCCAGATGATTTTTTTTGGGGGGAGTGAGGGGTCGCTGTTTGAGGAAGTGGGGTTGTGAACGACTAAAAGAAGGCACTGAGTGGGGAGCTGGTTGTTTATATCGAGCTGGTGTCTCATCACCCTTTTCTTTTCTATCTGTCAAGTGTCATATCAGATTTCATACCAAGTTTTTTTCAAGTTCAGACAAGCAGCACTTAAAGTGAAAGTGTTTATTTATCCCCACCAAATGTGACTCTTGCAGCTGTATTGATATTGGAGGCAAAGTCAAATGTTGTTTTATTGATTTAGTTTAGCACTATTTTGTAATATGACAAGGTAGTTAGAAACTCCTGGTTTCACACACAAAGATTAAGTACAGAATACAGTACGTAACAGCATTTTTCTTTCTTTTTTTAATGTAGATTTTTATTTATTTACTGTGTTTTATATGTGTGTAGTAATAGTCAAGGGGGTTATTGTAGAATTTTGTTGTTGTCAACATACCCTATGAAAAAGCCAATCCGGTGATAAATTGATCCTGTTACTATTTCCCATGTAGACAAAGGCTTGTATACATTATTTCTCTGTGTGCTGTTCATCTTAAACATTCTAAATACGAACAGATCAATAAGCCACACTGCTGCACGGGGTCACATGATTCTTCATTACGATGAACATGCACGCTGTTGATCATTTTGAGTCGGGCCACAAACACCGTCCTGATGCAGCAAACACTCACTTGAACATTGAGTGTGTGTTAATCCACCGCTGAAAATAGTCCCCAACAACAGTAGCCTATTACTCACTCCACAATGATAAGTATTTTTTGTGTTTTGAAAGAATGTGAATGTGTTCGACTTACAGGAATTACATTTTTCCTGAGGCATGTTCTTGTCTGTCTTGAGAAAGTGTTTGACATGTATTTGCTTTGCTATATAAATTGCTGTTGACTGGGGTCTGTTCTTGCGGCTTCACATTTTGAACATATGCACTCATGTTTACAGCCCCGTAAACATAAAACCTACAGAAACATCATTTCTCTCACTTTTTTATGTCCAACATTCCTCGTTGCTTTAACAAGATGTCATATAGGTCTGATTTTGGACCGGGAATAAAGCAAACAACTGAGAATAATCCTGGTTACAACGTTGGCCCTCACCACCAAATGTCATGTCAGGAATGTTATTTAGATATCTATTTCCAGGTTTGTCAAAACAAACACAGACAGACCCCATGTTTACCAACAGAAGACATTTATAGGCCCCGTCAGGTGGTTGAAAACAGTCTCAAAACTTTCCCAATGTCTGGGATGTGCGCATGCATGCACATACATGATGGGCTCACTGACAGTCCTCCTCCCGCTTCCCCGTTTTTGTTTTTTTTTTCTTCCTCCTCCTCCTCCTCCTCCTCCTCCTGTTCTTCCTCTTTGGCCGTTGCTTGTCTAACCAGGAGATATGAACTCCACTGTTTACTCTCAGGGCTGGTACAGGGCTGTGTCTGGGCTTGACTGGCTGAGATACTGGAGCCTATAGCAGTTCCAGCTCCTCGCTCACTGGGAGCAGCAGAGTGCAGGAAAACACAGCAGTTCACTGCCTCACAACTTTGTAGGCCAAAGGGCTTTTCTGTCAGCAGCAGCCTGTCAAACCAGCCACCAGCATTAACACTTTCAAATGTCAGTACTAAGCCATAACTGTGTATCGTTAGTGTGTCACCCCTGAGAGCAGTGGTGTTTCATTCACATAGAAATGCTTAATTTTGTATTAATGGATCGTTATTTTTTGTTAAGAAAAAAAAAAAAGTTTCAGATTTTCTGGTTAAAAAAATTAGAAGTGACAATCTGACTACTGCAGTTGTATTTTTAATGTAAATACATCTACTCTTATTATTCACTGATTGATTCGTTTTAAACTCATGAACGTGCCAGAAATAGTAAAAGTTGTATTGTGTGCACATCCAGCTCCAGTAGCCAGGACAAAAGCAGCATACAAAGGAAAATTAGATGAACTCTGCACATGAAGTGCTGCAAATTCCAAAAAATGTTTCCAAATTAACTGTCAAAACAATCTCAACTCAAGATTGAGTGCTTGTTTGTTCTGAGTTTGCTCAGTTGCCGTGAAACTCTGGATATTTCAACTTTACATTACTCTGACAACTTTCAGGACCTTTTGTCCACGTTGGCTTAAAAGTGAACTTCTTGACATTCAATTCTTGATGGTCAAAATGCTGCCTCATCACATTTTCGGGAGCTTTCGATACTCTGTGTCCTTCAGTGCCTCTTTTCTTTGCATAGTGAAAATCACAACTGTTGTCTGCTTCTTTTGAAAAATCCATGCGATTTCCAATGAAACCTGGTTTAAAAAAATGAACGTGACATGCCCATACTATATCAACCCAACCCATGTTGTGAGATCAGGACAAGTATTCTTTTTTACATCCAAACACACACCTTCTACTCTGTTCTGAATTTGCTAACTCTTACCACTGCCTCTATCCATGTGGCTGCAGTGACTCACATGCTAATGGTCAAGTGCAGGGTTAGCTGGAGTCCACAGATCAGAATTGATTGAATAAGTTTACGTGAAGTTGAGTTAAAGATGAGTCATCTTTTCTTGTCCGGTAAAAGGATGAGAAAAAAATGAAGGATTTTGACATGAAAACACTCATAAAGTGAACAATTAACACATGGAGACAGGATTGAAACTTGAAAAACGTATTCCTTTATTGAACTCTGTCTTTAACATGATTACAATGTTAAGTCCATTTGTGTCTCAGCATGTGGTGCTTTGCTGTTCTTGTTTTTTTCCCAGGCTCTGTGTGCTTGTCCAGGACAGCTATGGGATGTTCAGCGTGGTCCAGCTCCACCTCCTGTCCTGCAAGGACGACCTCCACCAGTACTGCCACATGTGGCAGGGCAGAACCTGTGTGCTGAGAGGCATTAAAGTGGTGCAGCGGGTCACTCGAGAAAGGTGAGACCCGCAAGCTCCTCGTCCCCCATCCCTCCGAGCCTGGGTAGCTTTTCACCTAAATTTCATATCATAGCCATGGGTAAACTTCAACCTGTGACCAATATCAATCTGTGATATGGATTTCTTCTGTATTAGAGGTTATCTTATCTCGCTACTGAGCCATCTTGGACAACAGCCCTGTGATAGACTGGTCCTGATATGAAATGCTAGTAAAGTATCCTCAGGGCGTTGTACTGTAGAGGCACTGAGCCTCAAGCTAAACCACCACACACGTTCATATTGGTTTTGGTGCTTTATGTGTGAATCTCTTGTATCATAAACCACAGCAAATTTCAACCATGAATGCCCTTCACAAACAGCAACACACACAATTATAATACAATGAGAATTTAATGTTTGCAGCCCATGTGAACCTGATTATGCTGTGCTGCCAGCAGTGCAACTGTGTTTACATGTAAAGTGATACCAAGGTGCACGCTCTGTGTCCCTTGTGAGTTTCCATAGTCAGGATCCCAGATTAGAAGCAGTTAGAAGAACTGACATGGGAACATTTAGAGACTGGCTGGGGGTATGTTTACATCCTTGGTATTTTTAATGCCACCGCAACCTATAATGTCTCTGGAGGTTGTCTGTGGTCAAGCTGTGATGGATGGGCTATCTTCACTGCTCGCACATGGGCTATCTTATTAGCTCGAGTGGAGAAACACGTGGGCCTGGTTGGGATAAATCAGGCATTCTTTTTTTTCCCAGTCTCCTAGAACCAGTAAATACTGGACTTCAGAGCATATCATAATAACCTATAGTTTAATGAATAGTTTAGCACTTTGTGGAATATGCATATTCAGAGTTAGATGAGAAGATTGATGAGTTAAATGATGATATGAAGCTGTAGCCTGGAGACAACACTGTCTCAGTTGTCATTTTTACACTGTTGTACAGATTGGGAAACAAGATGTGACATGTTAATTAATGAGCTTTAGAGGTGCTGGTAGGTGGATTTTGTTATCCCTTGGATAGAACCAGGCTAACTGTTTCCCCCTGCTTCCAGTCTTTATGCAAAACTATGCTAACTGTCTCCTGACTGTATCTCCATATTTAATGGAGAGATTTAACCAAAAAAGCCAACTCTTTCTTTTCTTTGAAGGGTGTGGGGTTTCTGAGCAAAGACTCAGAGGCCTCTTTGGCACCTGTGTGAATAGTGTGTGCTGCAGTATTGTCCTCATGGTAATCAGCTATTTTCATAGGAAAGTTTCGTCTTCATGGATGTACGCCAACTAAAAAGTATATGAAAAGTTGTACTTGAAAGTATTGATCACCTCAGCTCTGAAGATTGGAAACTACAGCTGTACCTTGAAATATTTTAAAAGGTGCAATAACATTTGTTAAACAAGTGTATAAGCTCAGTATCAAAACCACAGCGAGTTGAATGAGTCCTGTTAGTGTTGTTACTCATCCTTAAGCAGGCCTCACTGGTCTTGAATGGGCTGCAGAACCAGTTCCATACAAAGAAACCCTGTGAATACAGGCTGACTAACAGGTTGCTAACCACTGACTGATATGACAGCACACATATGGATGAATAAGTATCATTGACCAGCCACCCTCAACAACAAGTACTTCTCAGCAAAGAGACAATAAATCAAGAGATTGACATGTCCTGTCAGACTCGCGGCTTGATATTTTAATTATTTAATCCATACTTCCAGTATCAGTTTGACATGAATGAATCATAAAAGCACATAGAGTATGATCTTATTTCAGTCTGTCAGTGCTGAGATTAAGAATGTGGTGAAAGACAGCAGCATTAGAAATGTGCCCGTTAAAATCACTTGTAATTGGCTTTCTAAACCTTGTTATTTTTGCAGTACAATGATATTGTGATCTGCGTAGGGTGTGAACTGTTTTCCCACCATTCAGTATCTCAAAACCTGCTTGTAAAAACACTTTTTGTGTGCGTCTGCTCTGCCAGCCCAAGCATGCTCTCTGTTAATTCTAGGTGACGTTAAAACCAGCTCTGTGTTAACAGATTCATATTTCACTGGAAGTGAAACTGGCTGTAAAAGCTCTCTATCTTCCCATCAAAGTCCCTTATTCACGAGTTTCTCCTCCTTTTCCCCCCTTTTCAGTGCCCCCTCCTTACTCTTTTTTTCTTTCCCCTTTTTTGTGTTTCACTCTCAGGCACTCCAGGCTTTTCAGCTTGATAGACAGCCTGTGGCCCCCAGTGATGCCGCTTAAAGATCATGGAAACACACCCAATCTGTCCAGTGTAAGTTGTTGCCATAGCAGGAACCATACATCTCCACCAGGAGAGGGCTTGGTTTGGGAAGGTGTTCTTGTTTTTAGGGAATGGCTGCAACTAGTGACTCTTTTGATAACTGAGTAATGTGCTGACTATTTTCACAATTTGATTTTTATTTGGCCACCAGAACTTCCTGAAACCCAAACATTACTTTAATATTAAAATTAATAGAGTGGTTTAAGATGATTTTCTTGATTAGTCAGTTGATGATTCAATCTCCTAATCCTTTCTGCTCTAGTAGGATTTAAATACATTCATTTGAATAGGGAATATTGTTTTTTCAGATAATCAGACTGAATTACAACTTGACAGCATGTTTCGCCTCATTCATTCAGCCCAACATCGTGTTCACGTGAGCTGGTTCTTTGTTGGGAGTTGGGAGGTAAATCAGGGTTTTGAGTCATGGATCGGATCATTCTTCAGATTAGCAAAAAAAAAAAAAAGAAGAAGAAGAAAAAAAAGGGGTTGGGTTAAATTCATTTAAAAATGTGCTAGTTTGGCTCTGATGTAGCTGCCTCTCTCTGCCTATAGTCCCCCTCAATGTCCTAAAATGATAAGATCTCCATTATGTATACATTCGATAGTATTGAAAGTACGGAAGCTATCAAAAAAAGCAGATCTACAATCATATTTTCAAATCATGGACGGATGAAACAACAGTGAACAAACAACAGGTCCTCAACAATTACTATTAACATTAACTTTTCCTGTACCAGCACTGTGTGCAGGTTGTAAATAAAGTATCATTAACAATAATAAAAAGAGTCATAACCTGTCAACACTGAAGACTACTGTGCTACAGACAGAAGAGAATCAAACTGCTCCAGTGAGCGAGTGGGGCTGTGTGTCGAAGGGAAGGCAGATATTGCTGAAGTTGCGATAAATATCACAATCTCATGATCGAGTTCTATGTTGACGAGCATGCCCATTCGCCCCATGTCTTGTTTTTGTAGGAAAATAGACCAGCAGGTCCAGCTCCGAGTTTTTGCTACCTTCTGTCTGGTCAGGAGAGCTCAGTTGAACCGGCAGAGGGGAAGACCGTGTCCTCACTTTACCTCGCGCCCATAAAACAAACCTTACAAGACATACTGCAGGTAAACAGTTTCTCCCACACTCAGAAAATTTTAAGAATTTCTGCTGATCATGATAACTTATCTTCGGTCGGTCCATCTCAAACCTGTTTTTTTCCATCTTTCTCAGAGTGATCTTAAAACCTGTCGCTGCAGTTTTGTTGCCACTGTTATATACAAGAGAATAATGCAGGTATGTCTGTCTTTTTTCTTCCTCCTGAAAACCAGTGATTTGATTTGACTTCAGTCAGAAGAACATAATAAACATCGTGTCTTGTAGAGCTCCTCAGTCGTCCTTTTGGATGATTTGAACCAACACACTGATAAGATTGGACTCTGACGTAGAGAGCAGCGTTCATATCGCTGTGTGTATGACAATCTGTGTGAGGCCCAGGCGTTCTTTACCATTGATTGGTGAGACCTTTAAACTTTGACCAAGATGAGATAGCAGCACAGAACAAAGTGGTGGACTTTGCCACATGCTCACACCACGTTTTAATGTCATACCAGTAACCACCATTGTGTGTGGCCTGTTTAATGAATAATCTCATCACAACTGTTTTTAGAAATGACAATTTGCCTGGAATTTGTGCTTTGTAAGCATTTGGTATTTAGCATTTCCTTTAAGCTGTGTCTTTCTAGGTCATTCAATGTGCCTGTTTCTCAGTAATTCTGTTCTTTTGTGTCTTTGTCTGCCTCTGTTTCTATTTCAGAGCAGTGATGTAGGTCAGGGTGAGGTTTGGTTGGTGCTCACAGACCCCAGTCTTCAGGAGGAGCAGCCCGAGAGGTCGTGCAGGCGAACGGTGGCCCTGTGTGTGAGCACTTCCTGTGTGCTCACTTCCTCTGTCCTCGAAGCACTAAATTCCCCCGCAGCCTGTCACATGTCATTCAGAGATGCCGTCAAAGAACATGGTAGAGCTTCACTTTGACCTGACATGCCAGTCAAACACTCTCTCACAAGGTGTTTTATCTGAGAGGACTGTGTGCATTTACTCAAATACAGTTCCTGAGCGCCTCGGTTTTCTGCTACTTTGTACTTATACTTTAATGAATTTAAGAGGAAAAAATTATACTTCCTATTAGCTGTAGTTATTAGTTTCTTGCAGTGGTGATAGAAGTACTCAGATCTTTGACCAAAATAAAAGTGCCAGTACAAAAATTGTAAAAATACTCCAGTACAAGTAAAAATCCTGCATTTAAAATTCTACTGAAAGAAGTATCAACAGTTTTATTTTAATTCGTTTTTCTGGAGTCCAACAATGTTATGCAGTAGGAGTGCAATGTTAAATCGATAGAGTACTAATGATGAAATGTTTAATCATTGTAGTACTGGTACTTTTACACTGAAGTAAGGGACCTGCGTACTTCTCCCACCACTGCACCCAACTGGTTTTGGGATCAACTCATTGGAGACACGAGACTGTTTTTGCATATTTCCATTGTATTAACATTCATTTTCAACATTTCCAAATTCAGGTGTTCTCCTGTGTGTGGAGCAGTCAGTTGTTGAGATGTGCTCTGTGGGTCCTGAAGGCAATCTTGAGTCCTCACCAGAGTCACTTTCACGGTCAGTGTCTGAGCTTCAGCCAAAGACCCTGCCCCAACCTGTGAGACTGGATCCCCTGAGCCCAGAGGTCACACCCAACTCCCTCTGCTCTCTGACAGGTCAGTTCCCCCCTTTCACTGAGTGCTGTGGTTTCCCTAAAACCCGCTTCATCTGTAGTTATTCCTGCAGAGCATGCCCGACGTGTTGTTTTCTCAGGGGAAGAAAACCACTTGTTTTTTCATATATAAGTTTAGAGCTCAGCAAGGGGCCTTGATGTGGCTTTAAGGCATTGCTTTCTGCTGTTTGTTATTCAGTGGCCTCAGGCTGTCATTGTTTGGGACTTTATGAAACACAAACATGAAATTTTGTTGGATTTGTGTCAAGTCCCATGTCATTTTTCTGTGAAATGAACATGCCTGCTTTCCGTAAGGCTTTGAATTCCAGATGACGGTGCAACAATGTTGTGAAAATAAGTTTGAAGGAAGGAACATAACATTGTTCCCCCAAATCTCAATTGTATCCAGAGAGCGTGCATGTTTCTTTACATTTTTAAGCTTTTTACTATTTGCAACCATCAGATATAACTGCCACAACTATTACTAAACTTTATTTTTTGCAACTTGTAACTGCTGCTATTGTCAAGCTCATTTGCTTAAAGTCCTGGTTGTGAAGTATTCCTTTGCTTTTTCTATTATGTAAATGTGAGAGCAGTTTAAATCAGATAATAATCTGCATCTGTCGACTCTGTGTCACAGTTGAGGGCAAAGATCAAACTGTGAACCCTCTAGTTTCAGGCCCCTCTGGTCCTACATGTTTGGTCAGGTGGCTGAAAAAAAAATAAAACACACTTATTATCTTCTGCACTCATGCACGAATACTATCTTCTGGAAATTACCAGTGGAAAAAGGCTCAGACCGGAATGTACAAGAACGATTTATCAGCGTTAAATTCAATATCTTCTTTAAGGTCCTGTGCTTGTATTTGTGGGGCTGCAGCTCTGGTTGTTCAGTGAAATGGTGTTTAGGCAGGGAGTACTCTGCTGCATTTATCACTGCAATCTCAGATAAAAATGAAAAGGGATGTGTTTATCTCTCACACCCTGTCACAAACATACATACACTTTGAAACCTATGTGTAGATCGTGATAAGTGTTTCTTCTAGTTAGGCGTCAATGTTTTTCCTTTGGCATCCACCAGTTGAAAATACCTTCACATGTAAATGAATAATAAAAACAACTGAAACCATGTAGAAAGGTACACCGTGCATGGATATTTCCCAGAGATGATTTTGCATGTTAAAGGTGGAACATGTCAGAATGTGAATCAGTTTGCATGTATTAATCACTCTGCATTGCCAACGCGTGTACAGTTACTTAACGTAACCTGAAAAATGAGACCTTCCCCGTCTCCTGTGTTCCTTGCTTCTCCTCTGATCCCCTACAGTGCCAACAGTGTGCACTAGCTAATGGTAGCTTAGAAATGGGTTCTGCTAATGTTAATCTGATCTGGTAAATTAGCTGGCTTGCCATTTGCAAATAACAAGTAATATCAGCTGGCGTTACAAAGCAACCTACGGCAGATCTATGTAGCGCGGCTAAGTTACAGCTAGCTGGCTAAGTTTGGCTTGCTTGCTAACTTTATAGCTAATAAGATACTGAGTGGGTATGTTAGTTGGCTAGCTTTCCAAATTATTTCACCAGCTAACGTGAGCCATGATACTAACTTATGAATCATGAAAAACTGTGTTCATTTCAGCCTACAATAAATTATGTATATTATGTACAAAGCAAATACATATAACTAACATTTGCTTCCTTCTAGCCAAGAGTAACACTTGGCTGCATAGTGTGGGTCTGGTGATGATTGAATTGTAGCGTTGGCTGGTGGAGTTATTTGAAAACAGCAAGCTAGTTAGCGTCATGGAGCCAATGGTCCGAGAAAAATATGAGAACTTTACAGGAAGTATTCTATATATATGCAAGTTATTTTCTAGCTTTCATTGTGCATTTCAGCTTTCCTGCTCGTACCTACAGAGAGCTAGCGACAGGATGCTAACTGCAGTTCACTTGACAGCCAACGGTGTCATTAAGGACATGGTCTTCTGAACTTTACACATAGTACCTTTAGTATAATACTTGAACGGTTCTGTTTCTGCCTCCAGGAGTGATAGTTGGTGTGGATGAGAATACTGCGTATTCCTGGCCTGCCTGCAACCGCTGTGGAGGCGACAACTTGGAGATGTCAGCTGAGAGGCCGTAAGTTCTCAACTTTATTCAGAGTATCATGATATTAAATAATGTGAAAAATCATAACTAACAATTTTCTGTTTTCTTTTGATAGTGAAAACTTCCACTGTGTCTCTTGCAAGTCAGTGGTGGACAAGCCGGACACAAGGATTCAGCTGGACGTGTTCCTGAGTTCTTCACTACATAATTGCACTTTGAAAGTTAAGGTGAGAAACAGTGTTATTGGGTTGAAGTGTGCATTTCAGTACTCTTATTTTTATATTGTTTGGTGAATCAAACTTCAAAAATCTAAATGTTTTAAGGCGGACTGAGCATTATTTTAGACTATGTGTAACGGCAACTTCTCCCAGGCTTTAGAGGTGTTAGGCAGAGCCAGGCTAGCTGTTTCCCCCTGTTTGCAGTCTCTGTGCTAAGCTAAGCTCACTGCCTGCTCGTTCCTGATAAAGCAGTGTCCTCGGAGTGGTCACGCTCGGTTCAAACCTTTTAACAAACAAGCATCTGTCTTGTCTATCATGAGACTCATAGATAATATTCTGCACTTCAAAAGAAGAAGAAATAAAACCCGTCACTGTAAATGTGTCTGCACGATGGCATTTTTCATTATGTAAAACCTGCTGAGACTTTGTAATCAGAAAACTAAGCCAAACTGATAAAGTTATCAGTGTTCTCCTTATCAGCCAGCTCATAGTTTAACCTCTTCTGTTAGTCTGTTACTCACTTGTGTTTTATTTACAACATGAAGGCCATGGTTAAAAAGACATTCATGGCTCTGCACCTTTTTAATCACTCTGACAGCTGCAACAAAAGACGATCATGTCCATCCTAAACACTGCAGCGCTGGAGGGCGATGAGGTAGGTTTGCTTGTTACATATGGTTACATAACTCTGGACTGAACTGCGCGGTGCATTGATCTTCTGTCAATATGTCCTGAAAGCAGAGTCATCTGTTCATGTCAGGGTGATTAAGCCTGTTCTGTACTGAACAGTAAAAATCCTTGAGTCATGCTGGTCATTGGTACAGTTGAAGTAATTTGCTGTCAAAGCAATGACATAATGTCCCACCACCTCTTGTATTTAGTGATTCCTTTATTTTTTTTTTTTTAAGTTTGCATGCTGTTTTGACTCTGGGGATATTAGAATTCATTTCCTGTTTAACCAGTGGGTGGTGGAGTTTTTCCTAATCTTGCAAATACAGTGTTATTTGCATTGTAGACATTAATGCTCTTTACCAGGGGAACTTGTGAGTGCAGAATAAGTTGTTAGAGCAACAGAAATAATGCTGACCACTGTGCAAAGGTCAGGGCCTTCAGTGCACTCAGATATTCTTGCAGCATAATCAGATTGAAAATCTAAGTTTTTCTTCTTTTTTTTCATGTGCAGATAGCAGAGGAAGATTTTTAGTTGGAGATGTTTTATGAGTAGATGGCCTGTCAGCCTAAAATAGTCTCAACAAGCAGCAAGTGAAGAGTGTTGTAAAGCTGTATGCTTCAGTTCCCAGGTTACGATGTGGAGAATGTCCTGGGAAAAGAGGTGGGCCCCCTCACCGTTTACGTCCGAGTCGTCACCAGGAAACCTGCCCTCTGGATCGGCCTGGAAGAAATCTGCCTCTGAGGCTGTCAGGGCAAGTAGCTAATGATATCAATCCTCAGGCTTGAGCTGGCTCCAAGGATCTGCACACTAGGCCTTGGTCTGAGCCAGTTTAGCCTCCTCTCCCCCCTCTAAAGGCCTCCCTGACAGCTTCAGGCTGTGCTGAAGTGAACGGGCTGCAAGAAGACAAGGTCTTGTTTGTGTTAATGATATGTGATCCTGTGGACCAGCAGTTGACAGCCCAAGGGTAGAGACCAGTGGCATGCAGTCTGTCAAAGCAGCCCACGTGGTTCATCAAATGGGATGTGACTTTCTGAAAAGCACTTTTGGCTGTAAACATATTCGTTAAGTGGCCTGAAAACCTTTTTTTTTTTCCAAATCATCTACCTCTGTATTTAAGATTGACACCATCAATAAACGTATTTTTATTTTCCATCTCCCGATGCACTTTCTGACTTGTTGTGAGAGCACCCTCCCTCAACCAAACTTAACCATTCCCTGCAAAGAGCACTCACACACCAGGGTATTTCTGCTCCTTTTCAGCAATTTTATTATAGATTCCATAAACAAAAATGTTTCAAGGTTTCATACAAACTATATAAAAGATCATGCTCTGGCTCTTATACAAAGTTTGGAATTATAAAACATGTACCATATCAGGTATAACATCATGTAAATGCAGTGGTAAAATAATTTAATACAGAGAAAATCCCACAAAAAATATGGCAGCAACATCATATATTTTCCAGTGCCATTATGGTAAGCTTAAAATACATCTGGTACAGATGGTAAAAACGAAATGTCTGTTGAGGTATGTCTCCTAAAACTCAGTTCGTAGAATAATGGATTTGTCACCGGCTCTCTGCACTCGAGGAGCCTGCAAAGGAGGAGTTGGGCATCTGCTTGAAGAAATCTCTGAGCCCGGTGAGCTCTCTGGTTAGCTGCTCGATAGTTTTATGAAGCCTGTCGTTCTCGGCGCTCAGTTCAATCAACTTCTGCTGCATCTCCATGTTGCGCATCTTGGCTTTGTCCCTGCTTTTTCTCACCGCAATGTTATTCCTCTCTCGCCTCTGTCGGTACTCCATGCTGTACCTGTCCACCGTCTTCTTCCCCTTTTCCCTCCCCATCTTCCGTGGAGAGGACTTGGCCGAGCTGACATTGGAGACGGGCTCCGGGGTGGTGGGGGGAGTTGGCTGCCCTGTGGGGAGGCTGACAGAGGTCTGGGCGCAGGTCTCGATCTGTGAAGGCAGGGACGAGGACATGTCGCTGTCACTCCAGTCGGACTCCTGCTTGATGGGCGCATTAATCGCCCCTTTCTCCAGCACGTTGTCCACCCTCCTCTCTGCCGTGTACGCGGCTGACGGCTGCTGCATGCCGCCGGGCTGCACGGAGTTCTGCAGGTTGTAGAAATCCACCTTCTCCTGCTTCACAGTGTTGAACAGGTCGAGGAAGAGCTCGTCGTTGCACAGCTCCAGGTTTGGCACGGCTGTCATGGACTCGATGTACTGACTGAAGTCGATGGCACTCTCGTCGTCGTACATGGCAGGGGCGGTGCTCAGCTCCACCATGGTGCCGTCCTCGCCCGCGGCGTCGCTCCTGCTGCCCGGCTTGCAGCCACCCTGCTGCGGGCCGCCCAACTTTGCGCTCTCGTAGAAGTTAGCGGGTTCCATCGCCCAGCTCATATTGCATTGTGGAGACACGCAGTGGGAGTCCAGGCTGTATATGTCACACATGAACCTTGGTGACTTGTCCACGTGGTTTACGAAGGAAATAAACTTTTTAAAATGTAACCCACAGGTGTGACAGCACAATAACCCTGCAGTGACTTGCCTTTCTCTGCACGCGCCTTTTTCCCTTTTTAAAAACGCTTATCTGTTTTTTGTCCCTGGGTCTTGCCTGTCAGGGTCCTGTCATTGACCACACTGAAAGACTTATCTGAGCTTCTGTACTTTTCGCGGAGTGTTTTGTATCGTTTCCCTGCTTACGTCACACGTGCCGCCCTCTCACGAGCCAGTCAAGGCGAAACGGAGGTCACGTGGTGTCCCTTCACTTCCCATTTGAGGAGAGAGGGGCGTGTTGCTCATGCCACCCACTTTTACTACGAGTGTATGAATGGTTCGGAGTTGTTTACATACTGTAGGCTCTGGGTGTTTGGGATTAAGATTAATTTGTCGGTCGTCACCAGCTCTATGAATATCTGTCTCAAACAGTGGTGGGAGAAGTATTCAGATCATTCACTTAGCCTCGTGACACTGCACTGTCAAAATACTCCATTAGAGGTAAAAGGCCTGCATTCAAAATGTACTAAGTAAAAGTACAGAAGTGTTATCAACAAAATATACTCGAAGTATCAAAGTAAAAGTACTTGTTATGCAGAATGTTCCCCGTGTGTTGCACAATATTATACTGGATCATTATTATAATGCAGCTGGTCAAAGTGAAGCTCATTGTAACTATTTTACATGTGTAGTTTAATCTCAGGTCATCACAATTTATAAACTGATCACTGGTTTTGTTCATAAAATCTTAATCTGAAAAGTAACAAATAATTATAGCTGTAAGATAAATGTAGTGAAGTAAAAAGTGCAATATCCATTCAGGGAAGTATACATGTGCAGCAGCAGAAAATGGAAATATTCAAGCAAAGTACAAGTATGTTACAGTTGTACTTAAATACAATATGCGAGTAAATGTACTTTCCAGCACTGGTCTCAAACGTGGTCAAGTATGCCAAACAGTATCTCATGAAAGTGTTGCAAGGGAGGCCAAATGTTTACTAGATTTGCACTTACCATGTACAGCATGTTACGAGTATGGGTTGAGCTGAGTTTGGGATCTGGAGTGTTGGTTTGATGTAAAAACCAGCATTTTTCAAGATCTTCTTAGTAGCTCAATTTACATACACACATAGACCAAATTTACAGAAGGATGCAAAACCGGACACACACTTAAACAAAGATTACAAACTTAAGTAAGCAGACTTTAACATAAGGTGTAGCTGCTCCATACAGGCGAGAGCTGGGAAGAAAGCTTCCTGTGTGCAGGCCAAACTGTTTCTCTGTGCTGGAGGCCAAACATGAAGGAATAAATGTGTGGATCATAACTTACACTATACACAGAGGCGGGTTATTTGATATATGATGAGAGTATATTGGAAGATATGTTCGTATGACGTTTACATTACGAGAACTCTTAATTAAGACCCATACTCCACCCCCCCGAAGGGACACATGTACTGACACTTCTCGGAAACGCTCCCGTGTTTCCGCCTTGGAAGTGCTGTACTTTTCCTCTGTCAAAGTCCTTTATGAAATGCAAACTGCGCCACACGGTGGTCAATGAACGCATCCGCAGGATAAAGCCACATATTTTATTAAGTTTAACTACAGTTCAACACCAAACAAAGCCAAAGAAATGCATCATTATATAAGATTAGGCCTCTTAAATACCCAGACTACTTCTGGAGAGATATTACACTACTCATCTTAGCTGTTTTCTGCAAACTGATAAAAATAATAATAATAATAATGATAATTGAAACTTATTTATTCCCAGTACCACCAAACATCTGTGTCTTTTTGGAAAGTTTCAACATCATCAGTCAGAAATAATTCGTCATACTTAATTTTCTTTTGGAAATGCATCAATAATCCTTATATTTTTGGATAAAATTATATGTGCTCCGGTAAATCTATATATATCATGTATCTGGCGTTGTATTTACCTTGTTGTAATACAAGAAGGTTATAGCACTTATTATAGAATTCAGTTAATTCTTTTACTAGCTTATTTATTTGCATTTACATATCTGCTATTTATATTTTCCATTCCTAGTCTGAGTTCATTCAGTCATTTTAGTTAATTATTTTTTAGGTATTCGCACTTCCGTGTTGTGCTACGGTTTCATTTGTTGTATTTTTGTATGGTGAACTGTTTCAATAAAGAAAAGACAGAAAAAAACGTCATGTGTTGTTGGACCAAACCAAATCAGCTCAGGGTGTCAGAGAGCATAAGGCTACGGGCAGAAACACAGATTTTCTATTTTAAATATAACAACAGAAATACGTTACGTTTCAGTAAGATTTGAACGAGTTATTTAGTTTATTAAGACATTTTATCATGTTTAATTAAAGTCATACCAAGTGAAACTCAACACGAACCTCCCTCTGCAGTGGAGGAATCGGCCGGAAAGCGATGATGATCCTGGCCTGCTATTGGTCCAAAGTTCCCCGCGAAAATAACGTCATCGGCAATTTCGCGCCAGATCTGCAACATTCGCACGCACAAACAGGAGGAGGTAAGAGCAAACTTCATTTAACCAACATATTTCTTTTTATTTATCGATTACACTGATAGAGTCAAAGTGTCTGTTGATACACATGTTTGTCTGATTGTACAGCAACTTCTTGTTTCAGTCAAATGCTCACTTTTATGTGTTAAATCAGGTCAAACTGCTCCTCACTTTCAGCTTATTGTTTCCTCTGCAGCCACATGTCAGATGGTGGAGAGCTTATCGTTAACTGACCGAAAGCTTTAAATAAAAGTAGCAAAAATATAACGTCATATGTGAAGTAGTGGCCGTGTAGTTTGTTCACGTAAAAGACATATAAGTAAAGTTAATCTGATGTTCTGAAGTATCAAGTAAAGGGTGAACCTATTGATGGCAACACTATTTTAACTTTGACGATCGGCTCAGTGGTGCTGGAGAATTTCCATTATGCTTTTATTTGGTTTAAACTGTAACTGTAAATAAGAGTTCATTGTATACTTTGCATATAGTGTCAATCTACAGGAGCCCGTTAAATGGATGATAAAAATAGTACAGTGTCGTGTAATAAAATGCAAATATTAAACTGCAGTAATGTTTGTAATGGAAGCCTACAGCCCCTTATCAACATCAACTAAAAATACACAGTAAAATAGCACATAGAACATGGAGCAAAAATAAAAAAGGCTGGTTAGGGCAGACAAAAGCTCTGTGTACGCGTTTCAACTACTGGCACTTAACAAAACAAACAACCCAACAACCGAGTAAACAAAACCTGGAGGGCAGGAAAACTTTTTCAAGACTATGTTACCAAATATGTCGAATACAATTTTCTACAAATCGAGTAGATCTGCATGTGACAGTCTGCCTTCAGCAAGGTGTTCAGATAAAAGCCCTACTTGAGAAAATGCAGCTTTTGTTTTACTTCCCTTGCAGAAGAAAATACTATGGCAGCATTTGTTTTTTCTGTCAAAAAAATGAACCCACTTGAATCCATTTGATCCTCAGATATCACAGCAACAATGTCTTCCCCAACATCGACTCCTGGTGGCCGCAAGCGAGGCAGGAACGCCAACCCAGCCACACGTGAGTTCACTTTGTCAGCGGTCTCTTATGATTTCAGCCGCTGTGCTGCAGAGATGTCCTCGTGATTGTCTGTGTATGCTGTTATTAACCTGTCTTGGTGTCTTGTGTATCCCCAGCCACCAGCGAGGACCCCACATCGCCTCCCTCTCAGCGGCGCAGAGGCCAGGACTCGTCCGCCGGGGACCTGATGCCGATGCCCACCTCCCCGGCCACCGACATGCTCAGTCCAGCAGCCCTTCAGGACACTTCTCTGTTCTCCAGCCCACGTCCCTCCGGTACAAACCACACACAGTGTGCAGAGTCTTCATCCAATAGAAATGCAAAATATTTTTTGAAAATCTTTTTTTTTTTTTTTTTGTTTTGACACGCTTGAGTTAACCAGTGTCCTGTTTTGTTTTTTTAAACAGTCCTACCCAGTGAAGTGGACATGAGCTCCCCTCTGATGTATGGGACCCCCAGCTCCAGGGTTGAAGGGACCCCACGCAGTGGAGTGCGTGGCACCCCAGCCAGACAGCGTCCTGATCTGGGGTCAGTCAGGAAGGCCCCACAAGTCGATCTTCACTCTGAGCCGGTCAGTGGAATCAAGAATATTCAGAGTATTATTTTTAATGTGTTGGTCATTTATTGGAATGGCGTGAGCCAGAAAAAGGACCACGAGACTCAAATTAACTAACACGTCGTGTGTTTTTTCACAGCCCAGTGCCGATGGCGCCGCAGCCAGCGAGCCAAACGCAGGCCAGAGACTGGTGATCTGGGGGACTGATGTCAATGTTGGGACCTGCAAGGAGAAGTTTCAGGTATGAAATCTTACATCGCAGCTATTGTCAGATATCCCTTACTCCTACGCTGAAGAGTTCATTGTTTGCATGCTTTGGGTCACTTTGCCTTCAGAGGTTCCTGCAGAGGTTCATTGACCCGACCTCCACTGAGGACGAGAACGCTGGTCTGGACCTGAATGAGCCTTTATACATGCAGAAGCTGGAAGAGGTAGCCTGCTTATTTATGTTTTATTTCATTTTGTTAATACAGGAACAAAACCACAGGAACTCTCAGATGTACTATTATTTTAATATTTCCTTCTTGTCTCACAGATCAGTGTTGTCGGTGATCCAGTGCTGAACGTGAATTGTCTGCATGTGCAGTCCTTCGATGCTGAACTTTACCGGCAGCTCATCTGCTACCCACAGGTAATGTCCCACAGATATTTTCTGGCGCCACTGTTCCATCTGTTTTTGCAGTAGTCTTAAAAACTGAAGCGCACCAGAGTGCTTAAACAGCCACACAGTAATAAATCAACGTTAAAATGCGATTATACATCTGAAGCCGTGAACAAGCTGCAGAGTTCATTGTTGTCCGCATCTGTTTGTTATTGTACTTTATTTCTCTGGGGGCTGTTTGACGGCATATCGATGCTGTTAAGTGAGTAATTGTTTTCCCTTTGCAGGAAGTCATCCCAACCTTCGACATGGCAGTCAACGAGCTTTTCTTTGAGCGTTTCCCAGACTCCATCCTGGAGTTCCAGATCCAAGTCCGCCCCTACAACGCCCTGAAAACCAGAAACATGAGGAGCCTGAACCCAGAAGGTGCGTGCCGGATGCGTACAAAGTGAAATCACACTCTTATTAGGGCTACCATTCCAAGATATTCCATCCCATGTGGGATTTTTATCAATGTTGCACATTGCATCGATAAAATGTGAGGTATTGGCTCGCGCTAAAGCTTCTGTGTGTGTGTTTCCTCCACAGACATCGATCAGCTGATCACCATCAGCGGCATGGTGATCCGCACCTCGCAGCTCATCCCCGAGATGCAGGAGGCTTTCTTCCAGTGCCAGGTGTGCGCCTACAGCACCCGTGTGGAGGTGGATCGCGGCCGCATCGCAGAGCCAGCTGTGTGTCGCCACTGCAACAACACCCACAGCCTGGCGCTCATTCACAACCGCTCCACTTTTTCAGACAAACAGATGGTGAGAGTTCGACGGGGCTGGTGGAGCAGGCAGACTGCTTCCAGTCAAAGACACCTAATGTCACATTATGAAAAGTGGTAATTAATAGTGTGTTGCCGTTGAGGTCATGACATCTGTGCAGTTAGTGATCTTGTGTGATTACAGATCAAAATTCAGGAGTCTCCAGAGGACATGCCGGCCGGTCAGACGCCTCACACGACTGTTGTCTACGCTCATAACGACCTGGTCGACAAAGTGCAGCCAGGAGACCGCGTCAACATCACGGGTAAGAGTTCCTAAACCTCTCCTGCAAGGGCACCTTATCTTCTCTATTAATCATTTGGGTCATAAATGCCACAAAATACTGAGTTTTCCAGAGCTGAAGGTGACTTTTTTTTTTGCTCCAAACCCCAAAATTTACAGTATTCTGTGACTTCAAACAAAAAAAGCAACAAATCCTGATGAGGAAGGAGCTAGAAATTGGAGGATATTTGTAATTTTTGCTTGACATATGGCTTAAAAACAACTGACTACTTCAACATATTCATTTCCTGGCAGTCGACGCCTCAGTTCAGCTCTTATATAATCTATAAAATTGATGACATCTTCATACTTCCCCTTATGTGGAACAAATATAACATTTAATATACTCATTGAACAGTGACATAAAACATCGATCTCATGTTCGGAGCAGTGTTTTCACTCGTCGGTCGACCTCCTAACAGCCTCTCGAATGTCCCTGCAGGTATCTACAGAGCGGTCCCCATGCGCGTGAGCCCCATTCAGAGCAACGTGAAGGCCGTGTACAAGACTCACATCGACGCCATCCATTTCCGTAAGACTGACGAGCGCCGCCTGCACGGTTTGGACGAGGAGACTGAACAGAAGCTCTTCACCGAAGACCGCGTGCAGACCCTGAAGGAACTGGCAGCCAAGCCAGACGTCTACGAACGCCTCTCCTCTGCCCTCGCACCGAGTATCTATGAGCATGAGGACATCAAAAAGGTGTGTGTGCGAATGGATGCGAGCCAGGATATGAGTGTTAACCTGCACAAGCATGCAGCAGCGAGCTATCAGGGAGGTTATGATTTGCAGGCTTTGTCTGTAACGGTCTGAGCTCTGCGTTTAATTGCAAACATGCATTTTAAGAAAAATCTAATGCAGTTCTGAGCCCTGTTTACAGCAGCAGACATTCTGAGATGTAATAGGAAAAACTCAGGTGCAGTTAGTCACATTAACGTCTACATTCGTGCCACCTTTAACAAAATGTGCTTTGCTGCTGCTTTTCCTGCTACAGCCAATTGAAATGTCCACGAAAAGGGTCTGTTTGATATCAGTGGAACCATCATTAATATGATCCCACCTGTTGTGTCTGCAAGAGCAGAAATCAAGTTAATGTGGTGTATGCCCAAATGAAGATAATGTGATAAAGGTGTGAACAGAAATGCAGTGATGTATCGCTTGAATTAGAGACCGACTCTAATAACACCATTTTAATGGTCACAGAAAAGGTATTAAAGGGACTCACACACTTTATGTAGTCAGCTCTTTGAGCACTGATGCCCCTCTCCGTTGGTTCCAGGGAATTTTGCTGCAGCTGTTTGGCGGCTCCCGCAAGGACTTCAGTCAGACCGGCCGGGGCCATTTCCGCGCCGAGGTGAACATCCTGCTCTGCGGAGACCCCGGCACCAGCAAGTCCCAGCTGCTGCAGTACGTCTACAACCTGGTGCCCCGCGGCCAGTACACGTCAGGGAAGGGCTCCAGCGCCGTGGGTCTCACGGCCTACGTGATGAAGGACCCGGAGACCAGGCAGCTGGTCCTGCAGACCGGAGCTCTGGTTCTCAGCGACAACGGCATCTGCTGCATCGACGAGTTCGACAAGATGAGCGACAGCACGCGCTCGGTGCTGCACGAGGTCATGGAGCAGCAGACGCTCTCCATCGCCAAGGTAAGTTTGACAAGTTTGCAAGCAGGTGAGGAAAATGTTTTGTTTCGTTGAAAATAAAAAAGAATTCGGTAGATGATTGTCTCTTTTTAATGTCTGCAGGCTGGAATTATCTGCCAGCTGAACGCCCGCACCGCTGTGTTGGCCGCCGCTAATCCCGTCGAGTCTCAGTGGAACCCCAAAAAGACCACGATTGAGAACATTCAGCTGCCTCACACGCTGCTGTCCAGGTGAGCACCATCACACTGACGCACCTGATAGAAAACGATTGTCACTCTCTTGATTACAGTACAGATCTTTGCAGGAAAGGTTTTTAATTTTGCACAATGGCAGCATTTATAAACCACGTGAGCTTTCAGAGCATCGCGAGCTCTTGCAGTTAAACGCCGACATGAGCTCTGATCAGCTGTCGAAGGAGAGGATGAAGAGTCACGGTCTCTACATTTATTTTTTTTTTTCACTAGTTATGGTTTGACTTGCACTTTTTTTGATTACGCCATTTTGTTCTCTCTTCCTCTGCGATGGTATAATGGCTTTCCGATCGGACGATTGGCGCCACCTACTGTTTTATCTTGAACCAGCTCTTAATCATCACATGATGGCGTTCATTCACATTTCCTTCTGCCAGTTTCTGCAAAATTCTGTTATGCTCTGTGATACATTTAGGTGGAAACCAGCTGCAGCCTCTACACTCATTACCTGTAATCCAATCCAGAGTTTTTACCGATCATCTGCTCATTTTAATCAGCGTTGAACTTTACCTTTTCCCTCATTACAACAAAAATAATACTCACATACTGGAGCAAAACTGCTGTTCCAGCCAGTAAAAATGTGGCACGTTAGAGAAGATTTGAATTAAATAAAAAAAACAAGCTCACACTTTCTGTGCCGTATTTATCACCTTGCAGCTCGAGATGAGAAGCCAGATGAGATAAACAGTGACTGGGGGATTATCTTCTCTCTTTGTTGCCTTCTTTCCTTGCTCAGCTTGTTCTGCTGTCACTGCTCCACGATTTTCACTCATCTGATTAAATGTCACGTGGATCCTTGTATACAACACATCCTCCGGTGAATCATTTCGTATCTCTTAGATGA
Organism: Chaetodon auriga; assembly: GCF_051107435.1. NCBI lineage: Eukaryota > Metazoa > Chordata > Actinopteri > Chaetodontiformes > Chaetodontidae > Chaetodon > Chaetodon auriga. The sequence goes on from NC_135085.1 coordinate 16,491,165, forward strand.
AGCAAACTAACAGCGCTGATAAGGAGGGGCCATGCAAATCCTTCTAATTCACATCCAGCCTCATGTCGTCTTTGTTGATTACGTCTTTATGGTGGAGCTTCTCACTGGTCATGTTTCTGATTTTAACACGGCGCCATGTGCTCCTTCAGATTCGACCTCATCTTCCTCATGCTGGATCCCCAAGACGAGGCTTACGACCGCAGGCTGGCCCACCACCTGGTGTCGCTGTACTACCAGAGCGAGGAGCAGATGGAGGAAGAGTTCCTCGACATGGCTGTGTTAAGAGACTACATTGCATATGCACGAACATACATTAACCCAAGGCTGAGTGAGGAGGCCAGCCAGGCCCTCATCGAGGTTAGTTTCCTCTCACGGTTCACACTTTATGTGGTTTGCCTAATAACACGCTGACTGGTCTTTAACGGTCAGGCAGTAATCATCTGACATCGACCCCCCCACTGACCTCCTGCATGTTGGTCCTCAGGCCTATGTGGACATGAGGAAGATCGGCAGTGGTCGGGGGATGGTGTCCGCCTACCCCAGGCAGCTGGAGTCCCTGATCCGCTTGGCAGAGTCCCACGCCAAGGTGCGCTTCTCTGAGAAGGTGGAGACCATCGACGTGGAGGAGGCCAAGCGGCTTCACCGAGAGGCCCTAAAGCAGTCGGCCACTGACCCCAGAACGGGATTTGTCGACATCTCTATTCTCACAACAGGTATGCAACACAGGGCCTCGTGGAGGCAGAATGTGATCTGACACTGGGTGAGAAATGACACCAGATTGCTGCTTTGCTTCGTCTGATGTGCTAGAAAACAGAATATGATTTGGTTTTTGGACTGCGGGTCAAACTGCTGATGCACTGATGCAGCCCGACGGTGTGTTTGAGTGTCTTAATTTGTGATTCCAGGTATGAGCGCCACCGCCCGCAAGCGCAAGGAGGAGGTCGCCCAAGCCCTGAAGAAGCTGATCCAGGCCAAGGGGAAGATGCCTGCCATGAAGTACCAGCAGCTGCTCGATGACCTCAGAGGACAGTCTGAAACTGTAAGTACTTTATTTTGCCTTTAATTGTGAATCTCCAACCAGTTTTCAGCAGCAGTGAGAGTGGATAAGAAATAAAACCTTTTAATGTCAAAAAAAGGGGGATTCATTTGTAGCAAAAGGTAAAATGTTCTATTTTTATAGCGAAAGGAATCAATTTACCGTCGCTAAAATATTGGTAATCAAATTCAAATGAAAGCGATAATGTGAAAGTTTTAGCGATTCACTTTTTTAAAATGGCACATTGTCCATTGTCACCAACACCGCCGCCTCCTTGAATGACTTCCTCGTGACTGTTTTCAGGCGATCACTAAGGAGCTGTTCGACGAGGCCCTCCGAGCCCTGGCTGACGAGGATTACTTGACAGTCACTGGAAAGACTGTTCGTCTCCTCGCCTAAGGCACACCCTGCAATTATGTACAGTCCTTAATTTGAAGTCCTACCCTGTGTCGACCTCTTTGCTCTCGCTGTAAAATATTTTTGTATAACTGAACCACCATATGTTTTCTGGGCGTATTAGGTGCTTGAATATCTTTGGACTTTGAGACGTGATTCAGAATAGCCACATGAGTCATTCAACCTTTGAAAAAAGGAAGCAAAACACACATTCTGGCGAGTAATAGAGGTAATATTTAAAAGTGCTTGTGTTTGTTGACTGTTTTCAAGTAATGCTCTTGCTGTTTTTTTTGTTCTGTGTTATGGTAAAAAAGCTCTTTTCCTCTAACTTGTAATCAAGTCTGTGACTTATTTCCACAGTGTTGAATTGTGCTCGTAGTTTGCGTTGACTGCTCGTTAATAGAGGAGAAAATAAACTGTTGCTCACTGAAAATGCTCGGGAAGTTTCTTTTTTCCAGCGGTCGCAAGTTTTTGTTGAATTCCATCATATTTTCCCTTTGAAAGTTTTCTTGCAAAGTTGCAGCAACACGAATCCTTGCACTGAGTGGGAGAAGGCACACAGCAGCTGCAGTGGAAGTACACATTTGTTGTTTTCTCTCATTTGTGACCAAGCAGAAATATTAAAAATTAGCTGCTATCTGCTCCCCAAATGCTCTGTTCAGAGAAGCATTCTTAATTAAAGCTGCTGGAAGATGTCAGAACTCCAGCAACACTATGAAATATCTTCGCTGTCAGACCTGTGGGCTTGTCCAGCACGTTTCAGCTTGTTAGCCAGAAGTCAAGCATTTCTTCCTGTTCTGCTGCTAATTTGACAGCTTGTTGGTTGTGAATGCAGCTTCCTTGTTACTGCTTGTTTATTTCATTCTCACACCTTTGGTCTAACTGTTGTTAATGACACCTCATCTTCTTCACCTGCACACTAACTTTGTGCCACAGGACTGAAACAGCGATGTTTGGATCCCACTTGGATCTTCCTCGGGTCAAAAACGTTTGCCAAATGGAAACCACACCCATTTATACATCATGCACACCAAACAGCCGCCGAGCTCTGATGACAGGTGTGGTTAACCATCTAAACCCACAAAGGGTGAAAAACAAATAACTGAGAGAAAAACACTAATACGAATGAGATTTAACAAGCATAAGTCGGGTTGCTTGTAGCCATAACTTCAAATCTATCAGCAGAGATTTAAAACAATAGTTGATATGACACCATTTCCACCACTATCTGGCTCAGCTCCTTCCAACCGCACATGGTTAACAACTGGTATTTTACAGTATTTGTTGGTCAATTTCTTGCATTTTTCACCTTTATTTTGGTGCTTGATAAAAGCCCCTTGTGGTTTCTTGTTGTGATCAATTTGAGCAACTAGAAACGAGGCATTCTGAGTGTGTGTTGTTGTGTGTCCTATGCAAAAAAAATCACTTCCTGCCCACAATCTGCAGTTTGCACCACAACAAAAGAGTGATATGATATTATATGCAAACAGTCTATGTACATTGTTTCCTTTTGTATGTATCTGCTTTTGGAAATAGTTTATTTCTGAGGACTTAAACAATAAAGTATGAAAGCTTGATATTATATTAGTATGGTACCACTCAGTCGTGTTGTAATTAGTAGAACTATTTTAAACACAGAAATGTAAGAAACTGTAAAGTACCATAATGTTAAATGCTATTCCGACATATCCGTGTGTGTATGCACATGTACATCATGCCACCCCTGCATAAATCAGTGCCCCACTTGCCCCCTCCCAGTCAAAAAGTGTGGACACGCCACTGCTTCAAAGGCCAAACCCTGCCTTCAACCTTAACCGGGAGCGCGGTCACGACGTGATTGTGCACGGTAACGTTACCTAACTGCACACACAGTGAGGGAGGAAGTGTTTAAATATATTAGCCAGAGTTTTCCATCTAATGAAATGGTGCAGCCTTTAAAAGACTAAAGAGTGGTATAAGCGAGTTGGTGTAAAAGCAGATAGTGAATACGTCATAAAAACACATAGTCTGCTTTGTTGACTTTAAATAAATAAATTAAAAATAAATGAAAAACTCGTCGTGCTTCAAGTGGCTAAAATTGAGCAGGTGTATAACTGCTGTGTTTGAGACTACACTGGCGGTGTAAACAGTAAACTGTGTTGAAAGCAGAGTGTGAACCGGCAGCGTGCAGTGCAGTGATCCGCCGGTGAGCTGCTGCCGTCGGTTTTAACCGCTGTGATGTCACAGTTCTGTGTGCTTCTGGACTCGGCTGAAGAAGATGGCGGCCTCCTCAGGTTTGTGTGCCTTTAAACTAACATCTACAGCGACAGAAAGTGTTCGCGAACCCGGGGTCGCGCTGACTTCTTAGCCAACAAACGTGGCCACTCGTTGTCTAAAAATGCTTACAAAATTGCTCCGAATTGTGATTTATTCGTTAATATCTGTTCTCGTTGAAGCAACGGTCTTTCATGGGAGCCATCTATGTCATGGAACCACTGTGTTGGCTAACCTAGCTTAAGCGAGCGAATAGCTTGCCCCGTTAGTTAGCTAAAATGGCACAAGGTGTGAAATAAGCGTCAGTAGTGCTAGTAATTACTCTATGTGTCCAAAGAAAACCTAATAGCCAGTATAATGCGATATAGAAGTTTGATGGGTGTGTAAGTTGCGGTTAATATGAGGATTGTAAACAACCGCAGACAGTGCTAGCTATCTTAGCTAACTTAGCGACTAGAATATTCCAACACCGCGCGGCTACGATTGTCGATCCGTTATGTCCGGTTAGCTAGTCACTAATCGGAATAAACCTACTCTATTTGCGTTAACAAACCAGGCACAAATCGTATGTGTGCCTTAATATTCATTAAACTCTGACAACAGTGACGAATACAATGGAGATTTTGACTGCGCCTCTGTGACACACCGCACATTGCCATGGCATATAGCTGACGGTAATATTTAATGCAGGGACCAGTCCCGCTGCTGTTTTCACTAGCGCGCCGCTTGCCATCGTTGTTGTCGAATCTTAAAGGGATTTTTACTCACAAACTGTATGAATAGACCGAGGAAATAACTCGGTGTCTTTACATCATTTAAATGTCCGCCAGTGTTGGGCGGGGAAGCGTAGAGGCGCACCAGATTGATAAAACGTTAACGTTGTGCTGTGGTCGGCACGCTTCTTTTCAGCAAATAGTCGGAGCCCCTGCCTGCTTTAGCGCTCAGCAGGAAGCGTGGTCATCAAACTTACAAAATAAACTCTGAATTTCAGAAAAACAATTCAGTGTTCGTTGAGATAAGAATTTCCACAAGATTGAAGTTATTTTGATTTTCGTCATTTTAACCACACGACGGAGACAGTATTACAAGGTGGAGAAACGGGGAAGTAAGTTCATAATCGAAACTACCTTGAGACTTAACGGCGCGACCCGCTGATTCACTTTTAACCTGAATGGTTTAAATTACTACACTTTGAGATAACATGGGGTGAAAATGACGAGCCTGGGGACACTAGAAACAGGTACAGGTTTGGAAGTGTAGTGAAGGTGTCTATCAGGAAGGTTAACATTCCTGGCATAGCCCAACCCGTGCCTCGTAGATATGATCATTGCAGTTGGATGTAATAGTAATACACTGTCCCTCAGCAACTGAATTGTACAAATGTTTTAGATTGTCGTAGGAACAGCAGCATTACTTTACTACCAATAACAATATTGCGGTCCCAAAGAGAAGTCACGGCTAGAACAACCACAGACAAGAGACAAATACAAAAATACTGATAATAACTATAGAGCAATGAATACACATGAGAGGCACAAGCTGTCTAATCCTGACTGTACTGAGTTATTCTGTCTGTCATTGTGTCAGATAGCAGTGTCCTCTGCTGAGCACATTTGCACCAACATTAAGACTAGATTAGCAACCAAAAAAAAAAAAAAAAAATTCAATATCCCTTAATTTTTTTTTAAGAGATGTGACCACGACCATTTACATAGCAGGATGTTTTATAGTTGAAAACATATGGCCACACCAGCTGCAAATATAATGGTAAACTTAAAGCGTAAACCTCACTGAAAATGTGATTATCTTTTAGATAATATTACTCAATTTATTGAAACTCATTGAATTAGTCAGTTTACAGAACATGAATTGGCAAATATTGATTGTCAACTAATTATTTTCAAGCAAAAATACAGAACATTTGATGATTCCAACGTCTCAAAAGTCACAGTAATTTGATGACCTTGTGAATTTGTTTCTGTTGTCTGACTTTTTATCAGTCATTCTATGAATTGATTTCTAGTAAAGAAAAAAAAAACTGAAGATTAATTGATAACATTGACTGTGAGTTGCAGCCCGAGTATCTTCAGGTTGTCTATGCTGCAGTTTCTTGTTACTTAGCAGCTGTCTTGTATGCCTAATACCAGTAATGCTGTGGTGAGCTAAAATTAGCTGATAACATTGGTCTCTTTACCAGTGTTTGCATGTTGATAAGGGACTGAAAACTTAAACGTCTTGTGAGCAAATGCCTTTTAAGAAAATGGGAGAGCTCATGCACCACTTGAGTCGATCCTTCATTGTGGTTACTGCACACCAGATGTGAACTATTGATTTTAAAAAGTGATTTGTGAATGCTGACCGTGATTAATGTTGTCTGAGATGAGGTGAGATGAACGATTCGATGACAGGGGGAAATTTGAATGCTTTCACTGTGTCTTCTGTCTCAGTCACAGGGCCTTTTTTTAAAATGCTCTTTTCACTTCCCTTTCTGTGAATTTGTCTTCAGGATCATAATTATGAATAGCAGTCGTTTTACTTAAGTGCTGTCTCCTCAACCTCCGCCACTCCTCCAGTCATGAGCTGTAAGTGGTTCATCATTTACACATCCGTGAGTGCCTGTCAGGCTGTGTGTAATGCCAACGTCTGAACTGAGAACATTTTCCCAGTAGCTGAGCACTTTGATTGACTAGTTTTGAATGATGTTATTATCAAGTCAGCTGTTACATCGGTCATAAGATGAGTGGATGTTGCCCTGAACCAGTTGTTAAAAATCAGCAGTATGGGCCCATGTGCTCCAAATCTCATGACTGTTTAAACAGTTGTCAAGAGTGCACATTGTTTTATTGAGCTTCAGTGTTAATCCTAAGATATCCTCAGTAAATGTCTTGTGAACAAGGTATCAAATTAGACGCAGCTCCACAGTTGGTAGATCAGGATGTGCTGTGGCCATGTGCGCAGAGTGCATCAAGCCACTGAGTCATTTCTTGTATTAAACAGCCCGTTCTTGCACATGTTTAACACTCTTACTTATTTGCATGTATTACTTTTTCTATGATTAGAAACATGAATGCATGTCTGCATCAGTTTCCATGCAAGGATGCACAGGTGGAGCACCAGCAGTGACAAAACGCTTTGATAATGACGTTCCAGTTCTCTTTCAGAGGAAAACTGTAAATTTAAACTATTTTCATCTAATGGTAATGCTAATGCTGTTTTCAATTCATTGATTAATCATTTATTGTTAAAAACGTTAGTGAATCAGAAAACATGTCATATTTTCTCAATCTCACAATTTAAAACCAAAAATCTAAGTGGCAAAGAAATTTAAAGGTAATGTGGGTAATATATTCAGATGAACAATATTAAACTTCCATTCATGTTGAGTTTCACGATCTTTTGTCTACTATAGGGTTGTTGTTCAAACTACATAGTGTACTTCCCCATTTTTGTTTGCCTGCCTCCACGAACACAAAGAGTATAGAGTTCAGATGAAGAGAGAGGCAGTGCTGATCAAATATAAACCAAATTTATCTTACTGCATTGCCCCTTTCTCATCCCAAAAGTGTACAGAAATATATTTTAGTGTACTGTTGAACTGTATTACAAGAGTTTTTGACTGGGCCACCATTGCTTGAAAGTGGATGAGCCAAAACGATGCACCACCCAACCCGCAGTACGTCACGCACCAGTGGGAGCATTGTGGTCAGGTGTGGTGCAGTGCATTCTGGTTGCTTTAGGTTTCTACCTTTTGAGCAAAAGGAGATACCGCAGCCCTTTTTTCTGTTTTTCTTTGTTAATGTAGCACCAATTTCAAAAACATTACATTTTTTGGCATTTTTGTTGCAACTATCAAAGTAACTGCAAGTTAATTTTCAGTTGAGTATTAGTTTATCATTTCCCCTCTAAACCAGTTGGTTTTAAAAAGAAAGTGTGAATAAGAACATTCTCTTTATATAGATCATATACTTGTTGTTCCCAAATGCCATGAAAAGATCAAAACCAACAGTGTGTTAATTCGTTGTCTAACAGAACTTTCTGACTTGTGGCTCTCAGCCTGAAGTCCACTGATTCCTACAAAACATGGAAATTTCCAATTTACAAATATATACTTTCTTTTTTATTAAACTCTCATTGATTTCACGAAACAGCTTAAAACTGTAGATTTTAGAAAAAGTTATTCAAAGAGGAGGAAATGGTGCATTTGCTGAGAGCTTCGCTTTTTGGCAATGGATTAATACACATTTGGTGAGTGTTTACAGCAGCGGGACAGTACATGTGGTATCGGACTCAAAACATATGACGGCGCCCATGTTCATCTTAATAGAGGATCATGTCAGTCAGTGTGACAGTGTGGCTCATTGATGGGGTTTTTCAGAGTTTTTGGACAACAGTGGAGGCCTATGTGGCAGAGCAATAAGCTATATCAGGCTCTGGCTACACAGGCAATCCTTGTTAGTAGAATTGATTTAATGTTGGTTTTGGTGTTTTTATGGAACTTAGAAACAGTAGGAGAACTATATAAATTTATATTAAAGATATATCATCATGACCAAAGGTTTTCCTTGTTGACTAATAGTTGTTAGTTCAGCCACTAGTCATCGCATCTTTATGAGATTGAGTTGATTATTTTGCACACGTGTGAAGCAAGCCGCCTGTTAATGATTGGCAAAAGTGATAAGTCTGAAGAAGTCGAAACAACCAGCCATGAGACTGAATGTTCTGTTAATTTATTTCAAGACAGCATAACGCCGGACAAGTCTCGTTGTAGAAAACATGGTAATAAATAACACAATAACATACAGTAATATCGCTTCACAAAAACCAATACTCGTAGACTTATCAACACGATGGATGATGTATACAAATTAACTCACTACACACTCGCTCCTCTCCAGCTTCATGCTTCCTTTGTCCCCGCCTGAGTCTTAATCGCTCCTACAGTCAGAGTCCCGGTCGGAGCCACTGTCAATCACCTCTGTACTATATTTCCTGTTGTCAAATTGGCCTCTGTCGATCTCAGAGTCTGTGGTTGGTCCTGGTCTTGCAATGTTCACTGTGAGGCTGCTGAGCCCAGTTCCCTTGCCTATTTGCCCCTACTTGTCCGCCCTGTCTTGAAAATCTCCTCCCGATGGTCCAAAGCTTCTGTGCGTAAACACTAACACTGCGTCCTGCTCCGTTCTCGCAGACAGAGTCAGCTAGCTGCACAGCTAACTGAGCTAACTAGCTAATGGCTCCCACAGCTAGCAGCAGACTTTGATGTTACAATAGAAAAGGTCCGCGTTGCATCCGCCCCCTTGATAATTTCGTCTCAACCAACTGACTGGAGAAAACTTGGAACTTGGTTGACTAAGGCTCTTCTCATCGGCTAAGACTTTGGTCCACTGTTAGCCTGAATTCATGTTCCGTGTTTTTGTCCATTTAGGAGTTAAAGTTCCACGCAATTTTCGCTTGTTGGAGGAGCTTGAAGAGGGGCAGAAGGGCGAAGGCGATGGCACAGTCAGCTGGGGCCTCGAGGATGACGAAGACATGACTCTCACGCGGTGGACAGGCATGATCATTGGACCAGCAAGAGTAAGCAGAGCAAACTCAGCATGTGGATTTTCAGTCCAACACAGACAGAAAATATAGATCCTCTAACTTAGATCCTATAATGTATGTAAATGTGTTTTTCTATTTCTCTGTTTTGTTTTTTTCAGACCAATTATGAGAACAGGATATACAGTCTGAAAGTGGAATGTGGATCCAGATACCCAGAGGCAGCCCCGACTGTTAGATTTGTAACAAAAATTAACATGAATGGGATAAATAATTCCAACGGGACGGTAAGTGTCATCGCCAATCTGACACGGTTCTGTGTGCGTGTCGCTCTGTGTCATATTATGTGTCGGACATGTTTTGCACTGCAGCTTTGTGACGCTCAGATGTGATGTGTGCAATAACTCACTGTCAGCGCTGCTGTCACAATGACGCATATTTTCTTTGTTTTTGTGTCTCACAGGTGGATTCACGTAGCATACCAATATTATCAAAATGGCAGAATTCTTATAGCATTAAAATTGTTCTTCAAGAGTTAAGGCGTCTAATGATGACCAAAGAAAATATGAAGCTTCCACAACCACCAGAAGGACAAACCTACAGCACTTAATCGTAATGGATTGTTTCGACCCTCTGTCTTAAACCTTACTCTCTTAGAAATATTGTGTAAAATCATCAAGAGGCTCACTTCGCACATCAACAATATCGTCTGCAAGAGCAAGATTGGACTTTCTTATTACATAGCTCATTCAAAAAGAAAATGTCCCTGCAGTTAAGCACTGAATTGATAGTTAAAAGACTACAAGACCACAGTTATCCGCCTTTTAATCAAGTTATTTTGACAATGACTTTTATGTTCGACGTGTTCCAGCTTGAGTGGGCTTGAAGAGGGAAGCATGACGCCACGCAGAGGCTGTACCAGAGTCCCAATAGTTTTTATGTTCAAATGACTGATCACTGAAGCAAGCAGAAAGATGTGTGTATGAAGGCATGTTCTGTAACTAATACCTAGTCAAAGAGAAGCCACATTTTTGAGTTGTTAGTCAAATTTAGCAGGTTCATTGAAGTATCATGCAGATTGCTGAACATTGAACTGTGGCTGTAGTCTAAAAGTAGTGTCACAAGGTAAGAAAGATTTTTTTTTATAAATATATATATATATCTGTATTTGACACGATACCAATATGTTTCTGTTCTGCAGCTCTTTGACATGTAACAGACGTTGAAGCCTGTTCTGTTCTGAAACCCTTGCATTTAACTTCTAGTGAAAATGGCAGGTGTATGAACTTGTGATTTTCTGAAATTAAAATCACTGTCTGCGAAAAAAAAAACAAAAAAACCCCAACATCTCAAGGTTGAAGTTTATTCGACTCCTCAGCTGCACCTACAGTTGCCAGTTTTCCCACAAGGGGGCCTTAGATGACAAGTTGACTTCTGTTGGCAAGCGCAAGCACAAGTCATGCATTATGTTGTGAGTAAGCTCTCGCTGTCCCTGTCGGGCCGTGTAATGGAAACCAGGTTAATGAAACTGCTGGGTGACACCACACTGCAGATATTTGATATGTGACTGGTGGTCATGAGAATAATATAATCAAAATGCCTTTTATTAGACACTGCGGTTCTCATTTAGAGGGATTTTTATTAGATGAACAAGCCTGTCTCCTAATGAGTGATGCTCCATCCAAACCTTTTTATGTTCTGCACTAATTCAGTCTGAACACTGCACTGTGTTTGGTAGTAGATACCCAGCGTGGTAGTGAGAAGCAGGGGTACTGTTCCCTCTGAGAATGCTCCTCAGCTGTTTGATTATTCATAAAGTTTAATTAACCAAATGGCCGTTTAAAGGGGATTCACTGCAGATGGCGTAGTCTTCTACCTTTTTTACACTGGGTTTGTTCATGTTTACAATAATTGTGCATCGCTAAATATTAGGTTGCAGAAGCAGCTTTTTGAATTTCAATATTTAAAACCCAGTTTACCAGAAAAATTGGGTGAGACCGCTTTCTTCTTACTGTGATGGGAGAGTAGTTGGTGTGTGAGGGAGGGTGAACCGTGTATTTTGGGTGATTTCTGGTTATTTCCATTCTCATTATACACTGACACCAGACTCAGCTTATTTTGGAAGGATCCGTATTTAATAACCCAACTGCAAAAAAAAAACAAAAAAAAAAAAAAAACCCTGATGCACCATCAGTCAAATGATCCAATTGACTTTTCAGTTTCATTTTTTCTGCTATTCACAGCTTGTGACATTGACCCAATATTGTGAATACCTTAATGGTGGATGTGTGGACGCTGCATGGGCCCCCCTTTGTAAGCATTTAGAACTCTTGATGAATCTGCGTCCTCAGAGGCATTTCGAGGCTTCAAGACAGTGTGTCTGTGTGTGACATCTAAAAGTGATGAACTGTGGCGGCTTCCACATCCGACCTGAGTGACCTCCGGGCCATACATCTCCCTCGCTGCAGCAGAGCCTGACTCCCGGCAGCTTGTCTTGTCTCTGGGCTGGGATGAGCACACGTCTGTTGAACCGCACCACAGCACTGACGCTGCGACATGGCAAGAGCTCTGCTTGGTGATGATTCAAAAATTCCCCTCTAAAAAACCCTCATTTCACTGCGGTCACATACTCGATCTGTGCATGTAATCCCAAGACAGCTGACTTGCATAAAGATAAAAAGAGCCACACAGGCATCTTGTCTCAGTATGTTGTACTTTATATGAATATAAATTACACATTTGCATGAGCACAAGTGTGAAAGCAACATATATACACACAGAAAGAAAACATGCTTGGATTGAGAATAGTAGGAATTAACAATTTGTGCAGCATTTGCATTTCAAAAGTCACATTTGTTTTAACTATTTCTATTTTCAAGCCACATTTGCATAGGGTGAGCTTTGATGTGTTGCACTGTTATCGCTTGACTGCCTCTCATGTCCGATCAACTCAGAGCTCTGTCCCCTAGAGGGCGCTCCACACTCATGCATGTCCTTGGCAGGGCTCTGTGAAGGGGCCTCTGTTTAGAGGACATGACTTGTCTGAAAAGGCAGCGCCACTGCGATGCTTCCAGGCTCCATTTGTGCATGCTGTCATTATTCTCCAGAAAAGTGACGTGTTTTGCAGTTTGCTGAGGGGAACTACAGCCCCGGCTGTTTGTAGGCTACTGTCACAGCATCTTTCTGCCGTTGTCCCTGTGTGTCCTCGCAGGGCTGTTGAGGTTGTGCACATTGATGGATTTGTAAGGCAACATTTGTACTATTAAGCCATTAGATCTCTGAATGCAAGCGAGATTTCTTATTTCAATTTGTGTGCGTGTGTGTGGGTGTGAGATGAGTCAGTGTTTGCTGCGGAGGATGACCTCGCTCTTCCTCAAGTCTGAGCAAGATGAGGTTTGACTTTCTAGATGTGACAGTTAGTATATGGGCCTAGCTTCCATCAGCTATACTCTCCTTGCTTGTTGTTTTGTTTATTTCCCCCCCACTCCTCTCGGAAGTCATGAATATGAAATCAGAGGCGGCTTGTGTTGCAGCCAGTTCACTCAGCAGCACAGTCATCCCCAAATATAAAAGACACAGCCCCAGGTTACTCAGGCTTATTCCTTTATTCACCACATGTCTTTCCACAGCAGACTGACTCTGAGCCTTTGCTCCTGATGACTACACTCTCATTCGAATTGAAGAAGGAAATCCTTACTCGACTATTTAACCTCCAGCCCCGTCAGGCTCATCTGAATTTCAAACTCAGGCACCTGCACAAAAGCACCAGCGGAGGCCGCACTGGAAGTTCACTGAGCTTATTACACTTGTACCACCCAGTTTATTTTGGTTTCTTTATAAGGTGCCGTCCGGGCAAAAATAAAGAGTTATATTGCTTTGGGTTGGAAGGGACTGAAGGCAGAGAGCCGGAAAGAGCTGTTCGGTGATCTAAGATGGGAAGGAATGTGGTGAGGAGGACATACGTCTCGTCTGCCGGCAGACTGCTGGAACCAGGCCTCTGCTCCCAGAGCTCTCACCTTTTGCCCTGAAAGGCCAAAAGGTCACGTCTTGTGTCTGCTGATACTGTAAAAAGCTTTGTCTTCTTTATAGCCACTGAACGTAGAATGTGTCTGGCTCGAGAAACCCTGTCTGTTACTTCAAGTCCTTGTCATAACTTGAGTTTGACAGAGAGGAGAGCTCATGTGATGTGTGGTGTCAGATTTAAAACAAGGCCGAACAGGACAGAAGGTTTGGTTTAGTCGACAATAAAAGACATGATAACAACAGTAATGTAAAGGATAACACAATCAACTCCAACACTTGTTTCCTTTGTGGTGCTTAATGTAAAGATGTGTAGGTGACTACAGATTACCTGTATCATCATCAATAACATCACTCCAAGTCAAACATCCCAGAAATTGCTGATAAAAAATATAACTAGGATGATGAATTATGCTTCTGAGCTCCCCATAAGACAGGACTTTACATTCTTTTTAAAAACCGGGTGGTTCTTATTTTTTTTTAGTGCGCAAAGGTAATTCAATCCCATTCCTGGCACCGCAGAACCTAAAGGAACGAGTGCCCATAGTGGTATTAAACCTTGGCAGGCACGTATCTGTAATGCATGAGTTCCCCCCCAAACCTATAAGATACTGGTCTTTGCGATACTCAGGGGCTCTGTTGTTATAAATATTATGTATTATGCACTGAGCAGTGATTTTACCGCTCTGTCCTTCAGTGGTGGCCAACTGAGCTGTTGGTTCTGCTGTATGCCAGCATGTGTTCTTGGTTTCAAACCCAATAAGAAAACTACAACCCCCATTCCAAAAAAAGTTGGGACGCTAATCCTTGTAGCAAATTAATGTGCAAAAAAGTTTGGACGCTAACTTGCTAATCCTTTTTGACATATACTCAACTGAAAACAGCACCAAGACAATATATTTAATGTTTGACCTCATCGGCTTCATTGATTTTTTTTGTACATATCTGCTTTTTCTGGGCTTGATGCAGCAGCACATTTCAAACAAGTTGGGACAGAAGCGACTGAGGACTGGAAACACCTGTATGGAACGTTCCACAGGTAATCAGGTTCATTGGTAACAGGTGAGAGTATCACGATTGGGTATGAAAGGGGCATCCTGGAAAGGCTCACTTGATCACAAGCGAGGATGGGGTGAGGTTCACCACTTTGTGAACACATGATTGTGCAGTTAGGTCAGAGTTTTTCTGAGTGACCTGTAGTTGATCTCGGTAGCCATGCAGCAAGCTTTATTGTTGACATCCGACAGACATGGAGCCTTCATTTGCTGTTGTGTGTGTGTTTGAGAGAAACATGGCTCTTAAACTGCTAAATGATCCACAGTGTTCACTGCTGTGTGCACAGTGGGTTTATTTTCTTTGGAGAATCATGCTGGAAACAGCATTGATGAGAGCAGTGTGAGTGAAGCAAAGCGCTGAATTTCAGCGGCATACAACTGAAACAATGAGCTGAAAGGTCCTGAAAGGCTCTGTAGCACTCTGATCCCTGTTACTGCAGATTAAGTGACGCCACTCACATCACATGTAGTTCTTTGATCCAGCGTTAATATAATGTGATAATAATAGAAATGCTGCTCGTAGTGCAGCTCCAAGTGTTTTCCCTCCTGACCCCTCAAGCCACGAACAGGTTGAGCAGTCAAAGCAAATCAGTCTTAAGTCTTGAACTCAGTCAATTAAATTAGATTAGACTAAAAAAGTTCTGCTCACCTTCCCCAGGGTCTTTAATGCCATGCTGTCTTCAGCCAAATTAGGGTTTGGTAGAGTCAAATCTGACCATGTATGACAGCACTGGTTGAACTTGCTTAGCACACACTGAATTTACAATATCTTAAAATAGAGACTGAGAATGATTTTATCCATGTATTATCAAAATCAGTAACAATATCAGTGCTTGCTTAAGCTAATTATCCAAATGGACAGGTTTTTTTTCTTTTTTTGGGGGGGGGGGGGGGGTTTGGAAAACAGTGTGCCTGTTGAGTGTTTAAGTGCTGTATTTACAGTGAGATAAATGAATAGCCTCGTCTCTCGCTGTGACAAAAGAGACAGATTGAAAACACATGTCTGCTGCACTGCCGGCTCTCTGGGCTATTGACATGCTCTTCACAGAGCCATCCACACTCGGATAGGCTGCTGCAGCGAGGGCCTGAGGTCATTTTTATGCTCATTGATGTCAGACTATAAGACTCGCAGAATGACAGTCTCAAGTTATAGGCAGGCTTTGATTTGAATGCGCTGTCAGCGTATGATGTATGGATCACGCTATCTGGAACTTGAATTTAGAAGTCAGCGTGTCGCCTGTAGCTGCACAACCTCCACTTGGGTCAAAGTGACACAGAACAGGGCTTCTTACAAAATGTTGCAAAGAGCAGGAAGAGGAAAAAAAAAAAGAGCAAATCGTCCGTCTGTGTACTCACTGCATTCCAGGTTATTTATACAGAGTGAAAAAACTGTGTAGACTTCATGTCTCTACTTGGTGAGAACTATTAAATTACTGGTGGATGTTTTTAATTACTTCACATAAATGTTGGAACACAACACTTCTCCAGTGTTTGGAGGAGGAGGAGGGGGGTCTATAATGTCTCACATGTTTAGGGAAGCACTGGCTTGCACTTAATCATGGTGGTCCCTGTGTGATTCTGGCGTTGGAAATGTGGCTTTGTGAGAGAAAAGTGAGCATTCCTTCTGCTGGCGCAAGGGAGAGGAAATGGGTAATAAAACCAGGAGAAAAAAAAAGCCTCGGCGGCGTGCTGGAGCCAGTGATTCTGGGATCCACTTAATTGCTCTTAAATGAAAAAGATTTTTGGCTTCCCATTTGCTGTGTTTAAAGAAAAGTCAAGTCAAATCCCACATGTATACCAGCCAAGCGGTGACTTCTCATTCAGCAGTATGAGCACTAATCCCTCTCTTTCAGTGGTGCCATCGGTAATATTATTATTAATATCGAGAAAGCTGCTGTTCACAGTCAGCAAACGCCAGAGGAGGCAGAAATTCAGCTCATTTACTGAGGCCAGAGAAGTCACTGGGGAGGGAGGATATCAATACTACTTTGTTGAATGTTTAATCTCTGTGGTTTCTCAAACTTCTTTCTGACAAATACGATGACAAACAACTATCTTTGAGATTGCAAATGCTGTTTTTCTTTGCTATTTTATCATATCTGGGAAGATGATTCCCATCAAAAACGTTGCAGTAATTCTCCTTATAGCTACAGTTATAGAAATTTCACTTGGGCTGAAGTATAGAAGTATTAGCAGCAAAATAACTTTAAACATCAAAGTAAAAGTACTCATTAGGCAGCAGAATGGGCTCTGTAAATGCTGTATTATAATATTGGATTAAATGGAAACTGAAACATTACTGTGTTGAGGTGAAGCTAGTATTAATACTTTATATACTGCTGTGTAGTTTGTCATATATTTTTTGTACATAAAATCTTAATCTGCAATGTATCTTTAGCTGCTAAATACATATAGTGGAGTAAAAAAATACAATATTTGCCACTGAAGTATAGAATAGCATAGAATGGAAATACTCAAGTAAAGTACAGCCTCAAAATTGCATGGTGGAGGAGTAAAGTACAGTGCTCAGCCACTTTCCATCACTGAACAGGCGTTTTTTCATTATTTTCTCACAGTGTAATTTTTTTCAAGAGCACGACCTCCTGTTGAAGAAATCGTTCTGGCTAGTCTTTTCCGTGTTGCCATCATTGGCCAGTTTTTGTTTCCAAGTGTGATGGCCGGGTGTGAACATGCCACTCAGCGAGCCATTAAGGCCTGAAGTGCCACGCTAAGCTGTCATGTTGTGTCAGCCGCTCCTTTTGTACTCATTAATTGTTGAGAGAAGTGTGTCACATCCTGTCAGGCTGACTGCTGGTGTCCCTCTGGTCACCCCTCAGTGCCCGCTGCCCGCTGATGCTATTGTGGCAGCGATGGCCGCAGAGGAGAGTCGGGCCCTGCAGGATGTGAGACAATACTGGGAAGGAAGAGGAGGGAATCCCGGAGCTGTGTGCAGAAGCCCGGTCAGCCGAGTGTCTCTGAGAGCATTCCCCTGTGACTTCTCCCCCCTCCTCCCCCGGGGATAGACTTTGTCATCCTTTCACCTTTGTGCTGCATGTGAAGTGAATCAGAATGAAGGTTTCTGTCGAGCTACTCCACAGTTTTTCCAGTCTTCATTTGAGGGATGATTTCTTCATTTGGTTGGCTTCAGTAGAATTCACCGTGGCACCTTATTTAACCCCCTCATTTAGCATTTATAAACTGTATATAAATCATTGATAAATATTTAGAAAATATTATTCATAACATACTATAATGTAATTCTAAGAAGCTTTAAGCACGTTAGATGCAGGGAACCTGCATTCAAAAATGACTAAAATCAGTGTTTTCTGTTCATAATAAATGCATGCCATCTTCATAATTTTGTAAAAATAGTTATCCAAATCCTGAATTCTATTTAAAGTTCATAGTGTTATTTTACATTTTCATCATCAAATTATCCTGCAAATATTAGTCATTTAACTACTAAGCTAATGAAGCTACTATAGCCTACTGTTAGCTTGCATGCAAATGCTAGCAAGCTAGCTATGAAGAACAGTAATTTCCTCATGTTAGCATGTTTTCTTTCACATAATTTTAATCAAAATGAAAATGTAAAAAGTAAACAGCTATTAATAGTCATATAATATTGAAATGAATATCAGCTTTTATATGTAGAAAATGTAAAATAAACTGATAATTTATTTACATAGCTCTCTAAGTTTTGCTACTTAGCTGCTAGCCTAACCTGAACTATTAAACTACAGATGCTTTATAACTGTCAACACTTATGATTGTTGACAAATAGGCTACATTAATTAACACTAAATACTTAGCAAGGCCGCAAATCCACAATCACACAGCAGCTCTGTGAGGTTGCTTATGAACAGCGGTGCCCTAAGCTAAATGCTAATGCCAACATGCTAACAATATGACAACATTAGGATGCCGCTTTTTAGCATGTTTAATGTTTACCGTGGTCACCGCTTTAGTTGAGATTGTTAGCATTTGGTAAATAGCACTAAACACAACGAAGGCTACAGCTGCTACAGATGTGAATGCCATTAGTTTTGCAGGCATTCCGTCATAAACCAAAATATTGGACAAACTGAAATTTTGTCTGAGATCAACAACATTACAACAGTTAATCTTGAAGGGGATCTGAATGTGTGTAAATTTCATGGGAATCTATCCAATAGTGGCCATTTTTTTGCTCAAAACCACAAATGTTGACCTCGTGGTGACACTAGAGGAAAAGTGAGGGATCACCAAAGTCAGTGGGATTCATCAAGGTCTTGACAAAACAGCAAACTGTCTAATAGTTATTAAGATATATCAGTCTGGACTCAACAACATTGCCGCCTCTACAGCCACACTGCTGGCGTGGCTAAAAATGCCCTTATAGCTGTTTACAACTACATTATAGTGTTATAAACCACTTATTAATCATTTATATGCTGCTTATAAATGCTAAATAGGGGAGGTTAATATAAAGTGTTATAATTCACCTGCTGTTAGTTTAAAGCCAAGACTTGAACCTCTTAGGAGATGAAATATAATCCAAATGAAAGATTTTATGGCACCTCTGTGAGCTCAGTAAGCTGCCTGACTGAGGAGACCCAGACCCTGTATGCTCATGTTGAAGCAAAAGCAATTACATAAGATTTTCTCATATTTCCACAAGCAGTTTCACCACATATAACACTGCTTCAGGAATACTAGCAGTGGCCATTTCGGTCTAACTGAAAACAGGCCGTGCTTTTATGGACCACTGTGCATGAATCAATGCTCAAGCAGTGATAGACTACATGGCACGGATGGAGAATTAATGAAGAAGAATCTGCGGTGTCGGGATGCGGTCGCAATTTGCTCCTGCTGAGTGGCTGAAATGCAGTCACACAATAAAAGAAAAATGCAAGACCAACCTTTTAAGGTTCTGCCTCTGGCCACTTGAAAACGTGTCTCTCGACCACAAAAGATGATGCACTGGATTGCGCTACAGACAAGCGGGGGAGCAAAATAGATGTCCAAATATTTCCATGGCTCCTGTGGCCTTCTGCTTGCATAGTCCTGGCATGAGCTCATCGGTGTGTGGCTAGTTTGTGCTCCCTCAGCACTGTTCTTTCCCAGTCTGTAAGTATCGATGTCGAGGCTAACTAGGCATTGACAAAGTCCTCTGAGCTCCCTTTCCCACTACCCACTAGACTGTGGCTCCACTTGGTATTGAGGGTTTTCATAAAGGCAGATTATATCTTTGTGTCACCTTATACTGAAAAAGTCCAGGTCACGCTCTCAGGTTTGACTTCATATCTGGAACAGAGCACTGTGCAGTGGTCATCTTCAGCCAGGAGTCTGGATGATAGCACCATTTATCACCAGCTCCAACAAGGTATGCATTCTTTGTGGTCTGTAATGTCTTTTTAAGTGCGCTCACTGTATGAAACAGTTATTTCTTTTATTCCCCTTTAGCAGTTATTTTTGTAAGCTGGAATCCAAATGGAAAAAATTGTCAGAAAACGTTGGGAGGACCCTCTTTTGGGGGATAAGTATTCTTTTCAACTGCAGTTCAAATCTCCCAAAGAGTGACTCTCTTGTGGTATTTAACCAACGAATAAATTGACATGAAATGTATTCCTGATAATGCAAACATTGGGAACAGAGGAGCCAGAAATAACTCTCACAGGCAAGATGTGGAAGAGATTAAGGCTTAACCAACGAAATAAGCGAGTGGAGGCGGGAGGTTTGGAAAATGAGACGGGGGAGGAGGGTGAGAGGAGAGGTAAGAGGAGGTGAGGAGATGGTGTCTGCAGGGGTGAGTGTGTATGTGTGTGGGGAGTCCATAGAGGGTTAGGAGAGTGAGTCCAGAGGCGAGAACTTAGCCGAGAGGGGGGGTGGCCCTGTGAAAAGGAACTCATAAAAGTCACATTTGTTGGTGATGCATGAGGAAGTGAAGCCAGCTTTGGCACATGTGTCTGTGGTGCTAAATTAACTGTTAACACAAATAATCAAAGTGCAGGGCCCATTGAGCGCTGGCGCCAGTGAAATGAGGGGGAGAGGCTGGCTCGCTTCTCTCTGAGAAGTTGCAGCAGACTAGTAGTGAGCTAGCAGGTGGAGGTCTACCAGGGGCTTTCACAGGATGGAAGTGCTTACAAAACAGGCCGACCAGCCCACTGACAGAGGAAAGCACCGCCGCACTCCTGCTTTCCAGCTATTGTGTGGAAGCGTGCTTCTCTTTTTAGATCTCTCTTTGTGAAGCCTGACATCTCAGAGTACTGAAGGACATGGCACCAGCAATTACCTCGGTGGCTGGCTGATGGTGATTAAAATGCCACTATTGTGACCTTGAGAGTTTTGTTTTTCATCCCACAGGAGGCCCAAACACTTCTCCTCTACAAGCCTTGTTGTGATCGCGCAGACAAAACCACATCTGAGTTGAGATGATCTCCTCACCGCTGACACCGATGGGCTTTTATGAGAATCAACATCCCTGTTGATTTATTACAGTGAAATAAAATCTCTTACTCTTGCTGGGGCAGGTTAGAACAGTGTGTCTGGTTGTTGTCATACCAGATGAGGGCTGCTCTGTTGTGTATGCTAATATAACTCTCACGGCTACTTAACATTGCATGAGTTGTTTCCAACCTTTTTGGCTTGTGACCCTTCAGTGAATAACTAGACATTTTAGGAAACACGCTTATTTGGGTTTTTGTCATGAGAATGATTGATGCTTCTCTTGTGTCTGTTTTTTCAATATGAAGCAGGAGCCAGGAGTCGCTTAGCTTAGCTTAGCTTAGCATAGCGCAAACACAGGAAACAGGGGAGACAACTTGCGTGGCTCCATCCAATATTTGCTCTTTTAAAATGTTCCAGTATTTTAATGTCTATGTATTATTTCACCATTTAATTTTGCTTTCGCTGTGCACACCCTATGAGGATAGTAATTAAGCATTTCACTGCACATTATACTGCGTACGATTGTGCATGTGACAGAAAAATCTTTGAATCTTGACAACATGAAAGCAAGTACTTTCAGATAGAACTTTATTAAATCAGCTGGGAAGAAAGCAAATGAACAAAATTGATTTAAACTGAGATGTTTTGCAATGTATTATCTTAGCCCCATGAGCTAAATAAGACTAAATTGTATTAACCAGATCAAGATGTAGCTGTATTTGCAGAGTCAAGTCACACATGATACGTTTGATGCCTTTATGCAAGATTAAACAAATGAGCAGCGTTTAAATTTGTGATCATAAGAGCAATCTTTGTCTTTACAAGACCATTTCAGCTTTAGTTTTCCCCTGCCAAAAACAGTCAAGTCATGAGGGGAAAATAAATACAACAATTTGGAAAAAGTAATACCCTGCAGCTTTGTGACATCAGCACAAAAGAAGCATGGCCCCTGATACTCTTCACTTCCCATGCAGCCCACAACTGGGCCGTAGACCGAGGTTGCCTGGCGCCACAGTCATCATGTGTGTCAGTCACTTGCAAAACTCACTGTTTTCCTTAGAGGATGAGCTAAGCTCCTCCTTTAGCCCTAACGATTTATTTTAGACTCTAGCGTCCAGAGACCCCCTTTCTTGAAATCCCAGTTTATCTTGGCCATGTTGTTTCAATATGAACCAATCAGCTTAGCCTACAGTGGAATGTCCCCTGAGACTTGCCTTGGTTTCCCAATAGGCCCATTCATTTTGAGGACACCAGTTTAACATCTGGTTTGTATTAACGCTCCCTACAATAGCTCTCATCTCGGGCTCAGTCACACAGGAGGGACAAGAGGGCAATCGGTCCCTACAGAAATATTATTTGATACAAAGACATATGAAGAAATTATTACTACCTTTTGAGTTAAGTTGACTGTGAGATAAAAATAACTTAAAGAACTGGCATTGACATTTTGGGAAATGTGCTTATTCGCTTTCTTGCTTAGAGCTTGACACCACTCTCATGTCAGTATGCTAAATATGTAGCTGGTGGCAGCAGCCAGTTAGCATAGCTTAGCAAAATCTGCCTACAAGCACCTCTTTGAAGTTTTAACATTTTATACGTACTTTGTTTAACACATACAAAATCTGAAGTTGAAAAATGATGAAAAAACAAGACAAAATCTGCCAACATCTGAGCTTTAGAGATGTTGGTATGTGGTTTACTTTATGTTTTGTGAGAGCTAAGCTAACATGTACCTGGTGGTATCTTTATAGTTATCATACAGTCATGACATCATTGGCACCTGACTCTCGGAAACAAAGCAAATAAACATTTTTCAAAATGCTGAACTGTTTGTAGCCCATTTGGTATGTTTAATCTGTTCAAAAGTGTAAAAACATCAGTTTGCAACTTAACGGGGGATTGACAGGCCACCAGCAGAGTCACTGCTCTTGGCCAAGAAACAGTCTGGTACATAACCCTCAAAACACAGAACTGTAGTTTTTCCACTTTGGTTTTTGTCCAGATTAAACAAGAGAAGTATGACATGAGGTTTAGAGTTGCTGGGAGGTGGCTTTTGTTGCCTTCAGACAGAGCCAGGCGAGCTGACCAGTCGGTATGCTAAAATAAGCTAATGAGTGTGAGAGTAGCATCATTCTTCTCATCTGCCTCTCTGTAGAAAAACGAGCACAATTATTTCCCAAAATGATGAACTTTTGTGACAACTCCTGTATCCATGTATGAATTCATTTCTCTGTAGTCAGTGTCCCATTGCACATGTAGCTGGATGTGTGCTGCTTAGTTATGTTGACCTCCAAATGTGTGAAAATTAGGCGTTACACCTCTGCAGACTGCTGTGCGGACAAATCTCTGTGATACCAGACAAGAGCACTTTAATACTCCAGTAATTAGCCTCCATGTTCCAAGTGTATCCAGATGTACCATTGTGGGGGGTTTGTCCTCCGTGAGAACACAGTGAACCAGCAGGTGCACATCTCAGGTAAAGGCTGCTGCTCCCAGCTCCTGATAACGGACCACTTTTCTCCCCGTCTCTGCCTCTCTCTCCCTTTATCATCTGTGCCACCCTGGAGTGCAATGCATTGAGGTGCTTGCCAAAATACATGCCAAATGAAGAGCAAGAAGGGGAAGCAGGCAAGGGTGCTCTAAGTCTCTTATCTGCCTTTCACTGAAAATTTCTTTTAAGAAATAATTCATTTGAAGTAAACTTCAATTAGGCAGTGCACAGAAAAGTGTAGTCTTTGACTGCAGTGTTAGGAGACTTTCACAATCTGCCTTATCATGTCAGTATCTGAGACAAAAAGTATATACATTGTGCTTTAAATTAACATTGTCCTTTCAACAGACTGTATCTCTGTCTGGTAGAGTCCTGTTTAACTTAATGGGGTCTTTAAATTTATGAAGATGAATTATAAGCTTGTTATCTATTGTTTTCACTGCCCTTGGTATTCATAAAACAGCTCAGGCATATTGTTTATGCTTCATTAGTACACTTCTGTTTCTGTCTATTGTCGCTATGGAGCCAACTACAATGCACCCTCCACTTATAACCAGAAGCTATTCAGTCAAAGGTTTATATATAATCCCACCAGAAGCCAATTGACCTCTTTTAAATCTTTGTTCCTTTGTTAGATCACTGATTATTCTTGCGTACAAAGAAAAATACTTTTCACCTCAGTTTGCCTGGACTCGGCACAGCACAGCTCCCTCGTGCAGCTCAGCATGACACACTTGCTCCAGTCTGTTCGAACAGGGTTAATCCAAACGCACACCTCGCAGATGAGCCACGTTTCCACTTTGCTGATGAGATATAATGCTCATTCATCCAGCGTCACCTCTCTGACTGGCTTCTCACTCATCAGTACAAATGTATCATCTGGTTTCACAAGGTGCAAAATTAACCATTTTGATTCTGTTATGTGAAGAGGAAGTGATGCAAATTACACCTGATTAGAATTCTACATTCTACATCACCTTATTTTCAGTAGTGCTTGTTAAGAAAAGAGGTTGGGAGCAGATTTTGCCAGTGATTTAAAAAAAAAACAAAACATGAAGATTGTAGCTAGGGGCTCTGTGAGCGGTGCTTTAAGCTAAATGCTAATGTCAGTATGCTAACATGCAGTGGTGTTGCAAGGGTCTCTTGGGGCTCCATGCAAGAAGTCCCTAGGACCCCCACCCCAGCCATGCACGCCACAAAAATTTGGTTTTTGTACACATAAATACACAATTTCCAGGGCCCCCCTAGTGGCCGGGGGCTCCAAGCGACTGCCTGGCTTGCCTGTCTGCAAGCCCCGCCCCTGCTAACATGCTCTCATTGACAATGCTAACATGCAGATGTTTAGCAGGTGTAATGCTTACTATAGTCACCAGCTTAATTTAATGGGTTAACATGCTAACATTTGCTAATTAGTGCTAAACAAAGTACAGCTGAGGCTGGTGGGAATGACAAATTTGGGTTTCTATGGTGGTTTATCTTATTTCATTTTGCCATTTGGTCAGCTCATGTTGCTTTAGATGTACTATAGAAATAATTTTGACTTGATTTGATTTAAATTTTGACCTTAAGACGGCACCAGAGGATGACATGAGTCCATTATAGCAATCCACCTAATACTTACCAAGACATTTCACTTAATTTGATGATGGTGTTCGCGGAGAGGTCAGGACGCTTCGTCCTCTGGGGATCATGAATGTTTGTACAAAATTTCATGGCAATCCTTATGACGTTTGTTCAGATATTGTTTTTTAGTCTTAACCAAAGTGCAGCACCAGTGGACAGAAATCTATTGAACCATATCACTAGCTTAGCTAAAAACAATGAAATAGCAATTAAACACATTAGTATACCATACAGATAAAAAAGAAGTAATAATAAACATTGATTATATATAAATCTCTAAAACCAACTTCAGTATTATCCATATAATAAAGTGTGAGTTTACCCCTCTAATAACCTGCATCTATTGCCTGGCTGATCTACATCTGGACTTCCTCTGTATTGTCTTCCTATAGTATATGAGCCTCAGGTCACTAATTCACAGGCAGTAACTTTGTGTCAGACTTCATATAAAATCCCGGCCATGCTCAGCCCATGGCGTCTCTCTGAAGCCCAAAAATTTTGACCTCTGACCTTCTGGGAGGTTTGGTTTACAGCTGGAGTTAACAGTGCTGATAGCATGCTGAGAGCCTGCCCATTTGATCCAGGAGACAGCTTGTTCAGGACTGTTTTACAACTAGAGTCATTATCAAAGAAAGGCTCATTTATAATCCTGTAGATAACCATGCACATGCTTTCTTCCCCACCTCCCGCGAATCCATATTGATATCCAGCCTAAAATAGAAAGCACAGGGACACAATAACACGAGCGTCTTTCCATGAACTACATTTTCAAGAATTTGTACATTAAATTCATATTTAATGGTCTGCTCTGTCCCAGAGACATGAGTTAAGTGTGGTGGGTAATGTCATCTAGCCGTTATGAGACACAGACAACACTTCTTGTATAATCTTGGACAGACAAAAGAGGTTTATAATAATGACAGGTTACTTTCTGTGTTTTACACAAGGCAGGACAGACTGTGTGAGGTGCTCGTAAAAGACCTTCTGGGATTTGTCACTGCTGGGTGAACTGGTGGGGACTCCTAATGTGTGGGTGATTATTAGGGGTGGAAAAGAACATCAAAATGTCTTGTTATGTTTACAATCCTGAAAGTTACATTTTTCAGTACAGGCAAGTAGATGACTGGTGAAATGAAATGTTTTTAAAGGATAATAATAATGAGTATAATAAAGGTTTTTAAGTGGTAAATAATGGCTTAATCAAGAAACAATAAACTTTGTTTTAACACTTGTATGTCTGTTACAAGGCATTAATAAGAATAACTTTTATGAAAAACCCTTTAGGCTGATGCTGATCTTTGCAAAAAACATAGTCATAAATGCTGGTAATGCATTAATAAATGCTCTTGGTTTCTCACTTTCAATAATGCCATCAGGTCTACAGTTGCGAATATGAGTAAGTCATCAATAAACTTTTTTTAAAAATAATAATCCATCCAGTCTGCAGTGGTAAATGTTGTTAAATTACTAATTACAAATAGCCTTATAATAAAGATTTCAAGGGTAAATACCCACCAAAGGGATTTTTCCTTGTAAACCTTATATAGAAAATAGTGTCTTACTAATCTTCATTCAAGGTCAACTCATTAGCTTTCAGCTGCATCTCATGGTCTTCATAAGCAGAAGGAGTTTGCTCTTAGGTCAGGGACATGGCTTGGTTGTCGTCATATGACCTAGATACAAACCTTTGGTCATGTGATAACAAACATGGGGAGAGACTGACACCGTGGACTCTGTTCAAAGCTCAGTCTTTGGTGCTGGATAAAAATGGTCTCTTTGACATTTCTCCTCCTATTCACTGAGAGTTGGTTGGTTTATTAAATCTAATGTTTGTGCATGTTTAAAGCAATTGACAATAAATCATGTATACCTTGCACTGTTGCTGACCTTGCAGACAGCCTGTCCACTTATTTCAGCTCAATATGAAATTAAACTCAGATCATGCATGACAGTGAACAGCATTTATTTGTCAGGGTTGTGTTTTTGTTGTCCTGTAATGCAGTGCAGACTTTTCAAATCAAAATAATCTTCGTCTGGATTCTTTAGACAAACAAAAGGGGGAAAATAATGATGTTGTAAAAAGGATTATCTACATTTGGAAGCTACTTTCATTACAAAGTTTGTTGTTTAGCAGTTGACTCAAAAGTCTTGGATGCCACAGCTTCCCAACAGCCGATGAAGGCACCGTACTGGCAAACAAATCAGTCCACGCTTGCAATTGCATTACCATGCAACAATAACATAACATGGGCCAAAAAAAGCAAACTAAATGTTCACTTTGGTGGATTATGTCTCTCAAAAAAAGTTTCGGATCTCTTGTTGATTTAAAAAAAAAGCATTAATATGCTCAAAAATGTACAAGCCTTGGTTTGCTTTGGAAAGCAGTCAGCAGAATGTAAAGTATACTGTATGCGACTTCTAGTGAATTGGCAAAATTATGCAAAACCACCAGTGTGACCTTTAGTAAAACTGAGCAGCAGCTTATTAAGAATGTAAAGGTCAGTGAAAGTTACATATGAAGTATCTCCTGCAGTGCAAAAAGGAGCAGAAGACAGAGTTCACTGTGTGGTATGTCTGAACCTTAAAAAATATAAGATTATGATACTCATGTTACTACTTACAGAGGCTTATTGCATTCATCTTTCTATCAGATTTTCCTATGACACGGATAATCACCATAATCTAATCAGTGTAGTCAGACTCCAGAAATAATTTGAGCCACTGATGCAAAAGCTGGTTTGTAACACAGGACATTTGTCATTTTGGCAACCAAAAACCCTTTTTAAAACATGAAATTCATCTGAGGCTGCAACAACGTGGCATAACATTCTGTTGATGGATGAATGGAAGAAAATGGAAGTCCAGCTTATCAGCTACTGAAACAACAACATATTTGGTCAAAGGCCTGTTCTGCTATCCTTCTCACCCTGCAGAGTTTTAGCTTCGTCCCTGGAGAATTAACACCTGATTTCAATTTGCTTTCAGGATCATTTTCGCCCTCTTAATTGAGATCGAACACATGCTGTGCCAGGCTGAAAGCAACGTGATGCAGCGATGCTTCTGAGTGAGTCTCGCTTCATCGACTACCTGTCTTATTGATGGCCCAAAATATCTAAGCCCTGGAACTTGAAATTGAGGGCACAACAGATAGGTGTTATTTCAACAAGACATATTGCCTCCTAAATGGTGGCAATAGAATATATATTTTTTTTACATATGGGACAGCTATTTCTAGGTCAACATCCCTTCTGGGTCAGACTGGCAACTATTTCTTTTGAAGATACATGAACCTGAAGCTATAAATCAACATGATTTACTGGACTGGAAGCAGTGACAATGCTGTGGTGAATATCTGTTTCAGCCATTGATATACAGAATATTGACAGCGAGCATTTCTTAATGATTTGCCATGGAGAGCCTTTTCAACTACAAGCTCCCTTTTCATCAAAATTAGCCATACAGATGGATTAGATAATGCATACATTTAAGAACACCTACCACAACTTGCTTAAACAGGATAAATGCACAGTTTTCAGCTCCCTGATGCAGTAGTTTAAAGCAGATACAACATGAGTGAATATGAAAAAATACAAGAAAAATAGCTGAGGGCAATACTTCAGATAAAACATACTTGATTAAAGGTGAGTTACTGACTCAAACACAAACAGTACCCAACAAGGTTTTACACAATGACAACAACACATTATTGCAATAGATTTGTGGGCTGCTTCAGACAAGAATATTGTTGTATAGTCAGGTTCAAAGTGTTGGTAGCTTTATAAATCCGGGCTTGTTTTGGTGTACAAGCTCTAACAAACAGTCTTTGTGTCCATGACGTCTGCTCTCAGTCGAGTAGCTCCACAAGGAATCAAACAAAGCCATCGCTGATAAGCACCACAGCCGTCTGGTTTCTGGGTTTGGTAGAGTGGTCCATATCTACTGCTGACCATTACTAAAATATGCTTTTGTATGAATTATGCTTCAATGCACTGCCAAGATAGTTGAACTGATATTTAGTAGCAACAATGCAAAACGTCTTTGATGCTGCCTTTTTGTGGCGCCTAAGAAAACAGTAGTGTATTTTGAGAAGAACACCAAATCTAATGGAATGCCATAAAGAGAAAATAAAGGAGCCTCTCTGATCAAACAGTTCTTTGTGAGAATGAAGTTAATAAGCTCTAAGTGTCAATTAAGATCGTTCCACATTAACTACCTCATCTCAGACTCTTTTACCACACGTTTATTTCCCAATTAGCAGTAATCCTCTGAATGGCTGGCAGAGCATCTTGCTAGCCTCTCTGAAATAGGCTACAATTAGACGCATTGTATTGAATTAGCATTATGGAGCCTGAAGTCGCACTCTTGTGAGGGCTAGTGTTTTATTTGTCACCTGGGAGCACTGCTCTGAGGCCAGGTCACAGCTCCACACAGCAGGGACCCTGTAAATCGCCTGTTGCTGCCGGCTAGGCTGACCTGCAACAGGGCTGCCATTCAAGCATCCTTAGAGGAATGTCTCCTGCACCACTGGGGGGGTTGAACGGAAGTTAGATGTGGTTTAAAGGGAACAGACGGATGAACCGTGTGCGGACAGTGTTTCCTTTGAAAAGCCATTCAAAGAATCCTTTGACAGCGACTGTGTCAGCTGATTACAAGTCCTTTGACTCTTTTCTCTGGTGTCTAATGTGGTGAGACAGTCCAAACACTGACACTGCTCTATAATACTCTATAGTACTGCACTTACATTTGCATACAAAACATGATCTACCTCTAAAACATGAGGATTTGTTATTGATTAAACTGTCAGAAAATTATATAAATTCTGACAGCTGTGAGATTCAAATGCTGCGTACGTATTATTGCATTAGTAATAATAATCCAATTATATATTTATAATAATGTATAACGTTCTAAAATGAGCAATTGAACATAATGAGTGCTTTGAATTTTGATATATTAAGTACTGGCTATTTTGCCAATTCTGTACTTTCACTTGGTATAATTTTGAGTAATTTAACACTGTGGTGTTACTATTTGTGTTTATGTAAAATATCTGGATGCTTCTTCCACTTCCACTGCTCTTCCATCACTGGAAAATATCAAATTTTTAAAATGTCATGAAGCTAACGTCGATCAAATGAATGTTTTAATCACTGACAGCTGTTAGCTAGCTAACAATTTGAGCTAACGTCAGATAGCCAACAGTCATTTTAGCATTACTTCAGTTTAACATTACAATAATGCTACAGGACATAATCCTGCAGTTATCTTGCAGGACTGAAGTAATTCAAAAGTACTTTAAAAACAAAACAAGTTAGAAACTCATCATTTATTTTGTTTAAAGCAAATTTACTGTAGCCAAAGCTCCCCAGACTTGAAGGCTAATGGCTAGCTAATCCAGAAAAACATGGAGTAGGTCAATGTGATTGCATGCACCTCAAATACCTATAATTTTATTTTAAAAAGTGCAAATTCTACTTTAAAACCGATTGAAATAGACAATTCACTTAGCATACTGTAGGCTACATACTAGTTAGATTATTTTTGTTTTTCCTGTGAGTATTTGTGAACCAAAACAACAGCTACAATGAACCAAACTCCACCTAAATAGAACTGGATTCATGTATGACCACAAAATATTGATCATTTATCTTCAATTTAAGCTTACATTATGTCAGAGAGGAAGAATATTTATCCAAACATCTACAAGTATATACAAAATACACAAAACATGCCTGTATATGTGTAGCGGGTTTGAACATAACCTGTCCCCATCTTGGTCAATATCCTACGTTAGGTTTTATGGAATTATGTCTAATAATGTTTGAATATCGTACAAACATTACAATGACGCCATATTACTACTTGACGGGATTATCGTCATGTTTTTGTGTTAAACAAATGCCCATAAGGCTACAGCAGTCAGAAGAAGTAACAGTTTGAGGTGATTAAAGAGGTCAGTCTGGATTTCTGGCCGAAGACGGAAAAATGGTGTGAAACACTCAGACTCGCTCTCTGCAGCCAAAAGCACCACGACTTATGCGTCATCAAATTACCACGAGTGCTGCCAGTCTCAATTGTAGGGTAACATAATGAGTGTGCTTTGCCGTAATAGCGAATAATTGCAATTCTAATGGCACGGCATATTTGTCTTCAGCTCTGTATAGCTTAATTTCATCATACCTCCCTCTGTTTTTTCGCTCTTTCTGCTGATTCCATCTTATCAGTAACCTTTCAGCCTGCTGAGACAATCATGTTCGAAGACTGTATTCACAAAAGACAGTAAGTGTCACGAAATACTATAGAGGTTGTATGAGCCTGTGATTACATTCATCCTTCTGCAAGAACCACTATCATCAGCCCATTCTCCATTATTCAAGCACAAATAATGAGAGAAACACTTGAGTAAGAGTTCCTCAGTCAGTTGATACTTGCCTCCAGCTAGCTGTGACAGTGAATAGCCCATGACTGGAGCACAATTAGCTGCAGCAGCAGGGGGCCAACCTTAACAATGCTGTTGTTTTCCTCCTGCTATTGCGGTTCAGTTTTATGACCATCCCAAGCACACGTTTTCACTTCTGTTTACTAGGTACATAGTTGGTGGAGATGTGATGTCAGGAGTAAAGGAAAACAAAGAGGATAAAATATTTATCTTATTTATTATTTAGTGCAGTATTAGTGACAGTATTCCTCACCTTCAGGAAGACAAAATATTCTATTTGTAGTTTGCGTAGCTGAAGAAAATCACAAAATGAAACTCATCGTATATGTTCAGACAGTCAGGTGTCGGGTTCATGAATGCATTGATGCTGCAGCAACCTGACATGAGCAGGTAGGGGGTGTAATGAAAAGGCATGCTGAGGTGACCTGTACCGGCTTGTGGTTGGACCTGTGAGTGCGTGTTGCTGGTTAGAATCGGCACAGTCAGGGCCAAGAGTTGAAAGGGCGAGGGAGGTGGTGGCAGGAGTGCGGCACAGTCAAGGATAGACCTCCAGTGTTTGTGGAGGGAGGGAGGCCGGCCAGCTCGGGTTCTGGGGGGACTGTGAGGCTCGTGGGCTGGCTGGGGGGGCGGTGGCGGTGGTGGCGGGCAGGAGGGTTCTCTAACCGAGAGACTGTAACTCATTGTAGCCTGACTCCACTGGCTTGGGTGGCAAAGATCGTGAAGTCCTGGACATTCATCAACCTGCCGAGGAGGGCCGACTGACTGGAGCCAGGGTCTGTTTTCCTCCCCCCTTCTTCTGCTTCTCACCGTGTCAATGGGATCCAGTGCGACTGTGCCGAGGCAGCCGCCCCGAGGAGGCAGACCTGGGTCAGTGCAAATAATCAGCCCTCTGACGCCTTGCCTCGTTACTGGGCAAGGGGGGAAAAACCCAAAGCTGAGTGTGGGGGATCCCAAAGGAAACTGGGGACAGGGGTCGGGCAGTAGGTCTGTCTTTCACAGATGAAAAGGTCATGATATGGGCATACCTACAAAAGGATAACAACGCTCACGATATGCATCCAGCGTGGTGTTAGTTTCAGCTTTTTGGATCGAATTAGTTTGAAGATCAGGATCCGTAATGATCCCTCCTTTCATTCTGCCATATTGTTACTTTCCCTGTCTGAGGTCTTTGCCATGGACATGCATACATGTAAAAACCCGATTAGAAACCCAGTTACATGGCCAAGAAATCAGCGCTCTCCAGAGGAAATCTAGCTGGGGACATGACGTAATCCTCCAGTCCAATTATGGATGCTGGTTTCCCACAAACAACCCTGTTTCCAAAAAGGTTTGGACGCCGTGTAAAACATAAATAAAACGCAATGTGATAACTTGATAATCCTTTTTGACATATGCTCAACTGAAAACAGTGCAAAGACAATATATTTAATGTTTTACTTCATCAGCTTCATTGATTTTTGTAAATATCTGCTTACTCTGAATTTGTTGCCAGCAACACTTTTTAAACAAGTTGGGACAGGAGCAGCTAAAGACTGGGAAAGTTGTGGAATGCTCCAAAAACACCTGTTTGGAACATTCCACAGGTAAACAGGTTCATTGGAAACAGGTGATAGCATCATGGTTGGGTATGAAAGTGCCATCCTGGAAAGGCTCAGGCGTTCACAATCAAGGATGGAGCGAGGTTCATTTTGTGAACACATGACTGCATAAAGGACACAAGTACATGAGCTCAGGAACAGTTTGTAAAACCGTTGTCGGTGAAAACAGGTCATCTGTAAATGATTTCTGCTTTCTGTTTTCATTTATGTTTCACACAGCGCCCCAACTCTTGGAGTCAGGGTTGTCATAAAGCTTTTAACCAGGTGACAGTTAAAACAAAAAATGATAAGCCCTTCTCTTAATTCCTTCGTTACTTGTATCTTTCTCATGCCTCAGACTGTTCAGGGTCACAAAAACATGGCTGACCTTTAATAACATCAGATGGGAGGAAACCACATCGAGGACGGAGCTAAAACATTCGTCTGGACATGAGGGCTTCACTCTGTAAGTCATCAGCAGCTTTCCTATGACTTGGTCTCAGTGATAATGGCGCTGAGTCAGAGCCGGGGCTCTGAGCATGGGAAAATGTAAAGGGAGGAATTTGCGGGGGAAACGCTGTCTGCCCTGATGGCACTCCAGAGTCTGCTCTGTGTCCTCTCCAAAAAGAGCTTTGTCTTTATTATGACTCAGGCCCTGTGTATTTACATTAACTGATTGATGTTGTATTATTGTCATTAACCCTCTTTTTCTGTATTCATATTTTGGTTTCGGTCCTTCTGTCAACTGCTGGTGACCAGCACTAACTACTTGTAAGCAGTAGCAGGTCCATAAAATCTCTTTGTGTTGGCCTATTTTATTTCAAGGCTTGTTGAATTGTCTTGTCTCTTGTTTTATGAACTTGAATCATTTTATCTACTTGGATTTAGATGATTTGATTTAAAGCATGCTGAAATACCCCGACTGTGACCTGCTTCCACACTCATGTCTCCATTTTCGGCAGCGGATAGATTTCTCTGCGAAAGTCATCATTTATTCTCATGCCGACGTCATTCTCTTCTTGCTCATTTGCCGTCCAACTGAGCCAACTGAGCTCATTATCCCTTTGGACGAGCACATTTAGACGTTTGCTGCACCTTTTTTTTGTGTGTGTTAACAGTCTCTGTCCCTCGCTACTCATCAGTTTTGAGCTCTCACTTCCAAATATCCTCCCCTGCCCACTTTTTTCTTCTCTTTGCAACACCACCCCCTTCACACCACCTCCCCCAAGGCCTCATGGGAGCTCAGCAGTACAAATTTCCGTTTATACCAGTGGCTGGGGCTGACGACACCGCAGCGCTCTACCCCACAGATTGACGAGCCCTCAGATGCCGATTTACTGTACATGGCAGCCACTCTGGAGCCGCTGCACATCTGGAGTGGAGTACGCTTACTGAAAAACAGGGGCCAACCTTGGCCCAAACAAGTGTAGCAGAGCAAAACCGATGAAAGGCAGCCCCCCCTTTCTTACACACACACACACACACACACACACACACACACACACACACACACACACACACACACACACACACACATCCTCCCCCCCCAGCACCCCACAGCCCAGATCTCCAGCTATTACAAAGACCTTGGAAGGACTGGATTCTGTAAACAAAAACTTGAGAGAGGCATTAAGAGACATGGTGGAGCTAATGATGTGATTGTGGTGGGAATGTCTTCACCGGAGCTGCTGAAATCTCCACTTTGAAAGTGTGGCTGTGTGTGTGTGTGTGTGTGTGTGTGTGTGTGTGTTTGTGTGTTCCAGCGAATGCATTCTTGGAAAAACAGCGAACCTTCAGCTTTGATAAAGTTTGCAACAGAAACGCTTCCAAAACTGAAAACTGTAAAGAGGAAAACAATGATGGGGAGATCTGAATAAAACATAAATTGCATGTGACACATTTATTTTCTTTACATTTCCTGGGAATTCATTTTATTTGGCTTTTAGACGCGACTAAAAATACACGTCTGAAAAGTAACAGAATGTGAAAACATTAATAATTAGATGCCTTGGAGATTCAGAATGATTTCACAAACTGACGTGGCCTCCAAAAACAACATAAGAGAGCAGTTGGCTTCCTGTAGGAACTTCAGATTTTGTAATCTGGTCTTTTGCAATTCACAGCTGATGTTGTTCCTCTCAAGAAGGAATGGTTTCATAAAGCTGGGACTGAGCCAAGTCAGGAAAAAGACACTGTAAAATGTCAAAATGTCACAACACAAAGGAGAAGTCAAATCTGTGACCGTCCTCCGTCTGAAGATTTTTCCAGGACTCGATAAGCTCAATAATTATGCTTCTGCATCACAACATGAAGCTAAAATCGGTTAAATCTCCAAATTCCCAACCCAAATTTTCTAGATTGTTGTTACATTATATTCTCATGTGCAAAACCTTAAAACAGGCTCTGCTCTGCTCTCAAAATGTGCTCTACATCCTGTTAGCATTACTCTCAGATCTGGTTGTTGCAGAGCTCAAACCGCAGAGACGGCGTCAGGAGTCTCTCCTGCTCACCATATTGAAAGTGTGTTGCTGCGTGTTTGAGAGAGCGTCGGTGCCTCTGCTGTGAGTGTGTGCGAGGTAAGAAGTGTCAAGGAATTCATTGTCTGTTCTCCACCTGTTATTATTCTGGTCCCAATCAACCTGCTAGCCAGTCTGGAGCCAGTGGCCATCTGGAAACACTGCTCTGTTTATAAACTTGGCAAGGATCAGCACTCCGGGGCTCTGACCTCCCACACAAATCTGGAAACAATTAGAGCAAGACAGTCTGGCTGATTACTGCGAAAGAGCCCAGCGTGGATCCCACTGACGGCTGCGGGGACGCCAGACCCTTGTTAGAGAAAATGCAAACTCAGTGCTACACAAAAACCCTTGCACTATGATCACACAGACACTTACACTTTCAGGATTATGCAGCCTTTTTCATCTACAGTCTCTATTTTTGTATTTTATGACCTTTTTTTTTTTTTTTTTTTTTTGTTCTTGCAGACGGATGGACACACACACAGCCGCCCACACGCACAAACAAACACAATTTATTGATCTTTTTTGCATTGTTCACGGAGTGACTTGCACCTCGCTTTTATTTAAGGAAACGGGCTCCCATAACCTCCGTCCACATGTTGAGTCACGCCCGTGAAAACCGCCAACGTAAAGTCTAAATTTAGAAAATGCCTTTGAAAAACAAAAACAATAAAGGGAAAAGAAAAGAAATCTTTCATTGGATAATGTTTTCTTAGATGACGTTGAACCTCTTCTTTTTATTTTGCTGCCATAAATAACCTTTATACATCTCTAATTCATGATACACAGTGCCTGTAACACCAAAATGCCCCAGAACCTGGGAATCAACTCAGTTTGGTGACAGCTCAGAAAAAGGGGTTTCCCTTGCAAACGAGCAGGGGGTGACATGGAGGTCACATCAGATCATGACATTTCTGATTGGTTGTCTGTTCAGCCTTCGCTAAACCAGTACAATGGTCGTCCTGACAGGCGATTTTGCGACTCATAATTGACAAACAAGCACTGAATTCTAATTAAACATATCCGGTTTATTAGCATTCATTTGCAGTGCAATTTATGCATATTAAAGCAAACGAAAGTCTTTGGAAAAAAGTGTTTCCTCACTGTTATGTTGTAAATGGATGTCTGTGCAGTGATCCTGGGTCAATATTAATAAAATACCGCAAAAGATTAATTAACAGCGCATGTTGTTCCTGTTAGAAAGGTCTTATTCATTTCTCACGTAGACCACAGCAGCAAAGCCCTGAAAGCCTGATCGTTCAGGGATCTGATTAGACATACCTGGCACGCATTCATCACAGGCAAATATCAAAACCATACATCAAGGCAGGAAAACGTACAAGATTCACATTGTGTTGATGGTGTTTGTCCAGTGTCTCACTGATTACCAACACTTTCCAAATGACTAATTATAACGCACAATTTGCCATTAAAGCTCCCATGAACGTAGAACCCTGCATGTGGAGCGTTGAGTCCTAAGCTTTGCCCCCTCGTTTTCTTTTTGGAGCCAGTAATTAGGTGGATAATGAATCAAGATGATAATGTAGCACTGGTTAACTATAAACCTGATAGTTAATGGATTAACATGGACAAAGCTAGAGCACGGGGATGGCATGCTATCTATCTATCTATCTATCTATCTATCTATCTATCTATCTATCTATCTATCTATCTATCTATCTATCTATCTATCCCGGATGTATAATTGAATTATGTAAATTCTCCCAATAAACATGAGAATAACAATCTACAAAATAAATCTCCACAAATATAAATCTCATCTTACAATAATAATGATGGTGAATAATTGCTTTGGCCATCTCTCTCTCTCTCTCTCTCTCTCTCTCTCTCTCTCTCTCTCTCTCTCTCTCTGTCATTTTCTCCCCTTCAGTCTCCTTCCTTTTCTCTCTCTCACATTTGGTCTTTTACAAGGATTTATGGTATTCTGTTGCACAGAGCATGTGAATAAAGCAGGAGGGGCTGCTTTTAATTAGCAGAGATTATAGGAAATGGGCCCAAAGCCCAATAGAACATTTCCAGCTGGAAGTCCAGCCTCTGTGTGTCGCAGGAGTGCAGCTCAGCAGCTATAGTTTAACAAGGAGGGAGATGGAGATTGAATGCAGATACTACATTACATGGTACTTTCCCATTTCTGTTTCATTACTTATGCTGTCGGCCAGGCGGCTCCTGTGCTCCCAGCGGTGGAAGAAGTATTCAGGTCCTTTATGTAAATGAAGCACCAATACATTCATTCAAAATACTTCATCACAAGTTAAAGAGTGGAAGTGTTATCTGTAAAATGTACTTATGCTATTAGTACTCGTGCTGTAGTAAAATGCATCCTGGAGCTAATATGTGATATATTACATCATTACTTTTAATACTGATGGATCAGTTATAAGAAGCTTTTTATTGCGATAGCTTGTTGCGGTGGAGCTACTGCTTCACATACAGCAAGTAGCTTAGTCCAGTTGTTCCCAACGTGGGGATTCGTCCCCTCCAAAGGGTCACAAAATAGAAGATCAATTGTGAGAAAAAATACATTTCTACCACACAAATTTGTGACTTTCCAGTAATTTTACTTCTTGGGCCTTGAGCATTTATTTGAATGAAACTGCCCGAAAAGGTTCAAACAGGAACTTCTTCGATGGAAGAACAACTACCAGTGGCCGCTAACAACTCGTAAAAGAGGTCCCAACAAGACATTTTTTGTCTTTGGGTCACAAGCCAAAAAAGTTGGAAAATGCTGGTTTAGTCTTTAACAGTAGAATAATTGTATTTAATAATATTATTGTAAGTATTTATGTAAAATCTTAATTTGGAAAGTAAGGAAGAGAAAAGAGAGGTCTTGTCTCGTAATTATGACTCATAAATACAAAATCTGGTAACAGATCTGTGACCCATCACATCCTGTGACCTGACAGTAGATGTTTTTTTCTTTGTTACATGCTTTATTTTGATAGCTGTTACCAAAGCTGGTGGTATTATGCAAAATGCTGACGTACTACTTATAATACATCCACATTACTCAGTGACGTTAACATCTCCCAGTGTGTCCAACCAGAAAGCAAATAAAACTGAATCAAATCAAGTCGCACCATCGTGAGTTTGTTGTCTGGCTTTTTCTTAGAATTATGAGAACTGGCTCACATAACTAGGAGAAAACAATTTCATTTATACAAGATAGTTTTTTCATAATCGTGAGAAGTTAAGTCATAATTATCAGATAAGACCTTCAATATGATTGCAATGCACTTCCATAGAAAGGTAACCAGTGACCAAGCACCTTAAGCTGTCCAATAAATGTAGTTGAGTAAAGAAATACAGTTGTTCCTTCTGAAATGTGGTGGAGTAGAACTACACAGAAACATAAAATGGTAATATTTAAGTAAATATGGTACTTTCCATCGCTGTGCAAGCTGTTTAAACACTGTACTACAGTCCTTCCAATAAATCCACATTATCTCAAATTGAAGGTCAGAGAGAAAAGCTTGAGTTCTCCAGAGCTGTTTTAATAATGTCAAGTGACTTATGAATCACTTGCCACTTAGATATTGTGACATGGATTCAGAAGTCAGTAATAGCTCGATGAATCATTGCAGTGCTGCAACAATCACTTCCTCATACAGCAAACCTTTCAAACCTCTGGATATCCAGAGTCCATAGTGTGATCAGCCATCAATTATTTCCACTTGGTCATATGCTTCCTCTAAAATTAGACACCGTGCTGCTGCTTTGGAAATTATGGTCTCCTTGACATTCGCGGCCACGTTTGGTCACGTGTACTACAAATAGATGGACCCTTCTCATTTTTGTTAACAGATGTGGAACAGAAAAAAAAAGAGTGAAAACAGGATCCTGATGGGGCAGCGTCTGGTGCCTGGAGCTGGTGTATTTTTGACGTAGCAGAGGAAGAGCGAGGGCAGTGTCCTTCCTGGTTTTCTACAGCTTCCTGTACAAACTGGAATTTGATTCAGAGCCACTTGTCACATTCACTCCCGATGCCATTGTTTCACTGACCATTGATCTTTGGAGATTTGCTTCCGCTGACTTCACTGAAGTAACATGTTGAGGTACTTTATTTGAGTATCTCCATGTTGGGCAACTTTACACTTCTACTTCACCACATTTCAGAATATTGGTACTTTTACTCCTTAACATTCAACTCAGGCTCTGCACACCCACGCAGGTGTTTTCAGTCTGGCTTATTAGTCCTCTGGTTAGGTGTGAGTTGGGTGGAGCTATGCTGGGAACACTGTGGTGAAGTAAAAGGATGATAACAGGGGCAGTTTTCCACCTCAAAGTGAAGCTCCATCAATTTTACACATCAAAGTCTGTTTACAGGTCTTGGGAAGTGCAGCTACATATGTGAAAAAAGCGGTGTAAAACCATCCGGAGGGAGCTGCATGAAGTGTGATGAAGCTGAGGGAATGTGGAGTTAGGAAGAGGTGAGTTTACAGACCTCTACAGCCCACTCCTCATGTCTGCTTGAGGCTAGCTGCTCAAGGCTATATCTTGAAAAGCTGAAGGAGCTCATGAAAAGAATTCAGCTTGGAGGTTAAAGCTATTTTTCGGATCTTAAACATACAGACGACTCCAGACGCCTCTTTGATATCATCAGCCACACACAAAACCTCCCACACATTTTATTGAGCCCTCAGTTGATGAAGAGTCTTCATCATTTTTCTCTCATGAGGCTCAAGATGTTTGGAATGTAATTATCCCTGACCTTTGCTTTAAAACCTGCTGCACCCCGCGAGCATTTAAAGGAGTCACTAATAAACAGGTAACCAATGTCATTACAGAAATGGAACCATCCTCTTGTTCACTGGATATAAGTCTAACTCCTCTTTAGAGAAATATTGCATTCAGCTTGGCCTTGCCATTGTCAGTTCCTCCTTAACTGCTTCCTAAGAAGTGATCTATTGGTGCATCCATTTTAAATAAACTCCTTCCCTTCTGAGCTAAGGTCTTGAAAAAATAGTCGCTGAGCAGCTAATCGAGCACATGAATGGCAATGGGCTGTCTGATGAATTTCAGCCAGGTTTTAGGGTGGGCCATAGCATTTCTTCTAGAAGCTAACAATGGCCAAACATCAAAATATAAGCTGCTACTCTCTGCACCGATTGCTGGTGCATTGTGGGGAATGTGGCCACCATCTTATGTCTCGCTCTGCTGGTCATTCAGAGAGAGAGAGAGAGACAATGTTATAGGAGTTCAATGCTAAACCACTGGATTTTAAAGAGGTGCAGCAAAACTTAAGGAAGGATGATGGCGATGTCAATCAAGAGCAGTTTACATGCCCTGAGGAGAGGTCTAATTAGGCAACATAAGTGAAAACACCTGCCTGGGTGGACTTCAGGTACATTCACATCATTATACTCCTGTTCTGCATCCCTGATTCCAAAAAATGTGATGCAGCAACACATTTCAAACAAGCTGGGACAGGAGCGAGAAAAGACTGGGAAAGCTGTGGAATGTTCCAAAAACACCTGTTTGAGACATTCCACAGGTAAACAGGTTCATTGATAACAACGAGCATTCGTTCTGTCTCCCAGTAATTTCTACCGAAGCCCGAAAGATGGACAAATTAAAAATGCATATAATATGTGTAATTAGCATAATATGATACATAGTAAAAATGTTCTGGGTAGAGAATTTTACTTTTATGATAACACATACTTTTATTTAAGTAATATTTTGAATGGCGGACTTTCACTTGTAATTGTTTATTTTATT
Organism: Chaetodon auriga; assembly: GCF_051107435.1. Classification (NCBI taxonomy): domain Eukaryota; kingdom Metazoa; phylum Chordata; class Actinopteri; order Chaetodontiformes; family Chaetodontidae; genus Chaetodon; species Chaetodon auriga. The sequence continues at coordinate 16,532,277 of NC_135085.1, forward strand.
ACATTGTGGGTCTGGGGTCTGAATTCTTTTCCCACTGTTTCTGACTAATCCTCCTCCTCTTCGGATAATCATCATCACTAACAACCATGTGAATCATTGCTGCTGGCACTCAGCGTGCCTCGCACCCTACGTTTTCAACCAATTTTCAGCCACATGCGGTAACATGGGGAGAAGTGTGTCAGGTTTCATAGGAAATGTTATCAGTTAGCTGCCATGCTCATCAGTATCACGCAGAGTCACAAAACACACCCCAGCCGTGGTTGTGGGGTGATTGCTCTTAATTAAAAAGCCTGTTTTTGTCTATAATAAGCAACCTCTGCAGAATTCAGACAAATTTCCCACATTAATTTCACCTTTTCTCATCAACACACCACTCTGACCAACGAAATACCTACGTGTGTGTATGTGTGTAAACAGCACATTCTCATTAGAGTGAATGAACACACCTGTCTGTTTGGGTCCAGGTGTTCCCTGCAGGTGATGATGCATTGCAGCTCTGCTCCAGCTGGTGGCAACAGGCTCTTTCATCAGGTATAACAACCACCTTGTGCTCCTACATGCAGGTCTGTCTGAGTCATAATAGGAGGCTATTTGGTGAGCTACAGGCAATATGATAAACATCTATGCCCCAAAAGTCGACCATTAGAGATTAAAATGTTAAATGTCCCTTTGTGCATGAGCATTAAGCATTTTATTAGCCTCAGACTGTTTCTCATTTAGCTCTGAAAATAGGCACTGAATAAAGTTACTGTAATCACTTGAATTCATTTATTTAACCACCGTTTAGTGAGTTAAAAGAGCCTCATTACAGCAATTCTGCATGTACTGTCTGATCAAAGATGGTTACTGCTGGCATTGTTACATTTTCATTTTAGTTGTTAGACTTGCTGCCTTTTTTCCCCAACAACAACAGGCAATTTTAGGCAGTCAGTGCATCACCATGGGGCTTGGACTTAATTGACATCCGTCTGTAAACAATTGCTGAAATTCGTCCAGTCAGTTCAAGTTTGAAGCAGCTCTGACATTCTCCTGGAAATCCTCCACTCGGTGGGTTTGCGTCATTCGAATTGGACAAGCTGCAGCGGCTTTGTTTGACACGCAGCATCCAGAAATTTGACTGTTCAGCCTGAAAAGATTTTTTATTCCAATTTGTCCATTAATTACCAGTTTAACTAAAAGTCTGTTTATCTGCATCACGGCATACAGAGCATCATTTTGATCCTGGTTTTGATACACAGTGCTGTATATGAAACACAGTGGTGTTGGTAGGTAACAGCTGCAGTTTACTTTATACAGACATAATGCCATGTTATCAGTGAAACTACATAAATTAACTACTATAAAAATTAGTAATGACATCAAAATGCTGTTTACATGTTGATGCAATAATAATCTAAAAATATGTTGAATTAGAAACACTGCACTGAAAAAGCAAGTAAAAGTCCTGCATTAAATTGTTATTGAAGTAAAGGTACATATTCCTACAACCCATATTCCAAACAGCTTTATGAAGTGTTCCTGAGCCCATGTAGTAACATCCTTTATACAGTCATGTGTTCACAAAGTGGTGAACATTGCTCCATCCTTGCTTGTGAATGACTGAGCCTTTCCAGGATGCCCCTTTCATACCCAATCATGATGCTATCACCTGTTACCAATGAACCTGTTTACCTGTGGAATGTTCCAAACAGGTGTTTTTGGAGCATTCCACAACTTTCCCAGTCTTTAGTCGCTCCTGTCCCAACGTGTTTGAAATGTTTCACCGCATCAAGTTCAGAATAACCACATGTTTACAAAAATGAATGCAGCTGATGAAGTAAAACATTAACTATTTTGTCTTTGTACTGTTTTCCATTGAGTATATATCAAAAAGGATTATCAAATGATCATGTTCTGTTTTATTTATGTTTTAAACAGTGTCCCAACGTTTTTAGATTTGGGGTTGTAGCTGCATGTACCTAAAGCATCAACAGTAAAAGTACTGTGACTTTTATGATATTATTTATCATATCATTTGATTGCTTGCACTGATATACTGATGTGTAAGCCGCATTTTACTGTTGTAGTTGTGGACAAGCTAATTCTAACTGGTTTAGTGCTGCATCCAGTTATTACTGATGAATCAATGGATTCTTGAGTCTGTAAAATGTTAGAAAATAGTGAGAAATTGCCATTAGAACTGCCCAATTGTCCAATGTGACATCTTCAAATTGCTTGTTTTTGTCCAATAGTCCAGAAGACAATTGGCATGACACGGAAATACTTAATGAGATGTGTTTACTCTTACTTACAAGGTCCTACTTACAAGGTAATTCAGCACCTGGAGCAAGAAAAAACTGAGCACAAGAATCACAGTCTGCACGTCATGTGTAGTTGTGAAAAGAGGACAAATAATCCACAGGCATCACACTGAATTGTATGCAACAGAGCAGGTCAAAAATATTGCAAAACGGCAGTGAATTACAGCGAGAGAAGCAGTGAGGCAGAGAGAGACAGGCATGAGAGAGGAGGACCAGGGCAGCCAAATATGCTTGTTATCAAGTCAAGTTGAAAGGATGCAGCAGAGCATGCTGGGCAGAGCTAATACAGCCGAATGGAAATGCACTCTGTTATGTCCCGTGGAATCCTGTAGGTGGAGTGGATCCTCCTTCCTGTAGTATGTTCCCAACAAGCATGATCATCAGTCCGCCATCTAAATCACACTGATCTGTCCGCCTGTAAGCACCAGTCCTCCTCCTTATTACCCGGGAATACTGAGCGCTACGAGGACACACCAGCAAGACTATTTGATAAATGTTTCAATTAAAGAAAAGAGGAAGAGGGAGAAGATTACTGAGCAGATGCAAGGAGTGGGTCTTAATATTAGGAACATTTTCTGTTTGATTATGTTGGATGGGGATTCAGGAAAGTTCCCTTTCATAGCAGGGCAGCTGGAATGAGAGTGGAAAAAGGAGCATGGTTAAAAGAGAGGGGAATAAATATTAGAAAAGTGGGGTATACAGTATACAGAAGCTATGAAATAGTCTTATGAATGTGCATGGGATTTGATATTTAAGCTCTGATGTGGGAAAGATACCGTTTTGGTTCTGGGTTTTGGGTTTTTTTTATGGCTATTTCAGTGTTTTGTGCAGTGAGCCAGCTGGCGGTGGACGCTGTGGAGGAAGCAGGTGTTTCAGATTTGAGTGGCAGGTGGTGATCTATGCAGATCTATGCAGCCAGAGTGAACCACAGGATAAATCCATAATTTCTTACTACAGCATGCTAGACCACTTCTGTGCTGAAGGTTTTATTTAACAGCACTTGTGAATAGAAACTATACACATTTATGAAACAAATATGAGTCGAATACATGTAACAATCGAGCAAAGGTGCGGTTGATTTTTAGCTGAAGGAATAGCTTTACATTTTTGAAAATGTGCTTATTTGCTTTCTTGCTAAGAGTTAGATGAAAAGATTGAAACCATTCTCATATCTGCATGTTACATAAAGCTACAACCAACAGCTAGTTAGCTTAGACAGGAAGGAGGGGGCAACAGCTCGTCTGGATCTGTCCAAAAGTGCAAAAATCAATTTCCCAGAACTTCTAAAATCACTAACTTATTACTGTATGTTATATTTTGTTTGTTTGATCCATACAAAAAAATGCAGCTGTTACCTGTTTCCACTCTTTCTGCTCAGCTGTTCTGGCAGTTACAACCAACCAACCAACCAACCAACCCACAACCAAACTGCAACAACAATAAAGTGTCATTTCACAGCCTCCCTGATTCCAAAACAGTGGGGACGCTGTGTAAAACATAAATAAAACACAATGTGATAACTTACTAATCCCTTTTGACATATATTCAATTGAACGCAGCACAAAGTCAATATATTTAATGTTCTACCTCATTGATTTTTGTAAAGCTGCTTATTCTGAAACTGATGCCAGCAACACATTTCAAACAAGTTGGGACAGGAGCAGGAAAAGACTGGGAAAGATGTGGAATGCTTCAAAAACACCTGTTTGGATCATTCCACAGGTAAACAGGTTCAGTGGTAACAGGTGAGGGCTTCATTATTGGGTATGAAAGGGGCATCCTGGAAAGGCTCAATTGTTCACAAGTGAGGATGGATCTGGGTCGTAGATATGAGAATGGTATCATTTCACTCTCAGCAAGACGGTGAATAAGCACATTTCCCCAACTGCTGAATTGATGCTTTAAATCATCAATAAACCCTGAGAGTACGCAGACTCTTCACTTAACAGGTGAAGCCGATTTTCCATTTTCACCCCTGAATAAAACCGGACAACCACAACACACAATCCTTGTTTGGGAAATCAATCCCACCCTTGTCCTGAAGCTATGATCTCTAAACACTAGCTCTGAAAGTATTTACTAAAACAGTGGTGGCTCCCGGCTGCGTGTTTTAACTTGTAATCTGTGCTCAGATTCACAGCTCGCAGCCCAGGAATGCAGGGCTTTTCTGCTCGCTTGGGGTGGTGCTGTCGCTCCCACTGTCGGTCTATCATTATGCCAGAGTTGACACAAACACACGCATGCATGCATGCACATGCACACATAAACACGAGTACACAAATACTGCAAGGTATTGCATTGTACTCTTTGGCCTGCAAGATTTAGCGCTAAAAGACTTCACAACATGATATTAAGGAAAGATGAAAATCAACATTCAAAAAGCTTTGGAAAGAGTTGTAAGCTGAAATAAATTATGGATGACTATGGATGTTGTGCCAACATTCATTCACTGTACTTTTGGACCACACCAGAGTGTATTCATGGAAACATTAGCTGCACTCCACACACACACACTAAAACACACCTACAGGCACAGCCATTCGAACAGAAGACACATTAGGATGATGATCACACCTGTTCTCTGTATCTCAGAGGCTCCAATGATCAATGAGACTATGAGATGAAAAGGAGAGGGGGGAGAGGAGTCTTGTTGCGGTACAGAAAGTGATTCCAATCAATTTGAGGAGAGACGCTGCTCTGCTGAAAATCTACTATTACATCCTCGCCTCAAATGACAGCTGATCTTTCTTCAATGTTCTGGAAAAACCATCGACTTCTCTCCAGCTCCCGTGAGCCGGAGCAATGACAAAGACATGTTTGCATTGAGAGACTGTAAATGCACTTATATAATCCACATCTACATAATATGTGAGCATGCATTTGCTCTGACATGATCGTTCTGACAGACTTTGAAGTTGCTGTAGGCATTAAGCTGACAGGCCAACACTGTGTCTCCTTCCTGGACAGGTAACTCACCTTACAGGTCAGCGTCCCCGGATATCTCAGAGGGCAGTCTGTATTCTCTCTGTTCTCTGTCTGTTACCGTCATGAGGTGAGAGAAGCAGCAGAATGGATGACCTCACTTTTATTCACAATCTTGAAGGACACACAGAAGTTCTATGTATAAAATTTTGAGTAGTGTGTAGCCCTGAAATAAATACATGTTTCATTACATTGATTTTTTTGTTGTATTTCAAAAATATATTTGCTGTTGGTTCGTACCAACTAAAAAATACTGGGATTCAGGGTATGTGGGCTGGTTGGTTTCTTAAGTGGCAGGACACAGATTGTAGAGGAAGAGCGTCAACTGGACTATTTTATATGGAAAAGTTAAGGACAGGAGAAAGTCACTGCTGCTGGCAATTTGCATTATTTAGAGATAAAATTTAGCACCATAGAGACAAGTATATAGCATGGACCAGTGCCACACACCACAGTGTTTCTAACCTATAGTTTGCAGTTCTCATCCTATAGACGTGCCTTTGTACAAAAAAGGCAGCTTTATTTATATAGCACATTTCAAGTCAAAGTGCTTTACATGAATTGCAATGACAATATATTTAATGTTTTACTTCATCAACTGCATTGATTTTTGTAAATATGTGGTTATTCTGAATTTGTTGCCAGCAACATGCTTCAAACACGTTGGGACAGGAGCAAGAAAAGACTGGGAAAGATGTGGAATGCTCCAAAAACACCTGTTTGGAACATTCCACAGGTAAACAGGTTGATTGGTAACAGGTGATAGTGTCATGATTGCGTATGAAAGGGGCATCCTGGAAAGGCTCAGTCGTTCACAAGCGAGGATGGAGCGAGGTTCACCACTTTGTGAACACATGACCGTATAAAGGATATTACTACATGGACTCAGGAACAGTTTGTAAAACTTTGCAAATGGATGCTGGTCACTTACAACCACATGACTGATCCCTCTTCTGTTTGTTGCTGTTTTATCATTTAAACAGGGACAACAGCTGATAAACAGCCTACCTCTGGCCCTGTTTCATTAATTATATGATCAATAAATTAATGAAATAAATATTTTTTTGTGTGTTTTGGGGAAAAATGTTTACAGACAGACCTACTTTGTACTATTTTTTGTATGTTGTGATATAGATATTGGCATTTATTTAAAAAATATATGTTGGGTCCTTTCACACTTTTAGATATATGTATATTTTCAGTATACGTCACTGTGAGTTTGATAACTCGAATTGTGTTATACAGCTGTGTGTGAACAAACAGTCCTCTTTTTTCCGGATTAGCATGTGTCTCAGTGTGAACATACTTTTGTAAGGAGAGCAGTGGAGTGATCTTGTGAGCAATGAACTCTTAACCTCTGCCTTTGGGCTCTTGACAGAGGAACTTCCTGTTGTTTTCTTAGTTACGTGGATTGAAATCTCTGAATGGGTTTGAAACAGCCCTCTTTTACTCTTGGCCCTGGGCTATGATTATAGAATAACAGCTAGCTGAAGGCAGTATGAAGATACTTTTAAGATAAGCGTGACTTGGACCTGTCTTCCACTATGACTAAACATCCAGTGCATCATAGTAAAAGACTAAGTGGACGTCATGTGTTTAAGATAAGACCCGTCTGCAGTTCTATAATGTTTAATTCTTTGACTGCATTCAAAATGACTTTAATAGATCATGCATGCCTGTCTAAGGGCAAACTGATCAGTAGTGTGGGAGATGTTATATGCCTTGGCAAATACCTTTTTGGCAGCTCATTTTCAGTTTAAACTTCCTCTATTTGTGCAGGTATATTTCCCAGTAGTGAGGGCTCCTAAGTCCACCGTGCAAGTACATGTCTCAGGAGATTGAGTGACATCCCCTGCTTTTAAGAGGATTTTATTTTGTGAAGCCAGAGAGATGGACCGTGGTGCTAATCTATTCTGACACTGCCATGCTGGTGGATCTGCTCTTCATTCAGGCAAAGCAAACAGAGGAGGGAAGGCAGATCATTTCGCTTACTCTGCCCTTATTGTTAAAGAGCTCCTCTCCTTCAGGTGTCTGCGGTGATAATTGCAGCTAAACATTGTGTTTTTAGGTCCATATCATTACATTTGCTCCACTTGTCGCTGAGAGTAACATAAAAATTGGGATAGCAGCATGTAGTGTGAGTCCACTCTGAAATTACCTGCTGATAAAATGTTCCAGGCTAGAAGGCTTAAAGAGGGTTTAAACGAGTGTATTTAAATTCCTGTGACTCCGTGTTGGTGGGCATTGACGTGGTCTTTGATTTTCCAAACCAGCATGAGGGCGAAAAAATCTTTCATATCATCTTGTTCAGTTTTTTTTTTTTTTCCTTCTTCTTTTTTTCAACACAGGCTGAAACAAGCTCTGGATTGATAAGTTCTGGCTAAACACCACCATAACAAGGAAGCCCCCCCTCTCTCCGCAGCGTTGCAGTACGTCAAAAATAAGTTTGCATGGAACATCTTTGAACCTGAAAAATGATTGCCTTAGGCCATCCGTTTGCCACTCCTACAACAAGAAAATGTTTTGAGCGGGTTGCACATGGTGAGTCACGTCTCCTTCAGAAGATTCTTCTTCGCATTTTTCACACTGAGCCTTTTCATTCGCTTTTTCCCCGACTCGGACTCTTCAGTGAAGATGATTACTGTTGCACTGTGATGACAGGAATCCCATGACATGGCCAGACTTGCAAGCTTGCCGATTCGCTGCGCTGTAGCTACAGGTGCCTCTGTGGCGTAAACACAGGAGAGGCAGAGTGGAGCAGAGGGCTGAGTACAGGAAGGGCTTAATGAACAGATACGATGGTTTTATTAAGAAATTCTGAGGAACTTCTCAGTGGAAAATGGGAATACTCTGATGTAAAGCTTCATGAGGGTCCCGGTTATTATGTGCCCTTTAAAACTCTAGCTTTAGGATTAGTCCACTCCCATAAAAACTAACATTTTGAAATTTAAATATAACTGCTGAGCACTCTGTGAATGATATATGACTTAACTGCAAAGTCTGTAAATGCTTTTAGTGTTCTTTTAGGGTGGAACATAAAAGAGACAATCCCTGGGATTGTAATTGCTGTTATGATGTATTATCTTCCACATTAGCCTCCATGACAAGCATCACAACAATCCTATAATTTTATGTTCGAGCCATGGGATTTTCCAGTTCCTCCATCACGTCTTCAGAAGTGCAAGTCATAGTATGCGGATCTGGTTAGCTTTTCAGAGCAGGGTGGTGACTGAGTCCTCCAACTTGTCCCGACAACTCGGCAGGTTGGGTACTCCTCAATAGAATCACCTCGGCAGCGTCATGTCTGCTACCTGCACCTGCCACAGGCAAGTGCTTCTGCCTTACAAAGGCATAACTTAATGCTGAAGCAGGTCCCAGCCTGCATCACCCCCCCTCCCCAACCCCCGCATCCTCTTACTCAGCCCTGCCTTGTTATTCTCACCGCCTTATTGTCAGACCACAAGGAAGGCAGGAAAAAGTGGCTGCTTGACCTTCTTTGGTCGCTTTCTTTGCCATGACTTTTTACATAAGAATGACTTCTATCCTGGAAGAACTGCTGGATTGTGTCCAGGAGGAAGCTTTGTTGGAGAATTTGAAATCCTCTTCCCAGCTCATGCTGTGGCCCACAAAATGAGCAGGGCTGATAACACTGTTTACAAGCAGCTCACAATGTGCCTTGTATATTGCCATATTCAATTTGTCTTCTGCGCAGGCCCTGTGTGCGCTCTGATCAGGTGGGTATAGGCAAGTTTTATTACAGGCTTCTTTCAGGGATGCTGCAATATTCCTACACAATATGACCACCACTGCTGCAGTGAAATGTCAGATTTCCATAGCTCAGACCCCTGTAAAATGAAAGCACTTGAGCAACAGTGAATCAGTGAGACAAAAGTCAAAACATGATCCCTCTGTGCTTGTGATAACCCCCTGATGCATGCCCAAACAGATATTATTTTGAATTCCTTCTCCTCTATCTCCATCTTCCTCTGCATCTGCTGCCAATTACATCATCAAAATGCTTCAGTTCCTGTTTCCTCCCTCCCCTGAATGGCTGATCACCCATCAGTGGCAGTCGAACAGACCCACAAAGGCATAAATTTAGATGGCGCACGTACAAGTGTATGTCTGTATGGATGAAGGGGAGTTATTAATGTCTGGGAAATACAGTAGGTATTAGAGCATAAGAGCCTTACTCAGCTCCAGAGGGTGGAATTAAATTCATAATCAGGAACTGTTTAAAGTGTATTCTCTAAGCCTCTATGCTTAGTATGTACAGGTGGTGGACAAAGTAACAGGGATGCCAACACAGGCTCTGCATATTTTACTTATTTCTGACAATTCATCAGTGAATCGGGAAACTATTTTACAGATTAAATGATAAAGAAAATAAATAATTTTGAAAATCACAAATTTGCCTCCAAGGACTTCAATCTGCACAACAGCCTCTATTCATTAACCCGTGATTCAGATACGATAAAACTGAAACCCTTCACAAACAAGCGAGAACCCTCAGGACAAGCAACAGAGGAGAGAGTAACCAGAAATAACTTGTACCATATGATGAAATGGTCACACTTCATATTAAGGTACACATAACAGTCACATATTAAGTAGCTGCTCGTTAGTGAGCATATTAGCAGCACATGGCTGTTCATTAGTCATTCTAAAGCTTATTAATGCCTTATTCCAGTGATTATTAAGGATTAGGTTATTGAAATTGTTTCTCGTGTGCAGCAACCTCTTTGCTTACTATTAATAAGCAGCAATTGGGAGGTTATTGAGGGAAACCTCTTTGATGGCCTCATAGTTGTAGAATGTGGTCATGCACAATAGGGCATTGATAAATACTTAAATGACTAACAATGAGCCAGTATGCTGCTAATATGCATACTAATAACCAACTCCCAGGTGCAAACATATATGAGGAATATGTATCAGAGAAGCAACTTCCAAGTGGGACAAAGTCTAAAGTTTGTAGCATAGAAATAGATTTAACTGTAATATTCCTGTTATTTTGTCCACCCCATGTGTATTTCAGTCCCTTCAGTCTACTGTCAGACCACTGCAGCCAATTTCAGACTGAATACACTCACAGTGTTTGGCCCAGTTGAGGGACTGAAGGTGAATCAATGTATACATTGAAAAATTCCTTTTCATAATGACTTGCGCCGGGTGTTTCCACTACTAAGTCTATTACTTTATTGTATTTTTCACTCCTGAGTCTACTTTGAATGATGGACAGGGATGTGGGTCAATAAGATGACCACACATAAAAACGTCTGCTCTTCTCTCGCTGCGCTTCACCAAAAAAAGCCAAGTCATTTGTCATTGATTTTTCCCTGCCTCGCCTTCAGATTACTCCTCCACTAATACCTCTGGGAGAGGTGCAGGAAAAGAGGGCAGCTACACCTGCGGCTGCCGAACAAGTGTATCACTGTCTGGGTGCTCTGTCCTGGCTTGTCGGGCCCTCTCACCTGGAATGTGCCGATGAGACAATCAGGTGCAATAGGCGCGTGGCGGCTTGCTGCAGGGGAAGATAACCTGCTCTGAGACAGCGAGCAAAGAGCGGCGAAGGGCTTTCCACCCCTTGTCGACACCTCTCTAAAACCCTGAGACGTGCCAATACAGAGAGGGCCGTGTGACATAGCGGCGAGCACGGCGGCTGGTTTCTAAACAGCTCTTCTCCAGGGGTAATATCTGTAGATTCATCGTGTAGGCTTGTTTGACTATCCCAGCATGACTCACTCAAAGGGTGGAGTGCTGCGAGATTTTGTTTAGCCTGAGGGGGAGAAAATTTCATTTCTATCAAGAAAAGGTCATGAGCAATGTTCCAGCTTCACAGGAAATGCATCAACGCACATAATTGGATAACCTATCAGTTTTGGGGGCACAGTGATTGAAGTGACACTATTTGCTTGTGATATTTGGTCAGCTGGATTGGAAGTGAATGAAAAATGCCAAGTAGCTCTTCGGCTGCAAAGGACCAAGTGTTGCTGTAGCATTAATCTTTTATTAACATGTGGTCGCATAAGAGCGCGTGTTTAAATATACTGCTTTAGATGCCAGGACTTGACTAAGCAGGCTCAAAATTGAATTATCCATCTGATTTCCAACTAAAAATAACATTGTTGCATTATCGTGTTTATTGGCTGGCTGATGCTAAGACTTTTCTAAGTAATACAAATAACCACATAACCTCTAAACTGTTTAATTTTCAGAGAATTATAAGCTTCCTCTCCAGTCGCATCCCCCAACCCCCTCCCACACAGTTAAACAACTTAAGTCTTGGGTCACAATGCGGTTATGGACATCATAACCCTTCACTACTTTGTAAATTTAGATTAATGGTTTGATAACAACAGGTCTTATATGTATTATCTCGAGGCATTTTTGTGAAGCTGCATGATTTTCCCCCTCTGAAGGGAATATTATTTACCGCTGAAACCCAAGCAAGACGTTTTGAGGAGAAAACGACCCCTCTCAAGTGTTCATTTTTCCAGAATGTGTGTGTTTTTGTTGTCTAGGTTTTCCTTGGTGGCAGTGAACAAAGCGTTCTACTGTGGAGTAGTTTCAGCAATCGCAGACACAGTGTCTGTACAGGGAGTTCCTGTCCCTGGCCCAAACCCACAGACCAACAGCAAAGAAGGACAAGGTCAACCATTGCCGCTGCTTTCTCTTGGCATCAAGGCAGAGGAGCTTTACCTCACCCTCAAGTTGTACTCCTCCAAACCTCATGTCGGTGACTTTATTTTGCAGTGAGAGATGAGGAATAAAACAACCTTTGAAACATATTTTTACGGCAGCGCTGCATCAGAACCAGTCCAGCATTTATTATGGCAGCTTTTAAGGCTCTGTTAATTGGTTTTCTCATCAAATGAAAACCTAAAAATACACAGACAGGAGAAGGATGACAGTACAACAGAAATTAAAAACAAGGTGGGAGATGGGCAGCTGCTTCAAAGGTCAACTTAGATGTTACAATGTGATGTATGTACAGCAAATGATGAAGCTGCTCATCTGATCTCATGGATAATATCTCATCCGACCGCTACATATTCTCCAGTTTTCCACAGGGACCACAAAACATAACCAATCTGCCCTGATTTAGAGGGACAATTTGGCATTTTGGTGGACTTAATCTCTTCCCTACTGAGAGTTACCTGATCCCATAAATATGGATATTAGCTTAGCTTAGCACAACTTCTTTATAAAACCACAACTTGTCATTTTTACAGGTTTCTAAACTCATTAACTAATTACCACTTAAAGTTAATGTTAGTAAGTGAGCTTTAGCGGTGTTCGTAGGCAGACTTGTTCCCCTTTTGACAGAACCAGACCAGCTGTTTCCCCTTGTTTTTGGATTTTATGCTAAGCTAAGCTAACCAGCTGCAGACAGTAGTTCAGACGCCATACAAAGTAGTTTGACATACTAGGCCATACGCTTATTTGCTGTCTTGCCAAGGGAGATGAGAAAGTCAATACCACTGTTGTGTCTGTATGTTAAATGCGAAGCAGCCTGCAGTTAGCAGGGGAAAAGAGCAAGTATGGTTGTCAAAAGGAAACAAAATCCCCCTATTAGCGCAAAACACCCCTAAAACCACAATGTGTCTTTCTTACACTTTAGTTTTTTGTACGGATTAAACACATGAGATATGACATGTTAATTAGTGAGCTTTAGAGGTGCTTGTAGGCAGATTAGGTTAACTCCAGACAGAGCCACGTTAGCACTTTCTCCCCTGCTTCCAGTATTTAATGTAAAGTAAGCTAAGCTAAGCTAAGATAACCAGCTGCTCTTGAATCAATCATCTCATCATTTGAAGTGAATAAGCATATTTCCCAAAATGTTGCAGCATTTCTTTAACTGTAGAGAAATTCGATCAATGAAGCCCTGTGAACCACATCGACCGCGCCGAGTACAGAACTCCAGCCTCTTCCCATCACTCCACTGTTACAGCCAAACTCCATTTCCATCCGTCTCCCAGTTGATCATAAATAGAAGATGTTTCTCCTCTACCTGAGAAGTTTGGTAAAAATGAATAAAAATTTAAAGGTGTTCTTCCAGGAAATTCCTTCATGGCAATCTTACTGACTTACAGGTGAGGTTGTGAACCAGTTTGTGAAATATTTCACGGCCCATGTTAGTTTAACTCTTTGCTTGGGTAACCAAAGATTACAAGACAATTATCAGAGGCTGGAATTCCAGACCGTGCTGCACATGATAAGAGAAGCTCAGCAGTTGTAGAAGATAAAAGCAAAGACTCACCAATGAAAACTCCAGAACTCTTATCAGATTGTGATAGACTTTGTAGATCCTCCCTAAACTATGTGTGTACTTGCTTTGAAAGAGCTTTCACTGTCACATTAACGGCCTGCCATATGTGATTCGTCACCTTGGTCTGCGTGGGACTTCATGCAGTTGTTATTTCTTACAAAAACAATAAAGCTTTTATTCATTAAAGAGAATTGATTTACATTTTTTCAAATTAGCTGTGTGCTCCAGTGCTGTTCAAAGCAGACAGGCAATTATTCTTTCGCAAGTGAGAACATCTATTAAATCTGGATAACAGTCAAAATTAATTGTCGCAAGTTAAAAGACAGCGTGACAAGATAAATTTCCTAATTGTGCTTAGATTTGTTTTTGAGATCTGCCCCTGTAATATAAAAAAGAGCCTGCCATCAGCACAAAGAGCACAGGATTTCATAATGTGTCACTCTGTAAAAATGATGCACACGATTAGAAAATACACCTCACAGGATATTAGAGATGATGCAAGACCTATTTTCTATGGTGTTACTATGACAGAGGGCTTACACATCCTCCCTGACAACGGCACCAGGCCTGCAGGGGGATGTCTGGCCTTTTGCAATGCACCAATCTCCAGCGTCATTTTAGTTCCAGATTACATCCAGTCCATGCACTGGTATCTGCGAGGCCGGCTCTCCACAAGGCTCCAGCGGAATTATGTGGAATCTGACCTTTGACTTCACGCTAACACTGACATCATCAACATGTTTGGAGCCGGAGGAACAACATTGTTAAAACATGATCTATATATGACAAAAGCGGCATCGTTTTGCCTTTGTTTTGGCATTTAGATCTGACTCATGCTGTTTCTCATGTAGTCTGAAGGCCCCTGCATTCAATTGGTATTCTGCAAAAATCATGTTTTGGCTACTGAGCAAGCTGAAGGGAAAGGAAATCTCATTATCAAACTCTCACCAGTGAGCTTGTGCAATGTGTGACTAGTGCTTTTTTGGAATGACACTGATAGATTTGGCTTGTTTTCGAGTCCCCCATTAAAAGCACAACTGCTGAATGTAATTGGCAAAGTAAAATCAGCAACTAATTCTCCATTAATTTCCACACTGAGGACATTTCTGATTGACAGCTGGAACTCAGAGTTACATGGCAATATCCAAAAATGTATGATGAATTGAAGCATATCTCTTTTGCTATTCTATATTTTTGTATTGTCAACAACTCCCATAAAAAAAGCTATGCACTGATCCTGGTATTCTTTTCAATCTCACCTACACTCCTCTTCTGCCAAATACTTGCTATAGAGCACCAAATGTATATTAATCCACAGCTGAAAGTAGTCCCTTACAATTACATTAATTAATTGATTGCACTATTTATTGCTCGTTTAGTGATGTTTGCTAGAAACTACAGAGCCCAGACGGTTTAGCAAATCACTGAGACTTTTTTCATAAGAATGAAAAGTATATATTTATGACTTGTTAAAGATTTACATCTTGTGGGCTCGGGGCTGAATGGAAAGTCGGAAAGTTTGGAGAGACATTCAAACGCATTGTTGGTTTTGGTCTTTTCATGGAATTTGTTGACAGTAAGAAAAACATGTGTTATTGGGTATTGCCGGTCTCATCCTTTAAATGAATAACATTTTGGGACATAAACCTTTTTGCTTTCTTGCTCAGAGTTAGATCTTCTAACTTTCAATCAAGAAATGCACATACCACACCTCCCCCCTTAAACTACAGCATTTTTACACTTTGATTTTGTGCAGAATAAACAAAAAAGATATAACATATTAATTAGGAAGCTTTTTGAGATGCTGGTAGGTGGATTCTTCTCTTTGGACAGAGCTAGACTGACTGCTTCCCTCTGTTTCCAGTCTTTATGCTAAGCTAAGCTAAACAGCTATAGTTTTATACTTATCATACAAACATGAGTGTGATGTCAATCTCCTCATCTAACTCTCAGCAAAAAAGCACATAAACACATTTCCCCCAAAACTATTTCTTTAACTCACATTTTAAAGAAGCAGCGATGCAAAAATCAAACTCCAAGAAGCAAAAGTGAAGACACAAAAATGCTGATTTTATGTCTTAAGTTTCTGGTTCTTTATCAAACTCCTGAACCAGGATGAATGGAAAATGCATTACCATATTTTAATATGGCAAAGTAACAAGTTAAACATACTGTCACTTTGAATTATGCAACAAAAATTGTACTTCCAAATGTACTGCTTTGCTTAACAAGTCTTTGATGTGACACCCCACAGAGAAAAAAGCACAACAGGCCTGCGCTTCATGATAACAATACAATTATAGGACATTGTTGACCGTGGTCGTTGCCCATTTTAACAAATCATGCCCATGCAAGCAGACCCCATTTGAGAGCTCCCTTGTCTAAACCACATCCTAGTGAGTAAGAGCAGCCTCAGACGCTGATGTACTTCGAGCCCTGCCCACTTCTCCACACCTACCCCTCCGTGTCATCACGGTCAGGGCAACTCGCTGAGCTGTAATTACCTCAGGCTGACACACACAACAAGGGAGATGCCTTCAAGTAAACACAGTCCAGATTCTGGCCCAGCTCACTTCAAAGCTGCAGCACGCTGATAACAAAGCAGACCCTGGAGAGTCCCCCTTTCCCCTCCCGTGGAGAGGATGGCCAGGGCCTGCAAGGGGGGGGAGCAATAGTGGCGGTGGTGTGAGAGAGACAGGAGGTGTGAAGTGGCCTTTGACGGCACAGCACCTGCTGCGTCTTCAGCACCAAGGAGCTCCTCGCCATTTGTCTCGACTGACCGGTTAGCGGATTAGAGCTGGTGGGGGGGTTCAACCAGGAGGCATGTTGATGGGGAAGGGTGGTGTTGAGAGAGGTCGGGGGGTGGTGGTGGTGGTGCTGTTGTGTGATCGGACACACCTTCTGTCATCCCAGTGGAACATTCCAGCTGTCTGTGGCAACTAACACTGCTGTTGTGGGATGATGACGTGTCTGCCCCCGGAGGCCCTTGATTCACATCCATCCCTATGCTCAGTGGTATGTCTCATATTGACGCTATCATCAGTGATCTCACGCCAGAGGGTTTTTTTTAGTGTTACTTCAATCACAGAGGCCTAAATTAGTGTTAATCTGATCATCGTTAGTATTATCTCCTAATACAATCCAAATGCTGCTTGTTGCCTTTTAAGTCACGCCTTATCCCACATCACTCAATGTCTTTCTTATCATCCGCAGTTTTCTCTGCGACTCATGACACAGCTGGATCAGGTCTCCTGTGATCAGTCCACTGGAATGAAAGCAGTGGTGCAGACCAGGCAATCTTAAAATACTCAAAGGCTGTGGTGAAGGCAGAGGAATGCACCAATGACAGAAGATATTTATGGCAAAGAACTGTGACTACTAGCTTGGAAAGACAAACAATCTATTTCTCGGAGGGGGATTGTAATATTGATGCTGTGTTTAGAAGATTCATAATTGCAAAAAATCACTCTGCTCAAGTACTCAGCTGCCTGGTGGGTTATGTTTGAAATCTTAGAGTGCAGAAATATTTCCGACTCCTCTTGAAAAACAGGGAAATAGCAATAGCAAGTTCTGTTCATCATAAATAAAAAGCAGTCCCAGAGGAGTTTTCAGTCCGTCGTGGACAGTTTTGCTGGATACTGTTGTAAACATTATTCTATCTATTCTGTTCCAGTGATCACAGAGAAACTCGATTCGAGCCAACAAAACTAGTCACACTGAAGCAGTTTTTTAAAATGACGGATGATGTTCTGCCATTTTGTTTTTGTATGCAGATGGTCTTTCATGATGCATACATAACACGTGCATTGAATGGTGATGCACTGAAATGTATCATCACATCGGATTCATTATTTTGTGAGAGAGGGCACTCAAATATCAGGCTGTGACTTGCAATAGTTGAAGTATACTCATTTACAAATCTGCTTTGGGAAGAGTTGCTCATAAGATTTCTGAAAGACGGTTCAAACAAGAACAGACTGCAGTTTTCTTTGAATAAAAACAGCTATGAAGGATATCCATCAGCAGAATAATTCATTGTGTTCTGTGTGATAAACCTTTTGTAACTTTTGTTCTGTTTCAGACAGTTTAACGCCTTTTCTTCTTAGCTCGTCAAGCTGACAACAGGGGGCATAAAGCACAAAGACTGAATGGGTAACTCAACTGGAAAGTGAAACTTAAAGTGTTCAGTAAATCCAATGATGACATGCCTATGAATTTTACAAATACACATGTTTCGGCCTGAGGACAGGTCAAGACTTGATTATAATCAGGGGTTCATCTTTTATTAATCATAAATTTCACAAGAAATCTTACAGGATCAGATATGTCATGTGAAAAGTTGGCATTTTGGCCAGAGGTGCTCACATAGAGTCTAGATTGATGGGTTTGTCCTTTCGGAAGACAATGTTTCATAATCCAAAAATTCACTCTCTGGAGACAATGGATATCCACAGCTGATTTCATGGAGCTTTTAGTTTTTTGATATCTTAATGTGGAACAAAGGGTTTTTTGGCCTGATGGCTTTGATAGATTCGTCCTCTTGAATACCCACAATCACATTTTATGGCTCGTAGCCATGAGGAGATTTTTCTCAAGACCAAACCAGCCTCCTGTCAGATCAACCAACATCTCCAATAGTGCGGAGTAAAAATCTGACATATCTATTGTTCTTCTACAGTTGCAGCCTGTTAGAGATTGTATTGGTTTTATTGACTATATGTTATTTGAAGCAGTGGTTACTAACGTGGACTCCATCAGGGGTTGCAAAATCAGAGGCATCAAGTTCTGATTAACAGGACAGAAATGTAGGGAAAAAAAACATGTTTCTACAAAAGAAAACTACCTTTTTTTCTTTTCAGGCCTTTTCACTCATCGTGAATTGCTGCATGATTTTACTTCTTCAAGCCTGAAGAAAATGTTCAAATAAACCAGTCTTCGAGAGAAGACTCATATCTTGGCTGATTGGCTCACAACCTGTTCACTTCATGGTACATGTGACATGGTGTCCAAAGTTAACACACACTCATTTTAAAGAGCCCAAAAAGTCAAAAATCGTTTGTGCTGTTGTTGGACTGATAGTATTATTTTGTGGGTGTTTCTAAAGGTTTTGCCCCAACTGTGAAGTTGACAAAATATTGGGAACACCTTTAAATATAATGCAGTTCAGGACAACATAATTACAGCCTCTTAACACAACTACAACTAATGCAGTGTGAAAAAGAAAAGCATATGTAGCGGCATTTCCAGCAGTGCTGCTGTGCTGCTGCACTGCATTGTGTAATATCTTACAGGTGTTTCTAGTTCTCTAATTGTGACATTTTATGTGGTACAACAGATGTGATTTGTCAGCAGCTGAGATACAGATTACCCACAAAACTATTTTTAAAAAAAAATTTGCTTAGATCCTTGTTGAGCAACGGAGTCCTACACATCCCCAGAGAGGCTTCTCTGGAGGTTCGTGTCTTGTTGAGGCTTGTCAGCACAATACAATACCCAGAGTCTGAATAATGTGGCCGGGAGCTAGTTTATTCAAGCACCTTTTGTTTGCGCTCCATACTCACCTTTTCCCTTGACTGGTGATCAGATAACCACTAGACAGAAAGAAAACAAAATCCAGAATTATCTCCAGCGATGCTCTGGCTGCCAGTGGCTCTTTGTAGAATGCGTCTCAGTGGATATTGTAGACTGACTTCATACTGTGTCATGGTCTGGGGCCAACACATTCATCTAAGAAATCCAAGAAATTTCTCAAAGCAACATATTCAAGTCTTAAATGTGCTGTGGATGGCGCCTAATACCACTTGGAGGCCCAATGTCATGCCAAACTACAGGGCGAGCCTTTCTCAAGCCCCCAGAGTATTCTGTTTCACTATTTACCCATAAGTTAAGAGAGGTCATGCAGTAATGTGTGTGTCCCCGAACAGCTGCTCTTTGATGTCAGTACCTGGGACTCTGCAAGGATACGCACATTTTTAGGACAAGCTCACACAATTTAGCTGCAGTTTTCTCCCATAATAGAATGGTTCAACATTAGATATTAAGTTAGATGATAAGATTGATACCACCCTCAGGTATGTCTTTTAAATATAAGGGAGATAAGCCACAGTTTAGCTTAGCATAAAGAGTCTACACTGGGGAAACTGATAACCTTGCTCTGACCAGAGTGTAAAAAATCAGCTCACCAGCATTTCTAAAGCTCACTGATCAACATGTGGTATCTTGCTTCTTAAGTCTGTACAAAAATCAAAGTATAAAAACAAGTTGTGGTATTGCAGGGGGTTATGTCTGAGATGCAAGTTTACAAATTCAACTATGGCAAAGGGATGACCCACCTTTGCCTCTGATTGGCTTACCCTGATATTCTTACCCTAATCTGAACCAATCATCACTCTGCGTGCCTAAACCTAATGTCCCCTTTGCCATTTTAGATTTCACAACTTAGCATCCAGGACGATTTTTGGCCAGGAGCAGTGGCATCCTGAAGTCCTTCCACCAAGAAGTTTCTAGTCCCCAGCAGGGACAACAGGAAGTCACTGTACCCGGCCAATAAATAGTGCTGGATGTAACCCCCAAGACATAAAGTATTCATTGAATGTTAGAAGTGTTATTGGGCAAATATTGTTACTTTTGGACATAGCAAGGCTAGCTGTTTCAAGTCTTTATGCTAAGCTAAGCTAACCAGCTGCTGGCCGTAGCCTTATATATACTGTACAGATACGAGAGTGTTAGCAATCTCATCTAACTCTCAGCAAGAGAGCAAATAAGTCCACAAAAGTCTGTGTCAATCAATAGACATGCTGCCTCTGCAGAGCTCGGAGCATCCTTGTCATATTTTGTTGCTTTGTTGAGGCTGTTCATGCTGTTGCTGTGGAGTGTAAAACCACTTGGAAAAGGCTGGTGGCCAGACAGCTTTTCCCAGCCCTGATTCATCATAATTAGGTCACTGGCTCGGTCTACTGGCCTCTCAGGGATCATCTCACACTCACACTCTCACATACACCAGTGTGCACAACCGCCGCTGCTCAGAGATAATCTGTGATCAGAATAATTTATTGTGAATGGACTGTAATCTTCCTCGTATTTACCTGCTACCTTCTTTTAGTCACAGTCCATGTCTATTTATTGTCCTCCTCAAACCTCATCTGCTGTTCTTTAGCTGTCTTCTACTGACTGATTGGTATGGATTTGGAGAGTGAAATCAATTAAGGATAATAGCTTTTTCCTCACGTCACTTCATCAGTGCACATCATGAAAAGTGCCCTATAACATTATCGATATTCAGAGTATGTTATGGATTGAAAAAATAGTACATTAAGATGCACAGTGCTTCCCACAACAACAAACAAAGTGAGGATATTAATTTGAATAAATGACTTGGGACACAGCTGTACAATTAGAAAGTAAATCCCATTTCCATGATGATTATTTGTCTTTAAAAGTCCGGTGCATTCTGGTTTGTAATTTCTCCTCCTTATCAGGATGTGAATGAAAGCAGCCACAATTGCGAATGGAACCAAACAGCTGGTAAAAATGCATTTGGCATAGACTTGCCCCCCTGCTAATTTGTTGCTCAGAGCAGAATTGATTGCGAAATAGTATAATCGCCTCTAAAAGTGGAGATCCAGTGTGAGGATGTGGTGCTTCTGCCCAGCCTGTAGCACACACAAGCTGGATGGAGTTACCTTAAAGATCCTGGAGGGCAAAAAACCATGTGTGCTGTAATTAAAGTAAACATTTACCATCTCTGATTATTTAGTGGTTCTGAAGCTTGTTATGTCACTAAATTCTCATTACTGTCTTTTATCCCCTTATATCTGTGTCATTAACTGATAGTGTGGGCTTTTCTCTAATTTGGTAAAAGACAAAGGAACTGTTGGTGCCTAAAATTCATTATGATAACCAATTACTGAGGAAGTTACCACCCTGTGTGAGCACAGACAGTATATGGGAAGCTCCAGTGGGATCAATTTACTTGTAACTTCTGACGGCTGTCAAAACATCCTCTGAAAGAGGCGTACCACGTTTTGTGTTGTCTTACTAAATGAGGAAGATATTAATATTTAATGTTTCTGAAAACTCTGCTGCTGAAAATAACAATCAAAGCATCCTTTTTGTCGTGAATACGAAATGAAATGAAATACCTCCACATGATCTATTTACAGTGGAGTAGAACGGGTTGTACACAAATGATGGTTTTCAGTTAAGAAAAACAAAAATATATATTATTCGAGTTTGTTTACCCTAAAGATTTAACCTTGAATTTTTGTTTCCAAAAGTTTCCCAATCTGAACACCAGATAATATGCAAAGAAAACTACCGCAGTTTTTAAAAGCTGGCTTTTCCCTGTTGACACCACAGTGCGAACCCAGGCTTTTCAAGTTTATCCACTTTGGAGAGGTTTTAGAAAAAATACATTTTCTTTGGCTGTAAATGCCAACATAGAAGATAAAAGACTTCTAATCTGCTCTGGTCTTTTAATCTGTTCGAGTGTGGATGAGCCTGGTTTATCCTGATTTTTTCTTCTGTAGTTCATATAAAAATGAAAATTAAACTCTATCTGCTTAAGATCACTATACACCAACCCGTTCACATTCCCATGTCGCCACTTTGAATTGCAACCTTTAAGCCAACACGGGTGAGAAGTCCTCAAAGTGCGAAGAAAAATACAAATTTCAACATCTACAATTTACAACTGTGCAGTTAAATTTAAAGCTCCAGAGCAGTGGCGAAATGGCTCTTGTGGTAAGGTTGTTTTGACAACTACTGCGTCCAAGGCAAAGAGTGAAATTTCAACCTTCCAGTCTGAACTACTTCAAATTTGTTGTTTTCAAGTCGACAGCCATGCTAGCTGCTCTGAGGCTGTAACCTGCTTAGGCACTTCAGTGCTTTGTGCTAAATGCTGATATCTGCCTGTTTACATGCTCACATAACAGTGCTAACATACTGATGTAAAATTACCATGTCATCTTTGTTTAGGGTGTTATGCTGTTATGTGTGTGTATTATAGCATATCATAGCAACAAAATTAAACGTTGTTTTTACAAATTAATTTGCCCAGAGGAGGACGTGTTCGAAAAAAGGTTTGGTCCAAAAATTGAGCCATGAGGGACTCCAGATATGGTGTTCACTCAAAAGAAAGATGAGTTTCCACTGGTAAAAATTCAAGTTTGAGAGGAGGGAGATGAATCAGTCGAGCACAGGGCAGGTAATACCACCCAGTGCTTACGGTGTTCAAATTTAAATTGGATGATCAATGGTATCAAAAGTAGCTCTGAGGTTTAAAAAGATTAAAAATGAGGAATTTGCTGCATCCGCTTTTCAAAGCATGACATCATCATTATTCAAATTAAAAGCAGACTTTTGACTCTTACTGTGACAGCAGCTTTACGTCAAACTATTGGTCTCCTGCACCACTTTGTGAAACTGACATTCATTCAGAGGTCGTTGTCACTATATTATTTGATAACTATGACATCTGTCCAGCTCTCTTTATGCAAAACACAGCTCATCTTGCATATTTTGAGATTGTATTGAATACTTACTTATGAAAATATCTCTGAAAGTTCAGGGGTTATGTTGAATTCAAATTGGAAAGACCAAACCAAAACCAAAACACTAGCCTAAAGAAAGTTAGCTGCTGAGCTAGTCATGGCTAACATTAGCTAAAACATTTTTTCCCCTCAATATCAGTTGTACATGAATGATTTTGCTGATCTTGGTATTTCAGTTTGTTGTTCCACATAACTTTAATGAGGCAGTAGCTCGAGAAAATCCAGTCATGATGGAGAAAATGAAAACCCGGCTAAACTCCTGCTAAAGCTAACTAGCTTAACAGAGTAGCAGTTACCATGCTACCAACCAAGCCATTTCAGCTTTTAAAATTCATGTGAAGCTAAGCTACTTTTAAATCACATATTAAAATGTATGTAATTGTTGATTATGTTGATTTCAAAGTTCTAATAATTTTGTTTAATATGGCCTAAAGATTAGTAAACACCTGCTAACAAAACAGAGATAGGACTACATTCAATTACTATGAACTGTGGACTTGAAATAGAGAACGTCTCTTTTGTAGGCCTTGTTAATGCTCCCTTGTGAGGCAGTTTAGTACATTAACAAGCACTTAAAAATGTCCTTATCTCCGCTTACAGCCACAATATATTGTGTTCTGTGTGCTATGCTGTAAACAATTACATAGCTTGCCTATGGCTTTTAAATGCTAAAAGGCAGAAACTTAATCTGTCACAACTGTTCAAACTTTTTATAAAAGGGACAAATTTCAATCGGTCAAATTATCTGTGGCCACAAAGGGCTGTTTTGTTTACAGAGATGATGTTTTACAGCTGTGATCATGGGTTTAGTGGGTTGAACATTAAAGAGGAAATACAATCAGGCAAATATGATCACAGGATCTTTAGACTGCTGACCTCTGCTCAGCAAGAAGGCAACAAAAAGAGGCCACAGAGCTATTGATTAAGACAACACAGCCTCGTCTGTCTCTGCTGGACTCTTCACTTCAGTGCTCATAATGACACGCAGGACAAAAATCATTTCTGACCTACATGGAGGGTCACACGCGTGCAGCCCGCCGCACATCAAACAGATGTACAGCTCTTTATTTTTTCTAGCTAAAATACAATTTCTTTAAAGTCAACAACAGTTTTTGACCTTTTACATTAACCCTTTTATTTTAATGAGATAAATACATAAGACTATAAGACACAGCAAAACTTCAAACAGATTCATCTTCCCTGGTGATTAAATTATGCTCGCTCAATCTGCATGAATCCAATTTATCAACAAATAGAGTGCAGATGCAAAGGACGCTACACAATTAGAGGCAAACAGTATTATCTAGAGAATATGCACCTCCAGCTGAAAAGCAGTGCCATTCTAAGCAGCTACCCAGTCACTTGAGGAGACAACTGAAATGAAAGAGAATAGTTTTTAACAAGATGCGGGAGCTCAATAAACAGACAAACATTCCTCCAGGCGGTCGCAGTAAAGGGGAATACACAATCATCTCCTTTCTGATGTGGCGGGGTTAGAGAGGAGGGTTGGGGATCACTTCCCAGCTAGGACAATCAGCCCTCAGAGGACACCCTTAACTTTATTTGTTCCACTTGATGGTCATAAAGGAATCATACTCCCTGATTCACCATAAAGTCAGCAGGTTTCTGAGAGCTGTGCCCTGTTTTACATCTAACACAGTGCTCTCTGAGGCTGCTCTGGGTTTTTATGTCGCCCTAAGCGCTTATATGTGCAGAGTGAGGACATTTATTTTACATGTGATATAATGTGCGTGATAAAATAAAGGGTATTATGAGGCTTGAATAGTGACGAATAGGGAAAAACAAAAGGATGGGCAGCCAAATGAAATGACGGCTAAAGATGGTGGCATCATTGTAAAAAGGCTGCAGCAATGAGTTGATTAATCAAATAACCCACAGAGAGAAAACTATTTTGATAAGTGATTAATCATTTGAGGTATTTTTCAAGTAAAAAGACTAAACAGTCTCTGGATCCAGCTTCAGATGTGATGCTTTTCTCTATCATGATGTTAAAGTAAACTAAATATCTTTGGGTTTTGGACTGATGACCAAACAAGATATGCAATTTGAAAACATCGCCTTAGGACTGAGGGAAACTATTACGGGCATCTTTCACAATATTCTTACATTTTATAGACAAGCACAACAATAAAATTAATTGCTAGATGCAGCCCTAACTCCTAAATTCCTGAATTATTGAATTGAGGCCTCAAATATGCTCATTCTAGTCAACTATTTAGGACAAACAAATAAAATCTAAACTTACCTTAGTAAGCTAAGTAAAGTAGGATGTGGCACAATCAGATTTTATTTGCAATGAAAATGATGAAAGTCTTAATTCAGGTCTCAGATCTGTGCATTCTAGCTGGCTATTATAATAAGCATCATATTCTACCCTTGCAATATTTCAGCACAGAGATTCTCCTTTTTTCAGTCTAATTACAAAAACACCCACAAGGTATCTACCTGCATTTGGTATCTCTGGCAACTTAAACACTAGAGTGTGACGATTAACAGTCTCCACACCTAACAAATATTTGATCTCACATTCTTTAACACATCCTCTAATAGCCATATGCTTTGAAACAAATGAGTTCCTGCTCCTTCTCCTCCCCTTCTCCTCCCACTATCATCACAATGGATAAATCAAATATTCATGTTGGAGGGGAAAGCATTTAACACATTGTTGTTATCTGAGAAATCAGTCATGCAGTTAATTGTTGTTGTAAAACGGGAAATCTTGCAAGATTATGGAGCTAATTGGCATTATGCATCCATTGTTTTTATTCCTCTCTGACACCAGTACGATAAAGTGTTGCCTATGGAATGAAAGATGTCAGA
The DNA here is from genome assembly GCF_051107435.1 of Chaetodon auriga. Lineage (NCBI taxonomy): Eukaryota > Metazoa > Chordata > Actinopteri > Chaetodontiformes > Chaetodontidae > Chaetodon > Chaetodon auriga. Next base: position 16,558,223 of record NC_135085.1, read on the forward strand.
TTCTCCAAAGAATATTGAGGACAAACAACTTCACTATCTCAGCCATATTAGAGTTTTGAGTGCCCTCTCGATGGCACTTTCCTTTTATGAGGCAAATGATCTGAATAATAGGACCTGCTGCCACGGCCGAGGTTTAACACTATCTGTGGACCTGTTGCTGTGGCTTTGTACCCTCCTGGTTGCACCTGTTTTCCAGGGAGGTTGTGGAAGAGCCCTGGAGCCGCCCTGCCCAATCCAAAGAGTGGCGGCGAGCACCTGGAATAGCTTGATGATGACTCACAGCGAGGAGAATCTACCTACAGGGGAGTTCAGCCCCTCGCAGCGAGAAAAACAAGTGTCTATTTGTCAGATCACATCTTTCAGGTCAGCAGCTTTTGGCCATTAGGGCAAACGGGAACACACTGTGGGGTTTGTTAGAAAGGGTTCAACTTTGACTGTATACCCTGAGGCATTGCACTTTTGGGCTCTAATCTCTATCTGCTGCAAGTAGACAGCATATGGTAAAAGACAACAAAATGTAGCCGGAGGAAGTCTATTTAATCCTTGATGGCAAGCGTCCCAGAAATTCAAGGAGGTTGTCAAAGCAAATGCAAATTTGAGCTTTTTGTGAAAAGATATTAAAATCTAGATATCTGAATGCCCCTGTGCCCTTGCAATGATTGTTGTGATTGAGTAGAAAGTCAAAAAAACACATTTTCCCTCAAATTGATGACATGGGTTTCAAAATTAGGATTACTCTCTAAAAAAGCAACGCCCTCGCATTTAAACTCTACACACACTTGGGTAAAGAGAGCGTCATGGGCCCTCAAAGGGTATAACAAGTGAGTGCAGATCAATATAGCTAGTATGTGTTAAATTTCAAGATTGTTTGATGTCTGGACAGGTTCACAGGGAACAGGTTCAGGCCTGATTCAGAGCTGAGTCACCTCTCCTCATTTTTACATCTCCATAACATGAGATGGTGCAAGACGGATTAAATATCATTTTCTTTTTGTGCAAGTTATTCCGTTTGAAGCGTCTGACAATCAGCGAGTCCTGCTGAAGGAGCAGCTCACACACCAAAGCAGAAGAGAAGGCTTCACAGATGAAAAAGCAGCTTGAAGGATGTCAGAAATTATACAAAATGTCATGAAACTTTATTTTCAAAAGTGTCATGAGAATACGAAAATATCAAAATCATTCAGCATCACAGTTTTCACTGTTGATATACAATCATCTCAGTCACGCTTACATTCAATATATAAAAATATAAAAGGAAACATACATATTATTGCCAAGTAAAACTGAGGCACTTGAGAAAATTTGCTTTGCTGTTTGAGTGCTGGCAAACTGTTTCTAATGGCTGTGCAAAAGTTATAATAATTTCACCCTAAAAACTAAGTTTGCACTTGTTCCCTAAGTAACAATGGCTTCAGCATTCCTCTGATTGTATTTATACTGTCATTCATAATGCTCCTTTTGGTATCGTTTGTGTGGTTCGTATAAAAAAAGTGGAGGACTGCATAACAGCCTTGGAGAGACATTGGTACAAACACTGCAGATAACATTGTGAAGGCATATAAAACATTCTAGACATGCAGGAAAGTGCATGAATAGCACAGGTAGGTGAGTACATGGTATGACAAAGCTCGACACTGATTGCAATCACAGAAACACTGCTTGAAACGAGAAGCACGTGAGCACAGAGCTATTTCTCACTCTGAAATGAAATCGACCGCTCGTAGGAAAAAAAAAAAAAGTCTTGGGAACAAACCCCCTCGATGTGATTCCCTGACAGTTCTCCTGGGCTTGGAAAAATAAAGAAGGGTTTTTTTTTTTCTGGTGGTGGAAAAGTATCCCAGTTCAGTGTGCTACACAACAACCAGATTCCTCATGCTTGTGCAGAAGAGACATCCTGGAGAAGGTTTTGGAGCAGTTCTTGCATTGGTATTTTTTCACATCCGAATGGGTCTGTAGGTGAGCCCTGAGATTGGACCTGTCTGCAAAAGCCCTGTTGCAGTGAGGGCAGGAGAACGGCTTCTCTCCTGTCAGGGGAGAGAGGAGAAAGAAGACATTGTCAGAGATAGTGCAAAGACATGCAGTAGTTTTACAGAGGCATCTTGGCCTGTTGTTTTTGGCTGGTTGCAACATAGTGTTTTAAAGACCAGCACTCTGCTGAGTAGATTCTGTCTCTGGTTGATTGTAACATGACATTTGTCTGAAAAAAAAACTATACTTTTCTTTCACAACACACCACCAAAACCAAACTTCGAGGAAGTAACAACATTCTGAGGGTTAACATTTTTCAACTTTTCAACAATAGGCCTCTGAGCCTGACCACAAAAGTGTAGTGAGCTGTGTGACAGGGTCTGCTGTAGCTGTAAAGGCTACTGAATCTCGCACTAGGTTCAACACAATTAGTCTGTGTCTGCAAAAACCCACAACACTTGAGCCTCTCCACTCAGAGGGCCCCTCTGTTATCCCCCAGTCACTCACCGGTGTGCGTCCTGATGTGTCCTTGGAGCAGCCACGGTCTGGAGAAAGCTTTCCCGCATATTTTGCAAACACAAGGCAAGGTGTGAGTCCTGATGTGCATTTTGAGAGCTCCCAGGCTCACATACTCCTTCTCGCAGTATTTACAACTGAAGGATTTCCTCGTTTGGGCGTCGCAGTGCAGCTGTTTATGCTTGAGCAGTCCAGAGTACGTGGAGTAGGACTTGCTGCACAAACTACATTGGAATTTCTCTGCCTCCACCCCGTGAGGGTCTGTCAGCTTGGGCAGCATCTGCTCGTCTTCATCACTTCTCGGGCTTTCGGAGCCGCTGTGGTCTTTAGAGGAGGTGTCGGAGAGCGATGAGGGGTATCCAGAGATCGGGGAGAGGTCACTGGGGAGCGGAGACAGCGGCAAGTTGCTGGTAGTCCACACTGTGATTGGGCTGTAGGCTGCCGGGCTCAGGATCTCCGGCTGGGGGATGACGGGCAGGGGAAGGGCCCTGTAGATGTGCGGCGTGAAGAACACTGAAAATAAAGAAAGCAAGATGAAATGAATGGTCACATGTTGCCTGTCATCGCTTGGCTGAGGGGCGCACATTTACAAAAGCAAACACAAAGTTTCGCCAAACGCGACTGCGTGTCAGAAACGCAACTTTGTAAAAAGTTCGCAAAGTCAAGTAGTTCCTTTAAAAACGTTACCTGTTGGGCTCTCCAGCTCACTATAATTTGGCTTCTTTGCGGAGTTTATGTGTTTCTTGACCAGGAAAGAGCGTGGCATCTTGGAAAACAAGTGGACAACTTTTGGCAAACTTTTTTTTTTCTCTCTTGGAAAAATATAGCGGTGCGCGTCAGTTTACTGTGTGAAGACGGAAATCCTTATTGCTTAAGTCCAGTGGAGTGTCATGGTGCGGCGCTGCGCTCTTGGAAACAGTGCAGTGGGTAGCTGTAAAGAGCTGTAAATACTCCCCATCAGGTGCATGGGAGGAGCCATCCGCTGCCATCTACATATACTGGGAGTTCAAACCAATTAAATCTCGCTTTGACCACGGAGCCTTAAAAATGCGCCGTTAGCCTATAGGAGAGCGTAACCCCCCGAGGGGCTGGGTTAGTGCCATCCGCTCCAGTCAGACAGGTGCCTTGTGCTACACTTGTGTGTGCTTCAAGGATGCAAGTGTACGTGGCATCACACAGTTACCCAGTGTGACAAGAAGAGCAGCCACAAGGCAATTCAGCAAAACTTAATTTTTTTTTTTTTAATATTCCTGCACCTACAGAGCTCATGAAAGAGTGGAGTGCAAGGAAAAGAGAAAGAATAAGAGCTGCAGGGTGAGGCAGGCAGGATTATTTAAAATGCCATTGCTAATGCAATCACTGCACTGAGTGTGCACGGTGACACTGATGACTGTTGTGCTACAAACCTCTGGGGTCTTGATTATCCTGTATGGGTGGCATATTTGAATTGGAGAAGACTCCTACCAACGCCAGCCCTCCTAATGATGATGATAATGACTTGACTGAAGGCTTATTGTCTATATATGCGCACACATTTTCCTATACACCCAAACCTATAGAGCAGACAAATCTGGGACTTCGTGATGCATCAACAGGACCAGCCTGCATGCTGCCATCCACATCTTCACTCCGTGGCTGTGCCAAAGGATGGACATTCCTAATGCAGCCGTGTGTGGAGAAAGCCACACATTTCCTTGCCAATAATGCAATAAGGCATTCCTCCTTGAAATGTAAATTTAAGTGTAGTTCCCTCTCAAGGTCAGACGTGACACCATAATCAAATTTATCCCTGCTGCTGTTGCTGAATTGGACAAGGACAGGCAAACTTAGCAGTCTACGCCCCCTTGTGTTCAACTCAGCTCTTCAGGGGCATGAGCTGAACGTCTAAAAGTAACAAGGCAGAAGAGGAGAACCGCACAAAGGCGAAGGCTCAGCAATGGTGATATTGAAAAGCAGCTCCTGGAGTGGTTTGATTGGCTAGGTCAGCAGATATGAAAAGCTCCTTATGTCTGGGGCAAGCCTTAAGTTAATTGTGAACTGCTTATCTTATCTAGAAAACATAATTGCAGATCATGAATAGTTTCCCTTTGTGCCTGCTTGGATTATAAAGCGAAGGGAAGGTTATCGGTGCATAATAACTGGCAGTTACTGTCACACATTCAGCGTTCTGTATGGCAAGTGGGATGGGTGAGGAATGCTGGTGATCCAGCAGAAAAACATTGTGCACCCTCAAAAGGATAATGCCTTGAAATCAATATTACCCACCAACCTAAATATCCAAGAGGAGCAGACCATGTATAAAAGCCCTTGTGCTTTTCATGCTTCAGTGCTGTTCTGTACATTCAGAGCATATGGATGCCGCTCCACTGACAGCAATGAAGGAGTGAAAGCACGGTGCACCGACTCAAATCATATCACTGATTCTGAGAAGCGGAGGCTGGAGTTTATGAGCTCAAAATTAATTAACAGAGAGGAAGCCGTGTATGCTGGGCCCTGCATTGTGTCACACCCGCAAAAATGTGCTCAATTAAAGCATGAACATGCTTTTGATTTCTGGTCAAGCATCAGGTAAAAGGATAACACAGCAGCAGCAGCAGCAGCAGCTTCTGAACACACCATTCGAGACAGTCCATACGTTGTCATCTCCTTTTGTGCTCCAGCGGCGCGGTTCCATTTTCATCTGGATGGTGTTTTGTTGGAGTCAAACTCGCACACTGTCCATCATTCATAATCTCCTTTGAAAAAGCATCTCGAAAGAAACATTGGTGACGTCCCCATTACTGTGTTGACTGATAAACAACAGGAATCAGCAGTCGTTCTTATATATTTATATTTCTCTTTTTTCTTTGTTTTGTAATTGCCTTTCCAGCTCTCATTATTTTCATTTCATGTAGTCCTTCTTATGTTGCCTCGACTTTTTAGGAATGTTCTTTGTGTAAGCTTTTAGCTTCCTGCCTCTCCTGCACAGGCTTTTGTTTGTTTATCATGCACATATAGGCTGCAGCATGTGAATATATGTTAGTGTAAGTGTATCTATATATCTATGAGGTCTTTATGTGCATAGCATATCCCTTATTATAGCTGTATTTCTAATGTGCAAACAAATAGAATAAATAAATTTAAGTGTGCAGTAGCTGTGTGCAGGAGGTCAGAGTGGCCAGTAACATAAATATTCATGAATAGATAAACAACAGTTTTAAAGAAAGTCCTGCTTCGTGGAGACTGTGTGGCTGAGGTTTGATCAGATTTGCTGGTAGCTGTTATCATATTTTTATTCAAATGTTGCTCATTTCTGATTGGTGCATGAAAGTAGGTGACATCACCTAAGTCAACTGAGCCCCACCCCCTTAAAAAAACAGGTATAAAAGCTCAAAAACAGCTCACTTGAAACAACCAGAACTTATCCAACTGTGGCAGATGATTTCTGGTGATGTAGGGGCCCCGTCGCTCATAGCGAGAAGCTGATGGAGAAAACTTGTTTTTCACAGATGCACCGATGCAACGTACTTTTTTCGTTTCTGATGCAAATGATGATAGTTCTCTCTTTTTCCATAATCTAAAACCTGTACATCTCACCCTATAGAAAGACTGCAAAGGCACTGAGTCATGGCTAAATTAATATAATCATATCTTTTATAATGCCTGTATTTTTAAGGGAGCGATTAGATTCTATTAGAATAGAATAAATAAAACTGTACAGTGGCTATGTGGGGGGGGGGGGGGGGTGATTGGCAAAAGCCTGCCAAAAAATTTGATATTTACCACTAACAAATATTCATGGCTAAATAAGCTACAGTAAAAAGCAGCAGAAACAAGAAATGAACACTGACTGAGAAATTTTATTTATAGTGCATTGGCCACATCGTTGGCTGATACTTGATCTACTTAGCAGAATCAGTGCTGACCCTGATCCAGCATATGAGCATAGGACCAGGACATCCCTTAGCCAGGTACAGGGAAGTCAGGCTGGTTAAAGGTACAAGAAGGTTAAATGTAGCGCTCTTACAAGGCCTCCAGTGAGACCTGAAGGCTATACAGGAGCCATAATCCGGGTTTGAATTATCTTTGATTTGCTAATGGATCACAGCTAAGCCATTAGGGAGGACGGGGATGGAAAGCCTCACAGTGGAAGACACTGAGAGATTGCTGTTGCACAGTGGAGAGTGCCTGAGAGCCAGCAGCTAGCCTGCAGGACCAAGAGGACTTAGTATACTGGTCCAGAGCTGCAGGTTTTGACCCTTGATTAACAAACCTTTCAGAATAAGAAGCTTGATCTGGATTGCCCACGTGCTCCTCAGCTCAGGTCGCAGCATGAAACGTCAAAGAGTCAACTTGCATCATGTGGGGAGACAGCGGGAGTCTTCAGCTGGCGTGATGACAGCATGGAGAATGAGGTGCACCTGGTCAGCCGCGCGCAGCTGCTCACGCCAGGGCCCCAGGGGAAGGAGTCCAAATACTGAGTGACTGAGCACATATGTACAGTGTGTGTGTGTGTGTGTGTGTGTGTGTGTGTGTGTGTGTGTGTGTTCATTGACAACACAAACTGAGTCATGAGAGTCTGACTGTACTACAAGGCTGAGAAAATCCACCCATGCCTTTCTTTTTTTTCCTCTCTTCTCCTTCTTTTTAATGCCATTTTTTGAGCTCAGGGAAGTTGTAACCTACATACAGACACACGCTGGTCTTTCATGTAAAAACAACTTTGAAGCATGAGGCCATGCGTTGAAACAAATCAAATATTCCTTCTCCTTTTGTCTTTTGCCGCAGATCTCATCTGTAAGCGGGCAAACCTCGGTATGAATCCCGAGTGAATTCACAAATACACACACACACACACACACACACACACATACAGGCACACACACGCACACACACACACACACACACACACACACACACACACACAGAGGACCGCAGTGCACGCAAATGTAATTGGCAGAAAAAGGGGGAAAAACGCTTTGTGAGATGTTTGTGTGTCTTTAACGCGAGAGTGATGTAGGAGAGGGCAGCAGACGTCCCTGGAAACAGTAAAAAAAAGTAGAATCATGTAATATTAATGGATCCAGAGTTGTGCGGCTGCCTTGGGTAAACGAAGTCGATTGACGCGCGCGTTGAACCAGCCGCATGTGATTTCCAGCTTCAGTCATTTTGGCAGCACGATGCGAGGGAGAGACGGACGCGGAGCTGTGAAACCGGACCCTCTGCCAGAGATGTCGACGGAGAGGATTCCCTGAAACCGCCGCTGCCCAGGAAATATGGACAGATCTCGTTTTCTGTGCGAGTGCGGGCTGTTTTTCTGTCGGTTTTTGCACATCGCCACAGAGTAGTGGACCAGGATGCCGTGTGGGCGATGCTGCCACAAGGGATACATTGTGATTTCGCAGAGATGTTTAGCAACCGTTGCATAAATTAGAATAAGAAAAGCCTTCACATGAGGGATTGGAGTCCAAGGGGATCTAATAAGACATCACCACCTGTTACTAGAAAATCAGGTAAGGCTCACAGACCTTTTTTTTTCCGCTTTTACATTCACAGTGTCTCATAATACAGTGCATGACGAACGTAGGTAGTTAATTATTATGCCAAACATCCATGAAACGAAACATTAATCCGTTCACAATGCACTTTTTTGAGATGTAATGTGCCTTAATGCTGCGCACCAAGATTTATGTACCAATCGGCTACATGATCCGATGGATAATAAAGCATCACATCCTGTAATAGTCACATTGGTGGGGTGCACTGAGCTGAGCAGTTCACTTATGATGGGCCTCATGATTAAACACCGTTTCATTATTGTGTGATTTGCAGGGAGTATGCGGGCTTGCAGAAACCTTTACATTGCCTCAGTGCAGGTATAAGCGGCACCCGCAGTTCCTCCAGCCAGTGCAGTGGCAGCAGACCTCTTTTCTTCCATGGTGCTGCTATTCAGCAGCCTTAAAGTACTCTCTCTGCACTGCATGCCAATAATCGTCCACATTTCTAGTTTAAAAATAAAAAATAGGCCATTTGATGTCTCAGACGTCACTGAACTATTCACAAATCGCTCATCCGCAGCTTCTTCTTGGAAAAAGCATCAAGGCAACGTCCATCTGTGATAAACCTGAGGAGTATTTCAGCACAGCCTGCTGCTGCTGCTGCTGCTGCTGGTCCAGTGTGTTTTATTAGCCTCGCAGAAAGCTCCTGAACCCTCCAGTGTTTCACAAAATTTATGTTGCTTCTTTAGCTATAAACTGCTGTGGCTTGTTTTTTCTCATTATGGGCTGCAAGGTGACAGACGATCAGTGCAGTTATTTTATTTATTTTTTTTAGTCTAAGAAGCCCACTGAGATGTAGAAATGAGACTTCCCACAGGCAGCTCCCTCAAGCTCATACAAGCATATTGAGCCGAGCCGAGCCGAGGTGAGCTGGTCCATTCCCTGGTCATAGGTCAGGAGCAATCTGTTTGATGTACTGGAGGTCTCACTTCCTACAGGAGCAAGACGTTGACATGTCATTGACGATTTTATGCCCTAGCACACGTGTCCCCTCCCCCTTATTTCCGCTTATGTCCTAAATCAAAGAGCAGTTTGGCTAAGTGACAGAGGTACATTGGCAGAAAGTCAGGCCTGAGTGAAATGGTGTCAGTCAAGTCTGGTCAATATGTCAGGCAGGGAGAGAGAAAGAGAGAGAGAGAGAGAGAGAGAGAGAGAGAGAGAGAGAGAGCCAGGGACAACTTGTTTGAATCTTTTCATACTGTGCTGCAGTCGGGATCAAAAAGGAGACTGTCACAAAGTTTCACCCAGCATCACCATGATCTGAAGCGTACTGGCATCAATCAAGATCTGGAAACAATGTCTACGCTGCACTTCAAAGAGTTCCTCCACACTTTCTCTTCTCTACTTAAGCAATCAATAGCCTGCTGTTCCTGCTGATCCCAGCGGGTCATTCAAAAATCTGGACTAGTTAAATGTCTTGAAATGTACAATCGGGGATAAGTTGTCCTAAGGCATTACTAGAAGCAATGAATGTACACATTGACATCAATTATGCATGTTAACACATTCAAAGGGCTGTTTCACTCCCGCAGCATCACCCTGTAGCTCGATATGTGAGCATACTGTATGAGTTGTTCTAAATATTCAAGGGTTACACTTTCAGTGAAGCGCCATTTCACTCTTTTAATGCCATGTGGCTTTATTCAGTGACCTATTTTGACCATAAAAAGCAGTGCAGTACTGAACATGATGCACACAAAACTTGACAAGATCCCAGAGAGGAATGGAAAAGTAGCTGCGAGTTGATGCAAAGTAAGAGATAAAAACTGAAACAGGATTTTGCAGATTTTTTGCATATTTAAAGAAAACAGTTTGTTACCTCGAAGTAGAGCAATCTTTTAACATTTCCAGCCAGTGCTCTGTCCAAAGGGCAGCTGGGAGAGCCCGTAGTTTGTCACCGTAAGGCTGGACATCTTCATTACAATCCAGCCCCGGAGCCTGGCAGCAGAGAGAAAAATAGATCACTCCCGCTGTGTCTGTGGGGCTTTTATCGCAACTGTTTGGTCGACCATCCATACAAACTGCTCCAGATGTTGCATTCACTGAGGAGACGCCATATGCTTTTATTGTGCTCTGATGTATGAGCCGCGCAAATCAAAGAAACTGTAGATATCTCTCTCAAAGTGCCGGAAAAAAAGATTGCTGGTCTGTGCCACAAAGTCACTGTCATGCAACAAGAAAACCATTAGTCTGGCTTAGCGGAGACTGATGGCTAATGAAGCGAATGCACACCAAACTCTCGTAGGGAAGACAGAAGACACAACTCTCATTTATATGCGTCTCATATACCAGCCCATCTGATTTAGAGGTTCAGGACTGCAACACAGCTCAACGCACTGAAAGCTTCATGTAGGTGATAACTGCCCTAAGAAAAGCAATAAGGGGTTAGATTATACATAATGATTTATTATACCAGAACGCTGCTTAACACACAAGTGACAAAAACCTCAGAGATAACATTTATACCTCCAACACTGGATTTCTGTCGAGGGCGAGCAGCATTTCCTATGCTTTACGACGTATAGGTAGCCAGGGCTGGACAATTTCAGGTCACATTTGATTAATGTGGAGAGCCTGCTTATTCGTTAAGCACTGCTGCCTTGAGAGCACGCCACAGTGGCAGCTCAACCTTGATGGAAGGCAGTCTTGTACTGTAAACTGCATTACTGTGTTTCCTTGGTACATTTACAATTCATCCAACCTGTAAATAGTAAAATAGCCCTGAGCAGCAATTAACCGGCATCAGTTTTTGCTTATGATCGCAGAACAGGCGGTACGGCCGTCATAGTTTCTGTTTGCTGTGACGGTCGTGAAATTGAGCACAACACAGCCATTTTTTAAGTTATTTAGCATATGTAAGGCTGAAACTATTAGTCGAGCGGCAGGCTCTTAATCGCTAATTATGTGATTATCCATTATTTAAATGGCTTAATTCAAGTATTAAATCTTTCAGTTCAAGCTTTTTTATCTGTTTTACATCACAGTAAGTTGAATGTATTTGCAAAATGCATTTTGAAGACGTCACTTTGGCCTCTGGGAAGTTGTGATGGGTGTTTTTCACTGCTGTCTTACATTTTATTGGCTAAATGGTTGAACGGTTCATCAAAAAAAATCATCAACAGAATAATCAATAATGGAAAGAGACATTAGTATGTATGTAGTAGTCAGCTGACCCCGAGGGAACCACGCAAATCTCCTAGGAAATAAAGTAAACATACAATGGTCCACAGAACTTAATTTATATCCCTAAGATCGTAATTTGTTTCATGTCATGCAGTTTTGAATTCATAAATAATTTGCCTGAGTAATTGAGAGATTCTTTATTTCCCTACTTTATATTTAGCCAGTGAGCAGATGTGTCCCTCGACTGTGCAGCTTCATTTCAATGTAGCCTGGCCTTCAGCAATATGCTGAGCTTTTTAATCCTTTCATGTACTCTACACACAGCATGAGCCATTTCCAGACCCGCAAGTCCTGCCCTGCAAGACCTCATTGGTTGAAAAAGGAAAACGGCTATGTTTATATATATATATATTTCTACATATATGATATAATTAGAAGAGGGAATTACATTGTTCAATGTAGTATAAAGGCTCTGTGTTGAGCCTAATTAAGACCCCCATGTAAGATAGCATGTGTGATTTGCCCAATCCATTTATCCACAGGCGATGCGCCTTAATATCACATGTAAAAGAAGAAAAAAAAGATTACAATCCCATTAAGGAACCTGTCAGTAGCAAACATGCTGCAGGATCAGTTTCCTCTATCATTTATTATCCTGCGTGTGTCTATTTGTGCTCCCTGATAGGCAGTGATATAACAGGGAACCGGATTGTGAAATGATTCTCACTGATTTAAGTTGGCACCCACCTGATATCTGGTCGCTTCCTGTTGCCAAAAAACATACATCATAGTCAGGAAGGTCAAGAGTCCGGTCTATAAATGTGTCCATCACTAATTTACTCCTCTGCCTATCATTCATGAGCATCTGGCATGAAGAGCGCCGCTGGCTGTTACTGAGGCTCAGGTATTGACTTACGAGGTGATGAAAGACTTATTTTTTGACAAATGCTCTAAAAGAATAGAAAACATGATGAGATACTGTTTCGATCTTGCCTGCATCATCTGTCTTGAACATAATCTGAAGGACTAGAAGGACAAGTAGCACCTCTAAGCAGCACACCCAAACAGGCCGTGGAATGCAAGACGACTGAGGGTTGAATATTAATGTGTCATGAATTGCCAGATGAGGCTGGAACCTGCGAACCACACAGGCTTAAACACTCTACTTTCCCTTGATTTGCAACTTTTCTCTGTTTTATATCGCTGTAAATTGAATATTTTGGGGGTTTTCCTCCTTGGGCTCTCTTTTTGTTGGACATTTTTCGCATTTTATCAAGCAAATGATTAATTGAGAAAATAACAGGCAGATGATGAAATGATGAAATGATCAATTGTGGCAGCCTTTTAATTGCCTAAAAAAAAGCCTTGAGCGAAAATTCAGTGGTTCCAGCTTCTAAAACATAAATATTTGCTGTTTTTCTGACAACCTTGATTTCAAAAAAGTCGGCACGCTGCAGAAAACATAAATAAAGCAGAATGTGATAATTTGCTCATCCATTTTTGACAGATACTCAATTGAAAACAGGACACAGACAATATAATGTTTAACCTCATCGGCTTAATTGATTTTTGTAATTATCTGCTTATTCTGAGTTTGATGCTGCCATGTTAGATCAGAATGCTCCAAAAACACCTGTTTGGATCATTCCACAGGTAAAAAGGTTCATTGGTCACAGGTGATAGTATCATGATTGGGTATGAAAGGGGCATCCTGGAAAGGCTCAGTCGTTCACAAGCGAGGATGGAGCGAGGTTCACCACTTTGTTAACACATGATTGTATGAAGGATATTAGTACATGAGCTCAGGAACACTTTGGAAAACTGTTATCAGTAAACACAGTTTGTTTGCAAATGATTGGATTTGGACATTTTACACAGAGTCCCAACTGTTTTTGGAATCTGGGTTTTGGTCCTCTATGATGATAAATTGCATATCTTTCAATTATTTTATTGGTCAGAGAAAACCAGCAATCTGGCTGGAAACATGAACATTTTTCACTATTTCCTGAAATTCATAGACCCAAACTCTCAACCGATTAGTGGAGAAAATCATCGGCAGATTAATCAATAATTAAAATAATTGCTGGCTGCAGCTGTCAGTGAGGAATGTGCGTTTTCTTTCTTGGCCACCCATTTCCTGTATGAGGGCTTATTTCACACTGCAGACATACAAAACAGATCACTGCACCCACACTTCAATTAAAACTTCCATTTCTCCCCATACTGTTTATACACCTACCTAAAACAAACATAAGAAAGCAACAAAGGCAAAAACAAAAGGCAGCTACAGCTCTCAAGTTTGAGACACAAAGAAGCTTACATTCGCTGACGTTAAGTCCCTAACAAGCAACACCGTGGAGAAGTCGAACAGAATCTGTCCAACAAGTCAGCACCCCCTCCAGATTTAGATAAATCTCCAAGTTCTCATAACTGAAAAAAAAAAAAAAATCCAAATCTGAAAGAAAAAGAGCCCAAAAATCTCCAGTTACTCCCTCTGAGGTAAAAACTGATAGTTGATCGAAAAATAACTTCAGTGCAGGAGGAGTTTTTTCCTTTCAGGCAAACAAAGACAAATAAATAAGAAATCTTAATTAGCATCCTTCACTTCCTGTTTCCCCACAGAAAGATTGTGTTTTGAAGAGAGTGGAAGGTGTACATTGCTGGCAGCTTGCAACTGAGATTTCATTAGGTTTTCTAACACGAACCGGGCAGATCCTGTGAAATTCTGTCAGCGTAATGCGGTTGATGTTGAGCAGGGCTCTTTAGGGATGCCATAATATTTGAGTAACATAATATCTGCTATCATCACTCGCCAAATTAAAAAGCTGCACTCCCAGGCACCATATGTTCCAGGTCGCAGAACAAGTGGACATACAGTAAGTGAAACCCATCTCAATTTTCGTGTAGTAAAACTACATTTGCTGGAGCACTCTGCAGACAGCTGCTCCACCTGCGCGCACAAACGACCATTCATCATCCAGCATGGGCCACAGCTGTCCCCCGGTCTAAGAGATGGAGATGTCACGTTACAATCTCCACATCATCCAGGCAATCTAACTCAGCTCCTCTCTCTCCGCTTCCTGCCTTTGTGTCAAAAGACAAGAGTATTATTCAAAAAAAAACATTGCTCGGCAAATTGGTAGGACTGAAATATCTGATGGCGTGGTGGTAAAAAGAATTACGCTGACTCGACTTAAAAGGCACAAAAGGTTGGGCGTACTTTAATCTTTGGATTCTCACGGGGGGGGGAAAAGAGGAGCGCAGGCGTCTGGGGGGACGTGCAGGAGGGCACCGGCGAAGACAAAGTGCTCGTCTCAGAGCCGCAGACGTATTTTTCAGCTGACCATGTGAGGACATTCATTTTTAAAGCGGGTCCACAAATGATGTCAGGATTACATGCAGTACAAAGCTGGCTCGTCTCTGATGCAGACAGCTCCATGTGCAGGCGGACAAAGGTTCAAGACAAAAACTATGATGCTGTTTGTCAAATTGAATTTCTAAAGTCAATAGAGTTGAAATGATAAATCTGTGGAAAACACAGATATAGACATATACTGAAAATATAGACTTTTTATGTAGAAATATAGATTAAAAGTACATGTTTTCTTCAGTAATATTGCAAAATATATCACAATGCATCACCTGTCTTTTAATTATTCATATACATGCACATGTGAATAATACCGTTTACAGTTACAGCAATAAGTCAACTGACTGATCAATTGTTTGGTCTAAAATGTCAGAGGATGCTTGTTTTGTCCAATCTAAAGCTCTGAATGCAGTGATGTTCGATTAATGATTGGATAAAAGAAAGGAAAGCAGATTTTTGGCATTCTTTCCCCCAAAAAATGACTTCAATGATAGATCGATCATTGGAATTCTCACAGACAAACTTTCTGTCAACCAATGAATCGACAAACTGTTCCAAGTCTATATCAAACTAAAGGTGTTGTTAGAATTATCTTTATAATAAAATATGAAATTGGTAAATAATATGAAATGTATGAGCTACACCAAACTACATTAAAGGCAGTCTGATACATCTGATTTCACCCAGATACAAGAGGTGGACAAAATACTCGAAACATCACAGAACAGTTCAACTGAATCCCAGACTACAGCCAAAATGACCATTAGCTGAATCTCTCTCAAACACAAGCTGAACATAGCAAAGTTAGGCTTTATAGCAGGGCTGTTGTGTTCGACTGCATTAATTCAAAAAGCTTTTCAATAGTCTGAGTGTCAGTGTACAGTATGACAACGTATTATTATCCTACAGATGAGTTAACTTTATTGGCATTACAACAAATTTTGTTTAGACCTTGTAGTGCACAACGTGTAGGATGGCATTCAGATAAAAGTGCCAAAGGATACAATTCAAATACATAAAAAAAACTGCATATAATTACGAAGAAACTCAGCTCAAGTCAAAGTTTTATGGGTCACATTGCCTCAGGAAATGTATGTTTTTAATGCACGATATTTCTCTTTTATTTGAATGAATGTTAGATGATCTGATCATCTAGTAGATTTCTTGAGTCTCTGCACTGACTTTAACATATTATTAATGAATCGCCCTCTTCCCTCTCAGCGCTATAACAAATAGATTTGCAAGTTTCATTAAGGCTACAGTTACTGTATAATCAGCAGTCAATGATTTATGCATGAAATGTAGCTTGAAATGCATATACTGTTATTTTTTTTTAGATCCAGTAGAACAATGATCTTAGCGGCAACACTGCAGCTCAACAAAAAAAGTGGCATGGAGCCAACAATGCATACTAACGAGGAGGATTTCTCAAGGGTGTGCTGTTGGAACTTAATAAACACTTTGAAGGAGTCATTTGTGCTTGGCATACAAAGATCCAAAAAATGGAAGAATATGAGTTAATTGCGTTTTGGCATGCGCGCTCATGAATCCACAGGTTTTTACGAGCCAGGTAGTTGAGAGGCTCCTTCATCATAGGCTGACGAATGGGATTCATAGTCTGCTTTTGAATCTGCTTTTTTGGTACAAGGTGCTGGTTTTTGGGGAATAAAACCGTGAATCGCGTCTGATTCGACATCCTACGAACATGCAGTAGATACACTGAAATCAGGCTTACCTGCATGGTGGGCAAGGGTAGATTTCATCTTTTCAGTCGTCATCAGAAGCATTTAATTGCATTTTTTTTTTTTTGCTTGTTTCAGTTCTTGTGTTGAACGGCAGCTCCTCACCTGCGGCTGGGTTTACCATCAGACTGATACCCTAACCACATCGTCCTCCTGTTACTGTGCACGGCCACCGATCAGGAGTGAAACCTCACCACCCGGTAGCCTCATTCTGCTCTTAAGCATCATCTGCGCTGGGAATAATCTAACAGCCAGCCAGGAGAGGTGACAGCCCCGCTCTCCCACCACCCTGCTTTGACAGCCATGATTCGGGAAGGCCCTCTGCTACGATCAGGGATCAACTTGCTGCTCCATGGCTAGATCTCACCATACAAAGAGCTGGGGGCCTTTCTACTGAGGTAAGTCTGCGACTCCCTCTGCGGCGCAAGTGTAATTCAAGTGTAAGCCATTTTTGTTCTGTACTCGTTTTGTCGAGTCAAGTGGGAGTCGTGTCTGATTAAAACTGAGTGGAACTGGTTTATGTAAATGAAGCTCTGGCAAAACATTCCTCCAGACAACGTGTGTCTGTAAGGAGCAAGTCACCTGATTTCAGAAAAGTGTGTTAGTTATTGGTAGTGCCACTCCTGGCGTTGTCTCCTCTTGTGGCTCACTTTCATTCTGTCTGTGAGAAGGCATCAGATATGGTAGCACAGCTCACTTCTGGGAGCACTGGACTCGATATATATTTATTAGGATACCTGGGTGCTCACCTTTGCTAGGGAATTATTCATTACTGCTTAATGGTCTCCAGTTTTCTCCCAAGATTGCTCAATGGATTTTTTTTTTTTTTTTTTTTTTTTTTTTTGCACATTTGAGTGTGGAAGAGACACACTTTAATAAAAAACTCTATTTCCTTCCATTGTTTAAGTTCTATATGAGAAAAGCAGAGCTATAATGAAAGAAGGTGTCCCGCTAACAATGCCGGTTTAAATCGGCTGCACAGCTCTGCCGCAGCGAGCCGGTCGTGTCATTAAGCATTTGCCTCCACAGCCTAACTCGAAATCTTGTTTTTCTCCATTGCAGTATCCCTCACTGCATAGTAGCACATGGATTTCAAGACTTCAAATGAAGAGGTTGGTAAGATTCAATCGATGTAACATTTTGACAGTGAATTGACGATGATTATAGAAACAGCCTTGGAATTTTCAAGTGCCTGAAATGTCTCTTGAGCAGCAGCGTAGCACAGAAATCTCGATGGCTCCCCCTCCCCTTTGAATACATCCATTGTTAGACCTGTGCAAATACCTGTAACAACACGTGAACAATAAAACAAACTTCTTCACTTCACCCTCACTTTCACTACCCTCTGTACTACACCCCCTGTATTAGAAGGAGATGTCCTTGTTGCATATCTAGCCTGATCATGATGTAGATAATAATGGAGGGGGTCTTTGGAGGGAAGAATAATAGAGAAACATAAAACAGGATCAGCGATAAGGCTAATTAGGTATGATGCAAAGCGCTTCAGCAGGTCAACGCTCAACCACGTGAGACGCGGTCTGCACCAGCTATGCACAGTTATGGCACTACTGCCCTCATTTTGTTCGGCTAATGACTCCCATACACACATTACTTCATATAATGTGAATTAATGCGTCCCTCATTTCATTTTTCATGCTGCAGCTGCAGGCGGAGGCTCATTTCTTCACATTCCTCATTATGGGTGAAAGATAATATGCTCCATAAACTGACTTTGATTCAAGTTCGACCTGCAGTCGAGATGCTCGCTCTAAGAATAGCAACCACGCGCCTGACTGTCTTGTTAACTGATGAGCGACGTATCCCAGGTGACAAGGATGCTGACACTGGTGGCTTTTTTATTAGCAGTCTTGTCAGGTGAAGGTGCTTCTTTTATTGAGACCTTTTTAAGTCAAGGACAGGGCAGGCATCACAATTAGCAATTAGGAAGGATATGCAGAATGCAAATCTTAGCGGATTAGCATGTTTTAAGTGGATCATTGGAAACAGACACAGTCCTCACACATGGAGCATGAATAGCTTGATCCCAGGTGTATATTTTTTTTTTTCTTGATTCATCATAATCGACATCATCATCAGCCTTTCTCTCACAGTAAATGAGATGATATAAGTTGAGGGTTTTCTTTCTCCGAGTGTGGGTGTATACAAAGCAACAGAGGCCACATGATGATATCACATCTCATAAAAAGCTGCTTCAGAGAGAGTTGGTTCATTATTTGCACCCATGAATCAACAGTTGTCTTGTGTTTTTTTTTCTTTATTTAGATGTGTGTTTATTAATCAGACTGCTGAATTACCTGTTACAATATTAGCAATAACATTAGAAAGGAAAGTAGTAAAAAAAAAAAAAGAGAGAGAGAATAACAGACGTCGCCAAAAGCCTGTATCCTAATTTCCATGTTCATCCTGCATCGAATATTCCCGATGACATTTCATTTCATGGCCAGTTAATTTAGTCAGGGAGGGATGATGAATGATTTTATCTTTCTGACTGTTCGCAGACAAAGACTGGGATTTATTTGATGCAAGAAGGTAATGAGGAGCCGTTTAATATTCGACTACACTTGGCCAAAGATATTCTGACCATTCAAGAACAAGATGTCATCTGTGTGTCAGGAGAGCCTTTTTATTCAAGTGTGAGTAATCGAGTCCCTCTCTTCACATGCTCATACACTGAAATCAGTTAATATATACTGCACAATGAGTGAAGGTTACAGCACGATACTGAGAACACTCTGAATGTCTGTGTCAATGACGAATCTGCAGCAGTTAATCTATTCCTCATAAATCAAATGTAGCTATTAAATAGTCATTCACCTGCTGGATTGTGGTGTGTAGACTGTAATATTAAGGCTGCACTTATATCATGGCTGGCAACTTTTTCTTCACATCAGTAAATTCTCATGAAAAAACTCCACTGAGGCCCGAGTCCATGACCTTTCTCAGAAAGACATTATTCACTGAGTAACATTTTGCAGTCAAAGACAAATGGAGGAAATGCTCGTGTCCTCTGCAACATGATTACCAATTAATTGAAAGGTCGAAGACAGGTATGATAACACAACCTTAGCATGTCAGAGTGGAGACTTTTTAGCCTCAGGGACCAATTTAACTTAAAAGAAAGTGTTGAATCTTTGCACGCTGTCAGCACTGAAAGTACTGAAAATGTAGCAGCTGTATTGACATCTATGGTCAAGTGAAACTGAAGTGAAATTTTGAAATGTTGCAAAAAAAAAAAGAAAGAACAAAGAAAATGCAAATTTAGGGGCCAGTAAACCTGGCCACATAAAGTACAGTTTCATCAGAAGTTGGTATTTTAATTTTTTTTTTTTTAAGGCTGTAACTTTAAATTTAAAATGGTAATTTGCTGTCTAGTGAAACCTACAGTATAACTGAAACACTGCATTTTCAGTGAACTTAGTGGTGACAGTGTGTGGCAATCACACAACACTTTGCTTTACATTATTTCTGTCTACCAGGTGGACAGTAGACAATGTTGAGTTGTCATTTCACATTTACCCACCACTGGTTTCTCAAAAAGAGTTCAAAATGTTGTCTTGTGTAGTTTTAAGTGGGTTTAAATAGTATTAGTAGTGATTGCTTGTTTTTCATCAAATGAGTGATGAAATCAGTGAACTGTACAGATGGGACTGATTGATACGGCTGAAATGATTATCATGAAATAAATAAGAAGAATATCCAGTTTATATTACAATATAGCAAATGTACATACATCAGGAGTGATCAAACTTATATTAAAAGCAACTGACTGCGTCCCACTGAGCTATAGCCAGCAGACAGTTAGCCTAGCTTAGCATAAAGAGTGGAAGCAGAGGGAAACGGCTAGCGTGGCTCTGTCCAAAGTGAAAAAACACACTTATCAGCACATCCAAAGTTCATTTACAAGAAAAGAGGCTGAAGTGTTAAAATGTCAGTTGATGTTGTTACGGAGATGATTCTCGCTGTAACTGTAACTAGTTACAGCACGTAACGCCTCCAAAAACCACATGTTGATGTTTTATTATTTCTGAGTGTTGGAACAGATACATAACCCGTTAACCACAATAACAATCAGGTTTGATTGCCAAGTAAGATTTGCCTCAGTATTAGAGAGCATTAGAGGAGCTGGTTAGTGGATTTTAAACTTTTGGGTAGACCCATTGTTTCGAGTCTTTATGCTAAGCTAAGCTAACTGTTTCCTGGCTCCAGCTTCATATATAATGCTTAGGCCGGACAGTAATATCTTTTCATGTAATTCTCTCCAAGAAAGTGACCAATTGTACTTTACAAAATGTTTATTCCTTTCACAATTAATTAATGTAGAAGTTGCTGATTATCATATATTTGTACAGCCAACAATTGTACCATGATAACATGTATGATTGGATAATACATTGAATTGTAAAAATAAGCTACATTGATACTTTTAAATGCATCTTCCAACAAATAAATGATGCATAATTACATTTTCTAGGTTTTATCTTGCACCATCTTATTAACACATCATTATTTTACCACAGTTTGAGTCTTGAGGAAGGAGACCCCGTCCCCACCTGTTCTGTTGTAAGAGCTCCTGCAGGTTCAGCATCAGTCTGAGCTCATTTCTCGGTTCTAACTGAATCTCTTCCAGGAGAGGACTGTAACGATCAGGAGGCAGACAATTGGAGGGTTTGGCCTGAGCATCAAGGTAATTTAGATCCCAACTGATATGGCTGCTCCTCCCAACTTCTTTAAATTAAGTCTGAACAAGTGTTATTGATCATTTTCTTGTCAAGCTGCTGCTAACATCATTAGCTGAGGGATTCACTGAGAAATTAGTTGCTTTTCGAGTGTCTTCGTCTCAGTCTGTGTTTGTGGTACCTCTGTAATCCAATTTGATTTGTCTCATCAGGGTGGAGCAGAGCATAAAATCCCTGTTGTGATATCAAAAATATCAAAAGAGCAAAAAGGTATATTATTATATTGCTTTTCACAACTTCTTCCATTTTGCTCTTCCTGTTGGTTTTACTCAAGTGATTTTTTTGTTTTCTAGCTGAACTCTCCGGCCTGCTTTTCATAGGAGACGGCATCCTTCAGGTAAAATGCCAAAACTCACATTAATGCATCTCATCCCACTCTGCAAAATACTGTATCTTTAATAATTCATGTGCCACATGTCCACAAATTTGTGTCGAATAATGATGCATCCCTATAGATAAATGTCACATCCTGAGTCTTTTATTGGTTACATGCATTTCAGCAAGAAAATATCTCCCACATCTCATCTCTCTCAGCTCATGTTATGCAGAGAAAACATCTTCAAGCCAGCCAAAGACGTTCTGTATTCATGGCAACTGTGGATGTGACTCTCTTGTTTACAGTTTTCAGCGCAGATGCCATAACAGTTATTGTGCTTGCCTCATTAATCATTCTGAAGATGGAGCTACAGTGATATGATGCCAGCAGTATTATTTAGGGTAACCCTGTTACTGTTGTTTCCAGATAAATGGAATAAACGTTAGAAGTTATCGCCATGAGGAAGTGGTAAGCTGTCAGCTCATATCTCATATTTTCTTACACTGCAACAGCTCTTTCAACAGCTTATCTCGTCTCACTTTATGATTTGTGTCTTTTTGACATGTGAAGCCAGTTGTTTTTGTTTGGTCCTTTTCTAAATGTAACTGCAAGGGAAATGTGTGTGTGTGTGTCTGTGTGTGTGTGTGTGTGTGTGTGTGTGTGTGTGTGTGTGTGTGTGTGTGAGAGAGAGAGAGAGAGAGAGAGAGAGAGAGTAGAATCACTTCTTTGTCTGTGTAAAATCTCTTATCTTGGCTTTCCATTCTTAGTTAGACATTAGCGCACCATGTTTCATCACAGCAAGCAATCAGCAGAAAACCTCACAGTTTTGCTCCTGCAATAAAAGATACGCTTGTGTTTTTACCTTCCAGGTCCAGGTTTTGAGAAATGCTGGTGAAGAAGTGACTCTTACTGTCTCTTTCCTGAAGAAGACTCCAGCCTTTCTGAAGCTGCCCCTGTGTGAGGACTGCACATGTAAGAAAACTCAACACATGCTCCTTAATTGAAGTGTGTAATCACCGTTACTGCACTGCAAAATAATTAACCAAGAGTATTTATAGCTGGTATTATTTTCTGTCAAGGACCGGTTGTTCTGGTGACTATGCACTTGAGCAACACTTTGCCAAAGAGAGGGAAAAAAGGAGGACAGGAGACATCTCGAGCTTCACAAAAGATGCAAAAGACTAAACTGAAAGAATTGACGTCGCTCATTGTGGTGCAATTGATTGCTCTTCCATGAGAAAGCTTCAGCCCGTCATCAGACATGAAAGCTTTTATAAAATCCTTTTCATATGCGTATATAGGCCAGGTTGACTGGCCAGCCAAGCAGTTAACTGAATACAAATTGGCACAAAGCATGAGCCTACTGTGGCGGAGAACAAAGTAACACACTTTTGCTGATAGCCGTGATTCACCGCAGTTGGAAACCTTGAAATAGATGGAGGTGTTGTTCAGAGTTTGCATGGTTTATTGGCTTTTTGTGTGTGTCCCTGCTGCACTTCCAGGCATCCCCAGCGACCAGAGTAGTGGGACTTCCTCTCCTCTGTGCGATAGCGGCCTGCACTTGAACTACCATCCGAACAACACGGTACTTTTTTCATTAGCCTCCTCTTTGACTGATTCTATAACTGTCCCTCTGTAACCATGCAGCAGCGTTAGCGGTGCCAGAAAGTTGTTTCCATGCAACTGTCACTGCTCGCTGATAACTGGGATGCTCTATCTTTATCTTTTGAGGAGGGTGAATCAGCTTTCCTCTGCAGCTCGCACGCACTCAGCCTGCCTGTTCACCCGCTGCAGCAGCAGCAGCAGCAGCAGCAGCAGCAGCAGCAGCAGCAGCACAGAAGGACTCAAGCTCAAGCTTGACATGTCAGCGGTTTGAAATGTGCGAGGTGGGAAACGACAAGCTCTTCTAAATTGCGTTTCACACTTCTGCAGGACACACTGTCTTGCTCATCGTGGCCCACATCACCGGGGCTTCGCTGGGAGAAGAGATGGGTGGACTTGCGCCTTATTCCACTGCTCCATTCACGCCTGTCGAAGTACATCCCGGGCTCTGACGCCTGCAGGTGAGCTGTGGGACTTCATCTTGAAGTTTCACTTGGTATCTCCCTATAAGGCGCTGCAAGACAGTAATGATAAGATCTCTTACTTCTTGAATGCTTGGGGGTTTCAAATGGAGCAGACTGCCATCCTGCATCTGTAACAATATGATTTTCTGCTATTTAATATATCCCTTTAAACACCGTTAAATAAGGAAAACAGCTCTGTGTGTCTGCTTAAGGACAGACCTACTGAATAGTGGAGGCTTGATGTAATAAGCCATTAAGCTGTCAATAAAGACATTTCCATTTTGCCACACTGTGGATGAGGGAAGCACTAATCTTGTGGATTGACTCTTAATGGACCACAGTTGTGGTTTGACGTGTTTTAGCCCATTAACTGAAAATTACAGAGAGGTACCATAAATATTCGTATTGATTAGCCATGTCCAGGGCATTGGGTTCAGGTTATTTTATAACAATGAAATTTTTCACACCTTATATCACTTCAGACTTAAAATAAGGCCCAAAAATTGTTTATTTATTTGAATTAATTAATTAATTAATTAACGTAGTTTTTGTTATCAAACAACATCAAACAGCAGCAAGACACAGTTAGCAACTAGCTCGTGAACTTAGTGGAGAGTTTATCAGATAATGAGCCTGATACGGTGGATGGTGGAGGCCAAAAACAGAGCTAAACAAGAGAGAATCATGGACTGTTACCTTACAGGTGATGGTAACAAGATAATCATGTCAGTGTTTGTTTCCACCGGCCCCAAGTGCCCCAAAAAATCTGTTGTTGCAGGTTTAAATGAATCATTTTGGGAAATACTGCTTTCTTACTGAGATGTGAGATGAGAAGTGTTACGTGGGATTTTTCCCAGAGGAAGTGAGTTTTCAAAGAGTCTGCCCAGTTTTTTACATGCTGGGATGAAATAAAATACCCAAAAATAAAGCTGAGGAAAACATTTTGCTCATTCCAGTCTTCCAGTCTACTGATGTAAATGAAAAGCAGTGGCTTCTTTGAATGTTGCAAATCTATCATCAGAGTTACAGCTTGTATGTCAAATGTATTTCATGGGCTAAAAATGTAAAATCTTCTCACCATCTTTTGGTTTTTACTCTTGATTCTTTCAGGAAAAATGCTTTCCAGGTCATAGCTGTGGATGGAGTTTGCAGCGGAGTTATACAATTTCCCACAGCTGAAGACTGTCTGGATTGGCTTCAGGCAATAGCAGGCAATATTTCCAGTCTCACCAAGCACAATGTGAGTATGAAACAATAACACTTGTTAGACCTGCCTCCTCTTGCAGTCCTCCAGGTAAACCAATAAGATATTGGGTTTGGTATTAATGCAACAGACTTTCAATTTGTGGATTGTCTAACTGTTCCTTTGCAAATGCCATGGCATTAAGTAGACACATACTAATGTCTTTTCACATTATGAGTAATGCACACACATTTCTAAGAGCCTGAGGTCACAACAGCAATTGCACCACACTACACCTACTCCCCCCAGCTAAGCCCATGCACTTATTATCTATAATTCACCAGGATACGTTGAATGATGACAGCAAGGAGGCAGCGAGAAACAAAGAAAACAAAGCCGTGTTTTTTCTCTTACTGTGAGCCCTGAAAAAAGGGTACGTTTCTGTGGCTCTTGATCGGTGATGATGCTCAGGAGAAGGGTCAAACACATACTGCAAATGGTGGCTCATGCAAAACCTGTAAACCACCCCCCCCCCCCACCCCCCCCTCGATTTTCCATTATCAGCACATTTATGTGTATTTTCTTCCATTTCCATAAACTATAAGGTACATTTCTGGAGAGCCCATTAAGCCGCTCTCTAGAAAGATGCAACCAGAGAGCCAGACAACCCAACAGGGCGAGGCAGACGGCTGCCCACCCAGAACCCTGTTCTACTCCAGGTTCCTGCCTGTTAAAAGGGAAATTTTCCTGTTTCTGTCGTAATTTGGCGCAATATAAATAAAGCTGAATTGAACTGAACTGACGTTGGCTCGCTGCGTGGCATCAGCATGACATGGAGTGAGCAATGAAAAGCAGGTGTTTGTCATTATCGTGTCTGAGTGTGTGTGTCTTTGTATTTCTGTGTGTGGATGTGTGTCACTCTGATTGTGGGGACTTGCCTTCCTTATGGGGACAAAATGCAAGTCCCGGTAATGTAAATCATTAAATTTATGTGTGAAGGCTTGGGTTAAGGTTAGGGTAAAGGGTTAAGGTTATGTAACTAGTGGTTATGGTCATGGTTAGATAGTCTCCAGGAAATTAGTGTAAGTCTGTGTAATGTCCCCAAAAGTGATGGAAACATGACTCTGTGTGTGTGTGTGTGTGAGAGAGAGAGATTCTCTGGAGAATAATGGAGCCCTGGTTAATTGGAGTGGATGAAGTGAATGGCCTCAACGGTTGAGAGTGTATTTCTCACTCTAGCCTTGACATTTACTGAGCGTGTGAGTGAGCTGGTAACCTTAGGTGTATGTATGATACACAGATTTCTGCTGGAAGGAAGGAAGGAATAGATGTGTGATTGTTAAACACTGCATGCTTTTGTTATGGTTGAACCATCAGTGATGGCAATTATTTCAGACAACTACCTGGATTCTTTTTAACAAGTAGAATTTCATGTTGTTATGTGCACAGCGTGTACACTTACAGTCATAGAAGGTGAACTGAAACATAAAAGACAATTCAAACTCAAACCATGCTAACAGCTCTGTGAAGCTGTACTTAAATGCTCACGTCAACATGCTAACATACTGACAGTGACCATGCTAACATGCTGACGTTTAGCAGGTATAATGTATTCTTATGTGTACTATCTTAGTTTAAAGTGCTGTCATGCTAACATTTGCTAATCAGCTGAGGCTGATGGGAATGTCATCAGTTTTGCAGCTATTTTGGCTTTAAGAAAACTACAAGACGAATAACATTTTTGTCCTGATGGTGGCGCTAGATGAAAAGTCAAGGGGTCACCAAAGCTCTTAGAATTCATCCTGAGGGGGACACGTATGCCTGAAACAATAGTCATCCAATGGCTGCTGAGATGTTTCACTCAAAACTGGAGGTGTCAACCTTTGTGTGGCTTAAAAGCAATGAAACAGATATAAGAACTCTTTTATTTGCTATCTGTCAACTATATTTTCTCAATCAAAGTCTGAATTACAGCATATTTTATAAATTTATGTTTTACTCCTAATGAGTCTTAAATAGGTTTAACTTACTCTATGTTTACACACATCTCTTTGTAAATCTCTTTGTAATACGCTCTCTTTTTACAATGCTTTTAAGTGTTTTGTGTCTTTGTTTCACTGCTGCACTACCAATTGCCCTTTAGGGATGAGTAAAGTGATTTATTGACTGATTTATCATGCTGAGGATTAGCCCACAAAGGCTTTAAAAAACCCAATAAACTGTAAAGCTGGGGAATGTACTTGAGATGTTCAAATTAGCATCTGTTTTTTAAAAAGCCAAACTAAATATTTATAGAAAAACCTTTTGAAAAAAAAAAAAAAAGAGAAAATTAATGAAGCTCACTTATTAAACAGGAAACCTTTCCACTGGGATGCACAAGTGGACAGAAATAGCACAAACACCCAAAAACATGTGAATTTCAAGGACTGAGTAAAGAGAAGGGTCATCCTTTGCTTGCAGAGCGGCTTCAGTCCTTCTTGGGTAGCTGTCATACAACTGAACTGAGCTGTTTGTAGTCAAATATTGCACCATTCATCAGGAAAAAAATGCCTCCAGCTCCCTGAGCAATGATGGAGGAAGGCGTCAACTCTGCTGTCTGCACTCCACAGATGTAAAATGTTAAACTGCACTTAACTCTAATAAAATAAAGATTGAGTATATATACAAATACCTAGCATAGAACTGGGATGTACAAGCATTTCTCAACTGAGGGATGTCTGTTTTTTCTTTTGTTGTTATATAATTACTTTATTTCATGACAGTTTTTTTGATCTTTTCTTCATTGTGATCTCTCTGTTATTCTTCGGTATCGCATTATTTTACCTGTCCTCAGGTTTCCCTTGAAAATGAAAAATGAGATTCAATCTTAATGGGACTTTGAGGATCAAATAAAGGTTATAACAGGTACATCACCCTGCCAGCAGCAGATAAAACAGTATAGGAGTTAACTGCAGTGGAGAATGATGATATATATTATTGTATAAGCAGTGAAAAAGGCAGCGAACAGAGAGGCACATCTGTGTTACATTAACTCCAATTGTCACGTTAACAATGTCACAATAGTGAAGTAAAACGCGATATTTCTCTGAAATTCTCTCAAAACATAAATAGCCAAGCCAAGTACCAACACCTAAGATCCAACTTACCCTAGTAGACTAATTGTTCCTGGTTACCTTTGGTGCTTCCATAAACTCCAGTGAAAGTTCCCCTGTATGTATTTTTGGACAGAGGAAGACTTGACTTAAAGAAGTGGACCCCACAGCCTCCCCTGATTTATGTGTCAGGTGGGTTAGACCTGCAGTCACTGGGACTGAATCTGAACAAACCCACTGTCACTGATCCCGTATATCCAAAACCCATCTTGACATCTACCTGGCTGCTTCCTTTCGGTCCCTCCACTGACAACAAAAGGCATCTTGTTTCCTCCCTCGGCCCAAACCTCAGGAACATTTCAAAATAAGCAGCTGTGACTTGTTCTCGCCTCTATAGGAGGCCGGGATCAGGTCTGGACGACTTAATTTGGCATTGTACTGCTAAGGAAGAGTTATATTGATAGTATAGTGTGGATTAGGAGCGAGTGATACCTGTGATGTGAGCAGAATGTTTTAATTTAAAGCCTCACTGCTCTCTCAGTAGTTTCCCTTGCTTTTATTATCACAGAGAGAATGGATTTTTTTAAATGGATTTTTTTAGGAAGAGCCTCGGGTCCTTGTGGAAATGACTCTATCTATCTCATTTTGTGATTTGCATGCATTGAATAAATGAAGTAGCTCTAACAGTATTCCTTCAGTGCTGTGGTTAACATGTTAGCACAGATACTATGATTCATAGTTTATTTGTTCTTGGGCACATTGACACCGATTGTGTGTCCCTGCGGGATCCTGCTGCTGTTTTGACTTGTACCAGTAATTGTTGTCTGCTTGTTAGCAGGAGATATTTTAATGAGTTATTGATGCTTTTCTCAAATTTAATAGGTGAAGAAGATAAACCGAAATTTTCCAGTAAACCAGCAGGTAAGATGGCAGGACGGCGAGAGCTGCTGCTGCTTGTTCAAACTTTCCTTTTGCTTTGACTGACTTTTATTTGTGTATTTTATCCCCATCTTAAAAAATCAGAAATAAATCTAACCAGGTCAGCCAGTCAAAGAAAGGACACAGTCCTGTCTTGCCAACTATTGCAACACAAGGAGAGTGTTTGCATCATTAAAGTCCGTCCACTGAGAAATGATCAGAAAACAACTTAAGTGCCTTCAGTCACTTCATTCGTGGCGTCATCTCTCAGTCTAAACATGGGGAGTAAATGCAGCAGCGGGGTTCCTTTTTTGTTGCTTACTCATTCCTGTTTTCAGCCCCACAAAAACGTGTGAATTCACTCGACAATTCATTTAAGAAAGAAAATGGCATGAGATGCGACTGCCTGTCCCAAATCTTTCACTGGCTTGTTTTGCCTTCCATCAAAAAACTACAAACAGAAAACCAGGAAAATATTTTACTCGGTTTGCAATCACCCTGACTGTAATGAGTAGTGATGGTTAGATGCTCTTGATGTCTAAAATCGTGTCTCAAAACATTTGCAGTAGAGGCTTTGCTTTTTTCTCCCCTCAGTCTAACCTCTTTTTTTCTCCTGAATACTTAATTTTGTACCCTTTGCCTTCCTGTGGGAGTTGGTATTATGACGATGCTGTGACACACAGATAATTTTCCATACCCCTCATACCATTTAAGCTACATCTTAATTATCTCTGTATGTATTGGACCATTGTGGACAATGTGACAAACAAATAAGAGCTCCACGATGACACTGGATTTTTTTTTTTTTTATAAAAGTTTTCTATCAGTGTGATTAAGTACCTTGATTTGTCAGGCATTTAATCAGCTGGATAAACCAAAAGCAAACATACCTATACAATTCATCTTTAAAACCCCTTTTCACTTCTGAAGTATTTCTCAATAGAATTCAATATTCATGACGAAATGAGCAACAATCTGAATTAAAATTAGGAGAAAAAAACACATCCTCAAATATTATTAATTAAGAGTTTAATGATCTCAAAACTCTGTGGGTGTAGTTTGATCAATTTGATTGACAGAAGTGTGAGCAAATGACCCAAGAACTGCTATAACTGGTAGATATTGCTAAATTCTGATTAATGCATTTCCCCAAGTTTACCTTTTTTAACTGAGCGCTGCCACAAATACAGAGATTTCATGAAAAACCAAAACTCATGCCAAGTGTCTCATGTGTGGTGTTATGAGATGAATGCATCATAAATTGCTGTGCACCAAGAAGAGTCTTCATGTGCTCAGAATTTGATCAAATGTGACACGATGCACTGTTTTGTGTATTGATCCTATTGAGTGTTGATACTCAAAACAAGACTTTGCTGTGATGTAAATATATTTCATCTATGCTTACACCCCACATCCCTCATGTCTCTCTGTCACGCTTTGGCAGATTATCTACATGGGCTGGGTCGACGAGAAGGAGCAGGACTCCGTTCAGGACCGAATGTATTCACCAAAGTTCCTCGCTTTGAGGGGTTCCTCACTCTTCAAGTTTTCAGCACCTCCTGTACGTTTGTTTAGCTTCTTTAAACCATCAAACTTCTGTGTTTGAACTGATGCCGCTGAACTCCACAGGAGATGTTTTTGTTCGATGTTAATGTATTATAGAGGGAGAAAACGCTTTCCTGGAAAACAAGGAAGTAACTCACTCATAAGCATTTGTGCTGCATCGATCTTCCTCGTGATTGATGATGATCATTAAATCTGTTTACATTCTGCCAGCTACTTAGGTGATTATGACAAGAGGGATAAGCTGTCGATGGCACTGGAGATGGAAAAAGATTGATAGATAACTGAAATTGCGTGCTCTACTTGAATATGCTGATATAAATGAAATATGCTAATGTGAGTGGATGGTGGAACACAGGAACCTGCTTGCTCAGGCGATGTGACAAGCGTCTTCATTACTGAAGACTAGTTACCTATGAGGAATATCTCCTGTCGTGTGGCGAGATGACAGTTTTGAATTCAACAGCCATTCATCAATAAATGGCCATTCACTAAATCTTGAACAGCGATTTTCCAATCATAGCTTGGCAGCAATGACTAGAGGCTGACAGGCCTGTCAAGCTTTGGATTTTCCCACATGCCGGAGCATTGTCCATGGGACTGTAGTGAGAGTGATAGCCGGTATCCAAAAACACAAGAGGCAAAGTGCAAGGAATGCATTACATAGTAAGGTTACAGGTTAGCTATGAAAGGTGCATCTCCAGCCAAACTTGGATTATATAGCATTTCGTTTGCCAAACTCATTAGTTATGTCACGGTGGAAGGTAGGCAGTAAGCTCCACCCCTTCAATGATGTGCACCCATTGATGGCACCTGCACTCATTAGCACAGCTGGGACTAATCAGCCGGGCTGCTCTATAAGAGGAGGCTTGTGGCTCTGCTTTAGTTGGTTGTGTGACACCGGAGGGTTAACACCTTCAGTTGGCTCTCCTGGTTTTGTGTGTGGCATTGTGAATGAGTGTGTGAATGTTTTTAAACTGTAGGGTTCTGTCTTTTCCAGGATTTCACTCACTCCTTTTTAGTGACTCCCAATTTTTTGTTTTCAGGCTCATTTCTTTTGTTCTTCTATTATTCTGATAGAATTAGTGGGTGTTTGTGGATAAGTTATTCCCCATCACCTTTTAGACCACAAGGGACCCATTTTGTGTTGAGTGCAGTTTGTTTTTTGTTAGTTTCCCCTACCAGCAACCGCCATTAGGTTTTGTTCTGAGGGGAAACGTAATAGTTATTTCTCATTCTGGAAACCTTTTCTCTTGGAAAAGTAAAACATCCCTTTTGAAAATGCAAACATTAAAGCATCAATCTAAGCACAGTGTTGCTCGTCCAAGTTATTTTTCGGGTTATGTTTGAAGAAATAACATTACGTTATATTTTTATTTATATTGCTTTATTTCAACGGTTGGACAATAGCTTTACCAACAATACACAATCAATGCTGTTCCTCAATTCCTTTCACATGGAGTTTTAGCATTAGCCTACGCTAGCTAGCTCCAGCACATGGCCAACAATAATTTTATTGAAGTATTTCCAAATGAGGCATAAATGTGCATCAGTTTTACTTGTATGGGTAGTTCCTAGGGTTGAGCCGGATACTCATTTCAGACGAGTATCCGGTACGGATAAAACATTTTTGACAATTATGTACATGATACGAGTAAAACTCCTCAATATCCGTGCTCGTGCTGAAGGAAAATCCTCATTGGGTAACCGACTGTCTTCACGCTCTGTAATTGGCCAGTCACACACAGCGCCCGCCCCTCCCTACACAGCTGTACACCAGTCTCGCACACTCAGAGACAGACACAGTTTGTTTGGCTGTGCTTGGCTTGAATGTAGCTCACGTTGCTCTCTTCAGTACTCCTTAGGTTTTGTTCAGTTCTCCTCTATTTCGGTTTGTATGATATTTAAAGTTACTTGGTGAACTTCTTTCGTAACGTACGCGGTGCATTTGACAGGACAGAGCGGAAAACGGCTCGTGTCGCGTCGGTCACTGCTTCCACTCCGGTCATTTTTTTTTTTTTTTAACCGTCTGCTTGCGCTTAGTTTGGCTGGTGATACACTTAAGAATATTCATATTCTGAGTTCATAATAAACTTGTTCTGTAAATAGTTCTCTTACTTTTGTGATCAAAAACATTTGAATCTCAATTTCGAGGCTGTTCTGTAAATAGTTTTCAAATAAACAAATATAGCAACTTCTGATCAATTTCAGACTTAAAATAATGTACCGATTTAAGCCCCACCCATTCCCACACCCACTTCCGGGTTATGCCCCGCCCACTCCGAGTACAGATACGGATACAGATCATTTAGATGGTTGAACAGATACAGATACAGATAGTGGTGTACTCGCTCATCCCTAGTAGTTCCTCTGTCTTAAACCATTCTTCAAGTCAAACATAAAACATATGTGACATTTTTTCAGGTGACAACATGGGACTGGACCAGAGCAGAGAAAAGCTTTACTGTGTATGAGATAATGTGCAAGATTTTAAAGGTAAGTTAGTCTTTTCTGTTCCATTTCTTGAACGCTTAGGGAAGCAACCCTCACACTGGATACACTGAGAGAATATAAAACAGAAAACGGAGGAATGCACTTGCTACTAACTGTAACTCACTCATTTATTTGCATGTGAGGCTCTCAAGGTTCAGACTGCATTGTTCATTCTCTTCAGGTTCGAGGTCACTTTGAATAAGATCATGAGAATTTATCTGCAAGTCAATATTTCCAAACTCATTATAGCAAATTTAATTCATACGTATTCACATATTAAACCATATAGTTGACCTACACTGCGGTATCTTTCACACCGTGACATTTGGGTGACATAAATCTGGAGAAAGATACATTAGGGTCAAACATATATATGCATTACCTTCATTCAAGTGTTCTTAAGGCCGCGGTCGACAGTCTTTACTCTGTCGTCAGAGTAAATGAACCTCCCTTTGGCTTCGGGAAACTGCACTGCTGCTGCTTTGTCTTATCTCCACGTCACTCTGCCCATCTGTACCTGATCAGCATAGCAGCCGTACTGTCTTATCTTAGGATAATGACCTTCTGGACAAGAGGAAGCACTGCTTCAGCGTGCAGACGGAGAGCGGGGAGGACATGTTCTTCAGCGTGGAACTGGATTGCGAGCTGCTGATCTGGGAAAAGGCTTTTCAGATGGCCACTTTCCTAGAGGTGGAGAGGATACAGGTCTGCACCTGAACAGTAGGCAACGTGCAGGGAATTGTGATGATTTTAATCTTGCACACCGTTCCAACTCAGTTGTTTTACTACAAAGATTGATAATGCTCATATGACATTTTCAGCAGAGCGAAAGTGGCTTTTGTGCCCTTGTGAAGCTGTTGTGTTTAACATCTTCTTCTCCTATTGTGCAGTGTAAAACATATGCCTGCATCATGGAGAGTCACCTCATGGGACTGACAGTTGACTTCAGCATGGGCTTTGTGTGCTTTGATGCAGCTTCAAAGGTGGGTGTGGGACAGTATCGTACACAGTGTGATGAAACTAATCACAATTCCTCCGCCTCCCTTTTTCTTTTTTTGGTACTACTAACTTATTCTGCACTGTGTGCGTTGTGGGAGTATGAGCACATTTGTTTTGACGGCTGGTTCCCCCCAGCTCAAACATCTCACTCCTGCCTGCAGTTCATTTTGGCCTTTCCCCAAATCTGAGAGCCATGCAGACTACTCCGCTGGTGCACATTATGTGGTTGAGCAGGACACGAGCGCTGCCATATTGTTCTCTAAGATTTTGGCCCTAATTCCTGCAATGCGAAGCAACAATATTCCCCAAGGACACTAAAAATGTTGCCAGCGTATTGTTTACAGAGAGAAATGCACAAAACACAATCCATATGTACACTGCAATTGCAGACAATACACTGGGTGGGATTACTCTGTAATTAAAAGCTGCTATTGGCAAATTTCAACGACCATGTTTGAATTTGTTTCAGTCGGAGACGGCACAAACACAATGTTCGACAAGTAATCTGCAGACTCAGGGCCCAGTGAGATGCTTCACAATGGCTCTGGTTTTTATAAATATAACATTAAAAAAAAATCTTAATTTGAGTCTATAGACCAAGGATAACAATTGAGACACAATTACTCAAATAGCAGTGACTCCCTGTCCAGGTTGTAGAGACCCTGTGATAAATGGGTATACATAATGGACAAATTGATAAAGCAGTGACTGTATTGTAGTTATAATAATTGAGACATATAACATGTAAAGAGCAACATTTTTATGTATGAAAAGGTAGTTTCACACAGAGGCTCAGAAAGTTCATCTTGTAGGAAGTTCTGCTAAATTAAAGAGCTAATTTGTCAAATACACAAACCAATTAGGGAAACAGCAAGCAAACACCTCGAATTTAATATAAACTTGTCAAGTGCTCGCGTTCAAAAGGAAATTAAATGTGTGTACAAAAGCTTTTGCAAACAAAGAACAAATACATCATGGCTGCAGCTGTGTGTCATGCTCCAATGCAAAAAAAAACCCCAAACATAATGCCCTCCCAGGTGCATGCAGATCTTAACCTTACCCATAATTCTTACAAAACAAAACTATACAAACAACTGGCAAAAGCAAAAACATCTATGTAAACAAAGTGAATATCTAGAATGAATCAAATGCTCAAAGCCAATAGTGAAGAGCTCTTACAGTATCAAAAGTAAAAGTATATCTTTACACAGGAGAATGGCTGCTGTCAGTGTTTGATTTATGTAATATTGGATTTTCATTGACGCATTAATGTTTAAGCCTTAGTTTAAGGCCGTAGCTGGTTGAAGTGGAGCTAATTTAATTCATTTATACTGTCCGCTAATTTAATCTACAGCAACATGCTCTATAAAGTCAGCTGTAATATAATCTGTAAAGTAACTAGCATCTGCAGCTGTCACATAAATGTACTGGAGTACGACATTTCCTCCTGAAACATAGTTAAGTTGAAATATAAGATATAAGACACGGGAGCATTGCCCCTAATTTCATTAGTTACAGACCACCTGCTTTATCGCACAACAACAACAGTGCGTCTCATGAGAGTGTAACCCTATGAGGAAACACAAGCGACACAGAATTTCTCCATGTAGGTCACAATACAGATATAATATTGGGTGCTTGACACGAAGGAGATTGTGATATCGTCACCTCTGTCACAGTGAGCGGAGTCAGGCTGGGTTTTAAAGGAAGGTGGAGAGGTGACGCTCATGAATATCCGCTCTGACTTCCAAACAAGTTTCAAATATATCACAGCGGCGTTTCTTGCGTGTGGTATTTTAAACATGATTTTTTTTTATGCCGCATTAATCACACTGGTGTTATAGTCATGAGAACAGTGGCAGGAACGGTTAGTGCAGTATTGCAGTATGTAGAGAACAGATACATATTCATGTGCACAGCCTGGCCAGCTGTCTACCTGAGGAATCAGTCTGGAAACTGACTGTCGTCTGGCTCGCCGTGCAGCTTTTGTTTATTCAGTTCAGCACTAATTGAATCACTGAAGGAAGCTCTGCTATTTCAGGTGAAATTGCTGTGGCTTGTTAAATTTCCCAGTGGCAAAAATAACAAGTTTATATCTCACAACGACTGGTATCTGGTTGATCTGCTGACGTGCCCCATTTCTCACCGGATCCGTGTGGATTTTAACCAGAATTATTCATGAAATAGTGGCGCAAGACGGAATTCACAAATTACATTACAGTAAATAAAGATTTGAAAGTTTGTGTCTTAGTTGTTTAAAGTGAGACTCCTATAATCTGTGTATGTTCCAGGCCGTGCTGTGGAGATACAAGTTCTCCCAGCTGAAAGGATCATCTGATGATGGAAAAAGCAAGATCAAGTTTTTGTTCCAAAATCAAGACTCCAAATCGATTGAAGCAAAGGTAATTCACTTTGAGAGGTTTTTAATGCTGCGTGTCAAATGTTCTTCAGTTTCAAAGCAGCAAGTTTCTTGAAAGTGTTGAGTATTGATGTTGTCTGTCTTTCAGGAGCTGGAGTTCTCAAACCTCTTCGCCGTGCTTCACTGTATTCACGCTTTTTTTGCTGCCAAAGTTGCTTGCCTGGACCCGATGTTTGTGGAGAGCCAAGGCACCGCAACTACCACTGGATTCCCTTCTCTTTCCAGTATCTCATGTAATTCACAGACACCTAAACTCAAATACGCCACTTGACAGTCGCTGCCCTCCCCAGACGCCTTCTAAAAGGACGCTGGACTTAGATGCGACCGTGGCCTAAAATGCTCAAATTATGACAGCTGCATCCAGATGTGGAATAAAAGACCTCTTTGGGAGTGATATACTTGATACCTTTCAGATTTCTGGAATACTTGTGGACCTAAACATGAACCTCTACTTTGAGAAACTTCCCAAAAACACACTGTGGACACAAAATGTGCGATTCAAAGATGTTTTTAAGTGAATTTGTCCTTCTCTTGATCCTCAGACATCCTTATAATCAACACATCACGGAGAAAACTGCAGTTCTTTTCCTAAGAAGTCTGCTTTTCTATGTCATTTTATTCAAGATTGAAGATTTTGAGTTAAAAAAAATTAGATTTTGGCCTTTTTTGCTCCACATCAGACAGTACATCACTTGAACTTCTGTGAGGATTTGTCTGGACACTGGATATGATGACGCTTTCATTTCCATTGTTTTGTGTGTTCTTGAGACGAAAACTTTTACCAACATTCATACTTCAATTAGCAGTGAAATTGATTTACCACGGGAGTGTGATTAGAGATGAACGAAGAGCCAAATGGCAGCACCAATCAGACCTGAATCTGACACAGAGGTTTTCTGGCAGCAACAAAATTTATGCTTTAGATCAAGTTCCTCCTTTCTTTTTCTCTTCACAAGACGTACGCCCACAGGTTGAGGTCAGAACAGAGCTGTTTCCTGGATTCCTGGCGAGAAAGGCTGTATGAAAGTGCAGTTTTTATTGCATGGGTGACGAGTGACACTTTGATAATCAGGTTCACCGTGTACACGACCATAATCCGACAATACCACTCTAAACATGATTAGAAACACCTTCCATCATGTTTATAGCATTTTTCCCCCCAAAACTTGATTATGTAAATAAACACTGACATTCAGATGAACTCAAAGAATGATCAATTATTGCGATTACTTGAGGGATTACTTGTAGGGATTATGGCATTTGTTAATTTGATGTGCACCAGAGACGACTAGCTAGGTAGCTCATAACCTCGTGCTCTCTCTCATCATTTACTCTACGGACCAATTTAAAAGAATAACATCAGCTATGGTGTATTTTTGGAACATTTTATCTTTTGTCTGACTTCAGCTTGTAAATATGATAACGACTATTCACTGACGATGAGAAAACACAGCGCGAGGACAATAGAAACATGTAGCGTCACGGCCTCTACAGGTTCGACATGCCCCTACAAACTTCACTCTGTATTAAACTGTTTATAAATGCAGCAGAGTGACAACTAAACTATTCAAAAAGAGTTCAGGTCAATTAGCACAATTAGTCATGCTCTTACCTTCCATTTACAAAGCAGAATCCACACAGAAGAGGCCCATGGGTAAGTAAACTCTAGAGGATAGTAAATTAAATGGGGTCAGTAAAGTGCTTGGCACTGTGCGCGCTTGTTAAGCTGACATGAGTGTCTGAGGGAGACTAATGGCGGTGCAGTCTATGCAAAGAAAGTCTGAGTGATGCTTTCGTGCTTTAAAATTATCTCGGTTGCATACCCTATAACACAGGATCTAGAGAGTGAGGTTTATTTTATTTTTTGCAGATGTTTTATTAACAAATATGCTGTGTAATAAATTAATAAATAAGAACTTTTGTAACATGGCTCGGCTCGTGGCTCGTTTTGTTTTTCACGTGTGGATATTCCACCAATTTTTCCGTATGAAATCCAGTTTACCCAAGAATCAAATGACACTTTCAGGTGGTTATAAACTATTACA
This sequence comes from Chaetodon auriga, assembly GCF_051107435.1. Classification (NCBI taxonomy): domain Eukaryota; kingdom Metazoa; phylum Chordata; class Actinopteri; order Chaetodontiformes; family Chaetodontidae; genus Chaetodon; species Chaetodon auriga. The sequence continues at coordinate 16,596,330 of NC_135085.1, forward strand.
AACTTTGTTTTTGACAGTGATTTTGCACTTAGTGTATTCATGATATGTAAATATAAGTACTGCTTGGCTACACTTAAAGGAGTAATTCAACATTTGGACAACTACGCTTGTACACTTTCTTACTCAGATTTGGATAAGAAGATTGGAACCATGTTGCTACGATTAGCTTAGCACAAAGACTGAAAATGGGGTAACAGCTAGCCTGGTTCTGTCCAACAGTAACAATATCAATCACACTAATATAATCTTATAAATGAACACATTATCTCACTTGTGTTGGATCATTACCTTGACTGCACTGTGGTGCACTTGCATGTGCTACTTTTTGATGAAGTCTATACACTTTCAAACTGAAGAATAGCTTCAGTGTACTAAAATATTCTTTGATTATTAAATGTGTATTCATCGACATCCAGATATCAAGTGATATAATTTAAGTATAATGTATAAGTTGAACTAATCATATGTCATTAATATGTTAAGCAGAAGAGCTTGAAACCTGCATCTCATGAAAGATGCTACTGAGCTGTTTTTTTCTTGGAAGAAAAGTATTGATTTCTGGAGTTTGAATCACATTAGGGACTCACAGTCAGGATATCTTTTCCTCTGCTGTTTCCATTCCAACCATTTAAAATCTGTCTCCTTGTATGGCTCATGGGAGAACAATCAAAGTCTGTTTGTGACCCTTTTAAGCTCAGTGAATTCCTTGTCTGGAAGAGTAGCTTTACAGTTTCAGATTTCAGAGAATTCAGTATTTTGCAATAAATTCAAGGAAAACTGATTTCACACAGCAGCTCCTGTTTCCGTCAAACCATCTGTTTCCTGCAGGCAGAGGTCGAGGAGTTCTGTCAGACATCAAGTATGTTAAACTATAAATTTGTTATGCATGCAGTCTGTGTGCAGGTAAGGGTCTGTTTACTTGTTTCTGGCTGTCGGATGAACGGGTTACAGCTGCACCGGGTAACTCAGAGTTGTCACTGAAGTTTATTTTATCACACTCACACAGCCTGTCACTTAATATTTTCATTGAGCAGCACAGGCTTTCAAACAGCAAATGCATCATCTGTAAGTTGATCAGAGAAGCCTTCTGTTATCAGTTCAAAGTCGCAGTGACAGTAACATAAAAGGTCATCAGAAACATGCCAACGAGCGGCATCTTTCGTCCTCATCTGCTCGCAGTGACGACTCATTCGACTCCTTGGCCACGTTGGACGTACTTGGGGAAGCGAAAGACTGAACAGAGCCACTGCAATGATTAGAAGAGGCGTGGTGTGATTGTGACCTTTATTTTTGTGCCAAACATTTACGGAGAAACAACACATTTTCAAAATGAACTGCACACACTATGAGGAATCAACCTAGGCCTGATCAGCTGCAACAGAACTGTTTTGGCTCCTGACAAATTAACTTAATAGAAAAGCAGAGAACTCGTGATGACTTGGTCTTTACTGGGTGCCATTTTTGTAGTCGACTCTCGTCCACATTAAACGTAATCACAGCAGTCCCATTAACTTTGGTGCAAGGCGTGACCTGAGAGTCGAGGTTGTAGGTCCCCTGCTTTCAGTACTTAATGCGCTCTCTAATTAGCAATTACATTTTAGATAATGGTATATAAACTGTTGCATGCCTGTAATTGGTCATGTGAATTTTAATGGATACTAGGCAAATCAAATGGGACTATGTTGTTATTGGTAATTATAAAGTGAGAAATTGTTCCATTATTGCTTACTTGCAAAGCTTTCTGATGAATGTAAAAAAAAAAAAAAAAAAAAAAAAACCTTACAGAAAATAAATGTTACCTCTTCACACACAAACTACTAATAGAATAATCACCCCCGTTTTCAAACAAAATATTTTTCATTACACCAGAACAAAATGAAGACCTCTATAGCACTAATATATCTTATCTATTTAACAGACAGCAGTGGAGTTTTTGATCTACAGAGTTCCCAGTGTCAAGATACAGTACAGCAACAGGGCGCTACAACAAACCAAATGCAAATTAAACTGTATGCAGAATCATATGATAACAGTACATATATATCACTGTAATATTGAATAGAATTAATATCAACAACATTCAACTCAGCTTTTGGAATACTAAATTATGCATTCAAAGTAAGATGAAGGAAATTTCCGAGTCTGTGACGGTAAAAGCATGAAGAAAAAAAGTGTGACATCTATCCGTGATGTGCTGTTTGCTTTTTTTCACTGTGGAATGTTTTTGTAGAAATATACCATTTGTCTGGGTCAATTCGCTGTGCCAGCAAACTCACAGAAGTCCTAATGTGATGGGATACGTTGGCACTTAAAAGCCATCACTATCAGGGAGGTTCTGCAAGCAAATTGTACTTTGATTAAACAGGATTTTATGTTACAAGAAGTCCAGTCCACAGTACAAATTAAGCCAAAAAAATGGCACCTTTTTTTTTTTGTTTTTTTTTGTTTTTCTTTTCTCCACTTGAGGACTGCAGAATAAGGTGCTTTGCTGGACAATTCGACAGTCCAGGATACAAAAGGCTTCAAAATCCTCAGAGATTCTGATTTGCATTGTCTTCGATTAAAAAAAAAAGAGCAGTTCTATACAGAACTTGAGATTTGTCTCAAGGCCATCTAATTGATTCTTCTTCTTTTGTCTTATGTCAAACATTTCCAGACTTGATCACCTGGGACATCACCTCCAGTGACCAATCAGAAGATGTGAAGCAACGTCAGGAACACCCACCACATATACAGTATATGCATGCATGTACTCATTAATGACTAAAACCCCCACGTTAGCAGTTCCCTCCTTTAAAAAAGCTGAACATGTGAATCACTGAACACCCGTCATCAGCTTTATCATTATTTCTGGTATGATTCATTCAACTAATATACTATTTGCATCAAGAAGAGAAAGAAAAGCATGGAGAGGAGAGGGCCTACGAGACCTTGTCACACCGAGCAGGATGTCAGCTGCTCATACGCAAAGTGAGAAAACACAAGTATGAAAGCACCCTGTAGAAAAAGTTACATCGAAAGGTGCCCTGTAGAAAACATTATGAACCAGTCTAGTCTCTCAATGATCTCTTGTAATAGGAAGGTACAAAACACACTGACCCAAAATGAAATATCACGAAGAGTAACGACACAAGAGTCCCATTCATGATTTGATGCACGATTATGCGTCTTACTCTTGAACTCAGACTGGGAGGATGTGGCCTCATTTGCCTTTATGCGTTTTTTTTTTTTTTTTTTGCTCTCTTCAGCATCACCAAATCATCCGACACTGATAGTAAGTTAAAGCTTCTAAAAAAGCTGCAATAAAAGTCTTCATCTTAGCATGATCACATTTTAACAAATATAGTAAGAACTTTGTTTTTTTTATACAATTTTCAATCCGCACACTCGTGCAGAAATCCTGACATTGTGATAAAATCTGAATCTCAAAACGAGGGCTGCTGAAACTCTGTTCGTTTAGTTTACTTTTTACATGGTTCTTTTTTTTTTTTTTTGATATACAAATCAAAAGAAAATGTCAACAAAAACTAACAACTCGTGACAATCATAACATTATTATCCAATATTATCGTTGACGCCTCTTTCTGTTACAGTTCTGCCATCAAGATTTAATGGAAATAATGCTACATTTGTACTGAAAAGGGTGAAGAAAAGCATCTCAGCAGGCGCTGCACCCGTTAAAAGTGGATATCAGTCATTTCTCTCTGTAATACAGCAAATATGCTTTCAGTGACTCAGGCAGCGGCAAAGCCAATATTTGGTCTCTCAACATGTTCACTTGCTTGAGGATTTCAATGTCGCCAACGTCTCTTTCCTCCTCCTCCTCCACTTCCTTGTGTTCTTCCTCGGGGTGCTCCTCCTCCTCGCTCTCCACCATTTGAGGGATCAGCTGGTTGCCTACAAAGACATAGGTGTTGATGCGACGCCGCCGGCAGCGCCTGCGTTTGCGCTTCTGGGGAACTCTTTGCACCATCCCCTTCCCCTGACTGTCCTCGTTGGCCAGGTTTCTGAGGGTGCGGCGGATGTAGATCCGAGACAGATCCTGAAGGCTGCGGACAGTCACCGGGGCTGAGGACAAAGAGAGACGACACAGGGCTTCAGGGCGATGCGCCACGGAAATAAGAATAATCCATATAGCTGCACCGGGCCTTCAACTAGGTCAGCATAAACAAGTGAGACTGTCAAAGAAGAAAAACTGCGTCTCAGAATTTCAAGGAAAGATTTGGCTCTATGGAGCAGCTGCAAGGCGAGCTTCATGTGTCAAAGCAAACACTGCTGTAGGAAACGTCTCATCACATCACTTTGTATGTACTGCCTGACTTTAAAATATCGCCCGCCTTACACATCAAGAGCAGTTAGGCATCATAAGACAGAGACTCTGAGGGTTTCTTTGTTGTGTTTTGTTGGGAGCAGCGGCTAAAGAACTTACGCAGCTGGACAGTGTCAGGCTTCTCTCCATCAGCTCTGCTCTGCTGGACCAAGGGGGCAAAGGACACCGCCAAGATGTTTTTGCTCTCCCATGTGCACTGGCCAGTCCTGGTTATCTGGGTCAGCTGCATTAAGAGACAAAACCTAAACTCAACACTTGAGCACTCATGAAATATGAAACACTGTGTATTATTAGGCAGCAAAAACTGAAGGCTGGAGCCGCCGTTTCTTCAAAATGTATTTATTTTTTCAGCTGGTGATCTTACATCTTCAATGCTAACTGTGTTTTTGTTAATTTGCCACCTGAACAGAGATGATTCTTAAGGGATGTGTCTTTTCTACAGATACCAGCAATACACTGTTCCAATTATTAGCGTAGTCTTTGCTTATTAAATAACATGCGCACATCTAATGATCTTCTCCAAATTCCAGGTGTTCATTATGGTTGGCAGATGTGCAAACAGTGTGTACCCAGAGAAATATAAACCATGCCCCTGGAGAAGAAGCAGGCCCTCCTTTAGATTTGCATATATGCCGCTATGTCAAATAGGTTCATGAAACATTAACTCCAGTTGATTTTTATATGAACAGATTACTGCCAGTGGGCTGAAAGAGCCATCTGACAGCATCAAGACAGGGAAGACAATTGTGTCGATGCTGGACAAATTAATGGACCAGACACGAGGGATGGGCAGTAAAATCCTTTACCACAATACATCGAAGTTTATATAGTAATATGGATATAAATTGTCTTTGAAATCCGTTCAGACATTCATACTAGATAAAACAGAAAAGTCTGTTTTTGACTAATGCAGCAAATTGAAAGAGCTGCCAATCAAAATACTTTATCACACTGAAGCCAAACCACACCAAATAAGAATAATTGAAATCTTTATTCAATCAGGTGGCTTCGCTGAGATCAAGAAGAGGGAGAGTTCAGCAGAAGGAATGAGATAAGACAACCAAACCGCACACAGACGCCGTCAGAAACGACGATAGACATCTCTGACAAAGGCCCAAAATTAAAAGTTCAAATTCATCCAATCAGACGAGACTTCTGATTGCAAAATTCTTCCACTGCCATCAATCAATTCTGCCCAGAATGTCCTCAAGCTACCAGATATATGAAAGGAAAGAAAATCTCGAACTGCTGCAGCTAATAACTATTTTCAAAATCATGATGTTGCAATTATTTCCTCAATGAATCAATGACTCCATAAAACAAACAGCCCTTTAAAGGCACTGAAGGCGACGCCTTCCAGTGTGTTGTTTTGTCAGACAAAGAAAAGCGAAAGCAGCAAAGCCGGAGCCCTTAAACATCATTAAACGCTTTTGTTTGAAAAACGCCTTAAACGATGATTCAATTATCAAAAGAGTAGCCGATTAATTCTGCCGACGAATCGAGGTGTTTATAGTCTGCGGTGCGTCGTCCTATGGCTCGCCCCGACCAGACATCTCATCAAAGTGTCTGCTGGTGTGAGAAGTTAGCCTTCAGCAGATGACAGATATCTGGTGGCTCGGGCCATAACAAGTAATTACCAGTCCACAGCATGACAGTTATCAAAACACAATTAAAGGAGGCTGTGGACTCATCGTGCGTGGTGATAAAGTGAGTGTGTATCTTGGTAGGGGGAGGTGTAATGGCTCGGGGGGGCATTCGAGTGGCACACAACAGGTCCATTAATATGAGCCGATACCATGGACGCCTTGAAGCAAGATGAAAGTTCATCCATTCATAGCCATCTTTAATGTACTTCATTCAACACAATAAGACTCACTGTCACTGCAAGGTCTGTGTTTTTTCTTTCAACATATCCACAGTACAAGCAAACATGTACATTTACAGAGTTCTGATTGAGGCTCATAAATGCGACACGATCAAAGCTAAGAGTAGTTCCTGAGCAGATTTATGTTTCAGAGGGCGTCGACCAGCACTGAGTACTGAATGATGATCTGTATCTAAAGGTTATATCAACAGACAGAAGGTGGAGGGACTACATGACCGCCCTGCCACGTCTTTGGAGATAATCATGCAGTATGTCAGCATTTCCAAAAAGATCTATTCTCCCCGTACTACAGCGTGATGCAGCTCTCACGCTGTTTAGATCTCTGATCAAAACTACGTTTAATTATTCTCTCCACCATGATTCATAAGTGTGTAGGCTGCGTTCCTTCTTACTAATGCCTTCTGTGTTCCTTACAAAAAAAACACAGCGAAACATGTGACTGGTTGAAGTATATTTTTCTCTCTGAACTCCTTCACACTCAACAGACAACATGAAACATCCAAATTTCGCGTCTCAACGTTTAACCTCGGTCAAACTTTGCATCGCTCCGGCTCCGTTTTTCTCTTTAAATTGGCCACAATCCTTCACTGTGACTCTGTCGAGACGTCCTCCCTCCTGGAGAAGGTACCTGCCAACCATTTCTTCCACCTACTTCCCAAAATATTCTTAATGCCCTCTTACATGCCCCACGGTCTGTTCACACTCACACATCCACCGTTTTAAATAAAACATTTATTTATACAGCCCAGTGTGTGCTCCTTGCACGGCTGCTCAAATCCAGGGGCAGTTGTGGCTCAATAATGCATGTGAAGGTTGCATAACCGGCCTCGTAGGTCAAAGCTATTTCACCTCGTTTGCCCTTGTGTGTTAGCATTTTGAATAGCAATCATGATTTGTTGATTCTGTACCAGCCTGATGGCTTGAGGGACTTACCTGATCCTCTATTGGCATCACCAGAATGCCTCCAACTTTGAGCAGCACTTTCATGTAGTTTTCGTGGTCCTTCTGCACTCCTGCGCCGCAGTAAATGCGATCGTATTGGTGGCTGTCTGTCGAGATTTCGAGGCAATTCCCCACCTCAAAGACGGGTTCACAGAACTCAAACCTGGGAGAAAATAATAGCAGGTACAGTGGATAACATAGATCAACAGAGATCATTTGTGAGCTGAGACAGAATTATTATTATTATAAACAAATCAGATGAACAGAATTAGGGAGATTTAAATGTTTTTAATTTGCAAAACAAAGCCCGAAGGTCCGCAAGAGAAAAACTGGCAGGTAAAACTAGTTACTAGTGCATGTGGTTTGAATACATTCAAGTTGTGCTAAAGGAACAGTTTGACATTTTGGCAAATTTGCTTACATTTCGAGAATTTGCTGAGAAAATGTGTCTGCTAAATTTAAGACAACATCAAGCAGCTGGTTAGCTGAGCTTAGCTTAGCAGCAAGACAGGAAACAGGGTAGACCGGCTCTGTCTAAAGGTTACAAAATCCACCTTTCAGCACCTCCAAAGCTCAATGTTTGGATATGAAACAAAGAAATGAGATATAAGATTAATTAGCTTTAGCAGATATCGCCTTCAGGCTGAGCCAGGCTACCTTCTTACCTTTGTTTCTAGCTTTCATGCTAAGCTAACAGCTGCTGGCTGTATCTTTACCATTAAACACACACATTTCAGAGTGGCCCCAATCTTCTCTCCATCTCTTGGCAAGAAAACGAATCAGCGTATTTGCCAAAATGAAACATTCCTTTAAAGCATTACTTACTTATCAAAGCTGTCACTATTCTTTATGAAATCATCCAGTTTCTCTCTGGCGTATTCAACCACGTCCTTATGGAGCTCAACTCCATGGTTCACACCAAAGGGCCCTTGGAAAAAAAAACAAAAACAACAGGAACAATTTTTTTTTTTTTTTTTTTTTTGCATTACTCACCTCCTATTATAGCATCCCGTAGAGCTGAAACAATTAAAGGATTTATCGTTTGACCCAAAAATAATAATATGCACCAAACATGCATCAAATAATCTAATTTTCTCACAAAATGTCAAATTTGAGGATTTGCTGTTTGTTTTATGTGAGTGTAAACTGGATATTCTTTGGTTTTCATATGTTAGCCAGACAAAACCAGCCCCTTTAAGAAACTGTGATGGGCATCTTTCACAATCTCTGACATTTTATCGGCCAAACAACTAAACAAATCAGGAAAACTGTCAAATTAATCATTGTGGTCCTATTATGATTGATGCCGATTTGTAGGCACACACTGTACTTTCATCGTAAACCTGTTTATTGAGATTTTCCAGACCATCTGTGCTCTTCCCACACATGAAACAACACAGCTGTGAGGAAAGGGTACTCTACGCTCACCTATGATGAGGCCAACCATTGTGCTCAGGTAGCCGGTTCCACTGCCCAGATTGAGGAAAGAAAGTCCTGGCTGGAGTTTGAGGGCCTCCATCACCTCTGAGTATATACAGGGAGCAGACAGGTGTATGTTGCCATGCTTCCACGCCAAGTCTTTGTAGGCACTGTCCCGGTAGCCGTCCAGATAGTAGTCCCCGCGGTCTATGGCCCGAAAAGCCTGCTCAACTTTTTCCGTGCGAATATACTGGGCCTCCTTCAGATTATCAATGAGGTCGTCATTGTCCTCCCCGGCGCTCACGGCTCCCCCCATGGTGCAAAGAGAAGAGAAACACAGGGGCCGAACTCGTGCTCAGGATGAGTGATTCCTCCTCAGAGTGGCATGGAGATGAACGGCGGACTGAAGAATGCTGCCGCTGTGACTCCTCAGACGTCAGCTCAGACAACGTTCATGTCCAGTGACCTGAGAAACATGACATAAAGGCGTTATGGCAACGCGCCGGTGTGGGAACACGGCGTCCGGCCAGATCTACACGTACAGTGCAGATTTAAGACGCTGGTACAGGTAAAGATGGGATTGATGTCGAATTAACAGCTGTGAGCGAAACAGGCTGAAGAACGAATGAAAGCATTAAGCTCCAGCTGTGATTTTCCAAATGAATTTCCTTCAGGATGGAAACATCAACAATTTATGTTTCTCAACGCCTTTGTAACGGACTTAATGAAATATGAATGAATATTTATTGCAAACAATAAATTCACCAAAATGTCATGTTTGAAAACAATCCAATAACACAACATTAAGGCATTTTAATTTGATAACATAATTTACGGCCTCATTCGGGCAGCCACGAGATCACTGTTTTGCATGTCGCATTACCTCCACTGCACAGATTAACCCCAAAACACACACTTACACTTACACACCCCTTTACAGGTTGTTTATGCATATTCAACATACGTTGTTTTTTTTTTTTCACCATAAACATTGTGACACGTCAAAACAGGAAGAGCGCAGGTATAATTAATAACCTCCATTCGTTTTCGGGCCCTGGTATAATACACACCGGCTTAATGGAAAAGAGCCGTCATGGACGTAATTTGTGACATCTGTGATTTCCACGTTACAAAATATCTGTTGTGAAAAAGCTCTATTTGTCATGTAAAAATGAAGTATGAACTATTTCCATCATGCGTTGATGTAATATATCACACAGACAAACGCCCTGTGCCGAGCTCTATATGGAACGTTATTAGAGCTGAAACGATTAGCTTAATTGATTCGTGAAAGCAACAGGAAAGCATTCTTCTCACTGATGGAAAAATGCCAAGAATTGCCTCAAATATGAACATTTGTTGGGTTTTCTTGGACGTCTGGCTCCGTAAACTGAATATCTTTATGTTTTAGACTGTTGGCCGGACAAAACGAGCAGTCTGAAGACGTCAGCCTGCCGTCTGGGAAACTATTTTCCGACATTTTCAAGACAAAACACATCAGAAAAACTGGCAAATACATCAATAATGGAAATAATCATTAGTTGCAGCTGTAATGTTTTAATAAATAAATGAATTGACTTTCTGTTATGTCCAGAGGGAGGTATCCTGTAATAGACAGCTGACTTCAAAGGGATAAAACCCTCTATCATGGCACATTACTTTATACTACATAATCAATATTCATCGTCATATTTATTGTTTCTGGAAAACCTACTAAAAGAACTGTTGATGGACAAATAACCAGCAGTAACCAGCCAAGAATGTTTATTGGCTAACACTGAAAAAAGGTGCATCATCACACTGATGCAAAAACCATAAAAACTCAATATCACCATAAATCCATCCTCCGCATTGATTTCTGTTATCCACAACACAGCAGCCAAACACACACAATGATAATAAAGATCAGCTACCAGAAACGGTCGTAAAACCGCTCAAGGCAGAAAAACGTCACATCACCCAATCCGAGCTAACACACACGTCTTTTTGGCCAAGACAAAGCTGAGAGGTCACAGAGAGACTTTCATCTATCGTTTCTTCTTTCTTTCCCCTCGTGAGGCTCCAACTAATGATTATTCTCTAGATTAATGTTTGGTCTATAAAAGACCAGCAAGCAGCGAAAACAATGTCCATCACAGTATCATAGAGCACAAGCTAACGTCAGCAAAAGTTTGGTTTTCTCCAACAAACAGTCAAAGATATTCTACATACTGGATCAAGAAGACGGAGAAAAGAAGCAAATTCTCACACTTGAGAAACTGGAGTTGGTTTTTGGCTTAAAACAGTGATTTCAATGATTCATTTATTCTCAAAATAAACTTGACTGATCAGTGGTTCCCAAACCAAACCCAACCATACATAACTACTACAATATACTTCTCATGGATAACATCAGCCTCTCTGGAGTCTGTGTCAGGAGGAGGAACAATCTGGAAGGTGTGTGTGTTTCTGGAGTTTCTCCAGGAGTTGTGGGCCTTGGCGGAGCATTGTGGGGATTTGCGGTAAAGCATGGAGCTGACTTTTGAGTTGTCTTTCTTTTTGTAGTTGTGAACTGTGCTGGGATTTGGCCCTTTGGTGAACTGCTGGACTAAACGATAAATCATTTAATTAATTGTCGCAGGTTTAATTCTAGAGTGAAACAGTCTGACAGCATACTAAAATCACTCTTTTGTCAAACTGTTCAAACCAAATGTCCACACTACAGCCCGAAACTGTGATGAGGGGTCACAAGCGGACATTTCCCTTCTATTTTTAGGGTACACAAGGCAAAAAGGGAATCGTGGGGCCAATTAAAACACACAGATCTCTGGCGGTTTCAAAGTAACTCATACTGTAAGTACTAAGCTACTGGCTTTACTGTGTAATACTGAACTCTTGAGCACCACATCGCAGTAAAAAAGAGGAAACTCCGAACACATGGTGTTCTTTAAACGTTTTATAGATGCTTTGATAACTAAAACGTCTCACACTGGCACGGAGTGAATGGGAATAGCTGGAGACGCAGCCAAGGGAGACAAGTCTTGAATTCCCTCTCTGCCTCCTCAGCATCTCCACATCTGACTCAGCTAATACAGATTAAATTCAGAGGTGACTTTGTAGTGGGAGGCCTGGTAAGCTAATTTTCCACTGGCGCTTCCTCGCAGGCCAAAAAAAATCATTGATTCGCTCACCATCACTGATTGTACAGCAGTGTATTTTTTATCCTAGTTTTTCTACCCTCTCTGTAATACACAGTCCTTTGACTTGAACGCGGTTGAAAGACAATCTGGGAAAATGGGTCAGGCGAAGTATTCGACAAGCAAATTGCTTTTGGGTACTGCTGTACAGTCAGAGCGACGACGAGTCTCCGAACAGGGGCCATTATTCACCCACTCCTTTACGACAAATCAGAAAGGACCTACTAGGTAATAACATTTGTTGTAATAATGAAGCTAGTCCTGCACCAAAAAATAAAATGTCTCTTTAGAAATGGGAATCCATTCGTAAAACACACACACACACACACACGGTGTCCTGGCTTGACCCCTGGTGTGTTTAAAAAGTGCATCGACGCCATCTCAGGTCATAACTGGCTGCTACGACCCTGTTAGGGACAACTCACTGAACCACGCTGGATGACGACATGTAACAGATCTGCTGGCAACACGAGATCAAGTCTAGCGCTGTAACCAAATACCAAAGACGTGTGCAGGCAGCACACCGGGACGTGCACAGCAGCGTGCACAGGCAGCGCGAGGTAAACTGATAAGCCTCATGGTTACCTGCATTCACAGTCTAAATCCAGACTTTTATCAGGTGGTTTGCAGCTCTGTCAGCAGGGCAAATTCTACCTGTGTGATAAAGAATCTGTATGAGTAGAACAAAATCATGCGAATCTCAGAAGTCACAAGTCTCGCGTTTGCGATCAGGAGCACACAGAATTAATTTGTGATGCTGTAATGACAGATTACAGCATTTGTAATTTGCAATGACTTGTGTTTCAAAGCTGCAACAGCCATGAAAAATACATTTCTGATTAATACTTCACAACAGGCTGTGAATACGCACATCCTGTCTGTGAATTTACATTTCCTGAGGCTTGTGGGTGAGTGTTTTGTCCTGTACTCGCTGCAGCTAAAATGTGAGCACGTTAGGTTCACGTCGAAGGAAAAGATAGCAGATAAAAGAGCGGAGAAGGCGTACTTAATGAGACCGAGCCGTGCGGGAAATTCATTCAGCGACAATTTACATGTTTGCAAATATGTTCAAACAAAGTTAAATTCATAGACGTGCTCGTGCGTTTTGCTTCAGTGGTACCTGAGGAGGAATATATTATTGAAGTCACATTCAAAACAGAGTATTCCTCTGTGAGAAGATGCGAGTAGAAGGAACTGAACTGTGTGCTGAGGGAGTGAGATGAAAAACAGAAAACACCTGTACATTGTATTCAGGGTTTAAAGCAAGGAAAATGACTGCGCCTGAAATGTGTTCGGGGCAGTAATGAGCCCAGAGCAGCGATGTCCGCAGGCAAAAATCGACGTCATAAAAATCATAAAACATTCTGACTGTGGGTGAAAATTTTTCATTATGAATGAGGAAAATGTTAATCACCTGCAGCGATGCCCTCACGGCAGAAATGATACGTTTGTCTCCCCCTTAGGAGAGATGCTCTGCGCATTTACGCACAAGGCGCAGCAGCATGAATTCACAGATCAGGCGAGGTGGACGCCATCGGCCTTAAGACTGGCTCTCTATTAGCCTCGCTTCATTATTTTTCCTGCCGTGACGTGTGTGTTGCATTCAGAGACCACTTTCTTTATTGCTGAAAAAAAGAAGTTGTTTGTTTTTTGTATTTCTGAATTGCCCAGTTGGCCGGATCAAACGCTCTTGCAGTGTGAGGGTTCCTCACCCCTGCTCTAAACAAAGGGTTTTGTTAATAAAGCAGATGAACTAAGAACAATACGATACTAAGAATATTTTCCATACAAATATAACGGTCTATTTTCAAATCTAAAATGGCCCCAGGCATGGGAAGGGCCGTGTTGGTCGATCAGTCAGCTGCTCCGAATGAATCTGATGGCTGTTTGAGCCCTCATCTAGTGGCACCAGCAGGTCACATTTCCACTTGTCCCTCTCTTTATTTCATGACATCATACCTCAGAAACTAATGAGCCACTTCCCGTTAAATCTGCTCTAGAGATCCATGGCACACGCATGATTTTGGTCATCTTTTTTTCTAGCACTACTGTTGCATTGAAATGCCCAGTTTCACATAATCTACTTCAAAATCTAAGAAGCGGAATATGATGATACTTGCTGAATATGTTCATTGGATCTCGGAGGACACATCCTTTGGGTCTTGATGACCTACTGACCCCTCCTCCAGTGTCCAGGCCCAGGGCAAACCTTTACCCATAATCTCTTATTACATATTTATAACACAGTGTAACAAGTTCACACTTCCAACAGGAAGCTGCATGTCGTTCCCCCCGCCATGACCTTAGGCCTCTTTGACACTTCTATTAAAAGTTTGGGGGTCTATTTTTGATGTGATGTTGCAGCATGTTGCTGTGCGTTACAAAGGCCAAATGTGTACTTCCTAACACACTGGTACAATTCAATTGTCCAATCCTGTGAGACGGATTTCTTTTCAAAGCACTATATAAGACCGATGTCTACTTTATACTTGCCGTTACAGTGTTACGTCTTCAGTTCCAGTTGCAGTTTTGGGCACTGTTAGCGGTGAGACCATATAAAGACTCACTATAATGAATCTGCCTTTAGTACCATCCTCAGAGTAGAATCAACCGAGAACGACTGCCATGCAAGGCTCTGAACATCTCGATGCTCAGCAGAGGATAAAACCCTTTCATTTAGGTAACAATATGGCTTTTCCTCCGACTCCATCCCCAGGCTAGTGTTAGAGATCTTATGGTGCTTTCAGACTGAATGAAAAGTGTATTTGCATCGCTTCTTATTTATGCAAGTTTGTCCACCGAACTGTGTTAATTAGCCACAAACAGCCAAAGGATGTGACAGCCGAGGCTAACAACAGGAACCGACTCCGTGCGTCTGTGCGTTTCTGTGAAAAACCTCACATTTTCAATATTTACCAGAACTCCAGTTGTTTCACTGATTCTCCTCTGGACCCTCTCCCCTTTGCTCCTGTTGTCTCTGCATATTCATGAAAGGAGCTCACACAATTTTGGGATAAGCGGGACTTTTTGGGCGTAAAATAAAACATTTTCAACTCAAGCAGATGTGTCTTTCCCTTGACCTGTGGGACCTAAATGAACCTGCAACGCCTCCAAAGTTCACTTCACTTTCAGTCTCATCTTTAAGATGGTGAAGATTTTATCCATCTTGTTACGCATCATCTTTCTGATGTAGGGATGTGGAATGAGAATGATGGCATCACAGGCTGCCAGCAACCATACACTTCAAGTGTTGTTAATTGCGGTCAGTTTGTCACAGACGTGTGCATTCAGCCGGGGCTGAAGTCTTTTTAAAGCAAAAATTCATTGGTTCCAGCTTCTGAAATGTGAGTATTTGCTACTTTTCCTTGTCATATATGATACTAATTGGGTTTTGGAGTGATGGAAGAACAAAATAAGACATCTGAAGATGCCACTTTCGGCTCAGGGATCCAATAATGTTTTGGTTTTTTTTTTTGTTAAACTATTTTCTGATGTTTTATAGAGAAAATTATTACTTGAGAAAATGTCCAGCATATTATTTGGTAATTGTTAGCTGCAGCCCTCATCATTAGGATTTACAATCATGTAAACGGTTTGAAAATAATGATTTTAGCTTTTCAATTGTGAGGGTGTGCCTCTCTGTGTGTTATGTGACACTTAGCTGAACATCTTTTTTTGAACTCTTGATAGTACAAAAAAGTAATGTGATGACATTTCCCTGGGATTTTTTTTAATTTATTTATTTATTTTTACTTCTTTCATACATACTGTATACTGTAGATAAATCAATACTGGCAATAATCATTAGCTGCTCCTCTAGTCTTAACTGTTTCTGCAGCTGTTTCCTGCAAGTGTTTATTCAACTCCATGGTAGTTTGTGCATTGTTTTCTAAGGTGGCTCATTTAGAAACAACTAACCAGTCATGGAAAGTACTTAAGTACTGTTTTTAGGTACTAGTATTTCCATTTACCATTTTCTGCTAATGTATACTTCTATTGAAGTACAATTTAGAGGGAAACATTGTGCTTTAACTCCACCACATTAATTTCATATCTTTAATTCTGAGTTACTTTGCATATTCAGCTTAATAATACAAAATATAATAGAGAAATGAATTGCACTTTATAGGTTAAGATAAGGCTTCATTGTTCCTGGTAGCAAATTTACAAGCTACCCAGCAGTATGTTAAGTAATTTAAACAAGCTCCACCATAACCAGCTGCAACATTAAGTGAAGTACATATGAGTATATCAATAATTATAACCCCTTAACATAATATATACAATTCTGAAATGGCCCATTCAGCATAATGTGTTTGGTACTTTCAGTATATTTTGATGCTAATACTTTCATTCTGTTTAGTTTTGCATTAAACTAATGCAGGACTTGTGTTTCTACACTGTGGTATTACTACTTTTACTAAAGTAAAAGATCTGTGTACTACTTCCACCACTGCAACTAACATAAAATCAGGCTGTACTTATACAACAGGGTGTTTCTATTTTTCTGGCCACTCAGTACATGCTGTGATGTTCACAGATGTTCCTCAATCCCCACAACTGACACCTGATGAGGCCAATCAGCGCGCTACCCGGTCACGTGCTGCAGTTGCCACACAGACGGCAGCCTGTCAGCCAATCAGCTGCCCGAACACTTTCATCGCACTGCGCGTGTGACGATGGAGCAAAACAACAACAGCGTTTTCATGAAACGTTGTCGGGCGTTATTAATCACGTCTGTTTCTTAATCCTGCCCGTGCACACCTGTGAGAAACACACGGAGAGTCAAGCATCCATTACACAAGCTGCCACACACTAAAAGAGACTGTGTGTTTGCGTGCATTCACGCAGCTTTTGTTCCCACTTGGCGACCAAAACGCAGTTGCTGGCCAGCTCTCTGCAGTGCGATTAACCTCAATCTTTAGCAGCGACTAGCTCAACCGGTTTGTTAAGGAGAGGCTGAAATATCAGCCCCGCAGCCTACTGGGTTTTGCTGAGGGGAAAAACACCACCAAAGAAACAAAACAATAACATAACACTGACATGTCGGAGCCTCTTCCGCCTGATGATGCAAACAATTGAGGCTCCTGAAACCCGCAGGTACACACATCGCTAAAATGTGTGAATGTAGCGAACGTTGGGCACGCTGACAAGTCAAACGACGGGTTTAAATGGTGCTGATTGCATAAGTTAGCATCCAGTGCCGGACATAGCCATCTGGGCTGCCAGTGAACCAAGCTAGCGTTAGCCTTTGTGGGCCTGAGTGCGCCATCATCAAAACAGAGACAAAGCAGGTTAGGTAAGCTCGGCTCTTTATGCTCCCGTTACACAGCCAGCGAACGCACAACACCGCTAGCATAGCGTGTCACATTTAACAAAGCTAACAAAACGGTCACGCTGCCCGCCGCACAAACTGGATAAGTCACAGACAAAAAGACAGTTAGCGTCCAAGAAACTAAAAATACTCACAATGCCGTGTCGCATTAACTCACTCCGTGGAAGTGGATGTGCAATGCGACGGTCAGTGACAGCGACTTTCAGACGATAACAGCCCCCTTCAGAGGCTACGGGCGAGCTAGTTCGCCGAGCTAACGAGCTGGACGGGTGAAAAGGTAAAGAAGTGACGGCGAGCCGTTGTGTCGAAGTGGGAGAAGAAAGAAACAGCTGAGAAGAGGATGTAAACACAGGTCACGTGGTCTCCAAATTTTGTCGATAGAGGGAAGCACTGTTGCTCATATCTATCTATCTATCTATCTATCTATCTATCTATCTATCTATCTATCTGTCTGTCTGTCTGTCTGTAGTTTTTTGTGTACGTGCACTTTTTGAAGTATGTTTACTCCTTACTTATGTACATACTCTCACTTATTGCAGTCTATCAATCAATCAATCCATACCGAATAATATACATACAATACAATAACAAAGGCTCTTTTTACCTGTGTACATATACTGTACGTTTATATGTGTGTTTTAGAGTCAGGTGTAGTCAGTTATATTTTTAATTAAGCAGTGTGATGCACTACAGAGGCAATGACATCCATTACTGAGACCAAATGTTGTTGTCAAATTGGAAATTAGTGTTATTATTTTGTCATTTTCCACCTGAAACACTCTTGACTCCTTTCAGGTATTTGAAGTAAAGAGCCCACACCTGTCTATCTGCAGATGAAGGGCGGCTCAAAAACACACAGAGCAAGAAACAGTTCAGGAACAATATGGCCGGGCCCGCTGTGACAAGCCTGCTCATTATCATTGCCTTTAACAAGAGAGTACAAAATTGGAAAGATCGTGGAAAGCTTCACCCACCTTGTAACCTCACACAGTTCCCTAAAGGAAAGGCCTAAATTTAGCCTGCAGCTGGTTTCTGGCCTGTTCTGGAAGTGTGGGAATGGATGATCACCAGGTTTAATAAGGAAGCAGTCGCGGTCAGCAGACACACGCAGGTCTGGGCTGAGGTTTCAGAGGCCTCCGCTCAGCTGCTCGGAGGAAGGTTCTGTGTGCAAGATGTGCAAGAAAACTTTCAGACTGAAGCAGCATTTATCCAGTTTTCTCCAGTGTCTTCGCTCAGGCCGTGAAAGGTGTTTCAGAGAGGCAGTTAAATGCAGCTGAGGACTGAATGTCTGCTATACTTTTCTGCATTCATAGCAAGGGGAAAGTGGTATTTCTGGTAGATTAGATGCTAGAGTGGCCGGTAGAGTAGGACAGCTTGACAAATCCATCAGTTAATATTTTCACTGAAATACCTGACCACCTTTTGCAGTGCGAGCGCTTGCTGTCCTCAAAGGTGAAGTGTTTGTTTACTTCCTCAGTCGGTGGTTTCATTGCATAACAGCGACGTATTCGGCCCTACTTACACGACCACAAAATACACAGCGTTTCAGATTGTTTATCGTCAGTTCAAGTTGTAAGTAATTTAATGCTGCACCTTCTCACCAGGGATCATTAGTCGTGTCATGCACGCATAACAGGCCTTACTAATGAACACCACTCCAAGTATGTCCTGTTTATAGTGTCAGAATTATTATGTGATACTTGAAGCCAGAGCTGTAACCCGGATTTTAGAAATACTGAGGTCAGGAGTCTCACAATGCTAAGAAATCTACCAAAAAAAAAAGACCATAAAACATCAGATTTTGAAAATTATTTTCATATTTTATTCATGCACCTTTTCCGCACTGACAGGAACACAATGCTACTTAGCCCTTTTAGTCTGTTTTAATTATTAAATGTAACTTTTAACATCTCAAAATAGTCCAAATTTAAAGATAGTGACTCACAGTAAGCTAAGAAACCTACTGTGCAGCAGCTTGTCGAAACTCTTCATCAGATCATTAAGAGTCCTGAATGAGAACATGACCTCAGTGTCCTGCAGCAGGAGCGATGCCTAAAATATTTAGAGTATTACTTTAAAAAAACTACACTAATGCATCACAAAAACCCAGATTCTGGATTTGGCCGCACTTGCTTCCTCCATCAACCTGAATATTTTGCAGCCAGCTGTATTATTAGACAAATGTGAACAGGCAGTGTTTACTACAGCGGGGTTAGCTGAGGTCACACCCCAGGAATGTGTTTGTGGCTGTCGAGCTACTTTCTATATCTGCACCCCACTGCCAACACAGTCTGCACACGGCATGTATGTCACAGGAAGCCAGGGCGATGTGCAGCGTGATGGAAATGACGTCTGTGGTCGCGCTGAGCCAAAAGCTTCGTATTCTGAGTGCTGTTGCTTTGGTGTGTTATCGAGGTAATACGCTGCCTTTGTTTCAGTCTCACCTCGCATATATGCTGACTCTTTTATTTCCAGCTGGAATGAAGGTCAGTGAATATATCAAAGATACAGAGATTTGAATATTTTTTGCTTTGTGTAACTTTCACCATCATCATGGCTGCAGACGATAAACAGGATTAAGAAGTTTACAGAAAAGGCCGCCTCTGTTTGACTGCTGAGCCGAAAATATCTTTGAGAAAAAAAAAAATTCTTTGGAATGCCGTGATACTTTGCTGATACACGGGTTGTGTTTTTTGATATTACTCGCAAGTATTGTGTGTTTTTATGATGCAGATTTTTTTAGGTTTCGCTTATTTTCAGTGACACTTCCACTCGTCCTGTTTTCAGGTGTACCAAATTGGGTCAGCCTGTTATTTATTAATTGATTGATTGAGATAAATACTTTAATTTAGTGCCTGAGCTAAGCAGTACCCTCTTTGAATTTGTGCCGTGTCTGACTGGGGATTAGTAAAGTTATCTATGTAGGAATATGAACAATTAGTTGATTAATCAATGAGTTGATAGACATAAATTTTATCAGCAACTATTCTGATAGTTGATTGAATGTTTACGTTATTTGCAAAGTAAAAGGGAGCCAACTTTAGCTCTGAATTATGAGGATCTGCTGCCTGTCTTTGTCTTATGTGATAGTCAACTAAATATTTTTGGGCTTTGGACCGATGGTCAGACAAAACAATCGACGGGAAGACAAAGGCTTCTGGAACATGTGATCTACATTTCTCACCATTCTGACATTTTATAGAACAAACAGTTAATCAATTAATCCGGAAAGCAATTGGCAGATTAATTGATAATGAAAATAATTCTTGCTTGTAAACTCAAGATGGGGGGATGACATGTAGCAAAGGTCCCCGGCTGGACTCGAACCCGGGACATTGCTAGTACATGATCAGCACCTCTAGGTCACCACTGCACCCCCTTATTTGATATCTAACCCCAACAGCTGTTGGTGTGCAGCCACAACCATCAGTGTAGCATCTTCACTTCACTGACCACTCCCTAATACTCCACATGTAATACCTAGGAATCACCACCAGGTGATGCTAATGCCAAAGGAAACTTGTTCCATGCTGCCATCTGGGGTGACTGGGTTTATGTTTGACTGGCTGGAGCTTTGAGAAACCACACAACCATTTGAAAAGTTTATTTCTACCATACACAAACTGTACAACACAGCGCATATCTGTTTATTATGAAATAGTAAAAGTAATAGGAAGTTTCAATTTACAAACTACCTCAACTGAAAAAAGCATTACATTTTAATGTAAAAGAAAAGAAAATACAATACAATTTCATATCATACTAATATCGTTCCACAAAAAAGCATTTCACAATACAAAACATCAAATACTAACAGGGAAAAAAATAAATATTATTCACAAAACTTCCTGAGCAAACAATGTGTGGTATTGGAATTAAATATAAGAAATGATAAATAAAGGATTGTTAGGTTTAAAGAGTGCGATTCAAATTTGGAAAAGATTGAGATGCTTTAAAACATATTGAGTATTTGGATAAAATAGGGTCTTATTTTTCGGTAATTTGGCTCTTTCGCTGTTACATTTTTTGTTTCTTTGAAATGTCCAAGGCTACATGTCTTTGAGTTCATTTTGCAGAAAAGAAAAATGTATTGCTCAAACGAATTACTGTCATTTTTCTCTTGGGATTGACTTCATGTAAAATTGAGACATGTATGGTACGCTGACGCAACTACAGTCTCCCGCTTCCCTCGTTTTGTTGAAGTCAAGGGCAGTGTGGCGAACTAAAAATACAAAATCATTAAAAATGCAAAAGTGCAATTGATGCAAACAAACAACTGATTAGCCAACAACTATCATTTGTCTATGTTTTCATTTCTTTTTTTCTTTTTCTTTTTTTTAATCGTATTTAATGATTGAAACTGAAATATGAGTTGTGGTGGTAGTCAGCTCGGTTTTTGAAATAGCTACTATTCAAATCTGCCCCAAGCGTTACAAGAATATTCAAACTGTAAGACTGGTTGAAATATTAAGGCTTGTAAGCAGGTTAAGATAAAACAGGAGTAGATGTTGTTTATTTTTTTGTCTTTTTTTTTAAACTCACTCCTTCCTTGTCCCCCTCTCCATGCTAGCAAAAGTTAAAATAAACACCAGACTTTTCAATCTCAGTCGTGATATTTCAAAACCTGACTCTGAGATTACAGCTACTGAGACAACGGTATTTAAACAGTCATCAGGAACATTTCCTCCTATGAAAATAATTGTACTGTATAATAAATTAGACACCATCCACATAATACTGTCCTACCACAAAACATAGTACTCGTATATTTTTATGGATTCATATACATTTAGGCACATACTATATGCACACTTCAAAGTGTGTGCACAGAAGGCAGTTTAATATCTATATTTAAAAAAAAGACATCTTGACAAAGTGGAGTTTTTGATTTTTGTTGCACTCTTCTTGTGGCACGCGATGCAAAGCAGAATCTGACATTCAGTTCACCGAATGATGTTGCATTTTTGCTCAGTGTCACTTCCTGGTTGCATTCAGCTGTTATTGGTTAAGAAGAAAAAAGGTACAGTACAGTTGCATTGCATTTTTTTTGATCTCAGTGTTCACTTTGTCTTACCATACATTCAGTTTCCAATAAACAAAGCAAAAGCAATGCTTAAAAATCTTGATGCTTAGTTTGTTTTGGTAGGTTTTTTTTTTTTACTTTGAAGGGAGATCCAACTTATGGTCTAATAATAATATACGCTTTTCAACACTAGATGGCGAAAGTATGCCATGAAATTGGAATGTGCTTCTATGTAATTTACAATGTGCAGAAAGTCAAACAGATTTCTCAAATATTAAGCATTTACAATTCTAGAAATAAATAAAAATCAAGGAAATAAATACACTGATGAACAAATATAATAATAAATAGCGATAATATAAGAATGACATGAACACATACAGATTAAAATCAAGCAAACCATACAAAATAATTAAGTGCAAGAGGGGTAAAAATCTCACCAGGATAAACATATCAAGTGAATGCAGAAACAGTAAAAGCATTACAAATCTGGCTGGTAATTTTCTCAGTGCAGTGTATTTACCGGGAAATGCCAAACACATTTCCAAAAGCCTTGTCTTATACATGCAGCCAAGCCAGCACTCTTCAGTAAAATAGAGCTATCTAGTGCCATTATCCCAAGTCAAAGAAACCTCTTGGTAGCTCTACAGCTTAAACATGGATGCCCTTAATAGCCTGTTTGATATTATCCAAGAGGGCCTTGCACTCTGGAGAGTATTCATGCTCCGAGTTGTTGTACATATCAGTTAATGTGTTCACATAGGCTTCAAAATTATGCTCACTGATGGGTCCCTGCAACAAAAACATGTACGACTATTAGTGAAAACAGCACAGCAGAAATGACAATTTATAGAGAGTGAGATTTCTTCCAGGACAGGTTAGATATAATGAGTTGTAGAGGAGTCTGTGTTCAAGGCTTACTGTACCATTTGAGGCAGCTGAATGTCTGTTAGACTGTTAATGAGAGCTTGGCTAAGGCGAGCGAGCTCCTTCAGAAGGCTGTCGTTGTGCTGTTCAATCATCTTGTTCTCCTCTTCAATTGTCTTCAGGTTACATTCCATTGATGATATCTGCTTTCGGGTACAAAAAAAAACAAACTCGTCAAATTGAGCGAGCGCCGGATCTCGAAGCTTTGTCCTTAAAACGAGCTTGTCAGAGTGGATATTTACCTGGGTTTGAAGTTGCATCATGTCTGCTTCTATTTTCATGTTGGATTCATTCAGTTCCTGAATTTCATGATCCAGATGTTGAATATCTTCTTTGTTTTCAACACCTGAGTTGAAGCATATCGTCTTCATTTGTCACATTCAAACCGAAAACATCGATATTTTCTGTGTCAAGAAACATGAATGCAAAATGTCTCCATACCACACAGCACGTCAGAGTAGCTTACCACTGCTGGCTTTCAGTTTGATAGTCATCTCTTCTTCTGAGTGCTTTTTCTTGATACTCTGTGCGTTCAGTGGGCAACCCGACAAACTAGTTCAGCAGGTCATAAATGACAGTTTTTCAGATGGGAGAGTATCACAGAAGGAACAAACTTTTGCATCAGTCGAGATCATGAATGAGAGCAAAGGTGTAAGAATGCAACAAGTCGACCGTCGGTATTGTTTGGAGATAAAATGGAAGACAGGCGACCTCACCTTCTGTGAGTGGCAAACACATTATTGGCATGTCCAAGGCCATTGCAGCCAGGCAAGGGACAATGGGGCAGTTCCTGTTTACTGGTCTTCCAGGCAAAGGGCAGCCCATTGATGGACGACTCCTTCTGTCTTTTGGCAGCAAGCGGACAACTGCCTGCACTGCGATGGGATGTGTATTTTCCCGATATATGGCCCTGTCCGTCACATCCAATTACTGGACACCTACCAGAGAAAGAAACAAAGAGTCGTGCATGTTGTAAACCTGCACACGCTGCTGATTCACGTGGGGAGAATGTAAGTAACTTGCATTTAAAACCATTTTTTTTTTCCACGCTGCAGACTAAACAAAGACATTCGACTGCTCAAAAAATAACAACCACATCATTAAAAAAAAAAAAAAAAAAAAATCTCTCTTTCAATCACTAGACCGGAAGATTTGTTAACCATTAAGTTGATTAATCCAGCCAAATGCTGATTAAAAATAAAGTCGCCAAAACTAGATATAATCGCATTAACTATAAGTTACTAATCCGCTGAAACTTGAGGTAGAACGAGCGCTCCGTTCAGTGCATACATTTCGAGGTTGCTGATATTTGTGCTTGAAAACATCTCACGCTGAATATCATTAAGAGTTTGTCAGTTGGAATTCAGGCCTGTTTTCTGCAGGTCAGTAATGGAGTGACATGAATTACAGATAATTGTCATGTATCCCCTCATGCGAAAGAATGTAATTTGGAGGTGGCTAA
Organism: Chaetodon auriga; assembly: GCF_051107435.1. Taxonomy (NCBI): domain Eukaryota; kingdom Metazoa; phylum Chordata; class Actinopteri; order Chaetodontiformes; family Chaetodontidae; genus Chaetodon; species Chaetodon auriga. The sequence goes on from NC_135085.1 coordinate 16,620,829, forward strand.
CCCTTTCCCTTATTGATAAAGGTGAAAGGTCACTGGAGATGATACAAATGGCACACATGCTGTAGAGTGCTGCTGCAAAAAGCCTGTTTCAGCATTTTGTTACTCGACAGCACAGCAGCACTTAGAGGACAAAACAACACCAGTCCCATTACTTACAACTATCACAGGTAGGTGGCTTGATGCAAGGCACCAGGACAATGGAGGCATGCCATATGGCCCACTATTTACAATAATCTAGGGACATTTGCTACCCTCCCCCCTTTCTCTCCCTTTCTCTCTTAATGTGTATGAGATCTATTCCAGTCTAATTCCTAAGCTCATGCCCTTGCATTAGTAATTAAAAAGAAAAAATCTGTGTCCAGATGTATAAGTAAACAAGGGCTCATACTGTATATCTGACTTGGGATTTAACCTGGAAATCAATTACATTATTTTTTTTTCCAATAACACTTTCACAGACAATGATTAAGCTGTAAACGAGCGCACCGCCATGGGAGTGGGCAATTCAACATTTTTCTTAATATACTATAATTATAAAGAAAGCACTCAGTGAAGAGTAATAAGCCAGATATTCCATTCAGAAAATGGGGAAAATACAAAACCCTGAAAAAATCCCACAAAAACACGCTGCTAATCCTTAGAAAATAATTCACTAATGTTACGGCAAGAGAAGTATTATTTTCTTTGTTTAACTTAATGGCCTGCAGGTATAATGCCCCGGGCACAAAAGCATGACGCATTTTCACAATGTTTTCTTGTTTTATTTTTGAAACAAAAAAATATGACAGCATGAGATGAGGAAAAAAAAAAAATCTCTTACTTAAGCTCTTGCTCATCTTTGTCATCCTTGTTTGGTGTGAGCTTCAAACCTCCCTTTCTGGCACGTGGACATCCTGACAAGCTACAAATGATTGGAGACAGTATGGGTTAACGTGAAGGAAATTCATATAGGAGCGAAAGATGTTACAGGCAGCTGTGAGCTTTATGGACTTTCACAAATCTATAAATCTAAATAAATGTTTAAACACTGAAAAAGCTGCGCATATTGTGGATTTTAAAACGATACATAAATGCATGGACGGATGAAAATGCATCCAAATAAACACAAGAATTCAAAAAGTGCAACATGTTTGCAGCATAAAGTGAGACTTTCACCATCTGTTTGAATGTCATGCATCTGACAAATGTATTTCATGCTCAGTTGCGATGATTTTTCGCTGCTACCTTCTGTGCGAAGCATAGTTCCCAGTCACATGTCCAGATCCATCACAGCCAGGTGTTGGGCACCTGCAGGTTGAGAGACACAGAGACCAGGTGCCTTTTACAGCAAAAGACTGCGAGCAGAGCAGTGGATTCATGCTAATATGCAGAAATCTAGGACAAATACTAAACAACTTCACGTGGAGCACATAGAAGTCATGCATAATGTGTAGTGGAAAGGAAAGGAAAGGAAAGCATTGACCCAGGCTGAGGCAAACATGCTGCCTGGTTCAATGTGAAAAATCCTTTAGCAACAATAGCAGTTTTCAAAACACATACTTTAGTTCCTGAGAGTTGGCTGCCATCAGTGATTTGAGTGTTTTGTCAGCCAGGGGACATCCAGACACACTAGAGAGGATAAAGAGCTAACAGTCATTTTAATGCACTCTTTGATCATGGCTGAATTGAATAATCTTAATACAATGTCTCAATGCATATTTATACAAAATTACTTGAAAACACAATTCCACTTCCTCTTCACGAGAAAGCTTTTCATCTCACTATGTTTGGGGAAAAAAAAAAAAAAGGAAAAAAGACATATGATAGAAAATCTAAGTCTACAAGCGATGTGACAAGTTTTCAACCGTAATAATCAACATAATTAAACAATCAGCACTGTTTCCCTTGTCTATATCTCTGCTAGCTGGCGCTAATGAGAGTGTAATTAATTACAGTACCTCCGATGTGATGCATAATTCCCCGTCACATGGCCGCTGCCGTCACAGCCTGGGGTCGGACAGCTGCAGGAGAGCACAAAGCACTTAATGCACAGATTACTCTACTTCCCACAGACTTTGCCAAGCTTGAACTGAATCTTTCTTTTTACACTGACAACCTTTTCATGGGCATTAAAGAGAAAAAAAAAAAGAGTTAGTACAGCGGGAAGTTTAGTAGAGAAATTCTTATCATATTGCTCAACATTCAGCTTAATAACGTCTCTGAATGCCGCTGAAGGGGTGCTGTGCTGCGGAATCTAGAGGGTCCTACTGTTCTCGTGGTGTGATTCTCAAGGGGAGACCCAGCAGAGCATGCACTCTAACTACAAGAGTCAAGAGTTGTAAGCTTGTACAGAGCATACAGGGAGAAAACTCACTTTCAAATAGATATATTTCTGCTCCACATGAACCTGCAGACATACCAGTTACAATGATAGGTAACACAGTGAGTTTCAGTGCGTTCTGACTCACTTATATCAAACGGTCCTATTTAAACAAAGGTATGGTTTGGCATTACACTTTTTATCGTTAATACTGACCATCTGCCAACTAAGAGGGAAGCTCACATTATTCACAGCTGACTGAGTAAAGATGCCTCCAGATGTTTCTTTCTTTAACGTAGCGTACCTCAAAAGCTCTTTCTTTGAATCTCGTAATAGCAGCTTGGCTTTGGGACTCAACATGCTGGCGTCTCCTTGATAGTGTTGGTCCTCCGAAGAGGCATGATCGTAATCCTCCTGCGGAGAGAGAAAAAGTAAAAGCATGGCCTTAAATGTCCAAAGCATCAAACCTGACCACGATCTGCAATGACCTAAAAGTGAATAATTAATGAAAAGCCCTGTGTAATACTCTCCTAACACAAGCCTTGGGGGTTAGAGTGCAAGGCAAAGAGATTACGCTTAAGGATACTTATACTGTAGTAAACCATACATCCATTTAAAGTCACACTTAATCCACATAGTATTTATGATGTGGATAGCTATGACGTATGGATTTTTTTTTTTTTTCCACATACGAGATTGTGCTGTCACCAGATGCTGTGTGCGATTTAAAAGCAGGTCAAATGTGATAACTGCTGATATCGACTACAAATGAATATCACCTGTGAAATGAAGAGAAGAAAACAAACATTAAGGTACTTCCAGGCCTTTGGGCAGGAATGATTCGTGGCTTAGCAGCAGTGGTCAGTGTGAAATATCTAATACAGTTTATAGATTTAAAGATCTGACTGGAGAAGCTGCTGCTTTGTCTTAAAAAATGTCACCAGAAATGTTCTCACCAAGTGTGTTACCAGCAGGGCTGAGACTCTCTGTGACGTCTGCTTTTTGTTCTGAAAATTTGGGGATTTTAGTGGCCTGGGGAGATTTTATATTCAACAGTTCCAAAACTTTGTAGTATTTAAGTATCTTAGACCAAATGTGACTATTTTGACTATTTTTAGAACACATTTGAGTACTTTGACTCAGTATTTTTAGACTAAATTTGACAAATTTTAGGCTAACAAAATATTTATTTACTTCCTATCAGCAAGGAGAGGGCTTTCAAACAGCATCTAGACATTCATGTTGGGAAATAAAATACCACTTTATGTCAAATCAGTAATTTCCAAAAAAGTCCATAGTAACTTTCCTGGGAGGTCATTACAGTGATAATAGAGAAAAAGGAGAATTATAATTGGTGATGTTGCATTAATTTCAAAAAAATGTCAAAAATCCAAATGACTTAAACATTTTCGAGAAGTGCAGACGGGGGGACCAGATAAAGTCTGAGCCTCACTGTCCCTCCATGTCTGTCTTTTACTTCCTGTGCTGTGGTCTCATTTTGTTTGCCCTTTGCCCTGACCCCAACACACCGCAGGCTTTACGCCATTTGACCCTCGATTTTTCACCCTTCAGCATTCACATCTTCCATTTTTAGCCTGCATCTAAAGTGTCAGTTGTCAGCGTGCTTTTACCTCTGCGTCCTGTAAAGTGTGTGCTTTGCTGAAGTTGACGGGGATGGGGCTCTCCCAGCTGTCTCTCTCACACAGCGGCTGGTAGAAGGCGGGACTGATGAGCACGCTCCCGCCTTTGGCCACGGTGGACTCAGAAGGGGACAGCGGGTCGTCCAAAGGTGTTTTCATCTGGGCTTTAACGTTTTCCTTGCACTTCTTCATGCTCAGGTCCAGCGTGCCGTTTTCATCCACCTCTATGAGCATGTCCTGAAGGCAGAGAAGTTTAATCCTCAGCATTTAATCAATTAATACGAGTGTGGCTCACATATCATCGCAGTGCGTGCGAACGTATGAAAGCGAATGAATCAGGGGATAAAAATAGAACCTATTTCCCAATTACACTAAAAGGAATGTAAATAAAACAGTACGATGTCTCATTAATATGACAGCAGCGATATGGTAAACTTGAACCCGGCAACATTCCTCTGTAAACATGAAAAATGACTTAAAACACAGAGCAAACAAACAATGTATTTAAAATAAAACATACAGTGGTTATCTCACACCAGACAAAGTACCAAACTAAGCCAGCGTTAATTCTGCTGAACACAAAAAAATAATCACTGGTGTGTAGTTTTTCTGTGACAGCTGTGTCATCTGTTTTCTAGGACACACAACCAAGATGGCAGCTGGGGGGGTTTGCTGGTTTTAGGTCATCATTATTATAGCAAAAATTAAAAAGCTTAATGTGGCATAAGTTTCCCTGCTGACAGATGTGTTTGTCGTTCCTGTGCTCAAACCCAATAGCATGATGACTTATGGCTGTTTTATGGTATTAAAACTTTTACCTCATTACATGCTGAAATCCTTTTCCATAAATGAAACCAATTATTCAACGCATATGTTTCATTAAACCCTATACATCATTATTTTTTCGTAACAAAGGGGAGCTTTTCAAATTAATTAAAGGGGATAATTTACATGAACATTGGATGTGGCTGTCCACTTTGATTATCCAGCCATTTGATGATGTGTGCACCTAATAAAAATAACACCAGTGGAAAAGACTTTTTGTGGTTTTTTGTGTGTGATTTTAATGTCGTTTTTAGCCACAACTAAAAACCAAAACTCAGGAATTTGCTCTTTTTTTTTGCTGTTATTTATTATTTAATAATGTAATTTAAGCATCTCACATTGTTAAATAAGTAAAAGCAGCTTGTATTCACGCTTTGGAGGCCAGCTATTTGGTGCTTTTTTGCGTGTGAAACGGGTAATATACATATGCAGATAAGTTACAGCATATAACACTCTAAATATGGCCCCTTTTTTCAGACCTGAAAGCTGTTCTTTATTTTGTACGTCTCTCCAAGACAACTAAGCTGTAAATGAGAACAGATGATTAACTTGCTAACACTGTTTTATTCATTCAGTGGGCTGGTACCTGGTACAAGGCCACATTCTCAGCTCAACAAGCTGGGAGACAAGGATCTGTGCTGTGTAGGTGTGGAAACCTTGAATCATCTACAGTACAGTGTGCACGTATGTAACCCACAGAATGTGATCAATATTAATCGTGAAGTGAGTTTGGAAAAAGCTAAGCACAATGCCGCCTCGGAGATAATGACAGCAGAAGAGATTTCAGACCTGCACGCATTTCCAAGAAGAGTTTTGTGCGAATTAAACTTTTCTGATGTTAACTCCTTTAGCTGATTGGCTTAATCCGTTAAAACACTCATAAAGACTATCGGGTGTAGACACACAGCCTATGCTGGATCATATAACTAAGCAAAATATCCTCTGCCATCTGCAGCGGGCAAGATGCAGTTTCAGACAACAGTTCAGGGTTTTTACATGCCAGCTGATGTCGAAACAAAATACACTACCACATGTTTTATTAAAAAAATATGCGAGTAGTTGTAATTGGGAAAGAAGGATGATTGTATTTCTTCTTTTGATGTGATTACACAAATTTTCATTTGTGTACATTAAAGCTTTATGGAGTGGAAACCTCCTTGTTTTTCTGCCACCAGAGCGCCAGGCTCGCTTTGCCAAATTCTGTCTTTTGATGTCTTCCCTTTTTATACACAAATCAGAGTTCCTTTAAAATGACCACATTAAATACCTTTCCAAGTGGTCTAATTTGATTACCTTTGTGGAGGTTGCCAAGGGCCGGCCGGCGACAGCCTCCATGTTCTTCCGGTAGCGAGTGGAGAGGTTGAGGATGGCGGCGGTCGCTGCTGCGGCTTGGAGTCCGTCTTCTTTTTTGAATTGACTCGGCGGGCTGTGCTGACCAGAGGTGGGCAAACGGCCACCTGGAGCACTGAGGAAGCCAGGATACTGCTGAGGTGCTAAAAGACAAATAATTAGCGAATAATTTAGATACTGAGATACCAGGTGTTCTGCCCAAACTTAACAGCACATAGAAAACAAGTTGGGAGTTGATATTTATGGGTTTTGCAACAACTAGTCACACAAAAGGATTGATGCAGTTTTTTAAAAGGGATAATATGACATTTCCATGTAGGTTGTTGTTGTGGACTAATATTAATGTTGTGTCGAAAACCAAGGCTCCATACTTAAAACGTGACAATTTATTCACCTTCCACACAACGTTAACTTACCACTAATTGTTTTGGATCAAATGAAATGAATGCATGCGACTTACAGTCAGGGAAATGTGGCGTTTCCTGGTCCTGGTTGGTCCCCATCAGAGGCTGTTTGCCGAAGACCTGTGCATCAAAGCTGGCGTAATCAAAGCGGATTCTGCTGTACTTGTCCATGTCTTTTGTGAGGCTCGTTTGCAAGGCTGCTACTGGATGAGAGAGCCTGTAGTTCAACTGGTTCATCTCGAACTTCTTTATCAAACCGATGGCTCTGCAAGGAGAGAAAAAACAAACAAAAAAACCTGATTTTATTGTGCAAAACTTGTGAAATATCAAGCTCAAATTAAGCAGTTAAGTATAGACATTGTTTTAAACCATTCAGGGATGCCAGTGCTTTTGTACACATAGAGTCTGGGATCTGATGTGTGTTGTAGATCCACAGCCAGGTTGCCAGACTAATTAATATAGTAGGAGTGGGCATCCTGCCCATGATATATCCACAGGGAACAAAGAGTTCTGCTCTTTTATCATCTCTAATAGAGAGGAACTCACAGGACCAGCAACCGTTGCTTATGTCTGCTTGGAAAGCTCGAAATAGACTGTGTTCTGCTGGGATCAGTGAATAAAAATATCCCACAGTCGCCTCAACAATAATAGTGTTTATCACTTTTTTGCATAACCTCAGTTACGCTTTTACGACTGCAGTCCACTACAGAGCTGAATGATTTCTGGATGCTCGTTGTCGCTGTTTTCCCGCACACGTGACCGCATCAGCAGCAGAAAAAAAAAAATCCTCAACGCTGTCTGACATCATACCTCGGTGAGCGGTCAGGTGTTTGTCTGCATTTCAGGCTCTCGTCCTGAGGTTTGGAGACCTTCACTGCAGCAGCGATGGGGCAGCCTGAGAGACTGTTCAGGGAGGAAATCAAACACATTAGCCTAATACTGTAACTCATCTATGAACAGGGTGCAGATTTTCTAATGGCTTTGTCTCGTGGATGTACCTCCGGTGCGTGCTACGGTTGCTGTTGACATGTCCTCTTCCTGTGCACCCGGGTGTAGGGCACTTGAGGACGTTCTCATGCATGGCCAGAACTGATGGGACGGGGACAGGGAGGAGATGAGCTCAGTCAGAGAAACGTGTCCAACATAAATCAACATCGAAGACATAATCAAGCTTAAAGATTATACGATGGTAAATACGTATCTACACATATATACCGAGCATTTTGGAAATAAAACAAGTAAATGAGGATTGGTTGGTACATTAGTGCCTATAGAGCAAAGATCCTACAGAGACAGAAACAGGAGAAGAAAGCCTCTCTCATTGTGAGGAATGCTGTAATGTGGCTGAAATGTAAATAGCTTAGTGCAAAGAGGAGCGTAACAAGACAGCTGATTATATTCTTCAAAACAAACGCGTCGTTAAAGGTCCGCTCTGTATCCTTAGAAACTTCTTCTCTGTACATATTCTCCAATTAGTTTGTTGGAGTTGTCTATTTATTTTTGAATGCTGCGTTAGCTAGCCCTTTGATTTGCAAATACTGCCTCCAGTCTAAGAGCACGCGCTTTTTTGAAAAAGTTAATTACTTTTTCTGTTCCTTTTGTAACATTACTGTTTAATGTTGAATGTTTGTTGAGTTATATTGAAATGACTTAACAATCGCCAATGTGAGGGGAGAAAAAAAAAAAAAAGGACAAGAATTCAGTATTCACACATTACGACACGACGAGACAGAGGAAGAGAGAAAATCCTTTAAATTTATTTGAAAAGTTTCGTGCACATCTTTGAATTGAACTAAATGTATAAGCAGGTCTTTCTTGTCTTTGGGTCCGTGCTAAGAGGATTTCAATTACTGTGCCTGATTGTAAATCCGAAAACTGGCAGTTTTTTCGTTTAAATCATCCATTATACAGCATGTATGCACAGAAAGCTTGTGTGACTTACTCTCTGGAGGAACTCGGACTTTATGAGGACACCCAGACAAACTCCTGTGATGTGGGTACAGGCCTGTCACATGACCGGTGCCATCGCAGCCAGGAGTTGGACACTTTATGTCCTTTTTATCTGTACGTGGAGAATCTGCAGACACAGTAAAGGAAGATTTCACAATAAATATATGTGATACAAACGCTGTGCTGCTGCCTGAAGCAAACCAAGCCCTTCTGTCTTCATAGGTGTTGGAGAAATAAGTGAAATATACATATAATGCTCTTCTACTTTCCGTATGCATAGGTCAACAGATTGAAATATCATGCAAAGCGAGACACTTTTTTCACAAAATGCATCTTTTAATCTGTCATTTTAGTTAAGGCCGCAGTTCAACACAGAGCATTCACTTCTTAATGCCCATCCATCGAAAGATTACATCTAGGATTACACATTTAGCTGCAGTCATTTGAAGAATCAGAGGGAAACATGAGAGGTACTTTAGGAGGATTTAAGACTTATGGTCATGGTTAAATATCTAGTTGATTCCTATCAAAATCCAATATTCTGAGTAGTAGCAATTCCATCAGAAAATTTTGTTCTTCTTTATTTTATTCTGTTTATTTATTACTTCACTTGTTGCCAAAATGTTTTTAGTACTTAAGAGGATTTCCTCCCTCTGATTTCCCCTCCTGCGTATGCTTCTTTTATTCATTTTAATGTTTTTTTGAGGGCCCCATCATCCAAAGCAGAAGTGGTCTGTCTGATTTATGCCGTTCATTCCCACACTGATAACTTTCCTAAGACTCCGTTTTCATATGGTTACCTTTTCCTCCATGATAGTTGAGTCTGCTGTCCATGTCCATCATCCTATGGTGCCTTCTCTCATTGGTCATCTGCTCCATGAGGAACCGGTCCATCTCCCTGTAGGCATGGTGTAGGGCCTGTCTTTGCTCTGTCTGCAGAGCTATGGCCTGCTCCAGCAGGCTGAAGTTCACACGCCCTCGGCTCATCTCCAGGCCTCTCTCATGAAGGCCCAGAGCCCAGCTGTCCAGCCGAGGTGGCCTCTCCGCCTCCACCTCCCCCTCGCTGTCCTCCTCTGTGGGGAGCGGCCTGTATCGTAGAGCCTCAGCCTGAAAAATACTCGCCCTGCCCATCAGACCACCTGAGTCTGGGTGAGGCTCTTCTTTCATGTGGCCATTCCTGCCTGACAGATCTTCGGAGGCTCTGGAGGGACTGCAGCCTGAGCCGTTCACCTTGGCAGACAGAGACAGCGGCTCCCACTCAGCCTCCCTCATGTCTTCGTGTGGAGTCTGAGGCGACGATGTGCCGCTCATCCTGTCTTGACTTTGGTCTTCTTCATTATTAAGGAGGTCCTCATCGTCTTCATCCATCAGACGTTCAGATGTGTCCGGCTCGCACTGCGGGGAGCCATTCGATGTAACCTCCGACCATCCGAGAGAATCGCTGGACTTTGCTGCCATATCATAGCAGCCATTTTTGTTGGTAACTCCATTGATTGCACTTAAGTTTCCATCTAAAACAAGGAAACACTTATTATTTTACGTGTTTTCAAGACTTGGCCAAACATGTTCTTTTGTGACCCCTCGGTCACATCAGGATAAGAATTGTATGTCCCCGATAATCTTCTCCAAATCCTTTAAAGGTTTTAGGTTTTGTGTTACTTTTCTACAAATAATATCTTGAGAAAAACATGTTTTTAAAACCTTACAGAGGATTAATAAGAACACATGTTGCAACAGAAATGATAATCATAAGGTTGCAAGATGTCCAAGCAATTCAACTATATTTTAAATAACATATATGACCCTTCTTTCTGCTAGTTCAACATGAAACCTGGAGATGAGAAACACAATTGTTTTCTTCTTCCTCGGTGTCTCCAATTGGAGGAACAACCCAATGTAGATTTAGGGCAAGATTATGGAGGGATTTACTGTGTGGTGGACAGCAAACATCAGTTTTTAATTAGTTATGTGTATTTTTAAGTGCAAGCAACATTTTGTCATCTGCACAAAAACGGATTTAAAAACACATAATTGTTGTTTCGAGGGAGGAGAACAAGGAAAGTGAAGAGGATTCCTAAAAACACAGATGGAGGAAAGCAGAAACATGCAGATAAAAGAGAGAGAGATCTCTGTGAGCTGCTGCTGCTGCTGCCTGTGTGGCAGAACAGAGTTTATGAGAAGCCAGCCATACACCTCATTTAAAAACTGACCATTTCTGTTATTAAAAAAAAAGCTATGACTGCACAACTAACTGCTCGGAGAGATGAGTGGCATCCTCAGTGATCATGACCCAAAATCACTGAAAAAAATGAGCAATTAGATTCATTCTGATAAGAATTACATTTTTTATTTCACCTGCTTAAAGATGAAATTAAAACCACAAATGAGTGTATTTGATTTTAAAAGCAACAAGAGGAAATTGTTCGAATGTCTTTTTCTTTCTACTTTATAGTAAGATATTTTTAAAAGTAAGGAGTGATGTGGACGTTGTTCAGTTGAGTTTTTTTTCAATCACATTTTACTGTTAAAATATAAATAACTCACAAGAGACTATTAAGATGCAGGATGCTGTGGGGAAAGATTGTCACCTCGTTTTATTGAGTGTTGTATCAAATGACAGGAAAGAGGAGCTTTTCTAATAATGTCAATAAGATTTAGCCTTTTTAAAATCCTTGTGGGTATCATAAGACAACATATATGATAAATATAATACCATTATTGCAGATTAATGAAATATATATACATATATGCATTTCTTCTTAAAAATTTTCACTCATTTCATATAATCTCTCTTCTCCAGTTTATTTTGGTGAGTGCTCTCAATAATTTAATTTGCATTGACCTTTTGCTGTCTATCTTTTAGTATAAATCCAGAAATCCAGGTCACATGCACAGAAAGCCACAAGATTGTGTGAAGCCTGGCGCACTGAAAGTCTGATCAGGGGAGCAGACAAAGAGGGTTACGGTTATCCCTCAAAATGCATCTGAAACAACACTTTATTAACGCCACTGATTATAATAAGTCATGGTCAGTGATTAACAATGGGAAGCTATCATCTGGATTGATTCAATAAAATCTCTCTTGATCCTCCAAAACCGTTCAAACTTATGCTCGATTAAGGCTCTTTGGACTGCGAGGGCTTCAGCAGGCTGGACTGTGGGCCTATATCCTCTTAAGTGGCTGGACATCAGAAGCAAAAGTAGGATTCGATAGGGTGAGGCGATAGATAGAGATGGATTGTGAGAATCAGATCACACGCTGCTGAGGATGATGCAGATATTGTCAGACAGATACGACTGATTAATGGGAGCAGTACAAAAAAACGTAATCCTCACCAAAAGAGCTTTAAAACAAAAATTATGTGGCGCTAATAAAAAAAAAAATATATACTTTTGTACATGATCAAATGCAGTGGAACTGGACATGTCTGGTGTGGTGTGTGTACTCAGGAAACTTTACAATGTCTTACTTTCAGTTACCCGATAAATATATTAGAAAAGACGTGTCTAAAGACGAGCCCTGTTGAATGAAAAATTAAAGCCAGTTACACGTATTTACATTTATGAGGCGAGCAACAAGGGTTTTGTTTTTCATCCAGATGGACTCCCCGGCCTGACACAGCCGCATACAGTCAGACAAGCACACAGACGTATACACACACACACAAACACACACACACACACACACACAAACACAGAGAGACACAGAAGTGCAGTGAAAAAAGGAAAGAGATGGAGGAAAAAAACTTGGATCCCTGCGGTGGTTTGTGTGTTGGAACAGGTGAACAGTTTGTACTCCAGAATAGCCATTACCAGCACTCTGCAGCAGGGCTGCAGTTGGCTGGAGTTGAACGCAGTGTGGCTCGACCAAACGAGAGGCTTATTTTTCTCCCTTTTTGTTAAAATGCAGATATGACCAGCTTCCCACTGCAAAAATTCTTACTGCCTCCATGCAGTCCACTTTTCCAATTTTTGTTTTTACACAGAAAATAGCCCCCAAATCTGACAATAACAGCAAAATATGTTCTGAAATTGTTTATCAATATCCACGTTCTGTCTCTGTCTCTCGCTTTCTCTCTCTCTTTTTTTTTTATTTTATTCTGGCTGTATTTTGTTGAGTTTTAAAACTAGTCCGCTGAATATCAGGTTCAAATAAGGGAAATATCCAGCAGTCAATCAAAGTTGCATGATAAAAAGAAAAAGTATGTAGAATACTCAACAACAAAAGGAAAAACTGATGATGCACAGTGAATTACTTAGATAATTGTAATGTAATATGAACCCAGGAAACAAATAAATTCCATTTCCAATGAATCCACACAATTCAGTGAGCTACTCTCCTGGTCCATTTAACTACACACATGTGTACTATAATGAGCTGTAGACATTATGCCTAATTATGTATTAGACTGTGTTAGAGGGCCTAACAAAAGCTTTTGAAAGGGACAATTACGTTTGTTGCTTAGTTACATCGTTAAAAATATACCAAATCAGTGCAGATTATAGTGGGCGAGAATGCACATGTACACCACGAGCATTGTTGCCAAAATGCACAAAATTCAATTCATTAGGAAAAAAGAAAACATTTTCGCTAGTGAAAAGGACAGTGGCATAAGTGAAAATAAACAATTTTTAACTGTTGTTGATGAAATGTTCCTATGGTCTTTGTGAAAAATAAAACATGAGAACATCAGCCAAGCAACGTGGACGCCTCGTTTGTTTTCCACCTCAATAAAAATTCAGTTTAAAAGAATGGAGGAAGTTTAATTTAAAGCAAAGTGAGCTGGTGCACTCCCCCCATTCAGTGTTTCATTCTATGGATTCAATGGGTTTGGACTGGCTATTGAAAAAGGACAGATGAGGGGTCTGAAATCTGGCCTCATCAAAAGAGGGTAAAGCCACGCCAGAAATATCATGGCAGATCAGCTGTCAAAACTTCAATTTGTGGACGTGAGACACAACTAATGTGGACCCAGCAGTGTAGTCTTTCACTTCCACTGCACAATGACTGCGGCTGCTGGCTGATGGCAGAGGGAGGGAAATATGAATGCAACAGATGGGATTTTAAAATTCAGCGTCAATTGTTCATCAAAACAGACAAAACAACAGGACATCTGTTTACCTGCTGGAGTGTCAATGTTCCTCAGCTCTTCTTTGTCCTGTGGCGGTGCCAGGTCCTCGCTCTCCTCTTCACATGCCTCGCTGGGGCTGTAGTGGCGGGGCTTCATCAGCAGGGACTTTCTCTTGTTGACGGGGGCGCCCTGCACCCCTTCCTGAGCACTCCTCTTCCTCGCCATGGACCCATATGGGCTGAAGGGAAGAGGGGAACGGACAAAAAGCACAGCAGGGTCAACAAAGGACTCCGATTGGCTCATTTTAAAGCTCCAACTATTAAAATTTGAGGCTTTTTTTTTTTTTTTTTTCATTTTGGTGAAGTTAAAAACCTGCTAATATGTGATCTGGGGAGAAGATATTTTCTTTTTTTGGCGTGAAGATGAAAAAGATGAGAAAATTCAAGCGTCGTAAAATTTTACCTGTGAGTCTCGGCGACGCAGTCGGCCAGCCCTGTGAAATAAAGGCCAAAAAAGAACAGATAGAAAGTCATGTTTACATTTCCACGGCAGGAGCACAGCATCTGTCGACATATTCATCTTCAAACGTTCAAGGCGACGCACTACTTGTCTGCTAATGAAATTTTTACAATGTTACGTAAATATTTGTTCTGCGGATGATGTTTTAGGGGTGACACCACCTGGGCTAATACTGCTCCGTGCAGCCTTTTCCCATAGATTTGATTCTCTTTTACAATGCCATTGGGTATAATCAGCATAAGGATGGGGAAGTGGTCTCTTCATTGATCTGAAAAGCTTTTCATTCAATCTGCTCATTCTCTGGGACACCAACAGTAGCTCATCCTTTGACAGCACTGACAACATGATCTAAAAGGGTAAATCAATTTTCCCAGAGGCCTGCGTGAATCTCATTCACAAGTTCTGCCCCTACTCCCATGAAGCACAACCAATAATAACACTTTTCATGAATTTCCCCAGATGTAGTAATAGCTCCAGCGTGCGCAGGCAGGCCTCAGAGGCCCTGAACACTTGCATAATGACATATCCAGTCTAGAGGTTTTCAATCACACAATATATACACACTCCTTAACTAATTTGAGCCAGTGTTCCAATTTAATGAAGTTATTCCCCTCTGAATAATGAAATGGCAGTGCAGGGCTCTTCAGACCAGTAAGATAATACATAAAATTGACAGTTATAAAGTTGGATTGTTGAACTGATACCCCGAGCCCATGGCGGTAAGTGGAATATGCGCGTGTGTGCATTGAGTTAAAAGCAAAGTAAAAAGCTGCACTCACCTGTGCTACTGTTACATGTTTTCAGTGTTTGCTCCTCGCCTTCAGAATCCATCTGTAAATAAAACACGCGACGTACACATGAGCCACTGAGCAAACAGACTGGGTTCATTTCATTATTTTCATTCACTATTTGAAACGGGGAAAAAAAGGTTGAAACACTTTATAGATTATTGGCGATTTTTGCCGGTCGACCAGAGCCAGCCAGCCTTAAAATCAATTTGTGTGCGCGACAGCATCGCAAAGAGCTCCTAAAACATCAGTAATATGCAAACACATAAAGTATAATGTTGGGGAAAAAAAAAGTTTCAAAGGTGAGTAAAAATGTAATGACACTAAATAATGACATCAAAGTACGGACAGCACCTCACTGTGTGTGTTTAGACAAAAATAGTTGCTAAAATCCATCCACTCTCGCTGGCTGTTGCTTGTGGGCCCCAAATAAAACCTATTAAACATAATTATTCCAGGCTGATGGTGGCGTATAGTGGTCACAGGCCAGTGAAATCTGTGAGTCATAGGATATGCTGTTACTTTTCCCTGGTAATGGGAAACATGACTCCTCTCTCTCGTTTGCTGTTGTGATTGAAGGCACTGACCTGTCATACATTTATAATAGGGGAGCAGGTGTGGCAGTGATGGACCTTAATTTCCTTTAATAAACCTTTTATGTGCCACACTCTTAATGCCACACCGGGCCCTCAGAGGTCCTGCTCATAATAGGTTCATTACTTTTGATTACTACAGCCTATTGAGACAAACAACTCCCAAACACTATAGATTACATTCTGTAAAAACGAATGTACCTCATTAGTTTGTAACACTTTCCCACACAGACATGCTTCGATGTTTTGTATAAATTTGTTGTTCTGAAGGCAAAATGTTGCTCCTACATCCTGCAATCTGAGACTGAAACATGGACATTAATCAAAGTTCAAATGATGTTATCAGTGCACCAAAATATCACCAATGACTCACACGTGTTTATTACCAGGGTGGCTTTTTTTTTTTTTTTTAACTTTATTTGGCATTTTAGAAGAGCCCTCCTAATGTAAATGTTTTAAAAACAGCATTTTATCATTAAAATGTTTTCACTTTTTTGTACTTTTTATTTCTCTGCATCAATTAATAATAATATAAAATGAAATTTTGAAAGAAAAGAAACAGTGAGACTTGGTCTGCCTGTCCAAAACAGAATGAGGCTGTTCTGTATCTCTGATCACAGCTCCACATATTTTATGATACGCTGTGTATCCAGCTTCACAACATTATATAAGTTGGAGTCTGACAAGCAGATTTCTTTGTTAGCACTGCTTTTTAAAGTGCCTCACATGTACATTTCTGACTGAATTATGACAAATTTTGACAAAGCAGAGGCTGCCGTATATCTAGTTCACATAACAAGAAGTGACAAGTAACAAGACAGCAAGGAAGGCCTCCGTAGAAGCTCTGGTGTCATAACAGGTACTCCTGGCATGGCAACAACATGGACAAACATGTGACGCTGGGTGTTTACAAAAGCCGAACAAATAGATGCATTCAGGGTCAAATAGGACCTTTTATTTGACATTCCCTTCACAATATGGCTGAAAACCTGATATAATGTACCTTTTCATTATTATTGCTTGGCTGCTCTTTTGGTCATTGTGTCATTTGTCTTTTTATACAGAGTGCTATCTGGTATTGATTAGTGGAAAAAGTGTTGTCATACACATAATTATGTATACAGTGTGCCGTATACACATTTAATAAATGGTTTATAACACGATATAATGTAGTCCCGAGCAGATGTATGTGTGTTTATTAATGTATTAGTCAATGGCAGTAACTCCTATGTGCACCCATAAAACAGATAATGAATGCAATATAGTAAAACCAAGACGTAATAATGTAAGAGAGGAGAAGGTGTAATAGTACACAAACTCTGTGCATTTATAATCTCTTATATCTGCTTACTACTACATTATAGTATGTTATAAACTATTCATTTACTATTCATATACTGCTTATAAATACTAAGTATGGGGCCTTAAAATAAAGTGTTAACAGTGGAATTTTAAAAATGACACTGTCTTACAAATGGTCTTATTCCAGTGTATTAACCCGTATAATAACTTATTGAATAACAGTGCAAATACAGAACAATGCCAGTGTAATGTGCTTCCAAACAACGCGTTTCCATCTAAATTCCTTTTTCTTCGACCATGTCGGCCTGCTCTCTGGCATTAGATTTTGCAAAGTTGCCAAGGACTCACATAAAATGCTGTAAAGGAACAATATGGGATTGTTGTAGGATCTCTCTTCCAAGCATCAACACACAGAAATAAGGCCACTAAGCACACCGTTGAAGGTTGATAGCTGTGGGTTTTTTTTTTTTTTACACATTTTACTACAGAACACTTTACACCACTGACAAGCATTTTCCAAAGCAGGGGGTCAGCCATCTTAATGCATGTTTAATGTGTTTTCACCGACATGTTTGAAATTCACACTTAAACGCTTTATGGTGGTTAAAACACTGGTAATGTCTTTCAGATCTCGTAATGGATCTCTCTAAACTTTCTCTTATGGTTTCAAAGGGAGTTTTTATCAGGTACAAAAACAGCTGAGACAACCTGGCAACTAAAGGCAAGCACTACTTTCGAGAAAGCTGACTCAGCAATGCCTTTTAAAGAGTGTGCTAGGTGCCAGCCTCCCACAGATCTGCATAAGTAAAAACCAACCTGAGTTTGCGATCAGTGTGGTCAAAGGAGCAGTGACACTCCACCACTTAGTGTGCTACTTATCCAAAACACTGTTACACAATCATTTATCCCCTGAGACTGTTTGTCCCTAACAAAAGTCAATTTGATTTTGTACGTAGATTTTAAACTCCGTCCGTGCTCTTCGCATTATTTACCTTTGATTGTAGTTTTCCAACCGTTCTGGAGGATAAGATGCCAAATCCACACTGTCCACCCTGGTTGCTGCTTTCACACTTGTTATCTCTCAGGAGGTGATCATGAAATTCATTATCTAGAACAGGAAAATAAAAAAAATAAAAAAAACATCAGACAAACATATAGAAAAAAATCCGCGGCTTCCTTTTTTTAGCACATCTGAAATCAATTATATGTCTCTAAACCATTTTTCTGGAGGTTTTTATCGTTGCACTTTCATAGTCTAGAGACATGGATGCGAACCTGCAGTCAGAAAGAGGTGGAAAGAGCATATTAATACCTCACATGGAATAAGGAACACGATGCAAATTGATTGCTTGACAGAGATCAAATTGCTTGCTTCTAATTAATACAAAACATCCAAGAGGGAAAACAAGGATGAACACAATGAGTACATTAAGCCTCTTCACTTCACAGATCTTATTATGGAATTATTTATTTCTGTTAGCTTTGAAAAAAAAAAATACAAAAAAAACCCACAACATCTTCTTAATTATAGCTCACAGAGCGCTTCCCCAGAAAAACAAAACTGGGGGAAAAAAGATGGGGGGTGGGGGGGGTGGGGGGGCGGTTGAGGGAGGGTTATTCACTCGATTTCATTAGCATATGAAAAAAAGACTCACTACTATTTGAGCTGGTTCGTCATCTGCTGAATCATATTTATGCACCCCCCCCCACCCCCCCAGCCCCCCCCCCACAACCCGCCACACACACACACACACACACACACACACCCTCATACACACTCCCCAAGTCCAACACAAATAATGCTCCTCAGAGGACTGTTTCCCTGCGTCTAGGGCAGATTTCTCAGGGGGAAAGGAGGCAGCCTGATGCTTAGGGTCTATGAGATTTTCTATGTGTTAATCTGGCTGCTAGCTGTCCTTGAGCCCAGCCCATTCCCCCCTAACCCCATCTGCTAGCATTCCCACCACAGAGGAGAGAATGGGCTGCGACTGGGGGTAAAAAAAAAAAAAAAAAAAAAGAGAGAGACCTTCCCAGTCCAGCAATCATGAATAACCATTGCCTCGCACCATTATCAGAAAGGCTGGATCCAAGCTGAGATGGTGGAGAGGAAATATCTGTAAAACACCCCGACGCTCCTGACATTACTCTAACCACACTCTCGCTATTTTGTTGTAAGTGATGCTATTATGATTATTTTCATATAATGCCTTATTAATACCGTGCAGCTGCTGTGGATATTCATCACTGACCTTGAGTCTTTGTGTCCCCTTGTTCCCAGCTTATCCGTGCACTTGGGACGCTCTCATGTAATTAACAAAGACATTATTGTGATGGAGTAAAAAAAAAACTCACTGGAACTGTGCTGATACCTCATCTTGGAACCAATAAAGCAGGCCAGAGTAGCAAAGTAAGATTCTGGAGACCATAAAATTAATTACATTATTTACATTTCCTTTAGATACGGGGTACAGGCGAGATGATAGAGGCAAATGAGATTACACAAAATAAGATTTCAAAATGTCAGTGCTGCACACTCAACCAACCAACTGTTATGATTAGATTACACTTTTAATATAATTACTGTCTAAGGCTGTGTGTGGAAACAATGCATACATAAAAAACAGGAGCCGCGTCTTAACTGATTCCCATCCTTTTCTCCACGAGCCTTTTTCTCTTAACCTTTCTTCAACAGTATCATTTTGAATTATAGGGAACGGATGGGTGCTCTGTGCAAGGTCACTGTCTGGTGTGTACTCAACCCCAACCCCCCTGCACCCCCCCCCCACACCCCCTTCCTTGTTTTTGTTTCCTCTTCCAGAAGCACACTGAGTGAAGGGTTAAAACTGGAATGGATTTAATTATGGAATGAATGGAATTATAATGCGCCTGCAGCAAGTTTTCCTCCTTATTTATTAAAGCAGCTGATGGGCCAGGTTTGATGAGCCACTTCTGGCATAATTGAGTCATCACACAAAGAGGGTTCCTCGCATTCAGAGTGGTTTTATCAGCAGCAAACAGACCTGATTACTGGCAATTACACTCTGATCTAGGGGAAGGAGAAAAAAAGGGTAAATGTGCGGGGTAACTTCTGTGTTTATAGTTTACCCCGGGAATAATTTTCACATTAATTTCACATGCTAAGTGTTTTCTGTTTATGTATAATAAAGAGAAAACGGCAGGAGATAGCACCTTTTACTTTCATATTTCCTTGTAATGAATGTCTGAAGATATAGTGAACTGATCGCAATTCATATTTACCCTATAGGAGGTTTGAGGTGTGCAGAGAACCAGCGAAACATAAAGCCAGCCTAGCTGAACCAAAAGGTGAGCTGGCAGGAATATACCTGCTCGGAAAGTGCTCACACCTCTCCTGTGGAAAGCAGGTAAAATTGTATATAGGCGACTGCTTTTGCCATCTTTCATTGAGATGCAGATGGGTTCGTGGTGAGTAAATTAAGCTCTGCTCAGAGATTAAAATCAACTTCTGTTCAGAGAGTATTTAGATAAACAACTTTTCTTTTTTTGTGAGGCGACCAGGGAGCCATCAGACGCCCTGTGCCTAAATACCAGCTGGACATTAGAATAATAGCTGAGATATAGAGTATTTTAGGAGGGGGGAGAGGACAAAAGAGGTCCAGGATGTCTGATTTATGTCTAAAACTTGGCCTTTTTCGTTATCTCACAATGTTTAATTATTGTCACCCACGTTGTCAAATTGACAGTTAATCACCAGCTAACTGCACTGCAAAATTTGCTTTGCTTGTACAAAAATGTCGTTTTTTTATTTCAATCGATACGAGAGACGTGAGACACGGACCAGTGTTTAATAAACGCGCTTTAAATATTCAGCTGAGTTTATTTAGTGTAATCTGAATTTCGGTGAAAGAAAAATATCGGGCTTCCCTATGTGCTGCATGCGCCCTTTCAAATAAAAAAAAAAAACGACTGTATCTGAAAGAAAATTATTCTGCCGGCAATTTCTGAGCATTCCTCCGCCTGATAGAGGTTTCTGGATTCATGCAGACACAGTAAAAAATCTTGAAGTCAACTGCGATTTCAGATATAACAGCCTCACAGCTACCCTGACGGCCAAGCAAAGTGTTTGTGCCTTTTGCCAAAGAGTACTTTTATAGAGGAGCGTATTGGCATCTTATCACTACTCCAAGACAGAGATGCTTCAATAAAAGAACACAGCTCACAGAATTCTTAACAGACAATTAGGAGCCTGGCTAGCCACTATCGCTTCAATGATTTGTTATGATGGCATAACTACAGGGGAAACTTGTTATTGGACGGAGTTAGCAAGAGTCCCATAAAAGAGTCAGATGGTGACACCTTTGCCGAGGTGATTTATGAATCTTGTAATCGCTTTCCAAAGTCATCCCAAAGCCTTCCCTCTAAATTGAGTTCATCTGGAGCCGGACCACACAGAGGCACCAAGTCCAGATTGTTTCTTCTGACATCAAAGAGCCAATTTCTGTTTTTGACCAAATTTCTGGTGCTTTTAGTTCCCTTATCGTATGAAAGGGGTCTAGATGATATGCTATTTTATTTGTGAATTTCAATCCAATTAAGAACACCAAAATATTGAGACAAATAAAATTAGTATCCTCTTACACTACACTATGAATCAATAGCATAATAAATGGAGTGGCAGACAATTCATCCACTGGCAAGTCTCCAGTCTGCCAAACCACTCTCATGTTAGTTTGAATCTTTGAATTCTGTCATGAACATGGTTTTTCAAACCTGTCTAATTTGGGGACAGGTGTTTGGGGAAAAAGAAGTTCCAGCCCTGGTGTAACAATGAGCAGAGTAATCCCGCTCATTGTTCCTGCCCAAGGAGGCCCTTTCATGGAGGAGGTTGCATGAATGCTACCAGGTGGTCTGCAATTTGGAGAAACGTAGTAACCGTTCCAGCTAATCCCCCGACACAAAAGGCAGGTCTCCAGTGCTCCGGGGCTCTCCGGGGCAAAGGGAAAAGTTTACCTCGAACACACAGTGTCTGAAAGGAGTCAGGGACTCGAGCAGTGATTCCTAATCAGATTGCGCTGAAGTGAACAGCTCGCATGGCAGCTGTAGTTTTCCCAGGGTTAATTACCTTTCACTGCTCTCTCTAAATGAGTCAGCTGTTCCTGTCATTAAACAACTCCACTCTATCTCTGCTCCTCTGTCCTCCACACACATGTGCACATGTGCACACGAGCGTGCGCGGTCACACGCGTGCGCGCGCGCTCACGCACACGCAGACACACAAACCCATACACATATGGAGACCCACCTTTGTTTTTCTTCCAGTATTTTGTGAAGTATTTGGTATGGTGATTGCGCAAAAGGCTATTAAAACATTAATTATTTGAATATTACCGTGACTTTGATCACTTTACTAATCAGTCAGAGGCCATTGAAATGGAGGTTGCTGTCTTTTAATTTATGCCACTGATGTTTATGTAGATAGAAGGCAGTATTCCCAATACACCTCCCCTACCCTGTTGAAGCAAAATAATACCAATCTGTCAAGGTCTTATTCTAAACAGCCCCTTTAGTACTAATTGAGTATATATAGGAAGCAAACATGCTCACATATGCGCACACACAAACACAGGCGTACACAAAAAAAAACACACGGACGCACATACACGCGCGCACACACGAACGCAGAGTCCAGCTCTGATATAGTTGTGCTGTCATCAATTCTGAACAATCTGTCTGCTTACTGGGCTCAGTGGCTTAGGATGTTGGGGGAGTTTTAAGTGATTTTTGCCACTGTATGGTAAAATCCCTTGGCCACCTGGATTACAAACTCTAGTCCTTTAACTCATGCCAGTATAAATCCGTGTTAACTCGGATTTACCTCTGGCATATGAATTCTCAATCTGCGTAAGCTTTGTTTGGAATGAGTCGAACATAAGTATTTCGTGCAGTAAGGATGCCCGATGGTGAATTTGCACACTGGGAGATAGTTCAGCACCAAATCAGTTATCAGAAGAAGTAGAAGAGCCTTAAGCAGCGTTTTATTACACTCGAGAGGTGAGGCCCGCGTAGCCGATCACAACAAGGTGGAAGTGTGCGACGCTGCGCTGTGAAATCCACGTAACCATGGCGACGGATATAAACTCAGGGCTGTACGCCGTGGTCAAGAGTTTAATCAGATGCCTCACACCAAGATTCTGCTTTGCTTATTGTCAGACAAACATTATTTGCTCAGTTGTTCAAACACGAGCCCTGGTCTGCTACCAAAGCGATCATGATAAAATAAAATGTGGCATGAGCAGCCTGGAGGATCTAAATTAAGTATTATCCAATATCCATACAATCTCTCACACATAGATACGCACACACTTCTGGGCGAGCAGAGTTAAGCCAGACTATTTCGTACTTAAAAGGTTAGCAGGGCTGTTTTGTGAGTTTGATCCACGCTTGCCAAATCAGCAGATGGTCCATGAATATGATTATATGCATCAATAAAAGGAGTAATCTTTAACAAAATGTAAATTTGACTTAAGTCCAGGGTTTAATATACGCAATGGACTTTAACCCACTTTCCTGCCTGACAGTGGAGCATGATAAGCTAATGCACTTAAATTTTTGTATCACAGCAGTCACTAATGATGCTCCAGTGCTACTATTCAGAGATCAAAAAAGAGGAGTCCGAGGGAAGGAGCAAGGTATCTGCACAGTGTTCAAAATGTGTGGAAACAGCATCTTTTCACTTTAGAGTGAGTATTACAACTGTTCAGCGATTGATACAAACTGAGCCTGGGTGCTTAGCAATATCCTCTCTTGTGCTTTCATGCTCTATCATACATCTCAGTGATTTTTAGATAAATCCTTGGACAACAAGCTTTACTCAAGGATCAACAACAATAAACCACCTCTCAATAACCAGCACCATTAACAAAACACAGGCACAGACACACAGAGACGAAACACAATACTTTTGTGAATAAAAACCAAGTCACAGCTCCGATGCAAACGAGGAGAAAGCGCTCTTAAACGTAAAGTGCAAGGCAAGAGGCTTCCACGACAAAAAGTTTCAGCAGCGATTCAGAAGTTACCAACGGTCAAGTAAAAAAAACGTGGGGATCTTAATCTGAGTCACATAGAAACAGCATCACTGTTACTGACCCTTCCATGAAGCTACTTATCTGAGGCTGAGGCTCACACAGCACAGCACATCCTCACACAGACAAACAGAATCACTTGTCTCCTACATCTAAATGCACTCATGTTAACATGTCCGACAGGGCAGAATCACGAGCTTGACTTACCATGCCCCCTTTAGCCTTTGTTTTGCATCTCATAGTGACGTCGGGGAGGAGACGGAGCAGAAGGATACCGAGGTGGGCTACAGGGTAGTCCAGAGTCTCGCTGCTGAGAGAGTGTGTTTGGTTGGTGTGTCTGTGTCTGTGCGTGTGTGTGTGCAGGGACACTGTGATATTCACCCGAAACGCTAAGCTTTTTTTTTTTTTTTTTTTTTTTGTAGCCTTTGTGTCATTCACTTAACAACCAATCTCATTAGCTGCTGGGCTACAATGGGCTGAATTATTTTCTGTGTAAATACAACACATGGTGATCCTCAATGTAAGACCTCTGAAGGTCTTTTTAATCACATAAAAGATAGATTCACCCCAGGAAAAAAAAAAAAATCAATGATTACTGGAAAGAACAGCCTGCTACTAAAAATAATTGAATAAGACAGTCATTTAGAGTGATTTCAATTGAGGAATGAGATTTATATTCCTCAGGGTCTATAGTGAGGAGAATGTAAATGTATAATTATGTGACTGTAATTACTATAACATGCTGATATGTAGCGTTGACTTGATAATTATACTTTGAGCACAAATGCAAATAAGAGATGGATGGATGCTCAGAAGTTTCAAAAAATCTTAAAGGATTTTAGAGGTAAATTATGTGATCACAGGTAATAAACACACATGAAGAGCCGGCTGTTTGAGAATCGTGTGCATGTTTAGCCTTTATAAGCATATCTCTTGCTGCAGTGCTTGCTGGTGCAGAACCAGGAGTCCATGTAAAATGTAACTATTGAAAGTACTTGAAGTCATGACAGCTGTCTATAAGCATCAGGGACATGTCTATTGGCCAACTTGACCCTTGTTAGAAAACAAAACAAATACAAAAAGAGAATACTGCAGCCTGGGACTGCCGAGCCGGGTCACTGGAGATTTTCCAGACAAACGCCGCACAGGGGAGGGGAGGGGAGGAAGAATAAAAAGGACAGGCTCAGAATCTCATTTTAACAGACCGCACACAATCTGGGCTCCCACAGAACTATCTCTGCCTGACCGCTTTCTATTTATCCCTTATCAGTGTTTACCAACCGCTAGTTTTCTTTCATTCACACTGTGAGGCAGTTCTCTTACTATCAGTCAACAGCTGACACCGTGGAACAGCCTCAAAGGCAAGAGGAAGGGATCAAAACTAAACCAAAGCTGTTTAAACAATACAACAGAGGAAATAAATTCATAAATCCTAATTCTTCCCAACCCACAAGGGTATAAGCAGATCCTTTATAGTTAGGCCAACAAACAAAACCACAGCCAATGAGGTACATTACAATCAAGGTAAATTCTGAAATATATTTTTTAAAAAAGAGAGAGAGGCAGAAAAAATCCCATGTAATATTAATTGGGAACATTTCATAGTCTTGCCCTGTCAAGCAAATATTCACTAAAAGGCTTTTTCTGTTGTGTTTTATTATCTTTTCAGAAAAAAAAATCCCACCTAATTCAACCTTGTTAACATTTTTAGATCGTTTTGCTTTAAAGCACATCCAAGCTAGAAACCATGACTGCCATTATACACACCTACCTTTTTAACAAGATTTTCGAAATGTTGTAATGATCGTTAAATGCCCAGTTAGTTTTAGAAAGTCTGCTCAGGATCAGTCCACTTCAAAGCAGAAAAAAAATACTCATATTATACTGTAATTTATATAATGGGGATTAGCATTATCTAGAATTCTACACCCTTGATTATATATTATAATATTTAAGTTACCATAAGATGAACTCTAATTTATGCAATATTACTAATATTATTACAAGAGTGATACAGTACCATTGTGACAAATTCATGAAAATATATGGATCATGTATTTACACAAGACCCATTTTAAACAATATTAGAGGCCACATGGAAAGACTATTTAAAATATAACATGTTACTCACAACTAAAGGGCAAAAAATTAATTTGAAAGGTACATATCACACTGTTCCTTTACATTTTTTCCAGTTGGACACACAAACAGCACTGTTTTTTTCTGTCATACTGTTCAAAAGTTAAGTAATTAATTACATTTATCCTTTCACCAGCTGCTCACCAGCAGATGGATCATTTCTGAGACCTTGTTGAATTAAATCCACATCATTCATTTTCCTGGATTAACTAACTGAAGTTTGAGCAGGGTAAAAAACAGGTAACACAATATTGTCACTCACACGTATGCTGAGCTTTTTTTCCCCTGCGATTTTGTCCTTTACATTGTGTGCACCCGACGGCGTTCGACTTCTGATTAAAACAAGCAATTAGAAATCAAAAGATCCCAAAGCCTGGATAACTTCAGATTTTTATTTCTTCGCCAAAGACTGCTGGAAGTAGACGAAAACATTTTTTTTTTTTTCATCACAGAAGTTTCACGTGTATTGACAATAAGTTTGTGAATGCAGTTTTGTTGAGCAGCAGGTACCACGGACAGTTCCTGGAGGCGACAGAGGTTACATTTATGTGTTGTGTAGCAACTAACGTCCTGCTTTGAAGCGGTAGGGTGGGGAGCAGAGAGGAATAATGGCTCTTACTTATCACTGCCTTACCACACATCCCTCCTATAGCCTGGGCTGCTTTTATAATTAAAACAAAGAGGAGAGGTGTAACTTTATAGCCTCGCTCGCAGGTCCTGTCTTCATATGTTATCGCCTTTTGGATAACTTGCCCAACTTTTCCAAGGATTATCGAGATGTGACACTGTTACACAATGCTGTGTTATCTAATGTCTTTTGTTGCTCTTTTTCTTGTTTGTTGAGAGATGCGAGCTGGCTGAAATAAGCTGATGGAGTTGTGATTAAATGGAGGCTAACAGGCAGACTGACAACCGGCAGTTCGATTTATTTCACCACTGAAAATTTTCCACTGAAATTCTCCAAACCTAAAAATGATTTAACACCTCTGCCACAGAGAACAACGTCTCGGACAGACATGTCGATAGATTTGACTGGCAGATATAGCAGATGTTTTTGGTTTACGCGAACATTTTTGACTCTAGGCTAAAACCTTTATTTCCTGTTGTTTGAAAGTGATGAACAAAATCACACTGAAGTTGCGATAATGCCAGGAGGACTATAAGTTCATTGACTAACGCAGGCCTAAACTCTGCTGACATTTAAAAAATATATCCTGCTTTTGTTTAACAGCGATCAACTTAAAGTTGGGTCATCAAGCAGATTCTGAGCCATTAGTGTGCCGCAAGTTAGTAAATGATGAACTTTTCTAACCAGCATCCATCCTCCTAAATCAATAGTTGCTCTGGAGACTGTCGAGTGCTTTGGCCCCTCTGAATTTGTTCAAAGCTAAGGCTTGCCCACATATAACACAAAAGTTCACTTGTAGCTCGTGTTACTATCACAATAATTCAGCATTAGCATATAGTTTTTAAACTTTGCCACAGTTACAATGCAAATAATTACAAATATTCAGAACAGGGTGTAATTCTTTGGCCATGCTGAATTTGTTTAAATCTAAAACGTGCCCACGAAGAATAAAAGAAAAGCTGATTTGAAGGCAATTTCACTGTCACACTACATACAACGCTAGCATATAGTTTTCAAAACTTTCAAGGCAGAATGACATAAAGCCGGAGCAGGATGCAATAAAATACTTCACTGACTGTTCAAATATGTTATTGGAACACAGAGTCAATGTTTAAGTGCATTAGGCTCAGTGGTCTTGTATGTACAGCTGTCACTGTCAAAGCCACAGGCAACCTGACAATGCTTTGTCTCTGCGCACAATACGAACATGTGCTCTTCTAAGACAAGCTTATACTCCACACAAATGCTGTGAATTAAATCTAGATAGACAGTATCTCGTGCTATCTGGATGATCAAAAATAGGTCATGCCTCTCAAAAAACAGTTTGAGCCATTTAATCTCCTCTCAAACTGTCTGAAACCTGGACAGAAGCTACGCTCGCTTTCCAGCAAAGATTTTAAGAACACTGATTTGTATCAAGCAAACAATGTTCAGCACCACAGTAATATTCTCCAAATGCTCCCTGACACAGTTCAGAACAATTGCCAGCATAATACTGTTTCGTATAATCTCGTAAAATCCACAGAACACAAGTTTAGCTGCTGAGTAAATCTCTGTAAATCTAAGTAAGTTTCTAGCACTTACATCGCAGCTCCTGCTTTGGATTTCACATGACAGCATCTAACAGCATGAGCTAAAAGGCTTGTCGTTCATGCGATACAGAGCATCAGTGATGATAAATGCTGACCAAACTGACAGTATATTAAATAAAAAGAACTTTGACACCAACCTAGTGCTGTGATCCAAAAAGTTTGATTTTCTCCCAGTCTCTTGATAGCTGAGCTGGTGCTGTGGCTTTGAAAGGTAGTCCCCAGGAATATGACATACTGTGCCTTTGACAGCCTCGAGATAAGCACCTGCGTTCGGGTCCCTTTTTACGTCACACCTCCCCATTCACAGCCCTTCAACATGATGCACATTTGCACATCAACAGCCACCAACCCCCCTCCTCGCTCTACTCCCACATCCGCAAAACACACAAACAGGCACACAAGAAGGCAGATGCGCGCACTTGCCTCTACTCATGCGCGCGTACACTCGCACGGACACATGCACAGACACCACAGATTTGTGTGCGCTCAGTGGAAACGCAACATACATGCAGGCGAACACACACATGTACACACATATGCACTCACTGGTGATTTACTCCTTTGTTTTTTTTTTTTACCTCCTCCGTCCAGCCTTATTTCATGTATCGATCCTTATTCTATGTGGTTAGAATAAAAAAAAAACAAAAAAACTTTCACTTGCTTTGTCATAAGACCGGGGCATATGCCCTCCCAAGCTCCTCATACATCACTCATCATGCAAATGAGAGGGAATGTCACTCCTCGGCAGCAGATGGCCAGGGATGATAACAATGGCTCAACAGACCAGTTTCAATGTCTGCGACTTTATCGCTACGGCAACAACAAAAATAGATGATATGAAATCCTTGTCTGTTAATTTGATTTCCCCCTTTTTTTATGCTTGTACCTGTCAGTCTGTTTCATTTCTCCGGGACCATTTGAATGTAAAAGCTTTGTCCGAGGTTTTCCGTCACAAGAAGTCTGGCTATCAGTAAAAGGCAGAGACCTGGAAATGATTTTTGGTGACTACGGAAGGCTGCTGCCTCGCAGTTATTCAAGTAATTAGGTGTAATTCCTCCCTGTAGGCCATGTTAGCCTCCTGAGTTAGCTCAAGCGTTCGACAGGCCTGGATAGAGACAGGGAAGAATAAAAGAAGAAAGGGGCCCCGAGAAATCACAAATGCAGCTTTTCAACCGCCCCCCCCAGCCAAAGTGATGTCACCCTGCGTCCTGCTGACTCCTGTTCATACAAGCCCCTATAGCAGAGAGTAAACAGTGGAAGCGTTTAGCAAACAGGGCCAGATTACAATGACAAAGGCAACCACACTTCTGGGTGGAGCCTGGGGCGAGGGGGGCAAAAGAGGGGGGTGGGATGGTGTGGCTCAGGATTTAAAATAAGTGATACCCATGAGGGCCAACCCCCCCCCCCCCCCAAGATCCAAGCGTAGCCCTTCCCCAGCTGATGGTAGGGGCCACCCAAACATGCTTATCTGTCGGTGATGCCCCCCCCCCAGTCCCCGGGGACTGACGTGTGAACACAATATGTAATAATAATGTATTTTCAGTTCTTCTTTCTGTGATTTGTGCATTTGGTTATGCAAGGCTGGGGACTTGAGGACGGAGAATATCATTACTTAAGGTTTGGCAGTTGATCATCACCTTGTTTAATGCCTCATTTGAAAGTCTAATTTCTAACTGTCTTCAAGAGCCAATTCATGGTACACTGTGAGAGAGACATACAAAGAGAGCAGACCTGCTCTGTTTTGCCCTCTTTTCAGCATTTGCGCCTGATAATCATACAAACATATGAAAGTAAAGAATCATCTATCCAAGCATCTTATCGAATAACATGTTCTTTGTCTGCTGATGCAGACAATCTCACTGCGGGGACACAGCAAGCTTGTTCTAGGGATGATTATTTCATGTCCTGAGCTCGACATCAGAAGAATACACAGAAAGAATCAAGTCATGTGAAGTAATCTTGACAAATGGTGAGAGAGCCACATATTGAAGACTACACAGCAACGCCATTACAAAATGTAACATTTTCTTTTGGCCCTAACATCTGTTCAAATCTGTTTTAAAAAAAAAAAGAGAGAGAGAGACCTCATTCAGAGCAGGCATAGACCATAAACTAGTGTTTTGTCAAGCTATTTCATCAACTGAAAATGTGGGCATAACTGGAGAGAGCTGATGGAGAAATGAAAGAGGAGTGGGTTGGACAAAATTACATGTCAAACAAGGGTTCACATTTAAAAAGTCCTGCTCATATTTGTAGAAAGTGTTTGATTGCATTTAGAAGGGTATTACAATGGGTCACATCTGTGTCTAAAAGCTTTTCGCATTCTGCTGCAAATTATGTAAGCAAAGTGAAGGGTCACAGCACCCTGTTGTTTTGAGCACTATACCTTCCTCCTGTGAAACCTACACAAATATGTTTAACTGAATTCTTCTAATGCACTGCAGGATCAAAATGTCAGCAGTATAACTTCAACAAACCCCCTCACTCAACACCCCACCCCGTAATTTCAACAAAGCAACGCGACTAATTTCGCATGGCAGCCCGTGCACCCAAACAACAATGCATATTCACACTGTGCCATTGAATATGATAGACGTGTAAAAATCTATATTAAACTGTGGTTAATTTCAGCTATAACGCTTTAAGACTGGTCTAAAATGACACAAATGCTTCTTCTTGGTGGTACTGAACCCTCATTGTGCAACCACTTGATGCCGCTTGTTCATCACAGAAAGTCACATAAAAGGACTGAATTAAAATTTAAAAAAAATATTTGCATATGCAAATACAAGGAACCAAACATAAGTACATGTTGTTGATATGGCTCCAGGATGTAGAACTATCTTTATGTTAATGTCAGCAGACAGGGGATATTCTTTTGAAAATACAGTACATTTTTCATGGGGATCATTATCTACACTGCATGTCACTGTGTCTCAGTTAAAAGAAATGATTAGATTACTTCCCAGCAATCCCCTTTGGGGCGATTTGTGTGTGTGACCGTGGGCAACCTTACAATATGTTTATTCAGTGTCCTTTGAAGGCACTTCAATAACAATTCAAATGTTTTATGGACAAATATAGGATGGTTTTTTATATATATATCTGCTTTAAACTGATGCCTTTGGAACGCGGCTTCTGTTATATTTGAGTTGCTCAAAATCGCTAAATCTTCAATTCACAGGGTAAAGCAGCCAAAAATGCCGTTTTACTAGATATAGCAGGTGACCAAAGCTGGGCTTGAGTGTTGTAACAACTGAGGCTGTATGTTGGGTTTATAGAAATAAGTCTACTTGCAATTCCTGAAACGACATGGTTCCACAAATGTTGTTTGTTCAAATGACTGCCTTTCATGATAAATTATTTACCTTATCAGTACCAGTGGAAAGCATATGATTGTGAATAAAGGGCCAAAGATCCAGTTTTACAAGATGTTACAGGTGACCAAACATTTGTGATGTAAGAATCACAATGAAGGCTGGTAATTCCTAAAACGACTGAATTATCCATATAGCTGCATGTTTAAATCATCCATCTCACCAGTAACAACTAATAGCATCAGTCACCAGTGCTTATCACTGGTTCCTTACATTCACTGCCCTCAAATGAGAGCATATGATTGCTTACATCTAAGAAATCAATGCATGGCTGGTCAGTCGATGTCTGGCTTTTGTAGTTCACAGGCCGTGCACTCATTGTGTTGTGTCATTGAGAGGTTAGGTCCAGATCTGGGCGTCTCTGGGGGTCCCTACCCATCTTTTTTTACTCAGGCGGGCAGACAATGAAGCAGACACGCCTATAAATTGCCAGATAGGGGCTTGGATGTTCAGCCAAAAACGAGCATCTAAACAATGGTAACAGGTGTGTATAATGTGCGCTTTGATAATGACCTTGCTGGCCGTAATAGTATGTCTAGACACAACTAACAAGAGGCATTTCTGTCTGGTCTCAGAAGTCCTGTGGGGGCTCAATTGCAAGATCCTAAGGAGCAGATACTGGTTGGTTGTTAGTCATTAAAAACTAAAAGAAAAACATGTTAAATAGCATAGCATACAGAAAAAAATGCTCTACTGTGATACTGGCAGCATGAGAAGCATCAGAAAAGTTAAGTCTGCCACTCAACAGTGTTTTTTTTTTTCTGTCTTTAAAATATTTGTAGGGTAGTTTGCATAATAAGCTAAAATCATCTTGAGTATTC
Organism: Chaetodon auriga; assembly: GCF_051107435.1. Lineage (NCBI taxonomy): Eukaryota > Metazoa > Chordata > Actinopteri > Chaetodontiformes > Chaetodontidae > Chaetodon > Chaetodon auriga. The sequence continues at coordinate 16,653,192 of NC_135085.1, forward strand.
AGAGATATGCACTTGAATGAATAGAAAAAACTCCATTAATGTGGATGGCTTGCAATTTTTGATTGCGCCAGATACAGGAAGCTTGCTGACATGAACTAAAATGCAAATGCCCTTTGAGCAAAACAAAGAAATTGATTATGAAGTAAGTTTCTCCAGCACAAGTAGCTGGCTTTGAGTGATTAATGGGGGTGGGTCATTGATTTCCTTTTGTTTAGATCTTGGTTAACTTTCTGGAGACACAATTATGATTTGTTTCCAAACAATAAATCCAATCTAGCTTGAGCAAATTAAATTTCCCTATGGCCTCTTCTGCGTCATTTTACATCTGAAACGGATTGTTATCAAAAGGCATTGCATGTAAATGTATGCTTTTTCTGTTTATATTTGTTACATTTCTGATTAGATATTGTTTTTGTCAGTATGTTGGAAGGTGAGCACCTCCTCAGATTAGAAGGAGCTGCTTACAGAGATCTGCATGACTTGTCAGCCACGGTGCCAAGGGTTAATCTTCCAGTTCTCACTTAAATAGCTGTATGTCACACGCATCAACATTTCTGATGAGCCATATATCTACAGTACATGTGAAATACTGTCACTACTAATACTATGTAGTCTGAAACATGCCAAAATATGGAGTATTTGTTGAATGGGCACACATTGTCTATCTCTACATTAGCCTTGCTAAAGGTTGGAGAAATGTTTGTGAGTTATCAAAGCACAATGTACTTTATATTTCAGTATATTTGCAAGTCAAATTGCGGTGTTACAGACTACTTTATTGTGAGGCTTTTGCCATATTCTTCAGCTTTACAACTTTGAAAACTTCCACAGATCCAGACATTTATACTTCCTGATTTCTCGCATCATCTCTCCAAGATAGTGATAATACGATTTCTGTGTTTTTCGCTGTTGAGAAACAAACTGGATTATGAACAGATCACTACATAAACAGCTTTCTAAAAGGAGGCAGCTATTTTAAAAAAGGCTGAAGAAATGCAAAGAGGGATTTAAATTTTAATTTGAATTTATTCCAGCAAGTGAAAGGTTCTTTTGAGAGGGGATTTCAGCAAAGATGATGGTATTTAAAAGTGATAAACAAGCATCTAAACCTCCAGTGGAAAACAGTCATTTTGCTTCTTTCTAGTGTAGGGGAGGAATTGGGCTTGCTATGGTCACATCCAAAAAATAAGAATAAGTAATAGTAGTAATTAAAATGTAAATAAGCGAGATCCATGGAGATATTTCAACTGATTTCTGTCATAAATTGTGTAATTAACATTTTGTCTTGACACACCTTGTGACTCTGGATGTATAGCTATATGTCCTCAGGTGCAAATTCATGTTCTCTGTGTACTTGGCATCGCGTACTTTATACTGTACATGGATGCCTTAAAAAAAAAATCTTTCACACTTATCACATGCAATTTAAATCTTGTGCCTCGACACTGGAGAGGAACATCAGGCTAAGTTCAAAATTAAATGCCTTACAAATTAAGACTAGTGTTAATTAAGGACTGTAGTTGTGCAGGTTGAGACAGTATCAGGAAACATGTGGTGAATTTTTGGACGAGTGATCCACTCTGGGCAGTCACATGCTCCATTTACGTGACAAAGGATGACTAACCAAGGCTGTCATCTATTATATTCATAATATATGGATTATAATGATGTGACTGGATTTCAAATGTTTCTATTCTCTTCTGGATGACCACTAAACTTAAGCAGAGAAACCTATGCCACACAAGAAAGACAAAGAGTTACATCATTTTGTTGAACAGTTAATCCGATCATGGACAGTGTTTGTGCATTTGCTATCTTCGGAAAATGCCAGCAAAGGCGCTAAGTAAACCTATTTTACAAGACTCCCTCACAAGGATACAGTGCCAGTATCGGGATAAAATTTCACACAGCGGCATGGCTCAGTCACATAACCTAAGCAGGCTTAGGAAAATGGAACACTACAAAGTATTGCACTTTCTTTCTGTATGTGTGTTGCAGCATACAAAATGCTCGGATGACTGATGTGAGTTTTAGCATGAAAGCCAAAGTGAACTAATGGCTGAATAGCATGTAGATACTGTTGTTAATGCTCTGAGTTGTTTAAAATGGTAGATTATGGAAGTGTGCACCTGGCATTCTGCAGGCTAGCCTGGCAACACTCCTCCCTTATAATTATAATGAACACACAGTAATTCAGGGTTGAGGCTGAAATACGAATGATGTCCTCTGAGACAGCTTGTTTTAATGGGTATGCAGAAGAGTTCCTAGAAGTGCAGATGGCAGATGCAATGCCTTTTAAGCTATTTACAGATTGTACACTACAAGGTATGGAAAGACCCATACTGTGAGGCCATATTGTTCTACTGTGCTCCTGTATTAGACATTAGGCTGACTCGTGAACCACTAATGAACTCTTAAGATATATTCTAGGGTATGTTTATTGCAATATTGATAGCCTATTATACTAACAAGTTAGAAAGCATAATAGGGAAGAGAGATCCGGTAAGGACTGCATGGCCTGTTTGTTTCATCTAAATACCCCACTGTTCTTACTTTGTCCACATAGGGGTGCATTTGCTCAGAACTCGGGCCCTCATGTAGTCTTTCATTACAGAGCGTCAGAAGCCTAATTTTAGCTTTTTGGAAGGATAAAAATCCATAAGATACTGTAGTCCACATTTATCACTGTATAGAACTGAATAGGCTGCGAATAAGATAAGAGCCACATGTCACATGAAATAAAATTATTATAAAGGACAGCCATATGTCCCTTTTGTTAGATCATTTTGCTTTGTTACATACCGATCTCCACATAAACACTGAACGACCAGGGCTGCCTCCCTCAGGAATTCAAAGTGATGTCAATGTACATGCCTTAAATGCAAAATGCATGTCTCATAATTATAGTTTAAACACAAATAATGATAATGTCTCACTCATGAATTTAGAAGCTAAATTTGTACCCGCTTGCACTGAAAATATTCCCCCAGTGTACACTCTTTCTTTACATACAGTATAGCTAATATATCTCTACCCCTGGCACAGACCCAAGCCCATATAAAAGAGCGTGGCGCCTTTGAATCAGCCCACTACTGTGATACAAGAGCAGGTATTGAAACAACAAAAATGTTAACTCCAAGAAAAAGTTTTGCCGCATTAAAGTCACATAGGAGCCACATTAGCATGTGAAAAGAATAAACAGAGGCATTCTCAGTTACACACTCCACCTGGCTGCTAACCAACGTCCTTGTCAGAAGTCCACCCACCGCACTGGCTAACACTGAAAGACCTCCTGGGGACCGCAGTGACCATTCACTCGGTTCTCTCTTTTTCCCATGCACCTGTGACTGTTTTTGTGTTTGCTATTTTTTGCTTTGTCTTTTTCTGGCAACACTGTATCATCGGAGACACACTTTCCCTCAAAAGGAATTCTCCTGCCCAACAATGTGGTTTGTTTGTTCACCGGATATGGCAGGCCAGAGAGTCAAATGGAAAAAAAAAAAAAAAAAAGTCACCACAGTAATAATTAACATTGCCACAAGAAAAATAAGCTGAAAGACACAGCAGTATGAATGGACTTGAAATAAGAAAATAAGGTACTTTTACCAACTGGTTTCTTGCCGAGTTGGGGGGCTTCACAGGTGCAGTTGGAAAGACTCTCCTCCTTACTCTCCTCGGACGGCTCATCCGGCTTCTCCATGGTCCTGGACCTTAGAGAGCTGCTTTTCCATTTTCCAAAGGACTTTGCCACAATCGCTTTGTCCGCTCCTTTCATTGTTTTCTGTAAAACACATTTACAGCATGACTTCCCAGGTTTATCCCTCTTGTGAGCCATCTGCCCCCTTTTTTGGCTCTCAATAAACCTGGGCTCATCTTTCCCAAACCCAAAGTAAGGGAGAATTAGGGCATTGTGTGCATATGCATTCTCTTAAGCATTCCAGAAAATTTCCTGATTGCCCTGGCATCTTTTTTAGAGAGCGCTTGGACATTGTTTTTCTCCTGACATTTTGCAGTCCTGTGTGGAGAGAGTGGTACTGATTGAAACAGTATAAAACAATACTTTGCAAAGTACCCACACACTAAACAGTAGATGGGACCTGAAAAAAAACAAACATGTTTTCATATTTAATCCAACTTAAAGGAAATAAAAATAGCACATTATGCCCTAATTGAGTGCTGTACAGTCCGCAAATACTATTACAAGGCCGATCAGGATTAGCAGTGGAACATACCTAGTTATCTATTTCTGAGTGCCAAGACTGCTAGCAGTGGGCAACTAAATTTCAAAAGCTGGCAAATCCAGTTGTCTCCTAAATACAGAAAGTACTTAAATCCAGAGCTAACAGAAGAAAAAGACGGATAAAGGGTGCTCTGCATATCACCGAAAAGCTTGTGCACTTTTCAGAATCACTGGCTAGGTTAAACAAATATGCTAAGTAGAGATCAAAACAATCCTTTGATCTGCAGCCTAGTTTCCAGAGGAATGGCTTGGCTGTTGTTGTAAATAACTTGTATAAATCTATATACCATTTGCCTTCAGGTAATATCAAAAGTGCCAGGGATTCACAGGCAAATACCTTGTGGTTAGGAAATAGATCAGATAAAAGCATATAAATATTTCAGTAACACTGCACTCTGTCATTTTGTGTATTACAGCAGAGTTTTTAACCCCATATGATCATTTCACTTGTTTAGTTCTACAGTAGAAACATGAATGAGTAATATTTGCGAGCAAAATTACATTCTACCTCTTTCTATTTTGTAGATGGGAAAAAGGTTCCTACCTCCAGCATGCCATTCAGGTCAAACACAGTGTAAAACATTGTGTTAAACTTCATACAAAAGAGGCTTGAAGAATCAGAATGCAGAAGCTATGCAACTTGCTGACTAACTTTGCCCTCTGTTTTGATCGAGCACACAAAGAAAAACGCTGTCCATTCAAAACAGACAGCATAACTCTTTTCAGAGAGGGGGGACCGTGAACAAACGAGGCCATGTCCTGAGCTGCAGTCAGTTTCCCGTCAGGCCTGCACAGTGCACGGTGAGGGCCGCAGGGACTGGGACCGGCTGACACCACACTCACGGGCAACAGAACAACTTTTGTGCACACTATCCTCCTCTGGAGTTTTTTTTTCTTTCTACCCAAATTGGACAAGTGTACTATTTGATTTGTAGCTTGCTTTTCCTCATAGTACAGTCATAGCACATACACATGTTAGCAAATACTTTCTGTAAAGTATTTCAATAGCAACATAATACCCTTAAACAAGTAGCAGATTATTATCCTAATAAAACATAGCAAACAGCAAACAAAACAATTTAAATTAGTAGCTTGTGTTGAAAAGATTTAACTTGTTATTCCAGAACCTAGTACTACAAATGAAGCACAATAAAAACACATATTTTGCTTTGGCAAAAACACAATATCAATAAAGTTCCTTTGACTTTGATACAATGCTTTTCATTGCCCAATCTGAGTGGATACCTGATCTGAGTAGCGCATGCGTTTGTGATTTGGTTGGGATTACCCATCGGTCAGGCGTTAGAACATGACCTACGCAAATGCGCTAGCCAGGTTGGATGCTAATTAGGTTACACAGGCTTACTAACTAGCTAACTTACTGTCTATGTGGCTTAATTCACTGGCCAGCTAACTACCTTAATTCAACTTGAACAAAACTCAGTCAAATGAAGAATTGCTGTAACCAAAACAAGCCAAAAATTGCAGGTATAACACATATACTTAAGTACCAAGTTAACTACCTATCACAGCAAACTTAGCGAACAAACGTTGTATAGACTGACCTTTAAGTTGTCACTCTTGGCTGTTCAAATTTTAATTGTGCAAAAAATTTGAAATGTCATAATGTTCATTATAAAGATACACATCCGCAGGGTTCTCCTTTATTTGCTGTGTCATTACAAATAGCCTATACTAGCTAATATAGCAGACAATGTTAAAACAAAGTGAGTTGCTTTGCTAACTGATGTCTTTATCAAAGGTTGTATAGACTAAACTTTAAGTTGTCCTTTATGGCTTTTCAAATGCTAACTTTTTTTTTTATTAAAAGAATTAAAAATATCATGATGTTCATTAAAAAATATGCATCCACAGTGTTCTCCTTTATTTGCTATGCCTTGGCAAACAGACTAACTAGCTAACATAGCAGACAACACAATGTTAAAATATGAAAACACGTTAACTGACCTATTTATCAAAAGTACAGACTGAGCTTCATGTAGTCTGTACTGGCTGTTGAAATTACAATATTTTTTAAAAAACATTATGTTGCTTCTAAAACACACGACCACAGGGATTCCCAATAATGTAGCCTAGCCTCTAGCCGCTGTAGCATTGTGACTCTTGTTTTCTTGGCAAAATTGCATTTTTAAACTAGTTTGAAATCAATTAGAAGTAAAATTTTATTTGGCAAAACTACCTTCATATGAGGCATTCACTTTACAAAACAGGTTTCATGATGTTTTACCTTCCTTTCAATGCTACACGTATGCTAAATGTCAATGTACATTTATCGTGCTGGTGTTTTATGTGCTATATGATCTTTGATGGAAAAGAAATGCGCCTTAAGATACCCGTTGGTTTAATACAGGTAAATTGAAAACTTCGCAGACAGGTATGACTCTTCACATAGAGGAAAGATTGTGTAATTTCATTAATAGCCTACAAACTATTTTTACACCTGGTGAGTGCTTTAAATCCTAAAAACCCATCTTAGGTGTTTGAAGGATATCATGGGAGCTTTATCTAGCTTCTCTAGAGTCCTGGAAAAGCAATTTTGAGAGAGAACAGAATGTACCATATTCTTGACCCGTCTGCCTCAGATGCTTGCTGTATATGGAACTGAATACTGGACGTGAATTGTATCATTCTCTGTGTCAACTTGTTAGATGGCAGTTGCTGTAGTGGAGTGGTGAGAGCGGCACATATGCATTATAGGAGAAAATTGTGAAATGACAGATTCCGGGTGTGATACTGAGGGAATGACTAACTAATAGGAGGGGTGCTCCAGGCTGTTAGCTTTGAAAAGCAGTTTGCACATTACTTTATCTTGTCAATCAGATTCCTGGAATGGAAGAGGTGACTGATAACTTGAATTAATTATTTTCTTATTGCATGCATGTGTTAATTCATGTTAATTTATGTCCCTTACAGGCCCAAGCCAGAATATCCAGAGTAAAGCGCCACCTCTGGCACCCAGATCACCACACCACTCTCTTTGCATATATTTATATCAAATGAAAGACTTTTTTTTAATCCTGTTGGAACAAGGAATGGCTGCCAAATTTGATTTTTAAATGTACTTTTAAGCTGTTCATGGTTTACGTTTGCATTTTTTTCTGAACAACTGAACAACATGGAGCAGTATTTACGGCTATGATGGGATTTGAAAGTTACAGATTATTTTTTATAAGTAAATCCTACCCCTTAAAACACATCCCCTTTCTTAAAAACACAGTTAAATAATAAAGCACAAGGTCAACACTCACATCCCCTCGACATTCTCTCATACTGCGTATACTCTCTTTTTATTTTAATTATGTAGCGGATCATCAAAAGCGAGGTTTACATTCATAAATACATCTTTTTTTTTACTGCGTTGGATCACCCACAAGACCAGCGGCAATTCCGCAGAATGCACAGAGCACGCTTTAAACAATTGCATTTCGCTAAACATCTTTAAACATTTTGACAAATTTAACTTCCCCTGAACACAGAGGATAAGAGGAAAAACATTTCTCTGATGAGAACAGAAACAGCAAGAAGTTCTAACAAGGAAAAGCCTGCCAGGTGGCGAACTGGCTGCACCAACAGAACGCACAATCTGTCTGCTTCTCCTTCCAAACCATTGACAGCTGCCATCACCAGCCTTGCACACTCGCACTCAGTGGCTCCTCAGCTCCCTGCCCATCCCTCTTTAGTGTTTCCTGCTAACCTCAGAGACAGGGTCACCTGGCCCCCTAGTTGCCCGTCTGTGGGGCCCTGCTGGCCCCCTGGAGACCTGCCTGCATGGGGATGCATGGCTAACAGAGGTCTAGCAAATCCTCTTTAATATGCAAACCAAGGGGCTATTCCTTTGACCTGAGACCACAGCTTTTCTAACAGTGAAATCCAAAAATATTCAAGTGATGTACAACGATGAGATTTGATGAGCAGTTTTTGATCTGCTGGTTATTTGATACTGACTATTATCAGAGACAAATGGTACCATATTCAGGTATTCAGACAATTTCAGTTCAATTAAAGTAATGTGCAGCATGATTGAATCAGATTATGTTCTGTTCAACCTATAAGAAAAAATTACAATCTACAGTTTTAACATTTTTGTAAAATTGGAGCAGCATTTCTCCACTGAGTAAAACCTAAGCACACAGATGCACAGAGGCTAAACTGAAGAGTGTTCCACAAAGCTAGCATTGCAACTGGGCTAAAAATAAAACCTGGCAAAGTTATTCTGATCCCTTATTGGTCCCATAGTTTGATTTCACATTTAGCATTTGCATTCCCCTCCGCATAAACATTTCATTCTTCCCCTCCTGCAGTACAATGAGACTTGAGTGACTTTGGCAGCAGATTTTGGATCGGTGCTCCTGAATCCACCAGTGTATGTTATCAGCAGGTAAACAAGCTTTCGAACAAAGCCATAATGGAACTGCAAGCGGCATAAAGAGGCTCATCTCAAAAGCTATACAACCCATCAAAGCTGGTGTCATTTCCTCAATACTGCACTGCAGCTGGAAAATGCATGGCTGTTAGTTACAGTTTAAATCGCCTGTCTATTTTCAGACACTTCAGAACTATTTGTATTGATTATTTACTTGTCAGTAAGCAGCCAGATTACCAAAATAAGACAACAGATTTTAATGTTTACTGGATTCTTTTCCGTTTTTGTTTTGTGGTAGGAAATCAAAAACTGTGTCATGCACTAAATTAATGGGATTTGCACTATAGGGTATTTGAATAATTATTTTCCACTGAAAACGAAATAGTTCTATCTATATTTGGAGGGATTACCGATGGCATTGAACTTAATGTGAAAATAATTTGCCCTTTAAATACGTAGTTAAGTTATATCCTACACTCCCTGCTCAGCAGATGCAATCTTGTTAACCACACGCCTGGATGCTTGTCACCAAACTTTCCACATATTTGCCTTTTGGGTACAGCTCAGATGCACAACTAAACCTACGCACTCTCCTCCCAGTGAGTGGAGAAGCCTCAAAGCTTTCCTTTCATATGCTGCATTATCTCTATGGCGGTAATTATCCATAAAACTATGCCATCAGATGGTGATGATTTCCAATATGAACCCAATAAATGTGTTTAAATTTTGAATTATCATATTTATGTGGATATGTGTTACTAATAGTGATTATGTTCGTCATGTGGGTAGAAAATCAACCATCCTTATATTGCGCATTCTCACATATTTCTCAGACATTTCATCACACATTTAATCTGCCCCTGTCTAAGATTTTCTACTGAACCTGTAGTCAAGGCAGAGAGCGGACAATAACGGATGAGATTATGAAGCATGTCTGTTAAAGCATGTCTGTTTGATCATCATTCTGTTTAGGTGAAGTTCTCTTCTTGGTCTCTTCAGTCCCTGACAGCAGATATATAACCTAATCTCTTTCCCTAACCCTTTTCTTAGGCATGAATAGGGTGGAAATGTGATGGCATTAAGTCGATTTACTCCTTGGTTTGCAGTTTCAGCCTTAATGCCTCTTGGCTCTTCTTCAACACACTCGTTCCATTTAGATTTTGAAAATATAAATGTTATGTTAAGGCTTTCCTATTTATTTTCATTTATCCATCATTTGAAGTTCATGCATATATTTACTCTACAAATAATGCTTGTTTATTTGCAGCTCCGTCTATCTCGCACAGTGTCAGAGATATTGGAAAATCAAATACAACTTGTGTATTATCTTCAAATACAGAGGATATCAGTAACAAAGGGTGAGATCTGAGACTGTATGACATTCTTTGTGAGTTGCCTCTGACATCATTTTGATATTTCACCTTTACCCATCTAAACCTTAATTTAGTGCCTCCAGCATATGTTGACATGCGGAGAAAAGCCATTATAATGTGTCTTTGAATTTCAGCTGATGGCATTTGAAAGCTGCATTAATATACACGTCTTTATGCAATTATTGAAGTGCATTTTTCACGAATTTATGCGTTTGTACATAAAAAAAAAGTTCAGGTTACTTTGGAACTGTTTGCAAGACAGTGATAAAAGAGGTTCATTTGAATGAAATTGTGTTTGAAAATATACTGTTAGTTAAGTTCAATCAATCAAAGTAAATTTTAGGGGAGGGTCTTTTACTCATTAATTACTTTTTTACTACATTTGTCCAAAGGAAACATTAAGTCTACAGTCCTCAGTACATCAACTCTATATGAGAAGCCGTTTTTTTTTGTATAATTTGTTGTTGTCATGTCCATTGAACAGTTATTTATACTAAAACTGTGCTGTTAGGTCTCAAAATCAGTGTCCTCATAAAAAAAAAGGGCTTTTTAAATTTTGTGTCATATGTTTGCATGTGTGTCTGTGTATATGCAGGTTGTTGTGTGTATGTATGTAATACATGCGTAACATGTTTGTGTCCATGACAGTCTGAATTTTTATAGCAATTTTCAGCTTGTATGTGTATTTTTTCCTATCTACTCGTAAAACATCTAATCTCAGACTTTAATAAGTGCTGCATGAAAAAAAAACATTATTAATTAAACAGGTTTGTAACATGTAGTCTTTTTTTTTTATCAGTTGCTGCTTTTCCTGTTGAATTAAATCATATATTCCGGTTGAGATGAATATTACAGAACAAAAGCAGAGATTCACACATTGTAAATTACTATGCATACAGCTTAACAGCAGCTAATTTTATGATACAGTATGATGAGTACTGAAGATAAGCAGTCTAGTGTTGCAGAAAGAAGTTTGACAGTTTTAATGGTGGAACTAGCAAGAGACTACACATGGCAATGTTAAATCCCATTCAGCCTGATGAGTGACTCCCAGCAGCACTGAGCTCAGTGGGGGGTTGTAAACATTTACACTAAGAGCCTGTCCAGTGCACATGGTTGGTGCTTGCCAGCCACCTCGGTATCGAATGTTGTGTTGCATATTTTGTCATTCAGGCCTGTCCCGAAATTGTAGGAATCACACCATCAATTTATGAAGGAGCCATCCAAATGTGACAACAGGCTTATGCTAAATGGAGAAAATAGAGCTAAACATTGTTAAAACACCCCTAGACCCACATGGTAGAGAGTGCTCGGCGGAGAGCTGCTATGCTCCCCGCTGTGAACTGGGAAAGTGATGTTGGTGGGCTTCCTTCTCCATGAGGGCCGCATCGTTCTTGGGCCCCGATTTGAAGCCTTTTTGAAGTCTGTTTCCTGCAGCAGCGTGCCAACATTAATGTTTCCACAAAAGCAAAAATGCTAAATCAAATGAATACACTATACTGTGCTATTCCACACTGACTCTTGAATCCCCCAGAACATTTTAAAAGCATCATTAAAAAGCCGTTTATTATATATGTCCTAAAAGTCAATAATATACATTTTCATGTATTTTATTTCGCAATGACCAGCCATGATAAATGGTTTCTCATCAGTTAATACAGAAAACTCTGCAGGCGTGTGAAGCCATTGCCTACTACTATAGTTAAACTAACTAATGATGCTCAATCAGGGTTAAACAGTTTCCTCATAAACCTGGAGAACTATTAACCCTTAATGAACATACATCACAGCGGTGAGTTCAAAACCGTCATGTACTTTCACTGGCATCCCACATAATTCCCAGATACGGAACAATAATAAGTGGCCATCATAAAACAGCAGAATATGTTTGGGATCAATCCTTTATTGTTTCAAAACTCTATCTTTTACAATACAGTCATTTATTGTTACATGTGTGATTTGATGGGTAATGTACAATGTCCTCTGATAATGAAACACAGTCACAAAGTATTCCTTTCTACATATCAATATTCTATGATAGTGAGAAGTTTGTGCTGATATATTTACTTAGTTCTGACAGCTCAATTAACTTCCCTTTTCAAATCAACAAAAGCATTGTTTTTGAAAGTGCATTTCGAGGATTGCAAAGACGACTGTTTCCATCAGTCAGCCATAATGTACATTTCAGTATTGACAGAGGGCCACACTGCTTTGTGAGTAACAAACAGCATTAACTACATTTCCAACTACAACATTTATCTGGATAAGTAAATCAAAGAAAATATATCAATATGCATGCCATGAACATTCCTCCATAAACATTTATAATAAATGTATATTTTTATTTAATTATGTTGATAATGACACAGTATTTTCCACAAAAGGACAAATGCTGATAATGAGAACTAATATTTACCATCCAAATTTTGCTCAGTTTACACACACAGGTCAAATGGCATAATGCCACAGTTTATAGGGCCACGCCCTAATTAAGTTAATAGCATTTGGTCCACAATAACAAATCTGGGTTTAAAAGAAAAGAAAAATGTGGTAGCAGGTGGGATTTTGAACGGAAACTCAAAGTAGCATGATGACGATCTTAATTCTTTCCATTTTTAAGGTCTTTCAATTTTCATGTTATGAATTATGATGTGAAGTTTCTGTTCAAAAATTAAGCAATATAAATATACATTTTAGCTCATTACTTGGCTATTATACTTTTCTGTTCCATGGAACAGCTTTCACTCTGTAGAACTTGGTTCCTAAAGGAACCTTGAACCTGTTCTGGGCCTAGTGAAGGAAAAAAAAAGAAAAAGAAAGTTTGGTAAGACAGAAAGAAGGTTCAAACTGTGCATACGTGAACATTACAGCATTCCTGACACAGTACATCCAAACCCAGCCAAGAAGCACATTTTCAGAACCACACTTAATTTATGTCAGTATCCTTGTTCTTATATAATTATTGAAAACACAATAAAAAAAGACTTCTGGTGAATTTAGTACCTTTTTTGCCTGGCAATACTCCTTCTCCATCACCTTTCCAAGTACCCACGGCCGTCTTGAGGTCCCTGATGCTAAACAACAAAGCAAATTGACTTGTTAAACAAATACTCACTGAACAATTACAAAACCACAAAAACATGATTGTGTGTGTGTATGTGTGTGTGTGTATGTGTGTGTGTGTTTAGCATAAAGCCTATGAAGCAAATTATAGCAACTGTAAAGCATAAACCCCCATTATTTGAGAAAACATGTAGATACAGTATACAGAGCCACTGTTATAAATACATTCATCCAAGAGTACTAAAGAGCTATAACTGATACATTAGTAAATGAAAAACCAAACGTGAACACTACAGTGCTCGTCGTGGTCACACGAGGTCTGGGCGAAGCTGACCTGGTTTGAGGTCCAGTGCAGTGAGAGACTCTGAGTGGAGGAAGTAGAGGGTGGGACCAACTGTGAACAGGACGTAGTTGTCATGCCTTTCATCCAGGATGATTAGGACCAAATCGCCTACCTGGAAACTGAAGCATAAAAAGATGAACAAAGAGATAAAGGGATGATGACACCGAGTTCTGCAAACTGCTAACAAAAAAGACGACACATTAATGGTAATTACACAATAATGTGTATAATTACACTGCATGTAATGGTGGACGGAGTTTTAGCTAAAAACAAACAAAAAAAAAGGAGCTAAAAATCACATCAGAAGCCGCATGCTATGGCCAGATGTTATTTTTTTATTCACTTACTCTCTGATGGCGATTTTGTCTGAATGCCGTGACGACACAGACGACATGCTTTGAGACATCTACAAAGAAAAGGATTAGGGCAACGTTACACATGTTACCATGAGGGATTAACAATACTGGTTATATTGGCTACAGATGACTTCTAACATTTGTCTTATTGGGCATTTGCATGAAAGAGGCTTAGCAATTCGAATTAGCACTTTCACCCTGTTTACACAATTATCGTCCAATTTTAGTTTTACCTTTCTTTGTGAATCAATCATCACAACTGATTTCAAATCATTTTTCAGACCACTAAAGTATATTTTAACACTTAAACTGGTAAACAGGTTTTTGTTTGATGGATGCAATTTTCCTAATATTCACCCCTGTACACATTCTACTGACACTCTTCCTAAAAATTCATTTTTCTTCACTGAGCTCTTTGGCCTCCTGGGTCAGGATTTTACTCTTTGATGCTACTGCCACCTAGTGGAGCAGGTGCTAAACAGCCCACAGAGATAATGAGTAACTGACCAGTCTTTGACTGAGGCGCTTGTTTTCTTCTTCCTTCATGTGTAAAGTCTGAAACATACGTTACATTGATTAAACAGACAGAGACATCCAGAAACAAAGCATCTTGTGCTCTCAAATGCAATGTGATGGATGAAGTGTGTCTATTTACCCTCTCAAGTAAGAGTATGCGCTGTTTCTCCTCTGACATCAGGATGTTATCACTTAGAGAGAAAACATGAGGTTACTGATTAACGTCCTGTGAAAAAAAGTCAGCAAAACTGAACACTGATCAAAATATGAATCGCTTCTCATCCTCAGCCTGGCCTTTAATCTGAGCAGTAATGAATGAAAACTTACACTGCCTGATCCTAGCTTGCCTTCCTTCCACTGTCAAATGTCCTTTCTGTCCATGCAATGGTATTTTGAAATCCTTCTTCAAGAGGGCAAACACCTGTTTCTGTCAGTGACTGGCCACCTATTCCATGTCATCATAACAAAAGACTCTACGAGGTGTATAAATGCAGCCATTTTCAGGTGTGCTTGGGTGTGTGTTTGGGTATAGTCTATATATCAAATATGCAAAGAATATTAATAAACATAATGCTATTGATTAAGGGGAAAAAATGTACAAATATTTAAATAAGATCATATCCCAAAGAGTAAAATGGTCAAAGTTGATTGATCTTTGCTGCAAAATTAACTCCATTCTTAAAAAAGCAATAGAGTTATGATGCAGAAAATATAACAGCGTCATCTTTTCAGCAGTAGGTTATTTGTAAAAGTCAGATGTACATATACAGTAGGAACAAACTGAGTGAACTGAGAAACTCCCTTTAGGCTTCAGCATCACATGTTACTAAACAGAAGAGTCTGAACTGAAACTCTATCTACTCTTCAACCAAGTGATTGGCCGCCGGCGAGGGGGAGACCTTCTGTCATTTTGTGGTCTTCTTTTTTTTTGTGTATCCAACTGTCGATAAAATTAATTCATTTAAAAATGAGCAGCTTTGGCTTTGATGCAGCTTGCTCAGCGTTCTGACCAAAGCACTATCTGATTTGTTATATATCACGAGTGATAGCTGATCAACACCAAAGGCCACTGTGGTACAGACGGGCCACCAGGAACGCATGTGCAGACTGGAGCTGTGCCCCAATCCAGTGGATTAAGAAGTGCTTTTCTCCTTATGAAAATAACACCAGCAATTGTCCAACCAATGAGAATTTGGATGGACAAGAGCATATCGACCAACCAGTCAACCAACAGACCACAAGGTGTCAGCCCTACCAAACAGACTTATTACATATCATTTAATACACTTATAAAAGTGCTGGTCTGGGTTAAAAAATAAGGTGTGGGGTAGGGAAACATAGTGTGACTGGCCAAATGCATGCGTGCACAGGCCTTAATCTGGTTAAGGTAATGCATGTAAATGTGTTGTCGTAACCTGATTTCTCTCCAGTGACCTTGTTTCTTGTGTGCATGTAAACTACATCAGCTTGCACAACATATCTCAAGCTACGGCATCGACAAAGGCCTGTTTGTTAAGAGAGGATGCTTACTGGACTGTCACCATGCTGGCCTCCACTGCTGAATCAACTTGTTCGTCATCTCGAATGGCTGCCACAGAGGCCAGTCTGTCACATTCAGCCGTGGACTCAGAGGAACAAGCCCCAGCAACAGGCAGAGCTCGAGCTGCTGCAGCTCCTGCTTCTGGGAGCTCCAGAGCGGAGGGGTTAGGAGTGAAGAAGGCAGAGGAGACCAGTGCAGTTCTGCGCAGGCGGTTAAGCTCCTCTTCCAAGTGCTTCTTCTCCTGCATGACACTAGCTCGGTCCTCTGAGAGTGTCTCTATCAGACCTGCAATAAGTTAGGATAAATAAGAAACACTGACAGGCACTGCACATGGCTAACATAAAACCCCAAAGAGTGCAATTCTTAAAAAATGGCAGAAGTGGTAGAGAAAGACAATTGATTGCGACTATTAAGTGTGGTGCATCAACATTAGAAGCTTCTTTGATTAGAAACCAGACACATGATTACCCTCCTCTCAAAGCGCTCGCCTACGCACTCACCTTTGTCCTTCTCCTGCTGCTGTGTAACTTTCCGCAACTTCTCTGTGAGCTCATTGATGATCTGCTCCTTCTTCAGCTTCTCGCGGGTTAGAACAGTGTTGAAATTAGTCTAGAGAATCAAACAAAAAAATAAATAAATAAGTAAATAAAAGACGTTAACAAGGCTAAACCCAGTATCAAATTCTAAAAATGAAATGTAATTATGTTGGCTCAACTGTATTTTCAAATAACAGTAAAGAGCAGCTCACTTATGTAATATTTTGCGCAACAAAAAAAGTCTTCTTAGTCAGCTTAAACTACGAAGGCTGGTGCAACAGAGAGGTCCAATACCCACGACAGAGATGAGTGACGAAGTGTGTGAGTGTGTGTGTAAGTGGTGAAGTACAAAACTTAAAATAGCAAGTGAGCGATTCATGAAAAGTTTAAAACAAGTTTTAACGCATCTTTTAGTGTAAAGCTCTCAGCTCCCCAGTACAGAAAAACAAACAAGTTCAAGGCCGATCGGCTGATGTGTGAAGCTCAACTCGAAATTGAATGCAACTGGCTGAGAGTATCAATAATTATTAAAAATGAAAACATCTCCCAAAGTAAGTGCTCGCTGCTATATTGAAATGCATTACAAAACAAATGGTAACTGTTTAAAGTTGACTCGGCAGTGCTTCAATGCACTTACGAGAGCATTCACAAGATACCACATACATCATCATACATACATACATAAACTCTGGTTTCTGTATATCCGTGCAGACCTGTAAAACGGAGTGTTTGACGATGTCGTCAGCTCAATTCACAGATTCCTGTTGTTGTTTAGTAAATGTGCCTGTAACAACGTCAGTAATTTTAGCCGTTTACTTCGGTTTTGGATCATTTTATTGGAATGGAAAAAGCTCACTACGGATGCTCAGTGTTCTTCTCTGGTCTTGTTGACCTTGATGCTGCTGACTTTATTGCCACCTACTGGTCCGGCATGCGTGTTTCAGCATTGGGAATCACTTTTGTGTTCTTGTATGTACAGAGATGTTTTGTAAAATGAAGGTCGTGTGAATTGAGTATGAATTTTTCATTTCTTTTTTTTAAAAGAGGGGAAAAACATCTGTTTAGAAATAATTGTGCATGCGTAGACAAGGTCTCAGTTGCCAGTTATGACGAAAATTTAACTAATAGTCTCATACAACAGGCCTGCAATACACCCTTACTGACATGAAGGTTAGAGAAATGTTGATCGACCTTCGGTCATTTTGGAGGCTGTGGTTTATAATAATAATAATAATAATAATAATTTTATTTGTATAGCACTTTTCATACATAGGAAAATGTAGCACAAAGTGCTTTACAGTCAAAGATAAATAAAATAAAGACCCTCCCACCTCTACCCCGCCCACACACATCCACACAAAGTCACACATAAGATCACAAACTCACACAATCAACACTCAGGTTACATCACGATGAAGGACATACTGAGGAAACGCCGACTTGAATTAAAAAGAAATGAAATGAAATGAGGCAACACAGGAGATAAATTTGAAATATGAAAGCAATGTAATAATAATAATAATAATAATAATAATAAAAAAAATTGTAGGTGAATTTTATTATTAATAAAAATAATAAAATTGAACAAAATTTATATATGGGTCTCAATATTACATGTTGCCCTCAGATCTTCAGGCAGGCTATTCCATAAACGGGGGGCATAGTAATAAAAAGATGCCTCACTGTATGTTTTGGTTCTAACTTTGGGTACTGTTAAAAGGCCACTTCCAGAAGACCTGAGGGCTCTGCTGGGTTCATATGGTAAAAGCAAGTTAGATAAATAAGAAGGCGCAAGACCATTGAGAGCTTTACAAACCAATAAAAGAGTTTTAAAATCAACTCTAAAACGCAAAGGAAGCCAATGCAGAGACTTTAAAATCGGTGTAATATGAGCTCTCTTTCTGGTCTTTGTCAGCATTCGAGCAGCTGAGTTTTGAAGGAATTGTAGTTGGAAAATACTCTTTTTAGGGAGACCAGAAAGAAGAGCATTGCAGTAATCAAGCCTGCACGTAATAAATGCATGAATAAGTGTCTCTGCATTGGCTTGAGAGAGAAACTGGCGTACTTTGGCAATGTTTTTTAAATGATAAAATGCCTTTCTTGTGACATCCTTTATATGAGCCTCAAAGTTCAGTTCTGCATCAAATGTTACGCTTTGTGACTTGTTGACAAGAGCTAAAAGAGACAGCTTGTAGTTTGCTGGGCAGTTTCTCTCTCTGGTCTCCTGTACCAATAACTAAAACCTGAGTTTTGTCCTGGTTGAGCTGTAGAAAGTTCTCTGCCATCCAGGATTTAATGTCTGTAATAGGGTTAAAAAGGACATCAAGTGGTCCTCTGTCATCAGGAGACACGGCGATGTAAAGCTGTGTGTCATCTGCATAGCTGTGAAAGTTGATAGCGTGTATAGGTTAAAAAGGGTAGGGCCTAAAATTGACCCCTGGGGAACACCGCATTTCATTTGATAAAAACTAGATGCCTGTTCACCCATGCTGACACAGAATTTCCTGTCAGTGAGATATGATTTGAACCAATTAAAAACAGTACCAGAGATGCCAATTATGGTGTTGTTGTACTATATTACATTACACTCAGAAGTGTTTCCAAATATTTAGTCTAGCCTCATTGATATAAATGGGATGGACAAAATATTAGTAACCCTGTCTACCTCTCTAAATGTTGCAAAGCTTAGTGGATCATAATTCACTTTGGGGTACTATCACACGTCATAGTGTGAACAAACTCAATACCTCTATCTGACAAGAGCAATATATCCTCAGTTATGGTAACAACTGATGGCACATTGTCTTGGAAGGAAATTAGATAAAGATTTAGTTTCCACTTCACTTAACATCACATGATGCATTACTTTTCCTCCCCTTTCACGGGCCGAATACAAACCTGCTGCTCTGCGATTAGCGAGGTCTTGATGTTCTGTATCTCCTCATTCTTCTTCTTCTCCAGGAGGTCCATCTGAGACTGCAGGGAGGCCCTCTCCTGCTGCAGCCGCTCTTGTAGCGCTGAGTCTAGAGACAGAGCTGCTCCGGCATCTGCACACCCCTCAGCATGCAGCGGCAACCCTTTATCACTGAAAGACGCACGATAAACCTTCATTCTGACAAAGGAGTGACATATCGCTGGACATACAAGATGACAAGAGTTGACAGTTCATTGCAAATTAACAGTACGATAGATTATTTACATATCTAACCTCAGATTTGCATTCAGCGTAACATTTCAAATGTAAGCGGATTACATTTACACAGACCGACAGCCAGGTCGTGATACTTCAACAATGCAAAAACCAAAGCTAGATTTCTATATGTGGTGTGTCTGCCATTGTGATCAAACACTTACCTTGTCAAGGACTGTCTCTCATGGAGCTCATTCTCAAGTTGTCTAATTTTGTCTAACAGTCTCTTCTCCAACTCCTCTTTCTGCTGCTCTAACTCTTTAAAGGCATCTGGTGATGCAACCTTAGAAGCCTCTTCTTTTTCTAAATGTTTCTCAATCGCTTTTCTGTTCTGCTCTAGTTTTTTGGAGAGCAGGTCATTTTCTGCCTGCAAATTGCTGATAACAGTCCTCAGCTCTTGCTCCAGCTCTTGGAAACTCCTCAACTGCTTTTCTTTTTCTTCACTTAGAGCAGTCACTTGCTGATCTACTTCCTGCTTAAGTTTCTGTTGCTGATCAACATGATTCCTCTCAGCGTCCTGGGCTTGCTGCTGCAGGGAGGAGAGCTCGTTACGCAACAAAATAGTCTCCTCGTCGTGCCGGTCCACCAGCTCTGAGATGCAGTGGTCCTTCTCAATCCTCATGAGAGTCCTCAGCTCTGCTAGGTCGACTTCATATTCCTCATTTTTTACCTGAAGCTGTTTTCTGACACCTGCGAGCTCCTCACGAAGGACTTTGGTCTCAGCCTCTACTTGGGACTTCACAGTCTCGGCCTGCTGCATCTTGGCTTCCTCAAATAAGAGTCTCACCTCTTCTGTCTCAGACTCTTTGAGGGCTAGCTCCACCTCCAGTTTGCAGCGGAGTTCTGCGAGCTCAGTCGTACGAGCCTCCAAGTCCTTTATTTGTTTGTCCTTCTCTCTTAGTGCAACAGTATAGTGATCGCCTGCCTCACTCAACTTTGCACTATTTTCAGCAGCCAGATGTTCCAGAGCTGCCTGGTTATCCTTGGTAAGGGTCTCCAGTTGTACCTTGTGTTCCTGCTTCATTCTGTCCTCCAGCTCCTTTAAGTGTGACTGCTCAACAACTTCCAACTCCTGCCGGATCTTTTGCTGGCTACGTTCAATCTCAATGTGCAGATTCTTAAGCTGGTTGGTCAGAGTGTCTCTTGAATCTGAGAGTGTCTTGATCTCTTCAGCCTGATCGCTGATCATTTGCTCCAGGTTTTTGATTCTATCCATCTGGCTACTCTCTTTTTCAGCCCATCGCTCTTTCTCATTCTCGAGCTGAGTAAGTTCCTTCTCTTTGCGCTCCATAAGCCCCTCCAGCTCCAGCATTGCACGCTGGACATCTCTGACAATATTCTGGTTTACTTGGTTTTCCTCCGTTAGTGTTTCGACCTGCTTCTCAAGCTCTTGGCGAAGGGAGAGAAGCTCACTTTGATGCTGCTCCTTCAGCACCAGTTCATGGGTCTGGCAGATGTTGTTCACAATGCTGCGCATCTCTGTGGTCGTACTCCTCAAGACAAAGCCAAAGTCATGTTGTTCTTTTAATACCATGCCTCTTAAGTGATAGAGGTCATCCTTTACACTTCTTAAGTTGGAATGAGACTCCTCTGCAGCTGATCGGTACTTGTCAATAACTTGTTTGAGGACGGTGATCTTTGCGTTCTCCCTCTCTAGTATTGTAGTGTCATGCATACGCTTGTTGTCAATAGCATTGATGACTGAAGAGTACAGCGACTCCACCATCATTTCAGGGCTAGTAGGGTCACTGATGGGGTTCGGAGAGATCAAGTTCTCTTCAATCACAAATTCATTTACAGCAGACATGAAGTCAGATTCGGGGCTCTCTGCTAGAGAATCCAAGTCAAGGGAGCCCTGCTGCAGGACTGGATCCATGTTCGGATGGCCAATGGTTTCAAAGTCAAATGTCTGTGCATCTATGCTGTCTGGGGATAAGTCCTCAAGAGGAGCTGGGACGGGAACATGTAGGGGCTGGCAGCTGGGTCCCTGAAGGCTAAGAGAAGAAGGGGTTTTGGAGGACATCGGTGTTGTGGTCCCAGGTATGCTTCCAGACTGTGGGGTCAACACGGTTGATCTGTGAGCGCTCCGACTACAGGATGCCTGCGAAGACAGAACACACAGAAGGGAGAGGGAGAGGAAGGAAATACCTCATGAATAAAAGAGAAAAGCAAAAGCAAAACCATGCTATGAATAAAAAAAAATTTGGATTTCACACCGAGCATATACATATGCACTATGCAGAAGAACCATTTTTGATTTGAACAGTAACTAGCCTATATAAACTAAATAACACAAAAAAAACAGGTTGTTAATGAGGCTGTTCTTACCCTTTGTTCACTTAGCAGGTCAGTAATAGTTTGAGACATCTCATCCACACTCTGTGCAGCTTGGACCAGCTGGTGAAGCGTATCTACATGACGATTTAAGGGCTCGAAGTCACACATTGTGGGAACCCTGCAGAAAACAAATACAGGGAATAAAATTAAGGACAGAATGTTCTACTTCTGACAGTCTAGGACAAAGGTTTGTGAGGCAGTGGTACAGCACAACAGGACAACATCAACATCAAAAAACTGCATATCACATGGATTTTATGAACAGTTCCCTGCACAGCTTTGAACCTCAGCCCTTCCTCACCAGACATACTCAGTAAGATTTTACAGTGATCTGCGGAGTTCATCTACTTTTACTTGACTGATTATCTACTGATTCTTAAAGACTCAGTGTGATCTACAAAAAAGCACTCAGATTCACAAAATTAATGTGATTTATAAATGAACACAATCTTCCAAATGTATGTTTTTATTGTCCATATCTTAGGACAACTCTGGTAGTGTTACAAGTTGACTTACATAAGGAAAGGCTGCACCTCTACAGGACAACATGATTTCAAGTACTGCAGGTCCTCAACAGAGATGTCTGGAAGTTCATCATCAAACCTTCTGGGCTTTCGTGTCTATAACAATAATAAACACAGAAAAAGAAGAGACGCCTTAAAATACAGTGGACATGACAAGATATATATATATAGATATATAGATATAGATATATATATAGATATAGATATATAGATATACATATAAAATACCAATTTTGTCAAAATGGTTTTAAATTCTAACTTACACAAAATGATGTTGGAGGCCATGAATCAAGTCCTCTAAACAAACGATTTCTTAGGAAAGACTTCCCTGAAAGGAAATAAGTAAAAAGATCAAAAATCTTGGCTGCAATGTATTTCAGAATTACAGTGTTCGGTAGTGACAACTCAAAGGGCATCAGCTGAGAGTTTTCAAAAGGCACTTACTAAAGAGTTTCCCAAAGGATTCCCTTTTGAACTTCTCTGCCTCGTACAGTAGTTTCCCATCCTTCACAAGTGCATACGCCCACTGAAAAGATGAGTCGTAAAGATTTTACAAAAACAAAAGTACTCATTGTAAAAGGACTTTGTGGCATTTGTTGAAAAGGTTTCTAATGTTGCCGCTAGATGGCAATTTTCATTCTCTGGTGTCAAAAAATACGATTATTTAGTTTCAACTCCCAAACCACACAGCGGTATGCTCCTTGTCTTTTAAGAGCCTGCTAAACAGGATGTCCCACATGAAAGGTCATCAAGACCAGTTTCATTTACAGCAAAAATACATGACCGCAGTGACAATGAAAGACAGGCACTTCCTCCAAAACATAAAAACAAGCAATGAAGTTTACCAAAAAAAAGCTTAAAATGATAATTGGCCTCTTCTCTTTTCATCATAGTGGGAAAGTCAGAGAACAACTGCCAAATAAGAGATGAATATGTAAACTATATAAAACACACCTGAAAGCTACAGATTCAGTCAGGCAAAAGAGCTCACGTCTTTGTATCACTATGTGTAATTGCAAAATGAGCATTCAATCATGGGATTTAGCACTGACCTCTCTGTAGTGTCGCATAAACATTTTTCTCCTGACGACTTCCACCACTGCTAAGCAGTACATCTGGGGCACAGTACTGAGGGCCTCCACCACCCTCACTCTTTCTATTAGTTCTGTCAGAAGTCTGAGTAGAGCCTGGAGCTTCTCGCCATCCTGGTCTGCATGAAGCATCACGTAGCAGCACCATCTGATGAAAAACCATTAGCGCCGTCAAAGTTGCAAACACGATTCTCTTGACTTCGGCATTTTCAAAACCGGTAAGTCTAAATTTGATAGAACAAACTAAAAGCACTACGTACAAAGAGTAGTAAGTTATGAAAAAAGCAGAAAAGGCAATAAATATTTGGGAAGAAGTGGTTTTCAGTTTTACTTGAGTCGGACTTGAAGGTTGTTTGCAAGTTCTTGTTTGGCAGTGGTGCACTTCTTTTTGATGTCAAGCAGCTTCCTGTGGTTGTTCAGCATGATCATCAGCTGGTTGGTGTGACTCAGACACAAGTCAGGCAAAACAGATGTATCCTTCAGGTTTTCAGCCCGCTTCTGATTGGCCAAAAATCCCTGCAAGAGACAACAATTAAGTACAATAGATTAAAAAAACAAAAGACAGACAACATAATTTAATGGTGTTTATCTCTTACTTTACATACCTGAGCAAGTTCTTTCTGTTCATTCACCAATTTCTTACAGCTTGCAATCATTTGGTCTAGAGCATACAACCTGTCCTCAAGCCCCTTGATGGCTTTCATGTTTTGATTATCTAGTTTGGCAATTGTGTCACGACAGTCTGCCAGGAAGGGCTGAATGATCCGTGGGTCGAGCTGAAAGAAACATTACAGTGAAGACATTTTCCAACACAATACATGGCGACAAATTCACAACACAAAAGACATCTATTCATACATCTGTGACTCACCCTATTGATGGAGTCAAAGCATTTCCTCACAACCGATTCCACATCATTGGGTCTGTCTTGCACGTTGATCCAGTCTAATAGTGTGACATTGAAGCAGGATGTGTTGGCAAACTCTGGAGTGTCGTCATCCAAAAGCGCAGCTCTCAGACCACCACTGTCAGTCATTTCATTTGTTTCCTGGTCTCCGGTTGGTTCACATGTTGCTGTTCCCGAAGCAGATAACTTGGAGGACCTCTGTGCACCAGCAGTGCAGAGCACAGAGTCAGTGGATTTTTCTTCTTCTGTCTCATCTGAATCTTTTCCTGGGGTTGAGCTGGACTTCTCCATGCTCTCTCTGTAACTGTGTCTTGTCAAACATTCCAGTAGAGGTATCCTGGCCATCACAGAAACTGCTGTCCCTAACCTGCAATCAAGCAAAATGTACATTAAGACGTTAAGCTCATTTCCTTTTAGCAGAAATATTTTACTACTTGCATTATTTCCTGTTATTTTGATGTAAGTCAGCAAAGCCAATATGGAGTTACTAATAATAGACATACAGCACTTTGTATCACAAGTTCAAAACTAATGAACATGACATGCAAAGTACAAAATATCATGTGTGCCAACACTTACTTGGTAAGTTTCTCCTTAATTTCTTCCAAGTCATGTTGATAATTTGAGTACGCTGTGTCAAATTTCATGAGCAACCTCTGATACGATAGAGTGCAGTCATCCAGATTAGCCATAATAGCAGCCCAGCCTTGGTGTTGAAGGTGTTCATCATGAACCAAACGTTCACAGAAAGAGCTAAGTTTATTGGCAACTTCAAACATTTCCTGGAGAGACAAAAACATAACAATGTCAGGTCAAGTCAGTAGCATTCCACTGTTAACAGATTAGTTACAATGACTTTATATTATACTTTAAGAGAAACACATCATAAAAATGGTGAGATAACTACCAGAGCGAGTTGTGTTCGTGAGGCAACGGTGTGAAAGACAGCTGGCATCAGTAGAGACTCCTCCACCTTAACCTGAATCTCACTCTCAATCGAGAAGGTGGTTTTGGGGATCGTTGGATCCCGGTCACACAAGATCATCTCTTTGTTGAACAGGAATATGGGGTTGGTTTCCTACAGATCAACAGTAAGGCATAAATAACCAGAACATCACATATGCAAACGATATGCCTTCAAGGCAAATAAAGAGCATGCAAGCTAATTGTATATACTTACAGTGCCAGCACTGTAGCTGCAGACACGCCTCTCTGCAGCCATACATTCCCCTCCATTGACAACAAGGACTTGATGTTGAATTGCAATCTTGTATTTGGCTTGGATGGCATGTTTAAGCTCCAGTACACTAAGACAAAGAATTTATTTATATTATTTTATTTATTTTATTCCCAATATCAAAGATGTTCTGACCACTATTTCTGACTAAAATTAGTAAAATGCCAGTTTCTTACGTTTGGACAGCAAGATCAGTGTCAAATGTCAATGTGCTGCCATTGTTGACCTGGAACACATACAACTTCATGGTGAATCTCCCAGAGTTCCTCGCGCTTGCCTCATTTAGTCATTCAAGGCCACCCTGTGGAAAAAAACCAAATGAACATGAACATGACATCAGATAGCTGATAAATTCAGTATTTGTATTTTAAGTTTTCTTCAATGTTATTAAATAAGTTCTAGTGATAGGAGACGCTTCCATTTACTCAAAACACAATGGCATAAATCTGTTTCATATACCTATTCATGGTGTTTTCTTGCTAAAAAATATAGTGTCATTACTTTTAAGTATATTATGGTAGATTTCTTTACATGGTTTACATCATATGATTCAACAAAAGGCCAATATGGCATCACCCTCCACATAAACTTGTAGGGCCTTGGCAGATTCTTGTCTACTGAATCATTAGCTTAGTAGCTGAGTCACCATGTCGTTGGATACTGGCTGCTGCCAAGTGTTAAATATGTAAGAAGTCATCTAATATGTTAGTCTAATGTAATACAAAGCCAAACTTTCAGAACTGCCTGAAGAAGTGGCTAGTTCGCGTTTGTAAACGTTTATCTGGAAAGTGGCGAGCCAGACTACGGCACAGATGAAATCTCAAATTAAAGATATTACAAAGTACAGTTAGCCCTAACTAACGTTACCCACAAACTGTCTACTGCTGTTCGCGCGACAGAATAAAACATCTTACCAGCTAAGCTGCTACCACAGACAGGGCGAATGTTGGTTAGCTAATTGCCTTTAATAACTGTTTGCACGTCTGTGGGCCTCCCATCGTCCAGTGTCACCCAGGTACAAATGTTTATGTTTAACGTTACTGTTCTTAGGACAGAGAAAACTGACTCTTGCTACCGTTGTTAGTAACCTCGAGGCCTCCAGTCATGGGTACAGTGCCAAAGAGGGGGCCACCAGCAGCTGCTACCGAGCTAGCTGGTCAATAATAACCCGCTGGTTGCGCTAACTGGCTATTAGCTAACACAGCTGTCAAGCTAGCGCAGGATTGCTATTTCTAACGTCGATGAATTTGACAATGCAATTAAGATTAGCCGAAATGGCCAACATCACCTGCTTAAACTTGTATTTTTGTAAGGATGACATTACACACTGCATTAACTAAATTAATGGTTTTGTTTCCTTACCTCACTTTGCTCGCATCTCCCTGTTCTTGGTCTCCACCTCGCCTGGGCGAGCTGGCTAGCTAACAAGCTAGCAACCAAGCTAGCTAGCTAACCTGTTTTAGCTTGGCATACATAGAGCTAGTTTAGCAAGCCACTTAGCTAACGTTAGCTAGACTAAACTAGACTACAATACGTGACAACCATGGTTAGTTGCCCAGATTAACACTAGCCATATTGCCGTGAAATAAATTCCTAATTTGGCAAACTCCAGCCGAGATGGTGTAACAAGCGGACAAAACCACCAATTGTTTATCTCATGTAGCGGTTAGCTAACAACGCTAACACCCTCTCACTAGCTCAGTCTGTTTTGTTGTTGTCATCTGCTGATGTGCGATCCTTAAACGATCCATTCAACAGTGATCGAGTTGTTTGCAAGCTAGCTCAACTTAATGCTTTTATATTTTTAGAGAACAAAAGTGCTCTATATTTTATGCTAGATTTATAACCAAATGAATAGTTATTTTTTTCATAATTTCAGTTGGCTGGATCAAAAGTTTACGTTTATAATACGTTTATAGTAATTTATAAACCGTTTTGTCAGACTACATGTGTCAGATTTTGCAGTTTTTACATTTGAGTGTAACTGTGGAGGAATAATTAAGTTTTTAATTTTCTGCTTCATTCACCTTAAGCAAACATTTAAAAATTATATTCTTAATATTTACTTGTTTAAAGATATTCTTGCTTTATTCACTTACTCTTTTGTCTTGTCATAATACTGTCAGTATGAAATCAAGTCCCCTTCACAACTCTTTCAGTATTCAGCAATAGTAGCAGATATAATCTATACTAAAACATTTTATTACATTATTTATGTATAGAATTTTATTATTTACTGGTTATTAATTTTGTTGCTTACATGAAAAGCATACTTGGATCAATAAAATAAATCAACAAAAATGTGTGCCCCACTGAATAAGTTCAAAAGATTCGATTCTTACAACAATGTCGAATTTCCCATCAGTATATGCGTTCGTCACTGTACTTCTCCAGGTGTATGCTGGGAAAATAACAGAAAAGTCGCTGTCGAGTGTTTTGCTGCAACATGAGAAGGGGTGTGGTTAATGTGAGGCTGCAGTGTATGGATGATCCCATTTTGCTGCAGAGAGGAGGCAGCCAGGAGGCTGTCGCCAGCTCTAGTGGAGTTTTATTTAACTAAAACTTTTCATCTTCTTCTATTGCACTCTTTATTGGGCATCATTTTCCTAGTTTAAGACAGGAAAGGGAATATGCTCTAAAAATCAAATTACATAAATGAATAACACCAGTGCGAAGTTGCTGCAAATTGATTTTCATTTGCTTTGGTTAAGTGTGCAATCAACCACAGAGGGAGGGAAGTAAATGCATCTGAAATCTCTGACATGTAGCCGAACAAACACTCAACAGCCAAGACTTTATCCTTAAGTGTTTATTTTTTGTGTACCTTTATTATTGTCAACCAGAATCAGTGGACACGTGCTGCTGTCAATCATTTTTGCATCCTAGACTGAAACCTTTTTAGAAAGATCACTTACCAATGAAGTCTCCAAATGTTTCTAAGTCATAATGCATAATCATTAATGTTATTACTCCCCAATGTCTGCTGTGGTAAATGTAATGTATGCTTGTGGGAAATTATGAGGTCAGGGTTTTATCCCAAATATTATCTGCACATTTTGTACATCATGTATGAAAATTAACAAATCTATCCCTCATGAGTTGGCAGATTAAAATTATGCATATTTCCATGATCAACAGTCAATGATGTCCAGTATGATTAGCCTTTTAATGAGAGGCTGTGTTTGTGTTTGACAAATTATAAAACAAAATTGCGATTGGCATAGTCACGTGACAATCTGCATGATCATTTCTGTTACTATTTTGTTTATTAAGTGTCATTTAGGTAAACCGACCCTGTCATCCTTGTGATGGTGTACAAGCAAATCCCCCCTAGAGGTCACTGTTTCGTGTTATTTCCCCTGAACACATCAAATGGAAACAAATGGGTGTTTCTTTTTTCTTTGTCTTCTTAGGACCTCTCACACTCATATATCACAACAGACAAAGTTCTTGAAACAAAGAGACTAAAATCTGCCATCTTCAGTGACCTCTTATACAGTTCACAACATCACTGTGCAAGAAGTCACTGTAGTCTTTAGAAGTATCCACTCTCATGTTGTAATCTTGAGCAGCAGACCGGCTGCTTCTTTTACCAGAGGATCATGGTTCAAATCCCTGCTGTTGTGCTGTTGTCTGACACTCCTACTGAGTGGTTCAAATGAAGAAATAATTTCCATACAGGAATGATATAACAATTCGAGCTTGCACATTTAATGAAGGTGTCAAAATACCCAAACGATAATAAGACCCTGTTATTACACCATGAAAGGAAATATTTCATACATGATCTGTTAAATGAGCTATGCATGAATAATCACCACTCAGTTAGAAGCCAGTGGGAGGTCCAGTAGCAAAAATGGAAAGAAGTAATGCATCATTTTCTATAGTGGACATCAGAAACAACCTCAAAGTACTTGGAGTTATCAAGTACTTCTCATAAATTAGGAGAAGCCTTAACATATCAAGATAATTAAACAATGTTCCAAATGTTTTTTGAGCTGTGAAAGAGGGCACAGGGTCTCCAGGACCCTAAACAGAACACAGGAGCTACAATAACTTTATTGTTTTCACTGCACTGTTCAAACCCACAGAGCTTCATTTTGATTTCTACAGAAATATTGAGCAATCTGTGTGTGAGACTGTGGTACTATGGAAAACATTTTTGTAAATATGTTGCCACTAATTTTTGAGAAAGACACACTCTCTGCTTATTGTGTCCAATAGTCCCCAAATGTCCTCTCAGTTCATTGTTCCTGTTTTAGAATCAAATCTGAACTGTGTCGAGCTACAAAACCTCCACTGTGTGTGAGCTGGGAGAAAAGTGAGAGACTTGGGGGTGCTAAAATGCACTACAACAACATCAATGCATCTTATGAACGAAAAACATGACACTGTTGAGTCAATTCTAACACTTCACCACACAGCAATGACAATCAGCTACGTGTTCCCAGGTCTGCTGTAATCAAACACTGGTAAAAGCCTTGGAGGTGAACCCCCCCCGACAAACACAGATGGAATCTGTAACAAGCTCCCAAATTACTTTTTTTTTCTTGCTTTCTTTGCTGATAATAAACTCCATTTAAGCGTACTGTGAAAGGATGACCTTATTTTGCTCAGCGTGTTTGAAATGGTTCAATAACATGAACCTGAGCAAGAGAAGAAGAGTGAGGAGCTCTGCCAAAACAGCCAGCGAGGTCACTGGCTTGATCCAGGCACAGCTATCTGACATCGCTAAGAGATTTCTACTTGTGGAGGCCAGCGGCTCTGTGTACTGCACTGCTTACACCCTTAGATGGTAGTTTAAGCTGATGTGTCTGGATGGCACGCTGGTGTGCCTAAATATAAAAGAGAATCAATAGAGGCTCATCTCTTCCTTCTGCAACTATTTCAGTTTGCTCATAAAATGATGCTGTCTCTTGTGCATGCAAGTAAGTCAGATTTTTCCCTGAGATACGTTTGTATTTTTGTCTTTTATTAAGCTTCCAATTCCCTCTTTTCTCTCATAAATTCACATTTGAAAGGATTATGATGTTTCAAATGTGTTTATGAAACAGTTTTTTTTCTTCTATTTTTAACATCATCAGTAAATTCCAGTGATGGAAGAAATATTCAGTTTGTTCAATTAAGTAAAGATATTAATACCACACTGTGAAAATACTCCTTGGCGAGTAGAAGTCCTGCATTCAAAGCCTCACTGCAGTAAAATGGTCTCTGTCCCTGTTTTACTGTTATATCTGATGTTTTCAGGACTAAAGTATAATGCTGCATCAAATGGAAATACTCAAGTAAAGTACAAGTACTTCAAATTTGTACTTGAGTACAGTGCTTGAGTAAATGCATTTAGTTACATTCCACCACTGAATAAGCCCTGTATGAGAGTCTCTGGCAAATAACGCACAAAAGACGCAGTGTCTGCTCAGGATTTTGTTCATGTCCGTGAGAGACAAACCGCTTCTGTGTACGACCACATTCAGCAGCAGACAATGACTGGTATTACATTATACAGTACAAATGTAATTGGAGTGACATTTACATCAGCTTGAAATAGGTTTTCAGTGTAACCTTCAATATTTCTTAAAGCGGAACAGAACTCATTTTGCATCACATGTATTAAGCTATGAATAAAGTCATAAACTTCCATGTGACTGCATGAGTTGTTCTTGAGTTGTTGGTTACTTGCCTGTAAATGTCAGTCAATGCCCAGCCTCTTCCTTTTAGTTTACCAATCCTTTATGTAAACTGGTAGTCTCATGTAGATCAAGATTTCTTGAGCACATACAGTGTGAAAGCACAGACGAAATCATTTAAAACACACGATTATATTCACAATAGACAAACAGCTTCCGCATTAAAGACAACGATAACAAGTGACAACATCAGATAAGATGGAAACTAACGCAGACAAGAAACTCAACTCATACTGTAAGTAATAATCAGGAAGCCAGTGATATATGAAACAGTGTGCCATTGTTTTCCTTATATGTGACTACTGTGGGTGCTGGCATCACTTAATGACAAAATAGAGGTCAAACGAGGGGCAGGGAGGCACAACTCAATGTATTCACTTAACATGAGTGTGACTGGGCCTTCACACTCAAACTTCACCACATATTTATACCGCTTTGTGAGTATTTTCTGGTCGGCTGGAGCGATATCACTGCCTGTCTTCTTGTAACAGAGCAGTAATACTTCGATAAGTAAATAAGATGGTGAAACTTAAGTTGGATGTATGTGCATTAAAGCTCTTCCTTTGATTGCATTGCTCAGCTGCTAACATGCATTATATGCAACTATCTGATCAATAACAATGCAAAATCATTCCTTCCTCTCGGGTCATTGTGTTTGTTGGATAAATATGTGATAATTTGAGACTGGCTCCATCTTGTCTTCGGTAAAGCAATGCAATCAGAGTGCATTTGCAGGATACACAGTCCTCTGTCTGCATTGGTTTTATAGTGGGGCCTTTGTAATGATTCATATGAGGGTTTTGGCCACAAGGACTTATCAAGATGGGGGGAAAAAGCAGATTCAAAATTGGTATTTCACCCTCATCTCTGCAAGTTAAAATGAGAATAAATAATTCAAGCAGGTTTCATAAATATTGCTCTCCCAATTTTTTTTCTCTCTCTCCGGGTGTAAATGAAACTCGAGCTAGTATTCATGGCGACCACCAGTGTCCTGGGGCGGTTCTCAGACGCTCTCGCAGATCATTTGGAGCAAGATACCAAATGAGCCAAATGGGAACGCTCAACTTGCCGAGGTCATCGAGCAGCTCAGACTTAACCTTATTATTTAACTAATTTCAGACGATGAGATGATGAAGTGTTCATCATTATGAAACACAAAGTCTGCACTCTTTTTCTTACCATTATTGTATATACATAGATTTGCACTTTACAATGTCTGAGAACAACTAACCAACTAATTAAGATTCTCTGTCATTTAATTGTGAATCATCTACATGTTCACATATATAATGCTGTGAGGACTGGCTTAGATTACGTGATACTGAGTCTATGTGCCATGTTGTGTACTGTAGCTGCTGTTATATGTTGGGTCGGACATTTGCCAAGAAGGAAAGCCCTGCAGGCGGCCCTTGTGTCATATCCTTTATTACACAAGGGGCCTGGATGAAGATGGTCCACAATAACAGCGCCAGCATTTTGTGTCAATACATACTAAGTGAGCCAGAGAAATAACTGCATAATTCATGTAAATGAACAGAGCATGAAAGTCTGTTTAATGCCTACAAGCTGCAAGTTATTGCAGAGGGTAGAGCATCATATTTGAATATGAGGTTATTTTGAGATCTATCAAATTCAACTTGTGGAAAATTGCTATGAAATGAACCGGAGAGTGACAAAATCTTTATAGGCAGATTAAACAATCACCGTTGCCTCGAAATGTTGTTCACACTAAAATGGAGTGCAACAGGATGAACATGATAATGTGTTTATTTGAGGGGAAGTTCCAAATTTGGTCAACAGATGGTGGCAGAAGGCTGATGATAACACTCAGAACGTGTAGTGTGGTGCAGAAAAGGTTCACTGTTACATAAAGAGAGGTACAAATGTCTGTTTCCAGAAAATAATGTTCTGTTACAGTCATATTAAGCATCAACAGCTACGTGATAGTGGCTTCTTAAGAGTCCGGTAGCTCTTCCTCGTCACAAAATGAAGACACAGTCACGTTGCAAGTTGTTTACTTGGCCAACTCGGTCATTAATTCATGAAAATCATAAATAATGATGATAATCTCCGAAGCAGCAGGTTGCCCTTGCTGCTGAATGTATAATTGCTCAGACACGATGCTGTTGTAGCAAAGAATAAAAAGTTATGTGTCATGTTGCAGCTGTGCAGAGATGTGCATTATCATCCCGCTGTCACAACAGGTTTGGTTACATAATGAATTAGAAAAACATACAAAACAAAAAAAGAAACACTTTCATCAGCGTTAAATTAAGTGAACAGCATAGCAAGCTTTAAAATTTTATTAGAAAATATCAGCACATTGTTATGCGTTTTGACAATACAGAACAAAATTGCTAAGTTAGGTCGTTTCTGAATTATCTACATTAACATCCCTTGGAAATCACTCAGTGTTAAAACCAATATTAATCTGGAAGCGGCGTTACTGCGAGGAAGAATAGTAAAAAATGGTTATTGCACTCTATATTATTAATGTGTGAGAAGCGCCGCAGGCTGCCTGGGAGTTCAGGAACTGTAATGCTTTAATTTTTCCTCCATTATAGTTCAATGAATTTTTTATATAAAACTTTTTCATCCTGGTGCATTTTTTTTCCCCTTCCTGTATCACAATGTTGAGTCACTTGACCTGAATACAGACGTATTCTGACACAACACAGATGTACAGCTGACATCTATTCTTCATTTTTTGTTTGTTTGTTTGTTTCTTTTGTCTTTGAGGAGTCATTATCTGCACCACCACACTCCTGCAGCAGCAACAGACAGAACCTTGGCTGATTGTGACAGTCATCTGGCCTTGAACAGCTGTTGTTGTAGTGCGCATTCAAACCAGCAGGTGGCTCTGCCTCTTCTTTTCCAGTGAAGGAAAACCCGCTATGGTCCATATCACACCACCACATACGAGACTCCATAATGTAAGACATTCAAAACATGCAGTGATATTTGATGATGCAGGCTGTGCGGAAAGTTGACCTAATATGACATCCAGGCGCGTGTAATACGAAGACCAGACGAAACTCTGCCGCTGCTGCCTTTGTATGGTTTCAATGTGATTTTATAAATTAATGATCTATTTTCTCATTGTCAAATACATATGTGCACGTGTATACATAAGAGATGGGATGAGAGAACCTCTTGTGAAAGATAAGCAGCGTTTAGCTTTGCTGTGCTCGACATCCACCGATAATCTGCTCTGAGGTATAAAGCGCTACATAAACACGGAGTATTTGGGAGTTAGAAGAGGATAAACATTTGGTGCAAAGAAGTCTCTTAAAAGGCCATATTGCAGTCAGTGTGCGCGCCCACGTGCGCGTGCATGCACGTGTTAAAGTGTAAGCCTGCATGGGTGCTGGGGAGGGGGCTGCTTTAATCGAGACAATAACAACTAACAACAGATATCCCTCTTAATGTAACTGCAGCATCTATGTTTGTATCTTGCAGCAGCCAATTTTTTTTTTTTCCGCGGTTGCATAACTATCAGGTAGGTTATTATAATGATGTGCACGTTGCGAGTTTCTCCCCCTCCACCGAATCCAATCACACCCTCCCCCATCTCAAGTACAATTACGTGATGGGTGACGTTTCAGCATGCGGAGGAGGGCGCTGGGCAGGGACCACTTGGACCAAAGAGGACTAAACGCTATTTCGTTTCAGCGCAGAAACAACGCATTGAAGGCAGTGGACCAGGGCGCCTCGCTGAAGCCGAGCCCATTGTCTGCTTCAAACAGAGCAACTGAGGAAAACGGGTTTGACCAACACAGCGGTGCAGCCCATAAAGGAGTGTCCAAGTGGTAGGCATTGCGGGTTTGTAAGCCACAGAAAAAAAGGGGGCCCTGGATAGATCTGGCCAATAACGGAAAATGAATCACAGTCAAGTTTTAATAATATGAGCAAGAGCCGCGTTTTGTTGCAATTGGCGACCAACTATTGATGCTTCTGCGCCGATCGTTCTCCAGACCACCAGTTCGCGCGGACTTCTTTTGTTCGCGTCGCTCGAATCCCAAATTCTAGTCTGCATATTTGTGTTGCCGCTGTAAAAGAGTTAGTCGCTTAAGAAAGAGAGAGAAAAAGATCCCAAGATGAATTTCCAGTCGAGCGTCCCAGTGTCCGGCATCTCGCAGCAGTCTCAGCCAGCCATGCCCACTCCAGGCACGGTCCCGGTGGCAGTTCCCGTCCCAGTGCCCCAGTCCATCCCGTCCCAGTTCGGATCCGGATCGTCTGCGAGCTCAGGGGCTGGCCAGTTCGGTTCGGGGACTGTTTCAGGCCAGGCTGCCCAGCCCGGCCCAGCGGGCTCGCAGTTTGTTTTGTCCAACTCAGCGGCCATCAGGGCAGAGATCCATCGGTTCGAGTCTGTCCACCCGAACATTTACGCGATCTACGACCTGATCGAGCGCATCGATGACCTGGCCCTGCAGAACCAGATCCGAGAGCATGTAATCTCCATCGAAGGTGAGTAAGGGAGGGGATCGTACTAGGTTTTCTCTGCCGTTTGGTGCTTCTCATTCATTGATGGCTGGGGGCTGGGGGGGTGATGTGTGTCTGTGTTGGGGGGGGGGGGGGGGGTCTCCTTTCCCTTCCTTTTATGTACACATTGTCATGGGCGCATAGCACAGTGTCAACAATCACACTTTGAGGATGGGGGCGTAGTCGATCTCATAGCCCTGCTTAGGGGATGAATTGCCCCCATGCACTGCAGTGTGAACAATAAAACCTTCATCTGCACTTCCAAGATCCAGCCTGTGCCATTGAAATTAGCTCTCAAAAAAGTGCCTCTGCTCCTTAAAAGCTTTTTCCGAAGCTAGGACTGTTTTCATGAAGTCTGACCTCCAGTGAGAGAGATTTTTATTTCATTGTGAAGCCATGGATCAGAGGCTACCAAGTCCCATGTTGCATGAAACTAATGATCACACAGATTTGTCACACAGGCAGCAGAAGAAATGATGCACCACCAGAGACGAGATGAGGCATAACCCAGTTTGTTATAAAGCCAATCAGTGGGTATAATCTTTGTCACACTGGAAATAAAGTCCAAATGTCCTCATCTAACCAGGGACGGATGACAGCGACTTTAACCCCGACCTCTCTAGCATGTGGAAAACTACAACTTGACAAGTGAGGATGATGCACTGTCAGATGGGAACGTCTTAAATGGTGGTAGCGGTTTCTCCCTGCTACTCACCCGCCCATGTATCCAATCAGTGGCTGTGTGACATAATAGTCAGTGTAGTGTCCATCAAAGTCCGCTGCCATGGGTCTCGAGGAGTATTATAGCAGCTGTATACATGTCTACGTTTGCACCACCAGTTCCAGGTCTTTGTGGTGGCCTTGTGTTGATTTCCATACATTTTGCACCATCAATAATGGATCAAGCTGCAGTTTATCAGTTGCAGTAGAATTTGAGAAATTATTCATTGAACCCAGTGTGGCTCGTTTGTTTTTGGCAGAAAGTGGGAGCTGATGGTGAAAGACGGAGATTCATCTGTCTTATTTGAGCTTTTAACAAAAATATAGCAATGGTTATTTTGTCAGCATCCAGCAGCTACACTTCAGTTGAGGCACTGACAACGTGCCAGTGGCAAAGGTTCATGGAAATGCAGTTGAATGCTAAAACCGTAAATGCTTAATGCAGCTTTAAGGAAGATAAAGATAGAAGATAGATTGTGATGTTTGCCTTAATTTACATCGCACAATATAATGGTCACCAGCATAAAAACCCACCAGATAATGCAAATGAAAGTCATCCTCAATGTGAAAATAAGAAATCAGCTGGTGAGCAGCGTCTCTGTTCAACCTTTGGAGGAAAGGATGATTTTTCTGTTGCCTTAGGATCGTTGTATAACTTTCTCAATAAAAGCTCGTCTTTATTCTGTACGTTGATGGGACAACAGTGGAGCCTTTCATGAGTTATCGCTTAGATGTACAGTACTTCTTCAAAACAGAAAGCACGTTGCTTCATTCACAGGCCTGGATTGATGCAAGTAGTTTGTTCCTTCTTCTTAAAACACAAGCAAACACTCGACCTGAAGGAGAACTCCACCCTCAGCTCCCAGCTTTGTGTGGTGTTGAACTTCACTTTTGTTCTGGATCCATTCTCCTTCAGGCTGTTGTGTCTACTTCAGTGACAGTTTGCTTTTCCCAGAATGCCCTTTACCAACCCTCAGAAAAAAACGATAGTATTTTAGCATTTACATGCAGCAAGCTTGCCAATAAGTTCATGAATGTTGGGTCGTGACTGAAGGCCACCGTACCTTTATGTAGTTCTCAAACATGGCTTCTGGAATGCATTATGGTCGACTGCAGCTCCTCTTCCTGGAGAAGCTGACATCCTCCTCACAGTTTCTCTCCGCGAGATTGTTCAACAAAAGCAAAGTGATTACAAACAAGCCCTTGCGTTCTGATTCTGATGCACTGCGTGCTAAACCTGATGCTTAGTGTTGATGTTTGAGATTAGCAATCTCTCAGTAGGATGTCGCATTTTCCCTGTTTGTCCAGGTGTCCTCGGGAATAACAACAAGACTATGATGGTTGTGGCATAGTGTCCACACCTGCAGTCTTATACAAAATGTTAAACTGGGAAATGTTTAACCCCAAAGCAAAAGTCTGCTGCTAGACAAAAAAAAGCGGGCTTAGAAGTGCAAAGCAGGCTCCCTGTAACTGTTTATTTATGAATCTGTTTAGCACATTCTTCACATGTTTGAGGTAAACTTTGACATTATGTGCATGGAAAATGACGCTGAATTGAGATTTCCCAGCATTCACGGCATGTCAAAAGGCGTGACAGATATCGGTGTCCTTGTCGCGAAACCGCTGCATTAGCTTTGATGTGCATTCTGGGGCTTTTTCATGCTGTTAAATGAGATGCAGTTGCCCTAATAACTGTAACTTCGAGAGGCTTTGAAGAGCTGCAACAGGAGACGTTGGCCGACTTGTCTTCACCTGCACTGTGGAACTGCAGAGCTGTTCCTCTTCAATCTTGCATCATTGCGGAGTCTGTTGCTAAGGAACCGGTGGCTCATGCATTTAGCTGAAAATGTTGAAGAAAGAGTGAATAGAAATTATAGGCTTATTCCCTCTCAAAATGAATTCCCATCGTTACTAAGGTTTCCCTGTTGTGTTGTTGATTAAGGAGACCTTTATGTGACGATGGCAGTCCGTGCTGGTTTTTGTGTTTTGTGCCTCACGTTGTTCCCTTTGCAGTGATTGATATTCAGACTGCTGCTTGGTTTTTGTGGGCTAATTCATGTTTCAGTTCCAAATAACGTATTTTTTTCTTTTTTGAAAATGATGCTTATGAGTACAGGACAGCTGAAGTTGATCTAAATCAGACAAACATTCATGATAAGCTGTGAGGATGACCAGGCCGGGGAATGGAGAAGTAGGAGTGGATTCACTGTTACGGCCTTGAGGGTGTTTCGCTATTCTTCCCAGAGTCTTGCATAATATGACCATTTAGCTGTCTGTGTATTTCAGAGATGAGTTGTATTAATGTGGGTAACGCCGGATCTCCTCGCACAACCTCTCCTCCAAACAATTTTCTTCTTCTTTGGCAGACAGCTTAGTGCATTGCTGCCTCCCACTGGTGCAGTAACGAGCACGAGCAGTTGGCGTCCTTGCTATATGCTCCGTGTGGTCACATGTTTTGGGCTGTTCATGGACCCCGATGTGGTTGTCAATGCGAACTTGGGCAACTAACGACATTGACATCATGCAGACCCAGGCAGTAAGAACTGGCCTTAAGCACGGCAAAAAATTTGGGCCAATGTTGCCTTCAATTTCCCATCAAGCAGAGTGCACGCAGCACACAATAGGTGGCAGATTCATTATATTTTGCACAAAGGCCCAGAAACCATCCAGGGCCTACACTGGAATGGCCCCAGGTTTTCTATTTGTCAGTTTGTGCTTTTGAGGAAAGATATCCTGAACAAATATGCAATTAATCAAATTATCGAATAATAATTGGATGGAGGGATAGTAAGGGCTGTTGCCCACTTTGCCTGGTTGGAAATCTGACCTTGTGGCCAAATTGAAAAAATGTCTTTGACCTGACTGACTGAGAACCTTAATCGACATCATGCTAAAATCCTCAGGACGAGATGGCAGGGTTGCTAGGCTGGCAAACCAGCACTTAATCAATCAGGCTAAACCAAAAAGCCACAATTTGGTCTAATCCATAACTGTTTCTGGGAGCTGTGTCAGTTAAACTTTGTCTGTAGTCTGGGAATAAGTCTCGAACGAGGCTTCATCTCCATGTGAGCGACCAGCTCATAGACTCTCTATGCAACTGTGTCCCATGATGGAACATATTGAGTTGTTTTTGGAGCTCAACGGATGCACTGATCAACTGATTGACTCGATCAACTGTGGGATGCTGCTAAAAATAATGAAGAGCAAAGATTTGCACACAGTGACTTTGGTGTAATACAAAACAGAACTGACCACAACTGGATTCATTGGAAAAATACGAGAAAAATTAACATGTAGATGTAAAAAGCTTGTTGTGCCTACACGGAAACATGTCTAATCAGTGGTAGCTCTTTTTCATTAACAGCCAAATGTGTTAATTATCTCCATATTTCCATTTTAATGATCACGATAATTTCATCGGCCCCTCTTCTTGCCAGTGGCCATCTTTCAGCCTCAGTGATGATGCAGCAGAAAGTTTGTTGCAGAGCAAGGTTTTCAGCTGTCAGCCAAGAACGTCAAATCCAACTGAGGATTGCACCACAGCAGCGATCAACTGATGGCCAGTTAAACTCCATCCAGTATGCTGTCGAGTCACACATCGTCTCAGGGACAGCAAGGAAACACATAACAAGAGAAAAACTGTACATCGCCAGTGCTGCAGACATGTACTGTGCATGTCACTGTCAAGTTGTACTTACTTGCTCTAAGCAGTCCTCTTAATGCACCAGAGTTATTTCAGATCGCCAAGCTAATGAATACCCGACCGGCATTTGGCAAGACACTGGATACCATGTCCTTGCTGCATTATTAATTGTTTGAAATAACAGATAGGTTCATTTATTCAGAGAAACAATCTAATATTGTTTTTATAAATGTGGTGTCTGCTGACTCAAAACTAGATGGGTGGGCAGTGCAGTTTACACCCTGAACCTTGAACTAGAGGTGGAGCCTGGATGTAGTCAGGGATTTGATTTGGAGTGAGGTTTTGTCAGTGGAATAAAATCCAGATCACTCAGATATGGAGACAGCTGCAGAGACGGCATCTGTAAAGTGATTTCAGTTATATTTTTAGCTATTTGTGGAGGAGTGTTCCATTAACAAGACTATGCCTTGGGAATAGCTTTCTTTGCTTCTATTTGCAAGGGGAGTTCTGATTGCTACCCTAATTTATATTTTAATCAAATGTCTACAATGTTCTTTAATTTTGAAAACACGTGGATATATTCAAGTTTATCGAGTACAAAAGCAGCAACATACTGTGTGACATGGCTGGCACGTAGAAAAGGGCAGGAGCAGCGAAAATATTCGACTCCTTCCTGCTTTCTTTAGCCACTTTCTCAACAGCAGGTCATGATTGCAGGACCCGTGTGCACTTTGAGCTTTCCTTCATCTGAACACCATCATGTTACATTGTTGTACTGTTGTCTTGTATCTTGTGTAGTAACTGTGTTTCATAAAACTTCAGAGGCTCACGCTGATGTTCATATTTCCAACCAGCAGTCCAATGTCAGAGCAAGGGCAGTCACCCAAATCCACTGCTACTCAAGAGGGGTGCTTGGGATTTCAAGAAAGGACTAATAAGCCAGCACAATGGGACGCTGTGTGCTCAGATAGCAAGAGGGACGACACAGAGAGATACAAAAAGCACACAGACTGAAGCCTCAGAGCTCTCTGTTGGCATTGTGTGTCACCTAAGCAGCCTGGTACACGCTGCATCTCTCTGGTAGTCAGTTGCCAAGGAGAGCATGAGCAGAGTGCTCCTCTGCTAATCACACGTAGAGAATGATGATAATGCATATTTACATTGCTGGTGAAGGAGGATTTATTTCCTCCACCGAGACGAAAGACACTGAAATGTCTTAATCAACATTGTTTTCATTGACCACATGCTGTCTTGCTGTAGCAGAAGCTCTGCATAATACAGCTTTTGTAGTTTAATTCAAGAATCATGATGGTAAATCTAGTGATTAATAATCATTCCTTGAACATGAAAATACAGGCTGGGCTGTCAGAGATTTTCCAATGAGTTGAGACTGTTTAAAGGTTTAGGTGTGTGCGTTTGTGTGTGTGTGTGGGGTTTGAATTTGATCGGAGGAAATGTGCTTACAGTTGTCGCTGTGACCATCTGTGTCAGGAGAACGCCGCTGCTACTTCTGGCAAGTGAAATCTTCACAATGTGCTCATTATATTTCCAAACTGTATCTGTGAATATGGATTAGAAACTGTTATGGAGTTAGAAATGTCAGTCAATACCACCAGCTGTGTCTCTTACGTGGTACGTCAATGTAAATTGCTGTTAATGTGGAATGCTGTGTGTTTATAGAGTAGCTCAGTAAGTATTTACTAGTTGTAGATCTTGTGCCTAAATAAAGGCTCACATAAATACGCCTGTGAAGGATGGAATAGGCCCATCCATGGCCTGGTTTTCCACATACTGAGTTGCATGGAAAACACAGATTAAACACTGCTCAACTGGAAATCAGTATCTCCAGAAAGTTGTAGACACTGATTATTTTCCCCATTATTCTGAGGCGTTTATCTGTAACACCTCAAACGTCTAGCATTTTGTGAGCAGCATTAACTTAAAATCGCAACTCTATTAATGCCACTGGACCCGCACTGTTTGTGTGTTTATAATGTTTGCATGCACGCTGTTTAAAACACTGTAAGGCCGCTAAATTGGCCTGGTCTCCCTTGGAAAAAGAGATTTTGTGATCTGCCTTGTTAGAATGGCTAGTTAGTCGCTTAGCTGGTCAGCATTCCACTATTACTATCTGAATGAATAGATAGAAATCCTGGGAAATATGCTCATTTGCTTTCTTATTGAGAGTTAGAAGATTGATACCACTTTCATGTCTGTCTGTCAAGTGTGAAGCAGGGGCCGGGAGGCGATTAGCCTAGCTTAGCATTAAGACTGGTAGC
Source organism: Chaetodon auriga (assembly GCF_051107435.1). Lineage (NCBI taxonomy): Eukaryota > Metazoa > Chordata > Actinopteri > Chaetodontiformes > Chaetodontidae > Chaetodon > Chaetodon auriga. Next base: position 16,695,640 of record NC_135085.1, read on the forward strand.
AGGTTAGAACAGCTGTCCTGGCTCTCTCCAAAATTCAAAAACTAATCAATGTGTATATCATTTGTTTAATCTGTATGCAAACAAAAAGGTAGAAACAGCAATTTGCGGTGATAAGAGGTCTCCAGGAAGTCACTGCTCCTGACTGAAATAGTTACAACACAACTTCCCATTTATGTCCCTCTTTGTGCATGGGTTAAACAAACACAGTGTGTGCTAAGTAGTGAGATTTAGGGCTGTTATCAGGCATAATTTTGAACTTCGGACAAAGCCAGGCTAGCTGCTTGCCCCAGCTTCCAGCCTTATGCTAAGCTAAGGTAGCATAAAGCCTCCTAATGGACAGACATGAGGGTTTCCAGAAATGTTCGCTTTAAATCAGTTGTAAAAATGTAATAATGGTATTTTTTGGAACTGAATGAGGGAGGTCACTGTAGACCAATGCAGCTCTACAGTGTCCTTTATTTTCCTGGCAGTGAGTATTTCTGAAAAAAAAAAAAGGCAAACACAGAAATGACACGTTTCACTTCAGTTGCATCTGTGCTGGAGAAGAGACGGATCCTGTATCCAGAAGACGAAAGAGCTTCTTCGCTGTATCTCACGTCTCAGAGGTCTACAGCACCACTGTCAAGCTCTCAGTCGAGCCTTTTGATGTGATGTAACACGGATTAATCTGAACACCTGAAACGTGCATGCAGCTCTCATGTCAAGTCGCCCAGGCGGGCATTGATAAACGTATAAGCTTCTTTTGACTTTGCATTGTCAGATCCTCCGTAGCATCTGTTGCAACTGAATCACCTCTGGGTTCAGCGTGGCGAGTATCAGGTTACAGCCATGTTTAATCCTTGAGAGCAGCGTTGAAAAAACACTTGACATCAGGTTTACGTCACAGGTTTATTCTCGGGAGCGCAGTAGTAACAGACTTCACCCCTGACAGATGCACACCAGATAACAGAGTTTGCACATGCCTCACTCACAAGAGACTCCCTGTTTTGTGATTAGCCTGTACAGTTTGCAGCTTCACAACGCCCATTGCAACCCCATTGAAATGGATTTTGACACTGCACCCGACTCTTGACCGTGGGTCAGCAGAGATGAGCTGAATGTTGAGCTGTAAACAGAGGCTTGGTCTGAAGGCCTGGGAGGTCTTCGGGGTCAGGGTGCCATTTCTGCATCAGCCCTGCTGTCTTCTCTCTGCTGCAGCACCTCAGCATTGGCTTATTGAATGTGACGCTATCCTCCACAGCAGAATGTCCTCCATTGTGCTATTGAACAAAGGCCCTCTCTCTCTCCCATTGATGGACAGCTAATTTTTTTCTTGTGTTGTGAATGTGGAGGGCCGGGGGTGCGCTGGTTGGAGGTTTTTGCTTTTAAAGGAACATTTAGTATAGTAGAGCATACTCATCCTAATCTCTTATGAGCAGAAAGTAGAGGGTTGTTTTGTCACTCTGCCATATTCTGAAATTGTTAATGGATCGTGTTGGAGTAGTTCTGATCTAATGTTTTATTGAAGGGAAGAGCCATTGAATTTCAGTTCATTTTGAATCACTGGGTTTTCACCACAGAAGAAGAGATACGTGTCCCAACCATATATGAATCTGTGGGTGTTCTGCATTTAGCAGCTTCATTAGATTAAATGAAAGAATAAAAAAAAAAATCTGAGTTTCTGGGGATATATGGCGATATAAGAAGGTTGATATTCTCTTTCTGCTGGAAGGACATAAAATGTTATGAATTGACATGTGCGTATGATAAGTACACACCACCACTATAGTTATACCACTATACCACCACTATTTCATGTCCAATGTTGAATCAATTAGTCAATTTACAGACAAATAATCCATACAAATGACAAAATACAGTCTTTTTCTATTGTCATTTGCAATTCATCTGCCAATAATTTTCCAGATATATCAATTTGTCTGTAAAATGTTAGAAAAGAGTGAAAAATTTTGATTTTTGATTCCCCACTGCCCACATGTCTTCAGACGTCTCGGTTTGTTGGACAAATAGTCCAAGACCCAAAAAATATTGAGTTTTCTGCCATGTATGACAAAGAAAAGCATCAAATGTTTGGAAATGTATGGAATTTCTGTTTAAAAGCGACTAAAATGATTATTTGTTTTTCAGAATATTTGCAGATTCATTTTCTATCGATCGACTAATTGCTGCAACTCCACAAACAATTAATTGATTAATCCAGAAAAAAAGGCAGATAATGAAAATAATCATTACCTACCAATTTTCCAGAGCTGAAATGTATAATTCAATCTATCAACATTATCAGGTTTTGTTTTAAGGTTGAGACAGCAGACAATTAAATTTGCTATAGGCTTCTCTCTCTCTCTCTCTCTCTCTCTCTTTTTTTTTTTTCAATTTGTGCATCGTCCATATCCTATGGAAGTGCTCATGTTTCCTGCCAGTGGGGTAGGGCTGGAAGCAGATGGCTGCTGACAGAGGAAGGGGTTTGGAAAGCAGTGAGTGAGCAACAGATGGAAAGGCGCATATGCCTCCAAGTCCCCTCAGCCTGCCAGCAGTCCCGTGACTAACTGTGGGAAGATTCTGGCCTCATCCAGGTTGGGGATGGATAGAGGATCATGGTGAAGAATGAAGTGGCCTTAGAATAGAAATGGTTATCTGAGACCAGTTTGTCTATGGAAATTCAACTGTGTGAGCAATCAGATCTCATTTAATTGGGGATGAATGGAGAAACTTGGCCAAGGATCAACCTGGACCGCAGGATCTTTTTTCTTCTTTTTTTTTAGGAAAGCAAGCAGTGAACTTGTTTTAGTTATTCAGTTTCTCAGTTTTTTAGGAAAGGAGTTGCTTTATTTTCTTGAAGACAAATCTCATACAGGCGCTTTTTGTTTCCCGCAGGGAGCACATTTTCTTCACTGACGAAGAAAATGCCAGATAAAGGAAGTGTGGCGTACAGTGTGTCAGGCCATAATGCTGCAGAGGATGACAGCATGCACTATGCTAGTTATAGCTCTAGTGTTAGAAGTCAGCTACTCCTGTAATTGAGAATGCCCTATTTAAAGGTTTCAGGGCTGTGGAAATTCAATGTAATTCCCTTCACAGCTCAGGGACATGTCACAGTTTTTTCAGTCTTCAAGGACACGTTTGAGTCTGTTTATTTCCACAAGAGGTTGCCGGAGTTATTCATGAAAGTTACTGTTCCGTTGTGTCACTGAATCCTGTGGAGCAAAAGGTTGAAGGGCGGCGTCGATTCTTATCTGCTCATATTTCTACCACTTCAGCCCGACCGAGTGTAAACCCCCCATAAAAGCCTGGTCCTTTTAAAAATGACATATAAAGTGGTTTTTCTGAGGATAAAATCAGTTCTATTATGCTCAGCTCTCGCTTTAGCCACCCTAAGGGGAGGATCATGTGGTGTATTTGTAGAAGTTAAGGCTAGAGGTGTGTGTGTGCAGCAGTTTGACATTTGCTCTCACACTTGGCTTTAAATAGATTATGCTTAGTGTATATATCCTATCAGTTCTTCTTAGTTTATGCTCATTGGACTGAGAATAGTTTGTCTTTTCTGAGGTGAGCCCTCTTGTCAGTACAGCTTGTTTAACATGTGCCAGCTGAGCGTTATCACTCAGGTCCCACATTCCTGTTGGAGATGTCATTGTTTTGATGGTGTTGTAACATGTCCTCTGGCCTTGTGCTGGCTGTCTTCAAAGGACTCACTCAGGCAGCATGCCAGGTGCTTGTTTTCCAGTTTATTTAGTTGCTGATCGTGGGAAAATGCATGTCACCATTGTAACAAAAGCTGCGGTGGACAGTTGGTTTTAATAAAGTATGGAAAAACAAAGTTTGAATCTGCTCTGAAGCATCTGCTGCTAAGCTTGAGTTTGGATCAGTGCTGATATTTTGGTCACTTGTTTTGTGAATCATAGCTAAACTCTGAGGAGGGTCTGTTGTGAAGAGATGTTTTATTTCTGTGGGAATCACTGGAGAGGAAGTGTAATGTGACCCCCATTTATTGTTTATACCCCTGTTTCCTGCTTTCCCCGACTGGAATAACCTAAAGTTGTTCCACTGCTGAATCCCCCTGGCCATGACCCAGGGCTCATGTCATGCGGTGGGGTATGTGAACTGCATGCACAACAACCCCTCGAGGAACACACTCACAGTTCCCATTTTGGATCCGACATCTGATTTTCAGAAAAACCTCTATTAGAGCAGGACCTCGGCTCCAAGCCGTCAAGATTCACTTCCTGTGGCACTCTTTGGCTTTGAATGCCGTCCACTCTTTGCATGTCTGAATTGGTATTTGTTTCCCACGTGTGATTTTTCAACCATTGCTCGAACATTTACCCAATTGTCAGCGGTCCACCGACCAGATGCTGCCCCATAATCGAGAACTGCATTATTAACGAGATAATTCTTCATAACTGTGGAACATTTTTAAGTCTAAAAACATTTTCTTTTCCAGTTCGCAAGCAAATAATGACCTGTGGTGAGCACAAATCATAACCCTAATAGATTATACCCATGTGGCTTAAGGGGTGTAAGTTTATCATTGCAAACTAAGCCTTCACTTTCAAACACTTCTAAAGGCAAAATGGCTAATATGTCTTTGTGTGTAGGGAGCTTAATGACTTCATCGCTGTGGTATTTGTACACATATGCATAAATCATCAAAAGTGTTCGGAGAGTTGCCCTGCGTTAAAAAAAGTGGAACCTCTGGCAACAAGACAGCACATTTATCTGCAGGTTCAGCCAAAATTATATCAGGCCTGGACACAAGAGGCCAACGTCAAACATCAGATGCCAAAAGTGAATAAAATATGAAGAAGCCATTCATAAGAGTCGTATTCTTAATGGCATGCCAGTTTGGAGCAATGTTACTATGGAGATTTGGAAGAAAAAGGTTACCAGAATGCTGTCGCTGAGCACCATTTGGTCCTTTTTTTAAATGCAGCGTTTCTGATACGAGACAGCACTGTAAGCTGAGCGACTGTATTGTCCTCTGTGTGAGCGGACACTCCGCAGTGCTCATGTGATACAAGCCGTTCAGAGTGTCGCTCTGGGCTGTGTCGGTGCAGCTTCTCGACAACTCCGGTTTGGATGATGAGATTTTCCTCATTGAGGAGTCTGGCGTGAAAAGTGCACTGTTCAGCAACCTGCCACTGCTCTCAGAAGATGAGCTCTTGCTCGATTTTGTATCTGCGCACTGGAACGAACTGCTGGCCTCAAATAAATCTCTGTACAGTTAAAAAAGGAGGAATTATGACACTTGTGTTGCCACACAGTACATCTCAGGCCCCACTGTGCTCTTGGGCCCATTTCTGTTGTGAAATTGGACCAACTGGTGTCTAGAGATGCACCCTGCTGCTGTGTTAAAGCATAGTGAGCCATTTGTATCCATTTTGCAAGACATTTACCGGACATTTATTTCCTCCACAAATTGGTTTCTTAGCAGCACTATGCTGTTGACTTGCAGGGCTCGGTGTTATTTGTCCCGTTGAAAGCACTTGCACAAAATATGTTTAAAGCTGAAGGATAACTCATGTTACTAATGTTTGTGTAGGGCCTCTCTGAAAATATTCACACTACTAAATTGTGGCTTTTCACATATTTGGCTTCAAGAGACCTTCCACTCAAAAAAGGTATGCTTTGTTGTGTCAGAATCTGGCGTGAAATCTGGCTGAAATTTGGCGGCTAATCTGTGCCCAAGCTAATTCAAAGCTACATTTTGTCTGTTTACACAATAAAACAAACCTTCCTGTGGTCTCTTCATGCCAATAGGGCTTTTAGTAAACAGGACCCTACCTTTAGTGGACTGGCGAGTGAGAACTTGGCCATGATTAGTGGTCCACTTTCAAAACAAATCCTTTGGCCACACTCACCCTCATGGACTGTCAGATGTCACGTTTGGGAAAATTCCATCTGACTGAAATCTCAGTTTACACCGTCAGGACGGGCAGAAGTCATTTAGCACCAGCGGCCCAGAGGACCTGTCCTCGTGTCTGAAATGAGCCTTCCAGGCAGAGAAATGGGGAAGTGCGTTGTTTCTAACACTTTTGCAGAGCTCTGGTGATGCATCTCCGTCAGTGGCTGAGTGGAGTGCAGATCTGGCGGTGGATGGGTAGGCAGTGGCATGTGTTATGTAACACAAGTAGGTGGCTGGAGTAGCTCTGCGTGAGTGCTTGTGGTGTGTATGTGGTACTCTCTGGATGTGTGAATTTCTCCACACACAGGCCTTTGCCCCTGACCTGGATGGGAGTCAGTTGAGTGCAATACCCACAGGAGATGAGTGTAATGGGGGTTTCGTTTTATTGGGGGAGGGGTAGGGACAAGGTATTTGAGCGGTGTCATGTTGTGACCGACGGTCAGAAATTAGGGTAGTGAGGGTAAGTCTGCCGTCGAGGAAGCCTCTTAACACGACTCCCATTTTCAGGGATTATAACCACCTTTTTTTTTTTTTTTTTTTTTACTCTGGCCTCTCAGTATCTCTATAGCCTCTCTGCAGATAATTGCCCCTTATCGCACTGACTGCTGGCTCAGACCCCTTTGTTTGCAGTCGCTCCTGGACTAGACATCCTTATTTCTGACAAAGAAGGGATCAGATCGCATCAGATAGAGCCCCCAAGAGGGCGGAGCGACCTGAGGTTGCCTGAGCCTGAGTCACTGGTCTGGTACATTTGGATAGATGGAATAATTCAGCACCGTATTTGTTCTCTCAAACATCTTCAAACAGGTTCATTGGCAGCCGTTGTGCAGTCACACATGAGAGAAAGTCACCCTCAAACATGAGTTCATTCACTTTCTAAATCCATTTAGTTCTGTTTAAGGTCACCGGGGGTGGGAGGGTGGAACACGTCCCAGCATGCACAGGGTGAAAGGCAGGGAAAGTAGCCTGTCGATCATTGGACAGCCACATACTGCAGACAAGCACACTGCAAATGACTGCAGTTAATTTTCCCTCAACCTGATCCGCATGTTCTCGGCCTGGGGAATAACTTAATCGCTAATTAATCAGTCAACAGAAAATTCATCAGCAACTGCAACTGTTGAAATGCTTAATAATCTCTGATTTTAAGATCTCAAATGTGAGTGTTTGCTGTTTTTCTTCATCATGTATGATCGTAAATTGAATATGAATATGATTTTGAAGTCACCATCTTAAGCTGTGGGGAGTTATACTGTACATTTTTTTTACTTTTTTCTTATATTTTATCAACAACAACGAATTGAGAAAGTAGTGGGCAGATTAAATATTAGCCTCTGTGTGTTAGTTTTACTTATATTTCACAGCTTTTTGCTTTCATTTTCTAGTTCATGTGTCTTGTCAGCAGTGTCTCACAACACATTTAGTTACTTGACTGCAGGAGGAACTGAGCAAGCTATTATATGATGGACTGTGTGAATTACTGGTATGCTGATGACTCATTGAAAATTCTTCTGGTTGCATATGACCCGTGCTGAGCAATGCAACACCTCAGCCTGCACTGACTCAAGGATGGTGATAGCTGCTGCAAAGCCTAACATGGAGTGATTTTTTGATGACTGTTATTAGACATATAGTCCAACTGAGAAGAAGCACGAAACACATTAATTTGTCCTTAACATGGAAACTGTTAAGTTTGTTTGGTTGTTTCCGTGGAGCCTTACTTGAACATCCAGGATAATTTGTCCTCTTGTGTCCATCTGGAGAAAATAACACCCACTCTAACTCACATTTTTGTTGGATCGCTTGCTTATGAAGAGCTCTATGGAGGAGATTTCGAATGTTCTATGTTCAGAATGTTATGAAATGTTTAAAACTTTATATGTCACACAAAATTAATCAAGCTGAGCCTTTTCTGAGCGCTCATCAGACCTGGACGGCTCTGGATGGACAGAAAATTCATGTAAACGCAGGGCAGTGACCAAAAAACCCTTTCTTGCCGTAATGCCTGTTCGGTGATGTTTCCCTGAGATTTCTTTTTCAGTCAGGCCTGTTGCTATCAGGCCAAATAGAAGCAGAGGGGAGAGCAGCCTGGATAGACAGGATGGATGGAGAATCAAATAACTTAATTAAGCATCTGGTCGTCAGCAGATTTTTTTCGAGTTGAGATCGAACAGCAGAACTGAAGTTTATCTAAACCCAATAAGGAACATCTCTGATGTCTGCGATTACTTTCACGTCACTGAATGGGAACATCACCTGATCTTTAGTTTCATCAAAAACCTTCCATTTCCATTTGCCCATTGCTGCTTAAAAGTCCTGAAAGGACTACAAGTAAACTCAAGAAAACTCAGGCCATAAGTTGTCTTTAAATTTCCTGTCGGCATTAAATTCGCAGATGGTGCATTTAAGGCTAATGGGAAAATTGTCATGCACATTAGCCTACCATAAAACATCCAAAAGCATATATTTCAGTGATTAACTTAGTATTGGACAATGCGAGACTCTGCCATTAATAGATGTTTTGCGATACATAAGCTACTACAGACAGTGGCGTCGGTCTACGTATCCTCTTTTTGTTATTGGAAGCTTACAAGCTAGCGATGAACCAGGATGGGGGATACAACTCTAGTGACAAATGGTTGGAGCAAGATAAGTTCTGGAGGCAGCTGGTGCCATCAGGAAACAGAATAAGGTGTTACTCATGCTGAAAGACCTTCAAGCACCAGCGGTCCACAGCAGCAACTGGTGGGGCTATGCTAATATCTGCAGAAACCTGAGCAGGCACCATTCATTCAAGTCGAATGAAGACATACATTAAAGATGTGTCTTTTCTATCAAAGAAATTATTTAAACTTTCTTTGGGTCTTAAATTATATTGTTATCTTTAGAAAGGTCTTAAAAATCATTGAATATGACTTTAAAAACCATGCAAGAACCCTGATTTAATGCTGCCATTCAGATTTGACACGTAACCACACAAAGCCTCTGCTGTCTGCAGTGAAGAGTCGATCGCTGAGCTTTGATGTCAGACATCTTTCACTTGTTTTTGACATCTTACAGAAATGTGAAAATCTCAGCCATATGGGGACTCGTACTTGATAAAGCCTACCCTGACAACTTGCGTCTCTTTGTGATGATTTCATGAATTATTCATTTCATATTTTGAGCAACATTGTTCAACCCCTTTATTGAGTTACCTTAGACAGATTGCAGTGTCATAAACAAGTATCAGCAAACTGTCAACACGCTAAACCTTCACATGAGCACACTTCCTACTTATTATTGCACTAATATAGCAAAAATCAGGTGGCTGGTAGGGAATTTATTCTGAAAGGTGTCAAACTTGGGATCATATTGACTTCACAAATGACAAGACGGCTGATGTTTGTTGGCAGCATGCCGGGCACAGATTTTGGTGTTTTTTCTTGGCTTGTTCATTAATGATTATACTGGAATGTGTTTTGTCACATATCCTTGGATGTGGCTCAAGGGTCATGTACTACTAGATTAGGGTATACCTATAGGCAAACTGATATAATTGATTTATAATGGGAGACACTGCCTTATTGAGTAACCCACTGAGCTCTGGCCAACTGATTTATTTTCAAGTTAACACCTATTGAACTTCTCATTGATTTCCTTTGTTTCCTCTCTCTCATGCCCTTGCTGCGTGCGGCCCACCTTGATGGATTCTCAACATCATCCAACCCTGCAGGTAAGCCTCACAAATACAGGCCATAATGAACACAAACACAAGCAGTGACCATATTGTTAGACATTAGGATGTATAGTCATGATATCTGTTTGATGACACATCTAGATGGACGAATACACAATTTGAGGGTTATCTAGCCTGCCATGCTGGCCATAGCATCACCGTCTGCCCTGTGGATCCGCACACAGACAAAGCCCTCAATCCTTGCCCTTTCACCCTCAGTAATTTTAAAAGCCAGCTGTCAAGTTTGGTGTAACAGTACCTGTGTATCAGTGAGGCTGTGCTTTGTGGCCATGGCCATCTGGACTTTGTGTACGATGGCAGTTAAACTGAGGGTCAGGGGACTCAGTAAGGACTGAATAAGAATGACCAAAATATTTGTTTTTTATGAGCTCAAGCACCCAAAGACTTTTACTCTCTGAGGTGATGTAAGACCTTTAGTTTAAATGTGCAGGCAGGCAATCCATCCATAACCCTCCTAATCTGTTGATTTGGCTGAATTGACTTTCTAATCTATCAAATGCAAAAAAAAAAAAAAAGGGGGTCACATCACCCTTTGGTTTCTGTACTGAATAGAGTTCACATATGGTCTGTGAAAGGGAAGGAGCATGTAGCCCGGGGCAGGTTATAAGCAGGGCACTACTGATGATGTATTAAGAGATCTTAGGAACACAAGGGGTTCTTGATCTTCCTCTGGAGCATGGGGATTGCTCATAGTGATAACCTTCAGAGAGGATTCCAGATGGGGATGCCATCCTCTCAGCTGCCCTACTTCCTTCCCACTTATGACACGTAGCAATTTGTCCAATCTGCCTGTGCCTCTTCTCTTGCTAAGCCAGCCATATAATTATTGTGTACATTGCAGCCTTGCTGCAGTGGAAGACACTCTTCTTATGCAGAGTTTCCATATGGCTGGGAAACCCGTGCTGTTCCATGAGCAATTGTGGTCAGAGCCTGGCACTGCACAAGTGTCAGGAATGGCACAGTGAGATGTGTTGCTAACAGTGACGTCGCTATCTGTAAAGATAAAATCAAGAACATGAACGTAGGAGTGAGAAAAAAAACCCAGAGTCTACTTTACACAGGAGCAACAGAAGTAATAGAAGCTGAATAAAGTGACACTTTAAGATGAAGATTGCCCTCTAGTCACCTGACAACATGTCAAGCCAGTCATTTCAGCTTGGAAACACAGTTGGATTAATAGCAGAGACTGTCACAGGTAGGAATCCTGCAGGTCCGCTCATGTATCTCTGTTATACATATGATCACAGTCGGCTGGATGTGCTGTTCTGGGCTTGTGAAAAGGGGGCAGTAGTCTGTACTAGTCACTTCACACTGAATGGGAACCCTGTGTGTATCAGAAATGCACCGCAAGCTCGACATTTGACCAAACACGTGAGTGATTCAGTCATACCTCACCAGCACAAAGTCCATTCATATTTCTTGGTCCTATGGTTTGAAGTAATAACAATAACAAAAGCTTGGAATAAACTTATTTTCAATTTTATTGCACTGATTCATGCTAACAAGGTTGTTATGTGCAGTCATGTTGAGCGTTGTAGGGTCCATACTTTGCTATTTATCATTCATTATTTGCATTGGTCTCAGTATTTATCACTTAATGTGTGCACTGACTCGTGGTGCGTCTGTCGAAACACAACACCTACTCCCCTTGAGCTTTGATTTTACGGACTGATGGAGATCCCTACAGTCGTGCTGCAGGCGGGGGTGAGAGTCTGTGGTTTGTAGCTGTTTGAAGCTCCATGGCATCTGCAGAATGATTTGGACTTTGTTTACATCAGTTAATTACTTGCTGTCATCATATTGACATGGACAGTGTGGCCACACAAACGACGTCTAAAAGGGTGTGTGTGATTAAAAATTAAATAACACGATGAAGGACTGAAAAATTGGACAGTGCAGAAACAGACTTATGAAGAATGACTATGTTCATGAAACAAACTTGTACGTATCATATGGTGGTACTGCTTTTACTGAAGTGTGTATAAATCAGATAATTCCTGTCTTTACCATTAACACAATTAAAGTGGAAATTTTGTCAGAACTTTTGCTGGAAATGGCTACCTACTAAGGTTATTGTGGTTCAACCATCCAATAAATGTTCACAATGGTAGGTCAACACAAAACCATGTTACACTCCAGAACGTTAAGACAAAATTTGGCAGCCACACTAGCAGCTCTAGTGCTATGAGTTAAATGCTAACATAAGCATGCTAACAAGCTCATAATGACAATGCTAACATGCCAACATTACGCCGTTAGCCTACCATGTTTACTTCGTTCACTGTCTTCGTTTAGCTTGTTAGCATGCTAATGTTTGCTTATTAGCGCTAAACAAAAAAACAGCTGTGGATGATGGGAATGTCCGCAGCTTTGTACTCAGGTACTCGGTCATAAACAAAGGGATTGGACCAAGTGCATGTCATGTCTGTCATGGAAATACTTCAGTCTGGGCCAAAGATGTGGATTAACTAACTGAGCGACCAACATTAACATCCATAGAGCTCCAGTGCTGAAATATGCGTTTACATGTCCTCAGCATCTCAACAGCTGCATGACCTTACTGAGGTGTGTCGAGTGCTACTTTGGACATATGAGACCACCAGTGATCAATTTGTTTGAATGATGTTTGTAATGTCTGGCTGCCCATATGAACAGAGCATAATGACTGGGCTAAACTGGTCACACCTCCAGAAATGGACACTTCCAAGGTGTTAAACCATCAGTATGTTAAAACCCATGGCAATAATTAATTATGGTCACATCTGAAATTCCTCAGTCACAGTTGTCCTGTCCTCCCACGTGACATAACCAAGCATGATTTTGATCTTTTGATTCCAGCTTTGGGAGAAATGTGTTTATGGTCACACCTCACCACTACACTGCCTATAATCACACGCCATTTATCATTCAGTTTTAGCTTTTCCAGCAGTGTTTGTGAAAATTACCTCATTTACTTAAATACGCATCATAATATGATGCTGTGGCAGATCAAAGGAGAAAATGACTTGAAGTATGCTTTTATGCGAGTTTTTTGTATCATCAGATGTTGCATGTGTTGTAATTGGCTTGAAGACCCGAGGGTCGACAACAGCATGATGGGAGGCTTTTGTGATGCAGACGGCTGCGGCCTTTCTTTGCTTTTGCAGGCCTGTTTCTGTAATGACTATAAAATCAAGGGATGTGACAAAGGAACACGGGCACAGGCGGTGCAGGAATCTTTCATTGCCACCCTCGAGTGGCTCACGGCTTCTCCTAGTTGAATGGAGTTACATAAGATCTGCAGCCTCATACTTAAACAGGAGAGTCATAAATCAACCTGTACGGTGGAAACAGCGCAGCAACTTTTGCCTGACTACTCCTGAGTGCTCCTCATCTGTTCTTCCTCTTTGTCCTCCGCTTGCTTCTCTCTCATTCGTTCCTTTATGGAAGAAGACAGAAATGACTGTGAGGGAGATGATGGAGACGAATGCGCATATTGGTAATGATAGCAATTTGGTTTAAAATGACTAAATACGCGTATCGGTACGTCTTCTCCTTTGTCACGTCACCACTTTTTCTTCACTTTTCTTTACTGCAGTTGCACTTTGAGCCTGTAATTTGTAGACGCACGTTATTTTTTTTGCAACAGTTGCCACTTTTTCTTGTCTCATCAACTTTTCCGAACAAAGGGGGAAGTCTCTGATTTTTTTTTTTTTTGTTTCCTACTGTTTTCTAGCATTCTTTCAGCATCACATAGCAGGAGTTTGGCGGGAGCATCTCTTGAAAGTCTTCCAAAAGTTTGAGAAAATAGAAGCTGACGCAACTCTTTCCACGCTAGTTGAATTTAGCGTTTTGGGCCAGACGATACGCTTTGCCAGCTTTGGAGTGTGAAATTTGCTGTGACGCTCTCTTATGGTCTTTTGCTTGCCGTCTCTCATTCACTCTGCTCTGCAGTCTACATCACTTTTTCTCGTCCTTTCTGCCTTCTTCTCATCCTCACACAGATTTCCTCGTTCTCATGCTCTAAATTATTTCAAGTTTTTAGTTTTCGCTTCTGTCTCACAATGATAAACTACAATGAACCTCAAGTTTTCAAGCTTTTTTGTTGCTGAAGGGGGGTGTTTTTGTGAAGAAATCATTTGTATGCTATGAACCAGAGCAGATAATCTTTTGCTCTAATAGAATTTAATTTTAATTACAGTCGTGCAAGTTTTCTGTCTGGTATTACACGAATATATTTGTCATTTATTGAATTAAACAAAACAATGCCTGTGCAGGAGTAAACAAATCATTATGCTGCAGTACCACAGTTTCTCCATTTCATCGTTTAATGGCTTCATGTGGGCTGTCTTGGTGTTTGTATTGCGTTGACATTACAGCACTACCACAGCATCATGTCATGTTACTAATAAACAGCTTAACACCTCGCTGAAGCACAAATACAGGGGAGCATCCGGTCTCTGTGGCCATGCCTGGCATATGATGGTAGGAGGAGGTGGTGGAGGTGGAGGAGGAGGAGGAGGAGGAGGAGGAGGAAGAGAATGGGACTCAGCCACCGGATGTGTAGTCAGGAACCAGTCATCACTCTCTTCCTAATCTCCCTGTTCACCCCCCTGTTCACCGCCATCTGGAGAGGATGCCAGGGACTGGCCTGGTGGCAGAATTAGACTCACGGGCTCAGAGCGCTGCCAGGCTCGAGAGGAAAATCCTGGAGGGAAAAGGCCTTTTTGCAGATCATGCTTGTCTGTCCTGCGTCCTTGCTCAGTGGTGTTGGACAGCGGCCTGCAGTGCTGACGTAGGCTGCCCTGCCTCTCAACAAGACAACATCTAGCTCATCTGGCATCCAAAACATGCCCATAAGAACAAATCCCCTTCTCGAGGATTAGTCACAGGCCACAGACAAGTGTCATATGGGGTGTTTTGCAATCAAGCTGCACCCCAGATCAATGCAGTTATCCCTCAATCTTTGGCTTTTATATTCTTTGCTGTGCAGGTTTAATTTAATGGCATAAAGAGCGTCCCCCCTCGCAGTAACCACCTAAATAAAGTAGTTAAGGTTAAACTTGAGGCAGAGTTGCGTCGTCTCTTTCTAAGCTTTATTCCCCTGGAGAGCACTGAACTGCAGGGAACCATCTTTTTTCCAAGTAATGAGAGTGCGAGCCACCCAATGCCTGGCTACAGAAATAAAGGCCCCAAAGATGCAACGAGCATGTGTCCATACAGTGTGCTGTGCTTATACATTTGCTGCCATGTGCTGCACTCTTTATGTTATTCTTGCTGCGGATAATAGCGAGTGGAACAGCTTTGACCCTCTTGTCATTTGATTTAATACAGGTTGGCTAATTGGTGAAGTGAGGATAGATGGAAAGTGAGGTTTAGTGCTTATAGCAAGCTACAATAAGGAACATATTGCCTCTGATGGTGTGGTTGGTAAACCAGATGGATTTCAGGGTGCACGGAGAAATTATTTTAGTTCAATCTGGTGCCAAAACATCTGATTATCTCTTTTTTTTGCACCTCTTTTCCTTCATAACAGCCATTCAAACAAGCTGTATTAAACTGGTGGGTCGTTTTCACCTTTCATATCCTGTCAGCTCAGTGGTCTGCAGGGAGAGGAGACGAGAACAGGAAGTCATAATAGGCCATTTGGGGGTGGGGGGGGGTAGCCAACGTTTGTGTTTGCTGCATTGAATATGAGCCATGAGTCTCGTCCCAGGAGACATCCTCACTGATGAGCTGCCTCTGACGGGTTCCCTCCCCCCCTGCAGTAATATGGGTCACGGTTATGAGCGATCTTCGGATTGTAACACAGATCAGTCAAGTCCAACATGATTATCATTTCATTCAGACTAGTAAGCAGCATCCGCTGTCAGGTACTGCAGCCAGGAATTTAGAAAGCCCCCACTGCCCTTGGCACCAACAAAGGTCCCTAAATTTCTCTCATTTAATTTCTCTTCACATGCCAACACGGAGGTCTAAATGGTGGGTTAAAGCCACCATTGAAATAAGCTCCATGTGTAAGTTTGTAATTGAAGACTTCTCCCAGGACGTGACCCCAGTATCGTCATCGGAGGCTGCAGTCCTGTGCGTGTCTCCGCCTCTGCCATCATACCATTTAAAGATTTTACAGGTTTTGGTATGGAAAATTGTTGGTCTTACATAACGTGACTGCACTTTGTTTTCCTTTCCCCGCTCCTTAATTATGAAAGCTGTGCGTCGGAAACACAGTTTTCGTAATTATGCTGCAGTATTCAGGATCTTAAATTTGAATCTTGTCTAGACAGAGAAGCAGGAGTATCCAGCATTTTATATGTGTTAGAAAAACAGAAGCAGGAGTTTGTTCTTTTCCTCCATGAAAATCAATGTTGCTCTAACCTGAGGGATAAACAGTACCCGAATGTTTGGAACCGGCTTCTCAAATAAAGCGAGTTTTTTCATTTAAATCAATTTACGAGGAAATTACTGAAGTTTCTGAACATCTTCACATTATATGAAGATCATGAACATAACCTATTGGTGTAAAGATTTGTTTCCTTTCGGCTCTATTCAGCCGTACTACCAGGGCTATAGTTATCGAGGCCTGGCGTGCCGCCTTGCATTTGTACAATATGTGTGCATATTGTTTGGTCATGTAGTGGTTTGTAAGAAAAACAGCATGGAGCAATATGGTTTGCTCTCCCATAATGTATCGTTGGTCTCTCACTGTGAAAGCAAGGTTTTCTCTTCTACCTCCCTCCCACTCCCCCCCCCCCTCCCTCTCTCTCTCTCTCTCTCTCTCTCTCTCTCCTCCCTTTCTCTCGCGCTCTGCAAGGGTGAACGTGGGCGGCTGTACAGAGCATGACAGCAGCGCTCTGTTGAATGTAGACTAGAAATGAAGAATAAAGAAATACAACACCCATGGAAACACTGAGCCAGTCTTGATCAAGGTGCTTGTTTGTCTTTTAAGGCTGCCGATGTGCAATTGTTGAGCTCGCAGTTTTGTTGCACCACCATTTTGTGGCGTTTGTATGGAAGACCCCTTTTAGAAAAGGTAGATTGTGAGACCTTTTTGAATTGGAAGTGAAAGTCTTCTATTGATGCTGATTTTTTTTAAAAATACTAATCTCCAGTTTCCACCATGCTGTATATTTTGTCTGCGCTTCATGCCAGAGGATGTTAGCATCACATAAAGCCTTTGTTTCTATGTTCGCCTTTATGCAAGCATCCTCTTCCATCGTCTGCACTCCTGCTGTGATTTGTGCAGCGAGGGGCTCGGCAGCAGTGACACTGATGAGCACAGCGTCAGCCTCCAGCCGTGTGTGTGTGTATGTGTGTGTGTTTGTGTGTGTATGTCATAGTGAGTTTGCCTGTGTGTGTCACGCCCCCCTTGACAGAGCGTTGGCATTGATGAATGCAGCAGCAGCTGGGCTGAACTGAATGTTACTTGTGATTCTGTTTCTTCTGATTTTTTTTTTTTTTTTCTTCTTCTCTCTCTGACAGAAAACCAAACGGCAGATAGACATTTTTCCAATTTCCTAACCTGTGCAGCACTCACACTGGGTGTAGAGTGGAGGCTGCCATGGCTTGCTGGGTGATGGGTGACTGTGCAAAAAAGAAAAACAAAAACACTGTTGACTGGATTAATATGTGAATGGTTGCATGAAACACTTCTAAAATCAGCTCTTGATGCATTATCTTGATTTAATTCGTAGAACTGATGCATCTGAAGGTCATTTCTGATCAAATACAGGCAGCTTTGTCACTTTGAATAGTGCTAGCCACACAGCCTCACTTTTCAGATGTGTGGGTTTTAGCACAAATGCAACAGTCTATCATGGACACTCGATTTCAGTGTATATTTATTACCATTACTTAACAGATAAGTTGCACAACAGGGCAGTCTCCTAAAATCCTGCTCCTGTTATGTAACTGAAACTATGCCATTTGCTGATATCACGCTTACTTAGTAGTTTTTGTTTGATAATTGAGTTTGATCATGACTTTTGCTGTGTTTCATTTCAGCTTCATTTCTACACTTGTAATTTGCTTTGGTGGAAATAGCACACAGTAATTGGAATTCAAATTATACTCATCTATCGGAGCTATTTGAAGATGATCTCTATCAGTTTTTTCACTGCACACGGCCTACTTTGAGACAGAAGACTGTCATCTGTAAGACTGATAGAAAACAGTGAGCGCCTGCCTCCGTCGTTCTACATGTCAGCTTACAGTTTTATTTGGAGACGGCAGAAATTTGAGCATCAGGTTTGCTCACAGGGAGAGAAAGGCAGATGTGGAGATGAATTCATGAATGAACGGATGAATGGGAAATGAACTGATGTGCGAGTGAAATGTAAAATAGAGTTTGTCTTGACACTTAAACAGGAGCGAGGGCTTTGAGGTTGCCTAGGCAACTGGTTGCCTGTGCAATGGATGGGCAAGTGGGCGTGGAGTCAACAGGGGTTTGTGGGCCGGTGAGAGCGGAGGCAGGCGATTGGCACACAGCACATGCCGCACGGGGGCTTAATGCTGATCATCTGACAGCGGCGCTGACCCTCGCCCATCTGCTGGGAACCGGGGAGGGTCACAACGACTCACACCTCTGCCTTTGTGGCGTGCCGCAGCCGGACCGCCGACGTTTGTTTGTGAAAACATCACGATCGGCGAACACCTGGTGGAGGAGAATTTGTCCTTTCTCCAGCTGCTGTTGATTTTTAGATTACTGTCTTTTGTGGGTGTAATGTGACTCGTGTGCCACATCAGGCCTGTTTGTCATGAGCTGAGAGGTGTTAACTGCCTCACAGTTAGTGCTGAGATGATTAGTTGATTTGATTGAATTGATGAGTCGAACAACAGAATATGAGTCTGCTAATGCTAAATGTTTTGATAATTGAGTTATTAATTCATTATATAAGCAAAAATGCCAATCAATTTCCCACTTCCGCCTTCTGAAATGAAAGGATTTGCTGCTTTTCTTTGTCTCGTGTGATGGCAGCATCTAACAAGTATTTTTTATTTTGGATCTGCCTTCTATATCCTGATTAATCATTCTGGCAAAAAAACAGTGAAATATCTCCTTGAACATTTTCTTTTTTTCATCTAATCAACAAACTGTCAAAGATGCATGTTTTGCTGTACAGGGCTGCAACAAATGATTATTTTCACAAGCAAAATTCCCGTCATATGTTGCCGTCGGCCCAATATGAAACAGTCCAAACCCCGATGAAATTCAGAAAAGAAAAAGAAAAGAATCAAAAAAGCATCAAAAGATCACATTTGAAAAGCTGTGAAGAGTGAATGTTTGCTTGAAAAATGATTTCGGACTTCTATTGGGACAAAACAGACAGCTTGAACACCTCATCATGGGTTTTACATTCATTTTTCACTGTTGTTGACATTACAAAGACCTCTTGATGATTTCTCAACCATCCGAGAAAATAATCAGCAGACTGATCAATGTTGAAAATAATCATTAATAACAGCCCTTCTTATATTACTCTTGAAACGCTCTGCAAAATAATGTTGTTACCCGTCACGTCATGCAGAGGGATTGATGATCACACCAGCCGTTCACTTCGCTCTTTCTCTTGTTGACGCTCCAATAGGTGTTCAGAGCTCTAAATCCTCTGAAAACTACTGTATAGAAGAAAGACAGCCTCCCATTAAAGGTCAAAGATCGTGTGGTTTTTACATTAGCACCCACTCTAACCACAGTGAAGACCCCACTGACCACACTCTGCTGTTTACAGTTCATGCAGCGAAATGACACCCTTAACTATAGAAGACTATAAAAAGGTAGTAGTGGGTGAACACAGAAACAATAGCAACAACCTCCATAGGTACATTTCTTAATGCAATCCATGAATAATGTTTGCTTTGCTGTAAGAGCCTCATTAGCGTTGCCCCCCTGTAGCTTTTGATCCTGCGTGTAAATATATTAAGCAAATGGGAGCCATTTCTTCTAAATCATATAGCCGCCCAGTTCATTTCCATTGAGCTGCTTCTGTTTAATGGCTAATTATTCACAGAAATTTGCAGCCTTTCTGCTGCATTTTTCCCCCTCAGCCAGTCACCTCAGCCATTTTGTTCTTACTTTGAGTGAGAGGCCGATCAACAGTGAGAGATTCCACTGAGGATGCGAGTGCGTGGGCCACTACCCCACTGATGAGCTTCTTATGTAATATCCGTCTTCCAACCTCTATGTGCACGCTGGTGGTGGATTGTCCACAGCGAGCACAAGCTGGCAGATTTTACTCCTTGTGTGGCTGTGGCTAAGATCCTTGTTTTTGTGTACTGGAAGTTAAAACATGTGCACGCAAAACTTAAACAGAATTTAAGAATGCATATTAGGCATTTCTCACATCTTTTAACGCATTTTTAGAAAACATAAGCAGGCAGTGTCTTTGCTCGGTTACACAAACATGCCTGTAAAAAAGAAGCTTGTGTATTATCTAATCATCTCTGAGACCTTCTGCATTTCCTTTGAGTGCGAGCAGTAAAAGAGGCCTGTCTGCAAATAATTTTATGATTGTCTGCCCAAATGTGTTTAGCATTATCATACAGCAACAGTGACCCCCTGTGGTGACGCTCTGCCACCACACACACACACACACCAGGAGAGTTTTCTGTCTGACCTCTGATGTGAAACCTACAGAGGAACAATGTAGGCACAGCGCATCAAATTGTTGTGAGACTATAAAAGAGTCACTGCAACAAATGCTATTACCCATGAGCACCGGGGGGATGCAGAAATAGAGGGTGTCTGTTGTGTTATGCCCGTCTGTACGCAGTACGTGGGCAGAGCTTATGTTGGGATTTAGATGGATCTCCTGCGTTTATTGTGTCAAGGCAGTGCTCAGTTGTTGGCTAAAGTCAGATTAGCTGTTTACTCTCTGCAGCTGTCCCTTCTCCAGGGGCTGTGTACAGATGCTTTATGTTTTTGATATCATCTGTGAATCTGGGGGTCTATTTAAAGGCCAGGGTCTCAGAATAATTCCTTCCTTATCACTTGCCTTGACCATATTTCTCATTTACTCAGGCCTTTGGTTGACTGGACCGGGGCAGTTGAGGCACCCTCCACCCAAGTGACCTGTATATTTAATTAAAGTTGTCCTTTTCTTACATTCTTACACCAGTTCTTCTCTGCGGTGCTGCTATTTCAGTCACACTTTCTGGGAAGACAAGATAATGATCACTACACAAGTCTCAGTTTTGTGACTTTGCCTCCAGCTACTGTGTGTTTGATGACACAGATGGTCACTGATAGAGATACACCAATACCAATACACCGACTCTACTGCTGATAGCTGGGTGGGGTATTGGCAACGATGGGCCAATCTGGTATTGGACACCATTGTTTCAATAATCTTTATATTTATTTCTCAGGCCTCGTGTTGCCGTACAAATGATCCCAGTCTCTTCCACACAGCGAGGCTTATTAAATGAACACTGGTATCCGGTAAGTGCAGGTATTGGGTGTAGGCTCTGGAATAGTCGTCTCTACTCATTGAGAACTGGTAATGCACAATAGCAGAGGCCATAAATCAATTAAAACAACAGCAGATGGAACCAAATCTAACACTTAAGCTGCACTTCTGATGGTCTTTACATCAGCCATGTTACTTTGAAATGCTAACAGGCACTTGCTGATATTGCTCGTGAACACCTTGATGGATGGATGCATGTTTCTTTGGGCCTTAGATCCATTGCAGCGTGAGTCATTGCTGGACCGTTAGGAGATATGAAGACACCAACAGGATTACAGCAGAGCGGGCAGCTATTTGCATGTGAAGAGGATAATTAGCAATCCTTCTCCCACATTTTTGTATTATTAGAACAGACATTCGAATAGTCCAGAAAGTTTATTCACGGCCAGTGCCCCACAGGATCCTAGCAAGTGTGGCCTGGGTGGAAGTTATGCGTTCCCAGTGGCGTTTGTTTCATACCAAATGTGCATGTGTCATGACTTTTTCAGTGTGTGCTTTCAAAGCAAAGTCTGCTTAGCGCTGAGAAAGTGAAAGCCAGCGCAAATCAGACTGAATCCCGAGAGCAGCTGCTTATCTGTCAAGTATTTCATGAGCAAACATGTATTTACCTCCTTACGCAGTTTACACGAGAAGTTAATTTGCCATTTGAGTAGCAGGAAATTACTATCAGGATTGACACTATACACAATCGCTTAGTTCACCTAAATTTTTTTTCTTGTTGTTGCTTGTCTCACACACTTTATCCCGCTGGGTTTTCATTTACAGTAAATTATGACTGCGTACTTTTGTACCTTTCTAAAAGTCTTGAATCGAATAACTTTTATTCGCAGCTGCGGTGGACTGTAAAAGACCATTTCCATTACCGACAGACTCACCGTCTCCAGCATCTTCAGCCAGGAGCGAATTCATATCCGGCTGTTGGAGAACTTTGAGCCCGCAAGCTCATCACTCCTTTAATTTATGCATTAGAATGAAATCAATTTTGATTTTATACGATCACCTCTGTGTTGTAATATATCAGGTGAAGATGATGAGCGTTAAAATAATCACTCACTTTGACAGAAACCTGGACATGCTTTGTCTTCTAGCACACGTTAGGTGAGAGATTATCACTTGATGTCAGTGCAAGATTAAAGCAGTGATGTCACCTGAATACATGCATGTAGATGTTCAGGTGGTGGTGAGCTGATAATGAAATATGCTGCAGTCAGAATGAAATTAACATCCTCCACTAAAGAGATGTATCACTCTTGTCCTTTAGTTGCAGTAATTGTTTAGAAATGACCCCGTTTACACTTGTTTTCAATTTCACTGAAGCAGTTTTATTAGCTTTCAGGCACTTCATCGTCTGTTTGATCCTGTTCAGTGGCACCCAGTGCATTAGGTAGTCTACAGTGCTTCTAACTGCATACCAGCACAAAGGAAGAACATCAAAGGACATGGACTTGTTTGTTACAGTCCTTGGGAAAACCTGCTTTGCCTCTGTTTACAGTCATTTGAGTGGAGCCCATTCAGTTTTTATTTTGTTTGTTTCCTGTTACATCATTTCCCAAAATGTCCCAAAAACCAAACTTTTTGTTTTCCTTATTTGATCACATAATCTAATCCTGATCTTAAACTCAGACCTTTATGCATTTGCTTGTTTCTGAATGAGAGAAGAGGGGTTGCAGGATAACTCGGGAGGGGTCTGGAGATTATCAAAATGATAGGACTTTCTTACAATCTTTGCTTTTTTGCTCTGTGAATTGCAATAATCTTTAAGAAATGACTCTTTGGTTGAACTGGTCACGGCTAGTGCTGTCACCATTAGGAATTTTAGTTGACAATTGTCAGAAATAATTTTGATTAGCAATCTAATGTGTGCTGTGGTTCCTGACACTGGACCTTGTGCTCACATAAACAGTTCATTTCACTCAGCCAGCTGATGGAAACAAACTTAATTCATTTTCTATTTATTGCAGTATCTCTAACATTAGCCAGGTTTACATCCACATGTAGCTCAAATTTAAACCCAATGCAAAGTAATGTGCATTTCCATGCACCACCATTATGCAAAGTGAAACCCCTCCAGATAAACAGGTGGTGGCGCTAATTTTCCCCTCAGTTGCATTCAATCATAGCAGTGACGTGACGTCATTAAAAGAGCAGCAGTCAAACCTGAAACGGTGGAAAATGACATTGAAATAGTGATGGAAATATGACATTTCTGTTAGATTTACCCAGCAGGTTTATGCAGGTGAATGCAAATGACTTGTGCAAAATGGTCGTGGTCAGCTCAAATAATTGCCACCAGTCGGTTAAATAATGACGGTGACAGGCCAAGTCACAGCAAGGGTTCACAAGAAGACACTGGTTTTTTTCCAGGGGTCATCACATTTCTGCTCCACCCTGCTAACGTTCAGAATGTAGTTGGCATTCAGACAGCGAGTAGCTGAGATATTGGATTCATTTCTTCAGCAGAATACACTGAAAGATGCCATTTCTGATATCCATTACCATAAAGAGTCTCCTCTGATAGCTTTTGTATTGTCATTCATAAATATCTTCAGCAGCCCTCTGAATGTACCAGTTCTGTGTTTCTCTGGATAGATGAGGCTTGTGTTATGAGAAAGGCAGACTGATGTCGACATAATGTCGGCCATCCTGCAGCTGTCACTGCGATGAGGCGCAAAACTGACACTGCTGTGCTGATCTCATTGGCATGCAGCAGCAGTGGCCATGCAGCCGGTTCACACTCAGTACAGACAAAAGGGCCTATCAGTGGAAAATAACAGCAAGCGACTCAAGCCTTTACCTTTTGAGCCCCAAACACTGACCTTGACTCTCAACTGTCAGGTAAAACGGGGCCAGGGTTGGGTTATTTTTTGCACCATGCCGTGTCTTTCCACCGTCAGTCCCGAAGCAGTGGAGTGCTATAGCACCTTTCAGCAGGTCTCCCCCTCCACAAGCGCTCACACCTGTCTCTTCCTGCCAGGATCCCAGAAATAGTGCACTGCAGCAGTGTGTTTCTCCGAGGGGTGGGCAGCCATGTGACCTCAGAAACCATAGTACCTATGGAGATGCCTTGAGTAAAAATAGCAGAACCATCATCTCCTCCTAGTACTGTAGATCAGGCAGTGTGGGGGGGCTTCCCCTGGATTTCATCAATCTTGGAGTGTCTGCAGTTATTTATCACTCGGGGTTACGTAACAGAGAATCACATTATAGAATCACATCCTCCCAGAAAGTGTGGGTGCAGATGAAGCCGGTGCATCTTGGCGGTTTTTGAAGTGGCACTTATTCGTAACGGTCTAGTTAAAGAACAGGTCTCCCTTCTCCTGGGGAGGCTGCTGATGCAGTGTTCAGCAAGCAAGGGGAGGGTGGAGGGGTTGTGGGCGGATAGGATCGAGTTAAGGATGAAGACGACGCAGAAGGAGGGAGGAGGAGGAGGAGGAGAACCTGGAGGAGATCACGTTCTTGTGTCATTTCTGCTGCGAAGGATTGTTTTCCAGTGGCCCAAACTGAAATCCTCAGCTCATTAGGCAGCTTATTTCACATTGGATTACACAAGGGAAGAACGGGTGTGCATGTGGAGTGTGTGTGTGTGTGTGTGTGTGTGTGTGTGTGTGTGTGTGTGTGTGTGTGTGTGCATCATATTCAAAAGCAACCTCAGTGGCAGGGGGGGAAATCAATTGCTGAAAAGTTAGCATGGACTGGAGGTGTAGGAGGTTATGACACTTCAGATCTCAATGAGGCAGTAATTCTGAATAATAATGCGCACTGTACATGCTCTGCATACAAGATTCTTGCCATAAAGTGCGTTCAAGAGGCCTCGAGGGCTGCATATTTTGCTCTTGCTCATTAAGTACCCATTTATTGCAATTTAGACGTCATTTTCTTTGCTGCCAATGATTTGTTTCAGGTGGAGAGGTGCTGAAATGTTCAACATATTGCTCAGTTACTGAAATTAGTGCAGCCTAAGCCTAACATCAGCATTTTTCTCCTCCTGTGGTGCATAGAAATCTGACATTTCATCACTGAAAGTGCAGAGACGATGACTGCATCAGTCCCATGGATGTTTGTTTCAAGGTCTTAACTGAACTTGTATGGCAGCTGCCTGCTTGGGCACTCGCCACAGAGCTGCAGAAGTTATTAAATGAATGTCTTTGGTACAGCAGATATGT
This sequence comes from Chaetodon auriga, assembly GCF_051107435.1. Classification (NCBI taxonomy): domain Eukaryota; kingdom Metazoa; phylum Chordata; class Actinopteri; order Chaetodontiformes; family Chaetodontidae; genus Chaetodon; species Chaetodon auriga. The sequence goes on from NC_135085.1 coordinate 16,720,888, forward strand.
GGCCCCATTAAACTGACTAGATTTTGACACTTCCAGGAGGGAAAACTCCCTTTTGTCTAATAAAGATGGCTTGTCAGCATTTGGAGGAATTCAATCTCCAGGCTGGATGTAAGTCTGAACGAGTTGAGTTGATCTCTCTAGTTCTCAAGGAAACGAGTTTAGATGGATATCAGTTAATACAAATTCAAAGTACATTTTATTTTTTTCCCCTTTTTCCCTTCAGGTTGAAACGTAGCACTTATCTCTTCTCATGACGTCTCACACAGGCCTTTTGGCCGTCATGTTTCCTCAGACTTACAAAAATGGGTCTGCACAGTTTTAGTCAGCTTTGCCTTTTTTTGATTGCAAAGACACGTTTTTTTTTTTGTTTTGTTTTTTTTTTGAAGGAGGGTTTGATAGCCCGTAGTTCTGTTTAATGTTTTTACCGCTTTCACTTGTCAGTGTCAAAACCTGACAAAGACTCTGCAGTGAAATATCAGTGGAGTCACTGCAACTGCGAATTCAGCACAATGTGGTGCCCTGCGAAGAGTCAGATCTTCTGATCAGCAGTTTTGATATTCTCACATTTAAAGCTGCCGAAAATGGAAAACGTCAATGAAGAGCTTGTGTTTCTTTTACTGTTTGCGAGTATGTGAAGCTGTTTGTTTCCTAACATCCCAGCTAGTCCATCTCAGTGCTGCCACTTTCAGACTTGGGCTGCCATTATAACAAAAGCCCTCCAGCAGGCCTCATTTCTCAAAAGCCAAATTGCAGGAAATACTAGTCAGGCACCATCACTCAGTGTCTCCACGTCCAGTTTAATCACATCCAGGTTTTCTGGTTCACCTCAACCTGCTGCTCATTCCCACATCCTACTGGACTGAAACAACGTGCATGATGAAATGTTTCCTCCTCCCATGTACCTGGCAGGGACAGGATGATATGTCATTATGTTAAGGGCACCTAAAAATGTCACGAGGAGTGTGTAATATAGGTGCTCCATGGTGACTTTGACAAATAGAGCTGTCATGAAACTTCACCAATTAGGATACAGATGTTTGGGCTGGCCTCTCCAGCCTCGGCGCCTCTGTCATTTAGCCACTGTAGACGGCGACTCAGCCGGAACTAAGCCTCTGTGTCTGGCTGTCTGACTGAGGACATGTTCTCATCCAGAATACTGATGGCATGTCATTTCTGATCAAGGCTCTCACCGTTTACTATAAAATGAATTTAAAGTTATTCAATTTCACGCTAAAGCCCCACTTTTGAGGCATCAGAGAGATTTCAGTCCTGTGCAAGCTACAGGGAGGGATCTGCACCTTTCAATTTGGTGTTTTTGATGTTGAGATATTGTAAGTAAACGGATTTCTTTTTGCGAAGGTTTACCTCACTGTCTTCCCCTTTGTGCCCTTCACTCTCTACATATCACGCTAATTGTTAGTAACCATGTTACCACGGTGCCCGTCCTGCTGGGTGCCATTTAACTTGAACTGGTGGAGCGTGACTTTATTGTCAGTCACCTGTGGAACTAAATCTCTCAGAGCTATTTCACAGGCTGAGGATTTGAGATTTTCATCAGTCACAGATATGCTAGTTAAATGAACATAACAACAATTAATCCCACATTGAATACAGAATCGATGATGCATCACTGTCCTGGAGCCATTATCTGTTGAAAACTGATTGCATAACTGTTTGCAGCACACAAATGGCAGAATATCAGTGGAGGAACACTGAATCTTTCTGCACAGAGTCCTTATTTTGTAAACCTGAGGTTCATGAACTGTATTGGCTTGATAGTAACAAGTAAGTACTCCTGTGTTAGATCAGTCAGCAGCTGCTCCATAGGTTTGCACGTTATTAGCAATGGCAGGGGGGCATTGGTAGGAATGACGGTATTCCTCCTGAATTCTTTGTAAAATGGTGTTGTCAGCTTCATAACGAAGCTCCCAGCTTATTGTCTCAGCATGCATGGGCGGCACAGGAACGGAGACAAAAGGCGTGGGAAATTACATGGGAGCTTGTGCCCAAATGTGTCGCTATTCTTGGCCCTCTTTTTGGAACAGCACGCAAAGAAAAACCTTGAAAGGAGTGAAAAGTGAAAAACGGAACAGAATCAGGCGATATTTCTTGCTTCACCTGTAAAAATTCAGCAGACTTGTGTGGCGTGTAAACCGCAGAAAGAACCGATGATGGCGGTTTATGTCGAGACTTTCATCTCAAGAGCGTGATTATTACCTAATGAACAGCAGCAATTGTGCATAAAAATCTGAGCAAAGCTAAAGTTAGCTTAATAGTTAAAGTATCTTCTCCATGTTGTAGCACAATGAAGTGTTCCACTGGTGTTGTGATTGGCAGTTTCATTTATTTTAACAACTGCAGGATTGTTAGAACAGGATGGCGGTGAGATACAAGAATGCAGCTGAAGGCCAGATGATGCATGACAGATTACATGCTGCTATTAAAAGAAGGAAATTGGAGGACGAATATGATTCAGCTAGCATGATTGCTTGAAGGGTGTTGATATAGGTGAGCGAGATAGTGGCATACGCAAAGCTGCAGTTACTCCTCTCAGCACTCAAGGCTCTCCTCCTGTGTGATACAGAAGCCTGATTAATGGGATTTCTTTCAGTTTAAATTGCACCCCATAAAATGCTCTACCTCTGCCCTCCTGCTTCACATTATAGCACATTGTAACTATCACTGGTCATTATTTTCAGGGAATTGATTCACTAAAATCAAGCATATCTCATCCCTGCTCCCTGATGGTGATCTCTCGGGATGTCTCTCGGTGTTCTTGTGTAATAATGCCAAAAATAACAGTGATATTACCACTTCTTGTGCACCATAATCCAAATTGCAGATCGCAGCACATCAAAGCGATTGCATAAAAGTGAATTTGGAGGCAAGTTTTGAAAGATGACACCAGAAGTAAGCGAGGGTTTGCAAACTAATGTGTAGAGGAGGAGGAGGACTGGGAGCCACCAGCCCACACAAACCTGCCTGCAAAAACTGTGCATCTCTCTGCAGCTTCCTCCTACGTTCTCTCGCTGGTCATTTTGTCATCTTCTACAAACCAGTATATGCCTCCGTGTTTCCCTGCCCATTCCCGGAGATTGAAATCCACACTGACCTTTTCTGTTTTCAGTTGTTCCATTCTTTCTCGCCAGGTCTGCATCCAGTATTTTTTGCACCTTGAATTTCTTAATCTGACACATCAAAGGAGTAGTAACGTACTGGCTGGCAGGGTGGTAGTGATGGTTGCAGGAATCAATAGTCAAAAAGTCAAGACTCCCACCTATTCATCCACCCATGCATGTGCAGTGCAGTCGCAGGTACAAACACACACGAGCAGCAAACAAATGCTGATCCTTGGCACTTTTAGTCTTATTTTCTGACAGAGGAAACAGGAATATTAGCAGAGAGCATCTTAGATGTCAAGCATTTATCAAGCAGGCTTCATGCGGCTTATGCAACTTAGGCTACACAGCTAATACACACTGTCTCTCTCCCATTCAATCTCATATGTTCTCTGTCTTTCTCTCACGCACGCTATACAAATGCACTGCTCTCTCTCAAAACCTGAATTTTAGAGACAGAAGCGTCTGGAATTTTTTCACAACCTCCCACAGACGTCCTCGAACCTATCATTTTCTCTGCAGTGGAGCAATGGTGACGTATGCTCATTGCTAGTGCAGCTGAATTTTAAAAAGCTCTACACCCACGCTGAATACCTCTACTGCAAGCATAATTATCATAAACTTTCCTTGCCGTCTGTAGCCCTTCTGTCTCTGTGTATGATTCTCCCCATTTGTTCAGTTGCAGACATGAATTCAGCGTCGATGCAGAAAGGGGAGGGTGAAAGGGGGTCTGGTAAATGTATGTCTTTTTGAAAATTGGTAGGTCATTGTCTAACCGCTGCTGCTGTGTAACCACCTGGGTGTGGGGGACTCAAAGGCACATGTTTGCATATTTTCACTGTGTGTTTTTGGGTGTACTAGTACATGTACTCCTGCATGCACAGATGCACAGATTGGCTCACACTGCATCAAAACTGCTGATTGTTTACATTATGTCTCCAAGCGGTTCTCATCGTGGCATTTGGGAATAAATGCTGTTGTACATTAATTTGGGGGAGAAACACCTCGTTTAATTTTTCAGCTTGAACAACCACTGCTGTGTGTGCTTATTTAACAAATTAGAATTCATATCATTAACACTTGGCAGCATTAAGGTACACATATTAGCCATTGACTTGTTGCTCATCATCATGCTTATTAGTAGCATATTAGCCCTTTATTAGTCATTATAAAGCATTTATTAATGCATTATTGTGCATGACCACATTCTTCTGGACCATTCACTGAGAGTTCTCGCTCAATAAGAAAAAATGCTGTTTATTGATTGTAAATAAGGAAGTTATTATACACAAATTATGATCCTAATAACCTAACCCTAACCTCAGAATAAGGCATCAATAAGTGCTTTATAATGACTAATATAGAGCCAGTATGGTACTAATATGCCTGCTTATAAGCAACTAGTTAATGGTGAATATGTTAACCTTAATATTAAGGGTGACAATTCAGATCTTTCGAGGGAATTTGCTCTCTGACAGTCCACTTTATATGTTTTTTTTTTTTTAGGGGGGGGTTGGGGGGCACATCATGTTTTAATTGTGCCACAGAGAGCTGAACAGTCACACCCAGGAAAACATCAGTGTTTCAGAGGGACTCCCATGTGACAGCCCACACTTATAATTAACTGTGATAATTTATTCCCCCTTTTTCTCCTTAAGATGTAGTGACAGATTTTTAATTTCAGTTATTTTTTCCCTGGCTGGGTTGCCACAGTGGTACGATCAGTCAGGGAATACCTGGGTGTTATGAAACTTCATCACTCTGTGGTAAATTATGTGAGTGTGGAAATGTAGCATAGACATAAGAAGCACTTAATGTGGTCACGGTCCTAGAATTTTAAACTTCGATTATTACAAAACATCAAACAGCATAACTTCACTACAAATGACTGAAAACATATCTTGTTTCTGCAGCTATAATATTTATTGTACTGTTGCTTTTTGGATGTGACTGTCTGGTATCACTCAGTTGCTCACTCATTCATTGCTCCCTATCTAATAGACACTCAATAGTGAGCAGTAAATTCAGATTTTGGTTTTATTATTTTGTGTCATCCCTGCCAACTGTATTTTTTGCATCTTTAAATATGGAGCATTGCATTGTGGGATTGTGGATATATTTACACACTCAGATTTCAGACACTCAATGGTGGACTATTAATGTAGTACACAATATGATAAAAAGGGAGTTGTTGTGGACATAGTGCTTTACTGTACATGCATTGTATGTACTGTATGTAACATCCTATAAGCCGCCATATGGATAACAATTCATAGCAGCTTAACATTGTCGTATCACTGTGTCTGAATATCTGAAAGCAGTTCAATAAAAAGGGAGGTAAATGACATGAAAATTATTAAAATTCTATTACAACAGGAAAAAATATACTAGTACGGACCTTCGTGGAGTCATGGACCGAATTTATTTTTCTCATTTTAGCACAATTGGTTAAAGCTTTTCCAAATGCTTTGATGAGCGGCCCCCCAGCAAACTTCAACACCCAGTCATGTCACGTTCGTCTTAATTCAAAACAAAGCAACGTGCAGCACAACAAGCTTAACTGCTAATACTTTCATTCGGAATATTTTAAAACATGATCTACCAGCTCTAGCACAACTTACTGTTTTTTGGCCTTTGAGATATACAATTAACATGATAATGATTTTAAGCTGTAAACCTCAAATCTATGTCTGCATGGTGTTTCTATAAATGCTCTGAGAATTTTGATTTCTTCTTTCTTGTATTCACTTGAACAAAGTCTCAACATTTTCCCAGCATTTTGTGCTCTCAACCAGCTAAAATTAAAAATCCAGAAGATGACATCAAGAGTCATTTGACATGGTTGAAGCCTCTCGTACAGGGTCAATTAGCAACTCAGAGCTCATGTGTCTGGTCTGTGATGATGCTAATCACGATGACTCTGTCCAGTGAAGTCAGACGTCTCTTCGATCAAGGACTTCTTCTGATAGCTCTGGATAATTTCCTCCACTTATTGCATGGTGGCCTCCCGGTGCAACTTGTTCATTTACATTTGCATGTTCACATGAGGCTATATTTAAAAGCATGACATCAATACCTATGAAAAGTCGTGAACATTTTTGTTCTCATTAAACCGTGTGAGTCACTGCCGCAAGCTTTGACACTGATTTGTCATGCAAAGCTCTCACCAAACACCTCTGAGTTCTGCAGATGACACGGGTGTGTTTGAGCTTTCAGAGAGCAGATAACGTTTTTTCTTTCTTCACGTTCCTGGAGAATGCTGGATGCTCGTCAGGTGTGAGTCGTGCTGCCGTGGTGTATGTGTGAATGAGGTCAGCAACAACATACTGACCAAAAAAAAAAATAGGCAGTGTTTGATCACAACCATCTACCAGCCTATTGCTCATTATCTTAAGTCAGGGAACCGCCTTCATTGACTGTTCCTGTCACCCTGTTTGCCAGAGGAAGCAAACTGTCCTCATGGAAGTGTGTACATGTCTGCACAGCTGTCTTCCTCACACTGACTCATGTTCTATTACTGCCGAGAGGTTAGTAAGCTTTACTCATATGGCTCAGATGCATCATGCTACCTGCTAGACAACACCAGGGTCTGTCGCGCAGTGTCTGTGTCCTTATATAAATAGACCAGTGCTGCCCGTCTGTCATGTCTGCTGCTCTAATGTATCTGTCCTGTGGTTCCTGCTAATAGGCGTTCAAAAGATGTCACAACCCCTGAAATGTCCTGAACCTTGAAGGCAATTGATGATGCTGTGAAAACCATTCCCAGTTCAGCCACTCACTATCTCCAAGCTGACAGTAGGTGACTGCAGAATGGAGACATCCAAGTGAGGTTGTTGAATTTCAAAACTTGGCTCAAACTTTGACAAGAATGTTCTGACGAGAGTGTTTTGCCTTTGAAAATCCATCTAAAATGCAATATTTAAATCAGTATGCCGTTCCCCAGTGATGTGACTGCCACCCTCTGGAAGCGACGAGTATATTGTGTCAAATTACCTCGACTGAAAATGCGAGTACTGTTGAATAAAATGAGCCCTAATTGAATTCAATTAAGAAGATGTGGAAAAAATACAGACAATTTAATTAGGGACTGTAATGGCTTTTTCCATTAAAACTGTACCTGGTGTGAATTAAATTGATGTTATTTACCATTAGATAACAAAACAGAAATTTCCCCTCTTATATTCTAATTTATTTAAAGTATACTGTATGTATGTGCTGTGCATTTACAAAGTAAAGCTGCATTTCTAAAATGCTGGAACAGTAGATGGGGCTTTTGGGATATTCAACAAAATCCATTTCAGTATCATTATGTTTATGCCATTTACTGACAAAGAAAGATTGCTGATGGAGGTGACAATAGCCCCTTTTATGCAGCTTGTTAAAGGCGGCAATTTTGAGCCTTTATTCCGCCTCGCTCTTCAAAATGTACAAACACGGAATGGGGGGCATTTTTTTTTCTTTCGGTAAGCCCGCAGGGGAGGTAGTAACAGAGCCAAATCAACAGTGTACAACCCTGATTCCAAAAAAGTTGGGACGTTGCATAAAATACTCAAGTGAAAATGGTACAGACAGAATATATGTAATATTTGACCTCATCAACTTCAACTTTTTTTATTTGGAACATTCCACAGGTAAACAGGTTCATTGGTAACAGGTGATAGTATCATGATTGGGTATGAAAGGGGCATCCTGGAAAAGCTCAGTCGTCTACAGGCGAGGATGGAGTGAGGTTCACCGCTTTGTGAACACATGATTGTATAAAGGACATAACTACATGGACTCAGGAACACGTTGTAAAGCTGTTGTCAGTAAACACAGTGCATCTGGAAATGATTGCATTCTGTTTTTGTTTATGTTTTACATAAACTTTTTTGAAATCAGGGTTGTAAAATGAAGGAGCGCGAGCCACTAGATGCCTATGCTGTGGCTCCTGCTATTACCTGCCACACCTGTTCTACTTCTGGAATGCCGGCATGTTATCTAAAATCACACACTGGGGCAGCATTATGGTGCAGTTGCTTGGTTCTGTGTAAAAAAAAAAAAAAAAAAAGAAGCAAAATTTACATAATGACAGGTTTTCTTACCAGCAGTATGGCTGGATCTCTGTTTAAAAAGGGCTCACGATAACAAGAAAACCTTTGTGTTGGTACAGACTTTGAATGTAGCCAAAGGCCTAAGGGAGGTTAAGGACAAAGTCAGGTCAGACCCGTGTTGGCAAAACAACAACAGTGCACTCACATTTTTGACAATGACGCTCACAGATGAAGAGATAAATGGCCAACACACACAGTATGACATCTACTCACAATCAGACAGATGTGTACTTGCGCACAGAGAGAGATACAGGGGCGGAGGGTAATTCAGGAACCTCAAAACATGCTAATCCAGTTTTTCTGAAAAACCCTCCCAGCTGCCTTAAAGATACGGTTACAAGAGGCAGAAACATTTAGCTGTGAGACCGGGGAGGAGAGAGGGGCACACAACAGAAGCTCTGTTACCTCGTCAGCACTTTGAAATCCCAGGATTTACCAGAGTGCAGGTTTCCTCTGGACCGAACCGCAACAAAGACAACAGGACACTGGATTAACTTTAATCCTATCAGTGTTTCTTATGTAGGACCCTGTTAACAAACACCTGCATGAGGAATTACCCGGAGGAAACCGCTCCCAAGTGAACCATGACACATGGCCTCTCTGGGCCACTTCCTCAGACTGTCCAGTAATCGGTCGGGTTTCTGCTGGTAACCACATTATCAGGACTGCATGGAAGACACATCATGGCCACAGCATGATGCAACTGACACAAGAGATTTTGTGGGACAGAAGTGACCAAGGACCAACATGCTGGGACTGAGAATTGAGCTGCAGAGAGATTTTCACGACAATGCCTGCTGTAGAAGCAAAAGAAGACAAAACCCATGAGGAGAGGACAATGAGAAGATGATCAGCAAGTCTGATTGACACATAGTATTTCAGGCGCCTGGATGTTTTTTTGATCGGTTATATCAAAAGTCATGGAGACCTCCCTTTGAGGTTACAGGTAGATCATGTTGATGTGCTTTGGCAGTCGTAGACAAGCTCGACACCGCAAGATCCAGTGGAACGAAGAAGACCGTTTGCTTGATGATGAGCCTCAGATGGTTCCAAACCCCTGCTTCCTAGACTCAGGTAAAGGCCAGCACGGTGAGCTTTGACAGCTTAACATGAGACTTACCTGCACTGTCGAAGCATCTTGACATTTTACTGGTAATACTCAGTACTCTCTCTTATGAGAAATGTCAAGATTTTCCTGATTGTGCATGATTATGTGTGGTTTCAGTACGTGCTAAAAAGTAAAGCACTGGGTTTTCTGGAACAGTGCTTTAAATGTTTTCAATTGTTTTCATTCTAACACCACTTGGGCTGCTGATAAGAATACAAAAGGAAAAAAATGCACCAAGAAACACCTCCGATATCACACGTACTGCAAACGGTATGAAATGACAAAGGCCTTGATTCAGATGAGCTTACACTAATGTATTTTTGGAGCATGTTTTTCCTTCAAACTGAGGAAAATTATCAGCGTTTCAGCTATTAGGAGGCCTTAAGATGTTTTTATGAAGAAAGAGGTTGTTATATCAACTGCACACAAAGCTGCTGTGATGCTTGAACTGCATCTTTCAGCTTCATGGTTGCACTGGATTTCCCAAAGTGACACAGTCATGGTTATACTGGATTTCCCACAGTGACGCACAGAGAATGGTTAGTTATAGCCATTTTGTTCTACAGTTTTATGTGCCAAAATCCCTCATAAGCAGTAATGCTAAACTCCGGTCATGCATCTTTTTCTGGGTTTGTATGTGATATAGGAAATAGGAAATAATGTCATGAGAGGTTCAAATACAATATCTAAATATAAAGGTTGTCTGGATCTTGTGTTAAAAACACTGGTCAGACAAATTATACCAATCTTGAATGAACTGAAATCAATGTAACCTCATTTAAAATTCTCCCTAGTTTTTTTTCCTACCAGCATTTTTCTTTTTTTGACCACAAAGGGGCAGTGTTCCAGTCCTAACAGCACTGTGTGAGTGCTGCAGCATTGAACAGGGAAAATCTGGCTTGATTCATATGATTCTTTATAGTATAAGGCCTTATATGTGATGGCTCCATTTCAGTTCACTTCACATAGAGCAGCACACCTCTGAAAACGAGGAAATGGAACAGGAAAATGTAAGGGATGTTTGGTCCATTAAACTTAAGCTCTCCCACTGTGTGTAGGTTATGTAGTGGGAGCCAGTGTGGTGTGTAGTCGTGTGGATACTTCATGTTACCAACACAGGTTTTTATTCTTGTTCTCATTGGTCCTGTGGGGAGGCTTTTCAAATTTTGTGTTATTTCTTTACCTATCAAAAGATATCTGAACAAGCTGTGTTCAACCTAAGCAGTGTAGCTATGCTGGACCTTTAAAATACAAGTTGGTGGTCACAAAGAAGTGGATTATTTAAAAAAGGACTTGATGTTTGCCTCTTCCCCTGTTAAACATGAGAAAGTATCCCCCTTTTTGTGCTTTGCAATTGGTCAGAAGAACACAAAGTGTCCATTCATGGCTGGTAATCTCTGAGCTGATTACACGCTGCTGTAATCAACAGTCTTCTCTCAATCTCATGTTCACTGTTGTCTGTTTATGTCTCTGGGGGCTACTCGCAGCTCGATAGAAATCAGGAGGGCGTGTTTAATGCCTGTGGGATCCACTCCTTGTTTTCCATGTGTCCCGGGGGTTGGAAGGCAGCTGAAAGTTCAAACAGAGACTCACTCCCTCATGCTCTGCATGGCAAGAGCTCAGAGATTAAGGGGTTTGTCTGCACCGCCAACAACAAGGATTGCTCACAGTTCGTAACTTGCCAAAGAGGAAAGATGATTCAGTGTTTTTTTTAAGTTGCAACTTTTGCAGCTATTACAGATATGATTTTATTGCAAAACAAGCAGTGGATAACCTGTTTTTCTTTTGTTCATCTGTCTGTGCTGGACAGGTAGAACAAAGTTTGGGGAGAAAGCAGCTACCATCTAAATGCCTGTGTGAGTCTTGCTGAGGAAAGGAGCCAGAGGATGCAGGTGGCAGCAAAGCTTTGCTCTAACTTGTTTGAAGTTTTTTTCCCATGTCAAAGGTGAAGGATTACGCCTGGCATAGGAATTTAGTCTTCAAATGAAGGACTTTATGAGCTGAATCTCAACAACTCCCAGACAGAATGTGAGCACTGGCTCGTGCTACATGCTCATACCAGTGTGTGAATGAGGATGTATCTGTGAATCAGTGCTAGTCAAGTGCCATGCTATTCCTTAGCAGTGGGACCGTGGATGCGACCCCAAGGAGCACAGCTATTGTCCAACAGCAGCAGGGGACAACTGTTTACCACATCTCTGTAATCCTGAAAGAAACACAGGGAAATGTGCCGGTGTCAGAGCTGGGGCTGGGCCGGGTCACCCACACCCTGGTGGAGAATTGCCAGCCAGAAGGAGAGATAATTAGTATTGTGCCAATGGAGAACAGTCCCAGGATGGGCAGGGCACGGCAGGAGCTCGACAGGTGGCCCTCCTTGAGCTGCACAGGTAGAACAGGGAGGCAAAGAGAAGAGGTAGTTGTGGAGGAGAATGAGGAGGAGTTGGAGGAGGTGGAGGGAAAAATGAAGACAGACAGGTTTTTGAAACAACCCTCTAAGAACTCAGGTAACTCCTCACAGCAAGACAGAGACGTGGCAGAGTTAGTTACTCAGCCAGACACCCAGGAGCAACGGATTCGGAGCTCAACCTTACGCTGTGTCACTGTCAGTGCTAAAGGGCTTGTCTGTAGGGAATATGGCACTGTTGCAGGACACAGCTCTCTACCCCGGGCTGTGTTGCGAAGGTCATGCCAGGATGAATCTCCGTCGGGTAGGAAACCGGTGAGCATGTATGGCGACTCAGTCAAGCAGCAAAGAGATTCTCAACCTCATCAAGAAAGAAGGCTGCGGAGGCCCAGGAGTGTGTGCATGCTGGCAGGCCCAGGCCCAGGCCCAGTCCTGTCGGAGTCCCGGACCCAGCAACCCTTCAAGAGGCCAGGCATTATTGAAAATGAGCAGCAGTACAGGAGCAGGAAGGCTGAGTTGAGGGCTGTGGATGGCCTCAATCCTGTTGTGGCTCAGCAGCCTTTGGTCCCTACAGAGGTGACCCCCAGGGTCCGCCAGAGGAGCTGGAAGCCCAGGCCTGTCAGTATGACAGTACTGGAGCTCAGAAAGAGGGGCTCTGATGATGAGATAGACAGCCAGAAGAGCTGCAGCCACACGGGCGGCGATGGAGGAAGCTTTCTCAAAGGGGGCTTCCGTTGGAGGCTTTTTGGCAAAGCACCCCAAGATAAGAGCAAGGAGAGGGAAAGTGACAGAGATACAAAATCTTGTCCCAAGTCCAGCAAATCTGATGCTCCAAAAAGTACACTGAGTTCCTTAAGACGGAGTCTTAGTCTGCGAATCAGGAGGACACGACCATGGGACAAAGTTGCTTCAGCGTCGGAAACGGAGTCAAAGGAGTGCTCTCGGATTAAAAGTGTATCTGAAGAGACAATAATGCCTCCACGGCCTTTCTCTTACCTCACAGGAAAAATGCTTCCAACTCCCAGTGAGCAGACTGAGGATGGGGGCATGCAGTACATTCAGTACCACAGCAAGGGCAAGGTCAAGGTAATGGAGGTACCCCTCTGTCCGACAAAACTGTCTTCCAAACCAGTTCAGGAAGAACCAAGCATATGGCAGCTCATAGCCAACCGTTTCAGGAGGAAAGAGCAGCCATGCAGTGGCAAATGTGAAGCCCAGCTGTCTCAGAGCAAAGACACTGGCCAGTATCCCCTGGCTGAGAGTAATAAGTCACAGCCAGTCACCATAGAGACTCTGGCAGGCACTGACTCCGACAAAGGTCAAGGTAAGGCCTGCAAGATTGCTGAATTTATTTCTCCTCTCAGTTCTCCATGTATAGCCCCTCCTTCACTGCACAGAAAGTTACAGTTCAAGAGAAATACGGAAGTGCTTTTTTTTTTTTTTTTTTTAGGAGGACAGGCAAATGAAAAACACATGGGGAATTGTGAGTTTGGATGGCATTCAAAAACATCTGGTTTCACAGAGTCCTTTTGGAATTTCTATTTTGGGTGCTTAATTTCTCCATGTTTTTCTTGTGTGAACTGCCCCTTTCTTATGCACTTACACAGCAATTAATTTGCCTTACAAGTTTAGTAAATTAATAGGTAAGTACAGTTAACTTAAAACACCAGTGACTGATAAGAACACATTATAATGTCTTGTTTTACAGCAGTGAAACTGTGGTATAACAGTCCCAGTACTGTCTCTGTGTTACCCAGATACGGGACATGGGCGTCTTGATAATGCTGTCTCTTGGCCTCACAGAAGACTTAGCTTAAAGCAGTAGCATTAAAGCAGTTAGTGGCTGTAATGGGGATGCGTTTGGCAGCCTAGCAGGGCTAAATTAAGAGGGCTTACATGCTATAATGATGGGGAGAAGAGAAGACGACTTAAGCACTGTGTTTAAAGGTTAACTCTGACAGTGGAGTTTGTCCAGTTGCCTGGAAGAGCAACCAGAGAGAGGCAAATATTTGTAACTATCTGAATTAATAGCTGTGGTTTTCTACTTTTGTGTGTCAAACTCCAATTTCACACCTTCATATGGAGACCTAATTAGTCGTCCGTGACAACTTAATGCCTTCTACTGAGGTCAGGTCACAGATATCCTGTATTCATTCTCATTAAGGCAGCCTTTGAACCAGCAAAGCACGTAGTTCATTCTCATGCTTGTAATGGGTCCTGAGGTCAACCTTGTTGAGCCACCAGTCTATTTGTATTCTCACATGACTTGTTACCAAGGATACCTATTCCTGTGGTAGAGTGTCAGGTGCTGTTTGTCCATTTATTCCACTGCAGTCACTCAGTCAGTCAGGCATCAGGAATGTGGGTGTGCCAATCAGCCTGAGTGAAGTTAGGTGTTCAATGCCCTGGGTGGGACTCGGCGCCTGTTGCTACCTGCCTGAGTGTTTGCTCCTTAAATGAAAACTAGAAAGCTGAAGCCCCGCCCCAAACTAAACACACATGCATGCACACAATCAGTTCAAGTGTTTTCTGATGATAAGTTGGAAATCTTGTGTGTGTGTGTGTGTGTGTGTGTGTGTGTGTGTGTGTGTGTGAGCGTGGTTTGGGGGAAGGGAGATACAGGGTGAGGGGTTTGAGGTGTGCAGACTGTGTCCCCACCCCCACCTGTGGATGAACAAAGCCACTCTGTCGAGCCTGTGGAGACATGAGTGATCAGTGAACCATGTGCATAGATGGGGGCTCTCTGGGGGTCTTTGGGTTGGAGGAGGGGTAGTTGGTTATGAGGTCTAAGTGGTCAGCAGTGCACTTGTCTAGTGAAGGTTGAAATATTGACAATGGGACTGTAAATAGAATTCTGTAGTAAGTACCCGGTATAAAGTGTCAGTGGGATCCTGGCCTTGACTTGTAGTTATGTATTGGCAATTTGAAGAAAATCCCCCGTGTGTGATCTGCTATCTTGAATCTGACATAAAATGTATTCATAAGGATGGAATTCCCTTTGCGTCTTGCTATGTCTCATTTGATACCACTTCCTGTGAATTCCTGCCAACATTTCCTGTATCAGCGTTACGCTAGAGTGGAATTTCTCTGCTCACTTCAAAATCTGAAGAATGAAAATTAATTTTAGGGATCTATTTGCTTATTTCATTCATACCAGCAGGGGTGGGTGAGCCAAACTCACAGCAGGTAATTATGTTCAAGACAAATAGACACTTTGAAGGAAACTGGGACAAACAGCAACACTGTGATAATGCCCTCTTACCTGGTGCAGGAAAAATGGGGAGACAGCAAGATATTGTATAATCAGTCACTGATACAGTCTGAGGAGACTGTTAATAACTGAGTGTAACTCACATTTGAGCATCTGCCACTGCTAATCTCAGCTAGGGTACATTTTGTTCTTCAGGATTGTGGTTCAGGAGGTGAGCAGCATCCTGCTGTTCTAGCTTTTCACCAACAAGTCTACAAAATGTTGTTTCTTCAAAGTTTGAGTGAGAGTCTGCAGTTTGTATGTCGTTCATCACTTCTGTGTCCGTTTTTTTCTCCTTCATTCACAGTTGATTGTTTCAGTTTGTTCACTTGCACTGTTTTGGGTAGAAAAAATAAATCTGAGATTCTGCGCATTCTTCTTAACTCTACAAATTGACTCGATCAGCCGGGGCATTGCAGTGCAAGACATCTTAAAACCTAATTTGCGAGTCTCATGTTGAATGAGCGTCCTGTTTGAACCAAGATGTCTAATTTATTTTCAGGGGAAGTGATCAATGCCTGTCAGCAGATAACACTAGGATGTAAGAGCTTGAGGTAGGACAGGCCATCCAGACTGCAGTGACTGGCATGGCATGAAGAGTTTTACCTCGTTCTCTGCTGATTGTGTTTGTCACTTGCCTCCTTTGATAGAAATAGGAGGTTGGTGTTTGGGAGTTCGGAGAAGCAGAGATAAGAGCTCTGACTGGGTTGTTCGCTGTGTAAATGGCTCTGGGGACCAGTGCACAAAAGGAGGATGATTCAGGACCATTTTGTCAAGTCGAGCATGATAAAAGTAGTCAGACAGGGAATGTTGGTTGGTCGTGAGGTTGGCAAATAAGGGAAGCAGATATACTAATTGCTAGCTAAATTCTCACTCTGTAATTTATGACGGTGGGAAAGCATGGCTGGAAGGCTGGTCAGAGCTAGAGTGGAAATTTAGACCTCAAGGTTGTCCTCTCTCATTCCAGAAACCACTTCATATTCACTGCACGTAGAAATGCACATGCGCACACACACTCAAACAACGATATGCACAGGGCTCTTGCTCTCATTGCATTTTCTTTTCTCATGAAATGGAATAAGTGGGGGGCGATTGCGCTTCGCTACCCTCAGACTGAATAGTCATTTTTATCTGAGTAGACATGAGCAGTGAAGTGAAAAACCTAACAAACAAGCTGGCAATGCAGTTTTCCTCTCGCAGAGACAAAGACGCTGGTGTCCTCTCTAAAGCATCACAAATGCTGGGGCTTTCTGTTTCCATATGCATTCTGGGACACAGTAATGTGGGGATGCTCATTTTTAAAGCATGACGTAACTCAGAGCACATGGATTCAATTAGGGCTCCTTTTTTTTTTTAGCAGGATACCAAACTGGTTGTGCTGCATGTGCTCCAAGGATGGCGAAAGTCAGGCATCTTTGTTATGGGTGTGTTCATGTGAGGAAATACATCAGATGATTTCCAGAGAAGACTTTTGATTGTTGTGGGAAATGCACAGGTTTTAGGTGCTGTACAAATTTGTATTACAGCTCTTAATTTCCTCCTCCTTTCTTCTTTTCAGTGTCTTTTCAAACAGTGTTGTGGTCGATGATAAGGGAGTGTGCTGCTCCAGAAACGCAGCGCTCATCAGCGGCCAACAGTTCCATTTCCATGCTGGCCTTTGATGAAACTTAATTTTCCTGCATGGTTATCTATAGATTGGCCTTTGTTTGAACCTGTCCCTCTTTGAAAGTTTGATTATGTCGACAAATGTGAGGAAAACATGCTTTTTTTCTCTATTCATTCATTTCTATTCATTCATTCTTTGTTAATGTCGGGTTACTGCAGCAAGTGTTTAAGACTGGAACCTTTCAGTGTGTTTGTCTAATTGGTAGTTGTGGCTGTTACCTTTTCTCAACCCTCCAATTATGTGAAAAGTAACATAATCTAAATAAAAATCATTGCATGTAGTACAGTGAGTGCATCTGAAAATGATACGTCTGTACAAAATGACAGGAAATCCAAGAAAACGAGGTAACAAACATTATCAGATATCATCCCAGTGAGGTGCGACCTGCATTCTGTCTCCTGCACTGAAAAACTGAATCAGATGGGTGTCTTCGCTCGTGTTCTGACATGTCAAACCCACACTGAGAGGGCTTAACATGAGGCGTGCTGTTTAAAGACTACTCTGCTCCACACAATGCTCGATGAAAGGCCCTTCTGTTAGGGATGCACTTTTCTCCTCTCCCACAACAAGCGAGACATCCAGAGCAGCACGAGGCTCTTTGTAAATGGAGGTCAGAAATAAGTAAACATTTTAGCTGAGGTGTTTTTTTTTCACTCTAATTGTAGTAGATAAAGGAATTTTTGGCTCAGGTCTGCTCAGCTATGAGTCATGCACTCTTTAAGCATACATTTTTGGAGAGAAAATAGAAATGCGTCGTATAGTGCCAGTGGTTACCTTAATGTTTATGCTGTCATTCTTCTCATAATTGCCTCTGGCACAAAGGGAAAACCACTATTGCTGCAATAAACAGGCTTACTGTAATGATGACTGCCTGTTTTCTATGAACACTTTGTTATGGTTTAGATGTGTGGAGGGAGTGTGGGG
This sequence comes from Chaetodon auriga, assembly GCF_051107435.1. Classification (NCBI taxonomy): domain Eukaryota; kingdom Metazoa; phylum Chordata; class Actinopteri; order Chaetodontiformes; family Chaetodontidae; genus Chaetodon; species Chaetodon auriga. The sequence continues at coordinate 16,738,452 of NC_135085.1, forward strand.
AGTTCACCTGGTGTTACACACCTTGCTGCCTGGAGACAAGGAGTCTACGCTCCTGTATTAGAGATGGTATCTGCTTCTTGGGGGGCTCAGATGGTGAGAGAGCCATGATCCAAAACAGGAAGGTGGTCTTTGTTCTAATAGCTGTTATGACACATCGCTGTGTGTACTCCATCTCTGTGGGAAACAGGCGCAGCTTGTGGAGTTGTCATTTGTGTTTGGAGTTCAGAGAGTTTGTGTTGTTCTTCACAGTGCTCTGCCCTTTTTTCAAAGTCTCCAAATGTCACCGGAAAACCAAACAAGTTGCATCAGGCCTGATAATGGCTGTCTTTTAGAATGGATTAGCTAAATCCCGTGCAGAGGTTTGTTGATGTGTTGAAACCTTGTACTGAAAAGGCCTGCATGTCTTCTGTAGAAGTCTCACAATTCCTTCTTGGCAGTTTATGTGGTTGTGATTTTATAGCTACATAAACAAAACCGGATGAGAGAGAAATCTTTACTGACTGGTCGTTTCTTCGATTGTAAATCTGCAACCATTTGTTTTGATTAATCTGCCTGTTACTTTCTCAATGAATGGATTGAGTGATAAAATGGTGGAAAATGGCCAAAAATCCAACTTCACGTGTTCATATTGCTCATCCTCACACAAAAATGTTTAATTTGCTGTTATAGAAAAATCTGAAAACCAGCTAATATCCACATTTTCAGCCATTTTGTTCCCCCAAAATGACGCTTGACTTCACTGTTCACCGAGTGTTTGATTAATTGTTGCAGCTCTAATGTGTTAAGTTGTTTGTTTTCTGATAATATTGTTTGAATCCTCACTGGGATTAAAACAATATGTAAGGAATAGTTGCGTCACTGTGAGGGTATGACATAAGTAAAGACAATATCTCTTTGACCATTTGACCCTTTCAACATCTGCAACTTTGGTGCCACATGCAAGTCAAAGTCCATAAATGTTTGACACCGTCCTACTGGTTGACTGTGGAGGTTTAGTGTTCAGGAAGTTAAAGATGATGGGTAAAAGCAGGTAAAATTATCACAAAAATCAACCCCCCAGCAGGTCAAACTGTACTAAATACTCGCCCAGACTGTAGATAGACATTGTCATATCTATACGACAGCTGAACAGTCCATCATAAAGCTTGTTGCACACACAGCTAGTCTACAAACTGTAGCTGTAAAGTCACTTTGCCACCATCCTGTTGGAAATACTTTTAAAGCTGTATTATCTGTAGCTGGGGTCAAATGGGTCACAAACAGAGATTATGTCTCAGTGCTGCTTGACATCATTTCTTTTTTATCTTTTTTCCTTTTAGACTCTTTCGTCAACAGCCAGGAATGGACATTGAGTCGGTCGGTGCCAGAGCTGAAAGTGGTGAGTAACATTTTAGATTTCAGACAGCCCCTCTGTTGATTTCATGTCCCCGATAGATTTAAATGTCAGTGGGAAAGCATGTTCTTTCCATGTATTACTGGTCTTGCATTTTACATGAGAGGGCACAGTTGAGAAATTGGCCTTTTCCCTGGCACGTAGTGGGTGATTTTTAATGAGATGCGTTGGCATGGAGATGCAGGGTGGCTTGCAGCAGGACGCGCGATGAGTGACAGTTTTGGGCTAGACTAGTGACACATCCTGGGTCTGATCCCACTCGCCAGTGAAGCACACAACACAGCCACTGCCAAATGCACAGCTAACATCCTCACATGATTTAATGCCGTCCACCCTTAAAGACGAGCGGCCTTGAAAGACTGCACTCCACCATTGTGACAGTTGATGTAATATTTCCGTGCTAGGGGAATTCATTCTGGTGGTACCTTGCAAAAGAGAAAAACTTCAATGGAATGAAAAGAGGAGAACTCACAGGGAGCTCAAAGACAAACGTGCTTTTTTTGGCTTCAAACACTTAAAAACGCGCCTGCTTCCTTTTTATGTTTCTAAGGTGTTAATTGGCAGCTTCCATGTGGGGGTTTGTTGAATAGACCCGGAAAGACTGAATTGAATGTCTCAATATATCTATCATCGCTTTCAAAGAGTCGCTGTTCAAGGTCGTACGAGAAAAATGTTGGTCGTGTGTCATGTGGAGCTTTTTAATATGATAGCAAAATCAGTTTCCTCCTTTTCACGCTACAGTGCAATGATAGAATATGAGGTCAAAACACTTCCAGCAGATCAGTCGAAATGATGACGGGATGAGAAAGCATCTGCCACAACAATGAGCTGTTACCCGATTGTAGTTTCGTGATTGCAGCTAAACGGTGGTCACCTTTTTTTTTGATCTTCAAACTCTTTAATACTCTCTGATTATATCTAAACACCTACAAAGAAGAGTAGAAGGTTTGTAGTGGAAAAGTGCTGATCCAGCTTTTTGGTTTCATGAAGGCTATATACCAGCAGGTCACAAAGCGGAACAGTTAAAACAGCAGGAACGCTGGTTCAGTGGTACGTTCAAAGTCGATTTTTGTTGACTCATAGCTTTCACCGCACACAGCCTACAACTTTTGCAAACTTAAAGCTTATTCATAGTTTGTTCTGCTGGGGTACCTCGTGGCAGATGTATGCTACAATTATAGGAGAGGGTAGGCCGGGAAAGGCCTTAAACGGATCTTTTCTCTTGTGTCTCAAACGTCCCTATAATTAGAACCATACCTGACTCTAACACCCACTAATGATCTAAAGAAGAAGAGGGTGATGGTGGGTAGAAAAGGAGGAGGAGGAGGAGGAGGAGGAGGAGAGGGAGGAGATGAGGCATGTAGCAGCCTTTGTTCTTCCCAGACATGCTGGCATCACCAGCCTACCCTCCGCCATGCATCACCCTGAAGGTGCTGTAGTTAGGTCTGGTCTAGACACCAGGGAGAGGAAGCAGGGAAAGATTGCAACCAAACCGATGGATGTTATGAGGACTTGCCTCATAATGTGTCACACAGCCCGCAGGAAGCACCAAAGAGTGGAGTTTTGCCGAGTTTTGTTCCTTAACTACAAACCATTAGTGTTTTTGTTTGGTTTTCTACTGTCCAGGCACAAGTCTGTGTCGGTCCATGCCAGAACTAAAATCTACTTGCAGATCAGCACAGTGATGAAGTTGCATTACTCTGCATAGTAATTACAGCCCAACCACATGAGCATTTTTCAGGCAGCTACTAATGTTTACATAAATGGCGGCAGTATTTAATTTGGACATTACATACATAAACATTTTATGTTATTTGTATAATAAAGAATTAATAACATTTGGTTATTAAACAGCTGTGACCTTACTGGTGGACAAATCACTAATGATTGGAGACAATCTTTTAAAAAATCGTTTCTTCTTCTCTGTACAGCAAGTTTATGTTACTTGTACTTGTACATATACACCAATATAAATATATTTGTAATTAGCTACAACCCTGATTCCAAAAAGGTTGGGACTGTGTGTGAAGCATGAAAACAGAATTCAGTCATTTGCAGTTTTACGCAGTGGATGGATGCCCCTTTCATATCCAATCATGATGCTCTCACCTGTTACCAATGAGCCTGTTTACCTGTGGAATGCTCCAAACAGCTGTTTTAGGAGCATTTCACAACTTTCCCAGTCGCTCCTGTCCCGACTTGTTCGAAACATGTTGCTGCATCAAATTCAGAATATGCAGATATTTACAAAAATCAATGGATCCGATGAGGTCAAACATTAAATATATTGTCTTGGTGCTGTTTTCAGTTGAGTATATGTCATAAAAGATAAGCAAATAATCACATTCTGTTCCATTTAAGTTTTACACAGCGTGTAATAGAAACCAATATGTCAGCCTTTGATTTATTTGTAAGGCTCCATTCGTAACGCATCAGGAACTTTGAAGACTTGGTGGGTGGTGCGTTCAAGGGAATTCAGTCAAACAGCAACCCTTTGTATGAAAGAAATCACCAAATTTCTCTTCTTCTTTTAACTCTGTCCATGGGAAAGTGCTTAATTTCTGCTAATAGCTCTTGATGCAGTGTTTTATTGTTGGCTGTAATAAAAAGCAATTTGTACACAATTTGTTGGCTAAAAACTGGAAAACCACCATTACGATTCGAGCTTGAAGGTTCGTTCATAACATCTGAAACAGCAGCTTGACAAAAACCAAAAATCTTAACACAGGTTTCTCTGACTTTGTATTTCCAAAGCTTTCAGTCACATTTCACGGCCTTCCTAAGCGCATAGAATTGCTGATCAAGGTTGAGACACACAAAGAACGAGAACATCGTGCTGAAATGAGTTTTTCTCAGGTCACCATCATGACCCTACATATGCTTGTGGTTTGTACCTGCCATCCCTGCCAGTAATAATCACAGAATTTTCATTCCTGACCTTGCAGGGCATTGTGGGAAATCTGTCCAGTGGGAAGTCTGCCTTGGTCCACCGGTACTTGACGGGCACATATGTGCAGGAGGAGTCTCCTGAAGGTAAGAGTCTGCTGTTTGAGTTGTGGGTCAGGAGGTGATTATAAACGTGTCAGACGCTCAAAGAAAACCACAAAGATTCGGATTAACGCAGCGTGTTTACTCTGGCTCTTCTGGCCTTAATGTCACGCTGCTGATTTGCCTCACCGGCTGTCATATGAAACACATGGCGAGTGAAAACCTAAAGAGAAGCCTTATTATTGGCTTGATGACAGCGATGTGTGAAGTGAAATTGTGCAGACACATGCGGGCTGGTGATTGAGTTTTCTTTTGTTTTTCCACAAGAACGAAGTCAAGCATGTTGGCAATGATCACTAAAGTGTACAGAAGGATAACCATGTTAGGATATTTATATGGAGCATGGGCCTGATTTGCCTTGTGAGAGTATATTTCTAATGGACTCTATCGAGCTTCCAAGTGCCAAAATTGATAATTGGCTGAGCTAATTTTATAACATTCCTTTTTACTCCTCCACTACAACCGGTGAGGTAATAACAAGCCGAACGTTTCCAGTAAATTACAGCTGTAACTCTTTGTGAAAACATGAAGGTAAAACTGAACCCTGTCGTTTCTCTGGGACTGTAAATGAAAGTTTTCATCACTATCACCGAGTTTATTTCCTGGCTGTCCTGATGGAGAATGAGCCAGTTTGCCATGTATCAGAGGCTCTGTGTCAGAAAGGAAAAGGGACCCCTCGCTGCTTTGATTCACTCTGAGATGTGAGGATCAGATATTCCTCTATTTATCAGCAAAATCATAATGAGATTGCCCCCTTCTGGCCTGAAAGGTAAGCCCTCCTCTCAGAAATCCACAGATGTTGGCAAGCCCAGAGTTAACTGATGATCTTTGAGGGGTTTACAGTGTTTCATTTTAGTGTAATTATAGTGAGGACGAGACATGAAGCGCATAATTAGTTTCTGGCATTTTGCTGCACCGAGGGAGAAAAATCCTCATAGCTTAATTAGCCCTTGAGAAATCAATGGTGGAAATGCGGGAAAGAAACATAACAAGCATTGTTGCCGTAATCAAGGAAACACGTCGGCTCAGATATGTGCCTTCGCATAGCTGCGTACAACACACCTGCCTCACAATTAGCAGCCGCTCGGGCTCTCGTTTTTTTTTTTGTTTTTTTTACGTGTTTCAGCGCTGGCTTTGCTCCACGTTGGGTATTTACATTGCAGAAGCGTTGCCCGGCAGAGGAGAGGTTCAGCGATGGCTGTTTCTTCAGTGTTTTGTTCCTGGGCTTTTGCTATGATATCTGAAAAAAGGTACTGGGGTGTGTTGCCATGGCAACACCGGATGGAGCTCCGTTGGATTGTGGCTCTGTGTCAAGGTCTAAGCCTCCGTGTAAGCAGAGTATGCTCGCTGCGTGTTAACCATGCCTACCAACTTAGCGTCTCTCCGTAGGCTGTGTGCAGGGTTCGGGTTATCAGTCGCCTCTTTTTACGGAGGAGTAGCATGTTCAAGTAATTCATAAGTACTTTTCATCATGATGACAGCAAACTGTTTCATGCTGAAGAGTACGGTAGTCTGTCTCATTTATTCACAGCGCAGGCTTTTTTTTTTTTTTTTCTTTGGATGCATTGTATTGGCTCAGCTCTAAATAAAGACAACAGCGTCCTGGATGATTATGTAACTGAAATGTTACTTCAGATTCCATCTATGTTGTCACCAGAGCCGTGCGCTTTCATTACAGATGCTGATTTTAGACCAACTTTCCGTAGTCGGCTCTGATGTGCTGCGAAGCTCCGCACAGACTCCACATTCTGATGAATCTTTGGGTCTCTGTGTCGTTCAGATCCAGTCTCACTGTGTAATGAGATCCTCCTCATCTTTTTCTCCCTTTTTAAACAGGATTCACACACACAGAGACACATAGTTTCTCAGTCCTTTGTCTGAGTCTCCAAAGCTCTGTGACTTTAGTTTAAAAAAAAAAAAAAAGGAAAAGCTGGCTGGTGGTACTTGAATCTCTCTCTCTCTGTTACACAACCAGCATCCAACAGGGCTTGAGAGCCTGTGCAAAAAGGCTGGGAGAATCCCCTGTTTGCCAAGGGGGCTAAAGTGGACTTAACAGGGTGGAAGTATGGCTCAAGTGGATATGTATTGCTTGCTGAGACAGGAATATTGTCTGCCTATTAAAAATTACAGGGCACGGCTACTGTATGGCCCTTACAGCTCTTCCGTGATGTAAGATCCGTAGTTCTTGATGTACTGGTTGAACAGCGTGATCGCCGTCACTCTGTTATCTAATCATACAAGGATTATAGCTAACATGCCAGCTTATGAAACTCGCAGGAGATCAGATAAGTGTTACAGGTGTAGTTTTATTCCGCATCCACGTCTGCAGCCCTCAACAGCTTTTTTTTTTTTTTTTCATGCATTTCATGATCATTCCTAGACCTCCAAATTCATGCGTTATTCAATTTGGTCGAGTCGCTTTCAGCCTCTTTCTGTATTCATCAGGCACTGTTCTCACTGCCAGGGACATCTCTAGCCTCACAACTTTCTCATTTGAATGTTTTTAATCTCTACAGGATCACAAACCATTCAAATGATATGCAAAATCTAATTTACTGCGTAGTTCTCCCATTGGTCTCCTCTTTATCTGCAGCCAGCATTGCTAGCAGCAAGGAATATGTATTTGTATTAGAAAAGAAATGAAGAAAGGGGGAGCGAGAGTCTCAAGGCTGCATGGGGGCTAAGTAGTAGTTAGTAGTTAGCTCACTGCTATCCTGTGGACATGGTGTGACCGGCTCAGAATGAAGACAAGTTTTTTTTTTTCCTCTGATTTTTATCTCCTGTCACTTCTTTTCCACTTTTTTTTAGTCTCTTTGCCATAATTATTTTCCTTGTCTTACCATTTCATTGCAAACTGTAATGAGTTCTGCTGTGGAAACCAATCTGCGAACCCACTGCAGCTCATGCAATGAGGTGATGGAGACTGAACGTTCCGTCTGATGATGTTTGTTGGGCCTCTCCCGGACTTGTGGCAGTGCAGCGACAGTGGCACTGAACTTGTTCCCTCAGCAGCTGTGAATTAGACACGCTAAATGGCAATTTCTCGCCCACATAATTGGCTCCAGAGAGACCTGGTTTCCTGTCGGCATGTGATTGTAACAGCAACACATTCAGGAGGCTGAGCTGAGAACTGCACTTAAACTTGTACGCATCTTACCAAACTTTTATGAGCCATGTCAAGCTGTGTTTTTATATTAAATTTGGGTTCTCTGGCACATCCTCATTGTTTTTGCAATCAGAGAGAAATGTCTCTGCAGTTTTCCTCTGTCTGGGAAACCGCTGGTGGGCAGTTATTATCTCCTAAGAAATACGATTTTCCAGTGTCATCTTGCACCAGCACTAGACCAGACGTAACATACGAATGAAACTCTCAGAATAAAACGTCTTTTCCTCAGGTGGACGGTTCAAGAAAGAAATCGTGGTGGATGGACAGAGCTACCTGCTTCTGATCAGAGATGAAGGAGGGCCTCCAGAGCTGCAGGTAAGACAAGCGATGATCCTGGAAAAAAAAAAAAAAAAGTCTCTTTCCTCTAAAGCTGCAAGATGTGTCAGACAGAAGCTGTCTGCAAACTGTCACTCAGACAGGAACTGTTTAGAGACAGACCATTACATCTCTGCAGGACTGTTTGGAGCAGAGTGACAGCACTCTGTGGTTGTTCTACCAAAAGCACTTAAGGGGCAGCAACAGATCAATGAGTAAGCCTGGCCAAAGTCATTTTGGTGGTCAAAGGGACAACACACAGCACCTAATTGCTCTATTAGTATGTGAAATATGAAGAATGATGCAGATACTGTTTCATCCAAAGTGGGCTTCATGAAGTCTTCATAAGCGAACGTACAGTTGATATTCTGATGCTGTTTGTCACTATTTCGTGCTCCTCCAAACTAAATAAACTGAGGAAGTGCTTCCTGCTAATCCAGCCTTGTGGTAATGACAGAGCAAGCATCACACTCTTATCCTCGGTTGTTCTTGGGCCATGTTTTACCAGAGAGTGCTGGGTTTTACCTCCCATTTACAGCTCTTACAGGACTTAAGTGGACTTAAGACAGGGCATCTGTGTTTTACTTCATCCTGCCTGGGTTTTCTGAAGGCAAACAGTCAAGGATTCACTCTAACATTCACTTTTGCATGATTGCACCATATCTGGATTATCTTGTTTTCAGGTTGTCAGAAGCCTCTTCTTTTGCTCTGTTTATGAATGGATGGTTCAATGGGTCCCATTTCATTTGTCACATGTCACATGTCACATGTGTTGTATCTTATGTTTCTATGGTAGCTACTACAGCTGTCAGATGAATGCAGTTGAGTTAAATGACAGTATTTTTAACATTCAGTTAGATATAAATTAGCATAGCATGGAAATAGTAGTAGCTTACTAATCAATATTTTATATTAACAATGGATTGAGTGATAATGTGACGCTACCTGGTGAGCATCAAACGAGAGATGGAAAGAGTTAGCGACTTGCTGGTGAACATGGTGGAACATTCAGCTGCTAGAGAACCAGATAAATCCATCAGGAGTTAGTGGGGACCAAAACAGAGCTGAAGCAGTATTAGAGTATAAGACTTGTATTTATCAGGTGTTCAGAAACACAAAATTAATGCTAATGTCGCTTCGTAGCTGCTGGCAATTAATGTCCAACACAGTCATTTATTAGTAATGTAATGTAAACCATACTTTAGTGTTTCTTTATCTGTAATTTCATTAAACTCTTCCTCATTTTGTCTTGCAAAATGAACCAAAACACTGACAAGGCAGAAGACCAGGAATGGATTCAGAGTCAAGAAGCAGATTCATTAAAATGCACACCAACCGCAACATTCGAGAATACAAAACCATTTGCTTGTGGCTTCATTCACAAGACTTAATGCTTCTGGTCACACGTAAGCTCACTGTGAATTTACCATGTGTGTCTATTAGTAGCTACTCATACCTGGCCTGGCAAAGCTCCGATTTACGCTCGCATTACGCTCCATGAGATTAGAAAATAGAAATGAGTTCAGCTCAGTTTTCAGCTGCCTGTATAATTAGTGCCATAATTAAAGGCATCCATTATGTTCACACTCGCAGGAGGCTGAGCAGAGTTGTGGCTTGGAGGCTTGATTTGCCATTCACTCCCTATGGGGGTCTCTGGGAGATGTGAAAGCTGAATGGAGAAGAGGGCAATGCGGGAGAATAGTTATCACTTGATTGTCACTGTTACTACGACTCTGGGTTCTGCTTAGCCTCTTTCACACAATGGATGGTGATTAGGATTGATTTCCTCCGCCCAAGGGAAACTTCTTCCCCATTTGGTCATAAACTACCCAGAGATAATGAACGTGTGTGACGCAACAAATGTAAAGATTCCTAGATGACCGTCGCAGCGGGGATACAGATAACAGATACAGGATACAGTCGTTCCATCGAATGCGTGAAAACATGAAGCTCAGTGTGCTATGGCTGCTGCCACACTGCCCCCTTCTGTCTGCATGTGTGAACTTCAGCCAAAAGAAGGCCTGCAACACTTAACTGTTAATAATGTCTGCATGTATGTAACAACATGGCCTATTCTGGACCAAGATTGGCGTCCAAACCAGTTGTGATGTCAAGTAGCTCCTGGTGTGCTCAGTTTAAAGTGCGCAAGGACAAAATTTACCTTTCAAAATGCAAAAACAGTCTTCTGCTGTCAAACTCTGCACATCCATCATTCAGCGCAGGGAAGCTCAAACATCCAAGTAAAGTAACAATAAGCGAAACAATATTTTTGTTGCAGGTGCAGCAAAAAGAAAAAAAAAAGCAGTTGTGTGTGAATTTTCTAATGAGGCAGCTTATACTTGACGATGCTTGACATATACTGTACCACCTCTGCTTTGTCCTCAGTTTGCTGCCTGGGTGGATGCGGTGGTTTTCGTCTTTAGCCTGGAGGATGAGATCAGCTTCCAGACAGTCTACAATTACTTCTTGCGCCTATCCAGCTACAGAAACACAGCTGAGGTCCCCATGGTCCTCGTTGGAACACAAGGTGCTTGCCCTACATCTGATATATAAGTTTTGTCAAGATATTGCTTCCTCCATACTGGAGCTCCAGGATGTACTCTATGTTCTGTCACTGTCTCCACACACAGAAAATACGAGTCTTCAGTCTTGCATGTTTAACATCAACAAATGCCTTTAGAAAAATACCAAAACCAAACATAAAATGATCTTACTAAGTCATTTCTGCGTAGCCAAAGGCTGACATGCAGTGCAATAGACCTTCATGTTGTTGTAAAACACATGAATGAGCTGCACTGTTGCACTGGGATGCATGTTCTTTCATTAAAATGAACATGGCCACTGTGTTTAACAACTGAGCTGAATATCAACCAACCCTATCATTTAGACTGAGTGTTTGATTTATGTGCTTTTTCACCCTTTTCTCTTAGATGCAATCAGTGCCGCCAACCCCAGAGTGATCGATGATTCGCGGGCCAGAAAGTTGTCAAATGACCTGAAGCGCTGCACATATTATGAGACCTGCTCCACCTATGGCCTGAATGTGGAGAGAGTCTTCCAGGACGGTGAGAGGGGTGTCAGAAAACAAGTGGATATGGGTTAGACAGGAAGTACAACATACTGTTTGTTGAATGTGATGACGGTTTAGAGTACAGAGCACTAGTTTGACCCCTTCTGTCACATCAGACATATTTGATAAGTTGGCCGTCCTGACGTGGTCAAATTAAGATAATTCATTAGTTGTGCCCTTTCGCAAAACATGAGGTCACTTCAGTAATCTTGGGTTTTTCTTTGCCGCTTCTTTGTATCACTCACAGAAGAATTTTTACTGAAATTCACTAATTATCACAGAGTTTTTTTTAGTTCTCTTCACTGCAGGCTAATTGTAAAGCGCCTCATGCTGTTCATGAGTTATTGGTAGCAGCATGCCTGCCTGTGCATGCTACACTCACGTGGAGATGTGTTCATACACATTAATGTTCTTTATGCTTTGTGCTTAGAGCTATGATTGGCGGAATGCTTGCAGGAACATTAACAGGCTCACTTCGATTTATGATACAACATGCATTTTAAATTATATTGAGTACACTTGTCAGATACTGCAGCCATTCATCAAAAATCATGATGTAGGATTTCATACAAATGCAGAGCTCTAAGCTAGAGACCAGTTAATATTCAGCTGTGTGTAAATGGAGAAATACCCTCTTAATGTCTCCTTAAAGTATGTGGAAACTCTGAGTTTTTCCCTGAATCCATAATTGAAGTCATGAAAGTGTCATTTGGAAACTTGGCTGCTTCAGCCCTGGCACATTATCCCCCAAGGCTGCCGCTCCTTTGAAAGGCTGTCATCCCTTCACAAAACATCTGAATATGTATCACAACATTCACATTGCATTTCATTGACTTGATGCACAGGCACGTTGTCTTCCCTCTCTGCCTTAATTGCTTCCTGAAGCCCAATTTGAAATAATTAAAAGAGATGACGGAGTGTTGGCTGTCTGGAGAAGTCGCTCTGTATCACTCTTGCTTTCTTTCTCTATTTGCCATGCTGCAGCAGGCAGCCGGGCGTTATGGTCCCAGCTGTCAGCGCAACTTCAAATCATCTCTCTTTCCCTCAGTGCTAATTCACGTCACGCAGCCGTGAACATCACCTCCCTCCCTCCCTCTCGCTCCACCCAGTCCCTCACTCGAGTGTGCCGTGAATTAAATGACGGGTTGCACCAATTGCATGGCAAATCAGGTTGTTCAGATGGTGACAATAGTCTCATTTGGCTAGCATCACTCTGTAGAGCTCTGGGAATGACTGGAAAAAAAATTGCAAGTATCATTTTGTATGATTACTTCTCTTGCAAATAGAGGTAGCTTTTTCCCAGGAGATTTGCATAATCCACCTTGCAGTATGTTGCTTATTACCTGACTGGAAAACAAATGGCCTGAGGTGGTTGTGATAATGTGCTCGTTTGGCTCATTGTCTAGCTGGAATTAGCTTTGCTTACTTTGTTAGTGTTCTGTTTATAAAGAAAGAAGAGAAAAACGTATTCTTTCTCTGTTTTTACCACTTTGTGAAGACTAACACTGTGTATACAGGCAGATATAAATGCACCGTCTTAAATTTAGGTGTCATGTTTGCAATATCTTATGGGCTCTGTTAGCTCATCAATTAAATTACTCATAAGGAGCATAAGAAATACTTGGATCATCTTTGAGTTGAGTCCTCCATGCTGACACTTACAAACAAAGTATTAAAGGGTCACTTCACCTAAATAATTTCTGCGCTGTTGTTGAATATTTTCCCTGTAACTTATTCCAGTGAAGCCAAAACTCATCTATGTGCATGGCTGGTCACTAGAAATAGCATGAATATTATTATATTATTTGGGTGAACTGGCCCTTTAAGCGATCACAGGTGAAAAGCGTATACCAAAGTAATAGTAAAGAATTGTTGTCTAGTCTCACACGCAGGAAAAAATGAAATATCTTCCAGAAGACTTCATTTCTGTTATGTTGCTCACATTTTATTCTTGGAACTCGTACTGTGAGGTGGCTTTTGCACATTAGTTGAACAGCCACTTGTGTATCTGCTGTGTAGTGATTTTTGGCTGCGCATTCACCACCTTCATTTGTCATGAAAACAAAAGTCATGATCCAAGTGTTTTGGAAGCCGAGATACGGCAGTTTGAAAGGAAGAGTATTTGTCTCAGAACGGAGCAACAGACGATCTGCACATGATTCTGCTTTCTGTGTCCTCATTTTCATTTTTATTACTTTGTTTGTTTATTTGCACAGTAAAAACAAAGCGGCAGAAACAAAACGGAAAATGCAAATTGTGCAGGTGAGATTTGGAAAAAACCCCGGAGGCTTACAGAAGGAATCTCACCTCAGTACTCATTATAAGCAAATACAGAATTCATATAACCTACAACAAAAGCAAACAAGCGACCATAACATCAAAAAGTTAAAAAGGAGGCAACATAAAAAGGGTGTGTGCAGGCTTGTGTCAGTCAGCTCATTATGAAACAAAGAGCGACAGTCAGATGTGATCAGTTTGGATCGTTTAGTTTGGGTCATCACACTGATCCTTAGCTGTGTTTTTCCCTCTTGTCTCCTCCAGTTGCCCAGAAGGTCGTGGCCATGAGGAAAAAGCAGCAGCTCTCTATTGGCCCATGCAAATCTCTCCCTAACTCTCCCAGCCACTCATCAGTCCCCGCTGCATCCATCCCCTCTGTTCACATTAACCAGGTAAGTCCAAATCATCAAAGACAGCACACGGTTTTATTTACTGGTCCTGTAGTCACTTTGATATAAACAAGAGCTGCGTGCTGATTCGTAAAGACGTCTGCAGCTCCGTCGGTTTATGTAACTCCTCTAATAATCAGAACTTCTTTCATTATAAAGAAGAATCAAATCACCACGTCACATCTCCAGAATCCTAAATTGATCTACTTGTTCATTGTTCTCTGACTCTCTGACTTTCAATCTCTCTTCCTCCCCCCCCCTTTCCTCTGATTCTGTCGGTTCCTCTTAATCTCTCTCGCTCCCCAGGCGGCCAATGGTGGGGGTGCGTTCAGCGACTACTCCTCCTCTGTTCCCTCCACCCCCAGCATAAGTCAGCGGGAGATGCGCATTGAGACCATCGCTGCCTCCAACACGCCCACGCCCATCCGCAAGCAGTCAAAGCGCCGCTCCAACATTTTCACAGTAAGTATGCGACAGCTGATGCAAAGCAACACCCACTCACACTACTAGGAGGCATGTTGCCAAGCACACTTTGTCCACCAGAGGGAGACAGGTAGCTCGAAATGCATCAAAGCCACCTCTCCTGCCTCCGATGCAGGCAAAGAAAGCGTCTTGTTCACACAGCACAATGGGCAAAGGAGAAAAAGACCAAGTAGAAATTCTGTTAGATCCCTGACATGCTCCTAAAAAAAATGAACCCTTCTTTCAAAGCAAATATCAAAGATAAGCACTGTGGAAAAAAAAAAAAAAAACGTCTTTTCATGTCCTTTTTTCTTTTCTAATTGGATGTAGTAAGTGCACGCGGATTAAGTTTCTCATCTCACCCATGACAAACTAGGCCCTCTGCACTGTCTAAATCTTTGACCTCCCTCCCCCCACCCCTCTTATTTTTACTAGATCCTTTCTTTGCAGTGACCTCCCTTTTGGGGAGGAGACGGCAGCGACAAACCGCCAATGCCACTTCTCCTGCCCGGCCAAGCTTAACTAAAAGTCCGAGCCAGCCAATGCCCTGTTTACACGCTGCTAATAACGCATGCCACGCACCCTCCAACAACCCAGCTCCAGATAGAAACGCTCACCCAGCCACTAACCATCTCGCTGAGTCTAGATAACTCCCCAGTCCTCCCCCCACTCATTTCTACTCTGGCCCAAATCTGGTCTCGAAGATTCACTACCACACCAGTACCCCGACCCCTGTCTGCCTGCTCTTTACCCCTTGTCCTGTCGTATTTGCCCTCTGCTCTAACCAATAGCATATGTGTGCACTAACCACTCTAATTTCCTTAGCTGTCCTAAGCTTGTCTTTTACTTGTAGCCTCTGCCCTCTTCTTCTACCCAGCCTGCCTCCCCCTTTCCTCCTCTCTCCTCCCTCCCTCACCAGCCCTCCTCTTTGCCGCTGAGCCTCTCCTAATCTCACATGGCCAGACCTCTGCCTCTGCAAGCTTAGGCGTGGATCCTCAGGAATTCTACCAAAAATGGCGTTGTTGTTCGTCAAATGAATGAAATGATTCTCCGGAGAGCCTGTTTGTACCGAGGAAAAAAAAAAAGAAAAAAAAAGACGTGGTTTCAAACTAACTGAATGGCTGAGTCAGCTTTTCCAAAGTTTTAGCTGTCTCAGTTTTTTCAAGTTTCCTCTCTAACTTTGTGAGCTTTATGCGACAGATATCAGGCTGTGTGAGATTGCCTCTCTCCTCCCTGGTACATCCGCCCTCCCCCACCTCTCAGCTGTCCCCTCTCCCCCACCTGTCCTCCTTCCCATCACCTGTTTCCTCTGCTGCCTCCTATCTCCTGCCTCCTTCTCTCCCCCATCTCTCTCTAACTAACTCCTTCTCTAACCTCCCTATCTATTCCCCCCCTTCCTCTATTTCCTCCTACTGCCTCCACCCTGTTACCCCAGCTGCTGTGGAAGCCGCAGGCTTTGTGGCCTCCGAGCAGTACAGGCTGTGTGCTAGCTCCCCTTGTTGTCTCCCTTCCCCCCTGCTAGGTAGTGACTAACCATGTCCACCAGAGAAATGAGCCTCTCCCCGTCCGCGTCATGGAGATGCCGAAGCACGCCACCTACCCAGTGTGGGTGCCGGAGTGGCAAGCCGAGCGGGAGTTTCAGCTCATGACCTTCTGAGGAGCAGCGAGCCGAGGGTGGGAGGAGGGAGGGCGAGGGAGGAAAGGAGGAGGAGGAGGAGGAAACAGAGGAGGAGGAGGAGGAGGAGGAGGAGGAGGGGACGGAAAGTTAACGGGGCGATGTCGACATTTCTTCAGTGACACTTGAAGAGTACGATGGGCTGAGGAGAGGAAGACTCGCAGTGCCAACCTTTCTGCCATTTTACAAAACAACAGAAAGAGAAAATATTTCATCACCGCAACAATATCGAGGATGTCCCTTTCCTAGCTTTGTCCGTTTTAAAAACAAATCGACATCTGTGTTAGTTCGCCAAAAGTCCTGCTACTCACCCACAGACTGCAGGCTGCCATTCAGAAAGCCTGTCGTGTTTTTTAGCCACTCTCTTGTAAGTAGTTCACCTTATGTTGATTTTCAAGAGAAGCACTCAATGAATGAAAATATGCCTTAATGTCATCAGTAGACAAGCTTTGACAGATCAATACCAGACTCACTTTAGTCATTACACACAAAGTACTTTGTTTTATGATATTACCGAGGAGAAAACTGCTGCAGGAGAACAATCTCGTCCACTTGTAATCATATATAAAAGTAATATTTGTCACATCTGTGGCGCTGGCATTGGGACTCTTGAAATTTAGAAAAATCCTTTGCAATGTGCAGGTTATTGAGTTAACAGTGTTGGAGAGTGAAAATAATTACTTTGGGGTTCAGATTTGTGTTTTTTATTGGCCCAAATTTAATATGATTACAAAGACAGCAGATGTAGTTTATTAGAAAAGCCCCTTGAAACAGGTGAATCCTTTTTAATAATGCATTGGTTTGGCAGTTTTTTTTTTAAGTAAGTAAACAAAACTCAAAGCTTTACTGCAGAAGATCTTATCACGCCGTCTTTTCACCGCCCTCACAAATCAATTCCACCCAACCACAACCATTTCAAGCCAGTATTTACCATGACTGTCCTTGGCCACTAGGTGTCAGCACAGTACGCATTATATTTCCTAGTGCTTCCATGGTCAATAACTCTTAACGATCTGTTTTGTAATCTGTCTGTGGTTTCCTGACGTCTTCAGGCTGTCTGTCCCTTTTTGTGTTGAAAAGCACACTGTTTAGGAATTTAGACGAATACTACGGCATTTTTTATACTGAACACCATCCCACTCCTTCATTCATATTCATTTATTAATGTCTGCCATTTGGTGTTTCCCATTTCATGTTCTCAGTCCCTCGACTTGTCATCGGATCTCGACGTACGAAACAAAACATAACCAAAACGAACAAACAAACAAACAAACAAACAAAAAAAAAATAACCATTTGACACTGTTTTTCAATATTTGCAGATTTGTGCTTCTGTTTCCAACCTTTCTTCAACAAAAAGGGCTTTCCAACTCCTTCCGAATTAGAAGAGCATGATGGTTTAAAAACAAAAAAAAAAAAAAAAAAAAAAAAAAGAGTCCCCCTGCTTTGCCAATCCTGATAGAGAAGAGATTATTTACTGAGGACTTACAGCTTGTTGCTGCTTTACCCTCGATGCTTTGCTGCATTCAGGGTACTGCATAGAACTTGCACTATACGGGAACTTTGCGTCTAACGCTGTCTAAAGTCGAGCCCTTTTGAGTGTTTGAGCGCACTCCAGGTCGACTGTCAAACATCACACAGTGAGACAGACTCTAGGGACTCTTCTGGAAATGCCCCATCCACCCCTGCGCCCCACCCACCCTTCCCCCACCCAAACCCCCACCCCTCAAACTCTCATTCAGACATCACGTACAAAAACACGCTGTACAGTCAAGTCACTCTTGGAACTGTTATCCAGCCGCCCAAAGGACTCAACCTTTCCTTACATGACATCACACTGCCTTTTGCCATAAATGAGGACTCAAGGACTAGAGGTGCCAAGTTGTTTTTTTGTTCTTCCTTTTAGATTTTCCTACATTCATTTGGTCCGTTTTTTTGATTTGATTCCCTCTTATTTTCCAGCGAGTATTGAAGCACTGAATGGGACTGAACATGTGGTATAAATGTGTTGTCATAGAGTTATTTTAGATCAGAGTATCTTTATGAAGGCCTTCATAAAAGTCAGGGTAGAGAGTGAGGGTTCAGAGGTATAACAGAGAGATATTATACTGAACGTTGCCAACAAATGAAACTGGGTTGCACCGACTTGTATGAATGTAGTTAAACTTAACATTTGTTTGCCTTTTATTTATTTTATTTATTTTTGCACATTCAATGGTTTTGGTTTTGTTCTTGAATTCATTTATTTATTTTCATTTTTCTCAATTTAGGTTTGGTACAGAGATTATGAACTCTTGCATAATCGCTTTTCTATCATGAACGGATTGACGAAAATATAGACTGCTGTATATCTTGTATTGTATTTTATTTACAATGGTACTCTATACAAAGTACATACATATAAGGAGTATATGAAATAATGCCTTTATTGTCCATCCTATATTTTGTGGGAACTGCAATGTTTGGCTCAATCTGTTGAATATTTTGAAGTGAATTTGTGACTTGCTTTGTATGGTGTCTGTATAGAAGCTAAACAAGTCATCATTAAAAAAAAAAATAAAATGTTGGAAAAAATATAAACACCAGAGTTGGTTTACTTGAACTCAGACTCTACCTCTTCTCCATTGGTGACTGGACATTTTCTCATGTTCTGAGTGAGACCATACACACTCATGTCTGTCCCTGCCTGTACCTCATCTCTTTATTTGTTTTGGGGTGGGAAAGTTATTTTCAAATGATTTTATTTCCATGTGAGGTCATATTTACTGTCTAACCATTTGTCTTTACGCAGGCACCGCCAGAAACTTGAAATGTTTGTGCTTTTTTACTTTTTTGACTTGTTTGTTATTTGCAAAATAATTTTATGTCCCAGCAGGTTTTGCAGGTCAAAAGTCAGAGGACGCTACTCGTACTGAAGTCTTTTAAGAATAACCATTTTCCCTTCTCTCCCTTTAACCTGTAATGAACTTTAATGTATTTAACGTGCTACAAAAGCCCTTATCGGTGCAACTATGCTAAAGGCACAGCTGAAGCTACACTGGCATAGCAGCAGTTGGTCTGCAGGTCCACTAAGGGCCCGCTCTGGGTCTCAGACAGAGGGAAGGATCCCCCAAAGGGTTTCAGGGCTGAGTCATGACTCAATGTGTGGTCGTCCTTGGTCTCCTCTGTGTTGAGATGTGTCTATTGTGGTCTTGGTTTGGTCTCTTTTTTTAAGTTTTTTCTTTTGAACTTGCACGTCGGTGTTACTGCTGTTTGTTCCGCTGGTCTGCTTGTCTGTTAATTTCGAGCTTCTTTTGAGACTTTTATTTTGCAACGTCGAGTTTCTCCACAAATGCTCCAACACAAACTCCCCCACCTCCCTCCTTCTGACCCGCAGTCTCTCTTTCTCTCTCCCTCACACACACACACAAACACACACACACACACACACACCCCAACATACACAAGCACGCCCCAAAAACTCACCTCACACCCCACAACTCCCACTCTCTGCTTTGCCGTCAGTGTGTCGCTTCGGTTGCTGACTGACTTTCTTGTTTTCTTGCAGTCACGGAAAGCCAGTGATCAGGCAAAGAGCGTTGACAGTAAAACAGACAGCATAGGCAGTGGAAGGGCCATACCTATCAAACAGGTAAGCTGTTTTCCTCATTTTTAACCCACTTTTCTCTTAGTTACCTGGTAAGTATGATCCCTTTATGTGTCAAGAGGTGTTCTGTTTAATGTCAACATGCTGCGTGTTGAAGATGTAATCACAGTGGGATGAGCTGTACCTGCTTGATTTGGGCAAAGTCGTGTGTTGTTGTAACCACTAGATGGCGACATAATACAGCATAACAAGCCAGTAGCAGTGAAGCCAAGCAGAGCTGGAGAAGAAGGCTGGGGGTTCAGATAAAACATCAGGTTATTAGCAGAGACATGTGGCTTTATGTTGGCGAAAATTACCTTGAAATTAAAAATAATTGTGTTTTGATATTTGAGATTTTTACTTAAAGTGCAGGTTAATTCACACGTGATAGAAGAATTCTCTTTCAGATAATGAAAATAAACATTTTGTGTGTTTCTCAAATGACCATCACTGAAAACGTGGGCCTGTTTTAACTGTGCAGCATTAGTTCACATATTTAAAGTCGCGTCAATCATCTCGGCATAGATGATTCCTGTGATCACTTGTGATAATAATCCTCAATTTGAGTCTGGATTTCACCTTTCAGTGTAGAAATGTTTGGTCCCAGTGGAAGTTATCATGCTGTTATCATTTCTCATAATTGTGCATGGGAAGTATTTCTGAATAAAATTTCATTCATGCATATCCTTATAATCAACAATGAGAGCTATGATTAGCTGGAATTTTCATTAGATATCCCAGCAGACGTCGTTTTCTTCAGCCTGACAGTTTTGTTTTTAGGTTAATGTCTTAATCTGTGACCTGATGCTACATTAGATACTCGCTGACATCACAGTGGTTTATATTTTCACATCGTGATAATTTTTCCCACCTTCAAGACCTTTGCTGCCTTTTTTATTTTCGTTCTGATTTTCTTTATATTTTTCTGCGTTGCTTTAAAGCACCAGCTGGGTGCGGAGCCCTGAATTACACATCTGAGTAAGGCTCATTTCCAAAGGTCCGACTGCAGCCGAAGGAGAAGTAATTGACACATTGATTAGTAATCACTCGCGATTATACGAGGGCTTTTGAAAATGGGTCACCATCCTTATATTATCCTCTTTACCTGCAAATGATGGAAGATAATGTCTTTTTTTTTTTTTTTTTAAATGTTGAACCAGACCTTCTCATTCCCTTTGGAAGAAAATTGCCAAGGCTTTGGTCCAGCTGAAATAATGGCAGGGTGACGCTTCCAAACCGCCTCACTCAATCAGAAAATAGCGCTTTGGGGAAACCAGTTTAACAGATAGAGCATCTGACGGTTGATCTGTCAGCAACAGTGATGTCCATGGAAAAGATGCAAACGTCTCAAGATATTGTAAAATTAAAATAAATGAAGCTGTGTTACATTTCTTTTAAGCCACGCTTATTAACACGACAGAAGATTAAACTCTGGTTTATTTACGGCCGTCCCACAAACGTATATTTCTACTTCATCTCTGTGAAACTCCTGGTTTTTATGTAGATTAGTGTAATTCCCTGCAGAAGCCGGCGAATCTGAGTGCAGGTGAGCGGGAGGTTTGCACATTAGAAAGAATCCCCTCTGAGCGATCTTTACTGTAAACCCACCCGTTCTAATCCACTACATTCTGGGGAGCTCCCCTCCAAAGTCCAGGTTTCTCTGAGTCTCAAGGCAACTTTTGACAAGATAAGCCTCCCCCCTCTTTATCTACAAAGGGGGTTTTTTTGGCAGGGGGGCAGTTTGCCTATACAGATGTGGAGGGAGGGGTGGAGGAGGGGGTTAGTGGTGTGACTGGCTGATCTACAGGCCAGTCAAATGCACAATCAAGGAGATCAAAGTGTCAATGTGTGCTTAATTACCAGTCCCCCCCCCACCCCCCCACCCCACAGGGCCAAATTACACACCACAAGCCCCCCTCCTCCTCTTCCCTCTGCTGCTACCCCCCCCCCCCCCCCCCCATCTATAAAAATAGTGAGTGAGGATAACAATGCACTCCGGAGCAGTTGGCGGCTCCTCAGCAGTGAGTGCATTCTTGCCCCATCACCCCCCCCCCCCCACCTCAGCCCAACACACAGACACGGACACACACCCCCTCCCCTTCTCCGCGGCCTGTCACAAAGAGCCAGCCTATCAGTCAGCCGCAGTGGCAGGATACAGCTTTTCTCCTGGTCGTCTGACAAAAGGAGGCAAAGACACTATCTCCTCTGTGTAGATATGACAATTGTGTGGACACAGAGAGCGCGTCTGACGACCGGCCTGTTTCCTTATGTCGCGCAGGCTGAACACACTCATCCCTTTGAGTGTGTGTGCGTGTCAGCGTCGGAGGGGAAGTGCAGGGCTGCACACATGTTGCCGTGTGATGTCAAACCAGCGCACAGCTCAATCCGGGCGCTGCAAACGATTGAACAATTATGATGAATTATCTCGAATCGCTCGTCGAGCTTGCAGTGACAGTGACGTGCTCGATGACAGATATATCGCAGCCGTAATGGGCAGCTGGTCAAATAAAACAGAGGAGTCAGTCTGCACGTGTAAAGATTTTCACATTATTGTCTCAGTTTCTTTATTGATCTGCTTCACAGCTCTGATAAATATATGAAGCTCCGCGCTGATTGCATGTATAGATTTATTTATGCTTCAGTAAGGCCGCGAGATGAGCAACATATTTGCTTGTAAAACATGCATTATATAAAGTCGCCAGAGGCCCTGTGACTGGATCATTTGCTTTGTATGATTAGAGAGCCATTTAAAAAGTGTTTACAGTTATTTTATTGACTAAATTGAGAAGAGTCTGGGCAGTCAGCAGCTTATCGATTGAAGGACACAGTGTTTCTTCCTGAAAAATCATCACGAGTATCAATAGTTACAAAGGAATCAACCGACGCTTTCTGATATGAAACATTAACGCTTGACATGACTTTTACTTTTGAGCAAAGTCTTTTTATTAAACAGCAATGAACACAATGTATACAACACATAAAAGTTTTTTTTTTTGGCCTCTTTTTTGCCTCCACTTTACTGCCCACAAGGAGAATTTGATGACTTTTTATTTTCTTATCACTAATTGTGGAGCAGACGTAATTAAAATTCAGCTACATACATGCGTTGATGCTGTCCTGTTTTCTCAGTAGCCTCTAAAAATGACTTTTTTTCCCCATTTTAAAATGAATTTGTAGGACGAGATAACATCAGAAAATATTATTCTACACTCCATAACTTTTTAATAGTGGATTGAGTAGATTTAGTGGAGTAAATGTTTGAGCTCCTGCTCCAGAGAGAAGCTGTAAACAGGCAGGTATATATAAGATATGAAGAAGACCAAACTCTTAAGTCCCAGCATGCAGCCAGCGGTCAGTACTTGCCCCCCCCCCCCCCCCCCCCACATCAGTCAGGGTTCGGATTAGGATGATTGTCGGCAAACAGCCTGGTGCCCAGGTCACCGAGGGTCAGCTCTGCCTGATGTGTTAATCAGGATTAAAGCCCGCAGGATGGGCCTGGCTAGCAAAATACTACCCCTTTAACCCCCCCTTTCCAGCTCACATACACACACACAGGCCCTGGCTGTAAAAGCACAAACATTGCCTCTGCTTAATCCCCTAATTAAGCGGGCCCCTCCTCACTGTTTAACCCCAGAGAGCCTCCTGGCCCTTGCACTCAGCAGCGTTTGGTCACCTCCAGCGGAGGAACTGCATTGTTTACCAATGGATTTACTCAGCAGATAAGGAAACCATCTGAGGCCCTAAAAGGCCCCAGAAGATAAAGTAGAATAGAATAAGAGCTGAGTGGGCTTTGAAGAGGGGAGATCACACTCCCTAATCCCCGGATTTAGAGGTCTTCCAGAGTTCAGCATGTTATGTGTATGAATGCAGGGAGGAGGTCTGGCAAATTGGATTGTCCCTCTCTCTCTCTGAATGGTCTCTGTGCCAGAGAAACTTGGCCAATTTTGGAGATTCAAGTGGTCACAAGAGAAAAACTAACATTTGATCCAACCTGACAACAAGTGAGAATAAAGAATGAAGGTTTAAAGGGCTTTAATTACCTATTACTACTGTGTTGTCATATTTTTTTTTTCATGTAGATAATCACTTCCATACTGTTTCATAATTGTCTCTGATGTTTGTTTGCTTTATGGCGCGCCACAAAGACAATGTAACCGCCATAACGAATCTGTACCAACAATGATGATGCTTATTTATATAATAATATTTAACGTCTATAATGGCTCATATCATCCACCATGCTGCCTTGAGAAGAGCACATGCTCACCATGATGCCTTGTCTCTTACAGGGAATCCTTCTGAAGCGAAGTGGCAAATCCCTCAACAAGGAGTGGAAAAAGAAATATGTCACGCTGTGCGATAATGGCGTCCTTACTTACCATCCCAGTTTACACGTGAGTCTCAACCCCTCTTCCCATTTCCTTCCGATCAGCTTTATGTGTTTGTTGCACTACTGTTTGTGCTCCACGGTGCTGCTGGAGGTTTTAATATTGGGACTTTTTCAACTGCTGAGCACGATTCTGTTGATGCGATTACATTTACCACCTCTACTGTAGTGAAGTGGATTACAACCATACAGGCCTGTGATTTCTGCAGAGACTTATCGCTGTATATAATCGCTATATTAGCTAACCCTGTGATTTAAAGCTTAGTATTAAGAAGCAGGGTACCCCAGTGGTCATCTCTGTCATCCCCTGTGGTGCCCGTCCCCAGTGCCGGCTAATGGAGACATGGCTGTGCTGCTGCGTGCCCGCCGCGCCCAGACTCCACGCTGGCTTGTATTTATAATGGTTCTCACCGCATGGCAGCAGAGCCTGACCAGCCTCCCACATCCATCTTTGTCAGAATCCTGCTGGGCTGCTAATACCTCTTAAACACTCGGCTGGCTGGCAGCTCAGGAGCGCGGTGCCACTGTCAGAAATGCCCGTCTTCCTCCAAAATCCCCTCAGTTCCTCCCATCGATCTCTGATTCTTCCGCTCCTGCGTTTAGGTAATTCTGCGACGTGAAATGAAAGATATCAGCAACCCTCTGTGTCCAAGGAGCTCAAAGTTTGAACACAAGCCCAACAGTTAGACGTGAACCTTGTGTGTGGCCTTGTTGCACTGACACTGTGTTAGCGGTTTAATTTACAAGCGGTTATTAGTCGAGCAGTGCGGTGCTACAGTGATGTATGTAATTGACTGAACAGGCTATCTCTTGATCATTACAGCTATTACAGGTCATCGGGGCAATCTATGAATCTATGAATCTGTTGACTTACGGAGGGAGGTGAAGTCAGGGAGACAGTTACATTAGCGCGGTAACAGCTCGAGCTCATTTCGAGCAGTGGAGCAGAGAAGGAGTAAGAAAGGGAAAAGGGGAAGAGAGATTGAGAGGGAGGAAGAGAGAGGGAGGGAGGCAGACTGAGAGAGTGGAAGAGGGGAACCTTTAATTTCGCAGTCAGCCAAGCCATCCACACAATCACCTTCTGTTAATTCTATCTGCTACATCAATTAAATTGTTTGTAGAAACTAATTGAATGTGGCTTAATCACACATCTTAATAGCTTTGCACGCTTCGATCTGGCTGTTAATTCCAGCAATAAAATGAAATGAGAGCGCTCACTGGGTAATTAGCGAGGAGGCTTGGGAAAGAAATGAGTGCTTTATGACACGGTAATAAAGCAGAGGAGCCGGTGGGGGGACGGCAAAGGCCGAGCTCGCCTCTATCTGGGTCTTTTTCTGCTGAGCCCAATGATTTTCACCTTGGCTTCCCACATTTGGGCCGTAGTCGCTTTAAACCAAATCAAATGCCCAAATTGAAAGAGAATGAGACTGTTTGCATTCATTAAGCCTAACATCTCGCTATTTGGAGAGACGGCGTGGGCACAGGTGATGTATAATGGCTTTACAATCATTTTTCCACTATCACACACCCTTAGTGGAAGGTCTGAGATGGGTTGTGACTAATGGGGATGGAAATTGAATAGCCTTTTAATTTGTTTTTCTTCCATAATTCCTGGGCTCTTGTTGGTCTGCTGTGTATAATCAGCTCCCTGAAGTTGGGGGAAATATTTGGACATGTCTGGACTTTTACGTGAGTGGCGTGCAGGCCAGTCACAGCTACTGTCTTTTTTCCACTCTCCATAGGACTACATGCAGAATGTGCATGGGAAAGAGATAGACTTGCTGAGGACAACAGTGAAGATTCCCGGGAAGCGACCCCCCAGAGCGGTGGCCACCGTGGCCCCCACTGCTAGTCCCAAAACCAATGGGCTGACCAAGGACCGCAGCACCTTGCAGCTGGGCATAGGCAACACAGGTACGATTCCCTGTCCTCACTAAGTAAAGCTAACTGTGATTCTTTTTCATATTTAAGAGGCAGATTATTGTACAATTTCAGTTATTTTATATGTTTTGAGACTTCTGAGTCTCTGGGAGCATGATTGGTACATATGCATCCTGTTTTAGCTTTGAGTTAAGTGTGCATGGACGTGACCACACACTAATTAAAGATATGATCTAGGATCTTTTAACACTGCTCTCAGGCTCATGCACACATGCAATGGGCCTTCAGGGCTTAAATATGCGAAAACAACAGTTTGTGACCTTATTAGAGGCTTGACTTCAGACGTCTTGACTTCATCTGTCGCAGTCAGTGTCATCAAAAACAATATGCAAAATGTAAAAGTACCTTTTTGTGAGACAGAGCTGAGCAAATGTGTTGCTCTCATCAGTGTTAATAAAAGTGTGTTAGGGTTCACCTTTTTTAACCACATGTTCATCCAGCACCCGCAGTACCGTTGTGCACGCTGTGTCTCTTTCTCTTGTCGTTGTGGCATTGAATTGAATATTGTGTAATGGTGATATTCACTTTTATTGGTACAATTGAAAGGATGGTCATGGTCGGTAAAGGGGGTCTCAAATATTTCAAAACAAATCACAGGTATAAAAGGTAATGGTGACTCAATTCGTCTTTTATTACTGTACTCATTTTCCTCAATTTCCTTGTCCTTAATTTGTGATTAATCATAAAAATGGGTCCCAACAGGTTAATTATCTACTTTCTGTATGGTTCATTCATGCAAATTAGCTGCCTCACAGTACACCCAATGATGACTTAATGAGTGTCTATGAGAAATCTATCAATTCTCCAAATTACTAAACGGGGAATTAAGAATTGTCTTTAAACATCACGTCCCTGTTAAAGGAAATCTCACAGAACATTACGGTTTGTTTATGTTTGTGCCACCATGACACTGACCTAGATATTCTCCATCCTCTGTGGCAGTGCGGGGTCACAGCAACAAAACCCAGTTTGGTCCTGAGTATCGTGCCAGGGTTTCTCCACCTTTCAAGTTTAAAAATAGAGCTCCTCTCCCAGCGAGCTGTGCCTCTGGAGGCTGCAGAGAGTCTGGCAGGCTTATAGAGGGGAAGCCGGTGATTGGATTTAGGGGTTAGGATTAAGAGTAATTAATACTAATTAGCAAAGTGATCCCCAGAGGGAGGCGGGGTCCTTCATCGGCTGTGAAAATGGGCACAGTGTTTCCATCACTCCGGCGAAAGCTAACCGGCTGAGAGTGGGTACAGAGCCAAAGACTGGCCGGCAGGGACCGTGAACGCCGTCCAGGCAGGTCGCTCTTAAACCTGGCCAACGTGCTGCCACTGCTGAATGGGTTAATCAGTCAAAAGCAGAAAGATGTAGATGTTTACAGAGCAGAGGACTTTGGATCGAGGTCGTTCCATCCCACACACTGTTAACCTTGAGCGCAGGGTTGAGCGGGGTCAGTGGGACAGACAGAGGGCCTCGAAAAACAGGCCAGACCAGGTTTTGGGAAATCCTCACCAACAGATTTGTCTTTTTTTTTTTTTTTTTTCCCCCGATCGTTATTCATTTCCGGGAAAAGACTCCTCAATGACAAATTCCCTGGATTTTCAGATGCCATCCATTTGTGCATCAGGGAACAATGTGAGGAGATTTGCCTTAATCTCCACTTAGGAAAAGAAAGGTTACAAATCACATCAGGTCTCTCTCTGGGTGGAGGACCCTCTTCTGATTATGTGATCGGGATTTTGATTTCATTAGACGTGCAATTGATGAAGGGAACAAAGGAGTAATTTTTCATTCACAGCGTCCAAATCACAAGCCTTGTCTGTGCCTTTGGTAATTCATTCATTCCTTAGAGCTAAAGACCTTTATAATCACTGGGAGAAGAGGGATAGCGACGGAGAGAGGGAGGGGCGGAGTGGATGGGGGAGATGGGAAGATGAAGAGGAGAGGCTGAGAAGACAGAGTAAATGAGAGAACGCATGCGCTCCACGAGTTTGCCAAGCGGGCCAGGTTTAATTCCTTTGCTGGGTGCTGAGCGGAACCGTTTTAAATATGATCCTCCCTGTTAACGCGCATCCTGCCGTGTCACCGGCGACAGATACATTGTATCAAAGTATTAATGGGCCCAGTCACTTTGAATCAATCCTGTGGGGGGAGAGGGAGACGTGCGTGCGAGAGGGGGAGATTTCACGAGAGCGTTTAGCTCATTCCCTCCTCACCCTGGACCGTAATTTGTCTCCAGATCTAATCTGTAGCTCTGTAGAGCCACGTACTCGCTGGCCAGAAGGTCCTGCCAGCGCCAGCATCAGACCTCTTCTTCCAGCACCGGTGCAATCTGAGAGGTGCTGCAGAGGAGTGGAGCGCGGCTTTTATTGTCTGATGTGCCGTATTAGATGAGTTCAAGGAGTCCCTCATCGACAGTGACATGTCATGAATGCACCATTTTGAGCCAACTTAAAACCATTTTTTTAAAACTGCTAATTATATAAAAGTGAATATTGTTAAAAGGCCTTTTTGTGAAAGTCGTTATTGTTGAAAAAATCAATATAAGATAGGTTTGCTTGAATCTCGACTTCCACCACTTACAGCAGCAGAAGCTTTATGTTTTAATCATTGATCCAGCACTTTTAGCTGTGTATAATTTTTCAGATGTACCCCTGACAACTGCAAAAGTAGCCCCTGGGGTACATGTACCCACAAGAGAGTCACAGTCAAGTATTTGGTCTTCATTTTTTTAAAATACTTATCCTCATCTCTGAGCAAATGGCATCAAAATGTCACCAAATTCATAGTAAGAGTGTAACATAGCAGCAGTTATGAGCTGGAGACGTCACCTGACAAAATGAAGAAAGAAAATGAAGAACAAGCAAAGAAAACACGCTATTTTCATACGCGACAGTTAAAGGAAAAATTGGTTCGATGCATACAGTTTGTATAAGCACAACATGTAATGCACAGGTATACCAACGTCTGAGTGGCTCGTGTGGGGACAGGCAGCAGCAGTAATGGGGAGTGGGAGGGGTGGGGTGGGGGGGCGTGTGGGCATTGGTCAGGATGAGGGTGGTGGATTACACACAGCCGCAGATGATGTGCTGCCCGGCCCACATTACCATGAATGCTTCATTATCCCACTACTTGTACATAATGGCAACAACTCCACGGAGGGGTCAGGCCTCGTCACGGCTCATCAACCCACTGACGGCCCGGCCTAAAGAGAAATGAGGAGCAAGGCAGCGCTGCTCCCCGCTAATCCATCGCCTCCACTTAACACCCCAGCCCTGGATAGCCTGTAGAACACACTATATGGCTTTCATTATCTCTTTATACACACGGCGATACAGTCAGCAAGAAATATTTATGGTGGTGCTTTGTACTTTGTAAGTTTTCATTCATTTTAATGGGAGTTAGACAGGAGTTGACAGTGAAATGCTTCACTTTGAATGTAGTTGAAAAGGACTTTTGTCTTTGCTAACTGTGCTTTTAATTACAGTTTCTAGACACAGTTGTAGAAGAAGTATTCAGATTTTTTATTTGAGTGAAAATGGTAATACTACAATGGGAAAAAACTATTAAAAGACCTTCACCAGAATTGTACTGTAGTAGAAGAGCAAATTATTACCATAACAATTTATTTATTTAAAAGTATCAAAAGTAAGAGGGCTCATTTTGCAATGTATGTATGCAATAATATTATTGAATATCTTATTATTAGTATTATTAGTATTATTACTGATGCATGAAAGTTTGAGAAGCATTTTAATGCAGCTCGCTGAGGTGGAGCTAATTTTTACCGCTTTCTGCTTTAATCTATAAAAATGGCTGATATTTAAAAAAAATAATAATTTTTTTTAGTTTATTGTTTGTACTTAAAATCTTAGTTTGCAAATTAACTAAAGCTGTCAAATACATGTAGTGGGGTAAAAAGTACAATATCACTGAAATTACTCTGTGATAAAGTATTATTATTAAGTAGAAGTAAATGGAAGTTCACAAGTAAAGTAACCTCATAAATGTATAGCAATATGTACTTATTTATACACTCTACAGTCTACGTCATGCAGTTTGACAGGAAATAACTTGATCGCTGTTGAATTTTACCTGTAAAATAACAATGACGCGTTCACCAGTAACAACGAGACAAAATTAAGGGTTGCTGTGTTCGACAAATGTCAGGAAATTGTCTGAATTGTTCTGCTTTGTAGGCAGGAGGCTTCTACGAAACAGCACTCTTAACCTCTAATGTAAACAGTCCTTTCTTTTTGACTCCTAAAATGTTCTGTTGCATCACGTTTAAACATTTATTGCATTAAAATTGAACAGCGCTTGACGTATTTGACACTCAGATCACTCCTCACGATCGATAAAGTCGCTCGGCATTAAGTCGAATGGTTTGGACGTCAGTTGGCGGTCGTCAGGTTCGTCAGTGTCAGTCCACCATAGTGCCACCGCTGAAGCTGTGAAACACGGCGGAGTCAGGCCTGGCTGGAGCTGCGAGTACAGTGTTCTTTTAATGCCACAAGCTGATTATTTCTCCACTGTAATTACATTATCCTCCCCTTTATGCAGGAGTGGTCTCTGGGGACTAATGGATACATCCATGTATAATTCATTAATCATTAGCATCCAATTTGACAATTAGACCTGATTGTTGAATTTTAAATATCAATCGAAGTTGCCTTGTAGTTATCTAACAGTTTTTTTTTTTGTTTTTTTTTTGTCCTCTTTTTTTTTTAAGGCGTCAAAGAGTCAAACTTCACACTTTGAACATAAAGAAGCATTAATCTTTACAGTAGAAAATAAAGAATAGCCTCAAAACAATGAGCTTATTAAACATTTATCAGCGTAATATGGGGTCTCAGCTTGCAACAAAAATACGTTACCGTCGTGTTTTTTTTTTTTTTTTTAAATCACATTTAGAAATGTTCCACTTTTTAAATTCAGTAATGACAAAAGCAGCCAAAAGCCTTTTTTTTATAGATGTCATGAGCGTATTTTATGTTTCATTCATCTGTCACTTTAAAAAAAAAAGAACAAAGTTTCACATTTTCTTTCCAGTACCCCTGCTCCTCATCTCCCACTCCTCCCCCTCCTCCCCCTCCTCCTCCTCCTCCTCCTCCTCCTCTGCTCTGATTTCAGCATGCTAATTTAGTCAGTGCTCCTCAGCATGATTCCCTCGCTCTCTCTCCCATTCTTGCTGCGATTCTGCTCCCTCCCCTCTGGGACCTGAAGATTAATATTCCTGGGCCCAACAAGATAATTACTGATACTAATTAGACATGATTATGTGAATTTGATACACTTATTACTCTAGATAATGAGTAGGACATATTATCCTAACAAGCACCCGTGCCGCTTAGTTTACTTTACACACGACCCACACTCTATATTTTCTGTTATTGTCACCTCAATCAGAAACTGATATTCTCTTGTAATTATTGAATAAAAGGCCTTGATGTGCGATACCTTTAAGACGAGAAGGCATTGTGGAGAAAATCAGAGATATGGCTTGTTTTCCAAAACAAAACCTCAGAAATGTGAACTTCCAGCGTCAAAGCGCCGTCTGTTTACCGCGTTAAATTGTATTGTTTTGAGAATGTGGTTGTGCGGCCTGTAAAGGAGTTGTTGTGTCAACTTTTAGTGGAAAAAATACAGTAAAAATGAGCTTTCCTGATGGTTAATTTTATCTATAAGAAACTCATCTTTTCTTGTATCTCATATGAAATGTGTTCTTATCTGAGCCACATCACCTTGAAATCAGTCAAGTGAATTTTTCTGAATAAAACACATTTTTGGAACAGATTCTTGTTTTATATCACACAGCTCTATTCAGTTTGATGCACTTCAGAGCTGAAGCAGGTAATCTGACTCCCGTCACATGACTGGAAGTGAATGGATGAGGTTTTCAGAGTAGTTAGGACGTGTTGTAGCGACTGCTCGCGAACAGGAGGGAAGGACCCCACATGGCGCAGCCTAACCCATGAATTAGTAAAGAGAGCCAGGCGTCCGTGGCTCGCCTGATTGGAAGTTGGGGAGAGAACGCCTGCTGACGCCAGTGGAGATCGATGTGGCAGTCAGAGGGATGAGGCGAGATAATTAGCGTTCAGAGTGTATCTTGTTAATTAAGGGCTAATTAGAGGCAGAGGCGGAGGGAGAGGGGTTTCGCGTGTGTGTCTGTGCGTGAGGGGGGTTGTTTGACAGAGGGATGTGCACAAATAAGGTGGCAGCGGCATTGCAGTGCTGCAGAAACTACCAAAAACTGTTAACTCAATTGCACCATTATCACTTCTTTGCAGACTTTTTTTTTGCTGTTAAAGAAAACAATCCTACCAGACTAAGTTTAGAATTCGGCCGTGGAGAACGTAAGAAATCAGGATTCATTTTCTTGTGTCTGTCACTTGTGTTCCAGGCGCTCCTCACTCCAACAGCAGCACGTCCCTGCAGACGGGCGGCTCGGTGTTTGGCGGCAGCAAAGATGGCATGCACCAGCGCTCCTTCTCCGTGTCCAGCGCCGACCAGTGGAATGAAGCCATCAACACCAGTACAAGCAGCGCAGCCCGTAAGCTCCTGCACCTTTACAGTCCTCGCCATGCACAGTCCAGTCGAAAAATCCCCAAATTACACACGTTACTACCGCACGTGTAAATTAAAACAAAATGATGGGACCTGATCTAGAGGCGCGTTGCGAGCT
Source organism: Chaetodon auriga (assembly GCF_051107435.1). NCBI lineage: Eukaryota > Metazoa > Chordata > Actinopteri > Chaetodontiformes > Chaetodontidae > Chaetodon > Chaetodon auriga. Next base: position 16,770,869 of record NC_135085.1, read on the forward strand.
GCAGATGCCATTTCCCGAGTTTCTCAGACAGGTGGAACAAGCCTCATTTTCATAATTAGGTGATCAGGGCTGTGATCGCTGTGACCTTTTTGGCTGCTTCTCTTTGATAGAAGCAGCGTGTTCAGAGGAGAGGAACAGTGAAGGTTAACTCTGCCATCGATGCATCTCCACTTACTGCCTCTGTGTCACATTGCACCTTGTCACTGTACTTGAGTGAAGTAAGATAATATATTCACCATGCATGTCTACACTCCCCCCCCCCTCCTGTCTTTACCTTCCATCTTACTCTTATCCCCCCTCCTCCTCCTCCTTCGTCTGTTTTCCTCTCTTTTCTTCCGAAGAGGAAAATGAATGCTTTTTGGGGGTACCATTCATCACCAGTTATTTCCCTCTCTTTGTGGTTGGCAGTAAAAAAGCACTTAAATGCACATCAACAGAATAACAGTCATTTCCATGCATGTTTGCACTCTGGTAGTTCTCATTAGCACGGCGGCGGCTCCCCCCCTCCCCATGGGCTCCCAGGGGCCCCGGCAGTTTAAAGAGCGCACTTTATGAGCGCTGCTGGAGTCCAACTGCACGGCCCTCGTGGTTCCGCAGACAAGCCTGTCTCTCATTTGGAGCTGCCAAACGATCAATTCTGCCTGGACGCAGGCACTTCCATCACCCCCTACCCCTGTCTCCCATCAGCAGCTTGCCCAAAGCAGAATTACTTAGATTCGTGGGGTCCTCAAATAAATGAGCGTGTGTTGTGTATGTGTGTGTTCTCGCCAAATTTTTTTTTTTTTTTGTGTGTGTGTGTGTAGCTATTTGTATGTGAGTTTTTTCCACGGAGCGTGTTTGTGGTGTGGGAGAGAAAAAAGGCTTCATACTGGATGTTTGTGATTGTGCGTTTGGCAGCCGGTCTGCACAGGACAAATAGGAGTTTCCTAAACGCTGTGCGGAGAAAATGAGGAGGCCTAGAATTTCCCATTTTCATGTTTGGTAAACTGAAAAGCCCTCAATATTACCATAGCTCATTAACCAGCATCCAGTCTTCAACTAAATCAGATCCACAATTTGCTCCATTATTCTATTTTCTTCAATTATTTTCATGCTACTCTCAAGGTAACCACAAATGAGCTTGAATGAGGCAAATGAGCTGAAAATAATAGTAGAAACGTTGCTCCAAATGATAGATACTGTATGTTGCTCGTCCTTGGGAAGGCGTGTCTCTGTAATCAGTGCATAGTCAGTGCAGATAGTTTAAGGCTCGTGCACGAGAGGCGACGTCTCTGCAGCTCGAAAAACTTTCTCTCGTTTTTACATCTTCTGACAATGAAGGAATCTGAATCACAGAATGTGTCTGCAGAGTAAAGTGTGACTGGACTATCAGAAAACATAAAGTTGATTGAAACGCCACCGTCTTATCTTTCATCCTAATGTGCCTTCAATAATCAATAGAGGGTGTTCCACAGTGAAGGGTGCTCATGTTTTGCCATTTGAATTGACTTGAACCAAGCCCAATCACTCCATTATCCTTGGTGAAGGTTGCAGGTTAACATAAAATGTGATTCTGAGATGCAAAAACAGCAGATTGATGATTCACTGGAGAATGAATGCATCTTAGCCAGGTAACCATTTCCATATTATTTAAAGAATGTCCTCATTTGTAAACCTATTGAGCAATGGCAGAAGCAGAGGTAGTCACGTCTCTTGAATATTGAGCGCAGATTTTTGATTAAATCCCGGCCCAATTTTTCTATTGCTTGCATTCATAAAGACACCCATCCTTAATGCACCGGATGCTTGTTTAGATCCCGCTCTCCTTGGTACACCTCAATCTTTGAACCTGAATTAAACGCAAGAGGCTCAAACAGTCGTCGGAGCAATGTGATGGGCTCGCTGATGACAGTGACTTAAGTCATGGTCAGCGTGTGAGTGATGTGATATTTCCCAAAGGCAAAGGATTACTGTAGATCGGCGCTTTCCATGGGTAATGATTCCATTATTAATTCAATGTTATCCTATTGTTAGAGGGTTGAGATGTCTTCACAGCTCTAGTGGCCAAAAAAATGTGAACATCAAGTCAAATTATGCTAAAAATGTGTCCCGAATTTTTAAAAATCTGTTCTATTAAAACACAGAAGACTTGACCTGAAATGATTTGTTGATTAATGCTTAAGGTGATCAACAGGAAATTCATCTGAAACAATTTTGATCATCGATAAATCGTTTCAGTTGTTTTTTGACAAACATTCATCGAAAAAATAAGCTTTTGGAAAACATCATTTTTGGCTCTGGGAGATTATAATGACCTTTTTTTTTTTTTTTTTTTAGATTTTATGTACAAAAAGAGATTAGGAAATTGTGTATTCATCCATAATGATAGTAATTGTTAGCTACAGCCCTCATGGAAAGAGCAAAATCCAAACTTTTTACCATGTGAGTTTTAATATAAAATATCATACATCCTGCTAATTCTGTGCTAATTATCACAATGTTATTTTTGTCCTCACTGCCCACCAGTAGAAGTTTTTCTTTCCATCCTCCAAGACGCTTGTGCTGTAGCTCTGTTCTGCTGTGTGGTAATTTATATATACGTGCTTTTTCCTCGGCTAAGTTTACATATCAGGACACAGGTAGTTAATGCACAGATAGCCTTTTCCTGTGGCACTGTGTTTTATACCTTGGCCTCCCGATGCGAGGGTGATAGCATGTGGGGCGTTTGATTTCTACGCCAGGCCGTAATGAAGTTTGACATTTAGTTTGGAGAGAGCAGCGGAGCGCGATCAGGCCTTGATTAGTACGCTCTAATTGAGGATAATAAGGGGGAGGCGGTGATTGTTTCTAATTTTTGCCATTAATTGCAGCCGTTGGCTTTGATTGAGGACAGGCAGGGCTGCCATGTCAAGGGGCCTGGCGGAATCACAGTGTTCCTCACCCGGAGCCTCTTGAATAACAATGAAATGACTCCCCCCCTCCCTCCTCAGCCTCCCCCCCCGCCTCCCTCTCTCACCCTTTTTTCATTCGCATTCATTCTCAGCGTAGCGTTGGTAAAGGCAGGAAGCTGTTAGCGGCTCCCTCTTTGTCTCACCCACAGTCTTCATCCTGAAGCATGTTTAAACTGTCATCACCCTGTAATCACAGGTTAGGCTGATACCTATGCTGCTGCCCAGGTGATCTTGGCTGAGTGGGAAAGAGACTCCTGATCCCCGGTGTGCTTCATCACCCAGCTTTGTCCTGATGGCCCTCCTACACGCTAACAGCTAGCTAATAATGCCACCGTGAATGCAGTCAGTCCAAAAACTTCAGAATTCTCAATTTAAGGAATATAATCTAGCAGCATGCATAGTTTAGAGCTGAGAAGCACTTAAAGGCTGGAGACTTTACACTTTATAAAAGCATTAGATTTCAGGTGCTTTGATATTATTGCTCAGTGGTGTGTGCTGTAGTTTTATTCATTTCCTGCCTCTATACCTTCATGTTATAGACTTGTTAAAGCCTGATTGGTGCAAACAAAGGGAGGTGTATCACCCCTGTATATGTTTCAGGTGCAGGATGTGCAGGGTCAGGGTCATTTTCCACAACATTAGGGGCAGAAATTGATAATTAGAGGTGTTTATGACACGGTTGGGGCCCCTGAGGGGCAGCCCTCCCCTTTAACCTCAAGCGACATTAAACAAATGCTGGCTGTCACGTTGGAGGCAGGTTGGAGCTCAAGTCTTCCACCCGCCATACGGAGCTGTGCTGGCGGGACAGACGCTGGGATGGAGAGGGAGGAGGAAGCAGAGGGTGGGAGTGGGGGGGCACATGGAGGACCCCTGTGCCCCCAGCTGTCTGAGCCAGCTAATGACTCGTCTCAGGGGGGCTGTTGTAAGAGAGCAGGGAAATTGAAACAGACGCCTCGACTAGGAGCTGCTACATGTGTGGCTGCGTGCTGCCATTCAAAAACACCAGAGAGCTTAATGTATGTAGTCCAGCACACACACCAATGTTATGTTTATTAATGTGATGCCATATAATCACTATTATTATTATTTTCCAAGTAACACTTCACTATTTACGCTGAAATATTAATGCTACCTCTAAGGATGGTTCTTTATCTTCGAACAAATTAAACACGGTTAGAACTATTTTTCCCCAGTCATGACGTTCTTGTTTGTATACATCAACTCAACATCAAGATTAATCTATTAAGTCCAGTCCAGACATAACCATGTGTGTCTCAGGTGTTGTCTCCTATATTTGAGCCCACGCTCAAACAATGCATCCCCAGGCCCTCTGAGCTCCACTCCCCCCCCCCACGCTAGCATCTTCAATCCCCTGCTGAGCCCATCTTACTCCTCCAAGACAGCCCCATCTCCCTAAAGGTAATGACCGAATTAGGCCTAATGTTGTACACTGGCTAATGGCACAGTGCCGCACATTATAGCATGTGCAACTGGCAGCAACAACAGCAATAATCCCTGAGCCCCTTGTCCTCCTGCACGCCACCCCTGGGGCTGGGACGGTGCACAGGGAAATGAATGGAGTTTGCTACACTACAATGAGCTTTTGATGGGAGACAATGGAGGAGGCTGCCAGCACCACACAGGGTGGTAAGAGGAGAGCAATATGGGGCCCATCTACCGGCCCCCCCTCCCTGCTTCCCCCAGGCCCCTGGCCCCCGCTCCCAGATTCATAATGGCATCCGGAGGGGGAAAGAAGGGAAAGTGATGTCAAATGTCAGGAAATCAGAAAGATGGCAAGCTGACAACCCCCTCCTCTCGTCCCATCCCTCCTATCCCTTTGCCCAACGGTAGCACAGGTTAATATCACATTTATAAAATCACTTACAAGAAACAAAGCCGGCTCTTAGCCCCCTGTCACTCTCAGACAGTCATATGGAGAGCTTTGCCGCGGGCTAACTTAGGTAACCATTTGTTCACTGATAGCCCCATACCTGTCCTTCACTCTATCTAAAGCTGGAGCCACACTTATTTTTGGAGCACTCACTTCCAAGTCTTACAGCCGTGGACACATTTTAAGGATGTGACAAGTCCGCTTCTGCTTTGCATGAAGCTTTCTATACAGCTGATGGTGTCATTCATTACTCATTGTCATTTCACAGCTATTCATGTATTTGATACATAATGGCGCAAACCTTTTTGAGTTAAGTAGAAGCTGTCAGTTTATTTTTCAAGTAATTGTTTCAGATTTTTCATACCTGTCTCCATGTAACACACAGGTGTGTTTTTTTTTTTTTTATGTCCTACATTGCTTCCATCATACTGGACTCGTAGCTTCAGATGAGAGCAATTAATGCAATTAACAGCAGACAAATCATCAGTCCTAATTAAGCAAGGAAAAATCATCCAGAAGCAACATGATGATGCAGCGTTCTGCCAGAGCAACTTCTAGTTTATCTTTCATCAAGTGATTTTTATTTTGGAATCAGACGCTTCTGCAGTTCTTTATCTGTATGTCGTGGTTCATCACAGCAATAAATATGCCCCAGTTAACCTTAACGTAAGCTTAAATTTCAGTGTTTTGCCTAATTTTTCCACTTTTTACTCTTTGTTATTTGCAATGGATGTGATTTTTGTGACTGTATGTTGCGTTCATCTGGAAATGTTAAGTTCTTGAGCATTTTTTACGTTTCCCTGATAAATCTGCCCCAAAAAATTCCTAGAAACTTTAAAAGTGACATAATGATAACCCACCAATGGGAGTTTATATATTAAACTCTATATAGAGTAACTACTTCACCAGGCTGCAAACTAGGTGGTGGAGAGGAGGACACTGGACAGACTGTTATCCATCATGGATAACCCTGAACATCCTCTTCACCACCTCGTGGACAGACAGCGGAGCTCCTTCTCCAATAGACTGTTCCTGCTCTGCTGTCACAAGGACCGCTTCAGGAAATCATTCCTGCCACGAGCCGTCACATTTTACAACAGTAACTTAAACAATTAATCCACCAACCTCACAACCCCCAATATTTTACTTATTATCTGCACTACTACAATATCGCACATACTGCTTATTGCTTACATTTATTTATCATCCGAAACTGCACACATTTTTTGATGTAAATATCTGTTTATATTCTTAGTTATATTGCATTTTTATTATATTATTATAATATTCTATAATGTGTCTTATACTTTATAATACACATTATATAACTATATATCTTGTTGAGTTAAATTGAAAGACTCCTGTAGCTTCATAATTGCATCAGTGTGTTTTTAATGTCATGAAGCGATGATTGTTGAGTTGTACCCAGTTAGTATGGAACTATAGATACCAAGCTGAAGCTGTGACCTTGAACCTTAAACTTACCTACATGGGCAGTGAATATGAAACTTAATAAATCCAAACTATTGTCTTTATTTACTGACAATAATAATAGTTGTTTTTCACTTGTCTGTGTTTTTTCAGCCAATGGAATGACTGACCCTGCAAGCTCCAGTGTGGGAAGCGCCACGAGCCCTAAACTTGAGCCTCCTCCGTCGCCACACGCCAACCGCAAGAAACACAGACGGAAAAAGAGCACGGGCATCACGAAGCCAGACGGCTTATCTGCAGGCAACGAAGGTGCGACACAATCACATTACTACAGTTCTGACATGACCGAAACTCCTGAAACAGAAAGGAAATCGTCCATGAGATACACAAGTGGCAAAACATTTACCTGCCAATAGGTGCATTTCCATCCACCTGTTTTATGTATATTTTCGATGTCCACTGAGGCTTCTGCTCCACTGAAGAGACTAAAAATAGCAGAAAAGCTCAGGTCTGTGTGGAACAGTGAGGTGGCTGTAGCATTCCTCAAGCCCATACATGAATCAAACAGAAAGCACTCTGTTAATTACGTGAATCATCTAAGTCATCTCATCGAAACCTTTTCTTCTGTAGTGGTTTAATGGCACCTGAGTTAGAGGTGTGATTAGCGATGAACCAATTATTCCCTATTCGCTTATTCAATTGCATTTTCTTTTGCTGATACTTCTGGAAATTGTGCTAAATTTGGAAGTGTGGCTAACGTGGAGACCCAGGAGTTTGCTCACCCCAATATAGTTCACATATAAGTTTCTTTGTTTTGCAAATAGGAGTAAAAGCTAGAGATGTTTCAGCTCCTTCTTCAGTGGGCAAAATTGGTTGTTGTCAACCAACACAATTAGCACTTATTGCTACTGGGAAGCCAGTGAGTGATCATGTTCTTGGAGGTACACAAGAGACCGTTGTAGGTCGGTCTGTTTGCCTGCACAGGGGTGGGTGGGATTTGGGGGGGGGGGGGGGGGGGGGCACAGACCTGAGCATAGCGCTTTCCCTGTGGAGCTCCTAACTGACCAGTGAAGGCAAGTGTCTTTTATCAGAGGGGTATTGAATTAAAGATCTGCCAATCACAAAGCAGCCACCCTCCACTTTGAATTCAACTACTCACACTGATCCAATCATTCTTCAACAAAGAGCATGTCGTCTTCTGTATTCTGATCAAATATGCCTGTGAAGTCCATGAAGGTGTGAAGTTGGATGTTTCTGTGTGCCCCCCTGCACAGTGCACCATCACAGCCCCCATCTCTTTTACCGTAGTCTGAATGGCCTGATCTCCAGAAGCCGTGGCCCTCCTCAGCAGGGGAGTGGCAGTCAGCTCTCCACCCAATTAATAATGATTCTCCAGCCCAATGATGAATGGAGTACCCTAATTGGATGGCATTGTGAAAACACTGGGACGCATTTCAGAGGCCATGAAACTGATGTCACCAGAGTGGGATGATCAATCAACAAGATTGATACGCTGGATAACAACAACAATGGCATTGACGCCTCCTAAATGGGGCTAAGCATTTATAATCATTATACTTTTTTATCATGGTCTCTGACAGCCTCTCTTTAAAGTCTGAATGGGTCTGTTGACCACATTGTTGTTTGGAGTGAACATCATCAGCACCTTGGGGATAAGTGGTGTGAGATAAGTGGGGCCGTTTTTGTCGTTCGAGTCGTATGTGGTCCCATCAGAATACTGGTGAAAGTTCATCTCAGGCCTGATCTTTTTGCAGATTTGGCATGGTCACTTGCAGGTGCGATCCATGTGCAGAAGCATTCTTCAGCTCACAGCACAGTTTTGAACTGTAGTGTCCATTACTTCTGTTTTATTTGAGATTACTTAGCTCCTAATGGCTCCTGGCTGCGTTACACAGTCGCATTAAAGCCTCGAATGAGTGATGGCTGGCATTATCAGACGTCGTCAGATCTCATCAATAAACGCCCTACTCGGGAATAATTGAAGTCAGATTACTGCTGGACTTTCTGAGGAGGAAATCTAAGAGTAATCAGACTGGAGGAGGCAGATTGGGAATGTTTCTCACGTCATCAAACACGCACATTGTTTTCTATCTTCCTCATGGTCCTGTGTGAGGTTTTCTATTAGCATCACCTTGTCCGTTCTGCTGAATGCTCTGGAATACAGACGTATCGCTTAAATATTGGATTCACCCAAGTCTGGGATGTGAGTTGCGTCTCCTGTTGAAAGAACAGAAGAGAGAGAAGAAGAACGCAGCGGAGAGGTGGGATCCTTGAATAAATTGCCATCAGTTTATCTCATTTACGGGGCAATCAGAAGCGTGCAATGCAGGCTGAAATTGAATTTTAGTAGTCGTGAAGCATCATAAATCAAAACAGCGTTGCGCGTCTTAAGGTGAGAAATCATTTTGGTCAACACGGGACGTGTAGGATGCAGGAGGGGGCCTGTAGAAACTGTTGGTGCACCATCATTTTCAAATATGGTACTATGGTACTTAGTGAGACTGGCTGCTGAAGTGGAAGAAAATATTGCACATATTTTATGACCTCAACTTCATTACTATTATTATGAAAGGGGTCACACTTCATGTTGAGGTACACATGATTAACTTAGTCTGCAGGACTGTATTCTACAACTACCAGGCCATTAACTAAGAGTTTTCCCACAATAACCTCCTAATTATTACTTATTGATAGTGAATAAGGAAGTTGCTGTACGTGAATTGCAATCTCACTAACATAACCCTGACCCCCAGAATATGGTATTAATAAGTGCTTTACAAAGGCTAATAAAGAGCCAATATGCTGCTAATACAGATGCTAATCGGTAACCAGTCAATGGTGAATATGTGCACCTTAATATAAAGTGATAATATGAAATGCTAAATGAATAAAAGACAGTAAGAGTGAAGAGCTTTAAGATCTTGTTTTAAGTCTTATATTTACATTAAAAATGCATTTGTTTGAAATTAATGTAAAGCCATATTTATTTCTAATCAATTTAAAGCCGTGTTTGGGTTATGTATGAATTCTCTGTTCTATCTATGGTGCTGCTCCTCCACCAAGAATATGCACAATGGACACAGTCCCTAATATCCTATGCACTGTCAGAGCTGTGTGGTGTAATGAACTTCTCATGTGCTTAAAGAATGATGCAGGATGCATGGCGAGACAACTGACAGCCCCGTAATGTGTTTCCCAGCAGCCGCCCGGCGACGAGCTTTCTCGGTGTGTCGCTCGCCATAAACCCACTGGAAAATCGATGGCCGATAAAGAGTTGTGTTCAGGGGGAGCCCCCTCTGATTAATGCAGACTGTCAGGGAGCATCATTAATGTATTTCTCTTTTAAAGAAAGTGTATCAAATGCTCATTGTTTTGGGGGTTTTTAGCTTGTCCAACGTGAGCAGAAAGGGAGGTGCAGGAATGGAGGGCGACTGTGACAAGGGGCTCCTTCCTGATACTTCTTCTTTTATGGATGATGATGATATTTACTCGTGCTAAGGTCACAGAAATCAGGGAGACAACAAGAGCTAAGTGTTTGCCTGAATGGCGTTTAGCTCGCAGAAGTTTAGTTACACTTCTATGATAAGAGCTGATTTGAAGCAATTCTATAGACGGACATGAAAATAAACCAAATCACATTAAACTTTAGTTGCATTTTTGCACGATTGGAGCATAATTGCAACTGTCCCACAGTTCTAAAAGAAGGTAACAGACTAAAGGAAGCATTGCTCATTGCTGCACTCTATAATGAACTCAGACGCGCTGCAGAGCATTTTGTTTGGAACAGAAGGGTCAATTCAAGTTTGGATGAATCACGTTTTCTAATCAAATCTATCTCAAATTGATTTGTAAAGCCTCTTATTTAATGGAAGATTCAATAAAGGATTTTAATCAAGTAGTTTTATTTTACGGTTTTAAATTGAATCTGAAGTGGTTGAAAGGACTGTATCAGCAATTAGAGGAGGGAATTATTTTTATGTGGGGAGAAAGTGAACTCCTAAATTTGAAAGAGAATCCAAAAGGAGGGGGCTGATGGTAGAGTTTCGTCAAACTGTAGCTGAGGAATCTGCAGTGAAAAGATATTTGACTAAAAATGCATGTATATATTTACATATTTTAACAGATGGGCATATACGCTTCAGTGACTTTTTAGAATAAATGGCATGTCACGCTGCTTAGAAAGACAGCTTCGGCTGCTGCAACTTTCCTGATCTGCTAATGTCTTTCAATGAACACATGAATATGAAGAATATGTGAGGAATCTGTAGATGAGCTAACAGTTGCGCAACTGACAGGCTACCAAAAGCTAAGCCAGTTTGCACTGTAATGTACACCATCTTAACTAATGGGACAGCAGGCTCAAACGCTGGCTACGTAAATTCTGCAGAGCGGAAGAGAGCGATGTTTGGTCGAGTCTCATTGTTGCTGACTCATTTTCCAGATTGACTGGAACAAGGACCCGTGGTCTTTCCGTCCTCAAATTACAAGTTAACCTGCAGCGTCTGTCCATCAAAAACTGTGTAAAGTTATATATCGTCTGTCCAACTTAATCCAGTATGTTTTTGTCCTGCACCTTAGTAAACTAAGGGTTAATATCCTCTGGAGTCCAGCTGAGGATTAGGAAATGGAGGTTTAACTGCCTGTGCTAATGGTGGGTGTTTATCTCAATACTTTGTTTTGTCACTCCCCGACTCGCTCTCATTTCCGAAAGCTGTCCCTGGAGCCTCCACTCTTGTAATGGCTTAGCTTTCTGAGCGCCACAGTATGGAGGGAAAGGAATAACAAGATTCTCATTTGGGCTCCATACACACTGCCCACAGATACATGTATAATTGGCCCTGTTTTCATTCTGCTCTGTTGTTAAATGCACTAGCTATTAGGGTAGTGGTATTGGTGCTGATTTCATGTGTTTGTTTATTGTTGGAAGGTGTTTTGTGCTCCTTGTTTGTTTGAGCATGTGCGTGTGCACGGGAAAGTGTGCAGAAGCGTGTGTGTGTGTGCATGCGTGCGTACGTATGTATGTGCGTGTCAGATAGATAAAGAGTGTGCTCTATCTCTCTCTCCCTCCCCGTTCTCTTCTTTCTGAGTTTGGTCGTGGTTCCCCTGGGGCCCCTGTCGCAGTAATGGCCTGCTCCTGATTGCTCTGATACAGGTTAGGAATATTGGCTTTAATGATGTGTAAAATGAGCAAGCAGTGCCTGTGACATTTACAGATGGCACCGCCTTGGCCTGTTCTTCCCAACTGCTCGTTAATTCACAGGAACGGCAAGCACTTCTTTAAGTGACTGCCTGATGCATGCATACGACGCGACACCACACATCCTGCACAGCAAAACAATAGCTCACCTTGTGTACCTCTGCACCTTGTCATCATTGCAGCCAAGTGTTCACACAAATGGATTAAAAAAAAGGAGTTCTCTGGGCTAAGAACTGTTTGCTAAGTCCTTTCTGAAGGTTTGTCACATTGGTCTCCAGAGGTCTTTGAGAGGCTTAGACAGAATAGATGCTGCCTGCCGTGTAGATGGCACAGCTGGGCTCAGCACCAAACCCCCGAGGTGCTAATCTGGTCCACAGGTCCTCGACGGTGCTTCTGCTGCGCGTACACAGCAATGGAGGAGTCACGGTCCTCAGGTCACCCTCTATTCTTGCAGGGTCCACTTTGATTTTTAGGTCAAACGCCTTTTAGAGGCATTAAAATGTGACATGCAGCAGCTCAACAAGTTTAAAAAGTGGAAGCAACAATGCAGCAGTGTCATAATGCTCCATCACAGGTAATATTGCTTCTGCAGTGAATGTATTATCAGCTAAATGCACTCAAGTCATTATGTATGAAATAATTTAACTGTGAGGATTGATGCATCAAGTAGTATTTTTCTGTTGTAGCTGCTTGAGGTGGAGTTTGGTATTTTACTCCAGTGGTTCCAAACATAGGGGTCGGGCTCCCTTCAAAGGGTCACAAGATATTTAGATGTTAGTGAGTTAGGAAAGAAGGAAAAACAAAGTTCTGCTCCGCAAATTTGTTTTCATTTTTGCTAACTTAGATAGAACAGTTTACTTAATGTATTGACATTTAAATGAACCCGTGCGAGTTAAAAGGTGGAGTCACTCTTTGGTAGAACGTCTAATAACTCACAGACATCTCTTTTTCTTAGAGATCACCAGCCAAAAAGGTTGGGAACTAATGGTTTTATCCTGTTCAGTGATTTGTGTTTTACAAGCTTGTTATACGTTTTTATGTGGAATCTTAACTAGTAACTATAGTTGTCAGCTAAATGTACAATACAGTGTTTTCCTCTGCAATGTATCGGAGCAGATATATGAAAGAAATGCATTTGTATCTCGGAGCGATCATTTATTACCAGCCAAACATTCCCCTTATTAAAGTGTTCCTGCTAGAAGCCATCAGGTATCTGATGAATAGCATCAGTAACTGAGCGGTTCAAGAACAGTTTTATGATCCATGTAAATGGTGGACGAAGATGTGTATCTTTATCTGTTCCTTCCTCTTTGTAGCTCTATGGCCATTACTCTCTAATTTCCTTTTTATTATGCCGTGTTAATTAAGGAAAATCATATTTCGCTCATTCTTCACAGTTGGCTCCTCCGTTAGCTTTAAATTGTGTTCTTCCTTGTCCGCCCACTGGCAGTGCTGTGTTAATTTATTTCTAATTGGTGAGAACTTGTTGATTGTGGGCTCACAGATAGATTTGGTCAGGAGGTTAATGCTTAATGTTAATGTGACAAGGTGATGGTTCCTCTGCTAGCCATGAGCTAACTGCAGCCGCTGAGTAATAACCGAAGCGCTAATGACCCTTTTACAAGCTGATCGTGGCAGGTGCCTGTAAGATAGCAGTGATGCCTTTGACACATTGTTCATGCTCAGATTTACTGGCTCTGAGAAGACCACTTTGACCTCAGCATCATGCTTACATGCAGCAGAATCACTCTGGCTTATGGAGCTGAATTGCTGCACCGTGGCCGGCATTAAAAAGTAATATCAGTGCGCTGGAGCTGCATGAAATGACAATACCTGTGTCACACATAAAGATTCCCGCCGCACGTTGGCCCTCTGTCTCTTTAGTGGCTACAGTATGTCTCGCCTGTGTATTACTATGCATGGAGAATTAGATTTGTTTTCCCTTGTACTCATCAGTTTAAGAGACCAGCCATCCGTTGCTTTTTTAATCTCCATAATGAAAGTGTTTTAATGCCTCCAATTTATTGCCTGGGCAGCCAACAGAATAATTAGCTTTGTTCAGGTTTTTTAAAAAGATGAAAACGCAACAACATTTGAGTCTGGGAACCGCAAACTATAATCAAATGCATTAGTTATTCTACCTGAAGTTATATTGGACAAGAAGAAATTGATTTCTATGGTACGTATTCCAATTAATCAAGCCTTTCCGTGTTTTCTGCTTCTATTCTCTGTCACCTTTCGGGTCCTTTAAGTTGACCGTTTTGATTCCATCAAATAGTGATTTTTGTGTTTGACTCCTCGCCAGTGCTTTAAAACGTCCCACCCACATAAAGACTTTTTCAGCGTAGCTCTAAATAAAGAGGCTTCCAAGCCTTTATTGATTCTCTGTAACCTGTAGTCGATTCCACAAACTAAATCAGATAATTGAAGTCGGTGTCGAGCTAATTGGATTATTGCTTTCCCCCTGAAGAGCTGCCCTCCGCCGCAGCACAGGGATTGCTACATTAGTGGCGTCCGTCAGACATCTGTCATTTAACAGCACAACGCGGTGTCTCGCGCCAAGGAGGGTGAATTGATTAGAAATAGAAAGTGAAGTAATTTCTTTGATTAGATGATTTGTTTGATAATCTTATCATCATCAGATTGCCATCATTTCAGAACTCATACAGAGTTAATTTAATATTAAACATCTCCCGCAATGTCAGAAAAGATTACATTAGAAGTATAAATATGTTTTGCACATTTAACACATTTTTCTTTTTAATGTAACTTCTATTAGCAATTAACGAAAAAGGCTACACAGGAAAAAACATTCCCCTTGTGTCTGGTTGCCTCCAGTCCTTCAAACATGGTTTATGCAAATGAGATGACTATTTGCATAGACATAATTAGGTAATTACAAATCATTTGGCTATGAGCTCAAGCATGTGCACAGACCAGAGATGTTACACGAGTCACATTGTACAGTACGGAGTTAATGAATTGCTTCTGAACAGCAGAGGCATTACAGCATGTGTGGGAACATATGTTGTGTCAGACCTCCTGTTTGAAGACGACAGGTGACATTTTCATGAGTCTTAGTTAAACGCAAGGAGCAGGGGGAAAAATCACTGCCCATTCACAGTCTTCAACGCCAGTTTGGAGCTAAACTAGCTTTCATTATATTAAAAAACAACAAATGCATTTAAGGAAACAGACATATAAGTATAAACAAACCTAGCTGAGTCTGGACACACCACAACTATAATAAAACATCATAAGACTCATTATTGTGGGTTTTTTTCAGACACCAATATGTCATACCCTGAAAAATGATCATTAAAGCACCTGAGAGAGGATTATAGAGGAATATCTTTAAGTCACAATTAGTCTTAGCATACAGTTTCGATAAGTAGGATTTAATTTACAGCAAAGATGTGGAAACAAATAGACAGTCCAGTAAACAAATAGCTCCAACAGTTGCACTGAAAACCCACTTAAGTTAAAGTTGCTGTCAATATACTAATTTACTCAAAATATCAGTGAAATCGTGAGTTTTGAGATTTTTTTTTGTTTTCTTTTTAAAAGTATAACTAGTGGTAAAAAAAATTGTTGTATTTGTATATTAAAGATATATTTTAGTCTGTGAGGGATGATCAAAAGTCATTTAAGTCAATGTGAGGAATCACAATCAGAACTGTGTTCTTTGGTAATAAGTTGAAGGTCGAAGTTTGTGCATATAAACACATCGAGGTAGAAGCTAGCTACAATTACCATCCAATCACGGAGCTTCAATTCTGTTGACATGCATCAGTAATAGCTGGTGGAAGCTAAAAAAAAATACAGCAGTAAGATGATAGATTATACAAGTTAATGTAACTTCAGTTTGTTGGTGAATGTCGGATTCAGTCTGCAACTGTGGCGCCATGTTTTGTTCACAGATTTAACCATGAAGTGTTTTCAATTCGCCACCAGTCTGATTGGCCTCTTCTCCATGGCAACAGGCAGTATTTACAGATGTTCGCCAAAATGGTGGACAGAGGAAAATTTCTCAGAAAAGAAGACCCAAAGTACACAGAGTTTTACACCTTATGTGTGAATTAAATGCTTAAGACACCAAAATAAGATGAAAAAAAAATAACAAAGATCAGATTTGTGTGTGTGTTGCTGCGTGTGTTGCTGTTGATTGCTAATGGCAATGGTCTTTAAAGCCATTTGACAGGAGCAGAAAGGACTCAAAATGTGTCCTAACATGTTTGAGTTGGAGATTGTGAGCCATCATCAAACAAAACAGCAGCAGGGGGGAACACAGAACGTGCCAAGGAATCACTGGAGTGTTTCTGAATTCACCAGAAGCTCATTCCATCGTGCATTCGTGCATGGATGGGCCTCAATCGCCAAGCTGTGCCGCTGACTTGCAGAGTCAGATTTCACGACCGACGTGCGTGTTGCCTAAGTACTAATTTACTGTTTATTTGTGTTTTCCAGAGCAAGAGGATTCCTTTGAGTTCATCATTGTGTCGTTGACCGGTCAGACGTGGAACTTTGAAGCATCTACGTACGAGGAGAGGGAGCTGTGGGTCCAAGCCATCGAGAGCCAGATCTTTGCCAGCCTGCAGTCCTGTGAGAGCATAAAGAACAAGGTACGGTGGGCCATGAGAGATCAGAAACATCACTGAACAGGATTGGACATTACCATCTAATCACAGCATCATCATCATCCTACGGTTCTGCTGCTTCATTTACATTCCTCTTTTAGCCCCTTCTTTCCTGCCCTCACCCTCCCCCGCCCCTCCTCACCCACTTCAAGCTGTCACATGTGGGAGGCTGTCAGACAGGTGCACCGCGGTGTGGGGGAGCTCTTATTAGAACTGACAGACATCAGAGATAGAACACGGCTTGTGTCAGCATACTGGGGAGACACGGCCTCATTTTCATATTCATATTTTCTGTGCCTCAGTCTTTTCCGAAGACTTTGAAAAACCTCTTCTCTCCCGCTCCTCGCTGGTTGTCTATGATTTCAGTTCGGCTGTAATTGTTTGCCTTCCCTTACTCTTGCAATAATTAGTTCCTGGTGACTTATTCTCTCCCTCGTTTCTTGCAGTCTCGGTTAGGCAGCCAAAGTGATGCAATGGCCATTCAGTCCATACGAAACGTGAGGGGGAACAGCTTCTGCGTGGACTGTGATGCACCCAGTGAGTATCACTCTTCACCACAACAGCTGATTTCTCAGTGATAAAGGCCCTGTGTAGTCAGAAAACACTGGCTTCATATGAAAACATCCCCAAACATTTTGATTTTTTGATTTTCAGTTATAGTCTACTGTATCTGTAGCCACTCCAACACAACTGAACTAGATCGCTTGCTCTCGAGAAGAAATCCCTGAAATCCTTCCTGTTGGTTGGTGTGCAGAGCAGCATTTCAACAGGAGAAACTCCACTTAAAGGATTTAACATCACTTAGCAGAGCTGGTGATGTTTAAAACACCGAATAAACAGCAACCACTGTGTCCGATTGTCTGCACCAACTTAACTGATTGATGTTTTTCTTCTGTTGCTCTGGTTAAGATTGCATTTTATTTCACCAGCTCAGTCTGTGCATCTTAGATATGGCGGTAACAGGCAGTGGCACATTAGTCAAACCTGCACATAGCCAGTGGAACATGGTACCACACCCACAGCGATGGAGTAAAACTTGTCTTTTTTTATAATCTTATTTTTCTATCTACGCAGACCCAGACTGGGCCAGTCTGAACCTTGGGGCCTTGATGTGCATCGAGTGCTCCGGGATTCACAGAAACTTGGGCACCCATCTGTCTCGTGTCCGCTCCCTGGACCTGGACGACTGGCCGGTGGAGCTCAGCATGGTGATGACGGCCATCGGTAACACGATGGCCAACAGTGTGTGGGAGGGCGCTTTGGAGGGCTACACCAAGCCGGGGAGCGACTGCACCAGGTTAGCATCCTTCTACAAATAAAGGTGCTGCTTAATGAAGCATGGCGAGATTATAGAATGAGAAGGCTGCGCTGTCTTCTCTCCATTAGCTGCCGTTTATTGGCCACCCACATTTCAGCACAGGCAGTTCACACCACAGAACGCTCCATAAGGAGCACCGGGGGTCCATAAATGTCAGTCTGCTGCGCCAAGAACACAGTATTTTATGTTTGAGCATCGGCCCATCCTGTACACTTTGATCACAATGTCTTTGTTTTATTCGAGTCATCTGAATCCCTCCATGTCTGCATTCTAGGATGTAATGTCTGATATTTGCAGCAGAGTATCTGTTGCCTTGTACGTCTGTCCCTCCTCTAACTTGACTCGAAACTCATGATTTATGAAGGGAGTGTGGTGTGTGACATCATTTCGCACTTCCCTGATAAATGCCCTGACTAGCACCAGATCCATCAAGTTTGGCACTTGACATGTAAGCGCTAATCAAGAAAAGATGTTTTAATGTAAACCACATCTGAAACCAGCCCAAGCTTTCTGTTCCTGCTGGATATCAGCGGACACAGATGAGTTTAACAATAAGCAAGATTGTTCAGAACTTAAACAACTTATTCTGAGTTTTTTTACTTGTGGAACTTAACAAGTAGGACTCCATCATTTTAACGTGTGTCTCTTAAAAAATACTCAGCCACTCGTCCCATACCGCCCTGCCCCAACTTACCCCAATGACTATCTGTTCCCTTTCCCTCTAAGGTACCCAGATCTGGTAGGAGGATTGTTTATCTCTTGGTGACAGGTGAGACCTAGCGTCCCAGTCTGACTAATGACCTGCTGTGTGGCTGTGCAGGTAATTAAGCACACCATTATGGCTAAACCCCACCCCAAGAGCCAGGCCCTCGGGCCCCAAGCTGCCGTGTCACATATCCATCACACAGGGCCGGGTCATCACTCTGTCTGTCACAGCAAAGACTGTCTGTAGGGTTTCCCTGGTGGCATTAGACTGTTTTAACTTCACAGCTTTGGAACTATGTTGCAAAAAGACAAACCAACAGAAACATAGTTGGTTTCTTTTTTACTGCTTCTGCTGCTGCCATTGCTGTTATGGTTAAAAAAGAATGCAAATATAGTATAAACACAATCTCAAGGCTTCACCAAGGACCATATGGATACCACATAGATTAAGTTGATGTGTTTTGATAGCAGCAAATATAGCAGACACGGACGATATCACATGCATTTTAGCTGTACAAGCAGGAAGTCTGTTTGTGTCCTGTCATGTTTATTTGTAAGCAGGATACCTCGAAGTCTTTCCCACCAGATACCACTGAAATCTGTCAAAAGATGAGCCAAAGAACAAGTGACAAGATTAAAATGTTAACTTCTGTTTTTATGGCGTCAATACAATACAAAAAAAAAACAAAAACAAGCACAGATGGAAAATACCATAATTGACAGAAAAAAAATGTGACTGTTATTTAAACGAAAAGAGTTGTGCACTTTTTTGCAGTGTAGCTCAAACATCAGTTCCAGGCCTAATTCCACGGTCAATGCAACAAATACATAAAGCTTTTTTGTCAATGCAGCACTTTCAACACACTCTTCAACCACTACTGGTCGTACAGGTACTGTCAGAGACCTTTTCATGTACACATACTCGGACCATAGTAGCATTAGCATTAGTCGTTATTAAGCACTTAGTAATGGGGGTTAGGGTTATTAAGTTATTAGGATCATAATTTATGAACATCAACTTCCTTACTTATTATCAATAGGCAGTAATTAGGAGGTTATTGAGAGAAAACTGTTAGGCCTAGTAGTTGCAGAATATGGTCATGCAGAATAAGGCAGAATAAGGCCTTTATGATGACTAATGAAAAGCCAATATGCTACTAATATGCATGCTAATAAGCAGCTACTTAATGGTGAAATGTGTACCTAATGTAAAGTGTTTCAGTTTGCTCCTCACTGTGTTTCCATTCTGCTGGTAGTCTGAGGCCTCGTCCTCTTGAATCCATCCAACGCTCTCCGGCCAGTTCAGAACTGAATGATGGCCTACAGTTATTTATTGAATGGTATCTGTGCTAAAGTGCTCCGCTGTGGACTTGATGAAAGATTATTGATGTTGATTCCTCTCTCTACCACTGTCAGTCCCACGTCGCCTCGAGCAGGGAGGTTCTTCATTGTCTTAAAAAATCCGATCTTATCCCGCAGCAGCGTCTCCATTAGTTTTCACTGTCAAACAATAAATCTCATTTGCAGCAGAACTAATCTTCAGACAAAAAAAACAGCAGTTGTAAATATCATATATGGCCACTGGTTATTGAGGTGGTGATGATTTTTTTTTGCTCATAGAACGATGTACCCTTGTGGGGTAAACGTTAGTATCAAATTATTTTTTGCTTGATCACGAATGATGAATGATAACCAGCTTAATGGGATGCAGTTTTTTTTTTCTTTCATTCTTTTAACACCATAAATCCTGACCTGACTCTCTGCCTGCGTATGCTCCTTTTAACTGGAGCACATATGAGAGGATTTTAATTGTGTCACGTCGGTGACATGTAGCAGCTTTGTGATGGCACCCAGGCAGGCAGTGTATGGCCCCCGAGTCCCACTAAACATTAGTGACACCTAATCTAAACGATTCAGTAACTACCTGAATATCAGCTCACTGTCTGATTGAATGTCTCCTGCAAGACTAGTTTTACCCCTTGCATTTTTGAGATTTAACTTAAAAGCATTCATCCACAAGATTGGTTTAGCTTATGATATTCTGGATCGAAAGAACACAGTATATAGATTTGTCGTACGCAGAGACGCACAGCAGCACTAAAAATTACTGGCGTACATCAGACTGATTACAGGCATCGTAATGGGAAGCATGTTTATATCTATGCATATATGCATACATGTTTACACCTGTTTTTAGACCTTATAGAAAAATGCATAGACCCATATTCTAAAAAGCACTCTTTATAAAGTTTAGTTGTAAGTAATGGCTGTATTGATGTATCATACATTATTTGCTAATGCTTTTTAGATCAGTTATAAGCTATTGATGTTGGCAAATTCTCGATTGCCGGGTGATAAAAAAAACCCCTTCGGCTGGTGTCAATCCTTTCTTTGTGGTATTATTGCAGCTATAAATGTTGTTCATCCATTAATAAATGCTTATGTGTTTCTCACTTTCTAATAAGCCATCAGGCCTGCAGCTCCAAAGGTTAATAAGTCATTAATAAAGGCTTTTAATCGTGAAGTCTGCAGCTGGAAGTGTTAATATTTTGTTCAAAATTGATTGATGGTAAGAAGTCAGATGTTTCAAAGCGATTTTTCACAAGCAGGCACGTTGTTTTTATTCATGGCTTATAACTGATCTTTAAAGAATTTTTGAGTTTTATTAATAAGCCGTTCGTTACAATTCATAACCCATTCATAAAGGCCTAATTAAAAAGCACCACAGGATGCATTAAATGTGGAAGTCAGACCCGGCTAGGTTACAGTCACAGCCGTGATAATAAATTTGTGCGAGCCCTGCAATCGCTGCTGATCTCTGCAGTCAGCATGTTGGAGGGGAGTTGTTCTTTTAATTAGCACCTGGGAGTCGTTGTGTTTTGCACGTCACCTCTAATTGCTTGGCATGTTCGTGATAGAAAACACCGCAGAATATTTTGACGGATACTGTGGGGGAGGTCCAACAGCTAACTTCAGCCTCATCTTCAACTGGCACACACACACACACACACACACACACACTCACAGTGAAACTCACACACACACACGCAGACACCAGTTCTCATTTGGGGGAGATGTCCTGGAGCGTGGACGGATGTGGACGGCTATCCCTCACTGACGCGGGCCTCTCACTGTCACCCTCTGTAGGCTCCGCGCCGCCCTCGGCCACAGGCAGGTAATAGCTCTGATGAGAGCCCTCCACTTTGTTTCAGAAATAATTTGCCACTCCTGCCGCCTGCAGGGGCCGCGTGGTAATAAAAATGAATCACACCACTAACCTCTCCAAACCTGGCCCCACTGCTTCTTTTTAACCCCTTCTGCGCCGACAGTGGCGTCTTGGCTCGTCCTCCCGAGCTGTTTGCATGTTTACAACATCGGTGCTTTGGCCATCAGATTCCTGATCTAGGATTCGTCCACAGCGGCCTCCGTCCTCTATGTTGGTGCCCAAAACACAGAGCAAAGCTTCCGGGCTGCTCACAGGTTAGAAGTGCCTGAGCGCCAACTCTCAAAAGAGCTTTTAGAATAGCCGACCTGCCATGAGCTCTGGTGGAGGAAGAGTAATTAATTAAGACAAATGAGTGGCTGGGTCTTCCCATGTCCTCACTCTCTCTGTCTCTCTCTCTCCTCCTCCCTCTCTAAATGAAACCCACAGGTCAGTAATTAGCCCTGTGTGGGAGAAGTGGTACCACAGTCACTAATTGCCCACATGCCACCGGGTTTTCAGAGCCAGGTAGACGTATTGGAAGGACTGATTCATTATGATGCAGTCTACTTAACTGTCCAATTCAGTTGTAATATTGTTAGCATTACAAAATCTTAACAAAAACTGCTTGTCTGATGCCGCGGAAGAAAAAAGGGATCCAAGACAGTCGCTTTATTGGGCCTATATTTTGAGATGTGTGCGTACGTGAAGCAGCCTGCATACATAAGCGGGGCATGTGTTATCGTCCCCTCAGCTTTGTATGAGAGGCGAGGGTTCAGCAGGGGTTAACAGCATGAGCATTTAAGGGTGTTAGTCTTGCTGGCACAAAAACACAGCCACTCCATCACGAGGAGTCTGACAACCTCATTAATGTCACAATATATTCAACTCATCCCTCTGCCTGCCTACGGCACCCAGATGCTCTCCTGTTGGCCTCTCTATAGAGCTCCACACAACAACCTTTTGAATTCTGGTCATCTGTTCAGGCTGCGCTCTGGAGGCGAGAAAAGTGGCAGCTATTGCACTTGTTAAAATATTTGTCTTAATTCTTTTGCAGCTGTTCTTCTCAGAGCGGGCATACCATGTCTACACTGTACCCGCTGGACCATAGGGGGCCTTATTTAGCACTTTTGCTGCGGCGTTTACTGTGTTGCTCCTTCATTTCTCGCCCTTAGCAACCTTTGATGCTTTGGGGCCCAGCATTCTTTCCCCGTTGAGTGCACTTTTTTTTTTTTTTTTCATCTCTGTCGTTTCCCTCTGAGCCCCCTCTCTGTCTTTCTGCTGCTGTCCCTCTTCCTCACTCTCTGTCTCTTCCCTCCCCTCGGTTTGTGGAAGTGAAGCTGCTGGCTGCATGGGAATCGGTCCCCATACAAGTTGCCCACCCCCACTGTGAGGTCTGTTCAGGCTGGTCAAACCCCATGATCCCCCCCCCCCCCCAACCCTCCGACACCACCACCGCCATTTCTCCCCTTCACTGCGTCTATTTGATGTGTCCGCAGTGAATCTGGATCCCGGGGAACAGTAGGAGGAGCCTTAGAAGCTTTGATTGTTTAGGTGGACTCAGTATGTGTTTGAAAGATGGGCGAGCGGTGGGACGGACATCCTCCTCTTCCTATGGACCAATGCACCTTTATTGCAGGCAGTCAGATTGGTCATTCTGTGGCTTCTTCACCGCTGGCTCCACCCCCGCCGTCTCAGTTTCCCTTCCCTTCTTATAAATTCCCGTTCGCCTTTGTCTTTCAGGCTTGACTAATTATCCTTGTTTGTCCCTCTTTATTTGAATTCAGTCATGTGTTCTTGACTCCGTGGGCTGGGTTTAGGAGAATCATTCCGCCATTTGCCACTTAATTAAGTCAGGGTCAGGATCCATTGCTCAACGCAGAGCTGAAAGGACAGAGCTCTAATAGAATTATAAAAGAGGCCTTTCTCTACTGTTAAGGCTGCCTTTATCTAGGTGGGCTCTAAATGAAAGGGGACACCAGCTCTGGACAGGAGCCCATTTCCACTTTAGAGTCACCGAGCATTTTGATGTTTGCCCAAGATTTCTTTCAAATAAAATTCAATGACGGAAAGTTAAACAAGATGCGAGATATAACTGTGAATGATGGAGGAAGTTTGTGACGAAGCAAGCGCCGCTTGTTTTTGGTCGAAAAAGAGACACAGGCATTTTTATTGGGAACCTTCAGCTCCCCTCTGTCCCCTAAGCAACAGAGAAATTTAGAACAAGTATGTGCTTAAGCAAGGGTGGGGAAATGGTGTCTGTTGGTGCCCATGCCTGGATGTGTGTGTGTGTGTGTGTGTGTGTGTGTGTGTGTGTGTGTGTGTGTAAGAGTAACCATCACTTCAATTTCCTAAATATCCCCCCATGCTGTGAAAATTCACTCTCCTCTCCCTCTCCACCTCCCCTCCTTCTCTGTCCTGGTGCTTTGACATGCTAAATCTGCTGATTTTATTTTTCTTCCTCCTGTGGTGAGGAAGTGTCCTTTTCAAGGGTCTCAGTTTTCCCCCTGACTGTCTAAACCCTACCTCTGTTTGGATTGTTTTTCTATTTCAAACAAAGGACAGAGGCGGGATTACCATTTCACTTCCCTTCACACTCTGTGTTTCAAGTGGCAGCAGCTTAGGAATTTTTAAAAACCACTGCCTGCCTGCTTTTGCTTTTCTTTTTTTTCCTCTAAAGCAGGCCGCGTAAAAAGGGAACTGTGGTTGAATTTAGAGCTCAGCATCAGCAGTGAGTGAGGCCTTTTCCTGCAGGTCCTTGGGGCTGATTTTGCAGCGGAGGATAACAAAGTGTCCTCAGGGCTCCTTTCTGAGATGTTGACGTCTTCTTAATGGCTCTCCTCAGCCTTTTTGTTTCACATCTTGGTGCTAACTTTCTGCCTCATTTAGCTCATATCAATTCACTGGGCTCTACACATTCAGCATCTCATTCATGGTCTAGCTTTCTGAAGCAAACTTTGGACAACAGCTCTCCGTGATTGTTTTTAACCATGCTCAGATTTGTTGTTGAAGGTTGTACATTTTCTGCCTTGGGGATTACAGTTACTTACAGAGATTTGAGACATACTTTATCCTCTTTGGCAGTAAAAACAACAACAAAAAAAAGACACTTGTTCTCAAAGAGTCCACCGGAAATAAGAGGGGAGGGCAGGACGGCCCCTTCCTGCTCTGAGCAGTACACTGGTTCTAAGGCCAATTGATTTGCTAACAGGCTTGTCCACACATAATGACTGAGTAGGGATTGATGGAGGTCTTACACCATAAAACTCTAAGCCAGTGCAATTGCCTGCCATTAGGGCTGTATTGTTGCTCACATAATACCCTCATCCTTAAGAAAAGATTTTCTTAAGGTTTCGCAGGGTGACAGACTTTCTCCTCTACATTTTCTTTGAGGTCATAACAGAAATGTAGCCATATGCTTCTAGACGTAATAGCTTTAAGACTATTTTAAGGAGGTTGCTTTATGAGTGTCTGGTGGGGTTTTGCAGTTAATCAATCTGTGCTCGGGCTCTGATAAAGACATGTTCCTCCTCCATCATATCCTTAACTCCTGCACTTTGGGCCAGTGCCAGGCTCCTCTGTGCTAGTGAGCCTGGCAGCTGACATGTGAGTCTGAAAATGGTTGCTGTCTGTGGTAAGTTGGCAGCTTTGACACCTCGCTGCTAAGGTTGTAATAAAGGAGAGTGACTAATGTTGAACTGGTTACTATTGTTAAAACTGCAGCTGTAATTGAAAATAAGCTATTTTGGGGATATACTCTGGGTCATTTCACACAAATTACAAAATAACCTCTCTTTGGTATTTTGCAGTGCAGATGGCTTCTGGTTTTACCCAAGCAGGCTTTGAGATAATTAGATATCTGTGCATTATCTACAGTGAACAGTACATTGTTTCCTCTGTGCCACAGACCTGTTAAAACTGTTAAAAACACATCAGTGAGCCACACTTATGCACTGGGTGACACGGTCCCTCATTATGATGAATGTGGGCACTGAGGTTTACTTAAGTTGAACCCACATGCACCGTACCGCAGCTGTAAATTCACTAGTGCACAAGATCTGTATTCATTCACAGCTGCAAATAGTCCCTAATAAATGCACTGTTTACTCCTGTCTGAGTAACGTTTGGTTAAAAACTACAGTGCCAAACTATATTTTTGCGGGCTCTTTAAGTGGATTTAAGTTAAGAGAGCCACAGACAGGGTAGAGAAGTTTGTTGGTTCTGGTCTTTCCAGGGGCATTAGCTTCATCCTTTCAATGTCATTTGGCAAACCCGTGAGCACCACGATTGAAATTCCATTCATCTCCATTGTATTGAGGTGGACACAGAAAGAATGGATAGAATCAAATAAAACCAAATGTGTCTAAATACAACTTCTGTCACTACAAATATAATGTGTAGATGTGATGTTGTGTCGCTCATCTAAAAGGTTGATTTTGGTAATTAGGTTGTGCTATTTCAGTTTGTTGTCACTGTGATTATGATGAAAGAGAATGAAATTAGACTGTCAGTTTCTGTTGCTGCTAACCCTCAGCCCGTTGATAGAGAGTCCCACGAGAGCCTTGTCACTCCAGCCAGCGTCGCCGCCTCAACTTATCCGTACAAACCTTCTCCTCTCTGTCACTCAGCCACAAATCCAAACAACAGCCTCTTTCTGCTCCCCTTATCACACCGGCTGACAGGGTCACGGGGTTAGTGCCACACTGGGCATGCTCAGTCATTCACATATTGATATTGATTTTTTTTTTTTTCTTTCTTATTTGGACAGTTTGTATGTGGGCAGAGAATGAAATGGGGTGGGGTGGGGGGGTCAAGATGGGGAGCAATAGATAGAATTCTGCCTGGCGATAGAGGATGGAGCCATCCCTCAGTCTCTATTCTCTGCTGCATGCTGGAGTGAAGCAGCCCCACATCCCACCGTCCCTCTCTGGCTGCCATTCAGCCCCATCGATCTGACTCAGGGCCCAGCCACCCCAAGGGAGACTGGGGCTCGGAGACACACTGCCTCTTTTGTGGAGGGGATCCACCAGTTCAGACTGACAGCCGACAGCGCTGATAAAAATACATCCCCCTCCTTCCTGTATTGTCCACAGCAGACATGCTGTTCAAGATGTGTAACCTTTAGAAAGCTGGCCAGGCTCTAACCGTCTTGCTGTCGACTGTAATCACTAGAAAGTGGAATATTGCCCAGAGCGCCATACCCTTTGGCATTCTCTCATCTCTGCAGCCAATCTCACTGTATTATTTCCCACTGTGATAGTGGAGGCTCGTGGTTTTCCTGTGCTCTAATAATTTTGAATTGTCACTTACACCAGTGAGTCTTTTTCGGCCAATTACTGTAATACTTCCCTTGTGTATCTACATTCTGCCTTTGGCACATGGCTTTGAGTTCAAATCACTGCCTCTGAATTATGAGCTATGCATTGAAAGTTCTTTAACTTAGGTGCTAAATTGCTCATAGCATGTTCACCATGTTTCACCCCGCCTGACCTGTAGCGTCCCTGTCATTTCCTTCTCTCCAGGGAGGAGAAGGAGCGCTGGATCCGAGCCAAGTATGAGCAGAAGCTCTTCCTGGTGGGACTGCCCCAGTCGGACGTGCCCCTGGGGCAGCAGCTCCTTCGGGCGGTGGTGGAGGATGACCTGAGGTTGGTGGTGCTGCTGCTGGCACACGGCACCAAGGAGGAGGTTAACGAGACCTACGGGGACGGAGACGGACGCACCGCTCTGCACCTGTCCTGTGCCATGGCCAACGTGGTCATCACACAGCTGCTCATCTGGGTGAGTTGGGTCAGAGGTGGATGAACATTGTTATTGTACGTATTTAGTGTTTGGGCAAGTGAGTGTGAAGTGAATGATTTCTCAACCACCACCGTCTTTAACCCCTTGCCAGATGTGCTGGTTTCTACTGGCAGATGTTCATCATTTGGAGTTTTATTTCTCAGTTAGCTCAATTCTGTTATCTGCAAGTTTAATTTAAAAGGGGCAGTTCCTTCAAGGAAACTCTAAACAAATAATTGTCTCAGCTTCAATTAGTATTAGATTAAACACGTCTTTCCAAGAAACAATTCGAAAAGTACTGACAATCTACAGACCAGTAAAATAAAGCGTTGCCAGTGATTTCCCAACATGAGAGGTTGAATGCTGGTTTTTGCTGTTTGGAATAAATTCCACTGGAAAACTACTGAATCACCTATTTATTTATCTTCTTGGCCCAGACAGGAGTCTGTTTTAAGTCTAAAAATTTGACGTTGCAAGTGTGGAATTTCCCCCAAGGCCGCTAAAACTAAACATTTCAAATACAATCACGTCAATGGTAGCTACGGTAGTGGGAAAAAAAACAAAAAAAACATGTTGTGTCGAAGTGTTGTTCAACTACTACAAGATATTTGGATATTTCCACATAATTTTATGGACTGTACATAAAAAAAAAATGTGAGTTTGAGTAGTTTGCCATATATAAGCACTATATACTGCAGTTTTAATGAAGTATTGGGACACGCAGATACAGAAAATACTGTATATCTGATATTTTCATACAACAACTTCACTGCTACCTCAAGAATGTAAAAGTTATAAGTATAAGAAGTTAGAGTAAGAATAAAAAATCAGATTTTTACACAGTTGCTCATATCACCTGTTTTTTTTAATTTGCAAAGTAAATGCTGATAAATTCCTGTTAATTCCTCAGAATTTCTCCGAAATATATAAATCTAATATCTGATCTGCCTTCCGTCCCTGTCATGTTATCCCACAGTATGGTGTGGACGTGAAGAGTCGGGATGCCCGCGGCCAGACCACGCTGTCCTACGCTCGGCGAGCCGGCAGCCAGGAGTGCGCGGACATCTTACTTCAGCACGGTTGCCCCAACGATACGGGCAGCCTGACGTCCGTGCCCACGCCCAACATGAGCCGCCGCAACCCCAATCCCAACATCAACAACAACAACGCCCAGTGTGAGCTCAACCGCAGTATCAGCATCATGTAGGAGCCAGAGAGCGGCCGCAGACGAACACACAAAACCCCGAACCCACCCGTCTCCTCCCAGCACTTTCTCTGTTTCACACTGTGTAACCAGATTCAGTACCAATGGAGAGATCTCAGGAGGGATGGACTCGTTGATATTCCACTACGCCGAAAGATGTGGGCGTTTGGCGTTCGGACGTTGTACATTGTTTGTTTTGTATTGTTATTTTTTATGTTTTGTTTGTTAAATTCATTCAATCTTGGCCTGAAGTGATCATGATCGGCTTTAAGCTTTTTGTTTTTTAAGCGTCAACCAAACAAATGACTTAATGGCGTTCATACCTAACCCTACGAAAAGCATTTCCTTAATGCTTGAACATTTCCTTTTATGTCTTCCCCTTCTGCGATGTGAACTGATTTTATAATGAGCGTGAATGAGAAACTTCCCTCAAATTTCCAAGCCTAAGCATAATAACATAAAACTGTGAGGAATAGTTTTACAAGTGACAAAACAATGATGTGGGAAAGAAACTAAATCTTCCATGATATCAGTGGCTGTTACAGCTTTAGTAATGATGCATGTCTTCAACACAGCTATCAAACTCTTGACATATTATTCATATACAAAGGCAAAGCAATTATAGTTGAAGAGTCCAAATGATTTAGATACTTAATTCACAGGAAAATGGGTTCGGATCATCATAAAGGAGTTGATTGCAGAATTCCTTTCAGACGAAAGTGAGTCATTTCCTTTGCCACCCTTATCGTGATCCTCCAGTAAAAGTGTCCATGACTATAAAGGAATTAAGGGACTTAATGTTTTATGACCATTGAACCACATGGCTTTGTAAGCGTGCCTCTTCAATCAGAATTCATTCAAATTCAAAGGTTTGATTGAAACAGTGAAATTGTGCCATTACGATGTCTTTGTGGAGTAATTTTCCGATTGACCAGATTGTCTTGATAATTATTTGACACAGATTCACACAATTTCAAACCGTACTGGAATATCTCTTCACCTCCTTTGGCCAAAGGCTGAAAAATTGGTACTCTCAAGAGCATTTCCCCTTTCATTGCTGTGAAATATGGTGCTGTGTGTGTGTGTGTGTGTGCGTCCATACATAACTCTATGACACGTGTGTGCTTACGTCTTCGTCTGTAACCGTGTGCAGCAGCGAGCGGCTGGGCATTTCTGTTCATACACATTGGAGAAAGGACACTGGAGGGAATAGACCTACAGTGAAGATTTGGGGGACATAAATGTGTTTTAATGTACAGACATCTGTAAAAAAGTAGTTCTTGTTCGTTCACCTTGTTGCTTATAAGAACAGTTTAAACTAACTCTGACTTTTAGAGTAAAAAAGAAAAAAAAAACTTTCCTTAAACTGTGTGCCCTCCCCCATCCTGAGAACCTGTCAGTCTAAAAGCAGGGAGTTAACAAAATACATTCATGAGAGAGTGACATTTAGGGATTAATATGAGCAAGGAGGTTCATAGAGGGCAGCATAATTAGTTTGACTCTCTTTGCATTAATGCAAATGTACAGTAATCCACAGACATGATAAGCCAGTTCATTTATAGTAAATAGGACTTGTGTAAGAAATTGAATTCAGGTGAAGTTGGCACAATGTCTACAGTGTGTTATCCCTTTTACTCAACTGCCGTTTTTAAGGTTTTAAACATCTTGATTTTCTGGGATTACAAAGGCAGGATGTATGTTTACAGAGCAAGTTCTGAACTTGGTACAGTAGTTTAACGATTCTGTTGTTGCTTTACAGTATTCCTGTTTGCAGAGCCCAAGTGAGTGAATATGTGGTCAGAAGAAGATGTTTGTAAATCCAGGAGATAGCGATATCGTAAAGGAATAGCTTGACATTCCTGAAAATACTCTTATTTGCTTTCTTGACCAGAAGTTTGACCAGAAGATTGATACTTTTCTTCTGCCTGTATGTTAAGTGCAAAGCTGGAGCCAGGACATGGTTAGCCTAGCCTAGCAAACAGTTAGCCTGGCTTAGCAAAAAGCTACAACACCTAACTTCCTTTAAAAACACAAATTGTCATTTTTGCTTTTCTGTTTTTGTATGAATTAAAGAAACAAGACATATTATATTAATTTCTAAGCTTTAGAGGTGCTGGTAGGCAGATTTCCAGAATTTTAAGAAAGCCAAGCTAGCTGTTTCCATTCTTCATGCTAGCTAAGCTAATGTCTTCCTGGCTCTAGCTCCATACTTAACGCACAGGCACGAGTGGTATTGATCTTCTCATCTAATCAGTAATGAAGGCAATAAGCATATTTCTCAAAATGTCAAACAATTTCGTCAAGGCATCCAAAACTGGCCACAAATTCAACCAGATACTTTTGAATTTACTTGCACTGTACAGTGGTACGGCCTTATTTCTGGTTTCTACTTGACCAACTTATTTCAATAAGTACATTTCAGTGTCCGAGGGGATTACTGAGGAGTTTAATGTGTATAGTGATTACCTGAACCCTTTACATATGGTAGATGAAAAAAACACTATAAACCTGCCTGTTTTTTCTCCCCAAACGCAACATGAAGTGTACATATCAGCTTAATGCTTTTATTTGAAGATAAAATCCTCCTAGAGAAACAAGCTAAACAGGTTTTAGGTCAACAGTCCCCTTGACCCACGAACCATATTTTGATATGTTGTTTTTGTTTCTCTTTAGACATATTTTTAAGGTACTTCTGTTTGGTCTCGACATTAATCGGCCATCTTTGGTACTTGTGTATAATGATGTACATTTGACATATTTATAATGCAGTATGTAAATATCTTTTTTGTTTTGTTTTTGTTCAAGTTAATTTTTCCTATTGTAATTCCTTTTACGTTCAGAACGTGAAACAAAGCAAAAGCTAAAGAGTAACATGTTGTATGCTTGGATGCTTGGCTGACTGTTGACCTATTAATAAACACTCAAATAAAACGATGTAGCCTTCCCTGCATTTAGGGAAATCGACACATTTGTCTGGTGTATGTGTTCATTCATCGTCCATCACCCTTCTGTCCCCTCTGCACAAGACCTGCTGACGCCTAACTGATGAGGTGAGAGTGTCTTTCAAAATAAAAGTCTCCTCATTGCTTCAACAAGAACTGCCATTTCATGTTTTTGCCTTTTGCATGTTGTCATCATCGTCAAACTTCATGGAGAAATTCAACATCACTGGAACAGACATGGCCCTGTTAGTGTGTCCAAGATGACTCAACGAAGCCTGTCTTGAGGTAAGTAAAGCAACCTCTCCACTTCCTGCTTGTGGGACCCCCCCCCAACAGTTGTTGAAAGAGGATTAAGATAAAGAGCCGGGCTTAGTGTCAGGCAGCACAACACTGTGGGGAAAAGTGAAAGGTCTCAGTGTTCAGAGGAGTCAAGCCCTCACTAATCCACTTCTTATTTCCTGCTAATCTTGTCTCAGCATATCTTTATCCCCTTCCTCTCTCTGTTGGCCAGCATTGTTTGAGCTTTATCACCTGGTTTCTCTTTAGTCTCCTCCTCCTCCTTCGACACTGTCTTGATATGGAGCCACAATGCACAGAGTCATGCTTGAAGGCCCTGAAAACTTATTTCCTTCCTTAGCAGTGGTATGGGGTCTTACATGAGCCCAAAAGGTGATGTCACACAACCTTGCCCCAATCAGAATGTAGCAATATTTGAACGATCAGAATCTGATGACATTTGGCAGGTAGTTGTCAGACAAATCTCAAACCACACTAATTGAAGTAGATTAGCTGAGTTTTTGACTATTAAACTGTTGTTTTGTTTTTAAATGCTGCGTATTTGGTCATGAATATTCAGTGTTATAGAAAGAATTTTAAGCACCGACTTATGACCTTTTAAGTTAATATAGAGTTGTTAGCAAACAGGTGCCTGTTTCCACATCCAACAGCGAAATTAGCATCAATTTGAAATTGTGTTTGTGTCTTCCAGACAAATGTATCTTCAATATTCACTCTGTTTTTGGTCCCCACCAACTCCTGAAGGGAATATCTGGCTCTTTAGCTGCTAAATGCTCCACTATGCTCACCAGCTAGTTGCTAACTGTGTGTTTGATGTAGGACAGGTTTTGTGCAGAGAGATTTTAGAGCTTTCTTTTGTGCTGGAAACAACTCTGATGAGAACGATGAGGGTGAAGCAAAATAGTAAAAGTGCAGGCCAGAAAACCAAAACAATGAGAGAAAGGATGCTGAAGAAGTTCAGGTCTGAGGGAAACTGAGTCAGGTAATTCTCTGATTCCTTTCACATAAACATATTGATATGATCCAATGTTAATATAAAAAATATGAATTACAGCAGCTTCAGTGTTGCCAACTCTTGTCTTTAAATGTCAAATTTTTAATGTCTCACTTAAATGACCCTGAACTGAATCATATTTACTCCACATTTATTGAGAAATGTCACTGAAGGAATGTGCCCTGTAATTTATTCCCGCACCTCACGCCTTGGCAGACCCCGGCCCTGCGCTCGTGTTTGCTGTGGTGAGGCTGGAGCGCTTTGCTTGCACTGCTGTGTGTTTTGATATTTCATCAGGGCCTGCTAAACAGTGAGGAGGGCTCTCTGCCGCCCACCTCTTCTCAGACAAATTGCCTGCAAGATTGCAGAGGTGGGTCTGAGGCTGATGGATGGGTACACAAAGACCTGACGAGACCATATTTGCAAACATTAAATCCATATTTCCATAACATGCAGGAGCTGCTTGGCCATGGGCCACTTTAACAGCCTGTTTAACAAGCAGTCAGTGATGTGGCCGGTCGTAACATAAATGTTGCTTCAAGGTGGTTCGTCTTACACGTGTGTGTCTTGATTTGGATAAGTTACTGCTGCTCCCTGTTTTTCCTCCTCCCTTCACCATTTTAACCTCTTTAACGAGTAATTGTGTCCACTCTGCTCCTTCCATCTGACCACCTCGCCTCTCCTGAATCCCCCCCAGGCCCGAACATCCATTTATCAATTTCAGCTCCATCATGTCTGACCAGTGCATCCGTGTTGCACCCTGCCCTCTGTGACTGCCCCAAACTCATGTCTCCATTCTTATTTCCATATCCTTGAACCTCTTGCTAATCAGCGGATTTCAGCGAATCCCTGCCTCCTTCTTTCTGTCTCCTGCTGCCAACCTGGCTGTTTCATACCCACCATGCTATCTTCCTCTTCACCCTCTCTCCTTTGTCTTACATAAACGCTCTGTTCCCATTGCTCTCTCCCATTCTCCCCTTCTCTTCTTCCCCTCTCTCTTTCTCTCCACTTCCCCGTTGGCTTTTGCCTGCATTTCTCTGTTAATTTGCCTGAGAATGCATTAGCTGTAATGAAGGCTGAGGGCCGAGGGAATCCTCCAGGGTTCCATTAATCATCCCCCCTCAGACAGGCAACCTTGATTACAAGTGGCAAGAAATTCATTAGAGCTGGGCCTCTGACAACTCTTATCTCCGCCACTAGATCTGACTCATTAGGCAGCCAAATTAAAGCTATGATGGCCCTGATGAAACTCATCGCTTGTTTATCTTGTGCGATTTGATGCATCTGCCCATACATCACTGTAGCCACGACTGTCCGGACCCTCCCAAGAAGTCAGGCCTTCAGTCGGCGCTGAGCAGCCTGCACTCACACAACCAGCAAGTAATGAGATCCCTCGCTTTCTTCTCCCTCTCTCTCTCCAGGTGGGGAATGTGGAAATGTTTTAATGTCTTTGCTGGAGAGAACTTCTGATATTTCAATTTGTGATTCAAGTGGCAGGATGATCCAGACACTGTCTGTTCACTTAAAGTGTAGCTTCAGTGGAAGAGAGGTTAATAAAGCTCATAAGGGATTAAGAAATTCACAAGGAAATCAATGAAAGAAGCATCTGTTCTAGCCAAACAAAGCAACATGCTATTAATTTTTTACTGTTTGAAAAAGCAGATCCTATAAGATGTCCCCTTTTTAGCTAACAATTTTACTGATAATTATTTTTTCCTGCCCATTCTAGCAGAAAAACCCACTTTGGAATGAAACTGAGACAGTCTCACTCACAGGATCTTGATAATAACAACCGACATGAACTTAGTGTCTGAGCCATGTCATGGCTCCTCATTGTCACCTCCACCTTGCAGCTCATGGGCACCGAAATAGCTGTTGCACTGTGGCACAATGTCGTGGAATTGACCGTCTATATTAGTCAGCTCTTCGACCACTATAAAACTTCCACTGCTCCCTCACACGATCATCACTCCTTGAATCCCCATCCAAGTGTCACAGTCTTGATCTATGAGGTGGACGGTGAAATAAACTTTACTACTCATGGGTGCCCAGGTCATGAAATGCCTATTTATGCTCTGAGGTCAAACGAAGATAAAATCATTTTCAGCGTGTGCACCCATGAGAAGCTCGGGGGAAATGAAATGTAAGATAATAACATGTTTCCTGCTGGATTTGGGAAGATTTTTCCAAACACTCTCACCCACAAACCGCCATATTTTGGCTAAATACTGACCAAGGGCTGCTTCATTTAATAAAATATTAATACTAATAAAATATTTGAAGAACCTCGCCCTATCATCATACTTCAACAGGTGCTGCTGCAGTAGGTTAAACATGGCTTGAGGCAGGAGTCTATTTTGGAAACAGGAAAACCAATCACTTTCTCCCATCTGAGCTGAAGTGAAATTATTCCAACATGAGCTTTTTCTGGAAACAGTTCAGAGAACCCAGACCCATATGAAAGTTTGCATAAAACATCAAGCCCTGTTTTCCCTTTCCTGTAACAGGAGAGCTGCGTGGCCA
This sequence comes from Chaetodon auriga, assembly GCF_051107435.1. NCBI lineage: Eukaryota > Metazoa > Chordata > Actinopteri > Chaetodontiformes > Chaetodontidae > Chaetodon > Chaetodon auriga. The sequence continues at coordinate 16,805,939 of NC_135085.1, forward strand.
GACATTATTTTAGTTTCAGATTATTTTAATAGTGCTGCTCTGAAATCCTGCATTACAATGTAACTTTCCATATTTGGTGTGAGTGAGCAGGCTGTCACATTTATTTGCTTGTGTCACTGTGGTCTTACAGGTTAGATCTATAGTGCCAGTAGTTCTGTAGCAGTTGGAAATAATTTTACAATTAGTTTTAGGCTTTTATATTTATACAAAAACTGTCATTTTTAGAAGTTGTATGTTTCTTTTTCTGCATTTAAATCAAAATTCATGAAATATTCTGCCATCGGAGTATTCAAACGTCATGTTAATGCAGTCTTATTTTTTAAGAATTCCCTCACAGGTGTCTGTATTTCTTAGCAAATATCAAATCTCTCTAGAAATCAGTTTTATAAAGAAAATAACACAATATTTAATAAAAGTCTGGTATCCATTGGGTGATGCAATGTAATGTGCTACATCTCTTTATTTTTTTTTTTTTTGCAGGTTTTAAAATTGGATTTTAAGCCTCTATGTCTCTTATTCAGTTACTTCTAGTTAGGATTTTATTTTTATGAGAGAGCCCACTTTTAGTGTTTCACCCAAATCAAATGTTTCGCTCTGAGATTACAGAGGGCTGCTGTCAGTGTGCTTCTCTCTCTGCAGTGACTGATAGAGAAGTTCATTACAGCGTGTTGAATGTGCCCAGTCTAATGAGGATCCATCAGTCCACTTGAGACAACATGGCCTCCTAAAGAGAAATCAATCACTGCTGCTATTTAACAAATAAAAAGACAAACCATTTACCTTTCAGGTCATGATGTTTCAGGAAGAAAATCATGATTTGTAACATGACTGGTTCAAAACTAGTGCAGGAATAATCACTGAAAACATTAAAATCTTAGTCAACATGCAACGTTGCAGTTTTTAATTAATATTAAAAGTAAAAAATATCCCATAGTTTTTCAATGAAAGCCTTCATAAATTTAGAAATTATGTATAAATAATGTCATGATAAAAGTTAAAATGATTTCTTCAGGATTTAAAAATGATTTTTCTCATTTAAAATTCGTTAAATAATACGAAAATAGCCGCCTATAACTGCAGTTTGTACTGTTGCTACTCCTTTTTTTCAGGATGAATTGCTGTGAACAGCGTAGGCCACATTTTTCATTTTAACAGGGTAAAATAATTCCTTAACATTTATCGTGACCAGGCAAACATTGTTCCTCTCCTCTCTGAATAATAACGATTCAATGTGGATTCCAACTTTCGTATAAAGCGATTTATTAGGTCAATATACTTTACAGGTGTCCCTTGTTTGGTCATTATTTCCTTCACATCTTTTCTCTTTTTTTCACAAATAGCTGTCAAAGGTGGTTCCTACAGTCGCCAAACAAAATGTCAAAACGTCTTTACATGCAAATGTGCTCAACAAATTGTACCAAACACAAAACAAAAAGGTCAGCTTCACCAGATGAGGACATGCACATAACCAACAGAACATTTTGGCCCTACATATAAATACTTAAAAAAAATCTTTACAGTCTCATCTCATAGTGCCCATTTGTACCAATTTTTACCCATTTATATTTACATATTCACAGAGCAATAAATAAAAATGACAGCGTATTGCCAAATCATTGACCTGTCTGCGAGCAGATCTCTGCTCAGTCTCACCTCTCTGACAAAATAATCGGATCCTCCTTTTTGTGCTTCATGCGTTCAACAAATCAGCGCAACATAGAGTCAATGAAAGTGTTTTTGTTTTGTTTTATTATTGTTGATATTTTGGAGCTTTTCATCATGAGTTCAAGGCCTGGTCCCTTGCTCTATTTGTTGATGCTGACTCCTCACAGCAAACCTGTTGACGTGCACAGGGATGGGGACCACGATTTTGGGGTTTCTCACCGGCTCCCCTGACCGGTTGTTCACGTTGCCGGCTTTGATCCGTTTCCACTTGGCCCTGCGGTTCTGAAACCAGATCTTCACCTGCACCTCGCTCAGTTTAAGTGCGTGCGCGATCTGGGAGCGTTCAGTCAGAGAAAGGTACTTTTTACAGTGAAACTCCTTTTCAAGTTCGAGCAGCTGCTCGCTGGTAAAAGCTGTTCGTCTCCTCCGGCTCTTCCCCGCTGAGCTGCCGGTCGGTAGCGCCTCCTGCGAGCCGGTTTTTAGTTTGCTCTTCTGGGACAGGGAGCCACAGTTGTTCCCGTCCGAGAAGCTTTCGTTCTCGCTGTCCGCGGAGCTGTCCTCCCGGTCACTGCATACGGTGTCCGCTGATTTAAGGTCCAGCTTCTCGTCGTCTGAGCTGTACAGTTTGGTCTCACCTGAAACGTGAAGAGAGAGAAGAAACGCCTTTACACTGAGTCCCTTAATGAGTGCGAAAGCCAAAAGAGACCGTTACGCACAACATTAGACATCAATCATGGCCTGTTTTAGGAGGCTGGTAGAGATAATAGCAAAGAACAAAACTGCGTGGGGAAAAAAAAACTTAATTTAAATGTAATTTTTTTTTTACAAGTAGCAGCATTAACTGAAGTCACACTGGGCCATTACAGCTGCCAAGTGAACACTGAGTTGTTCTGCAAGTTTCCTCTGCAGCTCTGTTTGTGGCAACTTAGAACAGGTTTTATTTAATCTCCCTACAAAATCATCCATCTGCAGCTTTCTTAAAATAAGTCTAAGCACGCTCTCCAGTTCGTTGTCACTATAATAATATGAAGAACTATTGAGAAATTATACCTGTTCTTTAAAAATGAATTGTCTGAAACGACACATTTTGTAGCTTAACTGTCATCAGGTTGCATCCCCAAGAATTTAGACAATAATGAATGTGGTATTAATATTTCTGTCACCATGCAACGGTGTCAAAACTGATGTAAGATGGGGTTTGCTTTAAATTTGAGTGCATCGCTGAGACCAAACATAAACAATATCTGCTTTAACGCATTTTACGCACATTCGTCACATTGTACGCTTCAGCCTTGATTTTGGATTTGCTAAAATACCTTACAGTAAAAGGAATGAGGCCGAGCATACCTGAAATTGTTTGAAAAGTTTCCGAGAAGTTCAGCAGGTCGGAGCTCTTGTCCCGGCTGTGCAGCTCCTCGGAGTGCGGACTTTCCTGCCTCCTCGCTCCGGGATCGGCGGCGCTTAAACGGGGACCAGGGAGTTCTTGTGGTGGGTAGAAACTGTCCGGAGGATCCGAGAAACTCGGCATCGTCGTGGTGAGCGCAACCATGGATGGCACTCCCTGTCCCAAACTGGCACAGAACGTGTTTGTGAGCCGTCCCGCAAAAGAAGCCAAAGGCGCGAGTGGAGGTATACCAGACGATAAAGGCGAGTGGGATAAAGCTTGTGGAATAACCAAAGGTCTGTACGGCATGAACATAGGATAGCCCGTGTAGAGCAGGTGTCCTGGTCTGGGCTGAGGGGTCCCGATCAGAGAATCGATTGAAAACGCCGTCCCTTGGCCGCCTGGTCTCTGCATTTTGCAGGCAAACACTTTAATTTGGTGGAAAACTTGAAAGCAGGTGTCCTTCTCCTCGGCGACGCGCAAAAACTTTCAGTGCAAAGACAGAGTGAACTGAAAGTAGATCCTCTGCCGTACTGTCATCCCGTATTGGCGTGGACTGCCTCTCCGGATCTCTGCACTCTATATGCGTCAGTCAGTCGGGCGCTTTGTTGTGGGCCCCACCGCTACCTTTCCCCTCTTATTTGTCACACACTGAGACATAAACACACGCTCTCTCTATCTATCTACCTCTCCCCTCTCTCCAACTCCTCCCTCCGCCCCTCTCCGACGCATCGTGTGTGTGTGACTGTGTGTGTGTGTGTGAGCGCGCGCTCGTAGAGAGAGAGGGCGAGAGCGCATTGGTTATCATCTGCAATACAAGAGGAATGAAAAGGGGGTGTTTCCCTGGGGGCTCATCCATCTTCCTCAAATTACGCTTCATTTCCTTATTCAGCCTCTGACTTTTTGGCCGTATTGAGAGGCGGTAGTTTCCCAGTGGAGACCAAATAGACGGGTCGCACCCCCAGCCCTCCTCCCCTTTTGCCAGGTTCACCATTGACTGCAAAACGGTGTGAGAGACTGCTCCAGCCCTTCCCCTTCTATAATCGTTGACCACACCAACCCAATCAGCTATTATTAATTTTGATTGATGATAAGTAATTACTCTGGATGCAAGGGACAGCGTAAAACAACGGCGGCTTTTGTTGAAATATTGGGGCCGATGGGCATCAGAGTCAGGAGGGAGGAGAGGCAGATGTTCCTCCGCTCTCTGCTCCATTCTCCGCGGCTACAAACCAATGCGTTCGGCCGCGGAAAAAAGAAGTGCTGCAACAATTGTTCCCTGGAGAGAGATACTCTGCGCGAAATTAGATCCAGATAAAAGGCGTTTACGCGAGGTCAACTGCAGTGTGGACACGGACGCACAGTGGCCAAAGTCAAATTTGTTTGAACTTATTCAAAGAAAGCCCGTGAAGTAGAAACTTTAACGTCTCTCTCCGATGATCTGTCACCTAAATCGCCCCTAAAAGGCTTTCTATAAATTAAATAACGCACATTTTGCTTTGCGCTTTGGGGGTTGTAATTCATCCCTGATCAAAAATGCATGTGGATGAGGAAAAAAAAAAATCACTTTTCTCTTTTCTTTAAGGACTAGTTTAATCGCAGATCATTTCACCTTTTAAATGGCAATGGGAACTGATGATGATTAGCCCTATTGAGTCCTGGGTGCCCGGGCTCTCCAACTGGTCGTCTGATTGCATGAGGACATAAACATATCACCACCGACTCTGATTAGCAGTGGAGGGCCAGGCCAGGCTAATTCTTGTAATTGCAAGTGACTTCAGCAGCACCTCTCTTTGATCTATTGAAACCATTTGGCGAGCTGCTCTCCCCCCTTTCTTTTTGGGAGGAATTCTGATGTTCCACAGCTCCACTTCGCACGTTTTTTTTATTTTTATTATTATTAACGAATCTTCAGTCACAGTCACCAAATCAATTTACAATCAGATGACATATTTATTATTTTTGATCTATTTTATTCTTTTATTGAAAAGTCTTACACACAATGGCTGAAGCAGGCCTAATACAAAGTGTCCTATAACCTGTGATTAACAATAGGTCATATATTTTAATTATCGTAAGAGGTGATTACAATCTTGTCAGTGCTGTTTTTTCAATGTAAGGTAACCTGATAAAATTAAGTCTGCAGATAATTGTCATTTTGCTAAATGTGACCACAATGATCCCTCCAACTTCATATTCCGCAGATGAGTGATGGGAGAGACTGGCAGGTGCAACTCGCTGAACTCTTGTCGTTTGTCTTTTTCTCGTATCGCCGTCGTGTCAGAGCTTTTCATTAATTTCTGAAGCGGAGGTTAAAGGATAACTTTATCGGAATGTCTTGGATAACAGCACAAATTACAAGAAGCCAAAGGTGTTCAACATGGTTTAATGCACTTGCAATTTGTTTTTAATGTTGAACTCTCCGCTGACACCTTTAAGCTGAAGTTTTTAAAAACAAATCCTTAATCTGATTTTTTTCCCCCCCTGTATTTTCTGTCATTAATACCCTTCTTCAAAAGGCATGAGAGAAGAAAGCGAAAATATATAAAACAAGAAATCATAAAATAATGCTGATAGATTACATGGCCATGGTGGGATATTTAATTTTATGTCAAGCATATTTTTGATACAAAACGCGTAATTATAATCATAGCGGTGGAATAATTATTTATGCAAATATTTTATGGCAATATACAACACATCATCACTCTTCCATTAACTTCAAACTACCATGATAATTATCATGTAAAAAATACAAGCATCTGAGCAGTTTATCTATCAAATGCACAGTTTAAAAAAATGTAATGATAAAATAAATAAAATATAAAACATACAGTTGCTTATCTGCCATTATACGTTAACAACTCAAGTCTGTAGCTCCCTCTTGTGGTGCGACATCAAACATGAACCGTGCAGAGAGACTGATCCGGAATAAAAGTGTCGGACAACACGCAGCTGCTCCTGATAATCTTACAAAATGTACTTTAACATATGATGTGTACTTGTCTGTAGTGCTACAGCTGATGTCACTATTTTAACCATGATCGAGACTCTTATCATACTGTGAATAGCCGCTGCTTTTCTCACAGCACTCAATCGTCACCAGGACTTACAGACCGCACAAAGTGCTTTCAGTGGACATAACCTCTGCACTCCAGGAGCAGGTAGTTCTTGATGAAGGTGGGCAGGCCAAGTTTAGGGACCACTTTGTGTACCCGCACATTCAGGAAGCTCCTCAATGTGCAGCGTGCCAAGTGCTGCAGGGAGCGAGGAGTCAGCTGCAAAGAGAACACGGACTGGTAGAACTCTTTGTGCTCCTGGTCGGATAAGAACACAGATGAGCATGAGGTCATTTGGTGAAGCATTGATATTAGTTCTTTCACTTTACAGTCAGTCATTATAATATTTTAATATTTTGAAATGAAGAAGCAGTATTAAATATACATTCAGTAAGCAATTCATCTACCATTAGCTATGTCCTACTGTAGCCCTTTGTGAAAATCAAATATCACCCAGTACAGCTATAAGCATCCTGCACATGATTTTTTTTTTTTTTTACACATTTAGATTTATTCCTATAATCATCCTTATGTTTTTGTGCATTCGTTGTGCATTTGAAGGCTGTATCTCAGAGTTTCTTTTACCACTTGAATAAATGTGGTGGGTCACCTCAAGTTTAAGAAAACTATCCAAATTAAATTGATCAGCGCTGATTTTTCATGGTCTTGGAGCTGTCCAAAATGTGCAACATTTGAGTGATGAAAACATCCTAATTTTGTTTTTTTAATTTAAAGAAATACAATATCGACCCAGTGTATACAAAAAATAAAGAAATAAATAAAAAATAAAAATCTACAATCTACAAGCACTTCTCTTAAAACACACACTGGTCAAACCTTACTCATGATTATATTAATTAACAAGCTTGCCTGTAACGCCGTAGGTGACACGGACTCAACCCAGCTGTCTGTGACTTTGAGGTGACTGTAGGCGTTCAGAAGAACCTCAATGGTGCGTGGAGACTCAGAGCAGTGCTTCAAAAGCTAGAAGAAACACCCCAACACAGAGCAAAGCAATAGGATTCATATTATCATCATTTAAGTTCATGAGCGAGCTTGTGACTCCATAGAACTGAAGAAATAAAGTAATTAAACACTTGTGAAATGAACAGATTGGTCTTCCCTCCAGGGGTTTAACTGGAAATTATGCAATTAGTGCTAATTAATCTCCTATTAACACTTGCCTAATTAGGAACCAGGCATTTCGTCTAGTGCACGTGGGTTCACTGATAGTTGTAGTCTGTTTCCCGCAGAGAGTGCAACACTTCATGTTGTGTCATGAAATGAGAAGGATTTGGATGTGAAGTTGTGAAGTCTGGAATATTGGAAGGAACAGTTAAGTGTTTCCAGACTCTTATTTTTCTAAGGTGTAACATGTGCAGTACTTGCTAATTATGCAAAATGAGCCACCTTGATGAATAACTGGTTCATAGTGCAAATACAACACTGCTACAAACCAATCTGGAAGGCTTTATCTCATATGAAATGCATGCACACACAATTTATCCTTTAGTATTTTTAGATAACTTGATTCCCACCATGGGCAGAGCTCCAGGCCACACCCGAATAGAACCATGGTTGAGCAGAGCACGGACGATCCTCTCAGGCTGATGGGAAATCTTGTAGCACACCACCTTCAGGATGTTGTGCATGGGAGCTTCACCACCGTAGTCCATATCATTAACGCAAGCACCATTTGCCAGCAGCAGATCCACTACGTCTGGATTTACATTCTTACAGGCCATGTGCAAAGGACTATGTTTGTCCTGGTCCACAGTATGGACGTTGGCCCCTGCCCCCAGCAGCAAGTGGCACACCTTGAAGTAACGCTGAAGGTCCTCCAACTCCTGACATTGTGAACAAGCAGCATTTAGGGGTGTGAGGCCCTCTAAATTCTGTTTGTCCACAGCAGCTCCGTAGCGCAGGTAGAGCTCAATGTGGTCTTGGAGGCCATTCCTGGCTGCCACATGTAAGGGAGTGTCATCTTCTTCTGTGGTGCGACCATTGATTGCTGCACCATACTGAAGGAGATACTTGGCACATCTGCAGGAAGAATTATAGAATCCTGTTTTGCAATATAACAGTTGTGGTCCCATGTTAGATCAGTGGCTCCCAGCCTCTTTTTTTTCCAGACTCATAGTCCTGTCATATGAGCCTAAGAACCCTTTCATCAGCACCTCTTGCTATATTCCAAATTAATTTAAATAGATTTTAAACTGGAAGTCATTTAACACCATTACTTATATAAAAATGGATATCAGTTTAATATATTTCTGGCAAGACAGCGATCCTGAATTTGTAGACTTTTTTTTGGCCAGTGGGTTTAATCAAGTTTCTATTTTAGCCACTTTGTACAATAAACCAGCACTTTTAGCTAGCTGCTAAGCACCAAATCCTGATTTCTACTTGTTCTATTTAGCTGAGCTGTTCCAACTTTCTGCATATCCTGTGGCAACTGTGGAAGTCCTTCTTTGGATACAAGTAGCCTAGAATCACTGCTTTAGATGAAGCACTGGCATACACACTCTACTTTCGTTCTGCTATACTCACTCGATGGATTCTGGGCTTGTACAAACGTGCAAAGGCATGAGACCATCTTCAGAGACAGCATTGGCGTTGGCACCATGGACCAGCAGCAGTTTGGTACACTCTGGCTGGCAGTTTTCACAGGACTCATGCAGGGCAGTGGTGCCCCCAGGTGCCAGGTCTACATTGGCCCCACGCTGCAGCAGGAGTCTCAGGCAGTCTGTAAAGCCTCGGCCAGCTGTGATGTGTAGTGGTGTGGTCAGCTCCTGCTCATAACTCAGTGACCATAGTCCTGCCGGTAGGAAGAACATGGCATGATGTCAGCTTTGAGCTCAAACCGTTGGATCATTGTAAATAAGCAGATATAAGTGATCTAAGAGTGGTTTTGGTGTCAATTAGGAGACATTTCAAAGTAGTAGTGGTTGCATGACTCTTCCCAGTACTTGATAACACTCAATAAAAGACCACAACCTTTTTGCATAACTGTCGACATTTTGATATACAATCTAAATTCTGATAAACCTACTCAGGCATCTGTAGTTAAATCTGAAGTTCTTCCATTCTTCTATGTTGCTGGTATCATAAATGGCGTCGATAAGGTAGTCGTACTCGTCGTCGTCCACAATGCTGAGAACTGTCAGCTCATCGCCCACAAGCAAGGAGTTCCAGAACTGCAAGACACAACCAGTGGCTTTGGCTGTGGCGATCACGTCGTTGCGGTATGTCTTTGGTTTGCGCCACTTAACCTTTGGTGCTACATAAGCCATACTGGAGCTAACTAGGTTGTTTTAGAAGGGTGATTTCTCCTGAAGGAAAAAGCACTAATGCAGGTTGTTTGTGCAGACAGGGCTATTTCAGGGCGGTGTTATATGATATTTTGTTTGACCTGATTAACTTCAGTGGTATGGGACCCGCTGGCCGGTGTGTTACATGTCACTGGGCTTCTAATTCAGCAAATCCACTGAAGTCAACGGACAATGCTCTGTTGCATTCAACAAACTTTGAGGAAACACATTGATCCGACAAATAGAATGATTATGGTAACATTGTGCATTTCACAGGACCATTATTAGTGTTGTGCATTCACTCATATGGATTTCCAGCGACTCAATAAGCCAAAACTGACTCAAAATGTTAATTTTCCACAAATTAAAAAAGTTAACTTTTGTTGGTTTTTTTTTTTTTGTTTAGTGAAGGGCCGCAATTGAATCTATTCTGATTAAGTGGTGGACATGTGCTGGTTTCTATAAATATCGCCTCGTGTTGTGTTTCTAAAAATATTACATCCCTGCGTCTTTTAAAGCTGTCTCAGGGTGACATCTACCACTAACATACTGCTCATAGATGCAAATTAAAATCTTTTTAAAGCAGTGATTGACTTTGTCTCCTTTCCACAACAACAAAACTAACATGTGGCACTTTTGTTAAAACAACAAGTACCTTTAAAATCTCAAGTTTTTGATGCTATCGTCTCCAGGAAATACATTAAAGCCACTTAGTTGTGCCAAATTGTATGAATTCCTTAATTAATTCCTAACGAAGACAGATGTTGTCTCCTACCTTCCCCTTCGCAGACCCAGCGCATGTCCCCTCCTTGTGGCTCAATGATGAGGTTTATTGTGCAGCCTCTAGGAAAGAGGTGCTGCAGGGCCTCCAGGTCTCCTGTATAGAGAGCGTTCTGGACAACCACATCTTGGCAGACAGCTGCTGGCAGGGTACTCCTGGACCTCAACTGTGCCCTGTCTCTGACCTCCTTCTTCAGCATATAGCTGTTGAAGTGGTGGGAGGCCACCTGCTTCTTGTAGTTGTGTCTCTCCAGCATGTCCTCATCCAGTTCAAGAGAGCGCAAGGCCATGGGTGTGAAGACAAAGCTGCCTCGCGACATGCTGAATAGCTTAGAGAAAAGTGGTTGGACACAGTCTGAAAGGGCCTGTCTCTCTGTTTCTGTTGTTGTCTCCCTCTCTCTGGCTAATGTCCACTATGTGCCTGCAGGCTGTTCACAGGGTTGGTGTTCACAGAGTTGTTTTGATATTTGGTATGAGACCCTCCCTGCAGTGTGACAAGTAATGCTATTTTTATGTCTCACATGTAGCCACTCAAGCCTCTCCTGTTTGCCTACAGCAAAGTTAAAGCCATGAAGCTTCTGTCAGGCACAGTATCTAATTAGACTAAACTTTAATCAGTGGCAAATTGTGGGTTAGCTTCTTGAAAAAATATATATGGAACATTATATTTACAGATTTTAAAGTGCAGTGCAGAACAATAATACTTATTCCAGATATTTTTAAATGTGCTGAGCAGGAGGAGTCCATGTGAAGGGTCAAGTCATTGGATTATCAACCTTTATCATTCTCAGCAGGGCTTTCACTGTTCAGCTCATTAAATTACTTTGAATGCAATCTTAAACATGTAGGCGACTTTTAAGGTTAAATTTTTGTCTTAAATTTTATATTTAGATTAAGAGCAAATAAGAATGGCCTATTTGTGAGCTGCTGTGAGTGTGTGTGTTTGCAAAATGTCTTTTTCTGCGGAGTATTTTTTTTTCTTCAAGAGCCTTAATGGGTTTTATGTATGCACATGGCTCCCTCCATTAGAACATTAGCCTGAATGACTGGCAACCGCTGTGTCACTCTGCCCCACGTGTAGTGTTCTGATGGCGGAGGGACGGCGCATAATTAAGCCTCTTAAGCCTACTCGCTAAGCTTCTGACAAACATCTCTTTTGACTGATGGACCACCATTTTCCAGAGCTGGTAGAAATTCTACCCAGTAGCAAAACTGATCCCATCTTTTAACTCTCAAGACACCAAGGACAGGTTTTCATGGCTGGCAAGGATAGCTCAGAATTACCTTTGAGACTTAGCTGAAGCTGTCATGTGCTCTGATATCTCCATGGATTAAAATTTGCGGTATTCGGTACACAATGTATTTAAACGGCACATATTTTAATGTCTGTTTATCCACCTCTGTGTTGGAGTCCATCAAGGTGCATGTAAGCTCTGCGGAAAACAAGGTTGGCACCACAGGTGGAGAAGTACAACATATTCGTGGGGAGGTTTTACCTTCTTTCCCATTTGAAGACAGAAGCATCGCTGCATCTCATCTATACCTTAACGACTGTTCTGGTATGGAAATCAAGGTCATTTATTTTATGTTACAGTTTGGTAATAGATGCCACATTAAACTGAAGGCGAGTAAGAGTTTCAACTTTGAAAACACACATTACCAGAGAGAGACTAGGAATATTGTTTTTGCGGCTGGAGTACATCCTTTTAAATGATATACATAATGAGTTTATAATATGCATCTGGGCTACCTCCTCTCTACTTTGATGTCTTCCAAATGGCCCGGGTGTCATCAGCAAAACATGTAGGCACTTTCCCGCCTCATTGACTCCCAAATGTATTTTAAATATCATTCCTGGTAACGCAATTATTTAAAACGCTGAACTAAACACTTACTAATGGGGAAAAAGACAGCGACTTCGATAAATTCATTTCTCAAATGGTGGGCATTCATGTTTCTTTTTTTTCCCTCTCTCTGTGAAGCGGAGGCAACTCTGATGGCAACAAAAAAAAAAACATCAGCAGTAGTAACACCCGCTGCCCTCACAGCCCCCCGTGGACATATTAAATCTTTGGTTTCCTCACATTACCCACCAGTAGCTGCCTCTCCAAGGTTTTCTGCATTGTGGTCAACCGCCTTCCTCTCCCGAGGCAGTAAGAGGCTGGACATCAGCAGCAGCCCTGACGAGAGTGAGGCACTTCATTTATGCAATCATAGGCAATTAGTTCCCTCTGATTATGTGCCTCTTAATGCTGTTTTGAGTACTGTGGCACACAGTAATACAGAAAGAGATTAAACTATAGCCCTCCCTCCACACTGAGCAGTCATTTAATATACTGAGAACATAATGAAATGTACACAGTAATTACAGTAATATTAAATGCTAATGGGTTTGCAATTGGATCTGTTGTTAGTTTAAGACAGAGTCAGTGCACCCAAAGAAAGTCTAAGTTTAGAGAGCGCGTCACCATGATATCAGAGCACCCAATTATCCGTCAGGTGTTTCTTATTTTAATGATTTATGTGTTACTTGTTATTCCTATCAGAGGAAGCCACAGCATGTCTGGTATATGGGCAATTCTGTGCTAGAAAGAGGGCAATTCATATGCAATTTTCATGTTTCAGTTCACATCTCAGGAGTTAAAGAGAAATAAGATCTGAAGTTAGTATCCAATGGTAGACTAACTGGAGGGTCACCATGGAAACATGATAGGACATAATGAGCATGCTTAATTGACTCGCGACATTATCTAAAGGGAAGCTAGTTGCTGCATTTGTGCATGGTTTTGATTTAAATCTTGGCTTATTCTAATTGTTTTAATATCATATTGACTCTGACAGTCCATACGGACACTTTCAGGTAGACACAGTCTTCTTTAAGCCTTTGATGCCATTAAATCACCTTTGATGGCCAATCAACACTGGTTTACTTCCATATATATACGGCTCATCAGAGTCAACAACAGGACTCAGACAAGGTGCTCCCATTGCAAATCTCCCCCAGGTCTCATCATGATGCTTGAGATGTTGGTGGAGAACATAAATGAATTTATAGAGCCTTGAATTGAACAGTAGCCCCAAACTATTCTGTGGAAGCATGATTACTTTTTCTGTACTCTTTCAGCTCTGAGCCCACTACCTATAATGTATTGTATCGGTCTTTGCAGATTCCAATTGTCTCTCAATGCACTGATCACCACGCAAATAGCCCTCTGTTTCATCATGACAATTGAGAGGTTCATATTTCAGCCTAATAGTCCCGTATAACTTTAACCATCTATCACAACCTCATTTCATTGCGGTTGCAGTTAATACGCGCTTCCCTGCCAAGTGGAACATTTTCTAATGATGCACTCTCACATGAAAACAAGGCAAGCCAGCCCGTGCTCTGCATCACTCACTAATGCACCCATCCATAATGTGTTCATAGCAGTCGGCCTAAAGGAGACAGCGATGACTACCGCTTGGCATGGGCATGAGAGGGGATATGGGGAAGTGTGCAAGATACAAAACCTAAATGGCTATGATAATCATGAGCAAAGTCACTGCCATCAGAGGCTGTATCACCCTCATAATAACATCTGTAGATTTCATATCATTACCAAGAATACCGGGAAACATGTAAAATGGGTATCTCAACAATAACAGTCAGTGGTGGGAGTCACATCCAGGTGCATTATCACAGCGAGCCCGGCTTTGTAGGATGTTGACAAGGGTCGCCTAATAGGTGTATGTAAAGCCTGATGTAAACACCATCCTAATTAGAGAGACCTTTATCAGTTCCTCCATTTTATGCAGATTGGACTGGTGCAAACGCTAGTGTGATTATCCTGTAATCAAGTACTATTCAGTTGACAGTGTCGTCTTTTAACACCTGATTAGAATACATAACAGGAATACAATGTTGCATTCTTTCCTCTGTCAGTTTGTAAATATGTCCCCTTTTAAACCTAAATGAATCGTGTATCCTGCCGGGGTTTGGATGAACCCATCAGAGGTGAAAAAGACTACCTTTAAACCGGAACATTGTGGTATTTTGAAATATAATGATTAGTAAACAGTTTGTACCTTGCATGTATTCACTGTGTCCTTACATGTCAGATAAACAATGATAACAACTGAGTCAGAGCTACACACCAGTTTTTCCTCAAACATCAAAAACAAACTTTAAAAAACTGTTTTATAACTCTCCTAGCAGTGGGCTAGAAGAGCTAAATATTCAGTGATCTTTGTGATCTTTGACCAGTTTTTTTTTCTTTTTTTTTCTACTTATTCTTTTTTAACTTTGGTTGATGTGGCTGTTTTGTTATTAATACTCTTTTTTCTCGTTTTGTGAAACACATCACCAAAATGAAGGTGTCATTGTTATTTGCATCTGAAAAACCATTCACATTTTCTGCCATATGGTAATATAACATACATCCTGTTCAACTGATATTTTGTTGGGGCCTAGCGAACGAGCAAGAAACGTCACTTCCGGTTGCCATCTTTGATTCTACAGCTTCAACTTCGGAAACAAGTTTAAAAACACTTGTTGCAGGCGGGATGTTTGTTTTGTTGGAGCCGGATAGAGACTTTGAGAAACACAGAGATGTCTTCAAAACACTGCCAATTGTTATCAAATACCACTATTTGTTTGAAGTTTTACCGTGTTAGCCTTGCGTATCACCATCACTGCTGCTATGACCACAACGTACGCTAGTTGGAGTACCTCTTCAACAAGGTCAGTTTTTGCTAACACGCTAGCTAGCTAGCTGTGGCCACTGAGTACTAGCTAAGAACTTGTGGTCGCATCAATTAAGTCAGAACTTCTTCTCCATCACATTTAAGAGGTCATTGAATCATTGCAGAGAAGTAATATTATGTTCATGGCATAGAATACTAATAGGTAAGGGATTAGCTGACTGGCGGTAGCTTGTCTTTGCTCTATGCTAGCTCCGGTTTGTTATCAACAGTTAACCCTGAACGTTGTAGCCACCTGCTTAATTCCACGCTGGTAGGGGTCTAGTGTGCTTTGTGTGTCCTCGTTTGTGTTGTCAAACACAGGTGCCTTTGCTTTTGGACTGAAGATTCTATTATGATTCTAAACAAACTAGTTTGAAGTCAAACTTTTCCTGTAATCAGAAACTTTATTTTTCATCTCTGGTATATTGTGATCAATATTTAATGGGACTATAAAAATATGTATTGACTAGAGTTACAGCGGTTGTCATCCTTTACCGCATTGTCCTCTGTTATGCTGGCAGAGTGGGCTCAGGTAATTTATGCTAAGAGTTAAAAGAACGTGAAGACAAGCATAACCTGAGAGCTAGATATTTAATGAGCAAATGAAAAAAAAATATTTTAAGGATAAATGAAGCATTATACTCATGCACGTGGTTTATTGTAACACTGTACAGTTAATTTCAAGTAACCATTCTATCGTGCATCTGTATGTAGGAACATTTGTAGCTGTAAAGTACAAAACGACATTTTAAACTGAAACAAGGTACAGCTGATAGTAATCGTGTATGCATGTCATATCTCCTCATAGGGCTGTTTATCAAAGACACTCAATTCTCTGAGTAAATACGCCTGTAATATAAAAAGTGAAATTACCCCATCTAGTGGCTAATGCCGACATGTTACTGCTTTTCAGAAAAGGCGTTAAAAAATAAAAATAAGCTTTTTGTGTGTTGTGTAAATCATCCGGTTTACAAATCCGCTGATGCACAGGGTTGAAATCCTTGTCATAAGAACTTGCAGTGCGTTGAAGTATTCATTTGGAGCTGGTGTACTTTGTGACCGCTTTGGTGCCCTCGGACACGGCGTGCTTGGCCAGCTCCCCGGGCAGCAGCAGCCTCACCGCGGTCTGCACCTCTCTACTGGTGATGGTGGAGCGCTTATTGTACAGAGCCAGCCGGGACGCCTCTGTGGCAATCCTCTCAAACAGGTCGTTCACGAAGGAGTTCATGATGCTCATGGCTTTGCTTGAAATCCCCGTGTCCGGATGAACCTTTGAGAGCAGGAGAGAAACTGCTGTTAGTTCGTTTAGACAGGAAAACCGAAGCAGTTTAAGCTTCGGCGTGCTTTTCTTCACCCACCTGTTTCAAAACTTTATAGATGTACATCGCGTAAGTCTCTCTTCTTCTAGACTTTCTCTTCGCTTTTTTCTCACTCGAACTCTTCCCCTTCTTTCGAGATATGTCATTACTCATTTTTTAAACTGTCAAATACGTGAACTTCGCCAATATTAAGTTCGTCAGATGCTGTATCAAGTGGTTTAGGACAAGTGATCCCAGGTGTCTGGTTCACGTGCAGCTGTTTATGTAGCGTGGCTTCATTAGACTGATTTAGCTCACCTGTTTTGCTTTTGGAGGATAGATTTGTTGTTGTATTGCAGTTTTGCACGGCATGATAAATGGAGTTGGAGTTATACCACACAATTGCACATCTCGACGATGTCCACTAGGTGGCAAACTTGCACCAGTTTATAGGCTGCACGAATCCTCATTAGTGGGGTTCAATACCTGTAGTAGATTCCACTAATTCATTGCAATCTTCCATGAAGCTTGTCATTCACAAACCTTGTTAGACCTAGTGTATATTTAGAGGCCATAACATTTCCAGGAAAACACTGCTGAGCAGCATTTGTAGTCATAATCAGTGTTTAAGTAAGCTTGATTTACATGCAGGCCTGCATTATTTCCAGAGAGGTCAACAGACACTAAGACTATGCTTATTAAAAATGTATGCTGTTATATGCAAGGCTGGATTAAAGCAGGCACTTTCCCGAGAGCCCCAGCCTTGCAAAGCCCAGGGTCATTTTGTCTTTTTTTAATGTGTCAGCCTGAAAAAATGCAGATATGTTTGGGAATTTGCACAATTAATGTTTAATCTGGAGCGTTGTGGAAAGCCACTATCATTTTAATTCAGACTGTCTTTTGCTACTTGGTGCATAAATTATTCTGTATCTAAACAAATTGCTAATTGGCACTAATTGCAAAGGCCTAGGAGTGTTCCAGCTTTGTGCTAATGATTGGTTTTTGATTTACTCTGCAAATTATAATTTAGGCGTATCCTCAACATATCCTTTCATCACATTAAGATACTCGGAAAATTCCCATACTATATAGCCAGTTTGCAGTATCTTCAGCAATATCTACGGCATCAGTAAGTGCAAAGTAACACATCTTTAAGGCCCCCTAGTGGGTTTGTCTGCCCTCTTGATGCTGTACACATAATGTATTTCAGTTTTAGTTGGTGTTACTGTGGTGTCTGATTGTGGTAATGGGGCTATTTGTTTGTTTAGTAATGGTGTGTTTACATCGCTAAGCTTGTGATGATTCTGGACACTTTTATGTGTGGAACATTCTGATAAATGGAAGAAGTTCATGCTGATAATTGGGGTAAAGATGTTTCTGCTCCAGCCCTGTATTTTCTTCATTAGTTATTCTTGTTTTATTCAGAATGAAAGATTTGACATCTAAATTGGCCCTCAGTGTATGATTGTTAGAGTCTTTTAGTATAAAAGCACATTTGAGGACCAACTACATCCAGATTTGATTAGAAAACATGACAGCATCTACTGACTGACTGACTATTTGACCATGTTTCTGGTTTTAGTTGAACATTGTCCCCTATTTGTAATGATCAGCTTCCTAACGCTGACAGACCAGTTAAAGTACAAGCCAGTAACACAATTCAAAGATGTATCCATCTTGTCTGATGTGTCAGTGTCGATTGTGTATGTATTTTATGTCATAGCATGTCTGTTTGATTGATGAGATCCAAGGCACTTGAAGGAACTGAACAGCAATGATACCTTTCGTCATCTAAACACATCTCTCTAAATGGGAAAGCAGTTTGTCAGGCTCATTCATTCCTACCATACCAACACTTGGCATGCTTGTATTGGCTTTAAACATGTTGCTGAGGTTCTATTCAATTTTTAGATGCATCCCTATCATAAATAGCCTTGTAACAGGTAAGCAGTGAATGTGAGAAAGTGACTGCAGCATCACTCCCTACAAGGTAGGCTATTTTGGTTGTAGGTTAAAGTAAATTGACAGAAGTGCTAAAGGAAACACCTGCGAGCTCTAATAAGCAGTGAAGCTTAGCAACAGCTTTATCATGTCTCATCTTTTTTGGTTTTAAATAGCTCTGATCCCATTATTTAAAACATCAGCAATTTGCAGTTATGTCTTTAAAAACTATATATATATATATATGTCACATTTCACTGAGCAGTAGAGTAGAATCTTGTCTTCTGGTGTGGCATGAAATTTTGTTGCTGTAAAACTTCCCTGACCCTCTGTTATTCTCTTTGATTTATGTGAGACAGCTTCCTTTATTTCTTTTTCTATAAGAAATGAGTCCATTTGTGTTGATGAATGACACATTAGTGTTACTATTTCAGTTTGCAATTACTGCCAAATCTCTTCATAGTACATTGAGATTCCTGCGTCCAGGGCCTTGGACTTTTTCTTCCCCTCTCAGTTTTGTTCTCCACAAGCGCACAGCAGATATAGAGCAGCAGATTACATATGAATAGGCCCTTATCTCAGACAGCATTTATGCAAGGTCATTTGCAGCAACTGCCACACACGTTGAATAGCAGCCATTGGTTGTCTGTATTGTGAAGGCCATCTTTTTCTCTGTTGTCTGGCAGATTTCAGCTGTTTGCTTGTTTCATCTGTGAAGATGGAAGAAAGGTGAGTTTGTGTGCACATCTGCTAGCCCGCTATGTCTGTCTCACAGTCACCAAAAGAAAAATGTTGCCCGTTCTGTTTTTTGCAGCCTTTCATATCAACATATTGCTGAAGGCTACATTGAGTGTTTGTTTTAGTTTTTTTCTGCAGGGTTTGTAGCTTAATAGAACAAAGCTTCGCTCCATACCTACAGTGATTACTCGGAAGCTGCCAAATGCACAAGTTGTTTCAGTCTTGTGTACAAATATATACCAGTTTGAGTTTCTGTGAATATATCCACACTCAAGTAGATGCTAGAGCTTTAGAATTTTGCTTATCTTTATTGAATGAGCAGAGCAAAACAGCATTTAGCATATATCGGAACAATAACAGATAGAAGTGATACAGTACAGATGAAAAAGGGTCAGGGACATTATTTTGTGACGTAGCTACCACTGCAAACAAAGCATTTGTTGTCTAATATGGGCTACACACATTTAAACTACTGCAGACTCGAGGTTAGTGTTGAAGTGTTTGCATTTAAACTCAAACAGTTCCGATCATTGACTTTGTTTTCGTTGCAGTGTATGTGCTCGTGTGTGCTGCTGATCATTGGAGATAGTAAAACAGAGTGCTGAGAGGCTATGATAGTTGCAAAGGATTGCACTTTCAGTCTAATCTGTGGTTCAGATTGTGCTTTTGCATCCTCTTACTGGCACTGCTCTGTTCTGTGCACTGTTGCATCTCTGCTCCTTCTTTAACTCCATGATGTATGCGCTTTTAAATTTCGACTGCTTAAGTGCAGGGTTCAGTTCCCAACAGGCCAGTCTGTCCTCTGAGGTGCTTGCCAAATCTGCATAACTTGGGCGTCACAAAGAATGGCTTACCATAATTGCTCCTTTTAGCCTCACATCATATCAGGGCAGTTTACTTGATATCCAACATTGTTTAGACCCACATAGTGTGAGTGGCAACAGTGCTGCTGTGCTGTTTTAAGTATATTAAGATGTGTACTTGTCAGGATAAACCTTCCTCGAGAGTGTTTGGCCAAGGCTTTTGCAACACATCATGGGTGACAGCAGATGTACAGCACAGCAGGCCAGCACTATGAATCAGATTTTTTATGACTGCATTATAAACCCACCTAAACCATATCAATCTTGTTGAGAAACAAGTCAGATTAAAACTGATAAGAAAAAAGCATTTCTGTCTTTCAGTTATCAAAAATCCTGCTTTCAGTTGATGTATCATACAGTAGCCCTTGATCACATTTATATTTTCTGGCAAGGCTAAAACATGTTAATGTGCATTCTGCCAGATAAAGCTTCTGTGGATTACACAACACATTCTTGAATGGAACATATAAACTGAAAGCATTTGCAGAAAGTATGATCAAATATATAGAACAGCCTGTTCTTGCAAGAAAAACAGCCATATAGGTTGTTTGTGAGTAAGTTACGAACCGAATCTATGGTTCTTGTTAGGCAGAGACATCTAGTGGCCATGGTAATTATGATGGGAACAAAGGAGGAAGTCAGGTGATGTGTAAAGAGCAAGAACGTCCACATATGGAGGAAGACAGATTGGATGGATGGGTCAGACAAACACTGGACTTTCACCCAGGAAAGCGCTGTTGGTGTCCTGTGTGAAACCAGTGTTGACCTATTTTAATTTCCATAATGTACTTAAATCATGTTGCATACCTAATTGCAATGTTCTTATGTCAACCTACTATCTTTTCCTAAATCTAACCAACTAGTTTTGTTGCCTTAACCTGACCAAATAGTTTTGCTGCCCAAACCTATGGAAACTGTGACCATTTTGCAATCTTAACCATGTGAGGATAAACGCTCTGTAGGATTAAGTTCAGGCACGCCTGTCGCTTGTACTCTCCAGCGGTGATATGGGTAGCTCTGGGAGTCATGGGCAACCAACCTATGCAGTCGATTAGGTATGAGGATGTGTTGATATAGGAACGTGAAAGAGCAGAGATTATTGAGGGCTGAATTATATTTAGTGCTGTATTAGACAGGCTCGCATATTAAACTTTTTTTTTTTTTTTCAAAGAAAAAGCTCCTCACTTGACTAGCCTATGGTTTATTGCATCATTCTTTACAATGTTAAGTTGCTTTTACAAACATTTCTGCATTCATTAATATATGCAGTTATGACATTGTGTCAGTTGTGAAGAAACAGACTAACCACTAGTCTGTGAGCCAGAGGTGTTTTAGCCCTGGAATTTTTTGAAAACATCACTTGATAGTTAAAAGTCAAATTCAAAGGCCCTCAAAAAAGAGACTAAAGTGCTTAGCGGTGCCACAAATATTGCCTCTCCTCATTAATATTCCCTGCATTATGCTGTGCATTCTACCATCCACTTGAAAGCCAATTACTGTTGAAAAGTCCACCACTTTCATCCTGCAATCTGCAACAACAGGCATGCCTGCCAGTATGAATTTGGAATTTCAGTTTGCTAATCTTTACACAGGACATTGTTACCCAAATGTACAGAGAATGCAAATAACTGCAGTGTGACGAGTATTTGCATTCTATTACTGATTATGGAAATTGAATGTCAAATGCAGATTTATACAGCAATGATGGCAAAAATGACCATACCCTGATGTTGATCTACTTTTTATTCAGGTTTTATTATTAATCATTCTTCATTTACTGTGAAGCCATGTATGTAATATTGTCAGTGAAGTCATAAGATTTCACCTCAGTGTTCATTTTTTTTTGTCATCTAAAAGGTAAATTCAGTTCTGAATGGACACTTAATATCATGGACACATTGAGTCAGATTATAGTCAGCTCAATACACATCTACCGTATACATGTTCTAGTCATCCCTACGTGCTCTGTGATTTATGGGTGTTATACTTTATTCTCACTTTAGAATAGTATCTGTAAAGTACCATATCCATTCAGCCCAATCCTTACTTGATTTGTGTTTCTGACACCAACTCAAATGTGTTTCCTTATTGGGGGTTTTACTTCGTCAGTGCAGCATTGACTTACTCGGCACTGTTTCTGAATGAAGACATATTAAAGTGCTGTGAAGGTCTCATATGTTGAATGGACGCAGCATCACCCGTCACTGTCTTTCGAACATTATTCATTATAAGTCATGACTGTGAATACAAAGGACTGCGTTTGAATTTTATATGTTTGAAAGTATAAGAGAGGATTAGCTAGCCTTGAGTCAGATGTCAACAGCTTGTAAATTCAAGCATCTTCATCATCAAGTCAGTGACATTTTGAGAAGGAATTGTATCTGATATATTTAAAGTGTCATGATGTTATGAGTTATTGAAAGTGGCTCTATTCTGTTTTGATTTTTGCTTGTACTCCTTTTGGGTAGAATGACCAAAAAAAGGCTGCCGTCTTGTAGTCTGCAAATTGCAGTACCTCAGATATTGTTCTGGCAGACCTAATCTTCAGTCTTAGCATTCCCTGTCAGCTAAGAAGACTGTGATAGTCCATCACTTCAGGCATCTTGTTGCATTTCTTTCTGTGAGCATTTTTTAAATTGCATCTCAGCTGTGACAGTGTATGGTTGACACTGCATTTCTCCAGAGTTAACGGATGAAATGGTTTGCGTAGTTTTATCTGAATTGCATGCCTCTGTAGTGTTGGGGGTAATGGTTGCTATGGTCCCTGTGCTTGGTTACTAGGGTAGAATATTGATTTAATCCTCAAGGGCTGTGGTCATATCCTTGGCAGTTCACCTATTGTTATGATAATAAGACATCCCAGGGTAACCAATGAGTGATAATCTTGTTTGGTCCTAGGAGAAATGAAAGGTTTCCCAGAATGGTGTGCTGACATTTTAACCCCAATGAAATAACCAACTCCATTACTGGCCAAGCCTGAAACTCTCATGTAGTCACACACAGCGAACCATATCTTAGGACTGCCATTGCCAGACAGTGAAGTGCATTTGGGATTAGTCCATCGCTTTGAACGACAAAAAATGAAAATACTTTACCCATGTTGTCACAAGGGAAGACAATACACGAATAAATTAGATCAGTAATGAATCATATGTAATAATGAAGAAAACATTTCACCATGTCGTTTGGTCATATATCTGCCTGCTTCACTTGTTAACATTGTTATGAAAAGGTTAAAATTTGAACATTTCTGGAACTCCATTACGTATGTCAGTGCAATAAACATGAAACCTGTAGCATTCTTGTATGCAAGCAGATATGTTGGCAGAGGCTGTTGGAACAGATTAGAGAATAATAAGACGGTGAAGGTGGTGTCCAGATTGAGAGACTTCCCCTGTGAGCACAGACACACAGGCAAAGCAGCCATTCAGCAGTGGGATGGATCCTGACTACTAAAGAGGAAGAGGGAGAGAGAGGGAGACTGAGAGAGAGAGAGAGAGAGAGAGAGAGAGAGAGAGCAAGAAATGGGGGAGTGGTGGGAGAGAGAGAGAGGAAGCGAAAAAGAGAGTGAAAGGCTCCACACGGCAGAATATAAATCTGTATGTTAACAGGACTAAAGCTGGAGATCTCGAAGCGGCTTTAGTGGTTATGCCATTGGGGGGTGACCATAAAGCATCAAGAGGTGGTCTTCCCTATTAACTGAGGATCTGTGCAAATAAGGAAGTGGAACCCGTGGAAGCTGTGAACGCCGGTTGTCAACCACAGTGGTGGGCTGGTCGGAGGTCTTTGACCCCCTCATTTTCATCTCTGGAAGAAAAGAGAAGAGCAAAAGAGACACGAGAGAAAAAGGAAGGTGGCAGCGAGGGACCAGTGAGCCATTTCTCTCTTTATTACCTCCATTCACAAAACCATTGCATCCCATTATCACAGCGATGTAGAGGCATTCTCTCCGATTAGAGGAGGAAGGGTCCCATTGACTGCTGAGGCTTAGCACCTCTCTCCAAACGCTAGCCCTTTTCATTGCAGCCCCCCCCCCCCACTCATCTCTCGCCTCTATCCTTACGTCTGCTATTTTCTCTGTTCTTCTCTCTTTTCTTGTCCCTTGTATTCTTGTCCCTTTTCACACCACTCAGGAATCAGGAGGCATTGCGTTTTGGTAGAAGTGGGTGTTTCTGGAGCTGTCATTGTGTTTGGTGCCGCTACAAAGGACAGCTGAGCAGGGAGTGAGAGACAGCTTTGGAGATAATAAAATAGCAGCCTGAAAGAAAAGGGGGGACCTGGGACTACAAGAACAGCTGACAACCACTGGAAGGTGACTTGTGATGAAAAGAAAACTGTTACAGAGACTGACAACCGTTTTAAGGTAGCTATTTATTGAGACCATTACCACTTCTTGTGGAAATAAAGAAGCAGTGTGCCGAACCAACACTGCCGGTTGGATTCTGCTATTGCTGTTGCTAAGCAAAATCTTTAACCTGAAGTTCTTGAGGAGACAGTGTTGAACATCACTCCGCAACCATGAAAGGGAGCTCAGAGGAAAGCATTGAGAGCATCAGGCCCTCCAACCTGCAAGCTTTTGCTAACATATCCACTCTACATGGCATGAGTCACATATTTGCCTATGGGCACATGACATTCCGTCGGTTTCTTTGGACTCTTTCCTTCCTTGGTTCACTATGCTTATTGTTGCTGGTCTGCATGGATCGAGTGTCATATTACCTGGAGTACCCTCACGTCACCAAGCTGGACGAGGTGGCGGCGACTAACCTCACGTTCCCAGCTGTTACGTTCTGTAACCTCAATGAGTTCCGCTTCTCCAAAATCACCAGAAATGACCTCTATCATGTGGGGGAGCTCCTGGCTCTCCTCAATAATAACTACCAAATAGCCAATCCACACTTGGCTGAGCCCGAGGTTCTGGCTGCCCTAAAGGATAAGGCAAACTTCCAGAACTTCAAGCCCAAACTGTTCAACATGACTGATTTCTATAACCGTACAGGTCATGACATCAATGACATGCTACTGCAGTGCACCTTCCGAGGAGAGGATTGCTACCCGCTGAACTTCACCACAGTGAGTATTCATGCGTGCATGCTCTCTTATCTTAACATGCTGTAAGTCTGCACAGTCAACTGTTCCATTTCCTGCCAGACCTGACAGACTCTCCCTTGTTTTATGTTCAGATGAGCTTAGTTTTGATGTTGATTGAGCAGTTTATGTGAAACAGATGCCAGGCTTTAATGCATTTTGTACTATGATAAAGTCCAGTGTTAAGATTGTGGTTGTGCTTTCTAAAGTCATTTCAGTACTTACAGAGCTCTTGTTGTAGGTGTTGCCTTGTGCACTGTAATTGATGCTTGTGCTGTGCTGAGAGCAAATAGTGCCTAAATCTGTGATAAGGGTAAGGTCCTGAGGTGAAATGCTGCAAAGATTTCCCTTTTTTGTCATTACTGACTTGCTTAGTGATCACTGAAGACAGTTTGGCTTTCAAGAAAAGGGAAATTATTTTGGCAGGTGTTGTGTATCCTCATATCTTGAGGAAAACATTTTTTTCATGAGGTGTTGTACTAAGGTTAAGTGGATGGTTTAAGCACGCACAGAAACATTTGTTTGTGCAAATCTGACAGATGCTTTAATAACTTTGTTCAAATCAAAGTTCTTAACCAATCATTGCTTTGTTATGAGGTTGGGGGTCAGTGTGTTGTCTGTTGTCATTATTTTCCTACCTTTCTTTATTCGGATGATTCAAATATTCAGCAGTGCTCCTTGAAATTGTTTGTTTCATACAAACTATTTCTCAGTAGTCAGTGAAAAAAATGTAATTTTTTGTTCTTTTCAAAATGTCCAAACAAAACCGATACTTCTACAAAGATTATTTTAGAGATCATTCACAAAAAAGTGCTATGATGCACTAAGCAGTCGTACTCTGTGCTTTGATTCATTCTTCACTCCATTTGGCTACGTATCCAATCAAGCTGAATTCTTCATTCACCACACAGTATGAATGAAATTCACTAAATGGTAAATGGTTCACTTTTGGTTTGCTGTGTTAACAGTGTATCCGCATTCATTGAAAGACATTGCTCATAGCTGATGCCCATTTAATGATGGGGGGTTAAATTGAAAAGTAGTTTGAAATAGACATATTAACATGAACTTGGCCCCACAGTAATTTCGTGTGTTGATTAGCAGTAATGGAATATATTACTTAGAGACCTAGATCTAGGTGATGTCAGAGAGTATGTCCTCATAATGATTGTAACCCATCGAAGAACCTCAACTGCACAACAATATACACTGATGTGGTTGTAATGTAAATGATGGTCTTGTAACTAGTTTTTGTATTTTTACAGAAATACAAATATTGCTAAAGATGTAAAATGATGTAGTTCCTGAGCTATACTTTCCAGGGTTAAATTAGTACTGCAGTTAAAGAGCATCATGAAAAATGTCAAGCAACAAAGTATGATTATATTACTGTTTTTGCGGCTTTTTCTGTGTAGTTTATCTTAAATGAATATGTAATTAAATATTGCTCTGAATGT
This sequence comes from Chaetodon auriga, assembly GCF_051107435.1. Classification (NCBI taxonomy): domain Eukaryota; kingdom Metazoa; phylum Chordata; class Actinopteri; order Chaetodontiformes; family Chaetodontidae; genus Chaetodon; species Chaetodon auriga. The sequence goes on from NC_135085.1 coordinate 16,832,248, forward strand.
TTGTCCACTCTCACTGCTACCCAATACAGGGATAGAAGTTTGCGGGGCTGTTTCATCGCTATTAGTCCATTTTATTTGAGCAAAATACAGACCCAAAAAGCATTAGACCAAGCTCTCCTTGGCCTCGTCTGATTTGGCCATTATTTTATTTAAACAAGAGTACTGTACATTCTGCCAAAAAGGGAAAAATAATAAAGATACAGCCAAGGGATAGGCAGAACTGCAATATCACTTGTTTCTGTTTCACATCCCACTCTTTTTTAAGAGATTTTATTATTCTCACTGTGTCTGCATCCTGTATCCCATCTCTTAAAGTGCAGGTTTGATGGAGTAATACCTAACTTACTTATCTCTCAATTGAGTCTCTCCACTCTCAAAAATACGATTCTTATCTACGATGAATCTTTAATCAACCCTGAAAGAAATCCCAGCAGATGGCCAGTTTTTAAGTGACTGACTCTGTAATCTTTAGCATTGATCAGAACTCTTCCCTGCTGTAGGAGGAGATAAAACACTAATTTAATTTTTCTCTTCAATCTTATTTCTTTTCCATTTGTATCACAAATATTGTCAGTTGGGAATCTTGCCATTTACATGTTTGTTTCCATGCCGCACTCAAGAGCGTCTTGAGGAACAAACCAGTCATGGGAAGCTAATTGCCGTTGTATTGCTTGATTGGAAATGCTTGCAGCATCAAATGAGCTGGTAGAAACAGTTAATGAATTGGGTTTTTGCTGCATGTTTATTTGTTTTTGCTGGGCACATTTGATGGTCCAGCAAACCGTCAACTTTCACCTGGCCACGAATTCCTGGCATCAGATCTGAGCAGCCTTGTTGATTCCCATCCACCATTGTGGTGTGTTGTTTGGATGGTTAAAGCAGTGCCACACTGCGCCATATTATGCTCTCAGTGGACAGAGATGTGTTTGTCAGGACTTAGATGAGCACCAGCATTCCATACCCTTGCTGAGTGTTTGGTGCTGTATTTGATTGTAATCTCACACAACTAACCGTGAACACTGAGGCCAGCTCACTAATGGAGTAACTGAGTTCATAACCTGCATCAGTGGGGAAAAAAAAAAAAAACATCTCAGCAGCTCTTTATTAGAAATCTTCAGCAAAAAATACGAAATCAAGATATATTTCCATTATACCAGGTTGTATTTATTTTGTGGTCTTTGTCTTCTTATATGTGTTCATGTTGTTTTCTTTTCTAAAGACAGAATTGCTATTCACTGGCAGTATACTGATGTTTAGACGACGACTACAGGAAATTTTCAATTACTCAATTTCCCCCACAGACATGTTGAGAGGAAGATTTACAATGCAAAGGACTGTGGGTGTGATGAGCTTTGACCTTGAATAAATGAAGGAAGAATTCCATTAAGTCTGGGTCTATGATGCAGTTGGGAAACAAAGCATTCAAAATGTTTTGCATTGTAATGGATGGATGGGCAAGGGGAGAATGGCAATTTGTAATTCCAATGCCGTTAACCATTGTAATCCCAGTTAATGTTTTTATGGCGCACGTTACCAATGTCCTGAAAAAAATGAGGTTTTTCATGTGGACCGTGACCCTATTTTCAGAACAATTTGTACCTCCAGTTGAAATTCAAAATAGCCGCTTCAGCTTGTCAAAACATGAATGTTATCAAAGAAGTTAGCTCTCTAGCGGCTTGTCAGTTCTTAGGTCAGGGCAAGCTGTTTCAATTTTTAAAATCAGCCTTTTCCAGGGCAGCTCTTATCTTCTTACAATATTGTGGTCTTTAGATGAGATGATATTCTGTAACCTCCGAATTTTTATGCTTGAATTTCCTCCAGAGTGAGCTCACTCTTCAGAATACATTTAACACAATCTCTTTGGTGTGGTGTCAAAAAATACCTTCCAGTCAGAAGTGAATCGGAGTTCAAATCTTCTCCTGAAATCTCACAAAAGCTGCTTTCCATCCTCACTAAAATAGTAATCCTGAAACCTCAGCTAATGCTTTTTCTATTTAAAGATAATAGTGGGATTAACCAGATTTTAATTTTGACATTTTGTCACCCTATCAACAGTAATCCACCTAAGTAGTTTAACTTACTGGGGATTATACTTGTTCATACAGCACATGTATATTTTTAATGTGGTATTTGAGCTTGAGTGGCTGTCAACAAAATGACCTTTATCAATATGTATTTATTGACTTGCTGTGGCTCTGAAAGACTGCATGAGCTGCCTATGACTAACACTGTATGTAAATGGAACCTCAGTCTATGATATACTGCAGCTAGTGAACAAGAGGTTGATTATCATAATGTGATAGTGTGGATGTAGAGCTCCGTTCTTAAGTCTTGACAGGTCATGACAAGTCCCTCTGGGCAACATTTCTGTGCATTTCTTACAGAGTGTTTAAAATCAGTATTCATCATCACAATTTGCCGAAGCTCAGTCTTTAAAATGCGAGCTGTCTTTCATCTTATCATCCAGACGACAGCAGGTGCCAAGGGAATGGAACATGGCTACAGTTGAGACGAGGCTGACTGACACAATGTGACTTGTGGATCTACACGCTGGGTGTTTTTATGGTTTTAGGCAGCCAACATTTGGAGGCTCATTTCCCCTCTAACCCGATGATGCTAGAGCCAGACGATACACTTCTGCAGCCCCAGTATTGCTGCCTTATCACAGATATTGTCTGTTAGCAGAAGTTAAGTAAGAGTACACAGTGCAGTTAGACACACTTTAAGCCATAATTTCATTATTTGCAGAGCAGGTTCTTTTGTTGACAACACTCTGTGGCAGCTGAGTAAAATATCACAGTTCAGCAGATGGTGATGGAGATTCTGTTAATAATGACTATAATGATTAGCTGTAGGAAACCCTTTAAACATGTATCTTTATTCCAAATTTAGAGGTCCGTGAAAATAGCTTCAGTTCGTGAATATCAGCCAGGAGACCTTTCTCACAGAGGACATATTGACTTTTCAAACACAGTGGAAGTAATAACAGCTGCATTTTGTTTGGAGTGTAGCGGTGTCAGGAAACTACATAGAATGGAACCATAATTAAAGCAGCTTTAATAGTTTTTCTTTAACTAGGGGGCAAGGGATCAAACTGAAAACACAATACTGACATACTGATAAATTTTGCTATGGCAAGTGTGTTAGCAAACAGTTTTCTTTTTTCACATCCTGCAGACAGGGAGCAACATTCATTCATTTGGAGTCATGATTTTCTCCACCAAGCCATTCGATCATCTGAGAAAGATCTCTGGCTCCTAAGCTGTATCATGCTTGACAATGTACACCAGCCAGACACTAACTTTGCCTGCTGTTCAGTGCTGGGCTGTGTGCAGTCTGTGTATTGGAGCTTTTTCACTTGTAACAGCTGCTTGAAACTGCAGAGTTTCTCTGTGGGTTCATTATATGTGTGGCCTCTTTGTTATGACATGTAGTCTCTTGATCCATTAGAAAAATATTGATCAATACAGCTTTACAGTTTTTCATTACCCACTTGCTTTTCCTGCTCTGTCTGCTATCTGAAAAGTCTATGCATTGTCGTTGTCAAATTCATACTCCCATATACTGGGATTTGCTGCCAAAATCCAGCATTAGTCAAGGTATAATCGATGCACACACTCAAACTTTTGTTTGCATATCTTCTTACCATGTGTACATAGACATAGGCAGACATAATACATAGAGGCATGCCTGCAGTCAGGAACATGACAGCTGACACTGCCACATGGAGCCTTATGTACACATACAGGGATATACAGTACAGTGAGAACACTTCACAAGCTAGTTCCAAGCTAGTTTGATTTTGTTAAGTGGATATGTGGGCTGACTTCATGGAACAAAGCTATCCTCAGAATTCAGCTGGTGGGAACAAGTAGTCTTTATATTTGCATCATTAAGATAATCAGTTTTAGTAAAAAAAAAAAAAAAAAAAGAGAGAGAGAAGAAGAAGAATGTGTCTGCGCTGCACCACCAGCTGCTCGGCAACAGCAATTGATATGTGAACACGGTGAAGGGAAACAACATTGGAGAGTGTCAGGAAGGAAGACAACAAGACGCTTCACTGAATAATGTTTCATGAGTTTCTCAAGAGGTGATGAGTTGTGAGAACTTAGCAGGGTGTAGCAGATGTACTCTGTATAAACTCAGGAACAGAGGGAGATGGGAAAACAGGAGATCGTGGGCATATCTGGAAAGTAAGATAACTTGTAAATATATACTAACAAATAGAGCGAAGGAATGATGCCTTTTTTAAATGGAAAATCTGTGACCATTTTCTCCATTTTTCATAGCCGACAAAATCAAATATCTCCTTGCCCTCGTTCTGACGACGGTTTAAGGGATTTAAACCATTTACTGGGTTGAAGAGTGACTCACTCAGTGGTGCAGGTTTGCGATGTGGATGCACACAAGCAAATGTGTTAAGAGTTATTTCTTTTCAGGGCATATGTCAGCGCTAAGTACTTCATTAAACATGCTCATACTGCAACATACTAAAAATCTGTCATTAAAGGAAATATCTTTGGGCAAATAGATATATTTTATTCTACAAGCCATGTAAGCGATCCTGTCAGGTTATATATGCACATTAAACCTGTCACCATTAATGATGATGTGGTCTAAATGTAAAGTGATTAGAAGCAACAGTGTGTTCATGCTTAACTTCATTGGTGTAAATACAGACAGGGCAATTTGGCTTCACTTGGACTGGTGGTCTCAGAGGGAACGGTATGTGTCCTTGTGACAAATAGAGGACCCTTTGTCACACTTACTGCCGAACATGTTTTAGAGCTGAAATTGCCTTTCCTTTAACTTTTCGTGGATCACCAGTCCCTTGCTAATGTTTACAACCTTACCTGTAACACCGGGGTCTCCATTACTTAGAGGAGGGCATGACAAAGACGCAGAGGGAGAGAATATCTGGGTGTGGTAAACAACAGTATCTGTAAGAGGGAGAAGAGTGGTTACAGAATGAAGTATGGGCCTATTTTTCTCTGCCATCCCTTCGTTCATAAGTATGAGACCAGATCTAAAAATAAATTTACGATGCCGTGGAAAAAGGTGGGCTGTAAGTGGAGGGGAAAAAAACGCCCTTTCATTCAAGGCAGTTACTTTGGAATTCAGTAATGTTAAAAGCAGGCTGATAAACTATGAAAATGAAGCAGGCAGTATTCCCACCTACCAAGATAACACTACAGCGCTGACTGCAGGTGAATTAGTTCAGGAGAAATGAGAGGCCACGGGTGTAATTCTTTTTATGGTTTGTTTTGTCATCACTGAATAATTATCTTGCGATCTTGACCTAACAAGCTTGCTGCTTAAAAGTTAGAAGTTTTGCGTGACATGCTGTCCCGTCATATTCATAATTTTTATTTAATGGGGACATAAAACCGCAACAATTACTGGTAACTGTGATAGTTAAATCCATTTCAGCAAGAAACCTCTTATCTTATACCCTACCAAAACATCTGTAGGAACGTTTTTGCAGCAGTGTGACAAATATTTGACTGACTTTCAGCATCATCTCAGGAAAGCTGAAACTGTCCAACTTGACTGCAGTTATTTGCCATTTCCCCCCATCCTAAGCTGGTTATTCTCGTCTGCATTCCAGTCAGGGCGTTTCGAATGAGTCTAATCTCCGCCTGAGATTGCCTTATGTCACCGCTCACATTTGACATTAGCAGATAACAACATTAGTTATTACAGCCTACTGCTGCTGCAACCAAACGACAGGTCTGCTCCAATATCCCTAAAATATTCCTGTTGGCACTGATACTGTAGTTATCAGAAGTAAGTTTGTAGTGGCAAAAAAAACAATCCCTGACAGGAACTGTCATTTGTCTGATGTTGATTACTACATGGCAGTCTTGTGCATTTTTTAGACAACTTTGGTTGTGTAAAGTTTATTGTGCTCACAAGAAAACAAGCTTATTGTTCTTTGATCATCAGCACCAAATAATGCAAATAATTGCAGCCATGGCCTCTGCGTTCCCCTCTTCTCTGTTGTTGCTGTGACAGGTGTTACTTTTCCTGGCTTGCCTCAGACCTCGGCCTGAAACGTGGGACGTGGGTGGTATAGGGAAAATTAATATCGTACTAATCAGCACAGCACTCATAATTAGTGCAATAGCAGCAGTCTCACTATTGATATGTGAAGATATTTAGTAAGACACTCAAAACATTCAGAAAAAGTCAAACTTGCTGCTTTGCATGATAAAAGTAACCACGATCCAGTAACATTAAACTAAGCATGATGAGAGTCTGTCACACTTCAAGAGAGAATTTTCAATGCAGTGCCCCCAAAATTAAAAAGGAGTCTCAAGTATCAGGTCTCCACATGAGGAAGATTACCTCAAATTGAAACCAGAAGAATGTGTTGGTCCATTTCTGGCCTCCTGTGTATTTGCAAACGCAAAGAAGCACTGACTCACTCGCTTCTCTTGAGACTGTTGTGGATTTGTTATCACTGTGACCTCAGATTAAGTAATATCAGATGAAATTATTTGTAGAGCTGCGCATTGTTCTGGTGGAAAGCACATTTACTTGTACTGTAAGCAAAGGTTAAGCTACTTTAATTTACATTCATGACTTGATAGTATAGAACAACAGAGGCACTGAAAATGATTTCACTTTTGCAAAACAGGCACTTCTATATTTTTTCGTTTTGCTCGGGCACAGTGAGCATTTTGCACCTTCTATTTGCATGAGTGCTTTTTCCATTAAAGTATAGCCACACAATGAGGAAACACAAATGAATATGTCTCTGAGTAAATCGATTCTGCCTCCTACATGTTCAGAATGTTTATTAATTCCCACCAAATTTTGCCCAGAACTTGAAAACAGGCGACTGCTTTAGTTCCTCACATTTTAGTCCATCAAACCAGAAATCACACAGACAGAACTGAGCGAGAAATCATTTCACCTGTCGTTACCTTGATTGTGACCTGCCTCGCACCGTCATAAATAGGGCTGCAGTCCTTCACTCATTTACATTAATGGGCCGTGGTGGTTCGTTTATCTTCACCAAGACCGGATTACTTTATATCAAGGCCAGATTGTCAATACATCCCTCTGTATTGTACAAGCTCAGTTCAGACAGAGTAGCACTGCTCCTGTTTGTCGCACAAGTCTTGTATGAATGTTAAATACGTAGGAATAACAGAATATCTTAACTCACCAAGAAGATTATATTTTACCCTAATGCTGAAAATGTTCCATGTTGTTTGTCTGCTGTGCTTTTGCTTTGATATTAAGATAGCTTGCAGTCTTGAGTTACTGTTCTTTAATGAAATTAATCTTGGAGAGATTGGTGTGTGCCTCTGAGCTTAACACTGGCTTCTTTTTTCTTTATCAAACCCACTTAGTTTCCTCTTGGTCCACAATATGCTCTGTCATGATTCATCCCTTTCATTTGTCCTTTAACAACCACGGCCAATACAGTAATGTTTCAAAATCCTTTTATTTGTGCTTAATGTTAAATCCAGATGATCCTTTTACTTCACACATGGATTTTATTCTTATTCTGGCAGCTTGTGTGTTACATATTGTATAGCATCACTGGTGCTTCCTTTCACAGTGTCAGCTGAAATATGTTGAGTAACACATAGTAGGTCACTGGCCCTCAAACACTTCAGTACTTGCGAAAATCCAATCTTACAGCGCCGTGGCCAGAAATAGAGACACCATCAACAAAAGGCTTTGCAAAAAGTTTATTTCTATACGCTGTTGTAGAACATGGTGAACATAGAGACGAAAGGCTCTTAGATGATGTGATAGCTGGCAGTCACTGGCCAGGCAGAAGGTCACACCTCTGCTATGAGAGTAACAGACCACTCCAGCATTCCTCAGCCTTCCCTGTGTGTCACCATCTGAGCTGACATTTGAATTTTTCTTTGAATGTTTGACTGCATTTATTTATATTAACCTCATTCATCCCGAGAAAGTGGCCTGCACAGCAACCACAGCTTTATATGCGTGTGATGTTTGACATTTCATCATTGAATTCTTTACTTTAACATACTTTTTTCTTTATTGCTTCCTTTTTTTTATGTTTTGGCCCATTAGTGATTCAAAACTCAAAGGTTAGAGTAAAACCAACAAATACTTACATTTTAGAAGCTGGAGAATGTTTGGCATTTCTCTTTTGATAATAATAATAAAAAAAATAGCTAGATGAAATGATTATTAAATTATTGCACATTCATTTTCTGTCAGCTAATTGATAATTTGTCTAATCATTTCAGCTCTAAAAAGCTCTTGAATAAGCATGAAAGCATGTAAAGTCAATTATCATTCCAGTTTTTTGCAGGCTCTTTATGAAATACATTATCTAACGATCCAACACCCCATCCTGACAAATTTTTTTCAATCTCTCCATCCTGGTTACTCCGAGATTTCAAAGGATGTAGCCAAAGGGAACGTCGTTGCATTGACAAGGGAGTACAGTGTCTGCCCTTTGAAAATTCACTGGATCATAATTATTCTTGTCTCCGTATACTGGGTCCAGCTGTGACCATCAAAAAGACCATCATATCTGCTGCAATGCATGAAAGCTATTGGAAGCCTGGAATTTGAATAGTTAATAGGATTAGGACTGCTGTTTAACAGAGTTCATTGTTGTGATTGATTATGTCAGGATTTGCAAAAGGCATGCTAGCTGCAAATGTAGAGAGAACAGAAACAGTAAATTCATATTTCCCATGCTCTGGGGCTCGTAGCAGTCCTGTGCCAGTCCATTCACATGGATAAAAAATAAATGTTTAAAGCCTGTTTTTCAGCAGACCTCCTGTTTAAACACAGATGATAACCTGCCCGTGTTAAACACTAACGTCTTTGACTGTTATCTACTTAAATAGATCAAAGCTCGATGTATTGGTTCATGATGAATCTGTTTTCTCGTTTCAGTGTGAACTGAAATAAAATCTAGCCCCTTGCTACCTTGGGCCAGTCTGTTGCCATGGTAGTCGTCTGTGAGGCATGCTGCTATGCTGTTATCACGGATTGCATTACTCTACGTTCAGCACAATTACTCGACTCGTCTAACCAGCTCTTAAGGTGCAACAGCACTCTTGCTGTGGTTCACATGGTGTGCAATGCGAACTTCAACCCTATATCCTGTGGTTTTTGGTTTTTGTTTTTCTTTGCCCTTTGTTCCAAAGTACCTCTTCATGCAGGGCACAGTGAATCACCAACATTTGACTGTACAAAATGACATCTCATTACCCTGCTGATCAATATATTGGATCAGGGAACATAACGACATGCTGAAGGTGGCACTCTTCACTCAAGAGGATCAATATGTGAGCGTGAGCACAATGAGATTGTTTTTTTGTGTTTTTTTTGTTTTTTTTTCTGGAATATTTGAAGAGAGACCTCTCACCTGGAGAGGGCATCTTTAAATGATAATTCCATTTTAAGAATATGTTTCAGTAATGTTTCACTCAATCTTATTGCATCTGGAGTTTGCACTAGAGGCAGTTGTAAATAAAAAAAATAAAAATCTAAACGTGGCAGAAAATATCAGAAAGGATGACACCTGGTTAGAAAACAAATATTGCAATTATGTAGTTTGTAGCATCCAGTTAGCTTTGCTCTTCTTCATTGCACACACTGCCTTTTACAAACTATTTGCTCTTGCGTGTCTTGACGAGTAAAAGTGGCGTTAGGCTTTAGCTCTCACTCATTCTTGATTTTGTTGATGTAAAGTGACAGCCCCCTGCAGTGATTGTACGTCTACATTTCTTACAGCAAGTTGTGTAACAACACACTGTTGCCGTATAAGGTTTCCTGTTTACACTTGTTTGGTTATTGATCCTCAATTTGACGACTGCAACACGTTTCAGTTTATAAGCCTTTCCTGTCTTCCTTTGTGTTTTGAGCTAGATGCTTGTTATTACTATGCACTCCCCTGAGACTCATTATGACCGTGGAACTGGAGGATATAAAATAATGGTTTCACTGGGGACATGATTCTTACCAGGAACACATTTTTGGAACGTAAAGCTTCTACCCCTGTGTGTGTGTTTGCTTGTTTTGTTTTGTTAAGGTGCTGGGCCATTGCAGTGAGGACACTGAAATGCCAAGTGTGTATTCGCGGTCACACCCTTCAAAAGTGTTAAACTGACTGTTGTCATGGATATCCAAATGTGACTCGGGCTGAGTTCAGAGTTTGGTGTAATTCAAAATGACAATGGCTCCTATTTATTAATGGGTTTGATTGGAAGCCTACACGCCACCTGTGGATTTTAATGGAGGGCAATCGAAAGCGGGCATTGTGTTATTGCAGAGCAGAGCCAGAAATGCACTGTAGGTGTTGTGAATGTGCTCTCTCAGCTTGCACTCCTGGTAATATTGAGAAAGCGCCATGAATCAGACAGTGTCTGTAGCACCACCATGCCAATCTTTAGATTTGCAGTGGTTTCAACAATAGCACAATAAACGAGGACCAAAGCTCCCACTAAGTGAACCGGAGGGGTTACAGGGAGGGCATCGACAGAACTGCAAACCTGCAAGAGATAGTGAAACACAATCACACAGTTAGCACAGCACTGAATTTTGGCACTATATTGTTATCTGTAATTATAATGACCTTACCTGAAATGTGTTGTTCTGATATGTGCGAGGAGGAGTGGTGACTCATCTAGTTTGCATTTTCTGTAACTGTGCTTATCTCAAAGTGTCTCTGTTCTGCAGCACAGTTCGTACCTTCCTGTCTCCCATCTCTGCCTCTGTATCTGTGGATTAGTAAACCTTTGCCGCTGCTGATTCACACTTTGCCCAATACAACACAATCCACAGACTATTTTGATCAGGAAATGCAGATTTCTTGATATGATTAAACAAACAGAACAACATATTATTTGACCCTAGTTCATGTGTAATATCTGTATAGCGCATTTTATTATCTGCCTTTCTCTGTATATGGATGTGTTCTCTTCTGCCAGCTGTTTTTTTTTTCTGTCAGATATCAGTATTAGCTCAAACAGACCTCTCTCAGCTCCTTTGGCTGTAAATGCCAATGCTTTGAATAGCTTTGTTTTGAAAATTCCTCACATAAAAGAACAGTTATTTTAGTGATTATTGGTTTCCTCACAATAGTATTCACTAAAATAATGTAGCATTGCACTTACAGTATCCTTTTTTGCATTGAACAACTGCAGCAGTCAGATAATTTATGTGCCCCGGAAAGCCGAGGGAATCGCTTTTTTCTCTCTTACTCTGTCCTCATGTCTTCCTCATCCCCTCTTTGTTTCATCTCCATCTTCCTCTCCGTCTCTGCCTCTCTCTCTCATATCTGCCTATAAAGTCTATTAGGAGTCGCTGTGTATGACAGCCACAGGGGAACATTCCTTTTTGAAGACACTTCACACTGAACACTTAAAACAGTAATTGTTATTAAGAAACTGCTGCTTTGGTAGCTGAACTAGCTTTCCCTAATGCCTGGTTTTAGGCTACATGTTCCCCAGATGTAGTCCTGATAATACCGCGATTGTCGCAATTCTTTTCAAAGCCCTGTTTACTCTACATGCCGATGCCATGTGGCAACTGTGAGGTCCATTCAAGATCACGGTAAGACGTTCTTGTAGACAATAGAGTCTCCGTACGTCAGTGTAGTGTTGTTGCCCAGAGCCGAAGGAGATGTGTTTCTCTTCAGTGGGTCGTGGGAAGGCTCTCTGCAGACAAGTCAATGTCTCACTCACTCTGCTTAGTCAGGCCTAACATGCCGGAGGCAGATCACTGTCTGCCTGCATATCAATTAAAGCAGATAGCCTTGTCCGTGCTTTATTATCTGCTCTGCTGCTGAGTGCTGTTTCAAACTTCTCACTGAGAGGTGGTGCTTATTTCACAGAGGCTAATGACGGGAGCGTCGACCTCATTCGCATGCTTCAAGCTGAGGATGAGTAACGACCGCCATCATGAATTTATGGGAAGCGTTGCAAGTGAATGATCGGTGATTCATTGCCATTCTGGTTTTGCCGTGCTTTTATGACCGTTTGTTTACTGTCGGCATATAAGGCATTGTACATGTGTGAGCCACATTTTGAAAAGAACAAAATGGGACTCGCACCGTGGTTCTTACCAAAGGCTCTCTTTTTCAACCAGGTTGTTTTTTTGGTGTTTTCTCTGTGTTTTGTTTTTTGTGGGCAATGATCACCGGCTTAGTCATATTGTAATTAGCACTTACACACCAGCATCCTGTGTACAATGTGGCCCATATGTATCGTGACGATGACACATTTTCAGTTGTTTTTCTCTGCTCCAGCATATTGGATTTGAAATAAAACAACAACTATACAATTGGAGTGCTGACTTTTAATTTTAGATTTATTGTAAGATAACTTCATTTAATTTACCATTAGTGCCTCAAACACTGGGGGTCTGTAAATAAAAAGGGCTGGAGTTCTTATAATTTTCATCTGATGTAGGTACAAACAGCCTCCCCTTGAAGTCCCTAAACCTCCGTCCACCGAGGTGCCTTCACTTGTGTTGCCTGATTAGATCTCTTGTCAGGATTACGTGGTTAGAAACTAGACTTCACTGACATCTCCCTCACTGTATCCTGTTAGTTCTGCTTCATCTGTTAGTGTGGGACAACTTGCCGTGTTCTAATCTTTATTGGTCCATAGAGTTTTGTGATACAATGTAATTCCAATCATAGCTCCACCCAGCTGCAACCTTAGCCTTAACCTTTTTTTTCAAACTAGAAAACAATGCTGACTGAACCAGCTGTTTCTAAGCGCTCAGCTCTTTTCACTCCAGCAGAAAGTCTTTGCCATCCAGGAGAATTTAACAGTTACAGTCCACGTTTTCCTGCAAAACTTCAGTGAAGGAAAACTTTCAGTAGTATAAAATCTCAAAGCGGTGCAGCGCTGTAGCAGAGCTGAGATGCTGTGGTTTCCTAATGTGGCTCGGGATAGTTGACGACAATGTCCTCACTACTGTACACTGTTACTGCATTCTGTCAAAACTTGGTCAGGCTATAGTTTGGAATATTTTAGTGAAACCAGCTCCTGTGTTACAGAGCCAGCACAATATAATGTGTCACTTTCCAAATAGACTTTGCCATATTCATCTAGATGAGCTCTTTAACGTTCATCTAACTTCTCAACTAATGTTTTGTAAGCTCTGTGTGTTCAGCAACAGAAGTGTCTTATCTGCTTAATGCATTTTTGAGTCTATCTTTGGGTTTGCTAATCTAAATTGCAAGTGGAGAACCTAATACAAGGGTTTAAGATGCAGAATAGAAAATCAGCCTTGGCTCTTTCATTATCCTAATGAACTCATTATGGGTCTGATAATTGTCCTCTGTTGGCACAACTGATTGGAGGCTGTTGGCAGTTGATATTTCACCACAAGTTTATTTTCTATATTTCAGTTGGCCTATGTGTTAAGAAACACTGTAGCATTCTGTGACTACACTGCCATAGTTATTGGCACAGTAATTCTTATTTCCAGGCAATCTAATTGCCATGTTGTCATTGTAGATGCTGCTGTGAATACAGTTTAATGAGGGTTGGTCTCATCTGTTAGATCATCTTCCGTTCTCTTACACATGAATTATTAAAACTGTTAAAAAATGATGAAATTAGTTGAACCAGAGGAGTGGATCATGTGACAAGATTAGCTAGATCCATGGGAATCTGCCCATGTGACGTTTAGGAACAACAGTTGTGCTAGTGATTCAAACAGGGGATTTTCAGGACTTAGCACACATGGAAGGGTTAAGAGTGCTTCATGTTGGTTTGGATAGACTTGTGACTGCTGTATAAATTCTCAGAGGAAATCTAAAAAAAAAAAAAAAAAAAAAAATCTCCACTAGCTTTGAAATCAGAGAAATAAGTTTCTGTGGTTGAAGGAAAGGAGGGAACAAAAAGAGTTGCAGGCAGATGCTTAGATGCAGATTGTTATGCAGTATTACTCATTGTTATGCATCTCATTTGAGACCTATGTTGTTGTTTTTTTACTTATTATCTGAGGCATTTCTTCCTGAGCCGGTGTCTGAGCAGGGGCAATGCTCACTTAGACTGCTGTTCCTCCTAATTTGCCAGGTTAGGTCCATCCTCATTCAGGCTTGTCGCAGACTATCTTTCCTCCAGTCCTTTTAAAGAGGATTTCACTCAAACTCATGCCTCCTACATCCTTCACCCACAGCCCACACCCAATCTCATTTACCAGACCAATTTCCTCTCTTGTCTGCAAACCAGTGCCAATGTGAAAAATGCCATGTTCTTGTCTCCTGCGAATGTGAGGGCACATTCTCTGACATGTTTGGCACATGAAGGCAGCGCCTGGCCTAGCACCAAAACATCACCGTGAACAACATCGCATATGAAAACAGTACAAGTATAAATTCTGGCTTCATTCTAAACATATACATTTCAAAACTGCATGTTTAAGTGTAGTCTCTAAGATCTTTTATACTCTGCTTTCGCTGCTGTGGTGTTTCTCCACTGCATATCCCAGTAAATTGGTATCACCAGTAATGCGATGTGTTTTTCCTTTTGTTTTTTTTTTCTTTGTCTGCTCTATTTAGACATGGTGGTTATTGCTGTTCATGCTAAGTGCTGAGCACTTCTTATTATGTACTCCAAACAATTGCTGCATCTGTCACATGCTGTGCAGCAGAGTTTTTTTTTTTAGAGGTTTTTTACCCTGGAACACGTACCTGCTTAGAAGACCTGTGTGCAGATCAACAAACTCTTATGCAGAGATGGGAGTGTATATTTTCAGGAAGCATTATTTTGAAAAATATCATTAAAATCATGACCATCTAAAAAATATAACATAAAATCATATAATAATAACATATAATAAAAATGTAGTACATATACACAATACCAAACTTAATAATTCTGAAGTTCAGTTTCTCCCTTCCAGACTTGGTGAAAGTCCCACACGCCACAGGCATGTTCTGGCAGAAGGGTGCTCGGCTTGTACCAGGGGGTGAAAAAACAGCTCCCTCAGCCAGCAGGATAACATTCTCCTCCCCTCCAGTCTCACAAAACCGCCTCCTGCCAAGAGCCTCCTACTGCACTGCCACCTGGTCTTCTGTTGTAAATCTAATCCCAGCCAGAGACCCATCCATAAGGCAGCCAGGTTTCCTTATGAAGCTGTAGTCCCACCATCAGACCTCAGCAAGGACCCTGGCAGTGACTTGTATGAATAAGCAAGCATCAGTGCCAAATGTTTAGCTAATCTTTGTTGTTTAGGTGTGATTGAATTGCACAGTTCATTACGCAGAAAATTAATTGTTGACTTTTAATACCACCCCACAGATGCGATGGCCAATTGAGGTAGTCATTGATGGAGAGCATTGTACTTATCAATGAGACAACTTTTAAAATCAAAAGGCCTGGGTTAAAATTGTAACGTTCTACAACTGAGATTCCAAAACAATTGGGAATTAAAGGCACCATTAATGCTGAGAGGTGCATACAGGTTTTGTGCTGCTATCAGACGTCTTTTTCAGGGACGTACCTGCTTCCAGCAAGACAATGCCAAGCCACAATCTGCATGTGGCTTCATTGCTTGTTCGAATCAGGGTTGCACATTCGGTTGTTAAAAGTGAAAGAATTGTAGTTAGTATAGGTGCAGATATTTATGTCGATATAGCAACTTTCCGTGCTTTCCAGAAATGGGTGGTTTTGTTAAACAAAGGCAAAGGCATTTAAAACAATTGCATGCTTTTGATAAGAATGCTGCAGCCACACAGGGACCCAGACATTTAGTTACTCAGTATGAGGAGGGTTGAGGCTGACCTTTTTAAATGGTTTATTCCCCAAGAGCAGTCGCCAGTGACCAAATTTAAGTCTTCAATCTTGTAGATGTAAACTCTGACATTCAGAGCCCTTATGTTTATCTCATTGATTCAGCAAACGTCAGGCACCAAGGCGTTGCAAGCAAATTCCCTGCTCTCCTCCCCTCCACCTACCATTTTTTGTCTCTTTTTGGGGTTGTACGAATGACGAATACAAAATGGCATGTGATATTTAAACAGCCATAACATCTGTCCGAATCAAACAGTCTTCGCCCAAAGCAGGTTGCCTGCATCTTCAGCATGTTAAAAGCGTGCTCTTGATTAGTGTTCGTAATTTGCCCTGCTGTTTTTGGCGAGAATACAGCATGTTTACCCGTATGCTGAGAGGTGACAAGGCTGCTGTCTCCAGCACAAACTCCTGTCCTGCCAACTGTTGCTGATGATTCACAATTATCAATTTATTCACAGAGAATCTCATTTAAATCTAAATTAGCAATTGAATGTGTTGTGACTGAAGTTGGTGAATATCTAATAACTTATTAATCAAAGTTGTTATTAATTATTGTAATGAAATTACCCATCCACAGCCATTAAGTGATTACACAGTAAACACCAACAATTCTGTGAATGGATTATTCATTCAGTGAACACAAGAGAGAGAACTAGTTTCAGACCCTTTGTGCGGTGCACTGTGTGCCAAACCATTAACACCAGTCACTGACGTGCTATATGAAAAATTATTGGCAGTTAACTGGTGTTGATGCAGTATGACATGATGATAGTGTGCTTTTGCTAGCATTTGTGCGCAACAGTGGAAAGCATATTCTCTGTTGCAACGCCAGTAGCACAGAAAACCCATCATCATCTGCAATGCAGATGCAGGTCTTTTCAGGTTATGCAGGTTATTTTCTTCTCCTGATCATGGTTTGCTGATTAGGGTTATACTTCTCTACTTTGATCTTTGCTACGAGGTAAGCAAAGATATTAAATATCAATGCGCTGAAACGCTAACTCACGTGCATGTCTAACATCCCCCGCTAGCTGCACTGTGCCCTCATGACACAGTTCCGCCATTTCCATTCTGTGAACATAGTGATCAGAAACAACAAAGTTTTGGAGTTTGTGAATACATTCAGAGATTAAGTACAAGATTAAGCCTGCAATCAATGATTTTTTTTTTTTTTTTTTTTTTAATTTTGGCCCCTTGTGGAGTTGTTAACACAATATAGACATTTCACCTTTTAAGTTGCAGCAAACCTGTTAGCAAACAATTATTTATACATCCACCAGCTACAGAGCAACATTATTATTCATTTGGAGTCACGTGTATGGCAACCTGGCAAATGTATGTCCAATGTTCACTTTCTTTTCACTCTGTTTTTGGTCTCCACCAACTCCAGAGTAAAATATTTTGCTCTTCAGCTGCTAAATGCTCCACTAAGGTCTGCAGCTTGTCACTAAGTGTGTCTTTCTGCTGTTGGTATCGCCTAAAAACTGCCTAAAATGACACTATGGGAGCAGTGGGAATGAACCAAAACAGTAACGTTACAGTCCGGATAGGTAAACAGTGAGCTGAAACGGCTGTGAAGTTCTGTAAAGCTGAGGGCAGCAGCAGATTCAAATGCTAATTCTGTCACTATGAACTACCCCCTTTCATGTTGTCACATTGTCATTTAATACATTGTTCATATGAAAATATCAATTATAGCTGCCTTAAGTTAATCAACTTCTTCCCCATCCTTATTTCAAAGAGCGGCTTTCCTGTAAACTGATTAGTTGTAAGTTATGCTGTGTATTTTCTCGCAGGCAGATATTAGGAAGCAGCTGGATGGGGACATACATGCCACTCCATACTTGAATATTCCAAGCATCTTTACAAGACGGAATGATGAGTCACACCACATGTTTCTCCTCCCAGCCAAGACCGTGTGTTATGTCGACCACAGAGGATCTGCAGATTCATGTCAGGGTAGAAAAATGTCGGGCACAGTCAGCTAATTTCTCATGGCTGTGTGCCACTCGGGCTGGCCCGGCCCAGGGAGCACCACTGCTAGCTTGGGGAACACAGTATACACACAATCCATCACAGAGCCACAGCGATCAGATATCCAGCCAGCCTCAGCTGGATCTAAGCACCGAAAGCGCACTTCCTTGATTAATGTAGTAGCCAGGTGCCTAATAAAGGTCTTTATGTACCTCACATTTCAAACAAATTGCACAAAATCAGAATCTTTTGGATTGTAATTTTTGTTTTTCTTTATTTTTTGCTGACTGTCCCACAGAACGATCACTGCTTTAACACAAGGTGTCTTTATCCTACCCTATGCCTTTATCAAGTCTGTTAATCTATTAATAATGGTTCTATTTTTACTCCTAATTTGCTTGAATTGCAAACACAACTGCATTGTCATTGAAATAAATATCCAGCAAAATCCACTGTGCCCAAAGCCTCTGTCGTGTATGCAGAAATCAAAGATCAGTCCTCGAGCACACAGTCCCATATGGGTGTGAGAATCCCAGGGCAGCTCATTGGATCTGCGTACTGTCATTGTCCACGAACATTGTCAGACAGAGAGCAACAAGAATGAGCAAATGACGAGGCAGCTGCATTGTCCCTTTGTTCCATGGTGAAGCACAAACAGACACAGTGCACAGAGCCGCTGGAGCTTTTTTTTCCTCCAAGTAGCTTTCTATATTGCAGTGTGGACCGGTGTTGAACATATGTAATTACCTGGGCCTCTGTAGGTGGGATTAGGAACGGAATTAAAATAGTGTTGATGGCAAAAGGGAATAGAAGAGCAGAGTCAAAACCAAGCTTTCGTGATTACATTGGGAACAGAAGCAATTGCAGCACCACTGTGTGTGTATGTGTATGTGTGTGTGTGTTGTGCATGAGTGGTCCGCATGCATTAGGAGAAATCAAAGAGAGTCAAATCTGTGTGTAACTGCAGTTATGCGTTCTGTGCACACTCTCCCGTCTGGCTGTGGCGCAGTGGAGATATTTATGTGAGGTTGTGACACACCCAGACGCAGTAATGGTTGCATCTGTTCTGTCAGCCTGACCTGAGGGTTCCCTCTGTTTACAGAGCACCAAGACATACTTTGAGGCAGTGACCTGACGGTGTCAGGAGGCTTTTTGTTTTGATTTCAGGAAGGTTCCTCCAGTCCTGCACAGTTCACACTGTGCTTTATTATCGAGGAGCATTTGTGGTCAAGTGGTATTGTTTCATGGGCATTCGCTGGCTACTTGGGTAATTGTGCAGCTGGAAACAGACTGTACGCAGGCTCGAATAATATGTGAACATGACAGTGTCTGTACACATTACCTCTGGGTAATAACTAGATGCTTAGGTAAGTGTTTCTCATGACAGCCCTTCAATCTGCTCCATCTCCCTGCATACAATAATCATATGAATGCTGTCACATTCAGCAAGGTGAGAGTTGCCTGGGATTCAGAGAGGGAGAGAGTGGCTGTTATTGATGGGTGAGCAAAGGGATTTAGCTCCCCATAAGCCTTTCTATCAATATAACTTTTATCTGCGTAACCAAATATTTCCACAGTATCAGTCACAGATTTACACTGGGTTGAAGAGTCAAGTCTATTGCATATTCACTCGCTGCTGAAAAAATTGCTTTTTCACAGTCAAATACCGACTCTGGTACATAGGAGTCGAGTTGACTTCTCCTGTGGGGCCGATTCTTCATCAGTGCATTTTCGCTCGCTGCTTCCTGAGTTCAAGGTTCCAAAAATTCTTGAGGCATTTTGCATACAGTATATATGATATGATGGCTAAATACAGTCACCCTACAGGAGTCTTTCGGCTGAAGGCTTTTCGCTTTTTTTCCCAGTATGTATGAGTCCGCGTGATGTGATAGAGTCTAAGGTTGTTTCTAATACCAAGTCTCTGTTGTTGATTGTTGTTGTTGCAGCCCTCAGGCGGAGACTGTGGATGTGACGCTTTCAAGACCGTGAAAACACTTGCAAACCGCTCAGGTGTACAGTAATATCGCATAGCAGTCGAATCTATTGGACAGTCACCCAAATGTTTTTCTGACTGTATTAAGAAGCCACAATGCAGCTTTTTGGGCTTCTGTCCCTGCCGACTTTTGGCAGGAAACTGGACTGACCACTTCACCTTTTGGAGGTTGATGATGGGCTGTTAGCTTTTTTTCTTGCTAGGATTCTTGTGTGCAGACCAAGGATGAATGAATATTACACTTCAGAGCTACAGGTTTAAAATGACTTTTTCCCCTATCAAGACTTTCTGTAGTTGTGAAGCAGATTTACTGCAGGCTGCAGCCATTGTTTAACTTCATGTTTTTCACGTGGTGAAATATTTTGTCAGCAGTCTTTAAGTGTGGAGTGTAGACTTGTTAAGCAGTTAGCCCGGCAGGGCGCCTAGGTAATTGCTGCGGGAGACAATAGCGTGCAAAGTTGTTACACTTTCACTGTTGTTAAATGAAGTTGTAACGCATGATCACACAGTGGTGGTGTAGCTCACTACAGCTGTCAAAGCTTTGATGTAGATGGATGGCTGAAGAGAAGTACAATGACAGAGAGAGACAAACAGACAGGTGGGGACAGACAAACATACAGATACTGTCTGTTCTCCAAAGGAAAGTTTATTCACTGCCTGCACATGGAAGAACACATGAGAAACATTGATAATTCACATACATATACAGACAAACTAGCATTATGGATGATAATGTTCCTCAAAACAGTTTAATCAAAAACAATTAACTGTCTGGGACAATTTGTTAACAAAGTTCTGGAAGAGAATACAAATCTGCAGAGGCAAGATTTTCTTGCAGATCCAAGGCTGTATGGGTGGAGGAAACACTTAAATCCCCCATTTAGCATTTAGAAGCAGTATATAAACAGTGAATGGTTTATTACAGATATAACCAGATTTAAGTGTTTTTAATGTATTTTGTCAACAACTAGATCTCCTCCCATGGGCACCTGTAGGTGGAGGCTGGAAACAGATAAAGTATAACAATATTGTAAAACACAGCTGTAATAATATAAAGTACGTCTTCATAGGAGAAGTCATAATTGTTGTACATTAATAAATGATGACAGTATATCTGTTTACAGCACCATTGAATAAATAAATAGGGAGGTTGAAGAAAAATGTTGCCAAGGTAGATTCAACAACATTAGATTGTGAAAAGACAAGCTTTCACACATATTCCAATGGCACAGTGTGGACAATCCATTTCTGGCTGTACTGTAGGTGACAGTACTTGGACTGGTACACAAATTGAGAAATTATGAGAAATATGTTATTAGTTCTGGTAGTGTTACCGAAAGATGCATACAAGAACAGCCAGGCTAGCTCTGAGTTTTGCGTCATACCAATTAATTAAATATCCTTACCGTGTTCTCTAAACTGCTGTTTACATCTCATCTGCGTCTGTTATACCGTGTCCTAACAGCGAGTGAGCAGCTGACTGGCATAGCATCGTGTTCAATCGGCTCTCTGTGCACAGTAATCTGTTAAATATGCATTTCTCTCAGGTCATGTAAACAAATCACGTACCTATCAGCTGTGCACTCCAGATCAGACTGGAGATGTAACCACTCAAGTAAAAGATGCTTGCTATCATACCATGTTCGTACTTCTGAAACAGAAAACACACTTCTGTATTGTGATGCTTAGATGTTTCTTTACTCAAAGGGACACACAATGTGGCCAACAACAAATAGCTTATTCTTACCAGGAATGTCCAGCTCCCTGGCGATCTCCCTCCAGCCAGCTGTCACCCTATTTAGGTTTTTGTAGATACATGAGGAGGTATCGCACAGATGAGTCCTCATTTCAACTTCACAAATCAACTGCCCCTCATCCATGATGTAGTGCTTTCAATGCTGGCGACAGGAATGATAAAAACAGGGCATCAAATAGAAATTCAGCTCTAAATGTTGCAACCTGTTGCGTTGCACAGCGCTGCACCGTTCATGTCCGATTAGGACATTCCAATAGAAAGTAATGCGATCGAAGAGATTTCGCTGTTGACGCTCGCTCACAGCGTATCCAGTTAGGACACGGAGGTACAGTCTCAAAATTAAAGGGAACGTTTCCACTACAAATATCTCGAACTTAAAAGCTTTGTCTGCATTTTATTCAGTGACACGTTTTGATCTAACCAAAATAGATTATACTTCTAAGTCAGATGGGAGTGAGATCCGTACTTGTGTAATCATGTGACCAAACCATGTTCTTTAAAAGATGAAAGGAGAACGATGGGCAGGCATGCCAGCATGCCAGTCTTTCAGAAGCCTTTCTTTAGATCGTTCTCTCAGATGTCTTCATGATATTACTTTGTTTATTCTCTGCTGGCGGTTTGAAACACATCAGGAAATTGGCATCTCTTGCGGCAGCCAATTTTGTTGCCACTTATACAATACCTCTCCCTTCAGGACAGGGCTGTTTCCTGCTCTCAAAAACAAATCTGCTGCGAGGGCAGCTTTACATTTCAGTTTATGTTACCCTGAAGTCATCAGCTGCAGTCCAGCAGACCATGGGAATACCAAAGTTTTGTTCTTGTTTTGTTGCCCTGCCGTAAGGATTTTTTTTAAAAAGCTCAATAAGTAATACATTTAATTTGTATTCTTATTGCTTTTCTCCTTGTGACACCAGATTGACAGCTGAGAGAGATTTGTCTGCATGTGCATGTGGATCCATTAGGCTGGTTGTGATAAATGTGTGAGGGATTATTTCACCTACTGACAGCTGTTACTTGTGACCAGAATTTAGAGAGGTAAATCTCAGAAAATCTGTTGTAATTATGTTTCCAGAGTTGCCTGAGTTGCCGTCCTTGACTCCAGCTTCTGTGCGACTTGGGGTGGCTTGAATTGCTTTTAGTAGATAAAATAGGACTATCAATCAGCCCAAGGCATTCGACAAGTTTAGATAAAGCCAAGTGGAATATTGACTGAGCCTCTGCAACATACTGAAACATTCGTGTCAGATCTTTCAATCCCTTTGGCGAAAGGTTTCCTGGTGCCTGAAAGTATCACCCAGTGTTCAGTGAGACAGAGTGACAGTTGCTCAGCTGACACCAAGCCAAAGTTTAAAAGGTCATGTTTGTAGTCTGACTGAGGTTTGTTTATCCTCTCTAACTAAATTAACAGCTGATAGGGAGGAGGAAGGGTGGATTGAGTTCATTATTAATGCATACAGGTTTCACAGGGGCATTATTAACAACCATAGCCAGTTCCCACACACAGTAATGGTACTGTGAGGTGCCAAGGAAAAATTGAATACACTCTCTATTTTTCTGCTTAGTCGATAGTGTTTTAGCAGCGATGTTGTGATGGGGGTATTTCAGCATATTTTACTTAATAGCATTCATGATTTGTTTGTTATCTTGGTTTGAAGCCAAGTATTAACAAGGGGTGAGCTGGATACTAGTATTTTATGAGGACTTGCAACAGTTAATGTGCTTTTCCTTGACACTGGTATCATCCAAGTGCCGAATAATGATATCTGTAATGCTTTAGGCAGTTGCTCTATCAGTCTATCCATCATGATAATGGTTAAGTAACTGTTGAATCGTCTCTATAAGACAAAAACGGTGGTGATGTAGCAATCACAAAGCCCGATAATCAAAATTGAATTAGGCCCACTAAGGATTATTTTCATTATTGATCAGGCAATTGTTTTTTTGATTAATCAATCACCTGGTTAGGGCCAGGTGCCCGACTTCTATGCTTTTATGGCACCGACCAAATTGCTTCAATACCATCAAGCATCAAAAAAGACCTTGTTAGTCAGTGCCAAATTTCGATTTCGAAGGAGTAAATCTCATCAGTGTTACTGAGTCAGTAAGCATTCAGCATGCTTATACCAAGATCTCATCATACTGGTGATTGGCTGTCTAACGGTACACAACATGGGGGCATGCAGGAAAAACACTACATTATGTCCAGTGCTGTAATTTTTTATGTTTAAACAGATTTTATAAAATTGGTATAAAAAGTGTTGTCATGGTGTTGGTTTTGTACCAGTATTGAAAGTTTTTGAACAACACTCAGCCCTACACGTGGTCCATAAAGTGTTCGAAAATAGTAAAACAGTTTCCCAGTTTTCATTAACATCGTTAAAGTCATTTTTTTTTTAATTTGTTTTTTATGGTGACATGATTCTAACTTTCTTCACTCTGTTGGCAATGTAATGTTTCTTAAGAAAGAAAAAATGATTGAAACCGGAAGTGTCTATTGGCTCCATATATAAATATGATGTCATGTGATTCATCCTCAGAGTTAGAAAACAGGTAGGATTAGGCATCTCAACAGCATTTATTTGGCAGAAAACCCAAAGTATATTATATAAGTACAACAGTCAGTGTACCATGGGGCATGTCTATCAAGTACATTTACATACGGCAGCAACAGACACGCATACCAGCGAGGATCATGGAGCAGAAGGGGTTTCTGTGTAACAACAAAGCCAGCCGAGCTTGTGCTGCAGTATGAAGTTCCACAAAAAGCAGCACAAAAAAACAGTCACCCACATCCTGAGGCTCATCATTCAATTTCCCTTGATGGTCCCTCAATGTTAGATACTCCAACATT
Source organism: Chaetodon auriga (assembly GCF_051107435.1). Classification (NCBI taxonomy): domain Eukaryota; kingdom Metazoa; phylum Chordata; class Actinopteri; order Chaetodontiformes; family Chaetodontidae; genus Chaetodon; species Chaetodon auriga. Next base: position 16,856,586 of record NC_135085.1, read on the forward strand.
GCTTTTGGATAGATGCTGAATAGATGCTATCCGTATTAGCCACAGAACATGCTAATGCAAAGGTCAACAGGGTAACCTGCAAAATAAACAGTGAAACAGCGTACAGGTTCTAAGTTTGAAGTTGGCATCGATCTGTCCTTGAGGTTTATTTTTCAAGCAAAGCCTGATTTTTGATGGCCCCCATTGAGTAAGCAGTCCAATGTTAAGTGGTTTTCCAGTTGTTGTTGTTGTTGAGACATTTCCATCAAAAATGAAGTGAATCCACTGGGTCTTCGCTTCCTCGGGTGTTTGGAGTATATAAGACTTTTGATTTGGTTCTTGCAGCCATCTCCAGAGAAATTGGTGTGCTTTGCTTGTATTTTCCACATCTTTGTGTTACAGGAGTCAGGTTTAGCAAGCAAAATAGTATCTCGGTGAAATTACATAAATGGTCATTGATTGCATGACCTGTAATCAATGACCATTAATCTCAGCCTCCACCATTTTTCAAATGCTTAACCCAGAGTGTGTGTCATTTCCTGTAATTCATCACGTGAGCCACGCAAGGTGCTCCTTGCATTGGCTGGTTTACTGCCCCAACCTTAGGAGTCGTTGCCACAGCAATTTAATTGATTGCGTCCCAGCACGCCTACAAAGCTCTGATTGGATCAGTTGTTTATCCATTGAGAGGAGCGGCCACTGGTGAACGCAACAGCGGACATATTTGAATCACTGAAAAAAACTGAAATAAAAGCAGAAATTAAGGAGTCTGAAGCCACGCTACAGCTAAACATCACACATGTACATAGAAAATAATCAGAACTGACACCAGTTTTCATTCAAGTAAGAACGCAGTAACAAAATCCAGTTCACAAAGGCTCTAAAACATTGATACCAAGCAGTTAAATCGACAGAAAAAGACAATAAATCTCTTTTGAAATAAAGAACCTGACTGACCTGTTAATTATTTTCCATTTAACACTCTTTACATTCCCTGCGAATAACCTGATGACTAGACATCATTCTGGTGTAGGAGTGCAGGAATGTAGAGGGGAGGAGGGTTGCAGAACTCTCCTTCTTGTGTTTTATTTACATCAGACGTGTTGTGCTTCTCCCAGACAGTCACCTACCATTTTGTCAGGACATTATCACGAGCACTGAAGCGTGGCTTCCTAATACAGGTACAGATATGAGTATTATCTACCCGAGTGAGGCCTGTCGTATTAACACAGGGAAGGGGCTGCATTAATTAATTATCAGTCACTTCATTATCCTTTTGATGATAGGGTAAAGTTTTGAGCAGAGAAGTTTCATAGTGCAGGAGGTCAATTAATTCTGTTTTAGGCCAGAGAGGAAAGGGCCTAACGGAAAACCCAGGGGAGCATAAGAGGGCAAATGAAAGAATTGATCTCTGTCACAGTTTTCATGATCTTTTGCCTGTTCGGTGCTTTGGACGATGTTGAAAGGTCAAATTCAGCCGGTGTACATTCAAGGCAGGACCTGGAAAAGCAAATAACTGTTTGTGGATACACACAGACAGAAACACATTCCCATGCATGCACTCATCCACCCACTGGTTTGTACACAGACACACACAAATATACAATGCAGCCTCCCACACACATAAGCGTGCAGGATAGAAATCATGCACAAACACACATACCATGAAACACGCCACTTCCTGAGCATTTCTAGTAAAATCCAACCTGCCTTTTAAGACGGCATCAGAGAGTTTTGAACCTTCACTTTTCTCTCCCTGGGAGTTAAAAAGATGCTCAGCTGGTCTTTAATTTTGCATTCAGGCTTGTGCTGTCATTATCTCCTTTAATTATTTTATGAGGCTGTGTTGATGTTCACGTGTGTGCGTGTGTGTGCACATGCGTGCACATGAGTGACAGGGGGTAGAGAACATATATTCTGTAAATCCTTTTGATGTTTAAAGTTGGTTAAATTTGAGCCCAGTTCAACGGTATGAACTCAGACCTGCTGAAGAGAGCATTTTGTGTGTTTCTTGTGAGAAGCATAAGGATTTTCTTTTGGAACAGTATAATAACAGACTATCTTGGTGAATTGCCGCTATTATTCAACTGGCTTTGACAAAATCTCTATGCTCAGGGACATCATACTCCTACATATATTCCCACAGTCTGCTTGAATGGCATTACGCTGTATTTGATGCTTTTTATGCAGCTTATTAAGATACATAACTGACAAAAACACAATATGTCTTGATTTGGTAAATGGTACTCACGCAGTAATAGGTCCCAGCTGACTACCTTTGTACTGAATATGAAGCAACTGGAATCTTATTCTGATTGGGCTCTATTTATCATTTTGCTGCTTGTCCTATGTATTGACAGAAGGTGGGTCCTGATGAACCACAGATTTTCTGCTTCTTGTTCACAGTGGTACACGTCTTTACTGGCTAAACTCAAATATTCTAGAGGTGTTTTATATGTAGTTTGGAAACAACAACAACAACAACAACAACAACAAGACCGAGGAGTACGGCAAAAATAAGACATTCTGTCACATTGAAGGTATATTACATAACAATTGAAGTCAAACTGAAGTCAAATTTGACTTTTTTTTTAATCTCTCTCTGTCTCTCTGGCAGCTCAATTACTTTTCAGGGACAAAATCACATGCACTAAGTGCTTCACAGTAGAAACACATATATATACATGACCCAACTGAAAACCGAATAAATGTAATATAGCAGTAAGGTGGGATTGCAGCCTTCACCGTGTCCTTTCTTTCAGTTCTGTGTGTGTGATACCTCTGAGTTTTCTCTCTCTCATTCAGTCTTGAACGTGCATTGTGACCGGGGATGCACTCTTCCACTCTGGGCACATTATTCACACACAGTCATCACTGCAGAGAGCCAATGCATGCGCTGTGAGCTTTCACATGCTTAGGCTCTCTTGTGACTTATTTGCACAAGGTTTTGGACCTGCCACAGTGCATAACCAGCATCTCTGGCTGCTCTCCCAGCGTTTGTTCACCGTGTATGAGTCTGTATGTACATGCATGATATTATCCTTTCCGACAGCTGAAGTAACTGAACTAAACATGCCGCAGCCCGGCTGAGGTGAGTTTGGGCTGTTAGGGAGGGGCGAAAGCGCACCGCTGTAAAAGAAAGGGGTGCATTAAATTTATAATACAAGACAAATCCCAAAGCATTATTGCGAAACGCAATGCGGCACAATAATCTTTTTTATCTCGATTATCTTGTTTTCATAATCTTTGAAAGCCAAAATCATAATTGAATGTAAAATGTGATTAATTGCCCAGCCCTACTAAAAAAAGGATTATTGATATCAGCTGATGATAATGGTACTCGATCATTTGATTATATGGCAATATCTGTGTGGGCCAGTACTAAAAATGGTTTCTTACATTATTTCAATCCGGCCAAATAGGCAGTTACAGAGCACAGGCCATCACCACAACTGGATCCATGAAAGAAAGCTTACTGCTTGCAGGACCTTTCCTCTCAAATATTGAATTTTGGAAAGGGACAGACAGCTTAAAAGGCCAACAGCACAAAAAAGAGACAAAAACAGCTTACATAAACTTCCATAATATGTGCATTATGACAAACTGCAGTCAATAGCACAACACGGTGTGACAGAGCATCTGTTAGAAACACTTGCTCGCAGTTTTCAGTCAACAGCTGTCAAGGGAAACACCTCAGAGGCCCCCGAGGCATAGACAATTGTTCCACAAATATGCCCAAACAGTTTTATCCTCTTTTGAAAAATCCAGAAAAGAAATGCTGCCGTATCATTATACTTTTTGTTTTCTCGCACAAAAAGTGAAGCAAATTCAAATATCATTTCAACTTTAATATCAAAGACAGGGAAGAAAATAAAAAATAAACTATGTCAAAGTGAAATCTGAAATCGCACTGGAACGGCTCTTTAAGTTCGAGCAGAGAGGAAGTCTGATCTACTTTTTGAGCCCCTTCAGACATTTTGAGATTTTCAAACATGTTTGATTTTTGTCGGCATAAAATCTACAATGCTTTTGCTCTGTGAGACAACGCTAAAAAGGAGAACGGTGGGCAACAGTTGGGAGTGAGAAGACGCTCTACAGCAGCACGAACGTCAGAAAAAGGCACAGTGTCGCATGCTGGATTGATTGGACTTAATTGTTTTTGGTTTTATAATTTACCTCCAGCTCTCTGCAGAACAAACACCACATGCAGCTCACGTCTCCTTAACCATTCTATCCTCCACACTTGGCATGTAGCCCTATACTCGTCTTTATTGTATCTTCTTTCCCAAATCAGTGCACACACAGTCTCTGCTCTCAGCTGCTTCCTTCTCCAGCTGCATTTTAGCACAGTATGGCGAAAAACAGGCACATTTTGTGTTTATTTTCGTGCAGTGCATCAAGTGCAACACACACAGTTCACGACTAGATTTTGTAACCCAGTTTGGTGATGCTACAGGTTCATTTATATTATGTGTAGCGTGTTTTCAGCTGAATTTGACACAGTTTGCCTCCAAATGTTAAAGACTTCAACATCCTGTCGCATCGACTGACACGGCCTTGCTATTCCTAATGCAGAAAGGCCAAGCAGCTGTATGTTACCTCTGCTGATCAGAATGATTTCCTCATCAGCCATTTGTTGCTGTTATTGATCCACAGAAATAATCCTCAGTGCACTGAAGCTTATTATAAATAAACCAGGACCTGTTTATTCTATAGCTTCTTACATCCTCTCTTCCTTTTGATTCCCACCGTCTCTGGATATTTACTTGTTCTCCTTCAGAGTGTACCAAGTTGTTTAAGCATGGGAAGGAAGTGCACACATCGGTATCAGTCGGGCATCTGTAAATATGTTTTTTTACACTCAAAACATGTTCTAACCAAAGGTTCTTTCGTGATATTTTGTTGCGATTCGACATTGTCTCCAAAGTTTTCCCCAAGGGCCTGAAAGCTTGAGTTCCCTGTGGCGTGGTGTTTGATTGATGCAGCCTCTTTCCATCTATGTGATGTGTTCACTGATGCGGTGGTGATGGAGTGAGATACCCCTGCTGAAGCTGATCTAGTGAGCAGCTGGCCCATGTTCCCCACTCACACAGTGGCTTCGCAGTTGTTTCCCGTCACATTTTTCCTCCTCATTACGACTTGGGGGACTTGTTTTGGTGGCTTGGCTTTAGGGAAATGACAGGATTTGCTGAGTCGTTTTACACCCCAGGTTATTATTTTTGTCAGTCCTCTCTGCAGCCAATATCATGACTGCACACCTAGTTTTGATGTGTTAATGGAGGCAAAAATGGAGTGTGTAGGTTTGGGTTTGGGTTGTAAGTGCCATTTTGGATCCAGTTTGCTCTCAGCAGAATACCCAGATTTGCTTAATTGTGATGCTAACCAATCACCAAAAACTTCTAATGACAGGAACTTTTAGGCAGTAGGCCTTTGATTTTTAGCTGGCACTGGTTTCATTGTTAGGATGGATTATCATTATCAATGGTTAATAGAGTTAAATGAAAATTTGGCTGTTTACTGAATAAAGTGCTCTGCGCAAGCCAATAGGTGGGTGTCCATCTGCCTGTTGTTACGTGGAATGTCCGTTTTCATATAACAGAACCCTGAAATGATGAAAATGTTCAATGTGTCAAATACATATTTCATCAGTGGAACATATCTAATGCAGCTCACTTCATTTTCAGCTACTAGTTAATATTAATTAGGCTGCAATAACAGCTGCAGTGTTTCTGCCTCCTAATCTGACTAAAGGTGATCACAGATTGTTGAGTTTTAGTGTTAAGTGTTGAAAGCTAAACCAGATTTGCTCTTAAAAATTATTAAAACTGGATCTGATGATGGTTTCAGATTTGACAAAATGCGATCAAACCCTAGGAATGTGATTTTTGTTGTTTTGGTAATAATGAACAGCAGATCAGCAGCTTTGTTGATATGTGGAGGTGAGTGCAGACGAGCTGCACCATCTCTATGGAGCCACTTTAAGCAGGTTGGTGTTGTGCAGTGTGAAATAGAGGTACCTGCTGTACACGCTGCTGTAGAGACGCCTCCGTAGGGATGGCTCATTTCATGCTTTACTGACGTCTGTCTACAGTAGCGATCTACTCATTTTAAGCAGAAACAGTCATCCTGACCCTGTGCCTGCTACCCGACCTTAACCAGAGCCTCTATATCAATGCATATATGGCGGACCCTTTGCTGGAAGTCTCTTAGAGGAACACAGCTTTTAAGCAGACAGTGTGTTAAATAGAAATGTCCCCCCTGGCTGAAGAGTTCATGTTTTTAAGGTTAAAGTGTTGTTGTACAGTAACATTTCTATCTTTCAGTAGAATATGCTCATAAAATGTGTTTTGCCACCAGTAATCCTGAAAGTCATAGTTGAAATTCACAGTAGGGAAAGGTATTTTCAGAGTGAATGGTTTTGTTCAGTGATCATTTAATGCTTGAAAAATTTTAACTCAGGGGCTCATTGACTTATAATAAGTCTCAGTTGAACCTCACTGTGACAGCTCAGTCATTATTGTGACCATGAACATCCTGGAAAAACAAGGCTCTAATCTTTTATGCAGTGCGGAACTGCTCCTTTGGTGTTACATGACTTTGAAGGCTTGGCCAATGTTTGTATGAATTTGCATCCAGATAAGCTTTACGACTTTATGTATGGCATGGCAGGATTATCAGTTCTAACCCTAAAATATACCCAAAATACAAGGAAATCCAGGTAGTGTTAGGCCACCTTCTCTGTCGTTTTACAGCTGTGCATTGGTGTGACATTGCAAAATTACCTTGTTGCTTTCCATGGCTTTTCAGCAGTGAATGTTAGTGTAGTAACTAATACTCCTTCGTCCTCGGGGTAAAGAATCCAATATTACAGCTCAGAGTTCTTCCTGTATAAGATGAAAGATCAGAGCTCTGGACTGCTGCTATTGAGTTTGTAACCAGTTTAGAGACAGTACTATGAGGTGAAATCACACACACACATAAAACTGGAGCTGGAGCTTTGGATTTCCAAAGTTAAGTTTTAAAATTGTGACATTTGAAAGTCAGATTTGAATGTGTGTGGTAAGTGCTGCCTGATTTCTGCAGCGTAATGTTTGCGGTGTTAAAACAACTTCGGATTTCCGGATCTGCTGTGTGGAAATTCAACACATTTCTGCCAGAGATTCAAATGTGCTCTTTCACTGACACTGTTTTAATTGGGGAAAGATCTGAAATCCTGGAAAAAAGTTCAAAACAGCCAAAATCAGATAGAGGGGAACTGCTGAGACTGCCTTTTTTTAGGACTTAAAGGTCTTAAATGTATTGAAGTTGGCATTCAGCAAAGGCAACTTTGTTTTGCATTGAACTGTTTGCACCTATTCACTGTATTCCCAGTTTTTAGATACTGTTGTGTTGTGTTCAGGGACCAGTATCAAAAGACCCGTTTTGGTATCAAATAGATTTGAATGCTACCCAAGCTTAATCATACCCCATCCCACTAAATGATTCATTTCCCATCAGTGCAGTGAAGAGAGAAAGTAAGAAACCAATAAAAAGGACAACACTGGACAGCAGTTTGTTTCATTGCATGTGACAGTGCAGCACAGGAATGAAGATGGAGCTTCAGGCCGACATGTCGTCGACTGCGGAGTGAGAGGGATATTTTGTTTGCTTCTAAAAAAGGTGGAGAATCCGTGACGGCACAGTGAAAAATACCAATTTCTAATCATACAGAGTGTTCATGATCATCTTCATTTGCATGTCAAGACCTGTATTTGTGCATCAGCTTCATTACCCTGGAAGGTGCATTTAGTCATCCTCCTCCTCACTGATATTTTTTCCCTCGGCATAATTTAATTCAAACACCTGATCAACAGACTCCTGTTTTGCAGTTTATAAACTACCTTATACACCGCATATGATTCAGCACTCCTCAGCCAAGAAAATAAGTAGATTTCAGGGATATATGCAACTATTTTTAAGCACTGGCCCCACAGGCCTCCAAGCCCCTAAATTTGGTGGGCAAAGTATATTTTAGGTGGCTCAAATGTATACAGAAACAATACAGAAAAGGTAATTAACACAGCTTAACACAGACTTCCTTAACTGTGACACCCCAATAAATATGTTATATATATATATGGTACATATCATCTCTCCCAGTATATTTTTTAAATATACTCTGAGTAAAGGTTGTTTCTAGAGCAGTAATGAACAGTAATGTCTACAACAGCAAAGTCACTTGATAAACTCTGCATTATCTCACTGGAAACAAAGTTAAAATGTCAATAAAATAAATAATAAACCTGCCATCACGATACTGAGTGAAGTTGAGAAAGAAGGAAGAACAAAGACATCAGTCAGTATCAGTCATTCATCCTGTCCTCTGTCCTCCTCCCGCTGCTGATGCGAGCTGTCTGCATGTACCGCTGGTAGACGGAGGAGGGGCGTTCACAAGAATTTGCAAACTATGCTAAACGGTTAGACTACATACAGACAGCTTTTGTTTTAGCTTTGTAACAATTCGCTATTAGCCGAGCTAGCGCGCTGTGCTTGTGTTGATGAGAGACTGCAGAGCAGACACAGCAGATTAAAGTGGCGCTTTTCTACGTGTTTACGTGTTCATTGTTATCGAACAGGCGTATTGATTTCTACTTGCTATGGTTGTATTGCACTTACAGTAACGGGTCAAGGTTGGAGGAGCTCAGCCGCGACACAGGGAGCGGAGGAGATGTTGTAGTGAGATAATAGATTACACAAAAACATTCAAAAGTGCTGATACAACAAGCAGTAACGTCGGATCTTATCGATATGACAGTCTTTGATAATTTCACCCCGGGGTGTAGTTGATATCGGGTTTCAGTGCTTCTGCCTCATACATGCTTACTCTCGTTGCTCCTTCCCTCCCAGCATTGGGCCCGAGTCAGTCATGTCTGCAATAAAAACATTAAAAAAAAGTAATAGAAAACCTATAATACACACTTTCAGCTCTAGTCTTCTTTGTCAAAATACGTTTTGTTCTGATTTTTCATTGTCTGCCTTTTGTGTTTCTACATCATCTGTAAGGATCGTGTTGATTTGTCTTAGTAAACCGTACTTCAGTCGCCCTGACATGTCAGCAGCTAGCCAGTAACGAGCGCTGTTCCCTCACAGTCCCCTGACCTAAACACCATCGACAATCTGTGGATAGACCTCAAAAGAGCAATGCATGAAAAAAAAAAAGTAATCTTTTTTAAAACATTAACCAAATGGGTCATCTTTAACTTTGAGTTTTTAGAATCAGGCCATCTTTAACTCGATTATCTATTCACAGGAACAGAAATTTTGACCAAACTTTTGTATACCAACAAACTGTATGCATGCATTTTTCTTATCAATTCATCCAGATCATCAAGTAACTGAAAAATAATCAACATTTAGCAAAAAATCTCATTGTGGTTTTAACAATTAACAGATCAAAATTCATTTTCAGTCAATTGAATAATCATTTCATGGACTCATTATTTCAGCAAATCATGGCTGTTAATCCTGCACCAATGTTTTCATGAAAAATCACAAACTCAGTGATAATACAGCATGACTTTTCAGCTCCACATTAGTAGACCTCAGGTATGGATATGTCAGTACTGATCACTTGTTCCTAATGCCCAAGCATTAGGATGACATTATCATTTTACATTAACTTACTTGTTTGGAGCTTTACATTTAAATCAGTGAGTGTGGCTCAGTGGAGAATTCCTGAAATGTATTTTCTGCAGCAAAGATTGAAGGCAAAAGACCTTCATGGCTTAAGATTTCTGCTCCACTGAAGCAGGACTTTTACTTTTCTGTAGACACACCTCAAACCTCCTCTCATTCTAGTTCTAGCCAAAAGGAAAACAAATGAAATTCTCCTCTTTTTGCATGACTCTAAATGTTAAATTTTGACGTTTAATTACACCAGAACTGATTAAACCACTGCTCTTCCTCAATACAAGAGAACAAATGGATGCGCCATATTAGGTTGTATCAGAAAATTTGCTTCCATTCTTTGCTGAACCTTCAATCATGAATGCTGAGAGAGTCGGCAAGGCACGACGAGACCAGCCTCATAATTAGGAAGGGCTCAAAAAACAATTTCACCGTGCTGCTGAAATAATGACTGTAATGAGGTTTAAATAACAGCAATGCCTTCCATAGTATTTCCCTGAGTATATTTACATAGGTATGTACTGATATGTATTCAATTTATGCGTGTTGATTAACTATGCAAAGGCCAAATTATTGCAGTCGTAGCTGAGATGAAACCTCAGGATACAGAAGCTGCTCTGGGGCTCATTATTAAGTGAAAGCTCAAGAATGGTGTTGCTGATGACAGACAAAACACATTTTTATTTCAGCCCCAGTAATCCCTGATTTAAACATTTCTTCTCCTTTTGTTTGTGATATGAAGAGACAGTATTTCTTATGTGCAATGAAAAATAAGGCAAAATCACATTTGGCAGCTGCAGCACTCTACAGAGGATTTATTACAGATTATCAACTGATTCTTGTTGATTTACATAAAATGAAATCTCTTATATCAAGTGGATTTGCATCAGACCTTTACATCCTACTGTCTGAATTGAGCCAGCGTATTTTTTTTTTTTTTTTTTTTGAGTCTTCTTTAAACTAATCCCAGATTGTTGGCTTTTGTAATGACCTTTTTGCTCTTGACAGTGCTGACTGTAATGAAAATGATATCAGTCCCTCTGAGAAATGCAGACAGATGAAGCCAGACAGAAGAATCTGTAGAAAGTAAAGCGTCATTTCTAGCTTATTTACTAAAGTGTTATGAAGCCTAATGCAATATGTTTCAAAAGTCTGCATGGTATGGTGGCAATATCACAAACCTTCCAAAACACCCAAACATCATCCCCATGAAAGAGCATGACGAGATATATAACGATCAGGGAAGGGCGAGAGAAAGCTGCCAAGTGTCTCTGCGTCAGGTGCCAGAGTTCTCTGATGAAGCCTTTCAGAGAGGCAGCCATTATCCAGGTACACACACTGAATGAGACACACAGTGCTGCACAGAAAACGCTTGGTTGAATACCTTAACTGGACAGCAATTCAAATGGTAGGCTTTCTTAATGCAGGACGGCACAATGAGATGTCCTGATCCCAGTGATCATTCTTAGTGGAATGGATTAATGAATAGTGTTTAGCAGTGATTTGTAGAGATAGAATAAATTTAAAGTGAACATGCGCAAGTGCCATTATGTTTCACTACCAAACATGTACCTATTACCGCCAGGCTTACTGCAGGATTCACAATAGCTTTTTTTAAGGAATTTGCTCAGATATTACAGCTATTTTGTGTGGCTATATATCTAGGTAAATAACAAAAGAGAGAGAAATGGCTCAATGAAGCAAGCGAAAAATGCATTAGTACTATTTAGAAATAGCCTGCGGTATATTACACCTAACCTACTGCACTCAGTATGAGCAATGTCCTGTTTTTTTGCCCCCAACTGTGGTCTGTTGTTTTGTTTTGTTTTTTTTTTAATTCAAACAACTGCAAAACTTCTGCAGCTAGCTATCTGTGATGGTGCTGGTATTATGATGCTGATGTGTTAACAGGCTTCTTTGGCATTGCAAACCAGGACAGGAACAACCTTATGATCATATTAGCTGACATATTTTTAATCATTAAAACCATGTAGTTTGTAAGATTCTCCAACTCTGCTGACTTGTGTTTCATGATGCTCCACCACAGACAGATATATGTTTTTAGAGTAAATTACAGTCCCTGTATTATACCATCAATTGATTCTTGTCCCAGTATATAGTTAATAGTTCATTGCAATGTCACCCGTTTCCAGACAAAATCAAGCAATTCTATTTCTCAGCTGAAGAAAATCTGTGATGGTGCTGCGTATTCCGCGTCTCCAAGGTATAAGGCAAAGTCACGTTCAGTCCGATTTGGCAACGTCCCCCATCAATACACATAAAAAGTGAAATCAACCCACGGTGGTGCGGAGAGTTCTGCTTCATTCTTCCTGACTGCCACAGATGGCAGAAATCCAGGTATTACATATTCTCTGTGGCCGTCATCCAAAATTCAAAGAACTGCAGTAACATATGTAACTTGTGTTGGAGGGTTATAATTTAAAGAGACATCAAGAGCGTGCATTCGACAGTAGTTGGTTGCAGTTGGGGTTGAGTGCTCTGAATTTGCTTTTTTTCTGTATATGTGTGAAGTGGATGTATTCAAGCTCGAAGGTTAGTTGCTAGGTTGCTCTTTAAAGGTCCAAAGTGTCAGATTTTCCAGGCTCTATTGACAGAAAATAAACATAAGTATGTTTTCATCAGTGTATAATCACCTGAAAATAGGAATTATTGTGTTTTCATTACCTCAGGATGAGCTCTTTATATCTACAGAGGGAGCAGGTCCTCTTCCATGGAGTCTGCCTTGTTGCAGTAGCCCAGAGCAGACAAACCAAACAGTCTCTAGAAAGGGCCTTTCACCTTCTTTCCCATTTTTAGCAGCCACCTTAGGGGAGGGTGAAGCAAGGAGTATTCAATGGTTGCAATGTGCAACCTCACCGCTAGATGCCACTGAATCGTACACTCTGGACCTTTAATGGAGTGTTAATTTAAAAACCATAAGGGATATCAGCTTTAATTTCCTCTCATGTTACATCCACTAATTTCATTTGCCAGTTGTACTCTGGCAGAGTTTTGTGATATGTGAAACAGGTCAGCGGTTTCTCCATTTTAAGTTTGCCGAGAGTGAGTTCTGCCAACTGTCTGGTGTCGGTTGAGCACTGGTGAGTCATTCAAGCCACAAGTCAAAGTTCAGCCAAGCAAATGAGGGGAAATCTGTATGCAACAGCGATTGCATGCATTTTGCATGCTCCTTAGTACAGTTAACGAAAAGGATGGTTGACTGTGCAGTGATCCTCTGATGTGGTGTTGGTCTTCTGCCTGTCTGTCAGGGCAACAACATTTCTCTGTGACTATGCAAATAATCTGCACCAGGCACCATCCAGGGAAATAAAACACATTTGAAAAAACATGATTGGGAAGTGGGAGTTACGATGAAGTTCAGCGAGATAAAAACCTTGTTTTGGATATTTAATCAACAACCACAAGTTAATTGTTTTTCTTGTGAGACTTTGTACCATTGGAGTCATGCAATTACACAATTGCGCCAAGTGATCTACCAACATGATACAATCCATCCTTTTCCAGGTGGAGATGATCATACTGTTAACCATAATTAAGTGAATGATGACAAGATTATGTGCTTATTATACAGATGCCTGGAGAAATGAAAGATAACAGCAGAAACGTGATAAGTTCAGGAGATGAAAAGGCGAGAACTGGCAGTTTATGGCAAAGACAAAGAGCAATGAAAATTGTGCTGTCAATTTAACGAATCATGAATTTTGCATAATCACTTAGTGGTGGAAGTGTTATCGACAAGGGGGAGCGTTCCCCCTCATGAATATCTAATTTACCTCATTGAATTAATAGGATAGGATAGGCCAAGATAAGAATTAATAGGTCATAGACTGAAAAATTACTGAAAAGCCTTCAAATTGTTAATTGTTTACATCCACAAAGCTTTTTGGTTTGTTGCAGTGTTGAAAGTGTTAGCATATTGAACTTACCATGAGGCGCATCCTTAACCCTCTGAGGTTGACTGTGCCACCAGCAACAGTTATGCTTTTATTAATAACTTTTGATCAGTTTGTGCAGAGAAAACAACACGTGTTCTATCTTATTTAAAAACAAGAGTCTCGGTGCCACACCTGCTCAGGTGCCTTCTCTTTAAAGCTCAGCTGTCTCTCTTCATATGAAGCCTCTACGTATTGTAAGAAGGGATTATTGGAGCCAAAATGATTAAAGATTACATACATCTTTACATTTAAATAACTTTTATTTTGCACCGTCGTATTTTCAGTTTACAGGTAATTTGACTGACACAGCAAAACCCTCCCGTCCCCCGTTGCAAGGAAAATCCTTTTGAAAACAGTCGCGGTAAATCTTCTCCAAGGGTCTCTGCACTATGCTGCTGTAAATCACCAACCTGCCCTGTTTCTATAAATAGCCTGCTCGGTTTTATTCCAGAGCCTTTACACTGATGGCAGGATGGCAAAACTACATGACATGGGCACATACCTCCCTTACAATTAATAATAAGAAATGCCTCCCGCTAATTAGCTAACTGCCTCATCGCCCTTTCCTGGAAAGGAGGGTTACAGTAAATGAGTTCAGTCATGCACGAATATTCATCAAATTTGGTCAGAAGCTTATTTGTAGAAGAACACAGAACAGCTTAAGCTTAACCTTTAATTTTTCAGTGTTAGGTGGTTAGGTTAGGTCATTACTATATTGCTGTTTTTTATTACAGTTGTGTCAGTTTGATTTGCTTACATAGCCACCACTTTAAAAGTCACATCATCTCTAGTAAAATTAATTTTGTCTTCAGAGTAAAAATTGACAACACTACTGAAGGTGTTACGTAAAATTTTGTAATCTTATGTATACTGTAACGCTCGTTTATGAACGTCAGGTATGTTTTGACGGATTTCTGCTCTGGACTTAAACACTTGAAAGAGTTTAATCCTCTTCATTTATTCCTTTTCAATGCCTGTTAAAAAACAGGAAAATGTCAGGTATGCTATGATTATACTCCATCTCCTGAAGCAATCACGATGTAGACATGTGTTCAATAGAATGAGCAGTTTGCCTCAGGCACTTGATTGTATTGTTTCCTTTCAATTGATTTCGGGGGGAAATCAAAAGGCACCATATGAGTGGGCTCAAGGATAAAAAAAAAAAAAAAAACAGATGCCGCAGAGTGTTTGTTCTTCATAACACAGGAGGCATAAGGAAAAAGATTGTTTAACCCCTACTAAACCATAGAAAACAGCACCTTGGGGTGTATGAAAATGATAGTGTTTGTGCCTAAGTGTGGCAGGCAGAGCAGTGGATCACAAAATGACAGAAAACATACTTATCATCGTCATTAGCCCTCAAGATATCATGTCTGAACTCTGCGAGTGCTGCATGACAGGTGAATTCTCACTGTGAAATTATATTTCACTCAGAAATAAACGTGATGATGGAGCCAAAATCTGCTCTGTAGTCATGTTAGTGGTGGAAAGTAGACAAGTTGAGAACATCTATTTTTAACCTGTGGGCAAATCCGAATCAGTTGTATACACTGTTTGCATATATGAATTTACTTCACATAGTGACTGCGGCAGTAAATGAGACCCTAGCCTGACACTCCATGCCCACACACATTGCTGGGTGTGTAGGAGGGGGATTGGATGACAAGTCCAGGATATACAGTGCTTGACTCAAGCTCACTTGGTATTCCTGTGGATTTCAAAAGCCACATAATTCACACAGAAGGGTAGTTTTCACGCCAAGACCCACCACATGCAGCTTACGGTCTATAGTGGTGTTTCATGTCGCATTGTAATGCGTGAATAATATCCTCTTCTGACCAGCTGTGATGGCTACAACAGCAACTAGATGGATGAAGAGGTACCTCTTTGTGCTGCATCTATTTGATTCCCCACCCCCCAGGAGCTACAAGCAGGAGCCCTCTCCAGCTAATGATCCTTCACAAATTAAAAAGCTGCAGCCCTGAAACCAAAGTCACCCCGTCATCCATCAAAACATGCCCATCATTGGACCAGTCCGTTCTGAAATGGAGTTAATCCCGTGTTTCTCCCCTCACACCTTAATGACACACGGCTGCACACAAACTGCATTATTAGTGTGAGGAGGCAAAGAGATCTAAAGACCAATTGATCACTAAAATAACAGCCTTTCTCTCAGTTCCAACTGACTGAGCATCTGTTTTGTGTACAGAGCATTGTATGTACTGTATAGATACTAATGATTAGGTGCATAATTGTCTCTTGACTGCAGTGATCGCACCAGTAAATCGATGTAGATTTGAAGTGACGTAGCTAATATACCACATCAAGACGTCGCTCCTCTCTTTTCCTTATCTCATTGTACACTCGACGTGATCACAGTGTCAGGGAAAATGATTACCCTTAAATTATAAACTGCGTTCGCAAGTACAAGTGGCAGCACATGGCACCAGCTTTTCTGTCACCCACAGATTTGCCCTAAGAGCATTTATCATGGGTGGACAGACTTGTTTGCCTTCCTGTATGCTATTGGTCATGGAGGCTTGAGAGTAATAGGTGGAGAGCCAATTCCTCATCCACCGCCATGTACCAGCAGCTCTCACAGGCCCCCAGACCCACTGTAATCTCTCACACGAGTGAACTTAAATTAAATTGAAATTCTCAGGTGTCAGAAATGTATGAGCGACCTTCTGCAACCACAAGTCAAACATCTTATAGGTGTTTATTGTGTTTTTTCTTTTTCCCTAAGGCACACATGTTATACTTTACATGGATTCACGTTAGATAAGTCAGTTCTCTTAGACACCTTAGAACAAGATGAATGATGGCCATAATCTATTAATGTTCAGCTGTGCAATCATTTGGGCATATTTTGTTTGAATTTGGTGGCTTGAGTCATTTTGAAATGAAAGCGACTGAATGTGACATCCATGAGAATGGGAAAAAAAAAAATCAAATTTCACAGAACACAGACTTCACAAGTCTCCTTTGAGACTTAATCTGGAGGCTTGCCTCTGCTGACAGGAGCAGATCTGGACTAGGATAGATAAATAGCTTGTTTGTCTACGCTAACAGAATGATTTGTGGCTCAGTAGTTGCTCTATGATGGAACACTGTTTCTGTGAGTGTGCCTCACCCACGGTTATTAAGATTTACCTGCACAATATTCATCACTTCATTAGTCTCTTGTTTCCCAGGTCTAAGTTGACTCATAAGCTGTTAGTATATAATACAGCTGGGTAAGATGTCTGTTATTGTGTTTTCAGTACTGTATACCTTTCATCTGAGTCATCAGAGTTTAGTCCATTGTGCGACAAAAAGAAGAGTTATTATGAAAATGTGCACTACCTGGCCACTTTATTAGCTACACCTATACAATCTAATGCAATCCAGTCCAACAGTTCTGCCACACGTTCTACCTTTACCTATATTTGTTAAAACGTTGGGAGGGGTGTTAATGCAACCATATCTGTATGGTACTGGGCTGCATTATGTTGAAACGGCTTTCTAATAATTTGTCCCCCTCATGTTGCATGTGGACGACACATTTGAGACAACTCTAAATACAATGCAGTGCAGCTCAACACCACAGCAACTGAAACCCCAATGATAATAGAATAGAAGAATGCTTCTGTCACAGTGAAAATAATAGGAATAGTTTTAATTAGAGCTTTATTCAAGCAATAGTTAAGAAATTTGTTGGGACATAAACAGATTTAAGAACAACTGGAAGAGGTGGAAAACAATAATTGTTGTCTAATATAATAAAAAGATAAAACAAATCAGTTTCAGACACAATAGCACTTATGCACAATGCTGTATCTCTGCCTAAATAAACATTGCCACCTGCTGCCAGCCTCTATTAATTGAATCAGGCAACAAAACAAGATTCTTTGAAACACTTCACTGTGTCAGTGCAGCGGCTGACTTTTGATTTCCCTGTCACAACCGAATAGATCACTTAATTGACTGGGGGAAGAGTCAAACATAGAACCTCAGGAGCACAAATCCTTTCAACGCGTGTCTTCACATATATCAACAAGCGTTTAGCGTCACAGCTCAAGGATCTATCAGTAAATTTTTCCACTGACATACACAGGCAATGCAGCTGTTTGAATTTTAAAAGTCTCTCTGTTGGAGACACAGGAATGAGGTCTCCAAGACTGTACTACCCGCGGGGTAAGACGGTTTGCGGGGACTGTGTTGGTAGCGAGCGCTTGGTGGATGAACAGTGGAGATGCGTAGCAGATAGCTCTGAGGCACACAGGAGAGCTTGTTAAGGAGGCAGCTGAAAAGGATAATGGAAGCTTCTCACTTCACTGTCTGCGAAAGGGCTCAGAGAAAAAGAAAAAAAAAAAAAAATCTGCTCTGAGAATACACATGCACCCAACACAATGGGCCCTGGTTCTGAATGTAAGCCTCCCCTCCCAAAAAGACAATCATAGGGCTCTGTAGCAACTGTCAGCATGTTTTTTCCTTGAAGACGGGGAAGCAACACCTCTGCACCGCTGAAATGAAAAGTTGGTCTTCACAGTTTACAGTTTACATAGCTTTCTAGACAGGTTCTGTACACATCGCCCCGAGAGTTGAAAGCCAGAAAAAGCTGTAAAGAAGTGGAGGTAATAACCGAGCGACGGAACAGCAGGAGAGGTCAGGTGCTGGGGATTATTTTTCCAGAACAATAGCCAGTTGTCTCTGCAGTGTGTCATTTGTAACATCTCCAAAACATGTTTCAGAAAATATTGATTAATTGCTGTAGCGTATGAAATGTTTCATATGCGGAAGCCTTGGTGTCCTTGCTTCTGTCCTGCTTGGTTAACCATCAGAAAGATTTAGTTAATCCCAGAGGAAGTAGGGCTCAGCAGGGTGTTCCCGTGGATTAATGTCACAGGTTGTAGCTGAGTGAATGTTTACTTGCCCAATTTAATTGAATTCCTCATGCTTCATACACAGCCATTACAGGCCGAAGATAGCCTGATTAGTTAACTCAAGCCTGCAGCCCTGTGACAGTTCTCTGCCACACCGAACGATCAGATGTAATATGGAAAGATTCTCACCATCAGCACAAATGGAGACTTTAATGCCATCAATTCCCGAGCCGGCTGTGGCCATTTATTTAGTCTCAGCTTAAAGTTGCCCGTCATATGTACAGAAGGAAGGTAATTGGCTTCAGTGTGTGCACACAGCACGTCCCTATCACGGCACAGCTTAGAGGAGGAGGCCGAACTAGTTTTCAAAGGCTTATTAAACCAAACACAAAGACAATCTCCAGCATGTAAATAAGTAACGTCAGGAGGGTGTGCAGCGCGTGGACGAGTCGGCAAGGCGAGCTTGTTTACGTAGCAATTTTAAAAACATAGAAGACGATGAAAAGAGAAATTAAATATATGGCTATACTGTATAATGAAATCAGATTATATAAAATACAACTAGATAAGAAATAATGAAAAAGAATTTAAGTTTTAGTGCAGCTAGGCAAATTTAATAAAGCAAATAAGTGGTAGAGAAAATGAATCAAAGGTGTGAAATAGAGTTTTACATTTCGATTTGAAAGTTTGGGACACATTTAAGATTGAGGGAAGCATTGAGTAGCAGCTAAATGCAACTGCCAGAGCCCAAAAGATATATCGGCCTATCACAGATGTATTGGTATCGACCTATGTGTGGTCTGATAAGAAAAAATCAAGTATTGGTTTGGCTCTGTTAAATAGCACCAACTGTAAAGTCCATTCTAGAAACTAACTAGAAGCTGGAGTAAAGAGCTAAAAAGGATGTTTATACTTCTGTGCGAGTTTACAGCAGACAGAAATGAGTCTTTTGTAATCGTCCATCCTGCTGGAAGGCATCAGTGAAGCTGTCATATTTAAAAAAAAATGATTTACTTATTTCCTCAGTGTGGCTTGGAAGATGAGATCCATTAAAACATCAAGATTTCTAACGTGGCCTTTAGTCTTTTGGATCTCGGTGAGCATTAACCTTTAAGCCATTCCTCCGTGTTGCCAAAAAGAAATGTCTCTGTCTTGTCTTTATTCAGCTGAAGAAAATGTAGTCACGTCCAGTTGTTTACTTGCTTTCTGTAAGCACTGACACAATGGGGAGTGCTTTGCAATGCACATCAGAAGTAAAACTGCGTCTAAACTCACCCACAACAACAAACCAAATACCAGGGGAGCGAGAGAGTGACTGACTGCTTCCACCAGCTTATAAAGCTGAGAATCCAGCCAACACAGGTGTCAGCCATCCCTCTGATGGACTTCCTGCCAATCTCCCTGAGGGAGAAGAGAGCAGACAGGACCAGGCAGCACTACAGGCCTGTCACAGTCCACGCATTTACTCTGCTTTCCTCCTCTGTTTCATTTTCCAGACACATTTCAGACAGCTATCAAAACAGTCAAGCTCCCTCTAGTTGTATATTAATTGGTCCGAAGCAATTTATAGCCACTATAATTAATGGCTGTGGGAGTGAATCGGAAGCAAGCTTGAGTTCAGACTTTACACGGAGGCATAAAAGAGGAGAGGGACTAATTCTTTATTGACAGGAACTGTCCAGTGCCTCCTGTTGACTGTCATTGCTAATCCAGTTAGCTGACTTTGTACAGCAGTGCACAGTCAGGGCAAGCAGGGAGGATGTTATTCTGTGGAGCTGCTTAAATACTCGAGTCTATTTCATCATATCAGCTTTCCCCTAAAACATCTCACATTGACTAAAGGGATCAGGCTACTTAGCTGTGATGATTAGTGATAAAAAGACCTAATGAATTCCATCAATCAGCAGACACTTCATTGATTTGTCACAAATTATAAGCAGGGACCAGAGGAATTTTATGTAAAATACTCTTCTGAATCAAGGTTCAGTTTTTAAGCTTTTTCTGCAGCCTTCGACAGCAGATGAAGACCGTGACGGAGCAATATTCTGCTGTTGATTGGAAATATGACTCATGATAAACAGTCTCTAGAAGTCTGATTTAACTTTTTCTCATGGTCTAGTGTTACAAAAGCAGCATGGGCTTAGACCGATTTAAACCCCAATGTGTTTCCATTGTCAGAAATAAAGTATGAGTGCAAGATCTTTATAGTTTATAGGCACAATGTCAATTGAATTCAGGGAGTTCGCTTTAATGTGCACAGTTATTGTAAGCAATATATTGTAAGCCGTTGCTTAACCTTCAGTGGGCCATTTTGAAGTGTGGTGCCATCTTGATAACTGTAATCACGTACTGGAAGAGGTGGTCATTATTGTAAAATGAGCCCTCACAGGTTGAGTGAAGCATAGGGGCCCAGATTCAATCTGCTGGGATGTTGATTCCCAGTTATGCTTTATCATTCCCACATTATGCTTTATCATTTACGGCAAGAAATACAACAGTTGGCCAGTAGATCAGGCTTTTACTGGCCCTTTGTTTATTTTCACTGGTCTGGCAGCAAAAATTGAAAATGAATCCTTTTTTTCCATAATTAGATAATGTCTGATAACATTTCAGCTAATGTTGATAGAACAGTGAGAGGAAGAATATAATGGTATTTGCTTGTAATACATTGTTGAGTGGCCTGCCAATGCAACCAAACAGACTGATACAATGTCTGTCTGTCTGTCTGTCTATACAAAAGGAATTTCAGTCGTTTTAATCCAATCAAAGAGTGTAGTACATTACTTTGTAGGGATGCAATTATTGTTGTTGTTATCAGTTCTTGCCTGATGCAAACAAAATATTCAATAGTGAGGCAGTCCACAAATTTGGCAAGGAGGGCGAACAGTAAATCAAACGCACCCTTCCAGGCACTCTGTGTGTGTTGAGGAAGAAGCTAACAACCTCATCATTTGATGCCAGTCACAGCCCGTGGAAGACGCATCGCTCGCTTGGATTTGTGTAAGAAACGACTGCCTGCCAAAAACCCTGCCACAGAGGGGCTACAGTAAAAGTTGACGTTAGCTAGCATTAGTGTTAGCTCAGCACTGTCACAAGCAGTGTTCTGGGCACAAGCACACTGAGCCTGTGATAAGAAATTTATAAGCAGCCTGTCTATTGTGTTGACCTAAGAGTAGCAATTGATTTAATAGTTCTGAACTTTAATTTACTTTTGATATGCCACATCGCTTACTCTCTTTTCATAAGCAGACCCGTGCCAACAGGCCATCGGTTCTGTTGGACATGCATTGTTTCTATGACCTTTGATAACTTATCCAAGATTACAGACAACACAGAGACTCTTATCTGTGAGTTCATCAAGTGGGACTTCCTGAAATTCTTCTGGTAAGCAGAGAGGAGGACAACTTGTGGACACTGTGGCTGTACTCTGAGGCCGGTCACTGACATTGTAATTTCCTGCAGACATGTGCTTCGGTTCAGAGACACAGATAGTGAACGGCAACAGCATTGGTTTGGGTATAAAAGCTCCAACAAGCCCATATCATACAAATTCCACTGAGTCAGCGAATTCAGATGATCTGAATGGCCCAGGAGAAAAGTGTTCATTATCACAAGTCATAGATCATCCAAGGTACTGGTAACAGTCACCACTAATTCACTTTGAAGGTAGACATTTCGTTTATGGTCCATCTTTAGTGATCAGAGCCTTAAAGTGCTTCCCTAGAAAATGACCAGGGTTACTCTGACGCCATCTTAAAGGTGAAGGTAGTCTGTGGTTCCTCAGAACGTTTCTATTTTTGGCACAGATAATATTTGACATTGACAAATCCCAAAATCATATAATGTCACTTCCTTTGTGAACAAGGAGTTTAAGCAATGTTCCCTGACACCAAGACAAACCTATAAAATCAGATTTATATGTTTCTCTAAAGTTTTCCGTTTGGAGGTTCATGATCTCTGCAGCCTGCGAGGACACGGATGGTGCATGAATGTCATTTTAGATAAGAATTTCTTCTCAAGGGTGTTGTTTCCAAAAAGCTGTCTTCAATGGACGGCGGGGGGGAAGTCACCTTTTATTCCCCTTAACTGTACTTACAGCTAATTGCTGTCTTAGATGGACAGCAATTAATTTTTGAAAGGTCCTTTGAAGTACCCAGAGTGAAGCTTTTCTGCCTTTTATATTCCATGTGATTACTTTGGCAGCTGTATGAAGTCCTCTGCCTGTGCCTGATGAATAACTGTCAGCATGGCATTAGGCATTAAATCAAACTGGGGAGGGAGTCTGACATACAAAGTTACAGACTGCGCTCCTCCCGAAGCAAAACCGCAGTGTACACCAACAGCTAAAGCAGCTTCCCTTTGCTGATACCCAATTTATCAAGGATTCTCATGTGTTGGGGTCAATGCTGAAATATTGAATTTCCTCGTTATTCGTTGCCCAGTTCCTGCTTGCCATAAGAGAAACCAGCTGCAGTCTACATTCAGCGAAGTCCCAGATTCTGATTATTGGTATTAAAAAAATATGCTTTTATGAAGTGAAAGTGGAGTAGTGGATGGATACCAGCAGATAACTGTGTGGCATTAACATGTGTTGATGATCAGTGATTTTGAATGGATGTTTTTTATTTTGGCACAAATGATGAATGAAAAGATGCAAATCTAAATTTGTCTGACTGTAATATGAGTCATCAAAGTTACAATTTTCTGACACTAAGAAGGACTTTTATGTAACATTGAAAACTGGATTGCTGGTAGGATGTTTTCTTAGTAATCATGTATTTAATGATGCATTTGAGGAGGATTTTTGTTTGTGGAAGTAATTTGCATTTGCAGTTACATTTTCCCAGGCAATCAGAAACATTTCTCTCTTTGATTAAAGGTCAATGTTCTACCTTTGAACTTCAACTATAACAGAAACACCAAGTCAATTCATTAATTAGCTTCTTTCATTTGATCTTTTAAGCCCTTTTTAAGCTAAAAATACCCAAAAATCAGTGCTTTCATGCTTTTAACTTGGAGTACTCGGTGGTATTTTAACCTTTCTATGATAGTAAAGTAATATGTTTGGATTTTGGACTTATCGACTAAAAGATTAATTTATCAATCAATCAATTGAGAAAATAACCAGCTGATGAATCCATAATGAAAAGTCATTTGAGCCCCATGTTTTTCCAGACGTCACTGCCTGTCTCAGCAGATGGAGTCTTCTGAGTTTGATGTGATTGAAAGTGGACCTTTGGCACATTTCAGTGGTTGAAGAAAGTAATACTTGGGTGAACCTTGAAGCTTGGAGGAGTTTGGGGTCTAAAACATTTTGAAGTGAATCCCAGCATCCTGCTCCATCCCTGCATTTTAATGAGTGTTATTTTCCTCGTTCATCTTTATCTCAGTGCAGCTTATTGATGTGAAATGTGTCGTTACATTAATATGTCAGCTCAGCACTTTCGAACTTGGCTCTTCCTCTCTGTTTTTGATTTTGGAAGTACATGAAAGGCCCTCTCTACATGTGGCCAAAGAAATTAGGAAAGAGTTGGGAGACAGTTGGATAAAGTCTCTGTGACTTGAAGTGTCCTTGTGAAGGACATCAGGATGTCCCTCCCAGCTGCAGGGTCAATGCTCTGTTCCTGAGCTCTCACCTTCCTGTGGAGGAGGCCAAGCAACTTTAGTATCATAAAAAAGAACCGGAAAATAGCCAAGAGCCCTTCAACCTCCTTGTAAACAGAACATTTGAATGGCTGGGTGGTTGCTGAGATGCACTCTGGTTGTCCAAGGAGGTAATTACACTTGAAGAAGCAGAGGGACAGGTTGAAACCTTTACTCAGTATTTAAATGACCTTTTGGCATTATGAAAATGACATTCTTGTAGCCGCTCGTGACATGTCCGCTGTCAGATCCAGCAGACTAACTCTGACATTCTCCACACAGTCAGGATACAAAGTGACTGATGAGAAAGAGCACTTAGATATCAGTAATCTCCACACGTGTGAATGCAGCCTTGGTTTCTTCTCACTGTAGAGTGAAAGAAAGTGTTTTCAGGCCACGGAGAAGCCATGATGCACTGAATTGCTGATTTCTTGCGGCAGTGCATTAACCAGCACACCTAGCTTAAAGCATCTGGAAAAACTCCACAGTGTATTGATTGAGTAGTGGCTTGCACTTCGCTTAGAGTGCACCTATTAATTACAGAAATGTGCTTTGACCACTTTCCCATTTGCTGTAGTTGGAGAAAGATTATTCAATTTTACCCACAGGTGACAGAGAATGGTACTCACAGGGCATCAGTGCTCCGTTAAGTGAGCATCGTGAAGAGCTTTTGAATGAATTTACTTACACTTAAACAAAGGGAAGTACTCAGTGCAAACTGTGCATGAAAGAAGCTAAAGTTTGAAGCTGCACATCATTTAAGTTGCTCTGTACATGAACTTCTGTACTTTTGACGTGTCTTTGCTAAACCTGACGTCTTAATGAATTTTCTTTTAGTCATTTGACATATTTGCTGAGGGAGGGGTCGTCGTGGTTTGAATTTCTTTCAAACGCTATCTTTAAAGTCAACTCAAAACATCGGTTTTTGGATTCAGCTGCCTTTGTGTTTTTGCCCAGCAGCCACTAAAAGCTCAGCTGAAGTATACTGCAGCTGTGTCAAGGCTTGTGCTTTCTGAACTTGAAGTTACAACCGTTGCCAAAGAGATTGGTGCATGTTTTCTGCACTGCGTGTTGCTTGTCTTGTTTATTCGGTTATTCTCAGATAGTAAACAGATTTTAGTGACATTTGGTGCAAAGTTACAGTAGGACATCAGCCAAGGAACAAGTGATTAGTTTTTGTTGCAGATCCAGGAAAAGATTTATTAACATTGTGAGATACAGCATGTTTGAACATTTTCATTATTTCCTCATTAAACCACAGGCCTTACTTGAATGAAAAATATGTTGCCTGTATCCCTTGATTGTTTCTGTGAAGTCAGAACATTGTGCAGCCTTGGCACTGCAGTGCTTTTTTCTTTTGCTTAATAAATGCATTTCAAGCCTGACAAACAACAATACAAATAGCAAGTGTGAAAGTATGTACAGTAATAATGTAGTATTTAGAAGATATGACCTACTCTGTCCTTCTTCTGGCTGACATGAATTAAGTGATGGACTGAGGGCTGTGACAGTGTTTAGGGCAGACACACAATGACAACCCTACTGGTAATGTTAGAGCTGTGAAAGCTGCTCCAATCAATATTTTTACATTAACAATGGATGAAACGACTACATGTAATGTAAAAGGGGGCATTTGTAGTGATTAACCCACAGAAAATGATCACCCTGCAGTTCCCCTGAGCTCTCTGGAGCATTTTAACATATTTCAGCCCACTGTTTAGCTTTTATGGCCAACAGCCTTACTGTTTTCACTGCTCTCATCAACCTGGCAGCTACCCAGCAACAAACAGCAGATAAAAATGTAAAAATTTTGAGGGAGCTTCAAAAAATCTGATTAGTACATAAAATGTGTGTTTCAAATTTAAAGTGAGCCCTTTCAACAAATAAGATTTAATTTTCGTAAAAGCCTTGAGTATTGACCCAAAAGATGGCAGTATAAGATAATGATCATGAGAGCATGGCATTATTTAATTGGCTTGCTCGAGTTTGATTTGGGGAATGATGCCATAATCTGATCTCCTACAAAACCAGTCTAACTGCAGTGACTTCATCAGATTAAGGTCCAAGTGAAGCTTACATCACTTGGTGCATTGAGCACATATAGGTTGTATTAACGTTAGCTAGCTAACATTTACTGCCAACTTGCTGACACTGTTAGCTAACGCACCAGACCAAAGACATTTCAGAGTTTTTAGTGTTAGTGTTAAAGTTAGTCACCATGCCTGCCAGGTATCGTGTGTTCCAGAAATGGAAATTACATTGATTGAATGGAAATAAAATGTTGCCTTAATGTTGGATTAGGATGTTGGATTTTTTTTTTCCCGAAATCTTTGCAACAGTTTTTGTACCTTGATCATGGTTTCCAGGGGCATGCTGTTATTTCTTGGGGCATTTTTGCCATTTGTCCCTACTAATTTCCAATGCAGTGTGTTCCCCTTATCAAGGTGTCAGTAGATCATCGTTGTGTTTACAGGTTCTTGCGCTGCCCCCAAGTGGCCACAATAATGTTGCGTTTGTTTACTATTCTTTGTTTTACTCACTCATGATGGGGCATGATTATCCATTTTCATCTGCAATGGTGGTTATTTAACAATGAAGACAGCGACTCCCATGATCCCACACTACTTCACAACTTCAACAAACTCTATCTTTTTTTGATTGATTGAGACCCCCCAAGCAGCAGAAACTACACACTGTGTGTTTCAAATTTTACATATATAATACAGCACTTTTGGGATGCAATGCAGTGCACAGCAGT
The DNA here is from genome assembly GCF_051107435.1 of Chaetodon auriga. Lineage (NCBI taxonomy): Eukaryota > Metazoa > Chordata > Actinopteri > Chaetodontiformes > Chaetodontidae > Chaetodon > Chaetodon auriga. The sequence continues at coordinate 16,883,453 of NC_135085.1, forward strand.
AACTCTGACAGTTCACTATGAACTTTATTGAGACATAATGAAGTTTAAAACCACAATAACTGTTTTGCAGCAGAAAGAAGTTGTAAATACAACATTGACATATCATGACCTTTTAAATTGATGCAGCAAATTTGCTCACAAACAATTGGTTATTTACACATCAAGGAGTTACTATATGGAGTAACATCAGCATTCATTTGGAGTCCTGTTTGTGGTCACCTAATATTTGAAAGTCCAATATTCGCTCTCTTATACCAAAACAGTACAGGACAGCTGAACAATGAGCTGAAAACTCACTGTAAGCTCTGTAAAGTTGAGGGAAGCTTCATATTCGTCCCATAATTCCCTGTAGGTTCATCACTAAGAGCGACCTCTTTCACATTGTCCTTTGTTGCATTGTTAAGGATCAGATATAAGTCAGTAATCAGTAAAATACCAATGACACATATCTGGAAGCCTCAGACAGCAAGAGGAAGTGAGTAAAGCTGAGAGAAATATGCACAGAAGTGATTTAAGGAGGTGAAAGATAGAGAGGGATGAGAGGAGGAATATATGCGCAGAAGGTTAGATAAGGGGAGGCATGTAGGAAGGAAGAGGTGTGTGTGATAAAGACAGATTGGTGGCTGGGTCAAGGAAGCTGAGGAGGAGAAACAGGAGAGAATTGGGTAATCACGTATATTTTAAGTAGTCCTGGCAGGCAATTAGAGGTGTGATAAAGAGAGATTGGTGGGTAGGTAAGGAAAGGTAAGATAAACAGGGGAGAATGGGTTAATCAGTAAGTAGTCCTGGCTGGTGATTAGGTGTGGCTGAGGTCTTTGCTTTGCTCCCAACATCAGTTAACTTATTAACTTCATATTAAATGAATGCTGCTCTGAGCAAATCAATTTCAGCCAAGACAGATGCTTATCATGCTGGACTGAAACAACCTCAGGCCTGCGCTCTGCGAATATACACCTCCGTCCATGAGTTGAAATGTATGCAGGAGCACGCATTAATAATTGATGCTGTTACAAAACACATGATAGGGAGGCTGCAGCAAGATAGAAGATGATGTGTGCTGTAAACTTAAGGGATCAGCTATGGTTGTATTGACTAGAACTTCATGTGCTTTTTGATCCTTTTAATGGTTTTAAAGAGGTTATTTTGATTATTTTCCGTAGATTAATGCCCACTTTGACCCTCCAGGGTGAATTATGTCATTATATTATGTGTAATCGTAACAAGAAATCTGAAAGTTCAGGAGGGATGATGGCAGCCTAAAAATTATAAGTATGAGTCTCTTACTAAGAAGGGTGCCAGCTTTGAATTCAGCTGCAATAAGCTTAATGGGAGCATGAATGAGTAATACTGTGGCCTTTCACAACAACGTCTGTTAAAGTTTCATTAAGGAAGGCGCAAAACCTTTTCCCCAGTGTAGCTCCCAGTGGCTAACAATAGATTATTGTGGTTGTACATGGCAGCTCAAGCTTTGTGTGTGCTGCTGTAACTAAATGTGATGCTAATTGGGAATTGCTGACATTTTGTATCTACAAAATGTCAACTTTTCAGGAACTAAGAACAACCTTGTTTTTAGCTTTGTGACCACACATTTGTGATGTCTCCAATGGGTTTTGATTGGGTCGCACTGTTTTTCATTAAAAAGCTTTGGATTACTCTGATGTTAAAGAGTAGTTTTAAGTTCATGAAGTTGGAGTTGCAAAGTATTATGCAAACAGTGACGCATGTCCAGAAATCTTCCCCAAAACAATGAATGATACAAAAGAGAAAAAAATTTGAGAGTGTTAGAGGTCACTAAATTGAATATACTTCCGCTTTCATATTTGCTTCTCTGGTGTATCCCTGTCTGATCCATCCACCACTACCCGCTGTGGGATCAGGTCTTCCTTCCCAAGTGAAACTGGATCTCTTGAATTCAATGTGCCCTCTAAGATCTCAGTGAGGATTGGTTGATATAACAGTCCATCGCTACTTCCCAGCCCCAGATATCCAACCTCTTCCCCTCCCTCGGGTGCAAAGAGGAAAGTAAACCCTGTCTCATCCGGCCTCCTTTGTCCATTTAGTTGTGGTGAACCTCCCTGTTAGCACCAGTATTCAGCGGGCCACCACTGCAGCAAGACAACATCCAGCAGTCACAGAGCTTAACTTGGAAACTCTTTGGTGATAATGGGAGCCCCAGAGGAGGAAGCGCCACGTCCACCTTCGGACATCACAGTGTTTGGGGCCAACTGTACCCTCCATGGCCTCAGCCACATCTTCCTGCCTGGTGGAGTGACTATCCGACGGCTGCTCTGGGCCGCCGCATTCAGCTCTTCCCTTTCCATCTTCCTCTACCAAGTGGCAGACCGTGTGCTCGAGTACTACCGGTACCCTCATGTCACCATTCTGGATGAGATGGACAGTCCGGTCATGTACTTCCCAGCCATCACCCTCTGCAACTACAACAGCTATCGAAAGTCCCAGCTCCGAAGGAACGACATCTTCTGGATGGCAGGGCTCTTGGGTGTGGAGCAAGGGGACTTTGATGACTTCATGGCGGCTTTGGGGCAGCCAACGGACAACAGCAAGTTTTTCCCCAGCAAGACATTCAACATGCTGGAGTTTGTGCAGAGAACTAGCCACAACATAGATGAGATGCTGCTTGACTGCAAATATAGAGGCAAGGACTGTGGTCCAGAGAACTTTACTACAGTAAGTATGGCTCCTTCTGTGGGTCCGACCTCAGCTGAAATAAGTGTAAAGCGTCAGAATCAATACAGGAAAAGACCGATCTTTAGATGTGAGCTGTGAGAGAGTGAAGAAGTGGTGTCGTAATTATTTCAGATTTTCCCAGCAAAACAAATACAGCTTTATTAGTTATTTACACTAAATATTTATTAGTGTGTCTGTACCAAATGTCTGTTTTTGTTACATTCAAAGCATCTATTGAGATTTTGGAATCAAACTTCAATTTGTGATTCATCAGATTAAATAAGCCTTTTTTTTAATTGAATCAACTTTCTTTAATGAAAATAACTTCTCAGCTCTGTCGGCATAAATACATGTAGGCAGCAGATTAATCCAATAACGGCATGAATTAAAATGCTTCCAAACTGGCATTTTCTTCCACATCGTTGTTGGTGTGAAAGTGATGACGTTTTGAGGGAGCGCCGAGCGAACGCGCTCACTAATTAACTTAAGTAATTAAATTTTATAGTGTTGGAGCCGAAATAGATTTTTTGTTGCTGTGGTTGTATGAATGTAATTTATGGTGCTGTTAGATTGCCTCCAGACCACCCAGTTAATGCAGGTGCACGCCTTCCTTTTTGTGCAGCAGAGCAAACAGTTTTTGAATACAACACATTTTGACTTTTGGACTTTACAACCCACTGGAGCTATTACAAATTGGATCTCATGAGTCGGAACAGCATTATGAATGAGGCTTTGAACTGTTTGGTGCAGCTCTCTTTTTCAGAAAATCTAAAATGATGTATTCGATTATCGGAAAACTTAATTGAATTAAAACCAGATTTGAACATATGCAGAAGCCTTTGGCAACAATGGCAACAACTGTGAACTATTTAGTCGTCATTATAATCCAACAATTCGAATGCTTCATCCTGCCCATGGTGAAATGGAATACTGTATGAGTCAGTTTATGTTTATGAACGCCAGGAGACATGACAGCAGAGATGTGCTGCGGGAGAGTGGCTCTTTTTATAAAATGAGCATTGTCATGATGAGACACACACGTCCCTATCAGATGCAGTTGGGGAAAGAGATGTCATTTTCATTCAAATTATGTTGTCATTTCTTAATTGTTTTTTGTTTTTCAGTAATTGGCCCATAATCCTTCATTTTTAAATAATTAATGGCGTGTTTGGAAGATTAAGTAGCTCCGGGGGGAACAACAGGTATGAGGGTGTAAGACAGGAAAACTGAGGAGGAATACTAATAAAGCAATGCTTTATCTCTGTTTACAAGAGCTGGCGACAAAAAGATGGTCCCTGGTCTTTCATAGTGATGCTTTTTATGTTGTGTTTATGCTGTGTCTAATTACTCATTTCGTGACAACTATTTATAGTCATTTTTCTTGAAGGAGAAATGAGAGTTACTTCCTGAAACGTGTCCTCAGAAACATGTAAACTACGGAGGTGCCATATGGTTCAACAATTCTCCGCTGACATCATGCATCATGCATTATGAAGCAAACATATGCTGTTTTCAAGACCAGTAGAGGTTTTGATATGATTTTGTTTTTCTTTGTAAATACCTCATAAGAATGATCATCTTCATAGTCGCAGTGGCACCAAATGTGCTGGTATTTTGTCTCCTCTCACAAAATCAGAAACCACGTAATGTCACCAAGACATAACCGTGTCAGTGTTGCAGTTTTTCTTAACTCATGTGCTTTCATTTTTGTGAAATGCCATTTTTTCCCCTCAATTTCCAGGCCTCTACCAAAGAGATAAAATCATGTCAGCAGTATTTGAATGGAACTTAATCGTCCTGCTGCGGAGACAGGGGAAGGATTGTATTTCGATGAAATGGGCCATTGATTTGAGCGATGAAAGCCTAGCACCAAGATGGGCTTGTCATGCTGCACAATTTCTTTGAGAACCAGCAGCAGTGAAAGTGAGGCAAATGATTTATATTAATTACTTACTAGTTCTACAGTGGCAATACTATTATTTTGCGTGAGAGACATTGGTTTAAATTGAAAGATGAGGTTTGGCTTTTCAACCCACACCAAGCCTGATAAGAAGAGCTTCAGGCTTGACATGAAAATCAAGCACCAGGTCTGAGTCGCAGCTCCAAAAACAAAATGGCACATGTACGTTTATAAAGGCAGATTTTGATATGCTGTGGTTGGTCAGGTGACCTTGGCTGTTTCTCATCCCCACACACAAAGGGCAAATTTCAGCTAAATGTCAGAAACTGGAGACGCTCTTAGGGCCTAAGTATAGAGGGGACTAATTAAAAATTCATGGAGCTGCCTGAATTCCCCCTCCTCGGCCTGCTGATCTTACTGTGGGAGGCTCAGAGGCAGGTCCTCTCACAGAAGATGAGATGTGATGGAATTGAGATTACCTATTATATACTTCAGCAACATCACTGCAAGATGACTCACGCAAGGTCTAGACAACATCTGACAATTAGCTCTCTGCATGTGGAAAATATATGCATAAAATTATTCAAATGCCTCTGCGGATATATTTTGCTTTTGAGTATTATGCATTTTGATATGCGACTAAAACAGTAGACCATTAATATAAACAGACTGTTATTTTTTCCTATTTAAAACTCTTAGGGCACTATTATTTTTCCTCCTTTGAATTGAACATTTTACCTGTACGATGCTTCAATCTTTGTAGTCGTTTCAGTCGTCCTCTCGTATGCGTCTGAGTGCACCAGTGCTTGTTTGTGTGCTATGCCTGAGTGTGCCTTTTTTTTTTGTGTCAAAGTCAGACAAAGAAACAGTGGCTGAAGAAACTCTGTGACAGGAAAGACCAGATGTTTCAACTAATGAGCTGGATATGGGTGCAGTGGTATTGAGAAATCTTGGAGAGGAAATATCAGGGCCCCCAAGTGCAATTATTCCCTCTGCATAAAGTAATGAAATATTTTTTGGGGGGAGGATGCTGTAATTCACTGGAGGAGAACGAGTCTCTGATATTAAAAGGCTGGCAGATGGTGAATGCTGGAAATTTTCTACCCAGTGCTATAAATATATACAGATACGTAGCCTTGAATGTCCCTGTATCAATCTGCGAGTGAACTGTGCCTATAAGCTTTGTTCAGATCACACTCAAGGATTTCTGTGCTTGTGCATGTGTGTGAAACGCACATGTTTATGCATGTCAGACAGTTTATGTCACTCAGCATGATGTCAAAGAAACTATTCTTGGATTCCAACACAACCGATGGGCCATGTGCCTGAGTGAGCGCAGGATTTATTTCATTATCAGAATTAATCTCATGCCTCCATCTTGTTGCCTTACACGCCGTCTGTGAACTGGTGCGTGATTGATTGCCTCATTAATACTCTAAAGCGTAAGCACCACAACACAGCCCAACTCACTGCTCTGGATTAAACCTGGAAGATTGGCTCTGACTATATAAATCATCTGCCAGTGTGTATATGCAGGATGCATGCTGAAGTTGGAGTAATATTGTTTCGATCGATCACGAGCTCAGCTCTTCATCTGGCTTGTGCCAATGCGGACACTTGATTCTAATTTATCCTTTTACTGTTGATCTCCTGTGTTGTAATTGAACTTCCTGTTGAGGTATCAGCTGATGTTGAAACCAAAGCCAGAGCCTTTTTGATATTACATTATGGACTGTCTGTGGTGGTTGGGGATTTGTTCAGGGTCTGCCAAAACAGAACCAGGATGCGGTGTTTTACTTCATCCACTGCAGTATCGTCTGGAGGCCGAAGTTGGCTTTGGAGGTCAAAAAAAAAGAGAAAAGTGAGTAAAGGAAGCAGAAGTCAGGATTGAGTGTTAGACCTGCTCAAAAACAATGAGTCTGGCTGCAGACAGAGGCAGTGTGGGAGATAGGAAAGAAGACACGAGAGTGCTGGCTTATACAAGAGAGATGAAGAAAAGCAAGAAATAGAGTTGAAGGGGAGAGCTAAGACAGAGTGGAAACAAATAAAGGAGGAGGCAGAGGAAAAGGAGGCTGTGCTGTGCTTAGATTGAGGTGGGACTGGGACTCAGCTGAGGACTGACACCATCATTGTGATTCAGCCTGCTTTGGAGCCCAGCCAGCGCCGCGATGCACAACTGGAAGCATTAGGAGAGATGAAGGGAAGAGGTGTGTGAAGGAGCACAAAATTACAGTGCTGCCTGGAGCATGAAAGGGGAGGGGAGAGATAAAATACAGCTCCACAGTGCAAACAATGAAATAAACAAATCTGAGGCAGTGAGCGTAGATGACAGGCCAAATAGCAAATACCTAATGTGTTTGTTCCATTACTCAGTGTCAGTAAAGGCCAGTTTGGGAGTCACTGTTACTGTAAGTGCTGTATTGGCAGTCCGATCAATGGCTCTGAAGAGGAATAGTGAAAGAATTCATAACGGGGGCACTTTTTGCTGACTTGCACATTGCAGAACAGATACTACCAGAGGCAGACATTAGAGGTGCCAGCTGACAAAACCTCTTAAGTTAATTAGCTTGTTAGGTTGAGACACCGGACACAAGTATGGCTCCGTCCAAAACCAATAGTGCCATTATGTTATGTTGTAGATTACCGGCCTTCTGGCATCGTTTGCTATTCAAACAAAAGCATGTGTTCGCCGCTTTTATGTCCAGATTTTCACATTTTACTAGATAGTTATATGGCAAAAGGAATTACTCATGGTTTCATATCACATGTCCGTTTGATCTTAGATTGCCTGTCAAGCCCATATTTAGCTTTTGTTTCCACTAATGGCCTCTGAGATCTATATCCTGCCCTCTTAGCCAATAAAAGCAAAGCCTTGCACCTTCTAAAGTATTCTATCGCTATCTCCTTTCAAGTAAACTGAGATTCCCCTCGACGCCGCGAGTCAATGTACAGGGGAAGCCAGGTGTGACAGGTTGTTGGAAACAGCGAATCATTTTTTGGAAGTATGAGTGATGATGTAATCCGTTTCCAAGTGTTAAAAAGTCCTTTACATTTCAATTCTGTTATGCCGTTTCTTTGAACGTCGGGAAGAGAGACAGTCTGTGCAGCCTTGCAGATGTTTAGGGGTATGATTTGAATCATAATACATTCACCTGACAGCAGGAGAAATTCTTGATGGAATGCTGTTACTCGATGGCACTTTTAGGCCCTCTGGTGAGCGCTTGGTTTGCTTAATTTGTGGGCAAGCGGGCAGAATGGATTCAGGAGCAGATACCAAAAGCCTGCAGCTGAGCAAACAAGATGAGAACATGCTAAAAAAAAAAAAAAAAATGAACACAAGATTATCCTTGCAAATGAAAGTACCGGTGAGGAAATTTTAGGAATGAGTTTATCAAAGTGTGACTCCGGGGCTGCAGACTGAAAGCTTGAGTGACAGCGCTCTTATGTTTTGTTAGCCGGATTCTGCCTGGAATGGAACAAGGGAAGAAGACGGCGGGCGTAGCCAGCAACGTCTGTTTTTTATTGATACAGACCGCATCTGCCCTCCACCTGGTCTGCCAGGGTGGGATAGGGTGCTGTGCTTTACTGTGCTGTGTCAGAGATGTTTACAATTACTGTACATTTCAAATAATTCTGCATTTTCTTTTACTGAACTTGAAAAACATGCTGCAGCAATATAACACTTTTAGAAAAACAAACAGTGAAATAAAAGAGTTTTATGACCAGTAAAATATACAGGGAATGTACTCTCCTCCAAATCATCTTTTGGGGTTTTCTCTCCAAGTACATGCCAATGTTTTTACCTTTTGATGAATTTTATATGAGGTATTTCAAAGTACAAGCCCATCTTAGCTAAAAATCCATTCTTGCTTCCCTTGCATTACTTGTGCAGCATACAGAGTGGCTGTGTTGCTTGTCAAGGCAGTGGGGAGGTTAGTTTCATTTAGAGGCAGGCCACAAGATGTCTCCCTCTGCTAAAGAAGCTGCCTGTCCACCAGAGAGACGTCCCTGTTTGCAAATGCTCTGGCTCTAACCGTCTGTCTCCTCCAGATTTGCATTTGTTTGGTCATCTTAAATCACAGTGTTACTGTGGGACCTCCTCTGGCCTTAATTTCATGTATGGAGAGTCTCATGGAGGGCGAGTTGTGAACGTGTGACGTGCTGCATTTCAAGTAACCCCATTAGGAATCCTGAACACATGGTTGAAAAAGTGTAATATATGTGGAACATTTCCTTGATATTCAATAAAGCAGCTTTATTTATTCAAGCGTCAAATATTACAGAACTTCATGAATTTTTATGTAAAAATTTCAAGACCAGTATGCATGTCAGTGGCTGTCGGTTAGCCTGCTCATTTTGTCTGTCCATTAAAACTTAAATACATTGAATACATAATCGAATGTATTGCTGTCAATGGAGAACACAGTACAAAGCCAACAAAAAGAAGATTTCTATATGGAAATGATCAGTCATTGAATTGATTTGTTGAGTTAGTTGGGATTTAATTGAGAGACAGAATGTTTGGCCTTGGCGGGAAAAAACCCATACATACATAAATTCTTAAATGGTATTTAATGTAAAAAGTGACAAAACAATCCCAATCGCAGGACCATGATGACTCCATACAATCCAGTGGCAGGTACCAGTAACCCTCTGAGGTAGCCGACACATAGCTGCTCAAACTTCACACAGAAAGCAGTTGTAGCTATGGCAACGTAACTACATATTGTGCTACTAATTATACTCTTACATCCAAATGTGAATTGTCTGCAGTGGAGATGATGAGGCTTCAGCTCGGCACAACCATGTTTTGACATAACTCCAACAGTTTGGAAATATATCCAGACATATATAAGGGTTGCTTGCAGATTTGCATATTATACAAGAGTCGACTATCTGCCTTGGCAGAGGTCTGCGCGCTCTGAGTGCCCCTCTGGTTTTCATTATTGATTAATTATTCTCTCATCACTTGGCCTATGAAATGTCAGAAAATTGTGAAAATTGCCCATTACAGTTTCCCAGAGAGCAAGATACAGAACCAAATTGCTTGTTTTTGCTTTTCAACCATCCAAAAACTGTATCATATAAGAGTAAAGGTTTCTTCACACCTGCACTTCAGTTCATTTCATCCAGACCAATGGGAGTATACATGAAGTTATACAGACTGACAGGTAACTCACTGATTGATTGATTGTCATCCTGCGTCATCAGGGTGCATGTGGGGAAATCAAATGGCGGTGACTGACAGGAGGTTATGGAGCACCTTAATGCTTCTGATGTTTAGATTTATGTTCTTTGATGTCACACAGAGCTCACAGAGAAATAACTGGTAAGAGCATTAATAGTATTATTAGACTGCAATTCAAAGGCATGTTATGAATAATGACTAACAGACGTGTGATGTATAGAATGTACAGTTATATTACGGCTTATTGCTGTGGATCGCTGCTGTCATGCTTTGATGGACTTAACGAAGTAAATGAAGTGGGATACAAGCACAGCAGCTTCAACAGCTTTTCGCCTATTAATCATGGAAAATACACGTGTTGATGTGCATATGTGTAAGCATGGTTTGCAAGTTATTTGCATAAAAATACAGCTCTGATCCCTGACTGAGTGTTGTTAAGGGAGAAGGTGATGTAAGAAGGTGGTAAACACGCAGACATCATATTCAGAATCACTGCATTCTGGTTTTACTAACGTTTTCACTGCGTCCCCAAAGCAGGGTTGTGTTCCTGACTTATCGAGATCGATTATAAGATCACTTCCTGAACAGCTTTCATGATCAGCAGATGAATTTATTAGTAGTTTAGCTTTTGAAATAGCACCGGAATCGCACACGTTCCAGCACAGAGCGCTGGTGGTTGGTCCATTGGCTGTCGCTCCACAGTTCGACCGGAGAGACCACCTGCTCTCGGCCGTCTCGGCTCGCTTGTTCTGTCCTGCTTCCGAGTGCGAGTGCTGCGTTCACGCATGGCCAAACAAACAGATTTTTCGAGGGAAACGCTCCCAGTTTCCAAGCAGCTGCTGCAAATGAGCCAGGTGTGAAGACACCGTAAGAAACGCACCAAATATTCACCACTGAGAAGCATCAGCCAGAATTACTTAAACAGTTATCAGAATTGTTAATGATTTCTGTCAACTATGGACTAATTAGTTCACTCTACAGGAACTGGACATTAATGTCGAGTGTTGCCTTTATTCTTTTTATCTCCGTCCCTGTCTCTGTCTGTGCCGTGTACGTTTCTGATGTGCATCTAATTGCTGCCAGTATTTCATTTGGTGCTGAACATTCTCACTGGCCCTTGAAGGAGCTCTTCTTTTACTCAGTCAAAACTCTGCTCCTCCTCTAATGAGACCTCTGGGGTTCAGCTTGGCTTTGACATGAAAGGGGATGGTTAGTGTCTTTCCCTGACTGTCTCAGGGATATCTGAGCTCCTCTTAAAGTTGGGCAATAAATGTGCAAATACATCTTTCAAATAGTCCTATTTTTCTTTTCCATCAAATGGCAATCAGCTTCTCATTTCAATTTGGTAAATGTTTATTACACCCTGATCCTCTAATTACATGCTTGAATACTGAGACAAAGATGAAATGTGTTTGCCTCCTCAGGAAGATAACAATGGAAATGTATGAGCAGCAGAAATGCGTTTTCAATAAGGAGGATAGCAATTTTACAGAAGAAAAATCATTAACTTTTGCCTGGAGCGCTTTATATTCTGGAGTGATTGCGGCACGGTCTTGGAGGGAATATTTTAATTAAATTAATGATTTTATGAAGCGATTTCACAAATAAAGACAGTTTAAAAAAAGTTAGCGGCAGCCATATTAAAACAAAAGTTCTAAAACACTACAGTGCAGAAATGTGATTGCAGCGTTACATCAGATTTGAAAGCTTTGTTTGATACAGCTGATTGAAAATGGTGAAACCTGTGTAACCTTTATACAGTCAGGTTGTATTTCCAGTAACACAAAGATTCCTGTACATACAAAGAAAGATAGTTCACTGCCTTGTTCTTTTCTCTGTTCACAGCTAATCATTGATTCTGCTGGTAACACTTAATTCAAGTAGCTCAGTAGTTATACTTAAAGCTGCACTAATCGATGTTTTTATATTAACAGTGGAAAAAATGACTGAACCCAGAGCACCCAGCACTGACGATGGCTGATAGTCGCTGATGACTGAACCCTCTGCCATCGTAATTTAAAAGCAGCACCGGGGGGAGTCCACACACACACACACACACACGCACACACACACTTCTAACCTGCCACACTCCAAAGTGCAGTAAATGTTTTGCCAGTAAAAAGTCAGTCAGAGTCATTTTATCATGAATATGTATTTTAAAGAGCGTCAGCCATAGAGTGCAAAATGAAGGATGGGTTTATTCTAATTTTCTAATAACATCTTGCGCCTGATTTACTAAAGGAAATTATTATTTAATCAGGATATTTGCCATTCAGGGAAAGCACGTTTCAATTTAGGTGCGAACATACAGTAAAAATGACCTTGAAATCTACCTGGTTTACATTAGTAAATGAGGGTTTAGTTCATATCACAGAACTGAGCATTAAAACTTAGCTACAGAGCAAACTCTCCTGTTCTCTCCCAGGACACTACATTTTTTAATTTTATTTTGAATTCACTGGTATTCTCTGCAATTATGTCATAATGACAAGTATGTACATTTTTTTTATAATCAGATGAACTGCTTAATGAGGCAGCTTAAGCATCGGCTGTAGGGTAGAAAAGCAAGGACAGATGAGGTGAGCAGGTCAGGATGGGCTGTGAATGGGCTCAAATGTGCAAGAAGTAGAATTAGTCATTAATATCCAACATATATACTGTACGTATAAAAAGTATCAAATAAAGTATATAATAGGAGTAGCCCGTGAGACGAGCCATCACTCATCCCCCCACTAACAATATCATCATCCATCATGATGTGTTACTGTGGACGTTGTCATATGTCAATTTGGTAGACGTCGCCCAACTCCACCCGACAGCTTCCCTCATCTCTCGAGTGTTTCGCCGTGTCTCAGTTTGTGGTTGTGATTTTCAGGCCCCCAGTTTAGCTGTTTTGCTCCCCTCTCTCAGCATTCATCAGTGCCCTTTCCAGCAGCTGTTTGCAGTGAAAATAGCTGTTAACACGCTGTACACCTCGCTGTACGCACAATGTTAGTGACAGCGAGCAGTTCACAGCTAAAGAGCCAGGTACCTCGCTCAGGAGCTGATAAAGACCAAGAGCCGAGCTAAAAGAAGGATAACTATCAGGTGGACACACATGAGTGCTAATGAATGATGTCGCTCCATGTCTGCTGGATGTGTAAATAGGCAGCTGGCTCTACGTTGACTTTAGAAACTAACATTTGAGTGTTGCGTGTGAAGCTTGTTGCACTGCCCCAAGATACCAGAAAAATCAATTTATTTATGTCTACATTCATGATATCTCCACATTTAGGGTACAAAGCAGTTCACAGCTGGTCACTGTGTTCTCTATTTTGGCCCACCAAGGAATCTGTGTCTGCTCGATATGGAAATAAGCAACTGTTTGCCAACAAGTTCACCACCGTCAGTCTGGAAGGGGATAACATGTTAATGTTGTTTTTACAGCTTGTTTGTGCTGCTCCTGATGGAGTAATCGATTAATCAGCTTCAGCTTCAGTGCAAACCTTTACGTAATTTCAGCGAAATCAGGATCTTAGATGCAAAGGCAGAGAGAAGACATAACACAGACACATAGGAGGTCACACAAAAAAAGCACACACGCAAACAAGAATGTAACATTAAAGCAATCAAACGTTGCATATAGGGTGCCTCGGAAACACGCTTGTGCTTAAACGCACCGCGCAGTAAAAGGCTGGAAGACGGAAAGCAAATGAAAATAAGACTAATGATGACTGTCATACACTGCCTGTGTAACCTCTGCAGCTGGGGGTAATGAAATTGAGCTTCGGATCAAACTGCTGACGAGGGACGATTCAGAGACCGGGAGAGCCTCACGCCCAACGCCTACACTGAGCTTGTGTAGGACAAATGAGCTCAAGCATTTAAGCCACCAGTCAATTGTGCCTCATATCTATCGACATGTTTCCAAAGAAACCAAGAATGAGGTGAATCAATACAGCTGGTCAATCAGTGGAGAAGCCAGGCAGTCAGCTATGACTCTGATAAGGTGCTATTGTTGGACTTATTTACTCGCCTGCCACTCACGCAGCATTAGTGTTTTCTCCTCTTTGTCTTTGCTTCGCTATTGGGTCTGAAACTGAGGTAGTTATCCCTGTTGACGCCAAAATAGAGGCTATTGTTCACTTTGATTGGATCTTGCTCTCACAAAAAGATAATGCTTAATTCTACAATTAAAAAATGCCTATCCCGCTCTTTCTGAGAATGAAAAGGTTCGAGCGCGAGGCAAAAAAAGAGCAATGCCAGGCATCTGTCTTGCCTGGAAGCCAGGAAAAAATAGGCGTGGTGCGGACATGACATACAGGAGCTGCTGGGGGGAGCTGGATCCAGGCAATTAATTTAGTTGTTTTGCTGCCGGAAAGCCCTGAAAGCACACAGAGGGAAAATAACTATTACCAGAGTATTGAAGCTGTTACTTTGGCCTCTCTTTATTTTTCAGCATTCAGACATTCATTAATATTATCAGACTGTTATTACCACAACTTCTGAACACAGAGAAAACTGTTCGGCGCGCTCCCCTCTCTCTCTCTCTCTCTCTCTTTGTTATGAATGAACAATTCAGTTATAATTAAATTGACTAGGGATGAATTTAGTGTTTTGAAATTATCTTTTTTATTGAATTAAGTTTCACATCTTAGTTAAATAACAGTCAGAGACAGAGAGACGCCCGCTGCATAATTACCCCCAAGACTACAGTTTGACCTTTTGGTATTGCTGTTGAATGAAGGAAAATCTGTGTCACATTTCTTAAGTATTGACGCTCCCTGCAGAATGACAGGGCGGTGCTCACAAAGTTAACATGTGATTAGCAAACCATGCTCGCAGTTTGTAATAATGACATCCAATTACATTTCACACAGTAATCAAAAGCCTCTTTTCTTCTACTTACGCTTTCATTTGTTTTTACTTATCGCTCATCAGTGGTTTTGATTAAAGGAAAGCATACTATGAAAAAAAAAAAGGCATTTACACTACTACAGGTAATTTAATTAGAGCGTATGTAAGAAAGAAAGGCACTAGAGATAAGGCTTGATGGCTGTTTGGAGGCGGAAAAAGGAAAGAAGTTGTGGTTTAAACTATATGCTTTAAGATGAAATAGGGGACATTAAAACATTATAATGGACTCAGAATTGGCAGAGCAGTTCTGGCATCTCTTGACATTTCTGCATCAGTGAGACAGGGACCCCGCGATACCCATCAGTCATTCCCTTCTCTGTTATATTTAAACTACGGCGAATACAATAATTTAGTCCAATTCATTCCATCTAAACTTGCAAACGATCCCCTCTCCTCCAAGCACATGCAGTAATTCAACATTTAGAGCTGTTTTTCACTTTTCAGAATCATTTTTTACAACCATACATCAGGACAGCTGTGATCAGGTTACCCAGCCAATACTCACATTACAGACTGAAAAGATTCCAGCTAACATAATGAAAAAAATAGCCTCAGTGTGAAGCTGAGCCTTCTGCCAAGCAGAATCCTCTGATAGTCTCGCATAAACGCAGCAAAGCACCTTTAATATCAGCCAGAGCCACATCTGCATGCAGCAGGATGTCAGCCCTCATTACACTGCATTTGTGAAATTATATGTGATACTGGCAGAAAAGGAGAACCAGAAAATGGGCTCTAACGGAGATTTCTAACACATTTTAAAGGGGATTTTGCAGTGTTTTTCTCCAACTAGCTGTCTCTCTTCAGTTATCAATTATATAGATACATTGATCCACGAGCAAGCAGACTTCCTCGTTTCCTCTGTTGCAGAATTTCTTTCTCACAATTATTTCTACTTTGATTGATACCCTCCCCCCGCCTCTCTATACTATTGGAGGTCTACTTCATCACCGGAGGAAAACAATTTCATCCACTGGCTCCACCTCATTCTCCATTCGACTGTAGAGAGAGTGTGTGTAGGGGGGCAACAAGCTTTATATTCCTTTCTGCAGGCTGCAAGTCAACAGACTAAAAAGCATCTCTTCAATCTGTGGAAAAAGGGAGGAGTTGGGTTCTGGGCAGCTACAGCACAAAGGCAGAAACCACCGAAATCTGCAAGTATTGTCTGCTACTGGAGAGGGAGATGGAGGAGTGAAAGATCTGAGCAACAGGGGTAAGCCTCTCCGGATTTTCAAAGTGATTGCCTCTGGGAGTGAAGTCGTCGCTTACATCTGCAATTATCACGTCCATTTATCTATTGATGAAGGACTGGTGATTGTTACGCTTGATGGTTTTTGTTAATGGAGTGATTCAGCTGTTTTTTCTCATAAAGGAATCATTATGTAAATCAATTTTACCTCCCCCAAGGAGCTCACTTCCTTTTGTTTATATCCTCACGGCAAAGATTTTTGCAGCCTGAACAGGGGGACAGCTGCATGTTAGGACTCCAGTCGCTGCTACCTGGAATTTGAGAAACACGGACCTGGAGATGGTTGTGGAGAAAGCCACTGTGTGTAAATTGGGATTCTCTGGAGTGGGCTGCTAAGAAACTGTATTCGGTAAAGAAACGCCCGCCTTGACACGAGCAATTATGGTTGAAGCACCAACATCCGAATCAGTTGCCCTGGGGTCACACAGACAGAATGATGCCCAAGAGACGCCTCGCAAAAACAAAGAGTCCAGCTCGCTTAAACCAACGTGGAAAGAGATCACGGTGGATTTCATAATGAGGACCAAGATCCACGGCTTGAAGTTCGTCTTCTCTCCGGACAAGTCGAAACCGCAGCGGGTCATCTGGATCATGGCCTTCTTTGTTTGTGTCAGTCTCCTCGCCACCTGGTCCTGGAATCGAATCCTCTACCTGATGTCCTACCCTGCTATCACCAAGATCTACATGGTGTGGGCTCACAACATGTCCTTCCCAGCTGTTACTTTCTGCAATAAAAATGTGTTCCGTGTTTCCACGCTGACCAAGGACGACCTGTATCACAGCGGCTACTGGATGGATCTCATGTATCCTAATCACACAGTAATGGAGAGAAGCCTGTCCATCCTTAAAGACAACCACAAGCAGGGTCTCCTGAGTCTGCTGGACTTCAACAACTACACTCCGCACCCTGATTACCGCATCAACACCACCGAGATGATGGGACGCCTCGGTCACCAGTTGGAGGAGATGCTGCTGGAGTGCAGGTTCCGCGGGGAAACCTGCACCTACAAAAACTTCAGCACTGTATGTACAGAAAGAAAGATGGTGTTTGTCAGGTGTGGATTTGATGTTGTTTGCGAGGTGTATTAATAATTCATGGAAGCATTTGACAACGCAGCCTCCAGCAGGCACTCTCTCAGGGTGTTTTAAGGTGTCGATGTTTCAAAGCCGCAAACAAGCCTGTCCTGTTTTTACCTGTCAGACATGGCAGCTTTTTTCCTTATTAAACTTGATGTCTTCAAAAAGTCACTCAAGGAAACAAATACATTGTTACCCTCATGTTGTGGTGGAAAATCAATGTCACGTCATCATCAATGACTGTCTACATTACACTTTTTTTTTGTTTGTTATTTTCACAGTTCCTCATTCGGTTATATTCACCCTGGCGAGTTCTTGACTTGCCAGCTGCTTTAACGCCTTTTTACTTTATAACGCGTGACAACATATTAAGAAAGAAAAATTAGATCATAAATAATTCAGACGTCGTAGATCAGTTCAAATTAAAATTTTATCTTCTCTAATTAAACATCTGGAGGGCATGAGGCGTTTATGGTCTTGTTTTCAAAATGCAGTGAGTTTACCATTTAAGACACCGTACCTAAGTCTATTATGGCTGCATGGAGGAAGTGGAAGACGTTTGGAAGCCATGGTTTTATTTTCCGAATGATAATATTTCTATCAAGTACTTTCAACACAGGGAAATATTTGTCAGGAAATATTTAACAGCCTCAGTGGAGAAACTTCTGCAGTGAGAAGTATGCATGCAGAGTGACTCATTTATTTCACAGCACTGAGAATAATTGAAATCTTGTAGGTTTAGAACACCAACCCGTTACTGGCATCCCATTTAACCACTTGCCTTTGTAGATCTGAGCATCTAGATTCCAGTCACACAAAAAAAATCTAACTGTGACAACTTCAGCTCATCTGGAGGCAGTTTGAAATGCAAAGTCCTGCACATGACAAGATGTCAGCTGTCAGCGGTGGCTCCATGTTCTGCACAAACCAGTGCAGAGCCTCCACAATCTATAAAACCAGTCTTCACGGCCAGACTGGATTCTTAATTGGGATCTAAACTGCGCTGCGTGCTCGCATCTTAAGCAACACATGGTGTGACTGAACAAAGCTCCCGTTTTATCTGAACTTGAATCTGCATCTTTAAAAATAGGTTACTAGTCACTTTGCAGACCTCATTATGCAGCCAGCAGAGGGAAAGGACCAAAGCACTGTCTTATCTGTCTGAGCTGCATGTAAGTCTCTCTGAGTCTGGACATGGAACACTGACTCTGATCTCTTGAGATCAGCTTTGCGATGCTGGTTGAGTTTTTGCCATCAGGCTGCTCACCATGACCTCGCCACACTGGGGAATGAAAACTAACCATCATCCTTCCTACTAGCACTTGCTGTATAATAGTGATCCTGTTGTCGCTATTAAACATAGACAGCCAGATTGTTGAGATAGCCAACAAAATCATTATGGTCATTGATCGTTAATGAGGCTCAGTGTATCAAATTACTCTGTAATTGTAGAGGGGTTTATATGGAAGCCACCAGAGGTCGTCATCATTTTTATAAGCCACTGAAGAGCTAATTTTGACATCATCCATTCATAATTAATGTCGAAGTTACCACTGATTGTATTGCATTGAAACATTTAAGTTCAAAAACCGTCTGAATTTAGGTGGTTTGAAGTCCCGCTTTTAAAATCTCCAGCAGGTTGTTTCAAATTTTGGAATCGATTCCGTTCAGCTTTGATCTCTCTGATTTTTCATCTTCAATTTTGGTGCCTGAATTTCTCCAATCCAATTTGAGCAACCTGGTTTTTGGCTTCCCTCGAATTTTGAAATCCAAAAATGACCAGTTGACTGGAAGCAGCTTCAGTATAGTTTTTTTGTTTCTTTTTTTTTTTTATTGGACACTTGAATTTCCTTCGTGAGACCTATGAAATGATCAGAAATCAAGCTTTTAAATTACACAACCTGAAATTATTTACTGAAAAGTTCAAGTGGAGAACATGAACCATATAAATTCATATAAATGTTCTTCATTGTTAAATGTGTCAGTACTATAAATTCAGTGGTATCAACAACTGGAAATATTCAGAAGTGCCTAAATTCCACAATTAGATCTTCAGTTGCTTATAAAATTCAAATCCTTTCAGCCTTTCTTTTCTTCCACAGTATCATGGCGTTTCCTGATTATGTAGTAGTATTTGTTTGCTGAGAACATGTTGCATATGTAATCTGATAAACTCATGTGTGACTGTGTGTAAGCCTGATGTAGGTGTTGTCACAATTTTAAATGGTATAAAACCAGTGCAGCAGCTGTTTGTAGCATTTCTTAAGACTGCAGGTTTTTATATTGTGTGGAAATGCATGAAAAATAGATACTCTGGTTCCTCAGAGTGTTGCATAACTAATCAGTGCAACAGTTTCATGGTCTTATCTCAGATTGATAGCGTTATCTTGTATTTACTCACCCCCTCAAGCTGTATTCAGAGCAAAGCTTTCTTTATCCGAATTGTGGACTGGATTTAAAATATCACCACATCTAATCACGATCCAGATTTAGTTTTACTTATTGGGCAGAAGGCAGAATTTTCCAATCACAGGGGAAATCCATAAACTCAGAAACTCTGTCAGCTGTGAAAAAACGAAAATAAATAACTCAAGCCACGTGGATTAATTAAATCAGAAAGATATCTGGTGTGAGCGAACCCGCCGCAGCCATTGCACATCAAATGTTAAGCACCGCTGAGCTTTACTGGCACAGGTTCAGCCCCTTAAGAAGTTTGTAAGTCAAGACACACAAATGTGTCTTTCGAACCCAATTCAGAGTTTGTTTGCGTGTCCAGAGAGCTTCCACCTCAGATGTTTCTTATTTAATGACAGCAAGCTAGTACATTCACTCTCAGTTACTCAGGGGAAATTTGGAGTGAAATTGGGTAAAGATTGATAGCTACTGCTGCTGCTGCTGCGAAGGAAAGCTCATTAATTTCCCAAATCATAGCCAGGTGCCTGTTTAAAGCTGGCGCTGCTTTCTCTGATAATCAGGAAACCTCTGCAATGATTAGCTGTCCTGCACAATTACAGGCTGACATGCAGTACGTCTTGTACAGGTGCACAGCTTACCACAGCGCAACGGGAAGGCTCTGACTTTTCATTTACGCTCCTGTTGTTTCCTGTGCTCTTTACAGATCTACACGCGCTACGGAAAATGCTACACATTCAACTCGGGGTTAGACGGCAACCCTTTGCTGACGACGTTAAAAGGCGGCACGGGGAACGGCCTGGAGATCATGCTGGATATTCAGCAGGATGAATACCTGCCTGTTTGGGGAGAGACAGGTGAGTGTAGCTTTTTATGGTTTTAACTTGCAGAAACCTGTTGTTGTAAATCTCAACTTCTCCTCGAGTCCTTTGTCTTTTCTACAACATGTGGATGTATCCCTTGATATATAGATCACAAAATCCCCAGATTTTCCCAGGTCGTCTTCTTCACTTTACTGCTAAATGTCTGCAGAATTCACTCCACAGAAGTGATGTACTAGCATGTTTAATCGCATATTATCTTGAAATGTTTCTCCATGTTTACAGCTGACATCAGGTCTAGTAGAATGCATTCATTGACGTATTGTCTTCAATTTATGGCAGACAACAATGCCACTGAGCCATACGATCATAAAGTAGACAGCATGTAGTAAATCGTTGGTTGTAAATCTGTTTAACACCGGTCCACCACGCTAACATATGAGTCTCTCTTCGATATTAGCTTTCAGCGTGGGATTTTGGAGCACTTGGTGTCAGTGCCAGAGCCAAAAAGCGGGCTTCCATAGGCGACCCGTGCTTGTTGTTACATTTTCTGGCGTGCTATATCCACAGATGAGACCTCCTACGAAGCAGGCATCAAGGTTCAGATCCACAGCCAGGACGAGCCGCCCTTCATTGACCAACTGGGATTTGGTGTGGCCCCTGGTTTTCAAACTTTTGTGTCATGTCAGCAGCAACTGGTACCTAATGTTCAGCCTCCTTCCCTCCAACCTCGACCTTTTTTTCTTTATTTTTTTTGCTCCACTTCATTTTGTGTTTGTCCCCAAATCCTCGCCAGCCAGTGCCCATTACCTCTGTGTCACAGAGCCTGGAGCAAAATCAGATCTTTGATTTACCTTGTGAGGGGAATGTTGTACAAACACCCTGTTTTTCTGGGTACATGAAACAGACGAATTACAACAGCCGAGGCATATTGTCAGAGCGGGGCCAAGTCATGATTGGATTGAAGCATACAAGCATACTGTCCTTATCTGAGCCAAAAGAAACTCAGACTTCACAGAATGCAGAGATATCTGGCAGCTCACAGTGTTTGTTTTACTTTTCATATTGAGCTACTTTTAGCATGGGAAAAAAAATAAATCCAGTTTATTTGAATGCTGTGAAAATTGTCTCAAGTGGCGCATTCAAAGAGAAAAACTGTGAAGAAGACTCACACAGCCATGGTTAACAGGCTTTAATGATCAAAACATTACCTCCGATTAATAAGAAATAAAGTGTTTGAAGTAAGACTGAACAATTTCCTATAATTAACAGCCTTTAAAGAAATTGTAAAAGTAATATTAAACATTAGGAATGATTTTCTCGCTGAAATTATTGCTAAAATGGTCTGTAGGCAGCAGCTTTTAGCCTACATCAGACTCCTTTAAAGACTCACTATAAATAACTGACCTCTCACGACTTCCTGTATCTTCAGGGAAAGATGTTAAAACGATCATCATGTCTTTGATGTTAAAGTGAACTATTAAAAGAAACCTGGTCCAACTGTCATCATATTAATCTATTTCCTAATTCCTCTAACACTTTACGTATGTGTCATTACATGAGAGAGGTGACCCACAGCTATTTTGAAGACATATTTTAGAATGTATTCATGATTTAGGGACACAGGAAAATGAGTGATTTAGCGCACAACATCGAGGGAAGCAGAAAATGTTGAACATTAAATCCTAGTCTTCAGCTTCACTGCCGCCAGTGAAGGATGAAGAGTAAGAATTGATATGGGAAGCTTGTGTGCAAGGTCATAACCTTGAGCTCACATGGTTTTTCTATTCAAGATCTGCTGTAACCCTACCGTAAATGTGATGTTGCCAAGACAACAAATTCAAATTCTTTTGTCCACGCTGGTCCCAACTTCGGTCTTTTGATTTCCAAACAGAAACAGCGACAGAGGAGGGAAATGTCATTGTACGTTTTCGATTTGGGGATTTCACACGTGAGGTTTTTGCGATGGTTACCTTTGAGATGGAGTGCACTTCTGGATTTAGCTGCAGGCTCTTTAAGATTTCCACCACATAAGCCGTCCTCGTGAAGTCTTGAAGAAATGGATGCTCCAGCGGCTAATCAGATTCCTAATTTTAGCAATTTATTGAGCCTGATTTAAATGATTTTGCTCCTAAAGTTAATGGCCTTGGTCAGTTCATGAGCATGAGATAAATGATCACATAAAGTCTTCCACCCTTGATTTAGCAGAATAACATGGGATGATCGAGGCAGGGTTTGCTCTCCGAAAACAGACACTTGGACACCACAAAGATGACAAATGTTATTTTTTGGGAAGCAGCATTGAAACATGTAATGTCTCTTTCTCACCCTCTTTCTCTTTCTCTGTACAAGTGTTGTAAAGTGCTCCAAGTGCATCATCATTCAGCCATCTCTGAGAAGTGAACCGGATCTATTAATCACCATCACGGAGATTCCTCGTGAAAGCAAAAGTGCGTGGATTGTCATTTATAATGATGACACGCGCGCCCACACCAGTGACAGCTAAAAGACGTGTTTACGACCTAAAAGATGGGCTGAATTAATTAGACTGTCATTAAAGTCTGGCCAGAATTAATTTCAGTCAGTCTCCGACGAGTACAGCAACACTGCTCTCAGTGTAATAATCGACAGCTGGCTGAAGCACTTATGATTCCAAGACTTTTCATTTGTTAAGCTTCTGTCAGAGGAATTAAATTTTTAATGGGAGGCTATGACTTGTGAGCTCAGAGAGGACTATAGCACCAAATTCTGGACTCGAATTATGTAACGGTTGAAACTGAACTGTGTCCTCACTCCAGCTATAGTGGATGTGAGAAGAGACTGGCTGAATGACAAACCCACCAGAACACTGATGCTGTGATGAAAGTCTCCACGCACCGCTGGGAGTTGCAGCTGTTTGGTTGTTATACTGACAACAGGCTGCCTTCCTGTCCGGAGGGGTTGACCACTTTCTGCCCCTTGCCTTGCAGTTGCTCCTCTTTTAATTTTGATAATGATGTGGGCTGTGTTCCCTCACCCCCCCGCCCTAGATGAGACGTCCTATGAGGCCGGAATAAAGGTACAGCTTCACACTCAGTCAGAGCCTCCTTTCCTCCATGAGCTGGGCTTCGGGGTCGCCCCCGGCTTCCAAACGTTCGTTTCCACCCAAGAGCAGAGGGTAGCGTATGACTGTCTGGGCTTGCTGCATGCCACAAATTCTGTATTGTTAAATAGCAACACACCCGTCACTGAGTTCCTCACTTTCATCTGCTGGTCCACCCCCTCCCTCCCCGAGGAATGGATCCATCTGTCCCCCCCTCCGTGTGGCTGAAGCAACGACATGCACAACATCCGCAGTCTGTCCTTGTTGTCATTGTCTTCTCTGTTTAATAGATATTAGCAACGAGCAGCTAATGTGTTTCATTCCAGCTTTAAGCCAATCATCCGAGTCTGTGTCCTCATCGAAGCTGTTGTTTGGCTTTACCCTTTCACTGCCATGTACACTTCTGTTAACATTTTTTATTTTTTTTTCTTTTCTGTTCGTCTTGCTTTTATGTGTTCTCGGGGCGATCCACTGGACCGCTGCTTAATGTCATCTGGAGAGACCAGACAATGTGATTCATTAGGTTTTATTACCCCCGAGGACTCTGGCATCAGTTTGAAGTCTGGCATTTATTGCACCAGGGTTTTATCTCCAGTGTAACTCCAGTTATGAGAGTCTGTGGGCTAGAAATGGAGTTCAATAAAGCCTTAATCATGTTTACCAGTTTAGGTCCACTCCTTCAGTGAATTCCACTCTATCTCTGTCACTTTTTATTGACTAAATGACCACGAGATTGTCAGAGTTAGCCTGCTTAGAGCCGGTGGAGATGAGTGGGAATTACAGTGAGCCGTAATGTGACAATAGCATTATCATTTCCCTTTGTCAGGAAGGAGCCTTTGGCATTGATTGTTGGCTTGCTCCCACTGCAATTAGTAGCTACATGCTCAAATAGCCAAACAAGCATCTGTGGCCTTCATAAATAATGGGATAGTTTTTGTGTTAAAAATGAGTAGTACGCATTCATTACCATAAATTGGTGTAAACAAGACTTTTAAAGTGGACTTAAAGTTTTGTTGGTGCCTAATTGTCAATGTGTTGAAAGGGGGTTCCTTTAAAGTGTTAAAGAGAGCTCTAAACAGATTGCACACGCACACACACAAACACACACACGGGGCACATTGCTGCAGTTTTAGGACGAGCACCCTGGGTTTAATGTTAAGTATGAACCAAAAGCTTAAAATTCAGGCATTAAATATTCCTCATTAGTGGGTTCATTTAGAATTCCCTGAGTTTCTCATAAAAGTAATGACCTGCTCTTCACCTTTTAATGAGACTTTTACCTCTAATGAGACTGCAAACTGAATACACACTACATCTTGACTTTATTGTTAAACTCGGAGGGCTATGCAGGCAGGGCAGTTTAGTAATAAACTCTCATGAGCTTACATTACAAAATCTAAAGTTAATTGACAATGCAAGAAACACTTTTCTAAGCTTCTGGAGAGTAGTTTATTCATTAGGATGTATTTATTCATCAAGTATCTACTATAAACCGGAATGTGATGCTGTGTATAATGTCCGTTAAATTCAGTTCATGTATTTGTTCATTTGAAAACTGTAAACTGTGTATTGTTCTGAGTTGTGTTCTCAGGGTTGTAAGATTTGTCCATTGATTGTGGTGTCCTGTCTGAAACTCCGTATATTACAGATTTCTCTTAAGCTTGTCTCTATTCCCATGGTATTCTGCTGCCTACCGGGGACTAGACCTGCATCAGTAATGTTCTGCATGATGTCTGCTTGCTGCTACACATGAGCAATAATGTTGGTCTGAATGGATATTTTGTGCCAATATTGTGTCAGTGCACATTTTCATTTAAGTGCTTTTGTATTTTTTTTTTTTTTTTTTTTTACGTGTGAGACATTTGTGTTGAGCTTTGTCAGCGTGTTGTCCTCTTTTGTACTTCTGCCGTACTGGTCCTGTATTATGTTATTTGTTGTAATCCTGTGTGCTGATATACTGAGGGAAAACATGTGCTGTTTGCTCTTTCAGCTTCAGTACCTCCCTCCGCCTTGGGGGGATTGCAAGTCTACTCCCATAGACTCTGAATACTTCTCCACGTACAGCATCACCGCCTGCCGCATTGACTGTGAAACCCGCTACCTGCTGGAGAACTGCAACTGCAGAATGGTTCACATGCCTGGTATGATTTCACAGGCTTCAAGGCTTGACCAATTAAAAAATGTGGCGTGCGCTTGTGTCCGTATGTCATTGTTTTACATTTTTTTTTACATTACATGCAATTATTCTGCTTTTCAAACAGGAACCTCAACAGTTTGCACGCCTGAGCAGTACAAAGACTGTGCTGACCCAGCTTTAGGTGAGCCCACGCACTTCACTGCATGAATATGAAATGTTGGTGTGATAGTTTTACGTTAATGTCTGAATTCAACCAAGTGTTCAGCAGCAGAGCCACGAGACCGTTCCGTCCTTTATATAATGCCTCTGTAGCTTAACTTGAAATTGCTTTTAATCTCAGACAGTGCTGAAGCAAAAATAATAAAGTAAAATTATTGTTAAAAAATTCCATTAGGAAGATTTGTGATGTGTCTATGCTTCGGTGATATCAAATAAATCCCATGGAGCTTTTTTTCTCCCTCTGTGTTATAGCTTCAGTCATTATTTGCTTTCATGGAAAGTGAACGATGGCAGCGAGTGTAGTTTTTGTGTGCAGAGATATTTTCAGCAGAGCCTCTGTGTGCAGGTTTGTTTGATTCTTCGCAGTGATCACAACATTTTTAAATGACTTTGATCATCCACAGACTTTTTGGTAGAGAAAGACAACGATTACTGTGTGTGTCAGACCCCCTGCAACATGACTCGCTATGGCAAGGAGCTGTCCATGGTTAAGATCCCCAGTAAGGCATCTGCTAAATATCTGGCTAAGAAATTCAACAAAACTGAGCAATATATTGGGTAAGTATTATATGGTAGCAGTCAGTTATTCAGATCTCAACCTCTTTTCATTTTTTCTGTTGATGGATGGATGTACTGTGGCACAGCATGACCGGGGTCTCCATCGTTCACCTTCAATGTAACAATAATGAAAGATAGTTGCACAGGAATTGTGAGATATCATTTGGTGTAACTTAAAATCATCCGAAATAAACTCTCTTGGGTGTGCTCTTGTCTGTCCTCTCCCCAGAGAAAATATATTGGTCTTGGACATCTTCTTTGAAGCTCTGAATTATGAGAAGATTGAGCAGAAGAAGGCCTATGAAATTGCAGGGCTTCTCGGTAAGATTCTCGCACTTCTCAGGTTCATTGTGACAGAAAAGTGTGGCTGACCTCAGTATCAGCACTCTCAGCGGGTCCCCGCCGCACATTTCACATCGCGCGTTCACGCCTGGTGCTTTGAGGGTTCCTCTTTGAACTTGTGAAACAGGCTGAACACATTTTCATAATCTGATGCTCTTGCAAGGGCAGCCGGGTTGGGTGTGAGGAGAAGCTGGGGCTGGATGGACACGTTTGACAATTCTGCTCAGATTACTGTGTGAGATTATGAATTGGAAGTGACAGCGCAGGGAATGGTTTCACGCACCATTGTTCAATTCCTGTACCTGCCCTTATCTGTTCATCTCTCCTTTTCTAGGTGACATTGGAGGTCAGATGGGGCTGTTTATCGGAGCCAGTGTTTTAACAATACTGGAAATATTTGACTACCTATATGAGGTAAAGTGATGGTTTTCACTAATTGAAATGTAAAACTTTAAACACTAAGTCAGTTTATTCTTGCTGTAGTGTAAATAAAGGCAGATATTTCATTGTAACACTTTATAGCTAATTGATTTTATTTTTTGTATACCTTGTAAAATAAGTCAGATATATCCTTTGAATAAATTTGTACTGCTTATGAAAGGAGTAGTTTGACATTTTGGGAAAGAAGCTTATGTAGACAGCATGTTTATGTCCGTCCGGTAAATATGAAGCTACAGCCAGCATCCGGTTAGCTTAGCATAAAGACTTGAACTGGGGTAATGGCTAGCCTGGCTCTGTCTAAAGAGATAACAAAATCTACTTACTGGAACCTTTAAATAACACCTTACATCTTGTTTGTTTCATGTGTTGCCAAACAGCTGCTCCTGCCATCACATAACCTACAGTAAAACTACAGCTTGTAGTTGTTGCACAGTTTTTATACAGATAACATTAACAAAATACAACTTTTTAACTGTTGCTGTGTCCTTCTGTTCCCGGTCTTTACGCTAAGCTAAGCTAACTGGCTGTTCATGTTTACTGTACAGACATTAGAGTGTTATCTGACTGTCCAATAAGCTTATTTCCCAACGTAATTGTACTTTTTAATTTCAGTCTTTATGTCACTGACCATGATGTATACCATGAGTGATTAATGTCTATCTGATGTTTTTGCATTTAGGTGTTTAAGGATAAGGTTTTGGGTTACTTCATACGCAAGAAACGACCACAGCGTTGTCAGAGCGACAATCTGGTAATTTTAGCCCCTCAGAATGCATTTGATGGAATGAAATGAATGTGATGTGATATCAGATGAGCTCAGGAACAACAATAACAACAACAAAAAAATGTCTGCTAATGCTGGAAATGCTTTTAATGAACAGCACCAGAGCGGAAGCGAAGCCATGGGACATTATGTCACCATTAGTTTCAATTTCCCATGCAGAAAAGATGTATTGTGCTGGAAAACATAACCATTAATAATACATAAATGTTGCTCTTATTGCACAGTATGACTGCATAATCAGAGGATCTAATGTTATACCCACACAGTGCGCTTTATTTACATATTGAATATTATAGAATATCAGTAGGAACTATTCCTCTTACAACAAAAATGTGCAGTAGTTTTATAGATGGAATGCAGATGAGTATTTACAAGGAGAAAATTGACTTTGTAAGCCTAATTTTCTGAGCTTTGTTATGGTTTATTAAGTGTTTTACAACTTGAGTTCCCTTACACTGAAGTGCATGGACGAGTAGACGTGAATTGGCGGACCTGCTCTCGATTAACTTTTTATCGTGACTTATAAACTGCTCTTACATTCAGTGTATAATTACCTGAGTTGATCCACAGACCAACCCACTTTTCAGCATTTACACAATATGCAGTACAGCAGCTTCTCCATGTCACCCTCAGTCATCTAATAACGGTTCACTTTGTGCAGGAAAAGGCTGTTTTTGTGCTCGGGTTTTTACTTCTTTATGTCTGGGAGTATGATCAGAGCAAACCCAGAACAGATTCATGTGAGAGCAGAAGAATGAGCTGAAAGCCGAACAAGATTAAGAGGTCTGGAGATTTTATTAACATTTCATGATCAACTCATTTTCAAAGCCTTCAAGGCAATGAAACCCATTTTAACTTCAAAATGAAAACTAGAGTAATGCGAGGCATTTCTGTCCTGCCCTAAATCACTGTATTTTGTTGAGCCCAGTGGTTCAACGCTGCGTCCAGAGGCACCTCCACTTCCCCTGCAGACTGTTATGTAAGCTTTATACAGAGCAGTTAAGAAATTATTTATAACTGAAATGCACCTTCTTAATATCAGTAATGAGCAAATGTTCAGCACAGACTGCTGAATCAAACCTTTACCAAAAGATGGAAAGTCTGCAGTTGTAGAGCCATTAGTGTATTAGTATTTTCAGTCAAATTTTCAATTGATATCATTAATCATAGGTTTCGTTTTCATAGAAGTTGTGTGCTTTCACCTTGAGCTCTGAACAAAGCAAAAATTTTGTCTCAGAGTGAATAAATAGATAAATAAATCCTGAGGAGTCCCACAAGGAACGTGCTTGGGTCCACTTTTATTTTCCTTTTTTTGTAAAGTATTTACAATATATTCCTGAAAATGCTCATTTATGTATGTGTATGGACAACTTAATTTATATATAGCACTAGTAGAGCTCAATCTGCTGAACATGGGGACCACAGGTCATGACTCAATTCCAAATGAAGACCATTAATCCTGCTCTGCAGCTCACTGCACGAAACAAAAGCTAAAACATTGACTCTTTTCTGGTGCTGTTTTAATCAAAAGCATTGAAGCAGGTTTGCAGACAGTTCCTTTTGTCCCTGAGTGCACTGTACTGTTTGCATCCAGTCCTATTGGCAGAATCTTGGAAATGCAAGCTCTAATACTTTGTTGTGTGTCTCACAAGCCCAAGACTTTTTCATTACCAGCAATTCGACATGAGCTTAGTTTTCTTCAAATGGGTGAAAAAGCCGTGGGTTTGTCTCTGCATGTGGATTGAGCTCTTGCATGCTCGGTTGCCTCGGGTTCAGGATTTGGTTTGGCTGATGTGGAGGAAAAGATTGAAGTGAAGTTGTTTTATAGTCTTTTGTAGAAGTGTAGATATGTTCATTTAAGGCAGCGCAGTCAGGAAGGAGCTTATTTTAGTCCGTCTGGTTTTCCAAGGGTCAGTTCTTAGAAAAGTGGCAGGAGAAGAAGCGTTTCTTTAGTGGCTGATATTTACAGTGTGTCATGCTTATATTGGAGTCTTGCATAGTGTGATATTGACTGTGTTCTGCCCCATTCATGTCATATATTCACCTGCTTACAATAAACCATCCTTTTGTACTTCCTTTCTCTCATGTTCAATAACCGTTTTTCAACTAGTCCATTGTCACATCTCCACTCAAACAACCTGACGATAAAGTAAAGCATTTAGCGGTTTGCTAGACTCTATTTTAAGTTTGACTTTAAATCTCCTCAATGATCACTTACGAGTGATAGCGACTGGCTTTTTGTTTTTCCGGCTTATTAGACAAACTCAAATCTCATTTGGCACAGCCGTTGCTCCCTCCGGTGCTTCAGTGATATCACTGAGGGGAAAACACCCTCTTGTAGTATTCCCTCACAGTTTTTGAACTATTAGCATTTGCATTGTGTTTTATTTTCATTTCAGTCACCCTCACCCATCTTTCTTTTCATCATGTCTATTCCAGGAGTTTCCAGAGAACCCAACCAGCCCTGGTGTCACGCCTAATCATGCCCCCAGGTAGCACACCCCATTGATAATAGATGCTCCCTCCCATGCTGTCCCTCTCTTTCATACATACTTGATACCATCTCATACATCATTTCCTCAGTGGCTACAAATGATTTGGTTGGCTTTAGTAGACAGTCAACAAAAAAGAGGGGGTGATTATACAACTGCTGTGAGCATTTCTAATATCGTCATAGGTTAGTTTGGTGTGTTTCTGTATTATCGGCTCAACAGAAGACATGAGTTGGTTGGATTCTCCAAGTGCAAACAGATTTGACTCTCTGCACTATGCAAAAGTTGCTCCTTCCACTGAATAATAATGATGCTTTCTTTCCCGTAGGATTAAGAGCAGTACTCCTGTGAAAAAAAGATTACGAATTTATTGAATTGTTGTACAAAAAAGCTGAACCACATGAGAATCTATTTGTTTCCCTGCAGCACAGAGGTCCATTTAGAGGCAATGCATTTGAGGCTCATGCCGGATAACATCACTAGATGCATTACTTTGTGATGTTATCACAGGTCTGCATGCAGTGAGTTTGCACAAAATACAAATGGTTCTTTGTCTGCTGGACTAGCACCTTTTGCCAGTGGGACCACCAGTGGTTGTAATCCACGTTATCTTCTCATGGAGCACCTACAGGGAAATGCAGACATATGTGGATGTTTCAGCCTCCATAACTATAGCAATTTAACATGCTAAAAAAAAAAAAAAAAAAAAACAGGACTAAAAATGTGCTGTTTTTCTTTCTCTTCTCCCTCCTTTCACTCATCTTTTCCCCGCCTTCCCCTGATTTTTCTTTAAACTCTCTTTTCACTACCTGTGAAACATACGCGATGTGGCCGATCTTGGAACTTCCAAATCTGTTGTATTCATCACCTCGTCACTGTTTCTGTCATTCATGATCATTGCTCACGCCATCCTCGTGTCTGATGCGCTGAAAACGATCAACCTCATATTTTTTCTGTTTTTGCTCTTTGCCACATACGTGTTTCCTTTTTTTTTTTTGTTTTATTTCCTCCGCGTCCCTCCATCGTCCCGGTCGCTCTCATTTTACCTGTGGCTCCTCTCCCTCCCACATCACCATCACCATCACCCCCTTCATCGCCCCTCCCTTAACCCGGTTGAACTCGTCTTCCGTCCTTCCCTTCCCTCTGTTTTGCAGAGCACCTGTGACACCCTCCGGAGTCACTCGGACAGTCTCGGATTCACGCCGAACATGTTACCTCGTCACCCGACTCTAGGCAACTTTGAGGAGTTTGCTTGTTGACAACATAAAGTAGGGGTTGGGGGCAGGGTGGCACATCCGGGGACTTGACAGCAAACTGTGAAATAATGTATGTATTTAACAGAAAACGGCGGAGTGTACAACTCAAAAAACGTAGAGTTTATCAATACCTGAATAGAAATAGAATACTATCATCAGAAGAAAAAGAGACCACTTCCAAAACAGAACTCAGGTTTAACTGCCATGTCAAGGCATCAGTGTTGATTTATTCATGTTTCATTATGTGGATTTGTTTCTCTTACGCCGTCACTTGAGAATATACAATCAGTGACGACAAATGTGCCCAAAGACGGGATTTCTGACCTGTGGTGAGATGAGTTTCACAGTACTGTTGTGCTAGTTTTGCTGTACACCAATCCAAAAAAAAAAAAAAAAAAAAAAAAAACACCTAGAATAATACACGTGGGTTGGTATGTGTAGCATTGCAGTTTCTTATCCGTGTTGCGTCTCCAGCGTCTAACCGATGCTGTATCGAGTGACCTTATACTTGTCACCAGACTGAACAGCTTTTTGGAAATCTGCTCAACTTTAACGGAGTCGGTCAGAAGAGCTGCTCACACCTGAATCAAAAAACACTGGACGAGTGTTTCATGTTGCCTTTTGCTCCTATGAGGCTGTGAATTGTCTCATCGATTAGACGACTGTGCTTATTCAATTTAGAAACAGAAGAGGAACTTGATTATTTGTGTATATGCAAGGATAGTTTTGTTCCATGTTGTGGATCCCAGGACGCGAGAAACTACTATATTGGATGTTTTTTGTTAACTTTAGTCACTTTTTACAAGAAGTAAGGGTCAAAAAAGAGAATCAGGAGGCCGGGAAAAGGCCGTTGATTGTATCTTTTTATCTTTATACAGCTGACATTTCATTTTTTTTTTTTTTTTTTTGGGTGGGGGGGTGGGAGGGGTAGTGTCACCCTGCTGACTGTCACAAAAAATACTAGCATGCGGCTTGTTGTAAAAGTTGGCCCTTATTTACATTGAATCCATTGAATTGAAGAGAACCAATCAGCCTTTCCTTTTTGCCTTCTTAATAAATCTCAGCTCTTTCTTTTTTCATTACGGTGTCTTAAAGGTGTTCATCAGCACAATGCCCTGTGATAGTAATCTATTCTCTATGGAACATAAGTAGACTTTCAAAGGCTTGTCGATGACATTCCTAAACTTGACAGAAATTTGTAAATACCCACAATCAAATGCCATGAAGAAATTCTATACCGCTCATGTGAGACATTGGTCAAATATATATCTATCGACTGTATATATGAATATAGATATATATAGAGATAAAAAGTGTTTCTTCATCTGTTTTTACACCAGAAGGAATTCGGACTTTCTATCTGGGTGGACCATAAGTGTCTTTGAGTTTCTGGTGATTATAACATGACTGACAAGTAAATAGACTTTATTAGATACAAGAGAATTGCCTCAAAACATGGAAACCATGCACCTCAGCCCCATTCAGCTCAGTTGATTTACAGCAGAAATGCATTGTACAATGTTACCATTGTGTCCTTTTATTATTATTATTATTATTATTCCAGAACATGTAATAAGTCACAAATAACAGTTTGTGATGTATAAATGATCAAGTATAATAAACTCTATATTTACCCATCTTACTCACGAACACAACTTTTCTTCTTATCTTCGTGTGAGTCTATTTCCTCTATTGTTAATGTTCACTGTTATTTAAATCCTTGACACTACAGTAATGGACTTATAGGTACATATCCTCACTATACATACTTTATTGAAAATTTTTATTTTTTGTTTTCTAACTTGTGAAACTTTCAAGTATAATGCCAATCAAGTAAATGGTGTTCATAACACTGTAGCTTTATTACTCTGTTGTCTGTGTATTAGATGACTGTTGATGTGAAGCACAAACCCTTGGAGATCAGCCATCACTTGAAAGCCAATGACCGGACGTCTATGGTTGTGACTACCTTTTATGGCTCTAGTTTTAACCACACACACTGTTGCGCGCGGTGTGTTCACTGCTCCAGCATTAACGGGAATAAGAGCGCACTCCAGCAGGAGCCCGAGATCGCCTCGTGCAGAGACTTTATCCGAATGGAAACTATTCAGGAAACAGAATAAGGTGAATCAGTGGCGTTGTGTCGTGAGCAATAAGTGCACTGAATCAGATCCAACTGTTAAAATTTACACAAAGATATTTGGGATCCCCATTTTTTCAATTCATGAGCTATTCAACAGCTGGAATGGATGTAGACTGATCAGCTGCCAGCTGCAACGCAGATGTATGATATGTCGACTGTACATTAACCATCATTAGCTGAGTAAAGGGACACAAATGCCAATTCATGTTACACGATGATGCTATTCTGATGCTGCATTGCCATGATGATTTAAAGCGTATGTGCGTGCGTGTGTGTGTGTCTCATGTTGCCAGATTAAAAAGCATAAAAATGATCCAGAATTTACCGCAAACTGTGGATGAAGGAAGTGTCCGGGGTCTTTACCTCTCTCTCTCTCCCCACCCCCTGCCTTACGACCAGTCAGAGAACAGCAGAGTGTATGTGAACTGGCAGAAACTATTACTGAATTGTTTGTGCTCATTAGGTAGTCCTCAACTGATATTTACTGCATAGTTATGGCCAAGTAGGAAACAGTATTCTAAATATTTCTGTCACCCGACACCTACATTTGAACTATTTTATTCTTAGAGTTAATAATTTATGTCCCATCGTCCCATTTTCTTCCTTGCATGACCATTGTGTATTCCTATTATCTCTGGTCTCTTAATGTAATCTCAGCCATGCTATTCACTTTGTAAAGTCCGAAATGTATTTTTGGAGCCAGATGAATCAAAGTGGTGTTCTCCACCATCATGTGATCTTTAATCTTTATGACATACAAAGAAGAAAACATCCTCCTCTAACCAGGCTGGGGATTGTGCAATACTCAAAAAAAGAAAGATATTGTGAAGATGTGGAAAAACTGCAATATCCTTCTGTCAATTTTTCTGGATTAGATGAACATAATGTGGCTTGAAGTGAAACTAAAATGTGCCTTCAAGACTGGTTCTTACAGGTTAATGTGAAGATTTTCATGCGCACAGACATCTGGGGAGCTGCACTTGCTTCATCTGGCTCTACGTGCTTTATGTGCATTTTACTGTAGATATGTGATTTTAACTCTGAACTGTACATTAAATAGTTAATACACACTTAACTGTGTAACGTAGTCGTCAAACTGTCGTGAACGTTTCACCTCATAAACCAAACTGGGTGCCAACTTAAAGGCCCTGAGAACATATTCTCTTCATCGCCGATTTTTTGACATACCTCATGTTTCTTCCTAACGTTGTTTCTTACTCAGACATTTTTCACGTTCTAGTGAAACGCTGCCTTCACACGGGCTCGTCTTTACCTTGTTCATGAGTCCCTACAGTGTGGACGCCCCCCGTTGTGGTATTCATGACCTGATAAGTGTAACTTTGCTGAAAGCTCAGAGTTCATAAGTTGAGGTGTGTTTGCTGATGTGAGGCCATAGAAGTTCATTTTTTGGTGGATGGTTAACTTAATATGTCATAATTTTAGTCGTGTAGAGAAGAAAATGTTGATATTCCCAACAACCTCATTTTCCCTCCATCATTTTGCTTTACATTACCTGCTTGCTAGCTTGCTAAACTGTTAGCCTCTGTGGCTTCAAGGCTCAGGCAGTAACGTCCATGTTGCCTTTGCTGAGCAGCAGCATTCTCGTGATTTAACCCGGCACAGTCCCACCTGAAGGTGGCAAAAAAAGTTCTATTTCAAACCAAGTTTTCAAGGCCTTTTATGCAAAGTTGACGCCCAGTTCCATCAAACCTAGCAGCCTAGCTTAGCGAACGCTGACGCTGGCAGAATTAAAAGTCAAGAGGGCGAGATCCAGTCTGCTGGATTGGTTTTATTTTTACTATTTCAAACATGGTTGTCGTAGATCTAATAGATGTTCCCAAAATGCTGAAACAGTCGAGGTGACTTGTAAATGAATCTCACCACAAAGGTCTATTCAGCGGCTGTTCCGCAGCTCGGCAGATTGAGTTTGCTCAGCTGTCGAGGAAACGGCCGAAAGCTCCGCAGACGCTAAGGGAAAGAAACTTGTGGCGAGATTGTTTCGTAGACTACGTCTTTGGCGCAAATGAACATCTAATCTCAAATTTTAAGACAACATGAGAGCGAAAACATGAAGAACAGAACAGCTACTAAATGGACTCTGTGGTGAGAGGTCAAGGGTCAAGAATGAACCGCAATCTGAAAAGCAAACATGTATTTATGTCTTACTGGCTGAAAAATACACAGAAAGAATCACTGACATCCGTCCCAAATTCTACCCACCAAAGCAAAAACACCAGCAAAGTGCAAAATCCACTTTTCATTCAAAATTAAAATTCAAGCTGTATAAAACAACCCTACAGCAGTTGGCCTGAAATGTCCTGTCACCACGAGATAATGAAATACTGAGAGCAGATGCTTTTGTGTTTTTTCATTTTAACTTCATCCACACACTCGCACACGCACACACACACACAAACACACCCCCTTCAAACGTTTTAAATCCTAAAAAGAGCCGGCTAAACGCTCTGGATCCCAGTATCATTAAATCATTCAAAAGGAGAGTTTCTGTACCAAATGAAGTTGTGCCACATTTTAACAAATGCAAAAAACATGAGCAGACATTCCATCATTAATAAATACATGCATCCATTTTCTTGTCTTACATCAGCAAAATGAAAATAAAGCCTTTCCCTATGAACAGTTACTTCAAAGAACTCATTATGTTATAGGAGTAGAATAACACTGCAAGCTGTTCACCATGTTAATATATGTAACCAGAATGGAAACAGCTGATGGTGCAAAACAATCATGAAAATACAGATTATCAGTGGATTTTTTTCTAATTGAACTATTACAAAAGCATAAAAAAAAAACTAAAAAGACATTAGTATAATGATACTGAAAGAAAAAAAATTACGTGTCACTAATGGTCCACTAGTCATTAACTTGTGTGTATATATATATATATGCATTGGCCCATTTATTGATAACCGGCTATAATCCTGGCTGTCAGTGTTCAACATATTTCATAATATTGATAACTAAACAATTTAAAATAAAACTGTCAGTTACAAAGTGCACAAAAGACAAATACAAAAGGGGAAATAAAAAGCCTGAGAACAAAGAAAATGATAAATTAGCTTCCCATGCTATGATACAATCTTGTAATAGGTAGTGGGACAAAGAGTTACTGTTGGTGTGTGAAATGTCGGTATTACAAGTCTGTCATTTGTTCTGGTCTTCAAAAAACAAAACAAAACAAAAAAACACTAACTGTGTATTTTACAGGTCTGTCATTCCCTTGTAATTTTCAGGAAGCATGTGATTTGGTACTAATTACAGGGAAAATATAGACAGGGTGCTGTTGGTGGATTTCCAATTAATCATGTTTAATTAACAGCAAGTGAAGACTAGAGAGTCTATCAGTCAGTTCAGATGATCATCTGAACATGCAAAAACTTGAAATTTGTTTGCAATTTATAGTATACTGAAGATAAAGTTTCCAAAATTTAATGATTCATTTGTGAATATTTACTCAGGTTGAACTGGAGTTCAGTAGTTATATGTTCCAAGGAAATAACAGACTTATAAAAAAAAAAAAAAAAAAAAAAAAAAAGTCACAAAAATAACATGCAGTCCAAACAGAAACATTGACTTAAACCTTCACAATTTTCAAATTAATTGCTAAAACTGACAAATCGATCCATTTAATTAAGCGGCATTGTCGTATTAGCTGCCCGGGAATCTGTGGTCTCCACTAGCGCCGATACATCAGCGGACTTTAACTCATCTCCGTCCAGCTGAATATTGTGGCTAATAAGTACCAACAAACAGCAGAACAGAAATCTCCTCTCAGTCACAATGCTTTCATGACCCAATTTAAGTGATCCTCATTGAAAAATGTTTCTTTATGTTTGGCGTTTGTGGATAAAAATTGATATACTGACTGATAAATTATCACATTTTCTAAACTCTCATGTCAACATTGGCATCCAACTCCTTGATGTGGCTGCAGTCTCCACCGACATTAAGACTTCTATTAATGGAAGCAAATGGATAAAACTGCTTCACTAACACAATGGCAGCACGTCACCACCTCAGAAAGGCTGTTTGGGTAACTGACGCCGTGCGTGCTAGCACTCTGAACTTTATGTATCCAAAATGAATTCACCAAATGAGACCACCACAGATTCAAAGGGCCAATTTTCATTCACAATCAACCATTAAAATGAAATAAACAGCACGTTAATTTCAGTCTTTCGGAGCAGAGGGGCTTCTTGAATGACAACCATTTCAGTGCGGCACATGATGCCCCCTCCCACTTCAGTACTAATTAACCTGGAGACGTATATGCACCAAATTAAACAGGCTGGCAACTTAAAAGAACCTAAAAGCTTGCAGAGCCACTAGGACTTTGTTCCACACAGAGGCACAGCAGAATTAAAGCGGAGGGGAGGTGTTTGAGACCTGGGAGGGATTTGCCTTGTTGGGACTGGTCCTAATGACCCAGCAGAGTGAAGGATGATTGATTCTGCGGCTGAGGTTCAGCGAGAGGCAATTTAGCATTTAGGGTGGACAGAAATCGGCAAAGTAAGGGTGCTGCAAGGCCTCTTCTGCAGAGATCCTCTGGACTGGATTACATTTTAACAGGTTCTGGGTGAGATCAAAGGAGACATTTTAATAAGTGAACAGCAATGTCACATTTCTTGCAAGGAAAAAAACTGCATATTAGCAACAACTGGAGGGTCGTTTTAGACTTTGGTGCTGAACTATTTAGATAAACATGCTCACAGAAGGCCAATAAAAAAGAAACATTTTATTGATCACTGATCTTTAAGAAAAGTTTGACCCATTTATTCTGAAACATTAAAAAGCAGACAAGCCAAAAACAGAATTACCTGGAGAAGATCCCGTCCTGTGCTACTTAGTTTGGGGACCACGTTCACCAGTGAGGTGGTGGCTGGATACATGGGATATGGCTGCAGCCAGAAAAAGAAGCAGTCAGTAATAGTTTAAATCAGTAACAAAGCGTTTACTCCAACCACTGAGGGTAATAATTTACCTTGTAATCAGGGAGTTTCGTCATGGTCTGCCACTGTTCTTCAGTCGGTGTACCCAACAATGTACCACACCGTTAAAGAAAAACTTTCAACAGAGACGTGTGTCCAACCTCTGAACGCTTACTTAGTGCAAATCAACAGTTCTGCCTGAACAAGAGTCCCATGTGTCAAACAATAAGCAGAAGACCCATAATGTCTACTACTAATGACGTCACAAAAAAAAAAAGATATCTGAAGATTCTTTTCAACTGGTCGTCCACATCGTTGCCGGGGAATAACGGCCTTCCAGCGTTGGCCAGCTCTGAATGGGACGTGGAATCAAAATGGAACACGATTAATATTTTATATAAAGTATGAAAAAACCAACAAACCCAACTAGAAACAGCATAAAAAACAAAGTATTGTGCAAGAAACTGACACATGACTACATAGAAACACTCAGCTTATCCACACTCAAGCCACACATTGATAAGATTTTTATTATTATTCTACACCAGTATATAACAAAGAAAGAAGAGATGACTGGAACATCATATCCTCACTGATGTCAACAATCACGAACAAACCTGCAAATATGCATCCAGCAGACCACATGTCAATTGAGGTAGAATAAAGTTTAGCACCAAACAGCACATCTGGAGGCCGGTACCACAATGTCACCACCTACGTTCAAACACAGAGCAGAGTGATAGAATTAGACCAATTACACTAATTATCACGGCCAAACTGGTGTTAACACAACCGTCCAGGCGTCCAGCGTAATGACCGTCCTCCGGGGACGGTGTCATTTCGTACTGACACTGATTTCACAAAGAAAGGGATTTGGCAGCACCGTCACTAAAGCCAAACCGTCGACTCGCATCAGCCATCTGCTTCCCATTACACCTTCTCGACATTTTAACAAACCGCTGCTTTGTCAACTGTCGAGTGTCGTACGGACATTTTTCCAGGTTATGTGAAAATGTGTTTGGTGAAGTGCACTGATGGAGTGAAAAGAATAAAATGAAACTAGAAAAGTTCCGCTTCCCAGAGAGAGCGTGTGGGCCGACTGAAAGCAGCTACGAGTGCTTATGATTCAGCTGGAAAAGTTTAAAAGTTCAGTTCTGTACAGATGTGAATTATGTCATCACACGCTACAGAACCACTAACGAACTTTTCACAAGTCATTTTTACAGAGAAAAATTTGTGAATTCTCAAACCAGAATGACGTAAATGCACTTTTAGCTGCTAAGTAATGTGAAAATGTTGCATCGTGCATCAGGACCGTTTGCAGAGTTCATTTTTTATTCACAATGTTCAGAAAAGTGGTGCACAAAGATGACATCAATTGAGCGTACTCTAGTGCCTTTTTTAATGCTTTACAACACATCCGAGAGCGGAGCGTTTCAAAGCCGCCACCCACCTGTGGATCGTGGGAGACTTTTAATCCGTCTGGATGAACAGTTTTATGGAGTGGAATTTCAAGATAAGTGTGGGAGACTCTGCTTTTTGTAGCACTTGTGTAGCATAGAAAATAATGATGTGCCTCTGCTTCACTCAAAACTTTGGGCTGCCAGAGAAGGAGTTTTTTATACACCATACATTAATCAGCATTCAAACAAATGGAACCCAAGTTAGCTGAAAGGCCAGTTTTCATTGGCATCTAAGAAAAAGTAAGAGCACTGATGATCTCCACTCTGAACCATTCGCTTGGATTTTTAGGTATTTGACTTGGTCGGCAAACAAAATTCCCATATTATCATTAAAAAAACGTCAGTCACTGTATTTAATGTGTGCTGGATGTACTACACACAGGATATAAAATGCAGTGTGAAATCACTGCAGCACCGTTCTTCCTCTTGCTGAAACAGTGCTGAGTCTCAGGACAATACATCCTCTGAAAAGACCTTTCAAAATGACCTTACTTCAAATTCTCAGTGCCTTTCACTCCTTTCCCCTCCTCTATTACATTTTCAGATCAGTATTGTCACCCTGGGTCAAGTGCCCCCCCCCCATGAGAGTGGCTTGCCGGGCCTTTAGGTCAGCCAACCAAAAACCACTAAACCTTTCTGAGACTTGCCTTGTCATTTCTCTGATGGCATCAGCAACAACAAAAGAAGTCAAACAGCACTTAAACCACATGCTGCTGTGTGTCCCACTCTTTCCCCATCATTAAGTTAACAGCTTCACTTCAGCACCACGGAGAAACAAACTGAGGCCATCGACTGCTCACACTAATAATAAGAGCACAATAAGTGTCTAAAACCATGACATATTGTACAAGAGGCCATGGATCTGCCATCCATGCTGCTGCAGTTGGAGTCAGATGTGACTATTGTGCCATATGTTGATATTACCTTCCATACTGATTACGAATTTTTAGGAACATATATTAACTAGGAACATATATATTTTGCATGAGATATGGGACCGTTTACATTAGCTACACAGGGTGAAAACAACGTCCATGAAAGCCTGGATTAAAGAGCACTAATGTCTTCATATCAGTCAATACCTGATTTAACAGCAGTCAAAATGTTCAGAAATCAGTCTGATTTGGTTTCACTTTAAATCTGGAACGTGCCAAAAATCAGTTAAGATGGGAGAAGTCGGTTAGTGAAGTGCAACTTACCTCTGCTGAGTAACACCTCACAGGAATGCCAAAGGCTCGAGCCAACCCGAAGTCAGCCAGCTTCAACTCCCCGTTCTACGGACAGAGACACAAGTCACCGGATCCTCCCAGGTGAGTTAACACTGACTGATAAACCACAGTCAACAGCTCTGCAGATTTAGCTATACACTTCACACATACTGTTACTGATGTCAAGTTCGGAAGTTGGTTTTGGTTTGCTTTCCTCTTGGTTTTAATACTACTGATGTGCTTAGCCGTATTATCTTCTCATACAGTGACAAATATTTACCATCCAAATGCGCATGAACACTCACCCTGTTTATGAGGAGATTCTGCGGCTTCAGATCTCTGTGAAGAACGTTTCGACTGTGGCAGAAAGCAAGGCCTTTCAACAGCTGGTACATGAATGACTGCATCAGAGAGGGGGAGACTGAGTTTAATACACACAAAACCATCTTTAAGCAGTTAATTCCAAGTTTCACAAGATATAAGTGACATGCACACATGCCAAAGATGATGCTATCTAAACACCAAGCTATCCACACAGTATGCATTCAAGCAGGCACGTTGTACTTGGTTAAACTCTTCTTGGGTTTTCCAGGATGTTTATCTCATACCTTCACAGTTTCAGGATCTAGATCTCCATTGCAGCTGTCAAAATACTTCTTCAAATCCTGCAGTTGACATAAGAGACACACATTAGCCTCAGAAGGCACACATGAACACATACTGTAGGTTTTGGATGGCTAAATCTCACCTGATCACAATATTCAAAAACCAAGGTTAACTTCTTGTCACTGTGCAAAACATCATGTAGTCTGGAGGAGACAGAGCAGATATCAGCTGATGCTGGCTGACATCAGGGTGTATTAACTCAGCAACAAACAATGAAAAACTACATAACAACACGTTCAATTCAGTTTGTGCAGCAGACTGACCTGACAATGTTTTTATGCTTTAGCTCCTTCAGAAGACAGATTTCTCTCAGAGCAGAACTTGGCACCCCCTGAAAAAACGACACCCAGCTTAATGAGCACTAGCCTGCTAACAGCTGGCTAGCAGATAGCGTTAACGCAATGTAAATGTTATTGTGACAGCATACCTCGTCGTCATCGTCCAATCTGACTCTTTTCAAAGCCACGATTTCGTGGGTTTCTCTGTTTTTAGCCTTGAAAACTGTCCCATACGTACCTACGGGGGAGATAACGTTGAACTAAACCATAGTTATCGTATTGATGAATGGCATAGCAACGCTGAGGTGCTAGTATTAGCTCGCTAGCTAGCTCATGTTAATATCGTAAAAGCAGACAAATCTCCTGACAAATCTTGTCAGTAACACACATCACTGAATGTAACCGCTGCAACGTTACAGAAGGTTTTGTATGTAAGGAATTAACGCGAACACAAAGCTCGACATCTAGCTAACGTTAGCCATGCAACTACATGAATGCTAGCTGAGCAAACCAGGGTAGCTAATATTAACTTTATTAAAAAGCGTATGAAACTTACCCTCTCCGATTTTTTCAAGCTTTTCATATTTCTGCATGTTTGGCTAGTGAAGCCAGCCTTGAACGAGCTAGCAAACCAATGACTGAATGAAGCCCCAAATTGGGGTTAATAATGTGATGATAGCTAGCGTTAGCTTGAAGCTATCTGCACTTGGTGCTCCTGCTCGGTCTGACTGCAGCAAAGCTTCTCTTGTTGGTCATCTAGAGGCGAAAAGATGAACTGCAAAGTCTTGAAACCCAGATCCCAAAACACTGCTGGATGCTGAAACAACTTAGCAGTAATTTTCTGCTCTTTAATGATATTTTATAGGAAACTTTGGTTCTACAAGGAAAATAAAATGGCTATATTCAGAGGTTAAACCAGTTCACACCAATCATTTATCAGGTTAGCAGATTCTCAACTTGACCCACATACAGGACTGCAGGCAAAGACAGCAGCAGTGCTGGATGCATCTGCCTTCTGTAGCCTGTGATGTCTGAAAAAAGACCCCCCTTAAATGTGTTCCCCTTACTTAAGTTGATCATTTGTAATCTGTGTAAGTGTGCTTTGATTTAAGAAGTGCAGACAGCCTGTTAGCCTGTTTAATGATATAAACACTCCTTCAAAGGGAAACAAA
The DNA here is from genome assembly GCF_051107435.1 of Chaetodon auriga. NCBI lineage: Eukaryota > Metazoa > Chordata > Actinopteri > Chaetodontiformes > Chaetodontidae > Chaetodon > Chaetodon auriga. The sequence continues at coordinate 16,926,871 of NC_135085.1, forward strand.
TCCTAGCGCTTCACTTGTTCCATTTGGGAAATGAGCCAATGATACAATTAATGAATCGTGATGTCTAATATTCACCAGCGTGCAAGACTTTGTGGCAGCGCTCAGTCTGTGCAGACACACAATGAACAGATAAAATAATGCACATTTAAGTCACCCCACACCTAAAAGTTTGAGGTTTCAGCAGCTGTGTCGCACTAGATTACAAGTGTGACAAGTTAGTCAAAAGATTTAACTTACACTTAAACTTAACAGTTAAAGTGAAATCATATATCCAGAGGTAGACACCAGCTTTAAAATACAGCTAGCAGTTATCACACGGTGAAGTGTGGTAGTACTGGTGCCAAAACAGCACTTCCTCCCCAGATGTCCCATCTAAACAGAATGGATGATTGCGGAGAGCAGCTGAAGCACAGAGTGGAAATTATATTTCTGCTTTCTTTATCCCCGAGTGATCTACAAGACTTTAACTGTAAGATCACTGCAAGAAACGACACTATCCACAAAACATATACTGCTCATTATTTAGGCTCACTCAACCCTGTGCTTGTGACAATGCAGGGAAATTCTGTGTATTATCATCCATAAAAAAGGGAAAATACAGCATACTCTCATTAAAACCAAGTTTAATTCTTTTTTTCTACCACAATATATCATTCTATACAGGATAAGAGAGAACAGTGTTATGAAATTCCCATTTAAGTCAGACACTGTACAGTAGTGTGGTTTGTTAATCATCACAGGCTGATCCAGTTGGTCCACTTATCCATTTACATACATACTGTACATTTAAGTTTGTCGTAAAACTAGACAGAGAACTGGTGAATTTAAACTACATGTTTTACATAATCTTTTTGTTGAGGCAAGTCTGTTCCACTGCTCATGGTAGTCTCATTGCACATAGATCTACAGTAAACATGTTTTGGTGTGTTCATTTCTGCCCCTCAGCTCTTTGCCGACGGACTAGATCTGAATAAAGTCCTCCTTTGCTCAGCAGCTCCAAGTGAGTCCCAGCCTTAAAAGAAAAGAGGAAGCTGTTAGACAGAAGTAAAACTTATATTGGACAGTCCGCACATTGATGGACGCAACCAATATACCTGAATGAAGTCAATTCTTTTCAGTGTTCTTTGAACTTACAAGGTAATAAATTAACCAAGACTTCTGGGAGGAGATAAGAGCACCTCAGTTTCAATACCCTGCTGCCTCACCTCCACAATGCGGCCATTGCTGATGACACAGATGAGGTCAGCCCCTTGAATGGTGCTCAGCCGGTGGGCGATAATAAGTACGGTGCGACCCCTTGTGGCCCTGTCCAGAGCCTCCTGCACCACTCGCTCTGATTCTGCATCCAGGGCGCTCGTGGCTTCGTCCAGCACCAGGATGGTGGGGTTCTTGATCAAGGCGCGGGCGATAGCGATGCGTTGCTTCTGGCCACCTGATAGCGTCACACCTCGCTCACCTGGGTTGAGAACTCGAGAGCTTAGTATTTAAAAGGCGCACAAATTTCAATATCTTGTAAATGCCTGAACGAAAGCACGTACCAACCACAGTGTTATAGCCGTCTGGGAAAGCTGTAATGAAGCGGTGAGCATTGGCCTGCTTGGCTGCATTAATGACCTCAGCATCTGTGGCCTCAGGCTTCCCAAAGCGGATGTTCTCCATGACAGATGATCCGAACAAAACTGGCTCCTGGAGATACAGGGCGGAGGATACTGTGAAAACTGGAACAGCTATGAATGTGTATAATTCATACTTTTATTAAACCGACTTATTATTCATATCCATATTTTAAAGCAGGGATGAATTAATGAAGAACACTTTTTACCTGATTGATAAATCCAATGACCTGCCCCCTGAACCAGGCCAGATCAAGTGTTCGGATGTCAAGTCCGTCCAGCATGATTACACCGCTGGTCGGGTCATAGAAACGCTCCAGCAAGGACGCCACGGTGGACTTTCCTAAAACGCATTACATGAATCATTTATAGGCTCACTATCACACTGTGTTATCCACGTCAGTCACATGTTTACAATCAGAATCATTAATTAAGAAATTACCTCCTCCAGATTCTCCCACAATGGCAACAGTTTTACAAGGCGGCAGCGTCAAGTTGAACTTCTTCAAAATCTGATGGCCAGGTCTTGTTGGATAGCTTTAAATATACAAAAAAAGACATCAGTAGATAGTATCCTGTGATATTTATGTCCAGTTAATGTCTCGAGTTGTCTTGAAATCTACTTTTTTTTTTTTTTTAACCTGAATGAAATGTCCATAAAATCCACTCTTCCCATCAGAGAATGGTACGGGATGCGTCCTCCTCCAGACAGCGGTATGGTCGGCTTCAAAGCCAAGTATTCAAAGACCCGAGCCCCAGAGCTTATTCCTCTCACCATCTGCAATGAATGTTAGAGACTGGTTTGATTTCTCCCTAAATAGTATTTCAGATTTGTACAAAAGTGCACAAAATGTGTGTCAATCAGATAACAAACAAACCTGTCCAAAAAGGATAGAGATACTCGCCAATGACCTGAGCATAAAGAGAATATAGGAGTTATACCATCGACAAACATCAGGTGCATTTAAACTGATACATTTAACTGTAAATGATAAAAAAAGAGCAATGATCGTAGAACAAGTTGTGTCTTTTACCTCTGAACAGTCTGGGAAGCAACCAGGAAAGACATGAGGTCTCCAGGGCTCATTTCATTGCTAGAAATTAACGTCCCTCCAGCAAAAATAGTTCCTAGGACAATGCCTGTATTGACAGCACACAACACAAAAACATGACTATACTGGGTGTCATGAGGTACAGTAACAGTCTGCTCCACGATGTGTTCATCAGTTAAAATCAAAAAACACACTCACAGTTCAGGGCAATGTTTGAGAGTCCTTGGAAAACTGCTATTCCAGCACCAAGATTTTCATTCATTTCACATGATTTATCAACCTCATATGCATATAGCCTGCAGAAAAAAAGGCATATAAATTAAACATATGCTGTCTGACATACAGCATACTGCATCTCTACATGCACCATGGACACGAGGACGTTGTAATAACCTCTCACTTACTGGAGCTCTCGTTCCTCCATCGCAAACGCTTTCACTGTCCGAACATTGCCGAGTGCTTCGTCTGCCACTCCTGTTGCTTTTGCAACCTTAAAATAAACACAGTTTTGTTGAGGCACAGTTAAACAGCGATATAAGCTTTTTTTTTGTAAATAGCAAAATAATATCAATTTAACTGTGCCTCACTTTAAACATGCAGCAAGTACAGACACTGAAAATGAATCGGTTGAGTTTTCGGTGTGATAAAAGACAGACTTCATGGTATCAGTGCAAAGACAGCTTCTCAAAACCACCAGCAATCTGAAGAAAACAACTTTCTGTCACTTATGACATTGCCCGTTTGAAATGTTCATGACATATTTCGCGATGTAAGTGTTAACATAGACACATCTCTCTGTTCTTATGTCAGCCCACAAAATGATGAGTAGGAGTCAAGAAGATGTTCAGAGTAACTTGGCATCTTCGCATTTGTGGGCAGAAGTGAGAACAGATCCTGTTAAGAGAGGAAGAGGTACAGTTTGTCTGCCACATTCGTAAAGAAGGTCTGTTCCGCTTGCTCATATCTACGGCTTTTTGAATTATGGCTGCTCTGATTCTGCGGCCCCCTTGTGACCATCCAAGGTTCTGAGCAAAATGATAATAGTGCCTCACCTGCTCTTGAGCCAAACGGGACAGTTTGCGGAGGAATGAGCCCATGAGAGCCCCTGCTCCCACTAGACAAGGGAGGACAACCACGGTCAAACCCGTGAGTTTGGGGGAGATGATATAGAGAGAGACAAAACATCCAACTGTCTGTGTAATACTCCGAAGACCCTAGAAATGTGCAAAGAGAGCAAAAAGTAGAAATCAGGCGACTGAGACTATACAGCATATTACTTATTATTTTGCAACACAAATATAGCACTTCATACCTGAGAGATGACCAATTTAAAGGATGACTTGAATTCCTGAATGTCAGCAGTCAATCGATTCACCAGCTGTCCAGTTTTATTTGCATCAAAGAAAGCCACATCTTGCCTGAGATCAAAAAATAACACTGACTGCCAATGTAGTCCACCCACCAGCTAAACAGTGGTTATCAGCATAGAAATGACAGCATCCCGCCTGATGACCATCGCTGTCACAGCATCCATGCATTCTTCTGCTCTAACATTCAGGGGTCATGTACCTCAGCAGGGATGCGAAAAGGGTCTTCCTCATGTCTGCTGCAACTCTCTCCCCAACCCTCGAAAGCAGGATGATGTAGCCACTCGTCAGCAGGCCCTGCACAAAGGAGGTGATTAACGACCAGCGCAACAGACCATTTTCCAGAAAACAGCTGTGACATTTGTCTATTTTCATGCACATTGTACTCAGAATGAAAGTGAGTGGAACAGAATATGCAGACATGTGAGGGTAATGGGCATCATAGCTCTAATAAAAATGAACAGAATTACTGAGAGAAAATGTGTCCACCACACTTAGACTTTATAATTCAATCCAACACAATAACAACAGCCTGGTAACGCAGAGTTGAACAACACTTCTCTGCCATAGTTTCAACAGAAATATCGTATAAAAAGCTTCATTATGGTGGCAGTTATTTCAGAGCTGCTGCACTGGAATGCATTATATCGTCCAGGTGCTACTTTTATTACATCCATCCCCTGCATTTCTTCTCAGTTAATTAACAGAGAAATAAATTTCCAGTTATTATCACCTATATTGCAATTATTTTAAATGGCACAATGAGCACAAGATTCCTCGTGCAAATAAAACAGCTGACTGCACAGTTATAGTTATATCAGGCATAGATCTCCATTTGACAGCGCAAAAACAACAGCTGACTTTGTTGAAGCTTTGGCATATAAGTCGTGTACTTACTTGGATACCATACAGTCCAAGTAATTTCAGTGCAGGACCTTTTATCTCCTGGACATAATTCCTCGTTTGTTCTCTCAGGTAACGTGCCACCACATTCACCAGATCCCCCAGCATCAAGGGGATTTGAATATTCAAGATAGCTGCGGCAAAAGCAAGCTGAAATGAAAAGCACTTGGTTTAACTGCAGAAATCTTACACATAGACCACACCTTATTCTATTTCAGAATCACCAACATTGCATCTTAAGTGATCTTACCACAACAGCACCGACGAGAGCAAACAGTTGAGGTTTGACAAATTCCCACAGGATATGCCATTTGAACTCAGGCACGGGGCTTTTGACTGCAACTTCAACAGGGATGTTGTTATTCTCATCTGCCTCGCAGTAAGCCACATGACAAAACAGTCGTGCAGAGACGGTGAGCGCTGCTGGTCCCAGGATAAACTTCAGAGCCACTGCTGGGGGTTTGGATGTTCGGGCGATGGGCCGGCGGACAGCCCTCTGAGTGAGGCTCCAAAAACGGCTGATGGCATTCCCAGGCTGCTGTGAGGAGCCATGTGCAGTAGATCCTGGAGATGTGTACCGCCTGGATATGAGACAGAATAGACTTTCAATGACATACAGTATCATCAAAGCTAACGTGACAAAGGTTATATAGGTGTACATTGATCTGAATAAGGGCTGCAGCTAATATGAATCTGATTTTCTCAGTTAATCATCATTAATAAATCTCTCTATGTTACATGGGAATCACACTGGGAAGGGATGCATCATGGGCAATACCAAACTGCTTCTTTTGACCAAACCCCAACGTTATTACATTTATAATAATGTGATATGAGAAGCTGGAGTCGGATTTGAACAAATCAGCAAAAGCATGAAAATTGTTGTTGACTAATTTACTGTCGATCAACTGATCGATTAATCATCTACAAGACATATTACAACCAATGTACACAAGTTTATTTCACTCTGCCAATCTATGACTGAACACTAAGAAACCTACTACTATTTAGAAAAAAGTAGGCCAAGCTCATCAGTGTTGATTAACGACATATGGCTTATAGACCTGATACAGGTCGGCTGTCATTAACCAAACTCGGTAACAGGTCACATTACCCTACCGTGTAAGTTTCCATATGTCTGCTGTGTTATTGCATCGCGGGTGTAACGACAATGATCGCACTGGAGCAGTAATGCTTGCTCTACAACAGAGGAGCTGAAACATGTTTTATTCTTCTTTCAGTGATACAAGCTCATTAAATCAAAGCAATCGTTAAGCCTTGCAGTAATCCACAGGCAACCTGCGGGCTGCCATATTGACTCTGACCCAGAGTGCATTTCAGTCGCCATAGAGGAGGTCAGCTTTACTGTGGAGACGAGTTTGTGACAAACGAGTGCTTATTTATTTCATGACAAGCAACATGCCGACGAATATTAAGCGATTTGTGCGACATTGTTACACAGAAACACGTTAGAAAACAGACTTTCTTCGAAGAAACTCGAAAAAACTACAACCGCTACCCGGAAATGACGGCTTGTTAAAGCAGAAGTGACGTCAATGACGTTTTGTTGACATTTGTTTGTGAAAGACAAAAACAGTGGACACACAGAGGATGTGTATTTTTGGAAACAAACTAATGGACCTCGGGGCAGACTGAATACCACCGTGTCGTGATTAAAACAAAGCTTTGTTCATTCAACGAGCTCCGGTCAAGACTGGGACTCCGAGCAAAGACGAAAGCAGATCCGCAGATGGACGGACCAAGTCGGGAACAAAACAAACCGTGTCACCCGGACTACATGAGAGGCTGAATCATTGTCAGGCTAACCAGCCAGCGGACACTTGAGTTAAGCTGAAATACTATTTAAAGGAAACTAACATTCATTTGCTAATCTGCCCAAGACTCGTGTGCTTAATTTCTAACTGTTACGAAGTACGTTACGTGTTACCATGGTAGTGTAGAGTTACACAAGCGTTGTCCGTCAGACTAGCAAGTTAGCAAGCTAACGTTAGCCGTAGCTAACCTTACCCTCATTTGAACCGCCTGAGCTGTTGAGAGGCTAACTTACAGACTGCACTGAGCCTGCATTCGTTTCATACGGTGTTTGCGACAAGGAGCTCGTCAGTTGGGAGCGACCTTAAGAATGTAAAGCACAATGGCCAACTTTGAAGCCTACCAGGAGTATCAGAGGATTGAGGACTTTGAGGAGGACTCCCCACCTGGGGAGGAGGATTTGCTGGTGCATGTGCCCGAAGGCCTGAAAGGTAAACATGAAGTATTTTTTTTAGTAAAACTGACGAACTGCACATTGAAAGCCTTTTCCCGAATTTATAAGCTGAACAACTGTATGCAACTAGGTCAGCGTTCTGTAGGTCGTCTAGCTTTCTAATGCTGTCATTTATGTTACAGACTCATGGCACCATATCAAGAACCTGGATAACTTCTTCACAAGGATATCCTTTAAAATTACAGTGTAGTTAAACAGCAGGTCTCACAGAGTGGGTTTCTGTATGTCACTGGTATCAGGTCATGCTGACACATACTTATTAAGATGCATGTCAGTAGTTATATTTACAGTCTGCTGAACTTCGCTATGTTTACTGCTTGACTGCCACATGTTTTGACACTTGATCAATGTGCTTTTCCTTAACCAGCTTTTCCACATCTATCATTTTCACCAAAAGAATGGCTTTGCCTGTATGATGTTGTCAGAATGCTTTGAACTTGTGTAAGTATTAACTAGTGCGAACTACAGATGCCTAGAATAGTAGAAAGTAATGTATTTGAGACAGAATGCTTGTTGTCAGTAAGACTTGGACCTCATATACCTAACTGGTTATTTTCATGTTGTTTTGACAGTTAAATGTGCTCCAGGCTTCAGCATGAACAAGTTCAGCCAGATGATTTGAACAGCAGCTGTACTTGAATCTCAGAGGAAATTATTTCTCCTCAGTAAACATTAGAATTTTCATTACTGCTTTATGCCAGCAGGCCGTCTCTGTTATTGGGTTGTGGTCTGGTGTTTGTCCTGAATCTGGCCATAGTTGGTTTATTAATACGGGGCCAATTTAACCGTTAGCTTGATAAAATATGTCAGTCTCAGCCTATCAACATATTTAATAAGGGAACTGCAACTGATCTATCTTAACTGCGCATTGTACATTAATCACTACTCAGTTTATGATGAGTGCACTGCCCGTGGCTTGAAATTAGATACAATCACTTATCTCAATATTAATCTGTTTTGTCATTATTATTTGGGGTTTTCTAGTCTTGCCTAATCACTTTTTTTTTTTGTTTTTCATCTCGTCCTTACAGTCAGTTTTTGTTTGTTGTCACATTCACAACGTTCCTTGTCAACTGTGTTGAGTATGATGTCCTGTTTGCCAATCGAGCGGTCAACCACACCGGGCCGGGCCATGGCCCCCTGGACAAGAACAAGGTCACTCTTCCAGATGCCATCCTACCTAGCCAGCAGTGCACTCAGAGGTAACCATGTCTAATACAGCATTATGGAGGGCTTTGTGTGTTTCTTATGGGGACAAAATGAGTGGAAAAGTCCAGTTGAATTAATCATCACTTTATGTGACTTATATAGTCACATAAAGTGATCTTCCTACCCTCTCAGTTCAGCCTCTTTGATTTGATACGTTGATCTCATGCAGACGGGGTCTTGGATATGATTAGAGCCCTTTTAGAAACAGGCCTTCAGAGGGATTTAATTTGTCTGGCTTAATACAGTTGCAATCAGATTTTCAGACTTAATGTCTCATTGGATTTTGCCAGTTGCAGCCTCAGACGGTAAGTCACATTCACAGAGAAGGAATATGGAACAGTAGCCTATTTAGCCGTACCCTGTGGGTTTCTTTATTTACCCCAGAAAATCATGAGAACTCATCGTAGACGATGACTTGTGAAGATCTTTTCTTAACTGTCAGCACTCTAAGTAGTGACTTATTGTTTTTCAGGAACACTCACTCACACTTTACCCAGCCTGACTATCCTTTCCTTGTTTTTACTCTTAAACTTTAAAAAACAACTGTAACACACATCTAAAAAATGACATTGTGACCCAAATGTTAGATTTTCTTAATTGCGCATTATCACATTCTTTGTTTATTTCAGTTTAAGGTTGGTAGCTCTGAATTGCAGCATTCTTAAAAAAGAGACGGTTACTTAGTGGAGGTATTTGTGTACTGTGTTGAGACTGGCTTTAGGGAACAGGGTAATGTAATTGATAGCTTTGGCGAGGTAAAACTGGCCTGTCGAACTTGGCCGGGCCAGCAAGCTGACGACCACATGACACCTCACTGGCTGGCTGCAAGGGACAGACCTCCCCTCCCTCCCCAGCCCCATGTTCTCATAATTTTTTTTTTTTACCAAGATGTAGCCTAGCCTCTGCTTGTTTTCCTCAGCTCGTCGAATAGGCCTGTCATCAATTTGTTCCTGATTCTGACGATGGCTCAATAGTCATTTATAACAGGGTCAGTGACGTACAACCGCTTGGAATTCTAATTTGGGAACAGCTTGTTCCACAGTTTGGATCCTCTCTGTCCCCTTCATACCCCCTCTCTAATTTCCCTTGTAAAGCCAGATGCTTGTCCTGAAAACATTCTAATATTTTGTTTATTTTATCTCAAAGTGACCTATTATGAATTGATACAGAAATGTGAAGGAGTAGCAGCAATCACACTGATATTGACTAATGTATTTTTGTAAGTATGGGTGACTAATGCCCCGTGTTTTCTATGTTTTGAAATGCAATACTCTGAAGAATTTTAGATTGAAGTAAGCAAGCTGCCTCACCCACAACCTGTAAACAGGAGTTTAGTGTCAGTTTGATATATTGCAACATACACTGAGAGCAACAGTTGCACAGCTCCTCATCTGTTTATCATACAAGTCAGACACCCCATAAGTGGTCAGCTTAAAATGGCATAAGAGGAGAGGGTGTGCCGCTATAGATGCTTGTCATTTTACAGAAATTATGACTCCCAGATTTCAAATCAGCCTCCCTCTTAACCACTTTGTCAGGATATTTATAGATTTTCTTTGTTGTCTATCTTTTCATGCCCTGCCAAATATTGCATGAGTATTGTCATTTTCAGTAAATGTCCTTCCGTGTTTGCATACAGCTGTAGTTAACATTGACATAGTAGCCCATGTCTGAATGACCAAAAACAATACTTTTAACACATACATGAAGCCAGCCGTGTCTAACAGAGCTTTTGTTTCTATTCAGCATCCAAGAGAACAGCTGGATTATATTCCTTCTCATCATGGCAGCCATATTCTGGATCTATCGACTTGTTAAAGTCTTTTGCAATGTTCTGAGCTACTGGGAGATCAGGCAGTTCTACATTAAAGCACTGAAGATCAGAATGGTAAGTGCTGTTCCTCGCCTTATCATTATGTACTGAATCAGTCTTGTGACAAATATCTTGTGCTTATGCTTGCAAAAAATAAGCTAACATGAAGATAATCATACCTAAAAAGAGTTGTTAGTCATGCATTGTCTCTGTAATGTTCTTCGGTTTATTTTGTGCTCCCTGCCTCCCTCTCTCAGGATGAACTATGCAATGTAACATGGCAGGAAGTGCAGGACCGGCTCATCAGCCTGCAGCGAGAACAGCAAATGTGCATTCACAAGAAAGAGCTAACAGAGCTCGACATCTATCACCGCATCCTGCGATTCAAGAACTACATGGTGGCTATGATAAACAAATCACTGCTGCCGGTGCAGCTGCAGCTCCCCCTGCTGGGAAATGTGGTGTTCCTCACCCAGGGCCTCAAGTACAACTTTGAGCTCATCCTCTTCTGGGGTCCTTGCTCCCTGTTTCAGAATAAGTGGAACCTGCACCCCAAGTACAAGCGGAATGGAAACCGCCTGGAGCTCGCGCAGCAGCTGAGTAGAGTCATCCTGCTGATGGGTGTGGCCAACTTGCTGCTTTGTCCCTTCATCCTGGTGTGGCAGGTGCTCTACGCCTTCTTCAGCTACACCGAAGTGATCCGCAGAGAACCTGGAAGCCTGGGTGCACGACGCTGGTCCCTGTATGGCCGCCTGTATCTGCGGCACTTCAATGAGCTGAACCATGAGCTGCACGGACGTTTAGGCCGTGGCTACAAGCCCACTTCCAAGTACATGAACTCCTTTACATCGCCGCTGCTGACTGTGCTGGCTAAGAACATTGCCTTCTTCTCAGGCTCAGTGTTGGCTGTGCTCATTGCGCTGACAGTCTATGATGAGGATGTTCTGACAGTGCAGCACATTCTCACTGCTATCACTGTGCTGGGGGTGGTTATTACAATCACCAGGTGAGCTCTCAGACCTGTTTTCATTCCTGGAGCCTTTCCAGGACTGATATCAGTAGGTCTTAAAAAAGTTGCCTGTACTTGTTAATTGTTACTCTTGCTGTTTATATCAGGATACACAGACAGGATAGATAATGATTTGCACCTGTTTCACTAATGAATATGGAATAATCAGTCAAAAAAATCAAACTATACTGCATAAAACTATCCTCTTCTCTTAATTCATCTCATATGTACAGGAACAGTTGTACTGTAGAAAAATTAAAATATTTTGTACCTGTCCTACACCAGGTCCTTCATCCCAGATGAGCATATGGTGTGGTGTCCAGAACAGCTGCTGCAGTGTATGCTGGCACACATTCACTACATGCCAGACCACTGGAGGGGCAACGCTAACAAGAGCGAGACCCGTGACGAGGTGGCGCAGCTGTTCCAGTACAAAGCGGTGAGGGATGGAGAGACGCTGTGGATAGGAACTCATTTGTCACAGTCAGAATAAAGTTATGGATGAGTGTTTGTTAAGATTGATGACATTTTTAATGTAGCACCTGCTTGGTGATAAAACTTTGTCAGGCTGGATTCAGTTTAATAGTTCAATCATTGAATTTATTGATGCGTTTTTGGCAATTATCTTGGACATTATCTTTATGTAGAATATGAGTATATTTAGAATTTGAGAGCGTCTAATCAGTGTTGTCTCTGTCCAAATCAGGTGTTCATCTTGGAGGAGTTGCTCAGCCCTATCGTCACACCCTTCATCCTCATCTTCCTCCTGAGGAATAAGTCTCTAGAGATCATTGACTTCTTCAGGAACTTCACTGTGGAGGTGGTTGGAGTCGGAGACATCTGTTCATTTGCTCAGATGGACATCAGACGTCATGGAAACCCAACAGTACGATTTGTTCCTTCTGTTAACATATGATTCAAACCATTCATGTCTTTAGCTGTTCTCAAAGTGAAGAGAGTATGACGCCTGTCGAGCAAATGTCTTTGTGAATGTTGTTGCTTGAATTGATTTAGATCTTTGAATGTCTTTGCAGTGGCTGTCAGAGGGCCAGACGGAGGCTTCCATTTACCAACAGGCTGAAAATGGCAAGACAGAGTTGTCTCTCATGCAATTCACCATCAAGAACCCACGCTGGCAGCCGCCTCAGGAGAGCTCAGTGTTTATCAGCCACCTGAAAGAAAAGGTGCAGCACGATGCACAGACCGGCCCCTCCACCCAGCTGCTGCTCTCTGAGGCTCCTCTCTGCACCTCCCTGCAGTCCAACGAGTCTGCCACTGGGGTAAGAACCCCCGAGGACGATGTAGATCACACAAACACCATGTACCACACGATTATTCAGATGATGGAAGAGATAGTAATGCAGTTTAATAAGAGTGTAAATGTTAACAATAAGTATTTATTACCTGAAGATATTAAAATCATTCTACATAAGATACTAATCCATGTACTACCACATGTAAACTACATTGTCATTTTTTTTCTTTTCTGTTCCGCTGTAATCTTATTTAACTAATGGCTCTGTATGGATGCGTGGTGTTGTTTCCAGCCTGATAATCTGTTGGCTAGTGTCCTGGCCCACCCCGTTCTAACTGCGTCGGGACTGCAAGGGCGAGACCATCGCTTCATCCCGCCAAGCACCGCTGCTTCTGCTGCTGCCAGCGTCCTGGCCTCTCTGTCCACCTCCCAGCTCTCACATCCCAGCCGCGGCCGCCCACATGGCCTCCTGCCCTCCTCCGTCCACCCCGAGAGCACCATGTACCGCAGCGATCGCACCATTATTGACAGGTTCTTGTAACACATTAGGTTTTCTGCTGTATTGTTTTCCATACTGTAGCTATTTGAAGTGAATATGCAAAGGCTGGTTATCAGCTGGTTATCAACATTAACATGTTCTTTTTCAGTATGACTAACAGTGACTCTCGCATCCGGAGCAATACACTGCACTCAGAGTTTGCCTCAGCAGAGATGAGTCTCCATGCCATCTATCTGCATGAGGTAATTTCCTGACCACGGACTGTCGCCTCCAGCCACTGCAGTTGACATTAATATATTTATCCTCCTTTTCTCTGGAGTTTAAAGTGATACTCCCCAAAAGATCTTTTGAGTATTAGCTATGCCCCACTTAAAAGTGCTTACCAAGTCTGTAGCTTTGGATACAAAGGATTCCAGTGGTGACCAGTTTCAAAACATCCTTTTACAAGTCTACAAGTGTTGTGTATTTGATTCTCAAAAGATCGATAACCCTGTACAGTATCTCTTGTAGACCACTAGTCTAGTGCTCTGCTCTGCTGTGCATTGACAACTGTTTGTCTCTCCAGCTGCACCAGCAGAGCTCCCACCCACAGAGAACTTCGGGGCAGTGGCAGAACCCAGTGCCAATGAGAGATCTGCACACAAACGCTGGTAAATGAACGTATTGATTTTGAAGAACCTTGCAGCCGCAGTGTAGCTGAAAAACACGAGGCAGATTCCTGTCAGCATCAGTTCTGTTTGTTAAGTTTGATTTTAGACCCACATTTAAAGATGTTATGACTTGAATGTTAAATGAAATGCCTGTGTAATGCAATAATTATTGCTTGTAGTGCTGCAATCATGGTCGTGACCTACATCTCTGGCACTTAATTACACAGTCCGGTCAGATCAAGAACTATAAATTGAGCCGAGCCTTAAAGGACTTTAGATTATATTAGAATAGATTTTGGAAGCAATTATGTCTGCTTTAATATTTGTCAAAGCTGCGTGATACTACATGGTAGTGCAGCACAGAAACCAAACTCGCACTGACAACTTGGCACAGGGACTGCAAATATGAAGCTCATTGTGACTTATTACAAGTTTCACATCTCACCAAGTTGATTTTCCAACTATCAGAAAGTGGAGACCACTTATTGCAAGGTGAAAAAAAGCTAAATGTTACAGCATGCTTCAAAAAGTCTGTCTGTGTTGTTCCCGTTTGTTTCTCTGATGATGGCATTGTGGAAATAATAGACCTTGACTTTGTGTCAACACTCTGACCAGGTTTCCAGGCACACTGCAGCCTTGGTTCCAGCATTTCCATGCCCACCCCCGTCCACCTCGGGCGCTGGCAAGAGGAGGAGGAAGAGGAGGAGGAAGACGATCACGAGATTAACAGTGGATCTACTCCAAAACAGGGCACAGGGAGTGGTTGTTGAAGTGCCTTATGTCATCAGGTATATGCTCTCTTTTAAACTCTGTAATACGACTTCTTTGACTACACTCACTTTTTGGTTCCGTCTCCTGTGATGTTCTTGTTTGTTGAACCTAATAACAAATGGCCTTTTATCCTACAAGGCATACATCGCCATGATAATTTCTCCTCTCTCTCTTTTTTTTTTTTTTTTTTATAGCGTTTACATTTTACTTTCTTCTATGAACATTGTGGCCTTAGATGATCTTCATGGAGAATTTAGCACGGACCTTTAAAGCATCATTCAGCGTTTGTTGTGGGAGGGGCTCATTGAATAACCACTGTCTCTGCACCTCCACGCCTCATCCTGTCACATCAGGCAGACTATGGCATCAGGGAAACCATAAGTCTTCCGTCCGTCTCATCCCGATTTTGACAAACTGCATGTAAAGTGACAGAGAGACAATATAGTGTGTTCACAGGATCACTGTGTGACGGCGGGTGCGGCCACTTTTTATCGTGGAATGCAAAAGGCTCCTGCTGAGCCTGTGTGCGCACAATACAACTGTTTGTGCCTCACAGAGCTCTACAGCACGAGTCTAAGTGGTGTCTTGATCTGTGCTACAAAGACTGCAAACTGTATTGTAGCTGCTTGAACAATTTCGGTCACCTGAAAAAAATGAATTCAATATTTCAAGTTGTGCTATTGGACCCTGGTGATTTGTATATACACTTTTGCGTCTTACTTATCCTTTTTAAAAAGTCCGCATTTTTACGACCAGATCTAATCCTTGAAAAAGATACCAAGTATTGCTATGATGAAGTGCTGACTGTACAGTAGCCGTACTACTAAAACACCATGTGTAACTGGCAAAAGCCCCGTTGGGTTTGACAGAATCTATCGTTTAACCAGATATACACATGCTTGGATGCTGCTGTCTGTGTTTAGTGGTCCTAAACTCAGATTTTATTCAGTATTAATATTTCCACAGCTGATGTATCAAGACATTACTGTTCCCGAAGAACAGGACAGAAATCACGGGCCTCAAATACACTTGGCGTCAAAATCTGATGCAGATATAAGATGTCTTTTTAAGTCTATTTAAGCTGGACACAAAGTCAGCTTTATGCCTTAACACCAACGTAAAAAAAAAAAAAACATATGTGTTGAATCCTAGTTTTCCGTATTACCTCAGTGGTGGTGAAGAAAAACTAATACTCCAACTGATACCTCTGCAGTTTATTTACTTCTGTGTAAATATATATACAATACATAAAAGTTTATTTGCAGTGCACAGGTGCATCTTTTAACTGCATTTTGATTTTAATGGCAGGTGTAAATGGAATCTGTTTCATTTTTCTTGCTTCTTGCCCAGCCGATGTTTTGAGGCAAAGCATTGATGTCCCAGAAAATTTTTCGAACAAACAGGGTGGTGTTGGCTCTGCAAATCTTTGTTGTGCAAAGTTGACATGTAGTTTGTGTCCTTTTTTCCCCCCAAACTGCTCACATTAACACGCAACTTCACAAGGGCTGATGTCAGAGTGTAAGCTGCCGGGTTTAGGTTTGAAGGTTTGAGGACAGCAGTTCCTCTCAGTGTTGGCTTCATACTTTCAAAGTAAGAGCAGAAGGAGAAAAAAACCTTTCCACAGTCAGCATGATTGCTTAGCTTTAGGTTTATTTATTCCACCTCCCCAGATATTTAATTGATATATGTGCATTATTTATTTGAAAAGTAGATATTTTGATTGTTTCATCTAATCATTTACTTTCTAATCTTGCTAATTGATGAAATGGCATGCCCCCCCCCCCCCCTCTGGAAAGAGTAAAAAATAATATTTGAAATTCTGGTAAAAAGGATTTATTAATGCAAAGATAACATGGCCAGCAGCATGATGTTGAATGTGATTTACACTTACAATAAACTCAGACTAAATCTGCTTGTTGATGCAGTGCGCAAAATATCTTTCTACCCATCTTTTCTTTGTTGCATTCTACATAGATCACAGTAATATAGATCTCATCCTCCACGACTGCAAGACTTCAAAGGGTACAAATGTGCGTTTGCCCTCATGTGTGTTAAGAAACTATTACACTTTTCATTGTGAGTGTGTCTGTGGAAGGAATGTGTTTTGACACCTGCGTCATTATGCTAACTCAGATGTTTTTTTTTTTGGTTTTTTTTTGCACTGACAGAAAATTTTCTTTTAAATGCAGCAGTTGACATTTTAGAAAGGGCAGGTCTCAAAAAGGGACGCCGAGTCAGTCTCCATCCAGTGTGACCTCTTCTCATTGTTTGTATATAAGCATCAGCACGTATTGTACCGTCACTGTCCACAGCGGACCACCTGGACACACTGTGGCCAGATCACATGCGGTCGTTGTTACCTCTGGTCAGTAACAGTTCGCCCTGTAGGGGATGATGTGTGTTTGTGTCACGCCGTTAAATATGCTTCCATGGGTGTTGTGGTCACTGTCTATGTGTGCAGTGAGTTTATTATCGTAGAGACACTGGAGCTCAGCTTTGTGCACAGAGTTGATTTCTGTTGACAGTCTCCACCTTTACACCTCACTGTTTTTCATTTTAATTTAAGCAGTGCCTTAGTATTAAGGTTTAGTGTTTGCTCTTCATAGAAGCCATTTCATGTCAACTATTGGATTTACATTCACAGATTTAGCAGCACACGCTATGTACAGTGTTTTTGGTTTTTTTTTGCTTTTTTGGCAAATCATTGTGTATAGCATCAAGTATGTCGTGAAGTTGTGGATGTGGCTTGTAAGATGTGTCAGTCTGTTGCGTCTGACAGCACACCTTCTTCTTATCATGGTGTGTGAAATTGCACTGTCCTCAGTATCCTAAAGAAGCAGGAGTATGCCTTGTAATTGGCAGTGTCATCATGGCCAACCTTCTCACCGTACTATGGGTTCTTATCCACTATACGCCAGTCGAAGAATCACAGTGACTGGAACAAGGTGCTAAGTTTTCATCCTGAAATGTTGAATATGTTTTAAGACATTTTGTTTTTTTGTTTTGTTACATAGGTTTGTCTGTCTGTTTTTGGTCTGTGAGTTAAGAAACACTAGCTGAAAAACGAGACATGCCAAAAGAACTTTTTTTTCGGCACAGCTTTACAATACACGTGTTGTTTTCTGTGAGTGAGTAGAGATGCAAATAAATCTTATTTTGAGTGTATTTAATCATTTCATGTGTGGTTGATTCTGTGATGTTTTTTTTTTTTTTTTAAATAAAAAAATATTTCAATTTTCTCTGCTTTTGCTAGTTTTGCTGTATGTAGCTGTGAGATCACACTTTCTCTGCAAGTCTTTGTATCCTGCTCTGATCTCATGCTGTTGATGAATTTGTCCCTCTGAACTGGAAAGCCTGTCGTATTATAACATAGATGTCTCACAGTGTTTATGCAGCATGGATTGGCCTGACATTTTGGTCCACGGTGAAATATCTTGATAACTGTTAGAAAGATGTACATCACTGCAGACGTACATCGCTTTCATTCATGAATGATGAGATTATACATCAATGCAAGGTGAAATGAATCAGCCTCTGGTGAAAAGAATCAACCTGACCAGGTAAAAAAAAATATCTGTCCTATTATATAAATGTCTGATTTATGTCTATGCCTGATATAACCTGATATGTCGTCATCAGCGGGTGAACTTTCTGTGACATGAATGAGGTTTAACAGTGGAGTCCGACCACTGTAATATTTTGTTATTAGAATTCATTAGTGCATACAGTGGTGGAAAGTAACTACTTATTTACTGTACTTAAGTACATTTTGCAAGGACTTGTACTTTGAGTTTTGCCATTTTATATTACTTTATATTTCTACTCCACTGCAATTCAAAGGCAAATATTGTACTTTTTACTCCACTGCATTTATTTAGCAACTGTAGGTACCTGTTACATTGCAGATTTATTTTATATGATCAACAAATAAATGCAGTGATATTACAGATTATGATAAAACTATTGATTACAGAGCCGGAATTCATAAAGTACACAGCAGTTAAACTGTATCAACTAGTTAAACCACCTT
Organism: Chaetodon auriga; assembly: GCF_051107435.1. Taxonomy (NCBI): domain Eukaryota; kingdom Metazoa; phylum Chordata; class Actinopteri; order Chaetodontiformes; family Chaetodontidae; genus Chaetodon; species Chaetodon auriga. The sequence goes on from NC_135085.1 coordinate 16,945,329, forward strand.
TACCAGCTTCAGCATTAAAGTGATGAACACATCAATGCATCAATAATTACAATCCAGTAATACACATTCTACTGAAATATGCCATTCTGCATAATAAGCACTTTCATTTTAATGCTAATATTTAATACTTTTATTAAACTAAAAAAAATTAATGTATGACTTACTTGTAGCAGAGTATTTCTGCATGGATCTGAGTTCTTCCACGTCTGGTTAGATGTCGTTGGTTTCTGTGGATGCTCTCTGTTACCAATTCTCTGCTCTGTCGATGCTGTAAATGCTGTCCACATGTTCAATAAACACAACATGCCTCTATTTTGCAACACACTATGCATCTCCTCTTTGTATGTACTCGGTTGTAATCATTTTTCAAGACCCCACAGAACATGCTGGGGATAGAAGCGCCATCTGCTGTTCATTCTTGGCTCTCTGTCCTCGGTGCGACCGACGTTTGTCATCGTCTCTGGAAATGCTCTTTTGAGGTAACACCCATGTGTTTCCACTGTGAACATGATACAGCTGTGACCTTCATGAAATGGCTAAGAGGTCAGGTGGGTGGTTACGTAGGGTATTGGATGGTGTACATTGCAACCATTTTTGTGAAGACTGTCTCATTACAAAGGAATGTTTTACTTTTTTTCCATGTTTTAATCCAACTCTGCCGTTGCTAAAAACGCAGCCAGGTGCTCGGTGCCTGTCTCCTGCCCTCTGCTGTATTGTGCTCAGGTGCCATGAGAGGGACGTTTGTTGGCTGAGAGTGGCTTTTGGACGATGACCAAAGGTTGTGGAAATACCACCCATGATGTGATTTGATGCTACTAACTAATTTGGCATCTTGAAATGCAGACCACAGAGAAAGCAAAGGAGGGGGAGGAAAACAACCAGAGGTATGTTAAATTGCAACTTTAAACAATTCATATGTCCCATATTTTACACTGATCTAAAAGGTTTGGATGAATCTTTGGACGTGTCTGCCACTTTCTTGTACTCTTTTTCTCAGTATCCTTGCAGGAGTATGGAAACCAAACACAGTAGCCAGAAGAGGATGAAGCAGAGGCAAGCAGCAACAGTGGATTACTGTCTGCTAGAGTTTCGGAGAGTTTAAATCAGGGTCCAGGCGACCTGCTGCTGTCAGTCATTGGCACTGGGGGGAAGCCCACTCTGAAAGACCAAGAAAATACCATAGAAGCCAAAGAATAGGGAAGAAAGGGGTTAGACTTGCTTCCCATTCAAGACTCTACAAGCATTAGATTTAAGAAACATGTCTCTAAATCTGTGGTAAAGTCAGGCATAATAGAAAGTGGAACACAAGTGCTCTGGTATCTGAGGACGGTCAGGCTGAAGTGTTTTCATCATTGGGAAGAAGTCATGGGCGATACATTCAGTGCATTACTGTGTAAAAGCTTTTGTACGATATGAAGTCATAGCTTAATTATGGGCCTGGCCAGCCAGCCAAAGCAGCTGTCAACATGGTGAATGTGGAATACAATGTGCCACAAGCTGAGGGTCAAGTTCAGCCAATCTCTCAACTTACCCGAATCACATTTCCTCTCAGGTGATATAAAGAGCTCATACTATGTGGAAAACTGGATTTTTCTACTCTTACTGATAATGATAGTGTTCACACGCAAGGAGAGGTTGTTCAATAATGAGTGAAATCATGACAGATGGTCTACCACTGCCTGCGGGTCACTAATGAAACACTAGTTTAAATGAACATTGACATTTTGGGAAATATTATTTGACGCATTCCCTCCCTTATTGGAGGACTGATATCAGTCTCATCTCCGTGCGTTCATTGCACAGATCAGAACAGGTGTTAATTCTAGTGTAGCTGACAAAGCACATGAATGAGGAAACAGTTTAGCTGGAAAAATATGCCAAAAATGTTCCACAGCTCCTGGAGTCACCTTGGTTTTGTTCTGTGCCAAACTAGACTGGTAACCTCATGACAGAGACTTAAGATGGGGCATGACGGGGACCAGCTGTTGCTGAACTCCAACGCACTCCAACGAGTTAACTTTCACGTTCAACCGCTTCACATTTAATTTGGCTCATCCTCAAGCTCAGCTCCCGCTCCACCCTGAGGTAAGGTGAGCCAGAACATCATTAGTTACAGATAGACGTGACATGAGGCCTCAAAGGTGCACATACAGGAAAGATCAATTTACACTTCTTCTTTTTCTTTTGAGTCTAAAGTCATTGATAGTTCTGTAGTGATCAATGACCTTAACTCGCCTTAATTACATAAATGGGAGTCTGAAGTGCGTGCATATTTTAGGTGATGTCCAAAACCTGTTTTTTCTGATCGGAATTAATTTTTTATTTTTATTTATTTATTGATTTCGTTTTTGCCAAATGAAATGAAGACATGCTCGCCAGAGTTTTGCAGGCCAGTTCAGCTCATTTTCGACTCGGTATAGTTTAATTTGACTACTTCAGGCCATTAACTAAATATATTAACCCATTTTTCATATTGATTTATGATTTAAAAGTCCAATTGTGGATGAGAAGTCTGCCTCCTGCATTGTTTGAATGCACTTTCTATTAGTCACTATGGACAACAGCATCTCCTAAATGAACGCAGTGTAAAAGAATAAAACAACAACAACAACAACAACAACAACAACAACAGCAGCAATAATAATAATAATTCAGCATCTCCCCTGTGTTTTATTGTGTGGAGGAGGCTGTTCACCAGTATTTAGACCTTCATGTGAGGAGGTAAAATATACAGAATATATAGCTGAATAAATGACAAATGAAGAATCCAAATATATATTTTTACAGACTTTCTAGGAGGGATTTGGGCTCGTGACCTCAATAACAGTCAAAAAACAGAGGAAAAACAACCAAAATGTCTTATAAATTATATGATTCAGTATGAAGCATTGCTTCTGGAAGCTTCCACCGGGCAGGTGTGAAGCACTTCGGTCGTAAAAGCCTGTGTTGTGGAGTGTTTCAGGCCGGGCTGTGCGGCACTGCGCTGCCCGGCAGAGGCCGGGCCAGGCTGCTCTCCTTCCCGGCCTCTCCAGCAGAGCTTCTCCTATCTCCAGCGACATGACAAGTCTATTTTGGAAAGGAGGCTGCGCCAAAATAGGAACGTCAGCTATTTGGCATCATGAGGTGCCGGAGAAGAAAGAAAAAATAAGTCTAGTCAACCGCCCACCGCAGGAGACTGGGGGGATGTTCCACCATCCTGGATTTACAACCATTTCAAGGATATTTGAGCACAAAGAAGACATTTATTTTGATGGGATTTTAAACACTAATATTGGAGTATCCGGAAATCTTTGACGGCCAACTGAAGCTTTAGCCCTCATGATTCAGCGCCCGTTTTACCTGAGTGGTTGAAGACTCAAGGTGAAAAAGTAATGTAACACTAATGAATGATAATAGCACTAATGGAAAGTGTTTTATTAATAATTAGACCGAGTTCTAGACCGAAGTTATAGCGGTTTAATTAATTCTAATTCAAAGTTTTATGGGAAAAGTTACCCACCTGTAACGTTAACAGTTGTTGCTTTGACTGAACATTAGCTAAACTAGCTAGCTACAATTTCCAGTGTCAGTTAGCTAGGCGACCGTTATTTGATTTAACTTTAATTACAAGCTTGTGTGCTACAGTTTTCACAATTTTACAAGCCGCAACTGAATTCCCACACATTTTTAAGACGTCTTAGTTGCCGTATAGAAACGCTGTTGGCGTTCAGAAAGGCTGTGAGAAATAAAGTATGTTTCTGAAGTGGGAGCTTTATCAAACAGCTGATGTCCCTTTCGCTTCTACAAATGGCAATGGACAGAGACGGGCTCTGACAGCTGAGGTTATTTTTGGGACAGGCAGTTCAAGCAACAGAGGTGACAAAGCAGGCAAATGTCACTCTTTGAAAGGCACATATCTGCACTATTTGACCTTGTTGCACTGGAATTCATTTGTTGTTGTGTTATTAAACTACTTTATGTTGACGAGGCCGCTTGGCATGAAGTTTAGTCTGAGTATTGATTGAGTATCTGCAGGGTCAGGACAGGAGTAACTGTCAGCCATAAATATATGGAGCTCTGAACTATGAATTTATGTCTATTTTCATAGCGTAACATAATTATAGAGCAGCCACACTTAAACTGTCACATTTCACAATGGTTTGACTGCATTTGGCAGGGTGTAATTTAATGTGTGGTCAGAAAATAACATAAATGGACATACAGAATATGTAGGCTCATATGTATTAGTTGTTACAGTTCAGAAGAAGTTGTATTTGTTTTTCCTAAACATTTATTAAATGTAAGTGAATTGCATGAAACTTAAATTTTATCCATTATTCATAATGCACCCAAACTAACAACAGAAAAAATATTTTGGTATTTGATATTTAATAGGAAACTATGTCAAACTGCCTGCCAATTTTCCACTTAAACAAATGTGACATGTCCTGTTCATTGTTGCGTATTATGTCTTGCAGGCCGATGCCTGGTACTGTACTGCAATATTCACCTTTTCTTTGATTACAGGAACTAACAATGGATCCAAACTTGTTTGGAGGAGTCCCCAGGTTTCTCACCCGCCCAAAGGCATTTGCGGTGTGTGCAGGCAAGGATGCCACACTGAGCTGCACCGTCGTGGGCAGCCCGACCCCACTGATTACCTGGGAAAAGGACAAGCTTAAGCTGACATCTGGGGGACGCTTCAAGACCGTGGAGGATGGAGATGTGTACCGCCTGACCATCTATGACTTAACACTGGAGGACACTGGTCAATACATGTGTCGGGCCAAAAACAATGTTGGGGAGGCTTATGCTGCTGTAACCCTAAAAGTGGCGTTGCCATCAGAGATGGCTCAGAGGGCCCCTGCTTTCCTGGTTAAGCCTACCTCAACACGTGTAGGCTTGGGAGGCGATGTTGTTTTCTTCTGCCGGGTTGCAGCTTACCCTGAAGCCAACTTTGATTGGGAGAAAGATGGCCGCTACTTGGGGGAGACCAACCGTATCAAGATTGTTTCCGACAGTGACAGCAGCACCTTAAAGATCCAAAGTGTACGTAACCTGGACGGTGGCACTTACACCTGCAGAGCCCAGAACACTGTCGGCCGTGCGCACGCTGCAGCAGCTCTTGCTGTAGATGCCCAAGATTCCCGTCACCTGACCGCAGACAAGAACACATCTCTCCTTTCTCACCTACAAAAGCGAAAAGAGGAAATGAAGAAGGACATCTCTATCTATCGCACCAAAGAAAGCAGCACCTCTGTTTCCTCCTCCTCCTCCACAGCCAACATCAGAGATGGTATGACTCCTCTGAGTCTGGAACATGAGCTGAGGGCATCTGCGCTGGCAAAGCTGCCTAAAGGTGTGTTCACCCGTACCTGCACAGTGACTGAAGGCAAACATGCCAAACTCAGCTGTTTTGTGACGGGTCACCCTAAACCCCACATTATCTGGAGGAAGGATGGCACAAACATCAGCGAGGGCCGCAGGCATGTCATTTATGAGGACCAAGCTGAGAACTTCATCCTCAAGATCCTGTACTGCAAGCAGAGTGATAATGGTCTCTACACCTGCAATGCAACCAATATGGCTGGGCAGACCTACAGTGCTGTGTTGGTAACAGTCAAAGGTAAGATCGCCATGTCTTACATTTGTGTACACATTTACGAGAATTGTCTACAAGTGAGCTATCTTTATAGACGTGTCAAATGCAAGAATTTTATGCGCCATCCGTCAACACGTGTAACATCAAAGAGGCTGTCACTCTGGACCACTTCATGTCCAGCGATTCCAGTGTAACTCAAGCAAGGAAGGATAATGCTTGTATGATTACATTTTTTCCTTGATGTTAACAAATATCATGCAAGTCAGCAGTATATTAACCTCTTAATACTTTCCAGCCTATCCACCATGTCTGTGGCGCTCAGCCTTGAGACCTCAAGCCAGTTGCCTCCCACTTTAACAATGACTCAGTAGTAATTAGACAGCTGGGCACTGTAGTTTTTAGCAAACATTACTCAGACAGGAGCAAATAGTCATTTGATGGGGACTATTTTGAGCTGCAAATTAATACGCATTTGGTGCTCAAGTGAGTATTTAAAACCCCAGCATGGTGTGTGTGTAATTTACTCAAAATAAACTACTTTGCCTCTATTCATCACAATGAAGGAATGTGTCACCCGGTGCAGCAGTGTGGCTCATTTATATGTTTTAGTAGTAATAAAAGTGGAGCTATCTGTCACAGAGGAATAAGCTATATGTTAGTAAGACAAATTCACGGTTGGCAACTGCACTACTCTAAGTGTTGTCCAAATCACTAAACCAAAGCCTCATTTAAACCTCTCAAAATGCGTGTGGCTTTTCACAACAAGATTGAATACTGGCTCATCCTCTGAAGCAGGGTGTTGTGTTGCATCTATTTTCTGCTGGTGATGAGTAGTTCACAGTTGCTAAGATGGTCACTCACGTACTGGGGCGCATTGGCACCATTGCCAGTGTGACTTCCCATGGGAAGAAACTGTCCCCAGAGTTGAAATTGTAGACTTGTGGATTTGTGTCGGATGTTAATCCCTATTCAGTCCGATAATGAGGGCTGTACCACCGATGTACCTGTTTATTGTTGGTGCAGGAAAATGGATACTTCTGATGTTTGCCTTCCAGTTTGTTGGTTTGCTGGATTTAAAGGGAAAGTTTGCAATTGAAAATATACATTTTATATACCTTTATCAATTGCATAACCACTTATCAATATTCCAATAAATATGCAAAATACAGCACTGAATAAAAAGTAAAAATACAATAAATAGGAAAGAAATGATAACGCTAACAACAAATACAGTCTGCAATTACAGACATTAACACAATAACACAAAGTCTGTACAACAACAATGAATATAGGAGTAAAAGATTGGCTACTCTTTTTCAACAAAATTGAAAAAAATATAACCTTATCATAGTTTTTTGTGTTTCCTTTAATTTAACAACAAATGTTGGATTATTATACATCGCTTAGAAATTTAATTAGGGGTCCTGGCAGAAAGAGCAGTCAGTCACATTCCTGGGAAGATAACCTATCAAAGCACTTACAGAATAAATAACTTTTACGGGTTGTTAATGATAGGATGTACTGTATGTTGTCAAAGCCAGAGACTACATTACAAGCCAAGGTTCACTTTAGGAGCCAAACTGTAGCTCACTAACTTTGACTGTCGTCAGTGTGTGACCTTTGTTCTTCTGCAACCTGATACTCTTAAAGTAAAAATTCTTCAACTGCCAAGCAGAAAACACTAGAACTTTTTAAGTATTTTAATGTGAATTATTAATAAAGGTGGATACTTCTGAGTGATTTACTGAACTCAGCAGACTTCATCCATCAATCAAAATGGAGTTCCACATATTTCAACACTGGATTCCTGATGCTAAAACTGCTGGCTCAGGTCCAAAGTATGGATATGGATACAGTTGAAGAAAGAAAACTGAGAAGCAGGGCAAACTTACAAGATGTTTGATGCAATCTCCTTTGAAATAGGACGTTTAGTAATCACAATGAAACCTTTAGTTCACATTAACCAAAGTCAGTAAATGTTAACAATTTTCAGTGACATTTTTTGACATTGTTTTAACAGGTATTAGGCAGTACTTTGCATAGTCTGGCTCATTAACTTTAGAGTGCATTGTACCATGCTTGCAAGCATTTCCTAGAACACGACCAAAGTTTTTTGATTGATTTCCCACCTTCAAACCATGGTTTCAACATCCAAAATCTCATAAGTTTGTAGTTGATAGACTGACATTTGCAACACCATCAGTATTGTTGCATAACCTGAAGATTCTGTTATCTCTCATTGTGTCAGAGCCTAAGGTGCCATTCAGGAGGAAGCTGCAGGATGTGGAGGTACAAGAGAAAGCATCAGCGACACTGATGTGTGAGGTGCCTGTTAGTGCCACGCAAGCCAGCTGGTTCATGGAGGAGACGCGGCTGGAGCAAAATACCAAATATTACATGGAGCAGGAAGGCACCCTGCGTCGTCTCACCATACACAATGTCACCACCAACGACGACGGTGTTTATATCTGCGAGATGAAAGAAGGCAGTCGCACTGTGGCTGAACTCACCGTCCTAGGTATAGCTGAGACTTTTTAGTTAGGAAATTATACAGACTGAATCCATTGCATACCTGATCCTTGATGTCTTTTTTCAGTGTCTGCTATGGTATTGAATACGTGTCTTTATGTAAAGTCTACTTCCTCTCATATCCCAGGAAACATTACTAAGAAGCTTCCTCGGAGGACAGTAGTTCCTGTCAGTGACACTGTCATCTTCTGCGTGGAGCTGGAGCATCCCTGCCAGGATTCCTACTGGACCCGCAATGGCGAGAAGCTGAAGCAAGATTCCCGTATTTCCATTGCCTGCGTGCTCAGACAGTACACACTCACAATTCGAGATTGCCAGGCAGATGACTCGGGAGAAGTGGCCTTTGTTGCTGGGGACTGCAAGACTTCCACTCGATTCTCTGTCACTGGTGAGGAGGACACCTGGGTCGAAGTGAAATTTATTGTATTTGTTCAGTTTAGTTTAGTTGAGTTCCCTTGACATCATACAGCATCACAGCAACTGAGCTGGTAACCAAAATGCTACTGAGTGACAAGAATGATCACCAACTTTGAAAGTAAAGCTAAGTTTGTATAAAAGAAAAAGAAAAAAGAAACTAATCTTTCTTTTGATATACTATAATTACTCAGTACTCATCTGATTGTCAATCTTTCTGCTCTAGCTGCCAGGAAACATCCTCCCGATCCCCCAGTCGATGCTGTGGTGCAGAACAAGACTGACTCATCCATCACCATCCAGTGGTCTCCTCCTGACAGCGACCGCCCTGTGCCCATCAAGGGCTACAGTGTGGAGAGGAGGAAGGTTGGCACTCAGACATGGCAGAGATGCAAAGCTGAAGAAACCATTGTGTCAACACAGATCACCATCTGCAACTTCACCGAAGAAGCCAGTTACCAATTCCGCATCTCTGCTATGAATGACTTTGGCCAGAGTCCCTACCTGGAGGTGCCTGGAAGCTACTATCTAGGTGAGACTGGTGTCTTCGTGACTTTTGTCATTCAGGTATGCATTCAGTTGTTCTTTTCTCATGTCTGCTTTACCGCTTGTCTCCAGAGCCCACTGCTGAAATCAGGAAAGGCCTGATGAACTGTACTGCAGTCACGGGCGAGGAGTTCTCTGTCTCTGTGGAGCTGTCTGCTGTTTGTTCTGGATTCTGGTCTCTCAGCGGCCGCCTCCTGCGCAGTGGAGCTGACTACCTCATCACCAGGTCCAAGAACACGCACACTCTGCTCATCCGTTGCGTGACCATAGAGATGAACGGAGCTGAAGTCAAGTTTGTGGGTGGAGGCTCGCAAAGCAGTTGCATCTTATCTGTGAAGGGTATGCACTCAAACCCAGTTAAATTATCAATAGAGAAAAATGTTCAAAATCATGCTAATATATTGTAGTACTGTTACTTTTCTGCATTATAGATTCCTTCTTGATTGATTGGTATTTGCTGTAATTTTTTGTGAGAAGCAACCCTGTAATGCTTTCTCTCTGTTTTTAGCTCCTCCTGTCAGGTTCATTAACAAGTCAGATCATTTAGAGGTGGTGACCTGCAGTGCTGAAGCCTCTGCTCGGCTGACTGCTGAGGTGTCGGATTACGATGCGCAGGTTTGTGATGGGAACATATGTCAATTCCAGCTTTACTTTTAGCATTCACAGATTGTTTATGTGTACCTTCAACTTTACAAATATGCAGGGATGGAAAACTTACAAGTTCTCTCATTTTTGTAATTGGCTCTATTTTTTTTTGCTATTTTTAGCCTACTCTAAAATCAATAATTCCTTTTTTTTCATGAAGCATTATACTCCATTTAAGTTAGCTTTGACCCTCTTTTCCGTTGTAAGACAATCTCTGAGAAAGAAAAGATGTTCACCACTTTGGATTGAATTGATTAAATTGAAGTAACATGTCTAGTTTTGATTATGTGCTCTGTGCTCATTTGTTCAGGTGGTTTGGATGAGAAATGGACGGGAGGTGAAAATGGGAAAGAAGTATGAATATGTGATCATTGACCGCAAGAGGATCCTGGTGGTACACAATGTTACAGAGGAGGATGTAGGCATCTACGAGTGTGTTTTAGCTGATGACAAATTGCCCCTGAAACTCACGCTTAAAGGTACGCTAATCAAAATCATTGCTACTACGTGCAGTTCTACGGTTTAACTTTGTCGCAGAGCAAACTCAATTGTCTGTCCGCTATATTTGGTCAAAGATGAATTTGTCTCAGATAATCTGATGTACTGAAATTTGACCTGCTCTAATGGCTGCAAGCATGTTCTTATGAGCCATCAAAAGTAACACTAAAGAGCAATCTGCCATCATATAGTTTTTGCAACCCCATCTCATGCTCTTTCTACAAACAAGTGGCTCTGATAACAAACCTAAGGGGACACATTTTCAAAGGGATTTCAATTCATGTCTCTTTCTCTCTAAGATGAACCCGCCAAGTTTCTGAACAAAGCCAGAGGTCCCATGGGATTGTCATCGTCCCTTAAAGGAGACCTTGAGCTGAGCTGTGAGGTATCTTCTGCCAGCGCGGCCGTTGTGTGGAAAAAAGATCAAGTGGAGATCACTGAGGACCAAAGAAGTACCATCATTGCCAAAGGGACTCAAAGGAAGCTCATCATCAAGAATGCCAAGAAAAGTGACGAAGGTCATTACTCCTGTGAGACAGCAACAGACAAAATCACATTCCAGGTCAAGATAAAAGGTAAGACTGTATGATGCATTTGTTGTACAACACTTGACTGCAGATCACAGATATATAATTATTTACCTTATTTTCTTTCTCAGAAACTCAAGCCCTAGCTGCCTTCTCCAACAAGGAGTCAGTCCAGAAGGAGGTGAGAGCAACTCTCTCCCAGAAGGCCACTCTTAGTTGCAATGTTTCAGATAGCAAGACTGAGGTGAAGTGGTATAAAGACGGCAAGTTGCTGGTATCGAGTAGGACGATATACTCGGAAACGAAAGGCAGTACTCGTCAGCTGGTGATTGAAAAGGTGGAGAAGAACGATGCTGGAGAGTATACGTGCGAAGCTGGAGGGGATAAGCTGGTCTTCAAAATATTTGTGTCAGGTAAGGCATAATTGATCTGTCGGATTTAACAAATATATTCCATTTTTTATGATGATTATGAATTCTGTCTGTGTGTCTGAGCTACTGTATCAATACAATTTGAGTTGGGGTTTGGAGAATGTTAGCTGCTACACATTTAACCACCTTTGTGCGTCACATTTATAGGGTGTATGGATTTTAAATGTCCTAAACAAGACTGGGAGAATAAATAATTCAATTGTAGAATAGGTGCCCTGAAACATGTGTCAAATTAGATGTCTCTGATATGTTTCAGTCATTGGTGATCTTACTCAGTGCTCATTAGAACACTGTTTCTCTTTGACATTATCCTCAGAGGCCCAGTCAGCCTTCTTCAACAAGGAGTCAGTCCAGAAGGAGGTGAAAGCTACACTCTCTCAGAAAGCCACCCTCAGCTGTGAGGTAGCTGATACCAAGACAGAGGTGAAATGGTACAAGGATGGCAAGCTGCTTGCTTCCAGTAAGACAGTCCATGCTGAGTCGACAGGCAAGAGTCGGCAGCTGGTGATTAACAATGTGGAGAAGAAGGATGCTGGAGAGTACATCTGTGAGGCTGGGACTGAGAAGCTGGCTTTTAAGATGCACGTGGCAGGTAAGGGAGGGTGGATTTTAAAAATGATGTAACATATTGGGCGCTTATCAATAAGATCTGAATGAATAGCATCTGATATTTTCCTTGTCACGCCTCCTGTATCAGAGGCTCAATCAGCCTTCTTCAACAAGGAATCAGTCCAGAAGGAGGTGAAAGCCACTCTCTCCCAAAAGGCCACTCTGAGCTGTGAGGTAGCTGATTCCAAGACAGAGGTGAAATGGTACAAGGATGGCAAACTGCTGACCACCAGCAAAACAATACACGCAGAGTCAAAGGGTAAAAGTCGCCAGCTTGTGATTGACCGCGTGGAAAAGAGGGATGCTGGAGAGTACATGTGTGAGGTTGGCACTGAGAAGCTGGTCTTCAAACTCCATGTGGCAGGTAATGACAAGGGTTGAGCTGGCTTATGGTATGCCTTTTGATAGATGTACTTAATGGGTATTGTGTGTTAACATATCAGTGACAGAGGAAAAGTTTTTGTCATCCACATTCATGGTCTCCTCCACAGACGCACAGGTCCAGTCTGCGTTCTCTAAGAAGGAGTCAGTCCAGAAGGAGGTGAAAGCCGCTCTCTCCCAGAAGGCCACTCTGAGCTGCGAGGTAGCTGATTCCAAGACAGAGGTGAAATGGTACAAGGATGGCAAACTGCTGACCACCAGCAAGATGATACATGCAGAGTCAAAGGGCAAGAGTCGGCAGCTGGTGATTGACAGTGTGGAAAAGAAGGATGCTGGAGAGTACATCTGTGAGGCTGGGACTGAGAAGCTGGTCTTTAAAATACATGTGGAAGGTAAGAAGAGTGCAGCATGTTTAATAAATACCAAATTGAGATATTAGCTCATACTTTTGTTTACCCACTGTAGATGCATTTTCGTTAAAACCTGGTTTTAATGACTGTCTCACACAAGAGCAAATACATTGCAATAAAAACGAAAGCTTGTCACTGATGCTGATCACATAATACTAAGGGTGTATTCACACCTAGCTCATTTAGACAAGTTGCATTTCACCCCCAGTTCAGTTGGTTTGAGCGATGTGAACACAGTTATCGCACTCAAAAGCAGGACAAATAAAGTGGTCTCAGCTTGCCTCCATCCAGACTCCAAGTGGCACATCTTCTAAGAAGATGCATCAGTACATTGTTTACTAGCTGCAGTCTAGACGCTCTCTGGAGCTGGATATTTTGTTCATTTAATGAACACCGGTATACTAAGCACATAAATGCAATGAAAACAGTTAGCCATACACATTGCTGATGCTCCATAATGAAGAAGACAAAAAGAAAGGAAGAGTGTTGCTGTGTAAACACAGACCATCCAAGAGGCAAAGGCAGCAATTATATCAAATTAGCTCCTGAATTCAATTAGAGCAAATGAACTACTGGTCTGAAAATGCCTTGCCTGAAAAACTGTTTGATTAACAAAAACTGAACATTAAACAACAACAACAACAACAACGACGTTTTGTGAAGTCTTGATACTAAATGCTATGCCTTCTTTTTTTATATATATATAAAGAGATAAAAAATGTGAAGCTGGTGGATATTCTGTGTTTTCTGTTTGTGTCTGTGTCTCCTGTGGTTTGTGATTGTAAGTGTCACAATGAATGTTGGCCGAATTGTTGGTTGCTTCAGTTATTTGCTTTGCTCAAGCTTTGCTCAAGCATCTATAGTCCAATATTGACTTGGAGTGGCGTGTTATTAGATGACAGTTGAAATTATGGGAACATTTTGTTGCCTGTATGCACTACTGAGCTTATGCTTTGATGTCTTGTCACATTTGTTTGCTGAGGCAGCTCTGGCGTCATTGTGTCTCTGTTGTTTGTCAGTTCTGGGTCACAGATTTCTTTTTCTTTCTGTATGATCTGTTTTTGATGTATTCATTGTGCCTCCCTGTGGTAACTTGCAGATGTCCACTTTACTTTTGCTTTATGACTGCAAAGTGCAGTGTTGCTTGAACAGAGCTTATTGCTCTGTGCACTGCAGATTTGGTTGCATTTGTCCAGTAAATCAGTGTCTGTCCTGTGGAGTCTTGTTTTTCTATGAGTCATTGTACTGCTACCTTACCCCTTTACAATTATTTCTGCAGAAGTCCAGGCTAAATCAGCCTTCCTAAACAAAGAGTCTGTCCAGAAGGAAGTGAAAGCTACTCTCTCTCAAAAAGCCACCCTGAGCTGTGAGGTAGCTGATACCAAGACAGAAGTGAAATGGTACAAGGATGGCAAGCTGCTTACTTCCAGTAAGACAGTCCATGTAGAGTCGAAGGCTAAGAGTCGCCAGCTGGTGATTGACAGCATGGAGAAAAAGGATGCTGGAGAGTACATCTGTGAGGCTGGAACTGAGAAGCTGGCTTTTAAGATACAGGTGGCAGGTAGGAGGAATAATATGTCGCCAGTGTTTTGGGGAATTTACATATTATGTTAAGTAGCATTGTGGGTTGATTTTTTTCTGTTGTGTTCCTCTATTTAGTATTATTATTAAGTCTGAAAGGCAGGCTGAAAGGTTTCGGCTGTGTCTGTGCACTTCAGGTTGACTGATTTGTTGTGATATTTGGTCTGATATTGGTTTATATCACGTTTCATTTGCTCTGCAGAAGCTCCAGTGGGCTTCTCTAACAAGGAGTCTGTACAGAGGGAGGTGAAAGCTACTCTCTCGCAGAAAGCCACCCTGAGCTGCGAGGTTTCTGATACCAAGACAGAGGTGAAATGGTACAAGGATGGCAAGCTGCTGACTTCCAGCAAAGCGCTCCACATGGAGTCAAAGGGCAAGAGTCGAGAGCTGGTGATAGAGAAAATGGAGAAAAAAGATGCTGGAGAATACACATGCGAGGCTGGAACAGAGAAGCTTGTTTTTAAGCTGCAGATGTCAGGTGAAATATATTTCAAATATGATTAATTTAGCCACAAGATTGATAATTCTCTGCACAAAACGTTGAAAACAGCTCTTACTTCTCTTTAGATGCAGCAGTCAAATTCCAGAAGAAGCCTGTCAAGGATACATGTGTTGTTCAAACAAATGAAAACATTGTTTTGACCACTGAGCTGACCGCAGCGAGTGGCAGTGTGAAGTGGTTTAGAGATGGCGTGGAGCTCAAGGAGAGCAGCAAGTACGAAATGAAAAAAGATGGTCTTTGTCGTACCTTGATAGTAAAATCCACCGAAGCCAAAGACAGTGGATCATATTCCTGTCAAACTGCTGATGACAAACTGGAGTTCAAAGTTCAAATTAAAGGTAAGTCATAGAATTGTTTATAACATCTGGATAATTGCTGTGTAGACCTCTTCAGAGGGCAGATTTTGTTTTGATGTCTAACTCCCATGTCTTCATTTCAGATTCAGCTTTGAAGTTTGTTGTCCCTTTGAAACCTGCTACAGTGGAGTTGGGAGGTACACTTAGCCTGCTATGTGAACTAAATCAAGCCTCAGGGGATGTTGTCTGGCAGCATGGTGGTCGAGAGATTAAACCGGGAGGCAGGCACTGTGTCAGGACAGATGGCACTAAGCGGGTGCTCACTGTGACTGGCATGACTAAAGAAGATGAAGGAGAATACAGCTGTGAATGTAGAAATGACAAGACCTCTGCTAAAGTCTCCTCAAAAGGTAATTAATTATTTAATTGAACTAAAAAACTTTAGGGTCGAAAACTTTTTCTTTCATATAAGTCTCCTTCATTTGATGTCACTCATTCCCTTCAGCACCCAGATTAGTGCGCCTGACCACCAAACTGAACAATGTCGCTGCAATGGAGGGAAAAGATGCCATTTTCAAGTGTGCTGTCACCCCTGCTGACGTCACCGTGAGATGGTTCCACAACAGTATCCCCATCACTGCTGGGCCCAAGTATAAAATTGAGCATGGTGGAACCAGCCACTCACTCACCGTCACCTCTGTCAGCCAAAAAGATGCTGGAGAGATTAGCGTTGACGCAGAAGGCAAAACTTGCCAAGCTACCCTGCAAGTGCAACGTAAGAACATGCGTTTCTCATTAAAATATCTGTTTTAATTGTGTTACTTACTTTCCTCATGAACACCGACTTTTCTCTCAATTAGATGAACCTGTGACATTTAAGAAAAAGCTAGAAAACCTGACAGTGGAGGAGCAGAGTGAAGTGAAGCTCGAGGTGCAGCTCAGTAAGCCATCAGATGAAGTCAGGTGGATGAAGAACAGCGTAGTGCTGCAGCCTGCAGGAAACATGGAGATTCGGGTTGATGGAGCTAAGCAGGCTCTCATCTTCAAGAGTGTGACTCATGCTGACCGAGGCATCTACTCCTGTGAAACTCTGGACGACAAAACTCAGGCCAAACTCAGTGTGGAGAGTAAGACTGATCCACAATCACATTGTTTAAGACATAACATACAGTATTTATTTTAACCCTATGAAGAGAATGCCTTTCTCATCATGTGTGCTTGGATATACATTTTGAGTTACGAGCTAGCATGTTAACACTCAAACGTTTCCTCTTCCTCCCTTCAGTGAAGAAGATCCAGGTAATAAAGGGCCTAACAGAAACCAAGGCACATGAGACTGAGACAGTAACTCTTGAGGTAGAGCTCAACCAGGCTGATGTTGAAGGCCTCTGGACCAGGGATGGGGCCAAGTTAAAGTCAGGGGCCAACTGCCGTATCACAGTTCTGGGAAAGAAGCATGCCTTAACGTTGTCCAATCTGAAGAGGGAGGATGCAGGGACTATTGTTTTCCAAGCAGAAGGCATACATAATTCTGGCAAACTGATTGTCACAGGTAAGGGTTTCTGGTCACGAGAGTCTTGCCCGACCAAAGCTTTATTGTTATACAGCACTGAGTCTGTCACAAGACTCAAACTGCAGTCACATTTTGACCAACACGTGTTGATTCTACAGAGCCTCCTGCCATGATCTCCAAGCCTATTATGGACATCAGTGTTCCTGAGAAGGAGAAGGTCACTTTTGAATGTGAAGTGTCCAGAACAAATGCAGATGTTAAATGGTTCAAGGTGAGACATGGTTATTTGTATTACTTAATCCAGAGTAAAATTATAAAAAGTGCATAGTACATATGTAATATTTTAACACTAATCTGCAGGATGACGTGGAACTGAAACCAGGGAAGAACTTTGGCATACATTCCTTGGGCCGAAAACGGTCTTTGGTCATCAACAAATGCACTCCTGAAGACGCAGGCACTTATATCTGTCGCACTGCTGACGATAACACCTCTGCCAAGCTCACCGTTCATGGTAATTATTAGTCATGTCACGAAGCACTCACATCGGTCACAGTATAGCAATTTACAGTACATAAAACATCCCAAAAATATTTTCCCTACAGCCAGAGATATTAAGATTGTTAAGAAGCTGGAGGATGTGGAGGTGACGGAGAAGGAGAGTGCTGCATTTGTCTGCGAAATCTCACATGATGAAGTGGACTGCCAGTGGTACAAAGGGAGTATGAAACTCAAAGCCGGTGACAACATCAAGATGAGACAAGAGGGTAAGGCCTCACGAAATTAGTAAATCAATGTGATTCAGCTATCTGTATATTCATGCATTGTTGTAGGCTTTACCTGGACAATGCTTCTCACTAACAATGAGATTTTACTCCTACTAGCTGTCTATTTCTTATTCCAGGCAGAACCTATGTACTGCTCTTCAAGTCTGTCACCCCAGAGGATGTGGGTGAGATTAAATTCACAGCTGACAAGGCGTCTTCAACCGCAAAGCTTAAAGTGAAAGGTAAACAAATCTGTGTAATCTGCTGACTTCACATAACAGTATACAGTATATTGTTGCATGGATTGTTTAACTATTATGCTATAAAGTTCAGTTGTGGTTGCAAATGGATTATTTCTATTCATCATGACAAAATCTGTTAGAAAGTTGCAAATTAATTAAATACCTCTGCCTTTTTTTTTTTTTTTTTAAACCTTTTTATCTTTAAAAAAAAATAGACTATACTGAAATCAGATTAAATTCCTGGATCACTTTCTAAACTGATACTTGTTTGTAAACCTCAACATTTCAACTGGTTTAGTGAGCCAAATGGAAAAGGTCACGCTAAAGTTAGATGAAATGTTGTCTTGCTAAAAGAGTGAACAAAGTGCATCATTCTGACAGTATTTTTGACATCGAAAATCCGGTTGCAACTTGCATTAACATTGTTATGCCTCATTGAGGCCTGATGGCAAAGGAAACACAACACGCTGAGGTTCATGATTAGACATCGTTTTGGAGTCATTTGATGATTGGAACTCTCCAGGAGTATAAGAGAAACATCTCAAAATTAAGCTACAGGTTCAAAGTTTGTGACAGATTAGCATACTTTGCTATCAGTTGGCCATAAATTGCTCTGAATTGCATCAATGTGCACATGATTTCCTGTTTCTATGTCAGTGTCTTGCCATTTTCAATCAAACAGCAACTGATATATAAACAGCAATGACTGGCATGTGTCACTACAAGATTGTTCCTATCTGCTTTAGCTATTGCAAAAAAAATGTTGCAGCTGACAGTGTAGCAAAAGCATTATGTTGAGATTACATATTAGCCTCATTTGCTTTGGCTATAATTCAGTATAATTCAGTTATGAACATTGCCTGTCCTGTAGTGCAATTAGGCAGGGGCTTTGTTATGGCCTTGGCATTAATAGCCTTTAATCCTTCCTTTGTGGCATACATGATAGTATTCATTGATTCAGTGTTATTGTTACTGTAGAGCTGCCTGTCAAGTTTGTGAAGAGACTCAGGGATAAGATAGCGATGTATAAGCATCGTGGTCATCTTGAATGCCAAGTGTCACGTGCCAGTGCAACGGTGAAGTGGTACAAGAACAAGATGGAGCTCAAACCCAGCAAGAAGTACGAGATCAAAAGTGAAGATGTGTACCGAAAACTCACCATCAATGACGTGGACGAGCGTGACGAAGACACGTACACCTGTGACGCCACTGATGACAAGACATCCTGTAAACTACTCGTGGAAGGTAACATGACGGAAGATGACAACGGTTGATTGTTAGCTTTGTGTCAGGTTTATCATTTGTGGGGCATTTATGCAAATACACGTGCATACTCAAAGGTTTTTACACAAAACAAGCCATCAGACTCCCAAGTCAATGAGGTATACATCTGTATATCCGTATGTCTCGCTGTCTGTCTATCTATCTATAGTAACTGAAATGATTAAGTGCTGTACTAATGGTGAATATGGGTTGATTTATTTCTTGGCCATTTTGGAACAAGCCTGACCTACTAAATGAATTAACATAGTAATTGATATTTCAAATGATTTGTGCATGAAAGAATTGAACTCAGCTCTGTTACCACTGCAGCTCAAGTAACACCTGAAGGTTTTTTCAGTCATTCTGACTGAGACACCCTCTGCTCAAGTTGAAGTTTGGAGGGAAATATGGGAGATCACTACAGTGAAGTCCATGGACAAAGACTAGGACTTTTTCACACACAGAAATTGGACTTGTCAGAGTAGAAATTGTACAGGTGTAAATAATAGATTGAATGATGGCTGAATGCGCACTGGCTCATTGTCACATGGTCATGACTTACTGGGACACTTGGAAAGAAAGGAGCTTTTATTAGTTTATTAGTAACAGCTTAGTAGCAGTCAAACTGTGTGCTGTATTTCTGTCCTCGCAAGTGCAGCACAACACACAGGAGAGTGAGATGTTCAAAATAGGTGAAAACTGTGTGAGTATACATGCTTTAAGAAGAAAAATAATTCTTGCAGGGGATCAACATTGACCATTGATTTGCCCTGCATGTACAGTAATTGTGTTATATTAAATCAACATTGCTTTTATTTTCTGAAATCATACGGTATCATTGACCGCTAACTTAAGCATTCTCTTTTCATGACTCCTCCAGAGCAGTCCATCAGCATTGTGCGGGAGCTTAGTTCAGTCGAAGTGACAGAACCCTTTGCAGCTGTATTTGAAGTTGAAATCAGCATGGAATTGGTGAAACCTCCTACATGGACTCTGAATGGAGTCGCTGTGCAGGAGAGTGCTGATGTTGAAATGGAGAAAGAGGGCACTATGCACCGTCTTACTTTCAAAAAGACCAAAGCATCCATGACAGGACCTGTGCAGTTTACAGCTGGGAAGAGCAAATCTTTAGCCCAGCTCACCGTCAAAGGTAAATGCATTCAATCACCTTTATACAGCATTTGGCCATAGTAAGTTGTGCTCTGTGGTACTGTTGTAAGTAAATATATCTAATCGCATACCTTTTCTTACATTTAGAGCGTCCACTTGAGATTGCAGAACCCATCAAAGATGTGAAGGCGAAAGAGAAAAGCTCAGCCATGCTTACCTGCAAATTCTCTGCCTCACCAAAAGAGGTTAAATGGTTCAAAGGTCAGGTGCCTTTGACAGCATCAGACAAGTATAACATGAAGCATGATGGTACAAGAGCTCAACTTACCATTCAAAGGTTGACTGAGGAAGACAGTGGAGAGTACTGTTGTCAGTCCGGACCTGCCAAGACTAAAGGCACGCTTACTGTTGAAGGTACTGTATGGACCATCTGTAATATACCATACTCTCTTATTAAACCATAAATCACTGTAGAGTAACTGTTTTAGAATGCTTTTAGACGAAAGTGGTCTTCAAACTAAAATCATTTCTTCTGTCCAGTGCGTGAAATTAAGGTCACTAAGCACTTGGCTGACACAGAGGTTGACGAAGATAGCGATGCGGTGTTCATAAGTGAGATTAACTACGCGGATGAAGAGGTACAGTGGCTTCTGAATGACAAGGTGCTCTTCACTAATGAAGTCAACACCATCAGTCATGAAGGAAAGGTTCACAAGCTCACACTGAAGAACTTGGCGCCTCAGGATGGGGGGACTATCACCTTTCAAGTCCGCAAGGTGAAAGAGTCTGTGATGCTGAAGGTTAAAGGTAAGAACTCATGCGCTACATGTACAAGACACAAAAGATAAATTACTGTATGAATATAAAGTTAAGGCAGGAAATCAGATGTCATACTGCTCATTCCTGAATTGTTGGTGACATTTCTCCCCTACCACCTACCTACCGTTGACACGGCATTCTTTATACTTTCTCAATTGCCCTCCAGAGAAACGTGCTGTATTCCTCAAGTCTCTAGATGATGTCATTGGAGAAGAGAAAGGCATGATAACTCTAGCGTGTGAGGCGTCCAAACCCAGGGTTTCTCCCATATGGAGAAAAGAAAGTAAAGTTTTGAAGGCTGGACCAAAGTATGAGCTCCTTCACACAGGCAAGTCTTTGGGACTGATCATCAAGGACGTCACCAAAGAAGATGCTGGAGAGTACACTTGTGATCTTGGAACTGAGGTTTCTAAAGCAAAGGTCACTGTAAGAGGTTGGTACTGTTGTTTGAGCTACACAGTTTTACAGTGTTCATCTTCATCCTTATAGTATTGTTTGGCATCATCACCAATGTATGCTTTCTGTCCCAAATTTAGAGATTGGCATTGGAATTACCAAATGGCTGAAGTCATCTGAGGTGAATGAGGGAGAGACATGTAGCTTTGAGTGCATCTTATCTCGTGAGAGCACAGATGAGAGTTCCTGGACTCTTAATGGTCAAACTATTACAAATGGAGGTCGCTTCAAAGTTGCTAATAAAGGACGCAAGTACATACTGACCATTAAGGATGTCACTCCTGCTGACGCTGGAGAGGTGGTCTTCAAAATTAAAGACCTGAGCTCCAAAACAACATTAACAGTTGAAGGTAAGATATGCACCTATTCTTAAAAGGCTTTGACAAAATTACAAAAATATTAAGGTATTGAAATAAACATTATCACCCCTTGTCGCAGGCAAAGCTTCATCTGTGTCGAAAGGACTGCAGAATGTGAGTGCGGTTCAAGGGGAAGATGCTGTATTTACTTGTGAGGTAACACAGGCTAGTTCCACTGTAAAATGGACCAAGGAAGGCAATGCCATCAAAAAGAGCCAGAAGTATAACGTTATCCAAGAGGATAAGATCATGAAGCTCATCATCCATAATGTCTCTGCTCAAGACTCTGGAGAGTACAGCTGTGAAGTTGTAGGAGGTGCGACCACCAAAGCCAAGCTTGAAGTCAAGGGTAAGTCTGAAGATTATATAATTACTTTGACTTGCCTATGACAACACTTATTTAGAGACTGTGGTAAAAAGGTAATCAGTAGCTTTACTAAATAAATAACCAGTTCTTGGATAATCTTACTTTCTGAAACCCTAGATAAATCAAATAATGTCATACTCTGCCTACAAGTGTAACAAATTAATTGTATTTTTTATAGAGCCAATTCATAAATTCACAAAAGCTCTGAAGGACAGTCAAGCAGAGGAAAAGAGTTCTGTGACCTTGCAATGTGAGACAGCACAAACCCCTTCCACCGTGGTATGGCTGAAAGGTCACACAGAGCTCAAGGCTGGAGGTCGATATGAGATGTCCCAGAAGGAAGGAGTCTTAACTCTCACCATGAAACACCTGGAGGAGAAAGACACTGATATCTACACTTGTGACGTGGGCACTGCCAAGAGCATGGCAAAGGTGACAGTCAATGGTAAGAACTTAAGTATGTATGTATGCAGGTTTGGGGTAGGTTTTTGCCTGCAGAGCTGATTATCTTTATGAATTCTGTTTGAAGAGCTATTTGAATATTAAGTGTCCTGCACGTCAGATGTAAATTAGGTATTGTGTGGACAATGATAATTACTGGTATGTCATTATGACCTAGCTGTTGCAAGCTATTTTTATCCTGTTTAATACAAGAAAATGTGTTAACATTCATACATTAGTAGAATGGACCCTCAATTTCGGACATCTGAAATTGAATATTTTGAAGGATTAACTCGAGACACTTCCGCTGTTAATGTATGAATGCCATGTTGACTTCGCTCATAGTTTGGTTTGGTTCTGCTTTAAAGGCCAGTCGGTGGTTATTCTGGAAAAACCACAGGATGTTAGCTGTTTTGAAGGGGAATCTGCTACATTTGTTTGCTGTGTCAGTCCTACTGATCTACCTCATGTACAGTGGTGCTTAGATGATACCCCCCTGCAGCCAAGCCCCCTCAATGACATACGTGTTCTAGAGGGGGGTCTCCACTCTCTTACTGTAAGAGAACTAGCCCTCAGGGACTCCGGCACCATCTCTGTGGTTGCTGGGGATCAGAAGGTATACGCGTCCCTTGTCGTCAAAGGTAACTGACAAATTCACTCAGTGTAGATTAGGTCAAATTTTTACTAAAGCTTCTGTATTCTCCTAATAGAAGTTTGTTTTCCGTATTTTGCATTGTGAGTGTGCGGTATTACTGAAGGATCTGCTTTGCCCTTTCGTTGCGTTGTTGTATCTAAGTCTTGGGCTCTGTATGATTGAGAATCTGTTTGCACATCCACCCATTTTGAACGACATCCATCAGCATGTGCAAATTGTTCAAAGTGACCTGTTCCCAAAAGCATTGTCTTGTTTTGCAAGGACTGCGCACTGCATAAATGAATGTTTTCTTTCTTGGCAATCCTTTGTGCAATTCGAAAGGATTTCATTCTGTATTGTGATGAGAGAGTTTGCATCTGTTTTTAGCTAAATTGCACTGTTGGAGCTAAACCTTCATCAACAAGAACATCAACCCAACTGTTGGAATCAATTATGGGTTCCAAAGGCTAACTTTGGACGACTGGAGCACGATAGCTCACACATCATCTTCGCCTCTAATTGTTTTTCATCCTCCACCACAACGCAACAAATTGCAACACCATGTTTGATGTAATCAAGTCATTGTTCATTTTATTTTAGCCCTTCCTGCCAGTTTTAAAGAGGAACTCAAGAACCAAGAGAAAAACAAAGGGGAGACCGTGACACTTCGCTGCAAGTTGTCAAAACCTGTGGCCGACGTTCAGTGGAAGAAAGGCTCTGAAATTCTCAAAGCTGGAGAGAAGTATGAGATGAAGCAGAAGGAAACCTCGTGTGAGCTTCAGATTAAGAATTCGAAGATTGAAGACAGTGGAGAATATTCTTGTGTGTGTGGGTACCAGAAGACATCTGCAACTGTGAAAGTCAATGGTATGGATTCATGAAGTCTTTTTCTGCAAAGTTTTAGGTGTTCATGTTGTATTTTTCAAAGGCATCCAACTTCTGTTGGCTTAAGACCTTTGTTAAACTCTTTTTTGACCTGATTTTGACAAGTAATAAAAACTTGGTTGTACAGCATTGCCTCCAACCTACATACGGAAGCTGGAGAGCCAGGAGGCTGAGGAGGGTGCCAGTGTTACTCTGCGATGTGAGCTGTCTGAACCTGGAGAACCAGTGGAGTGGAAGAAGGGATCACAGGTCCTGAAGTCTGGAGAGAAGTACCAGATGAAGCAGAAGGCTTGTTTGAATGAACTCCTGATCAACAAAGTGGTGCCAGAAGACAGTGGAGACTACAGCTGTGTGTGTGGAGAGCAGAAGACCACAGCTAGCCTCAACATTAAGGGTAGGAGGAGGATTTTCAAGGAGTCTGAATTAAAAAAAATTAAATTGCATAGAATAGCTTTTTACATGTACATATTTAGCCATGTTTGTTTTATAATCTGCATGTCTTTGTGGACTGCAACTTGTCAGTGTTTTTTTGCTTTATGTGTATTTTTATATTTTATGTGATGCTTGCTACTGGTTACTAACCAACTAATAAATGCTCAGCCCAACCAGTGACCTTCAAACAGAAGCTGGAGAGACAAGAGGCTGAGGAGGGAGCAAGTGTTACTCTGCGATGTGAGCTCTCTAAACCTGGAGTCCCTGTTGAGTGGAAGAAGGGATCACAGGTCCTGAAGTCTGGAGAGAAGTACCAGATGAAGCAGCAGGCCTCTGTGAATGAACTCCTGATCAACAAAGTGGTGCCGGAAGACAGTGGAGACTACAGCTGTGTGTGTGGAGAGCAGAAGACCACAGCCAGCCTCAGCATTAAGGGTAGGAGGAGGATTTCTCAAGATTTGATCAGTGGAGCATTTTCTAAAAGCTGTGTGCAACAGGTTTTCATATATACATATTTAGACATGTTTGTTTTGGAATCTGCATGTCTTTGTGGACTGCAACTTGTCATTGCTTTTTTGCTTTATATGTATTTTTACGTTTTATGTGATACTTGCCACTGGTCACTAACCAACTAATAAATGCTCAGCCCAACCAGTGACCTTCAAACAGAAGCTGGAGAGACAGGAAGCTGAGGAGGGAGCAAGTGTTACTCTGCGATGTGAGCTCTCTAAACCTGGAGTCCCTGTTGAGTGGAAGAAGGCATCACAGGTCCTGAGGTCTGGAGAGAAGTACCAGATGAAGCAGCAGGCCTCTGTGAATGAACTCCTGATCAACAAAGTGGTGCCCGAAGACAGTGGAGACTACAGCTGTGTGTGTGGAGAGCAGAAGACCACAGCCAGCCTCAACGTTAAGGGTAGGAGGAGGATTTCTCAAGATTTGATCTGATGGGGGATTCCGTTTTTTACATTCTCCATGTTCACAGTATAATAAACATAATATAACACAACATTACATGAAGTCACTCCCAAAATACGAAATATATGCTCCATTTAACACACACATACACACCACTTCTCCCTCCCCCACAGAGACAGGTCCTACAGTATCTTGTTTTGGAGTCTGCATGTCATCATGGATAGCAAATTGTCAACTTTTGTCTTTTATGTTATGTTTCATGTTAGCATGTTTACATTCATATTTTTTATTTTTTACATCATGGCATGCTACTGGTTGCTAACCGGCTAATATAACAACAATGCTCAGCCCAACCAGTGACCTTCAAACACAAGCTGGAGAGCCAGGAAGCTGAGGAGGGAGCAAGTATTACTCTGCGATGTGAGCTCTCTAAACCTGGAGTCCCTGTTGAGTGGAAGAAGGGATCACAGGTCCTGAGGTCTGGAGAGAAGTACCAGATGAAGCAGCAGGCCTCTGTGAATGAACTCCTGATCAACAAAGTGGTGCCGGAAGACAATGGAGACTACAGCTGTGTGTGTGGAGAGCAGAAGACCACAGCCAGCCTCAGCATTAAGGGTAGGAGGAGGATTTCTCAAGATTTGATCAGTGGAGCATTTTCTAAAAGCTGTGTGCAACAGATTTTCATATGTACATATTTAGACATGTTTGTTTTGGAATCTGCATGTCTTTGTGGACTGCAACTTGTCATTTTTTTTTCTGCTTTATGTGTATTTTTGTATTTTATGTGATGCTTGCCACTGGTCACTAACCAACTAATAAATGCTCAGCCCAACCAGTGACCTTCAAACAGAAGCTGGAGAGACAGGAGGCTGAGGAGGGAGCAAGTGTTACGCTGCGATGTGAGCTCTCTAAACCCGGAGTCCCTGTTGAGTGGAAGAAGGGATCACAGGTCCTGAAGTCTGGAGAGAAGTACCAGATGAAGCAGCAGGCCTCTGTGAATGAACTCCTGATCAACAAAGTGGTGCCGGAAGACAGTGGAGACTACAGCTGTGTGTGTGGAGAGCAGAAGACCACAGCCAGCCTCAGCATTAAGGGTAGGAGGAGGATTTCTCAAGATTTGATCAGTGGAGCATTTTCTAAAAGCTGTGTGCAACAGGTTTTCATGTGTACATATTTAGACATGTTTGTTTTGGAATCTGCATGTCATTGTGGACTGCAACTTGTTATTGCTTTTTTGCTTTATGTGTATTTTTGTATTTTATGTGATGCTTGCCACTGATCACTAACCAACTAATAAATGCTCAGCCCAACCAGTGACCTTCAAACAGAAGCTGGAGAGACAGGAGGCTGAGGAGGGAGCAAGTGTTACTCTGCGATGTGAGCTCTCTAAACCTGGAGTCCCTGTTGAGTGGAAGAAGGGATCACAGGTCCTGAGGTCTGGAGAGAAGTACCAGATGAAGCAGCAGGCCTCTGTGAATGAACTCCTGATCAACAAAGTGTTGCCGGAAGACAGTGGAGACTACAGCTGTGTGTGTGGAGAGCAGAAGACCACAGCCAGCCTCAGCATAAAGGGTAGGAGGAGGATTTCTCAAGATTTGATCTGTTGGGGGATTCCGTTTTGTACTATCTCCATGTTCACAGTATAATAAACATAACATAACACAACATAACTTGAAATCTCTCCCAAAATATGAAATATATGCTCCATTTAACACACACACATACACACCACTTCTCCCTCCCCCACAGAGACAGGTCCTACAGTATCTTGTTTTGGAGTCTGCATGTCATCATGGATAGCAAATTGTCAACTTTTGCCTTTTATGTCATGTTTCATGTTAGCATGTTTACGTTCATATTTTTTATTTTTTACATCATGGCATGCTACTGGTTGCTAACCGGCTAATATAACAACAATGCTCAGCCCAACCAGTGACCTTCAAACACAAGCTGGAGAGCCAGGAAGCTGAGGAGGGAGCAAGTGTTACTCTGCGATGTGAGCTCTCTAAACCTGGAGTCCCTGTTGAGTGGAAGAAGGGATCACAGGTCCTGAGGTCTGGAGAGAAGTATCAGATGAAGCAGCAGGCCTCTGTGAATGAACTCCTGATCAACAAAGTGTTGCCCGAAGACAGTGGAGACTACAGCTGTGTGTGTGGAGAGCAGAAGACCACAGCCAGCCTCAGCATAAAGGGTAGGAGGAGGATTTCTCAAGATTTGATCAGTGGAGCATTTTCTAAAAGCTGTGTGCAACAGGTTTTCATGTGTACATATTTAGACATGTTTGTTTTGGAATCTGCATGTCATTGTGGACTGCAACTTGTCATTGCTTTTTTGCTTTATGTGTATTTTTGTATTTTATGTGATGCTTGCCACTGATCACTAACCAACTAATAAATGCTCAGCCCAACCAGTGACCTTCAAACAGAAGCTGGAGAGACAGGAGGCTGAGGAGGGAGCAAGTGTTACTCTGCGATGTGAGCTCTCTAAACCTGGAGTCCCTGTTGAGTGGAAGAAGGGATCACAGGTCCTGAAGTCTGGAGAGAAGTTCCAGATGAAGCAGCAGGCCTCTGTGAATGAACTCCTGATCAACAAAGTGGTGCCGGAAGACAGTGGAGACTACAGCTGTGTGTGTGGAGAGCAGAAGACCACAGCCAGCCTCAACGTTAAGGGTAGGAGGAGGATTTGTGATTTAAACATCTACAGTGTATTAAGATGTGTCACTGTCATTATTTGTCACTGCAGATTTATTGTTCACATTTAATCAAGTAGACTGCTTCAAAACTTCATGTTGAATTGATAGAGGGAATATTTGCATTGGCTGACACACTTGTACGAAGCACTTGCTTTTGTTACGGTCTCTCTGTGGTCTCTCTGTTTTTTGTTGTCTGTTTACTGGCTCATAAAATGTCACCATTGTTTGTGGGTGTCTAATATCAGATTCATCAGATGTTTCCTTCACACTGTATGTGGTGGATCAATAGGTGGATGTCTTGGGTCGCTTCCGCAGTGTGCTCTGTGCTGTGATACAGAGATTTAATTTTGATCTTTTCTTTTGAAGATTTTCAGTATTTTTTTGTGTGAATTTGAGAATACAAAACAAAAAAGCAAAGTCCTTTTTCTTCATGTCACGTTGTCATTTTAGCAGACTTTATTTGTTGCTGCTTCTTTGTGTGTCTTGTGTGTGATAACGTATGAATGTGTGCCGGTCCATAAACTGTTCTCGTCTGTTTAATCAGACAAGCCAATTGATCTTTGTATTGTAGTTACTAACTATGATTTACCAACTGTGAGCCCATTTCATCAGGTGATAGTTAGTTTTTACTTGTTATGTTCACATAATGTAGATGATCAAGTATTTTACAGCATTCTGAATTCAAATTGTTTCCTCTCAGCTGTGAAGCTGTCAGCTCCTCCTTCAGCTGCTAAATTGGAATCTGAGAGGCAGGGCAAAGAAACAGTGAAATGTATGGAGGGGAGATGGCAGTATGCTAGCTTGACTCTCAGCTTTATGTGCTCTGTCCATCTTGATAATGACCTTTGTGTTGCCATGTGCAGCGTGCCCTTAAATTGGGCCTGTTCATGTTGGCCTATGTAGGTTATGATACATGTGTTCTTGCAGCATTATTTCTTTTTAGTTCATCATCTTTTTTATGTTGCAGTTTTATTGGCCTCTGCTGTGTCAACTGTTCCTGCTTATACTAGTATTGTGTTTTGCAGTTTTTAAGGGGGTCTTTTTCCTCAGTGTTATTGCAGCATATTTAGCATAACCAGCTCATTTAAACAATGGAAAGAAGAAATAGGAACCTTTGTATTTGCGTCAGCTGTGGTGTTAGCATGTTGATGGTTTGAGAATATTACCTGTTGTCGGCTGGAGTTTATATGTGCATAATGTACTTGTGGCATGATCCATTGTCCCTTCTACTGTGTGTACGTGGTTTAACAAGACTGAAGGCCTTTGAATTTGTGCCATTTACAGGCTGTACTCAGGTGTTCATTTTGAATACTGCAGGTCTGGCAATGTCACTGGTGGCTGCCATTATACTTGTACAGCATTTCTATTTCTACATCATGTTTGCATTTCAGCAAAGACACCCGAGGCTCCATCCATCACTGCTAAAGACAAGCACAAGAAACAAGAAATAAATGAGAGGGTGGCAGGTAATTCTCAGACGACTCCTAGCTTTGCTTGGTTATTCAGCTCATGTGCGATTGAATGTATGCAGTGCTTTGCTTTGTTAAATAGAAGCCAAAAGTGAGAAACACAAATGAAACTAGTCAGTTTTTAACACTATCACTCCACATCTTGGCTGCTGACTGGTGTTATCAGACAGAAACTTGTTGGGTTATGAACTGGCTTACATGGTGTCTTGTTGCTTCAATGAACTGCTTTAAGGCTAAATATGGTTTAAATATGGCTTTGTCATCTCCCTGCTAGTAAATGTGGAATTTTTATTCACCTGATAAGTGTCATGATTTGTGTCATTGTTGGAGCTTGTGCTACAATTGTCAGTGCGTCTGAGTGGTATCTGGGCTATTTTGTTGCATGGAGGCTGACGTATTGGTATGGAGACATTTCTTTGTTCCCATCGGCTTTTGTTTCATGTAGGTACAGCTGTTCTCAGTTAATTTCAAGTTGTGGGTGCAATGTTGTGTTCAATTTCATAGCGGTGACACTGCCATCTACTGGACAGACTCCTAAACAGCAGCTCCTCAAACAGGAGATTCAGAGAGATTATCAGGAGCTCAAAATTGGAGGTGAAGGTAATGAGACACGTTTGCATGACTTTTGTCGGATACTGTCATATCTGTCTGTCAGTACTCTAAGCATGGTCGTCATTTGTCGTATTCCAGATGTAATGTCAAGCTTGTAGAAAAGCATACCATTTTGTGTCAAAAACTGTGTGTTGTATGGGTTATTGTAAGGTTCTGGTGTATGTTTAGAGCACTTCTTATGGCAGTTCTGTGTTGGATTGCTGCTGTGTGTTGGATTATTGTTAATTATCTGCGAGAGGAGGCTTTGCCGTTTTTGCCTGAAGCTTTGTTGATTTTGATTGCTTTCCATTGTCACAGATATTGTTCACCCTGGTTTTGACACTTAGGACATCTGTCAGTTCGCCAAGTTGTAAACAGGTGACAGTAGACTGGGTGCACTGGGTCATTTGTGTGCTTGACTGGCTTTGGTTCAGCTTTGGTCGTCTGCTGTCTTCAGGTTATAGAACTCATTGCTGTAAGATTGTGAGGTTAATGTTGTGTTTTATCTCAGTTGAAAAGACTGCTGCTGGAAAAGCTGCAAAACAAGATACACAGAGGCAGGGGACCAAAGAGCCAACAGAAGGTATGCAAAGATTTTAGCCATTTATTGGCCTTGTGCTTTCCTCATTGTCTCCTGTCACATCCCACTCAGTCTTTGTGTTGGCAAATGCAGGTGTTCTATCTCTGCCAGGGTGGGAAATTAACTTTTTAAAATGTGAATTTTATCAGCACTTGGCTGGTGGCTGCTGCACATTTCCCACCCTGATGATGTGTCTTACTACCAATGGTGTGTCAAGCATGTTCTATGTTTGGTTGTGACTTTTTTGTACTACTCTAAGGGGTGAGCAATCAACAATAATTTAATATAAAATCACTTTTTAAGGTACAGAATGTCGCAATATGAGTATAGGCAGAGATGGTAGAATATTGCATTATATTGTATGTTGTTTTTCAACTGTCCTCACACAGCAGTTCCTTGTGCTTCCTTTTGTTAAATGTTCCTTCTTGTGGTTTTTGGTATCGTGGCTCATAGCTATGTGCTTTGGCTTCACTCTGTATATTGTATATAAGTCTCCATTTATCGCTCACTGATTGGAGTTAAACTTCAACAATGTGAGAGAAGAACGTGTACTCAGCAAACTCTCACCAGATTAATAGACTCTAGAAATGACATTTGTGGCTGCTGGTTGTGTAGGCGCCATGTTTCCGCTATAATCAGGATTAAATGTTTGATCACAGTGGTAAGACCTCCAAATGCTGCAGTAGTTGTGACTTTACACTCCAAGAAATCCAAAGTAGTATTGGAAGATATGAACCCATAGTCTTACATTTTCTATGTGTGCCACTATTTTTATCAGGCATGTACTCATCCATGTGGTGGTGTTAATTGACGTCTGCCACTGTGCTGCTATTTTCTATGTTGGACAAAGTCTTGGTCATGGCACTGTCTCTTTGTTTTTTGGAAAAACTGCTTTTCTTGTTGCACATCGCATGAGTATCTGTATCCTTTGAAAAAGTCAAGAGCTTTAGATGTTTTCAGTTCCAGACAAATGGAAGTCAAGTGTACACGGTCTTGTGTTGTCTTGGACATTATGTACTAACACTTGTGCGGCAAACTGCTTTTGATTTCTTGTCTTGTTCGATCTGCTGTCGAGGATTGCCAGTTTATGTTAAGTTGAATTAAAACCGGCATTATATGTCTACAAATAACTTCAATTACAGCAGAGAAGTCACCAGCTTCAGCAGTGATCTCCAAAGTTGAACCTGGGAAGCAGGAATCCAAAACGAGAGTTGAAGGTATGTGGTAGTGTTCTGAAGAAACTCAGAGAACTCAGTTTGTACTGAGTGTAAATGGGATTTTGTTTGTATTCAGTTGTTTTATTGTTGTGTGCTGGGGTTTTTGGCAAAGCACATGATGTGGTGCTGCACACCCAGACTGTTATGTTGTGACATGTTATGTCTTGAGGGTTTTGTCAATAGTCTGGCCCATTTGTTCTTGTTGGCTGATTATTTGGAAATTGCATACTGCGAATTTCCCTTGGGGATGAATGAAGTATCTATCTGTCTATCTATTGGCAAGTGCATTTAGTTGCAATCAATCAGTCCTCTCTGTTAGTTTCATTATTGTTGGTGTTTTTGTGGAATTTATCAGTTTGCAATGTTCTTTGTTGCTTTATTCATTATTCTTGCATTTGTGCTCTCTGTGTTTATTACAGTAGATGATTACGGTCTTATTAAATTAATTGCACCTGCAGAGATGAAAAGCTTGTTGTGTCTGACGTTATCCCAAAGCCAGAGCAACAGAGTGAAAGAACAAAAGTGAAAGTTTGTGACACCCACAGGTTGTTTCTTTCACGTTTTGCCATGTGGAGTGTGTTTGTATGCCATGTAATCAGTCTGGCTTGTTGTTGCATACTTTGTAATTACTTGTGAAAAACAGATTTGCTGTGTTCCGGGTTGTTGTTGTCTCCAGATAGGTTTGATTAAAAGGTATGTTTGACAGACTTGATAGCCACTTAGCCGGCCCCCTTTTGAATGGGAGTACAGATCATTGGCTGTGCGTTAGTGCTGCTGGGTGTGTATGTGTGTGTGTGTATACATTAAAGCAGCTCTATTTTTGTATTTACTGTTGCCAAACATCATTTATTCAGTCAGGTAAGTTAAAAATTAACACTTTTTTTTTTCAAGCAATCTGGTATCTAATTTAAAAGCCTGTGAGTTATAACAGTACACATCCGCACTTCATCTAATTATTCGATTCCCAGTTCTTCCAGTCATAGTTGTTGAAGACCTGGAGAGCCAGGAGGCTGACGAGGGAGGTAGTGTAACTCTGCACTGTGAACTCTCTAAACCTGGACTCCCCGTCAAGTGGAAGAAGGAAAGTCAAGTCCTCACTTGTGGAGAAAAGTACCAAATGAAACAAATTGGATTCAGTTATGAGCTACAGATCTTTGATTTGAGACCTGGAGACACAGGAAGCTACTCATGCTGTTCAGAGGACACAATATGCTCAGCCTCTGTTGGAGTAAATGGTATGATGGAGACCATGTCATCGTCTAATGCCCTCTTCTTCTGCCATCAAGTCTTTCATTTCATTTTTTAATCCACTCCTCTTCATCCCTCTGTGTTTCTCCATCACCATTCTTGACCTTGTACTGTAGATAAACTTCTGGTTACTTCTTTTCATTCATCAGCGGCTCCAGTTATTTTCACAAAAGAGCTTGAAAGCCAAACGGCTGATGAAGGGGACAGTGTAACCCTGCACTGTGAGCTTTCAGAACCTGGTGTTTCTTTGGAGTGGAGGAAAGAAGAACTTGGTCTTTGTCCTTGCGCCAAGTATGAAATGAAACAAACAGGACACCTGGCTACACTAGTTGTCCACGATGTAGACCCCGAAGATTCTGGGAGTTACACATGTGACACTGGTTACTGCCAAAGCACTGCACAACTAGATGTTAAGGGTACGCTCGTTAAAGCCAGTTGTTTGTAGTGGAGATACCTGAGATACAAATTATTTTACTTCAGACTTCCTTGTCTGAGTATAGTATCGCATATCAAGTATTTCTATAATTTCTGTATGAAAAAACAAGCTTTCATCTTATTTAATGTCAGCTTGTGTTGATTTATACAACACTGTCCAACATTAGTGTGATGAAAACCATAAATACAGGAGAAGCTTTTCTGGCATTTTAGTCATGCTTATGCTATCACTGACTTTGATCAATAAGGAGTAATTAAATTTAGAATTTGACACCATTTGGGGATTAAGACGTGAGACTAAAAGACTTGCATACGTATGACTGACCTCTACTTGTATGTGTGTGGTGACTTTTTCTGGGTTGTCCTAAATATTTTCCTCCTCATTTCCTCCATTTCCTCCCCTGTAGCTCAGCCTGTCCTTTTCAAAACCCAGCTGCAGAAACTTCATAGACAGGCAGGGGAGAGCGCTAGTCTTCGCTGCGAGACCACAAAGCCGGGAGCCAGTGTAGTCTGGAGGTGTGGCGACAGGGTGCTAGCATCCAGCAGCAAGTATCACCTGAAACAGGAAGGAACCATGGTCGAGCTTGTCATCTATAAGCTGCAGGGAGCGGACTCAGGAGAATACTCCTGTGATACAGGCAGCCAGAGGACCTCAGCTGTCCTCACTGTGCAGGGTAGGAGCTGTTCTATTGAAGACTGTCCCATTCACGCACCCTCTGGAGCCACGTCTTTCTGCGTGTCCTATGTCACCACAGCACTTGAGCATGACATGCATCAACCTTTCATCTGGAGGAGATCCTGTTTACTGTCTTCTTGACTGCATTACATATTGTCGTTTTATTTCTCATCCCGTGTGATCTTGCTTTGCAGTTCACTGCTTCAAAAGCATCTTTTCACACAAACACTTTCCTGTTGAGCTTTATCACTTATCTCATCTCATCATATGTGGCTGTCTTTGCTCTCTCTTCACAAGCATTAACGCACTCTATACTGTTTTTCTTCACTTGATACTCACAATAACAGCTCAACAAAAGTCTTTATACTATACGCTTAGTCACACTTTGATCAGAGTCTGCACAGCTTGAACTATATCTTTGTCAAGCACATACTCATATAACTATTCTGCTGAAATGTATTTGTCAAACAGAGGTCGAGGTTAACATACTGAAATTCTTGGAGAGCTGCGTTGTGTACGAGGGTGAAGATGTCCACTTTGAATGTGCGGTTTCTCATGAGGAGGCGCCTCTGGCTCAGTGGAAACTCCAGGATGTCCCGCTTCAGAATAATGAAATGAACCTGATGAAGACCGAGGGCAGAGTACACAGCCTCACACTCAGAGGCGTCACCAAAGCTGACTCAGGAACAGTCACTTTCACAGTGGGTAACCACACTTCCACTGCTTCTCTGACAGTCAGAGGTAAGGGAAATATGCCTTTTATTTCTTGGGACAAGAATGAGTACGTGTCGTTTTGTTTCTGTCATAACATTTGGACTTCTTCATGTTCCTCATGGGACACCTTCCCTGTATCTTTTCTTCTTTGAAAGCATCCCAAAGCATGGATGCTTGTGATTTCATCTCTTTTTAACTTTCCTTCCACTTTATACTGACTTGTTATCTATTCATCTCACTTGCGTATGTGTACAAAATCTGCACTTTACTGCACATTCTGTGATATTTCTACAGTATTTGCATGTTCACTCCTCTTTCTATTGAACTTGAACTAACAACATTTCCATTTTACTTTTCAAGTTGGTAATCAAATTACACATTGGTCATGTTGTTTGCTGCACTCTACACTTTCTTTACTTTATTAAAATAACTTGATGCACAACATCAAGGTTTACCCAGTGATTGACCACATTGTATTATTCAGTAATTGTCTCTTTGGTTGGGGGTTTTAAGACGCTGATGGATGTAGTCAGAACTTCCCAGATTTGAGTCCTGCCTGGAAACCTTTGTTGCATGTCACCCCCCATCTCTCTTTCTTATTTCCTGTCATCTCTATGTTGTCCTCTCTATAATAAAGGGGAGAAATCCCCCACAAAAAATCTACAAAACTGTTTTTATAGTTCTGATTTTCAAGAGTGAATCCCGTGTTGTTTTGTAGTGCTCACAGACAAATTTGTGAATGAACATATTACTTAATTAATTGGATTGCTGATTATTTCTGATTCAGACTGTCAATGTTTTACCTCAAGCTTCGAAATGAAACCGTTCTTTTCATGCTCTGTGTTAAGCTTTTTGATGGTATGGAATTAGTAGCATTGTGAGTATAAATAATGTCTCTTTTGAGCACAGTGTATTTTGTGGTGGCTGTGCGTACGCAAGAAAATGTTTAAATGGTTCATCCTAATAAATGATAATGATCTTTCTGGCAGCCGCACCTGTACTGTTCAAGAAGGAGCTGGAAAGTCAAGAAGTCACAGAGGGAGACAAGGCCACCCTGTCCTGCGAGACATCTAGCCCAGACTGCAAGGTGACCTGGCTGAAGGGCTCCACTGTGCTCACCCATGGGGAGAAGTACAGTGTAGAGCAGAGAGCTACCACCCACATCCTGGTCATACACAAGCTGAATGTGAAGGATAGTGGAGAATATACCTGTGACACAGGGGACAAGAAAAGCACTGCATCCCTGACTGTGAAAGGTAACAGAGCACAGCTTCATCTCATCCATGTCTCTTGTCTCCTCTTCATCCCTCCTGAAGTTCATTTTACATTCATCCTCCTATTAACAACTCCTGGATCATATCTTCTACTCAGCATCCATTTCTCTTGGATTTCACAGTCCTTGAGTTACAAATGTGATGTCCTAGTTGGCATGTAGTTTTAGTTTTACTTACTAATCTGATGTTGGCTACACTTTTTTAGTCCATCTTTTCCTTGATGTCCTTATGATTCATCACATTACAGATGTAGTGGATGTATCTAATGGTGGTTTGTTCAGTTTTAAGTATTTATTTAAGCAGTATTTTCTGTAAGATGAAACATTAGATAGAGATTCTTGGTCATGGTTTTGCCTTCTCACTGATGCCTTCTGGAAGCTCTGCCGAGATCTGATCACTGACCTCCCATCATCCCATTCACCCTCAGAACATGTGCGCATTCTCCGAGAGCTCTGCGATATTACTGTGACCACTGGGCAGGATGCTGTCTTTGAGGTTGAGTTGTCACACTCAGGCGTGACAAATGGGGAATGGTGGCTTGGAGACAACCTCCTCCAAAATAATGATCTGAATCAAATGAGCAGCCAGGGCAGAGTGCATCGTTTGGTCCTGAAGATGGTGACCACTGATGAATCAGGGGATGTTGCCTTCGTAGTGGGAGAAGAGAAGAGCGTGGCCTGTCTTCTGGTGGAGGAAAAACCCAAAGGTAAAGGAGGTGACATGGAGATGACTAGAGTTTCACTTCTCACATCCATCTCCATCGACCGCCAAACAGCTTTGTCTTGGCAAATGGAAATCTGCTGGCACCACCATCTTCAACATCCTAACTCTTACACATGTTTTCCATTCTTTGCATTTAGCTATGCAGTGCTAACACAAATATTGCTACCAAAAGAGATAAACCGCTTAACACTGTTAACTGTAAGTGTTTCTCAAAATGGATTGTTTTCAGTCAGATGTTTAGGGCTGTACCGAATAGTCCATCGACATTCAAATTCTATATCAGTATTTGAATGCTGAACAGCTTTTTTCTGTATAAACCTGGTATTTCAGCACAGTTGCGCATAAAGATTAGGCTACACTTATATTAGTAGTATTATACTATTTGTGGAATTGGAACCAGTGGTGGCTGCATAGAATTATTTTCAACTCATGTGATCCAATTTCCAATGACTTGTTAAGTTCAAAAGTCAAAATTTATTGAATGCCTACATGTATATATGTTGACAGAAATGACTGACTGACTTCTATTTATTAAAGACAGTTGATTTAAACAGAAAAAAAAAAGAATAACTCGTTTAATCAGATGAAAAAATTTGAGGACACACATTCGAAACTTCATCTGAAAACCTGAATATAAGCTTTGACTGTAAAAGAAAAAAGGATATTCGGTACAGCCCCACAAATGTTACAGTTTTTTAACTTAGTGTCTTTGCTTTTTTTTTCTACAAACTTGAAAGGACTGTACTTGTATTACTGATGAAGCTGTCGTATCTTTATTCACTATGCAGTATGATCTGTGATAGCATGTCATAGTCACTACATGCATGCATGTGCTTTTGTTTTTATAGCTTTAAAATTATTTATGCCAGGGCTGTTAAGGAAGGGAAAAGGAGAAGACTGTATATAAATTCTCCTATTATTAAATCTAGTTTTCGGGTTTCCCATATTTACAGTGCTAATACTAGAGAAACCGCACAACACTTTGGCATTAGAGGGCGAAACTGTCACTCTGGCCTGCACCATCTCTGACCCCAAGGCCACTGTCACCTGGATCAGAAACAGCGTGGCCATCCGAGCAGGTCTCAAGTATGACCTGAAGAACAATGGAGCGTTCCACCAGCTTCGTATCCACAACCTGGTGCCTGACGACTCAGGAACGTACACCTGTGACACTGGAGATGCACAGTGTGATGTCACCTTGACTGTGGAAGGTAAAGAACGATGCTACCACAAAAAAAAGTCCCTTTCCTGTTGATCAGATTCAAGAATTTGGACCAAGATAGGATTGAAATGAACAACTGAAATATCCTTGAACTTCATCTTCCATCAACCACACACCAAGTCTGGCATCACTCTGCATCAGCAAAAACATGTCTTAAGTCCCTCAGAGACATTTGTCTTGTCATCTCAACATCTGATGCCAAACTTTCCCATTTTAAATTCCCACCAGGTGCCCCAGTGTTCTTCCGCAAAGAGCTCAAGAACCAGGACGCCACAGAGGGTGATGATATTACCATGCGCTGTGAGCTGTGTAAGCCAGGTGTTCATGTTGAGTGGAGGAAAGGAGGCGTGGTCCTCCGGCCTGGTAAGAAGTTTGAAATAAGGCAGGAAGGGTGCATTCAAGAGCTCCGTATACAGAACCTGGAGCCTGAAGACACTGGCTACTACACCTGTGACGCAGGAGACCAACTCACTACAGCTTCTTTGGCAGTGCAAGGTAGCCAGTCTCAATACTTTTACATCTGTCCTGGAGTGACCTTTAGACTGATTAGTTTAATTCTCATTGTATTGTACAATTTTCCTTACATATAGAATGGTAGGTTTATTTTAGGAATCCATCTTTGTAAAATGTCATGTTGCATGGTGTCATTTTCTGTCTGTCTTGTATATGTTGCTCTGTCGAGTTGATATAATGCTGATAATGAGTACGTTGGATGCTCAGAATATGCATTTGTCTATTTTTCACTCAACAGTGAAAGAAGTCTTCATTGTGTGTGGTCTTAAGACCACCGACGTCTTTGTAGGGGAATGGGCAACCTTCTCCTGCCAGCTGTCTGGCAGGGCGCTGGGCAAGGTGCAGTGGTGGCTTGATGGCACCTTGCTGGAGAACAGCCCCTTTAGTGAGATAGGGCTGAGCCAGGACCACATCCACACCCTCACCTTAAAGAACCTGGCCACAGATGACTCTGGCACTGTCACGTTCAAAGCTGGCAATTTAACATCAACAGCCAAGCTCTTAGTCAAAGGTATCACGATAAGCTGTGTATTAGCCTTTTTTTAGACCCTGCAGAATTTGAATTCTTTATTTCAAATCTTACAAAGATAATATATGTAGTTTATTTTAAATCCAATGTTGATTATCTCTACAATGTACAATTTAAGTAATGGCAATATTAATCAAAATTTAAATCAATTTGGTGCATTTCTTCCTGAAGAATATAAGTAAATATGCCATGAATTATTATTTTTTCTGCAGGGTTCATGAATAGATTAATAGTGAATATGTTTACATTTCAGGGCTTCATCTGCATGAGCAGCATTGTTTCTCATTTCATAATAATAATAATAATGATAATGGTAATAGTAATGGCAGTAGAGAGTTCCATGCTGTATGCATTGATACAACCAAAACATACAACTGGGTGAAGCACCACAGCAAAGTTTTATAAGAGTAGGTCAGAGTAACATCCAAACGCATTATCAGCAAGTAATTTAAATAGGAAAAAAATATTATTTTGGCTCCTTTTATTTCTGCTCCTCTTGGATTCTCCTTGAACCTGTAAGTTTGGCTGCTGCAAAATCAATGATAATCACGATTATGTTTCTCACTTTTGAGACCACGATTATTTATTGCAGCTGTTCATCCATCTTTGGGAAAAAAGAAGTTTTGTAGCTCTTGAGCCTTTTAAAGTTACCACTCAAGTGTTGTTGAGTTGTAAAGCTTGCTCTAACTGTACAAATCTTATCAAAATAAGGTGTGACATGCAATCATACTGTTTTCTGTGAAATATAAATGCAACTGGACACAATAATAGGATGAATGGTAAGACTGATTTTAAGATATCTATTCACCACCATGGTGTTCAGCACTGTCACCACACAGAAAGAAGGCTATGGGTTGAGACCTGCTGGCCTTTCTGTGTTTGGCCTTTCTGTGTTTCTGAGTTTGCATGTTCTCCCCGTGCCTGTTGGTCCAGTCCAAAGACATGCAGGTTAATTGCCAACTCTAAATTACCCGTACTGTATGTGTGAATGTGAGCGCAAGTGCTTGTAAATCTCTATATGTCAGCCCTGTGATTGACAGGTGACTTGTCCAAGGTGTACCCTGGCTCTCACAGTTTGAGCTGGGATTGGGTCCAGTCCTCTCAGCGACCCTCATGGATAACCTTAAAGGCAATCATTGTATTTTAATGTACATTTAAAACCACTCAACAACCGTGGCTTTACTTTTGTGTGATTGGTAAGAATGCTACTTTTGGTGGCTAATCTGTTTTAGCATTGTTAGCAACCACACAAGAGCATAAAAAAACTTTTGGTTACACGAACGCTCGCTCAGTCGCTGACTGAGAGTAAGACTGTCATCTTGTGTCTGTCGGCATTTGTTGTTTTCTCTATTCAGTACTTGTGTCTGCGAACAGATTCGAGGCTGCTCTTGCACCCAGGCAGAATTCATCCCGAGAAAAATGGCCGGTCCACATTCAAACTTTGCACTTAAACTCACTTGTCTTCATTCATGGAGTCTTAATCATCCCCACCTGCAGTTTTCCTGACGACTGTGTCAGTGTCTCTTGTTGAGGCTAGCAGTCCCGGTGTTGCTTCTTGCTCACTGATGTCTCTGATGTCTCCCTGCTATTTTGCAGTTTCCTGCTCATGGTATATGAACCCATGTTCTTTGGTTCATATAAAAGACCTCTTACATTTCAATCCCAGATTCAAACCCATTCAGATTTCCTTCTGCCTTTCCACCCAAAACAATATTGGCCAAAAATAAATGGGGAGACACATTTGATTCCATTTGTTTGCATTAAGTGTCAGTGAATTGAGGCACAGTGTTTACAAAACAGTGTCTATTAGAGGTACATTCATGGATTGTGAATGCCTGTGCCAGTTACGTCAGTGGCAGATGGTAAGCATTTGCAGACTGTCAGCTGCATTTCAGACATGCACTGACTACTGGCTGCTATTGGAAACATCTATTAAAAAGAGATCATGGAAAACTTTAACTGTGAAAGTGACAATGCCCTGGCCTGCTGCCTTCACCATATTTGGGAAGAAGAGATCACTGTGGTTAATCACAACAGATGTGATTTGGGCTTTCTCAAGTCATTGTTTCAGAACGTGCACTCTTAAATTGTCAAGTGGCACCAGCTCAGGTTTAATGGTAGGAGCCAAAAGCATGATCGTGATTATTATATGCTTAAAGGTGCAGCCCTAAGCGTCCCTTGGTAATTTAAGTAATGAATAGTACAAATTTGGAAATTCAGCTAATAACATAAAGTAGGCTTGGTTTTGGTAATGTTATGGTTTTATCCAAGCTTTAGTGTAGAGTTAGTGAACAACTGAATAGCAACCACAAAAATGTTGTGGTCGGAAAGTGCTGCTCCACCCATCCATGCAGGCCTGCTGCTATTAAATAACCTCCACTGTCCCACAGCCCTTCCCCTAACCTTCAAGCACTAAAACCTCTAACCCCCCTACACCTGCCTTATGAGTTTGGCATTTCTATCCACCTATGACCCCCTCCACTCTCATCATTTGCCAGCCCTTCATGGCCATTGATTGTGACCGTTACTCTGAACCTTGACGGTTGGGCTTTTTGACCCCCTATTAATTTTGAGAACTCATAGAGGACAATACAGTACACAAACAATTTGTCCTGGACAATCCATAATAATGTCACCCACATGTACATCACATCACCTTGCCTTTGGGGGGTTATAAAGCTCAGATGTCATTCAGCATGTCCTGCTCTTATCCTTATATCTGATGGCCAAGCCCTGACCCTGTGACCCCTGACCCCAACCTCAGATCCCACAGTTGAAGTGGTGAGCGAGATGGAGGACCTCCGGGTGGTCGAAAAGCAACCGGCTGAGTTCATCTGCCAGTACTCAAGGCCGGTCAAGGCTCAGTGGAAGAAAGACGGGCAGCTATTGCAGCCTGATGGCCGAAGGGTGGTAGTGGAGCAGGACTGGAACGTGGCTCGCTTGTACATTAGCTGCGTATCTGCTGAGGACAGGGGCAAATACTCGTGTGAGGCAGAGGGGACCTGCGTGGTCGCTTCACTTCATGTGGAAGGTGAGCTTCCCTCCACATGGAAAGAGCACCAACCTCTAGGGAGTCTCCTCTGCTCCCTCATATTTCATTTGGTCAAATGAACTGATTAGTTGGGGATCGTCCCAAAGTTTGTGCCCTTTGACTTAAACATTAGAGTCTTGTCAAAATCTTTTTTGATTGTGCTCCTTCTTTCTTTCTTTCTTTCTTTCTTTCTTTCTTTCTTTCTTTCTTTCTTTCTTTCTTTTTCCTTCTTTCTTTCTTTCTTTCTTTTTCCATTTGTTTTCTACAGCCAAACCCATTGACATTGTCCAGGGCCTGGAGAATGCAGAGACCTTTGATGGAGGTGAAGCGCTGTTTGAGTGCGCCCTCTCTCGACCTGAGAGCAAAGACTGCTGCTGGCTTCTTGACGGGAAACCAGTGAAGGAATCCCCCAACGCTGAGATTGTGTCATTTGAAAGTGGTCGCCGTCATCTGCTCCTGCTGAAAGAGCTGCATATTAAAGACAGTTGCACGGTGACCTTCAAAGCTGGCACAGCGTCCACATCTGCCCAACTCTCGGTCAAAGGTGAGTCCTCCAAATGAACGCCACATTCTGATGTAATAACTTGTAAATGACTCAGTTTAACATTTCTGTGGATTTTCTCTTGTAAGGCTGGCAGCTGGATGTTGTGAAGGGTCTGGAGGACAAGGTGGCCGCAGTGGGAGACAAGGTTGAGTTCTGTGTTGAGCTCACTGAGCCTGTCCCTTCAGCAGAAGTAGCCTGGTATGGTAATGGCATTGAGATCAAGCCCAGCGACCTCTGGGCTATGAGAGCTGATGGCTGCTCTTATCGTCTCGTCCTGAGACAGGCACCCCTGTTGCCACAGCAGGAAATTACATTTGCTGCTAGAGATGCTCTCTCTTTGGCGAAGCTCACCATCATCAGTAAGTTTGTAGATTTCATATGTCAACAGTTTTATTTAGAGAAAATCAGAAATATACATACGTACACGATGGTTCTCCACCAACTTATGTACTAGAGTTATGTACTCCATATAGAAACTCTACAGGCAGCAGGATGAGAGATAGCCTTGATACTGTAGACAAAATGAGTATGACAGATAAATATTGTGGTCTGTGTAGGTCTTGATTATTTTTCATAGAAACTCCTGCTTCTTTCCTTCCAAACAGCTGTACCTGATCCTCCAGAGGACCCAGAGGTCCTCAGTAAGACTAAACAGTCTGTCACCCTTTCTTGGTTCACTCCTCTACACGATGGAGGGAGTCCCATTCTGGGCTACAGGGTGGAGATGCGTCTGGTTGACAGTGCCCTCTGGCTCCCTTGTCATTCTGAACCGGTGTGCAACACAGAGTTTGTGGTTGAAAATCTAACTCTCGGCAGTGGGTACAGGTTTAGAGTGGCAGCCATCAACAGAGCTGGGACTGGAGAGCCTGTTGAATTGCCTCAGACTGTGCAGCTTGGTGAGTGAATGTGCGGTTTAGTTCATGAAGTATTAAACTTGCTTGTTTGTCAGATAAGTTTTTTTTTTGGAAATATGAGAACTATTTGGCTTTATAGCACACTGATGTGCTAGTATTTACCTAAAACTATAACCTTTATTTTGTTTTCATATATAGACAACTTTACAAAGGAGAGTTTTAGATTTTTTTCTAACTTCTATGGGACATGTGTTTGTTTTCTCACTGTTACACAGAGGCAGCCAAACAGCCACCAGTTTCCACCGGTAAGACATTATGTGTTTGGTGTGTAGTTTTCTGTGTTTGTCCTGCAAGTTCTTCTGTCACACACCGCTGCACACGCATCCTTGTCAAACTATATTTGACAGCTTTAGGTATGTGCATATTACTAAGTTAGAATAATTATAGTTTGACAAGGTCTGGCATCTTTTAAATAGTCTTTATGCTGTGTGTATACTAACAGTATCTTTTTAAACAACATAGCAACATTGAAAACTGTTGTGGTTATAGGTATAGAGGCAAAACAGGTAGAGAC
The DNA here is from genome assembly GCF_051107435.1 of Chaetodon auriga. Classification (NCBI taxonomy): domain Eukaryota; kingdom Metazoa; phylum Chordata; class Actinopteri; order Chaetodontiformes; family Chaetodontidae; genus Chaetodon; species Chaetodon auriga. Next base: position 16,989,368 of record NC_135085.1, read on the forward strand.
TGAGATACTGGGGCAACCCAGTCTACCTCCAGAAGCTGCTGAAGAAGGTGACGTCTATGACCTGTGGGAAGAATCGGCCAAGAAGCGTCGCATGAGTCGAGAGCCCACTCTTGACTCCATATCTGAACAACCTGAGGAGGACGGTAAAGGAGGCCAAAAGAAATCAGGACAGAAGGAAGAGAATGAGTTGGATAAAGTGGAAGCAACATCAGAAGAGAAGAAGCAGGCTATTGTGCTGAAGAAGCAGATGGAGTCCAACTTGTGCACCAGCTCTGAGGATGAGTCTGTTTCTGGGGGTTCGACACTTGTGTCCTACCTCAAGAAGAGCAGCAAGTCTACAGTCACAGCCACCAATGAGTCAGAGACGCTGTCCACTGAGAGGTTCTTTGCGCATTTCCAGATGACAGAGCAGAAAACTGTGCAGCAGACTGAAGTGGAAACAACCGTAATTCAGCAGACAGAGGAAAAACACGTGTCTTCAGGGGAGACTGATGTCATGCAGATCAGTAAAGAGGATGAGCCTGAGCTCAGAGAGGCTGCCATTAAGATTCAAGCTGCCTTCAAGGGCTACAAAGCCCGCAAAGACATGCGCCCCATTTTTAAAGAGGTCTTCAAAGACCAGACCAAAGAGCCTAATGGCACTATACATCTAGAATGTGTGACAGAAGGTAAACCTGAGAAAGTGCAGTGGCTGAAAGATGGAGAGCCACTGACAGATGGCAAGCACCACCATATTGATATCTACAATGATGGTACTTGCTCACTGGTCATTACTGCCATCACCACAAAGGATACTGGGGTTTACACTTGTGAAGTTACCAACAAGTTTGGAGTCTCTTCTCACAGTGGTAAGGTCACGGTAGGCACGGCGAGAGAATCATCTGGGCGACGGCCACTGACGGTGGGCTACAGCGCCGACAGTGAGGCTGAGAGCTCCTCAGGAAGTGAAATGGATGAGTCACTGAGGCAGGCAAGCAGACGTCTCCGGCGCCTGCTGCGCACACGTCTCCCACCAGATGTTGAGGAAGAACCATTCGTCAGCGCAGATGAAGGAGACCTGCGGCCCCCTGATCCTCATTCTTACCGGGAGGATGACCATTACATCTACATTCGTTTTGACTCACGGACAGAGGCTGAGGTTGCCTCAAAGAGGTTCCAGGAGATGTTTACAATCCATGGCGTCCCTGTGGAGACCACCATCCTGGAGGCAGGGCATCTCAAAGTGGAGCTGCGAATTAGAAAGATGGGCTACACACAAGATGGCACACAGACCCCCACACAAGATAGACAGCCTCCTGCACTGGTGACTGGAGCGCCTGGTAAGAAATGTATGAGTGGCTGTTTGGATCATTATACCATTCTTAAACACTTTATCAACTTTAAAATCATCAATACTGTGACATTAGCAGGTATATTTTTGAAAAATAAATAAAATAAAAGTGATGTACACGATGTGATGTGTAAGCTGCATGTTTCAGCTTTCTGCCCTGTTGTGTGCTTACTGTTGTCCTTGTTACTGAAGTCCAAGCGGCACATGTATTCTGTATCTCTGATTCATTTAATGTGGGCACTTTGAACTTTTGGATTTTCTGATTATTTGCTCTGTTTACCCAGCTGCCCCAGTCTTCTTGACACAGCTACAAAGTCAGGATGTTCCAGATGGTTATCCAGTCAGCTTTGACTGTGTTGTGATTGGCAAGCCCCCTCCCACTGTTCGCTGGTATAAGGATGGCAAAGTGCTGGAGGAGAATGACCATTACATGATCAATGAAGACCTGGAGGGCTGCCACCAGCTCATCATTACCTCTGTGCTGCCCACTGACATGGGTGTCTATCGTTGCACCGCTGAAAACAGTAGCGGCATCGCGGCCACTAAGGCAGAGCTCAGGGTTGACAGTGAGTACATACATGACACACTCTCATGCATGATTGTTGTACAAATACTTTTGAGTACCTCAAGGGGTGTATGCACCTTTTTGGACTGCCAAATCTCTCTCCCTTACTTTTACCATTGCTATATCTTTCGCTCTTTCCAGCTACACATGAAACCAACATCTGGATGCAGACACAGTCTTTTTGAGTTGTTCAAACATATTTTGGGAAATGTAGGAAATGAATAACTGAAGCTCAAGTAGTGTTTTTACAGAAAGCAGATAGCTCAGATGGCTAGTTGAGTGAATTGAACATACCTGATTGATAATAGTTGAAAGAGTATTCAATGCCTGCATTAGAGAGAGTTCAATACAAGCGACCAGGAAAAGCTGGTGTAAAAATTAGACGGCTTAATAATACGATCTCGTTCTCACATGGCTAGCAGAATTATGCTGTCACACACTGACACACACATTGTCCCTGATTTCACTGATCACTGTATAATGCTGCACATCAATCCTTTTCCATCAGTGTCTTGCAGCTCAGATTACGACACTGCTGCTGATGCCACTGAGACATCTTCCTATGTCAGTGCCAAGGGCTACATGTCCAGGTGAATTTGCCATGAATAGTGTTTTATGGTGTTTAAAAATACATTGCTAAATATATTTACATATATATGAAATATTGAAAAAGACTGAATACTTGAGACGTACTGTTCTGCTCTCCTCGTGCAGGGAAACTGAAACATTTGAGTCTGTAGCTGAAGATGATCAACTACCACAAGTTGTGGAGGAGCTTCATGATGTTCATGTCAGTCCAGGTTCACCCATTGCTAAGATGCAGCTCAAAGTAAAGGGTAAGTTTAATAACCAATATTTAACAGTCAGTTAATCTGATGCAGACAGACAGTTGCCTTTGATTAAACAATGCCTTTTCTGAAATACCTTTTGTCTTCCAGGCTTCCCCAAGCCCAGAGTGTACTGGTTCAAAGATGGCCACCCTCTGCGACCTTCAAAAAGGGTTCTGTTGCTCGCAGAGAGAGACTTTCATGGCTTGGAGATCCTGGAGGTGAAGCGAGAGGATATGGGGGAGTACTCTGCCTACATCAGCAATGTGGCTGGTTCTGCTTACTCCTCTGCCCGACTGATAGTTCTGCGTATGTATGCAAATGCATCAATAGTTCCCTATGCAAAAACTAGATTTTATGTTTAGAGATTCAGTAACAACTGTATTTTACAACAGGTCCTGGGGAGATTATGCCACAAGATAAAAGAGGTAATGGCATTCATCCTACCTATTTTGCACATGTACAATTGCTTTAGTTCATATAATAGTATATTATAAATGACATTTGTTAGTGTAAGTGCTTTTGTTTTCCACCATATTTGCACAGACCCCAAGGAGCCCCTGGTGCCACCACGCTTTCTTGAAAGGTTCAGCAACAGGAAGGTGAAACGAGGAGCCAGCATCACTCTGTCTGTCAAAGTAGAAGGTTCGTTTACTTCACTGTGTGATTGTGTTAAAATCATTTAAGGCCGACAGTAATCTGGAGACATCAAAAAAAAGTGTTTCAACTTGCGTTAAGAACTCCCAATATTCTCCTTTATTTTTTCAGGGTCTCCCTGTCCTATGGTCTCCTGGTTAAAGGAGGAATCAATGGAAGACGTCCTGTGGATCAAGCCTGATACCAAGGGATACAAAATTGCGGGCTCAGGGCGCCAGCACAGCCTCATCCTGATGGACGTGGGCCCAGAATACACTGGCACCTACACCTGCATTGCCACAAATAGGGCAGGACAGTCCATCTGCACTGCCCACCTCGAAGTTGATGACAGTAAGGAAAGCAAAGACATCTATGCACTTTATTTAGAAACTGCATTGACCTTTCAGTATATTCTTAAACAATAACTACAGTGCAAACCTTAGTTTGTCTCCTGGGTTTGATTGTAAGTGCATATATGTGTTTCCTCCTTTTCCTTAGCACCACAGCCAAAGAAGGAGACCAAAGCCACAGAGTAAGTTCTTCTTTGTTCTTCAGAATGGCACTGTGCATAAAAAATACATGTATACACAGTACATTTTGAACACATGTAAAAATGTGAAAATAAAATGAGTCATTTCATTTTCCTCAGCGTTCTTGGGATTACAGTTAGTCCTCCAGAAGAAGAGGCTGGCAGAGGAAAAGGTGAGACATACCACCTGATACCCTGGTGTATATGATTTCTAGTAATATTGTCTATAGTAACACAATTTATTTGTAATAATACATACTGAAATATTTATGTCTTCTTTCCTTTTTGTGTGTGCCTGAAGAGGGTAAAATCCCCTACCTGGGTGAAGTAGGCACAGAGGAATTCCTCATGAAACTCACCTCCCAGATCACTGAAATGGTATCAGCAAAGATTACCCAAGGTAAATGTATGCTGCAAATCATTCTGTCTATGCAATGACATATTCATTTATTTAATTTGTATTTGAAAGAATTTCTAGTTACAGTTTATAGAACTTTCTGCCAGAAATACTGAGCGATGTTAGAAAATGTCCAAGGAGCACAGAAAAGATGGATTTACAGTAACAAGCTGAACTTGAGTTAAATTAAAAATTTGAGTCAGTTTTAAGTGTTTCTACAAACCAATCTTAGAGTAACATAATCCATCTTATTCAAGTCGTTGAAACCAACATAAAGCAGTGATTTTGTTCACATTTGACCGCAGCTCCCATGAAGCTTAGACAATGTGCTAGTGGTTAAAAGTAATGGGACATGTCATTCAACAAACTGTTTAAATTGATTATGTGTTCAAATATAGTGTCCAGTGAAGTAGTAGCACATTTAGATTAGAATACGGACAAAAAATCACAGAAGATGTTTCAGCTCCAGCAGCTAGCAAGGAAGCTGTGGGATGTTAGCTGTCTGTAAACGGTTAACACTCAATTTGCATGTACAACTAATATCCAGCACTGGGTACTCCTGGTGTCAAGTTGGGATGAAACAGTGTCACAGTTTGTTTTATTCAGTGTGAAATGATTAATTCTGTCACCATCATACATGCAGCAAACTAACTGTGACCAGATAACATACTGTCTGTGATTTAAGCGCGGTGAACATCTTCACCCAGAGGGAGACCCTTCCTCTTAAATCAGCTGTTGTTATCTGTGGTTGAAAGTAAACCTGCAGGCTGCCGATCCCTTTGCTAAATTAGACTGATTAGTAGTTTTCTGATGCTGCCTTTGAAATGCGACTGGCTTTACGGTTGATAATACAAATAAGCCACATATTATGAAGGAATTCAGTTGGATTATTCAAGAATTGTGAAAGTATTGTTTTGTGAATGTCTCAGCACTTCAATTCTTGATTTCACTTCCCTGCTCTTCTTGTGCTCGTTTTGCAGCATGTTTCGCTTGAGTATTTGACTTAAAACCCCTCATTGTTTCATACCGACATCATTTCTTCACTCTCTCACATCCATCAGTTTAGGAACCCAACCAATTAAATGCTCATCCAATCATTAATTTGTTATTCAGACAGCTTACAGAATCATGAAGTGCTCCAGTGGATGAAATCTTGGCCCAAAACTACCAGTATGTATCCCAAGTGCATCAGCTTCACAATTAATATACATTGTTCCATTGAGATACTTTTGTAGATGACTGGTAGAAACAATTTTGACTTTTACATACAGGAAAAAACATGTATTCTATATTAAGGTTTCCTCTTGTTTTTTTCCCTTTTCATGCTGTCTGTGACCCTTTATACCTCCTCATGCATCATTAATCCTGCCTTTTCCAAATGGGTTTCAAAATGAATCTGAAATGACTGTGAAGTCTCAACAACTGATAGCTGGAATACATGCTCACAGACAGACATGTATGTGCAGAGCTCAGATAGTGAGTGTTATCTGTACTGTAGCTTTTTCTCGCATGTTGTCACAATACTAACACAGGCGCAGCAAAGCATTTAGAATGAAAGGATTGTTGTGGAATTTTTTCATTTCTTTCTTTACATTTTAAAAATAAGTGATTATTTGAAGTAAAATCTGAAACGATGTGTAGGAATAATGATTTACATGCTTTGGGGAACATTACCAGTTCAATAAAGCACCAGTAGATGCCAGCAGACCGTCAGTTGTTTCCTGAAATGTTTAGCTGACTGGTCCTGCCTCATCACTCACTGGGTGCCGTGGATACTAATAACTGCTACCAAATTCAAGCCAAAAAACTGGTTTCTTTTAAAGCAAAGTACAGTATGATAATCCTTTCCATTGCTATAACATCGAGTATTCATGCTACACAAGTGACAAATTCAATTTGAAAGATTATTTAAATGGTATTTTATTTGACCCGTCTTCCTCTGATTGTCCTCCTCCGTCCTTGCTGCCCCAGCTTCATTACGCGTACCAGGTGTTGACAGTGATGATGAGACCAAGACCCCTTCCCCGTCACCTCATCACGGTCGCTCTCGTCCTCCCTCACTCATTGCCGACTCCTCCTCTGAGTCTGATGAGGGGGATGCCAGGGGAGAGGTGAGATACAGAAATTACCTGGGAAGCACAAATCATTTAAACATTTGAATACATTTTTACACCAACCAAGGACTGTGGAAAATACAAACCTATCCTTCAAGGCTTTATCTTATTAACATAAGTGGAGGTAGAAATATTGTAGAAACAACTTACAATATAATGCCACCAGGAACAAGACAGCCTCACACCACAGTCTACAAATTACAGCCTCAAAAATTAACATGAAAAATAAATAAAGGTTAAAGTTTCACCTGTAATAACCTGACATTAGTTAACTGCACACAACAAGTTTCATACTATTTTTTTTACAGATGTTTGACATCTATGTCGCAACGGCTGACTACAACCCCACCACAGCCAGCAAAGAATCCATCTCTCTAAAGGAGGGACAGTATGTTGAGGTTTTGGACTCTGCTCATCCGCTCAAATGGTTAGTCCGGACCAAACCCACCAAAACTACACCATCCCGTCAAGGCTGGGTCTCACCTGCCTACCTGGACAAGAAGCTCAAAGTATGTCTTAAAACTCTAAACTTTTATCACCTGTATTAATTCATTATCTCTAGGCCTTAGAACATTTTAAAGGTAATAGTGAAAATGTTTATTCTTACAGCTCTCTGCTGAGACGGGTGACCTTCCAGAGACAAGTGTAGAGGAGGTGTCTGAGGGTGAATACAAGAAGAAATTATTGTAAGTAAAACATATTACAGTATCTACGCTCACTAAGGAAATACTGGAGCTGCAGGACGTGTCATAACCATTACTTCATGTCCCCAGCCAACTGATCCACGACCTGATTAATAGTGAATCAGAGTTTGTAAAAGAGGTAGACTTCTTTACCTCCCATCACCTGAAGCATGCAGAAAGCTCCGATACACCGCCTGAGGTCAGCAGCCAGAAGGACGTCATATTCAGGAACATCGATGATATCAAGTCCTTCCACACCAAGTGAGCTCACATCCCAGGGAACAGTCTGCCTTCTGAAAAATATCACAAAAGAGATTCACGGTAAGGTTTTCAGTGCATTCATGTCTCCACATTTATTGTTTTTAGGGCATTCCTCCCAAAGCTGAACGACTGTGAGACAGATGATGATGTCGCCATGTGCTTCCTGAAGAGCAAAGAGGGCTTTGAGAAGTACCTCCAGTATCTTGTTGGTCAGAGTCAGGCTGAATCTGCTGTCAGTGACAAGACTGTCCACCGTTTCTTCAGGGTAACGCCAGAACTGCTATCTCTGTACTGTGGGTTGTGCAAGTAATTTGTTTTTCCAGCCGAGCTAAAGCTTCTTTACTTACATCCTTTTACTTTCTGTATTTGCTCCCTTCTAAGTATCGTCATTAAGGTGACTGTGGAAGGACTCTACACCAGTATGATTATTTGAATGGAAAAATCTTGGTTTCCTTGCATTGTAGGAGTACACTGAGAAAGCACAAGCCAGCGCAGACCCTGCAGGCCCCCCTGTACGCAGCATCAACGCCTGCCTCCAACAACCACTGGACAGGATTCAGAAGTACAAGGCCACCCTCAAGGTGACAGCTTTGACTCACCATATGCATTGAGGTTCCTATGTCACTTGCATGTGTAAGGTTCTGAAATCTCTCCTCCAACATCTTCAGGAGCTCATTCGAAACAAGGCAAGAAATGGCCAGAACTGCTGCCTCCTGGAGGAAGCGTATGCCATGGTGTCTGCGCTCCCACAGCGCTCTGAGAACACACACCATGTCTCCATGATCGAGAACTATCCTGCCACCCTGGAAGCATTAGGAGAGCCAATTAGACAGGTAGGTTGAGCTGCTGTGGCATTCATGATTAGTACAATGATTAGAGGCGTGATTGTGTTTGTTTTTCCTTTTGAAACCAGGGACCTTTCCAAGTGTGGGAAGGGGCTCCAGGAATTAGGACGTCCTCTAGAGGTCACCACCGCCACGCCTTCCTGTTTAAGAACTACTGTGTAATCTGCAAACCCAAGAGAGACAGCAACACTGATACACAGGCATATGTCTTCAAGAACATGATGAAGGTGAGACTTTTCTTAGAATTTCTTCCTTGCTGTCATCTTTCCTGATCAGCAGACTAAACTGTGTTTTTCGTCTCCCTCATCTTGTTGCAGTTAAATAACATTGATGTGAACGAGACAGTGGAGGGCGACGACCGTGCCTTTGAAATCTGGCATGAACGTGAGGACTCTGTGAGGAAATACACCCTGCAGGCCCGAACTGTTACCATCAAGAACTCATGGCTGAGAGACTTCAGAGAACTTCAGCAGCGATACTGCATGCCTGCATGGAGTGAGTGGAACACACACACACACACACACACACACACACACACACACGTAGTCTAACTTATTTCTTTATCTTATTCACTCAGAATGCATTTTAATATTCTCAGGCGTTCAACTATAACCTGTCACAATCTCATTTTATAGGTCCTCCTGACTTTGATGAAATTTTGGCAAATTGCACAGCAGAGCTGGGGCAGACTGTTAAGCTGGCCTGCAAAGTCACTGGAGTACCCAAACCTGTGGTCACATGGTACAAAGGTACGCCATCTACACTGTTTTTTCATTTGCTCCACTGGGTACATGCCCTTAACCACAGACTGACCCCGTATACAAACAGCATCTGAGGCCAAATATGTTGCATTGTTTCACTTGTTGGATGCAGATGGACGTACTGTGGAGGCAGATCCTCATCACATCATCATCGAGGACCCTGATGGCTCCTGCACACTGATCTTGGATAACATGACAGCAGATGACTCTGGCCAGTACATGTGCTTTGCCACAAGCTCAGCTGGCAATGCCAGCACGCTTGGCAAGATCACAGTTCAAGGTAAGTGGCATTCAATGTGACTGTGTCCTAAAAGACCAGAATGTTTTAATTTGTAATAATAGTGCAACACAGACAGCATGAATAGTGATTCATCCTGTACTCTGACCAACATCTAGAATATAAAGGGAGTGGTGCCAACCATCTTTAGACATGTATTTTTTTTCACGTTTCTTCTAGTGCCTCCTCGTTTCGTGAATAAAATGAGGAATGCTATATTTGTTGCTGGTGAGGAAGCTCAGTTCACCTGCATCATACAGAGCGCACCCAGCCCCAAGATCAGGTATGCACACATCGATGAAATTTGAAACTGACAGAACCCTTTTGATTCAGTTCTGTTGCCCCATGTGTTAACCTCCTCCTCTTCTTCTCTGGCTGTGTGCACCTGTTTATGGTCAAGGTGGTTCAAGGATGGCAGGCTGCTGACTGACCAGGAAAAGTATCAGACCTACAGCGAGCTCCGTAGTGGGGTGCTGGTCCTGGTAATAAAGAACCTGACAGAGAGAGACTTGGGACACTACGAGTGTGAGGTTGGTTGGCAAAAAAAACTCTAAACGTTCCTTTGTGGTCACAAATGCTTTACAGAACAAATCAATCACTTTAATTAGCCTTATAATGGTGTTTGCACCCAAGAGTTGAAGTCACTTGATATCAATTAGCGACAGTCTTTAGGGATCTAAAAATATATTCCCTGCTTTTGCCAGTTGTCCAACCGTCTGGGCAGTGCCAAGTGTGCTGCTGATTTAGTTCCACCCTCTGCTGTGGCTCGCACTGGAGAGCAGGCCATCTCTATTGAAGGTAGGAACACTGATTTATTCCCTACAAAAGGAGACTCTGGAGTCTTTGTATGATAGGCACTTTTTTTCCAAGCTGAATATTAATGCTTTTAACACAGTTTTAAGGATGGACACTGAGTTAATGCATCTTGTACTCGAGATGACATTTGTTTGAACTGTAGCTTTTAGACTACTCATCTTATTTTGTCTGTTAAATGTCATTTATTCTGCTTCTCCCCTTAGTTACTGAGCAGGAGACGAGAATACCAAAGAAAACCATCATCATGTAAGTGTGAACAGGCTAAAATTATCCTTGTGCCCGGAGCATGTCTGTTGCCTGGGGGATATCAGCTCATCCTCTAGAAAATCCCTCTGTGCATTACATGTCTTTATAACCGCAGTAAGAAATGTGAGAATATAAGAAAAAACGTTAATGTAACTGTGAGATTCAGCTTCAGCCACTGTGATACAGATGCTGAAAGTTTTATGTTTTTTTGTCTTGCTTTGTATTGCTCACTAGAACATAAAATGGACTTAATGGCAATTTGGAGTTCTTTTGTGTGAGTGTGTGTGTGCGCTTCACCGCGGTCCCTTGTATGCATTGCTGTGTTGTATTTAAAGCCTGACTGCAAAGCATTCTATCACACGGACGATGAGAGGATGGGCTGTCTTCACCTGGGTGTTGTCTTCTTTAACCGGCATCTTTATTACTGCAGCTACAGCATTTCTATTTGAGTCCAACACTTCGTTCTTTAGCTCTAACAATGTCTGTGTCGCTTCTCTCTTTTAATGCCAGTGAGGAGACCATAACCACTGTGGTGAAAAACCCACGCATGAGGAGGCACAGGTCCCCTGGCTTGACTATTATCGGAGCCCACCGCTCAGAGACGTCCACCCCGGAGCCCCCTACAGCCAGGCTTAGGAGGATGCCCACTCCCAGAAAGACGACCGTCCCGACCCTGTATGTTACTGAACCAGAGGGTGCTGAAGCCAGGTCCATGGAGAGCAAACCCAGGTGGGTGGAGGTGGAGGAGGTCATCGAGTACAAGGTGAATAAATCGCCCAGGCTGTCCAGGAGGAGAGGCGTCTCACCAGCAGGGTCTGATCGTGCAGCCACTCCCTCCAGAGCCAAAAGGTCTCCACCAGAAAACCCGAACGCTAACAATTCCAACAACAAGGTGGTGGAGCAGGCCCAGCTGCAGGGAGACGTCAGCAGCCAGCCGCTCTCCTGGGAAGAAGAGGAGGCTCCTGTCACCTCCGATTCTGTCTCTGGAATCACCGAAGAGCCACATGAGCTCTCGTCTGTCCTGACTGCAGCTGGCGAGGACAGCGAGGACCTGGATGATCAACAAACTGTCATCTTTGAACCAGATGATGAAGATGATGATCACAACTCGTTCAGACATCAGGAGCCTCTGATGCGAGGAGGCCGCGTCCTAACCCTCGAAGACTTGGAGGATTATGTCCCAGAAGAAGGAGAGACCTACGGCTCGTCCAACACCCACAACAGCGCCACGGAAAAGCCCTGTGAGATCTCTGTGCTCCAGAGGGAGATCGGCGGATCCGCAGTGGGACAGCCGGTGCTCCTCAATGTGGGGCGGCCGGTCGTGGTCCCGAGGCAGAGGAGCGGCTTCTTCAGTCGCTTCAGAGAACATCTCTCCAGCAGCCTTTTCTCACCTGCTGTCCCCCAAGCCAGCGGAGCCCAGGCCAGGACGGAAAGACACGTCCCCATCCAAGTGAGCCACGCACAGCTGGAAGTGAAGCCTTCATACTGCTCGGAGGTGCAGAGAGTCGAGGGCGGGCAGCAGAGCTTTAAAACCAAAGTGTCAACTCAGACCTATGGCTACACGTCGGTGGGCAACCCAGTCACTCTTCAAATCAGCGATAACCTTCACCAGAACCAGTAGTATTTTAATTTGGTACCACAAACCCTCTCAGTCTTAAATGGGGACATTTCAACTTAAATGACGAATGAGACTTATCCTAACGTAACGCATATCTACTGCATTTGACAAACCATTCCATTTTGAAGCTGCCCATCAGAAAACAGGCTCATCCTCTGAGTCTTTTTCTTGACAAGTGGTTGGAGTCAGATGGTCTCTTTGGACTTGGCAAAATGTAATCATAACTATGTCACTAAAAGTCAGCCCCAAACTGCTCTGACGCCTGTTTTTATGACACACAGTGGACAGAAACCAAAACATGAAGGTTTTTACTGATGAACAATTTCATTGTCTATTGAGTTAGCTTTTGTGAAAACATCATATTTCATTTACACATACCTTTACAAAATCGTTAACCATGACCCACAGTTATTAACCAACCCAAGCATTGTCCTCAGTGGACACTTGTACTACACGCATAAATTAATAGTAATAATAGTATATTGAGGTAGGTGTATTTTTTCAGGTTTACTTTTGTACCTTTTGCACTGTTGCAGTGCCTTGGATTTCTGGAGCAGCAAATGTTGGAGTTTGTGACTGTTAATGAGGTCATGACAAAATGTTTCTACTTCAGTGAAAGTTCATTTAAATATGGAACCCTGATTATGTAAAATTAACAGCACAATTTAGTGACCGCTGTGGTCCACAGGCTGTTGTTTAAGTGTAATCAAAGATGCAGTCTGATTATAGTCAGTTTAAGCAAAATCAAACACAACTTCTCTATTACTCTGGGTGTTTGTGAATGATTTATTGATGAGCAGTCACACAACCTGGTTCACATCAGATTTCTGTATTTGACTGCATTTACGTCCTTTATTTTTTGTGAAACCATTAATTGAATGTCAGCCTTTTGGACATTATGTGTCTGTTAATGCAGTGCAATTACCTTTGAATTTGATATCACGGGGATATTCATGTGCGTTAGATATTTAGACGAGTGACTGCATGTATTTGCTTTTCAAAAGCAGACGTGTTTATCCAGAGTAACCAGGTCTGTGCTGTTGTATTTGATTGCGAGCAAACGTTTTACTGTTACTTGAGCTCATAAAATTTACTACCTTTTCACTGCAATTTAAAAAATGACTAGGATACAGTATCCGTCCCCTTAAAGATGTGTGGTGTTTGTGTTGTTTTTCAAGGTCTTCTAGTCAGTTACAAGGATCATGTTATGTATTAATATTAAAGCACTAACAGATTGTAACTGCTTGTACTGTACATGTGTAGTTTTTGAAACACGTTTGAATACTCGGTGTTAAATCTCAATCAAATAAATCTACTGCAAATAACAACTACGGCATGATTCTTTCAGCACAAATACGAATGATTCTTCTTCCAGTATCATAACATATTTATTTAAGTTTTAGCAGATAACATAGTCTTACTGCTGGATGTTTAATGGGTTTAAGAAATACATTTTTTCACAACATTACAGAATGTAATCACATTACTAAAAGAGCTGGTTAAGTGTAGAATGACTGCATGCATCTCAGTGAGTATGGTGTAACTTAATCAAAGTGGAAAATTTTGGATTGTTGTGGAAAAAGAACATGCCAAATAACAAATGGGTCATCAATATTCTCTGTTTTCAAGTAAAAGAGATCTGTGTGCTTGATTTTAAGCAATACATAAAAAGTTAAATATGCCATTGAATTTTCCTTCAAAGTTAAAAACCTCTCCTTGAGTCAGGAATCAAAACAGTCCACTAAATGTCATTTTACTGTACAGGTGACGCTGCAAAATGATACACAATATAAAAGTATTACAAATTTACAACTGTAAAATAAACAGTTAAATTGTTCTTTTACAATCCCCCCCAAAGATACAAAAAAAATTGTTCAAAGTGAAGTTTTTTACCTCTATCGTGAGATTTAACCCTACTAGAGCACAACAGTATTAAGTTATCCAGCAAACCAAACTAATTGAGTTAGCACATCTGCAGCAATTTACAAAAACCCATCAAAGAAAAAGCATTTATCAGCTGAGCTGCATGTACTCCTAGCCGCCATGTTTTCCAGAAATCTTTTGTAGTGCTGAAGTGTTCAGATGAGGTTTCCCTCCTGAACTAAATGTGTGCAAGTGTGCTGACATCAAACTCTCACTGTGTCTGTCCCCAGTACATTTCACTGTCTGCAAATCTGTTTTACCAACACCGTATGATTCCTAACAATAACTTCCTCAAACCAACATTTCCAGAAATGCTTCTTCACACCCTTGAAGAACTGGTTTCATCCACATGAATGAGTTATGTCACTCCCAGTTCGTGTTAGTCCAGACTGGGGAGAGGTCAAAGCCGCAAGCCGTATATCTGTGTTCACTAAACCCTGTCCAACAGAACATCCTGCACACCAACCAGGTGCATATCAAGTAAGCATCATTGGAGTATCTTCTTCATAAAAATGAAAATAACAATATGGAAAGCGCTTCCTGTGAGTAAAAAAAATGTTCCACCTTACAACATGTTATATGGTAAAATCTACCACTAAACACCATGTAAAACCTACATATTTGTGTATACCCTGTGGGACATCTGAAGGTCACAGACCACCATCTGAGGGAATGTTCAAGACTGGAATGGAGGTCTGTGGTTTTGGTGAGGAGTGACTGGACGGGGCTACAAAGGTGTCGGGATGCAGCTGTCTCCTACGAAGACATCTTGATTTTTTTGACCATATTGATTTCCTAGAGAGGGAAAACATATATTATTTATTACACATACTTCATAATGCTGCCAATGTGGGTAGGCCATCTGGAAATCGAGACAAATGTACAACAACAGAGCAAGAAATTTAAAGCGAGACGTTGTAACATTTGCTGAACGGCACCCTCTGTGGCCACAAGTGGTAATTACAAGACATCGCTTTGTATTTTCCAAGATGTTCTTGAGTCAGCTGCTTGAAAGAAACCATAATCTTACCTGTGACGTGCTAAAATTAGAGTACACCCAAAATTCAAAGTGCATTTTTAAACTATGGGTACTTGGTTTCAGATGGAAGTGGATAAAAGCAGGCCTCTGACTTTTACAACAGTCGATTTTATGAGCTTTAGCTAACTAGCTAATTAGGCTAATGTTTGCTCCACAAGCTGTTTGAAAATATCTGGCCAAAAATAAGGCATGGAAATAAAGAGGTAGCATTGGTCTTGTATTGCACGTAGAGCTAGTTAGCCTCGATATTAAAAGTATGATAATGAAAATATAAGGCCAGACTATGAGCTATTTCAATCCAACATAACCCTGGCCTGGCTAACGCTAACGGGATTCAGATAACAAGTTTGGCTGGAGTGTAAACTTCCCCAGATCCAATAAATGCTGTGGATGTAGTTGTGAGGGAGCTTTTTCTAACACAGCCTGTGACCTCACAAAATAATGACGTCAGCTAACGATATGCTAACGGCGCAGAAGTAATGCTGGTTAGCCAGACATGCTAACATTTGAGGCTTACATTAGATCAGATAATCACAATGTTCAATCGATTCCTTACACGTTTGGTCTATTTTTTTTGTTTTAGATATCCAAAGCTTGTCAGGCCTCCTGTGCCCAGTTACAGTTGCTAAGCTATGATTGGTCGTCGTTCGGGGGAAGGGTTTTGGAAACTGAACTGAGCTTTCTATTTGTAAGTTAAAGATGACATTTTACTTCTATAAAAAAGTCAGTGTCACTTGAACTGAATCTAGTTTCCATAAAAACATGTTCATTCTGCGTGTAAAGGTATTAAAATGTGCTACGATGCTAACGTTGAGGACTGTGTTGTGCACTCGCAACTCACCTCAAGAAGAGCCTGTTTTAGATGCTCATAAGCATCCTCCAAATTATCATTCACAATTACGACATCAAATACACCAGCTTCTTTACCTAGAAGGAGACGTGATTGTGTTCAGTCGGGTTTTTAAAGTGTGTGTGGTTACATTTTTGCCAACAAACAAGAAAAAAAATACTTACTGAACTCCATGTCCACCTCGGCTGCCTTTAAACGCTTCTGGAGGTTCTCCTCTGACTCCGTTTTTCTGTCTCTTAAACGTTTTTCCTGAAACAATACAAGGCAAAAAACATGTCAATTCATTGTGCAGAAGGCATCCAGAAATAGTCCAAAACCTGTATGACCATGAACCTGGAGCACAAAGACAACTAAACATCACATCCAGGACCTCTTCCCTAGTTAACAGGAACCTGAGTGTGAATCCATTCAATGGGACGAACTTCCTTCTGTGCTTACCAGGACAGCCATGGATGGCGGCTGGATCGAGATGTAGATGGGATTGAGGTCTGTCGTTTTGATGTTCCTCACACCTTGCATGTCGATGTCCAGTATGCAGATGAGGTTCTTGGCCTGGACGTCTTGCACAGCAGCTTTACTCGTCCCGTACATGTTCCCAGAAAACTCTGCGTTCTCGATGAACTCGCCGTTGTCAATCCCTCTCTGCATCACGTCCCGTGTAACGTAATGGTAATCTGGAGCCCAAAAACAAGACCCACACAATAGAAATTGAGGAAACTACAGACTTAGAAGATGTGATTTACTGTTGCAGTAGTCATGAAAGAGGAGGAACATGCTGTACCTTTGCCATTCTCTTCTCCAGGTCGAGGGTTTCTTGTTGTATCTGAGGGTTGGATAAAACAGTCTGTACTTTATCTCTAATCTGTCATTATTTGTTTGATTAATTGTACAACTGTTTGGGCCAAAAGACCAAAGTGATGCTAATCACTGCTTGTTTTTTTGCATGCAGCAGTCCAAAACACAAAAAAACCCAGTTTCTTATCACTTAAGACAAAGAAAACAAGCAAATCCTCACACATGAGAAGCTAGAACCAGAAAGGGTTTGGCATTTTGGCATGAACAAGGACTAAAATGGTGAATCTGTTATTAAAATAGTTGCAGTACATAAAAAACATGCAGGAAAACTCTGGGTCCAGCTTTTCAAATATTAACATATGCTGCTCTTTTGTGTTTTATGTCACTGAGAGTGGCACACTTACGGGAGACGCTGAAGCCAAAGACGCTGCCATATTCTTTCATGAGCTTCTTCAGCAGAGTGCTCTTCCCTGCCCCGGACGGGCCGCTAAGCACCACAGGCCTGGGTCCAGCCATAGCTGAGGAGACGTGGAGAGCGGAGATTAGTTAAGGAAACAAGCGAGTGAGTCTGGAGGACTGACGCGTACAGGCTGGACTCTATGGCATGAGTCATAAAAAGACGTGGCAGTGTTACGGTGGATTATCGTGTTTAGACAAGCCTCGCTCTAGTTAGGAGAAACGCGACAAAGTGATAAGCCAGCAGCTCTCAAAGGCGAAACAAATGAAGAGGCCAAAACATCTCCCACAAGAGCAGAGGCAATCAACTGGTGGGCAAGCCAAGAGGTTTCCATGGTGCTGTCGAGGAGCAATTATTCACTAATGGAGAGACTTCCTCTGCTTGTGATGGAAGGAGAGAGCAGAACAGCTAAGAAATATGAGAGGCTGAGAGGGAAAACTGCTTTTAATGCAGATATAGGTTCATATTATTCAGGTAAATGCCAACTTTAAACTCCCATTAAATAATTATGCAGCCATCCAATTACACTGACACATGGATCAGCATACAGCCAAATAGCTACTTCAACATCTCAGCTTTTCTGTACTTTGATACCTTCTACACAACCTTTCTTTCATCTCCAAAATTTTTAGGTAAGCTTCTTAAGTAAAAATTAAAAGAAGCGGCTGTAGAGTTCCTCCTTACCTTTCCTCAATGCACACAGAGCTCGAGCAGACAGGAAATGCGAGTGGACAAGGAGAGTGTGATGTGTGCTGGTGGGTGGTGTGCAAATGCAGGAGGGAAGGGAAAAAAGTGGGCAGGGCCATGTTTACACACTGGTAGATTTAGCTGTCCAAGATACATTCAAAAAGCTGGATGTGTGTTTTATATCTTGCCCAAAGTCAGCTGGTTTTCAGTAACAACTATGAGCATCTTCCATTAGCAACAGACACTAACTGTGCTAATGAGCTCCTGTAAGTGAAAAGCTGATCATCATGATTAGTGGTTACAGGCCTATTACTCACATCAATATCAGGTATCAGAGAGGTTGGTAATTAGTCTGAAAATTAGTTATTCCACATGACGTGATGATGTGCACCAGATTACAGCCTCAGAGGTCTTTTTTTAGCCAAGAGTTTTTTCACAGCATTGAGAGCCTTCTCTCGCAAACCAGATGCAGCGAGGTTGTCTCTGCAGGTGCAAGTGACAAGAGGCGTTCTCCCCGGGCTCTTGAATGCTTCGCGTAAACAACGACATGGCTAATTAAAGCCAGTGAAGAACCATTTTTAGAGTCCCGTCCTGGAACAGGTATCACCACAAACCCTAAACCTCCACCACAGGATTTACAAATTTACAAAAAGACCAGGTGGAAAACCCAAAGACATTTCACTAACAGTGATCTGTGACATAAAAAGCAGCTAATCCACACGTTTGAGGAGATTTCTTGTTGTATATGAGGACTGATCGATATTAAGACATATTGCACGCACTGTGGGATGCTGTGTGTCTACTGCTGCTGCCTTTAATCTTAAGTTTAACTGATCTTGTATAGTTACTGTTTAGTTCTTTTCTCATTTTATATACTATCAATTATTTATTTCCTCTTTTTTAATCTGTACTTTTTATGTCCTTGTGCTGCTGTAATATCCCAATTTCCCTTCTGGGAGATCAATAAAGGATTATTTTATTGATGTCATAATCTGCACTTTAGTTGAATCTAGAGCTGAAACAATCAATCATTAATTAACCAGTTGATTGAAAATAAGTCGGCAAAATTTTCATAATCGATTTAGGGTTGCAACTAGTTAAGTTGTGACTAGCAAAAAAAAAAAAAAAAAAAAAAAAGATTCATTTTTTGTAGTCACAGTTTCCTAAAGGTCAAATTATGTCTTTCAGTTGCTGATAGTTGTTGATTTTCTGTTGATCGACAGATGCCTGTGGTTGTCATATAGATATATGTTGATGTTTTTTAAGTGAACTAATGTTTAACAAGACCTAATCTGTATTTCTTAAAACCAAAACCTGACATACAATCCAGCACCTACACAAGAATCAACCCTTTGTACTTGACATGGAGCCGTCTGACAGGAAATGAGAGACATGTGAGTTTACAATCAGGCGCTTATTGGAAGCTGCACTGTGCTTAACTTTAACCACGTGCTCTGAACCCCATGTGATTGACATTCGCACAAAGCCACATTCAAATCATATGAAATCTATCAGTCGGATACAGTCTGAGAGCAGAAACAATAAACTGATGAATGAATTAGTTGATCAACAACTGAAGGTGTATCAGCGACTACTAAAATGGTGAACGCTGATCGTTTAATGTCGTGTACGGAGTAAACTGGGTTTTCAACAGTTGGACAAAAGCAATCTGAATGTCACCTCAGGGAAAATGTGATGGCAATTTCACTTTCACTTTACTGATTGATCGAAAAAGACGAGAGAGCACAACACACGGGATGTAGTGTCAAAACAGCAATGTTGTTTGGCGAGTTCACCCTGAAGCAGAGGAGATTTGGGCGTTGTGTGGGCACAGGTTCAACCACGTCTGGCCTTTGCATATCCAGTCTAAAGCTGCGGTGTCTTCATTCCAAGGCATTTTATCTTCCGTCATGCCAAATATAGCACACAGAAACTGCAGAGTAGCACTGTCCATGTTTTATTATTACTACTGAGAGAGGGTCATGAGGGTTTGCAATCTTGTGCCAGAATTATCTAACAGATTAAAACTCTGGCACTGCAAAGTGCACTTTGACTCACCACCAGGAGCAATACAAATGTTGCGATTTGCATGCTGATTTCATGTTTTGGGGATGGTAAACGCAAACTAGAGAAGCATTTCCTGAAGAAAACGTGTGTACTTGCTTTGTGCATTGATTCTGTAGGGTAGGATTTTTGAATAACTTTATAATCGTAACTGACCTAACTGACCTTTAAAGTATGAGCTGAGTTAAAGATGCAGGAGTGGGGCTTTAAAACACCTCAGCATCAGGCTTTAATCCATAATGGAAAATAACCAAGTCTAAACATAATGATCATGTGCACATTTGTGGGCAATACTGAGCATTTTCATATAGCAATATTATGGCTCCCTGCTACAAGCCACGCACGGATTTGGCCTTTTAATCACTTTTGGTGGCATTAAAATTGTTGCACAGCCGTCACACTGATGGCAAGAAGTACGCACTCACGCTCGTGACTTAACTTCAGGTAATGTTGCATCAGCTAAACTTAATCCTGCTACGTGAACACACACAACAACCATCTATCTTCTTCTGCAACAACGCCGCAGAAGCAAACGGACCCCAACCACACTGAGGGGAATGAATGGCAGTATTAGCTGCGTAACGTGGTAGGCGATTCAAACACAACAGAAAATAGACAGATACCCTCCTTCCTACCTGACATTAGCCTGGAAAAATATTTCATAAACATCAGGAGTTACGTTAGTCCAAGATTTTAGGGCCGTCTCCGGGGGAATGTCTCCCTCCTCTGTTCCGTGTCTTCGCTGTGAAAGCCATTAGCGTAAATTGTGCTGTTTACGTCATCACTGCGGGCCAAAACATCAACACGTTACGTTCGCGAGCGTCGGCAACGCGCGCGGCAAAACACGGAAACGTGGAATTTCATAATCATTGACCGAAGACAGTAACGTTAGGCGATACACATGCAGCCATTTTAAGCATATAACTTTTATGAAACAGACTGATTGCTGCAGTTTCTTCCTTAGCGGAGGGATACACAGACGCACTGTCAAGCACCTTTATTACTACAGCTTTGTTTTTAGGCCTCAGAGTGACGTTAGCCATATAGCATAGCCTAACTTGAGTGAAACGCTGTTCAAACCAACTATTCCTCTTTCGCTCAGTAGTTAAGTAAGTAGAAAATTGGTTACCGGATCAGCTGCGGCTGTCAAAGTAAACACTACCGGTCCAGGAAACACGTTTTTTGGATCAACAAAGGGAAGTTAAACTTACCGCACAACTACCCGGATGAGTGAATGACGCTGAAGGCCTGACCAATCGCACTGCTCGCGTGCTAATGTGGCTACAGTCGGCTGGTCGAGCTAACACTCTGAGGACTTCACTGTGACTGTCTAAAATGTTTGGTTCTTCGAGATCAGGAGGGGTCCGAGGTGGCCAGGACCAGTTCAACTGGGATGACGTGAAAGCCGATAAGCACAGAGAAAATTATCTCGGTAAGTCTAAGAAATTGGCAGCCGAGTCCGCTATCAGCGTTAAGCAGAGAAGTCGCTAACATGTTAGCTATATGCTAACTTTCACCCACTAGACTTCTAAAAATACAGTTAAACCACACAAAGCGGCTTCAGTACTCTGCGTGCTTCTTCCCCATACCTTTTGTCGTAGAGTCCCTCATTACACAGTGTCTGGGCTGGTGTAGTAGCTCAGTAGTGTTTCCGTTTTCCCCTCTTCAGTCAGCAGGTCAGTTTGTGCTCCCTCCTTATGAGCGAGCACACGTAGCCACACCGCGATATGAGCCCACACTGCTGTCAGCATGCCGATCCAGACTTACGTAGCACCAGAGCTGTGACATGGAAGGATACATCAGAATGCACACTTTGAGAAGAAAATCACGTTATTTCAGATTCACGAACACGCGTAAAACACATGCTATGCGTACATTAAAAGGCTTTCTCTGACCACTTATCAGCAGCCTTGTTTTTGTAAGCGTGGTGAGATCAGCAGGTGACTCTGAGAAGACATTTAAGGACATCGTCTTGGGCTTTGGGAAACACTGATCAACATTTTGCACCATTTATTTTGGAATTTTATAGACCAACCAGTTAATTGAGAAAATAATTGACAGAATAATCGACAGTGAAAATAATTGTTGGTTGCAGCCTTGGTTCCAAGAGTCATCTCAGCGTTTGTCAAATATTGTAAAGCTGAGCTATATAACACAGCAGAAATAACATGTATGACACATCTCTCTAAACCGCTTTCAATTCCTCTGTCTTGTTTCCAGGGAACTCTCTGATGGCGCCGGTAGGACGGTGGCAAAAAGGTAAAGATCTGACATGGTATGCAAAAGATAAAAAAGGCGGAAGGGCCTTGTCCAAAGAAGAAGAACTTGCTGCTGTCAAGGCTGCAGAGCACGAGGCACTGATGGCTGCCCTGTAAGTATAACTTACTACAAGAGGAATGGTTGACAAACACAAGTGTGCATCAAGAAGTACAAACAGTTCATTTCCTTTCTCCATCTAGAGGGCACAAGAATGTGAAGAGGCAACCAACTGGATTGACTAAAGAGGCATGTCACTTTGTTTTATCTTTTCGCTCAAAAGCTTGTGAGCATTTTTAAAGAATTTGTCCTCTTTGAAAAGCTTTAATGAAAAAATGTTCCCCAATTTTCATACCAGGACCTTGCAGATGTTTGCAGACGGGAAGAGGCTGATGGTGAAGAGAGAAATGTGGACCGCATCTCAGGCTTGGGAAGCTCCAGGTGACATATTTATTTATTTCCTTGAGAACATTGCCAACTTTGGAATATACAACCCCCCCAAAAAAGTGTCTTCATCTACGTAATGTAAGGAGTACGGAAGCAGAGAATGGCAAATGCATATACTGTATAAAAACAACAGCTCTCCCAAGACACTAACCCAAAGTGGTGTACGCATCAGACAGCCTGTCTAGATCAGTGTTTCGCATCTCATCGTGAAATGTGACTGTGACTGGAACCGATGTGTTCTTGTGATAAATGATCTCGAAAAATCGGCCTTTTGTTTTCTTGAGATAACAAGATAAATTAAGCTGTTATCACAAGAATGGTCTCTGTTAAGATAACAAAATAAAAAACTCATGATCTCTAGATAACTGCAGTAACCACGGCTGTTCCAGGCTTCTTTTTTCAAGTATTTCTAAGCATCTGTCTTCATATTGTGAATATCCTCTTCATGGTAAAAAGAGCATTTCAGATATGTAAATGTCTGCCACCTTTGAGTGTTTCAGTTCATTAAGGTCCTACTTTCTGATGTTTGTAGAGTTACCCCGAGGATAGTATTGTGTGTTTTAGAGCAAATAGCATATGGGGAGGAGACATGACAATATCTGTCTCTGCTTTTCACAATGTTTTATTTTTACTCTCATAAAAATGCTCCTGTTGACATTTGGGTGGTGGTAAGAGAGTCTTTATCTAAACGAATGTGACTGTGTTTTCATTTACAGTGCAGGGTCAAGAAAAATGGTGCTCTCCCAAAAGGAGAAGGAGGCAGCTAAAATAGGCTTGCCTGTTTTTACAGTAAGTTTTTTTTCCTCACTCACAAATGTCACTGAATGTTTGAAGATGCAGATGTTTAGACTGTAAGTGCAAAGCAGTTTGATGGATGGAAAGACAGGCCTACCTTTCTGCAGGTAGCGAACAGGATTTAAGAGCTGAGTTTATGTAATTGGATCTATCGATGCAACGATTAAAGAAATGCTTTCTTTACAGCACCACAAAACAGACAGTCGTCCAGAAACCTCTGCAGTAAAGACATCTCAGAGTGAAGAAAAAGGAGATGTGGAGCAACGGTGAGTATGCTTCATATTAGTGGTCGTTTCCTGTTACTCACGTTTACTTCAATAATAATCATCGTCGCTACTTTATTTCCTCTGTAGGCACGAGAGCAAAAAGAAAAAGAAAGAGAAAAAGAGCAAAAAGGAGAAAAAGAAGAAGGAAAAAAAGAAGAAAAGGCAAAGAAGAGACTCGTCCTCCTCGGAGTCAGATGACAACAGAAAGAGGTTTGCTCACTATGACAAGAACACGTTCAAAGATTGGCTTGAAAACCATGTTCTCGCATATGTGGAACAATACCTCTATTTCCAACCTAAATTCGAATACAGACTTCTCAAGGTTGCACTGATGAATGAATCTGTATTTTGTTCTATTAAAGTTTAAGTATTTGCGAACTTGTTGACTTGAAATGAAAACAAAGCTTTCCTCTGTCAGCACTAGAGGGCACTAAAGCACTGTCCTGCAGGCTGCCTGTTGAAGCATTTTAAATTTGGGGTGCTTGCGTCACAGAAACTCTCTGTAATTCAGGTGTATAGGACTGAGGGTGGGCATGGCAGACTGAATAATGTAATTCGTGTGCTTCAATAATTTGTGCTGGTGAGAGAGGAAGCGTAATATGAAGAATACATGATCTAAGCTGTTGAATATACAGAAATGTGTCCACACACTAGCCTGTTACATTCAGTTAGAGCTGTCATTCAGTGTTTCAGTGGATGTCAGTATAAAGCTCATCCGGCAGCTTCTTGTCCCCCAGGCTCACGACATCCTACCCGATCCACCGCGACCCAATCATGGATTGTTTGTTTCCTTTCACTCCTCAGGCAGAGAAAGGACCACCATCATCATAATCCATCATACCAGAGTCAGAGTGGAGCCAGACCCCATGACAGCCATTCAAGGGGGGGAGCAAAGGCCGAGCGACAGCCCTCCTACCCCCATCACCGTCCCCAGCGACATGACACAGACTCCTCTGATGGGGGGTCTCCTGTCCCCCGTAACCCTGTCAGCCACAAGACGGCCCCTGCTGGTGTCACACAAAGCCACAGGCGGCGCCACGACACAGACTTGGACGACTAATGTCCTCCCCACCCCCCACCCCCCAATTCAAAGACGCATAACGCGGGCCGAACGCCCTACAGCAGCTCGACTGGCCCTGGAGAAAGGGCATGGATGGAGACAGATCGACTGACAGGCTTTGGCCTCGTGTTTTAGCTTCTTCACCAATAAGTCGGTCAGTCGGTCATGGGACACTGGTGTCTTTTGTTGCTTTTGGTTGTGTTTGACAAGTTAGTTTGTTTTTTTAACACATTTTATGTGATTAAACCACCAAATATCATGTTTTCTGTATTGTCAAAGGTTGTGTTTTTTTTGTTTTTGTCTCATTAGTTCAAATACTTTGCGGGATAAAACAATACAAACAGAACAAAAACAGTACAATGATCTCTTATTCCTCTGTCTGGCCCTGGTGGCTGTTACTGTGAGGGAAGGAGAGCAGACAGTGTGTCCCAATCCCATCATTTCTTGTGTGCTTTAACATTTTTCCTGGGAACTTAAGTAGGAAGATCTCAAAAACTAAAATGGATTGAACTGATATTCTTTATATAACCATTTCTGTGTTGAAGTATCATACATCTTTCAGTCGAGATTAAACATCTGAAGCTTGAGGTTGTATCATGAAACATCAGCGACACAGAAAATACTCAAATTTGAATATAGGACATTGCAGCTATTGCTTGGAAAATTAAACCTACATTTGGAAGATTCGAGCAAGTGAGTTTCTTTTAATGTCTTTCTTGAAATCTTCCCCAGATGCTCCTTGACGCCACTTTCGTCCTTGCACATCACCTCCATCCCACTGTGCCTCTTGCACTACTCAGCAGCTCCGGCCCTTTTCTTTTCTCAGTCATGCCAGCGCTCCTTAATCCCTCACCGTTCTAGGTTCAGCTCCCTGACTGGTGCGATACCATTGGAATGCTCTCGACTGGTTATAATAGAGTGTAGTGTTTGCATTTGCCTTGAATTGGTCTGAAAGAGGGTATTCTGCTGGCTGGCACCTGGGGGTGCACTAAAAAAGAGCAAGGCATTCATAAAGAAGAGTGCAAAAAACCAGGCTGGTCCTTTTATATGACCGAGTACCGTTAGACCGCCACACACAAACCAAGCTGATGGAGCAGCAGGAGAGGAAGCCACACAAAGCAGCCCTATGAGGGACCCAGGACTCGAACTCCCTCCCCTTCCACCGCCACCATACCCTACTGCCATGTTTTATAGGCTTGGCTGCATTAACCATAGCAGCCTAATCAACCTGCAAGAATGCTGTCCTAGATTGCCGCCCCTACACAATGTGGAACAGGGTGTGCTCCCCACATTACTGCTTTAACCCAAACACTGGATGGTTTACACCATCTCGTGGCATCACATTTCTCCATGGGTCAAAGGGTGACGGCCACAGCAGGTTGGTGTGACACCTGTTTTGGAGTTTGTTGTTAAATGTTAATATTTTATCGATGAATCAATATTTTTTATTAGTCGCTGCCAATAGACTGCCAGATTAACAAATTATAAGATCCTAGACTCCAAGTGACATCTTCCAATTGCTTCTTTTGTCCCTACAGACCAAAAAGTAATTTATTTTTTTAAATATTTTTTATTATATAAAACTGAAAGCCTTCTTAAAATCACATTACAGTAGAACGCTGGAGACAATACTGGACATTCTTGACCGCTCACTGGCTAAAATGTCAAATTTGTTGAGTTCTGGTTGATTAACCAATAATCTGAGCACTAGTATATTTGAAAGTGGTACAATTACATCTACAAACTCTTTTAGATGCAAATTTTCAGTGGAAAATGACAAAATACTACAAATCAGCGAGTAAAATTATTTTGAGCAATTCAGCAAACCTTAGCATTCAGCAATTTTATTGCAAAAAGTGACAGAATGGAGAAACATTTTTCATCTAGTCACTTTAATTTGTGACTTTTCCTCAATATGTTTACACAAAAAACAAACTTAAGATATTAACAGAATTATCAAATAAGTAGGCATTTTAAATTAAGCAGTGTTTAATGTACCTCAGTCATCTTCAGAGCAGCAAAGTAACACCAACACCTTTTACAGAAGAACCTGAATATGAGGCAGCATGCGTCTTGGATGAAAAGGCATTTATCTGGCTTCTGTTTACCCCGAGGACAATGTGCCACGATGGAAGAAAACTGGCTACTGACTTAGCATGTAGTTGAAAATGATTTTATACTGCCATTAAAACACCATTTTCCTTATTTAAGAGGGCATGACTTGTCAGGGCCTTTAGTGAAGACATGAAGGCCACTGTAGTGTGCAACCTAACGCAGCACACATCAGTTACAGTGCAGGGAGGCCGGAATACGTGATCAGTGGGGTAATAGTTCCTGTGCAGCCTGATGACGTTAACAACCAGTTGACATGATGCCCATTGATGTAAACAAACTACATCATGCAGTTCTGCTAACAAATTAATTGTGAAGGCAGCACATGATAAACCTGAGACTCAGGAATACAGAAATCTAAAGCTGACTGAACAGGCTGCCTTTCAAACAACCATAAACAGATGTCAGATCATTGCAGCATTTCTCAAGTCAAGCCAACATACTGTATAACAACGGCTGGTAAGTGTTCACAGATGGGAATTTCACCCTGGACAGAGTGATGTCTGTACAGAGTACAGCTTTTCAATGCCAGTGTTCAATAAAAGGTCATTAGGGGGGCTGGTACATGTAGTCACTGGTTAAAGTAACCATAGTATCTGCAATCAGAGGAGTGTTTTATTCAGTTTATAGAAACTTTAAAGCCCCTCGTGGATCACTCTCTACAGTACGTGTGATCATAACAAGTCATCAGGTCGCTGAGGCCAACATGTGCTGGTAAATTCTTTCCCTCTCCTCCCTTTTCTTATTCAATGCATACATGGCTGTCCAACAACCAGAAATAGAGAAAAAATGTGTGAGTGCAATGAGCTGCCCCATGACCAAATATATGTCCAGTTATACAAAATAAAAGAAAAAAACCGACAGCTTTACAAAAACAGATCACCTCCACCTCTCACCTGTGTGTTTGTGGAAATGTCAGCTGAGGTGAGGGCAGCTTCCCATACATTTTCTGGATAAAAAAAATCTCACTTTTACACCACCTTATGAGTAGAGAGCAGGGTCAGAGATGGGGGTGAGAAGATTAGTTGTGGATAGGAGGTGATTCTTAATGGTTCTTGAGCTGATGAGACAAACAATCCAGTCCTTCACAGAGGCCATCCCCAGTGGTGGCACAGGTTCTGTTGCATTCATCGTGTTTGGAAGGTCCTAAAACAACAGACATCGAGGAAACATTAAAAGTCAACCCTGTGAATACAACAGGCAAAATGTTTACAATACACATCTGCATATGTCAAAGTTTTTCATACTGACTTGTTTGCTGGCACATACTCGCACAGCATCACGCAGGTCGTCCTCTGCCAACACCTTCAAGAGCTCTTCATGAGCCTCTGCACACCGGAACAAGAGCAAATGGGGAACAAATGAGTGTGTGAGTGATGTGTACTGTATCATAAGCAGTGAATATTTTAAAAAAATCCCACGAAAAAGTGATTGATTTAAAGCTAACAGGTGTCACTTCTGACATAACTGAACGTACCCTGTGTGTTCTGGACGTAATGATGTCACAGTGGTCGAATTTTGTCTTGACCACCAACATCCCATAATGTCACATTACAACCTGAAAGGGAAAAAACAATAATAATCACTATGTAGACGAGCTTAAAAGTTCTTATTTAACAGCAGTAAGGGCACACGACACATGTAAACTGGCTTCCAAGAAAACAATTATTACATGAGGTAAAACACACAACAGCCATGTAACAGTTTCAGGCAAAGCATCATTATTATACCTACTGTGAGAATTGTAGTCACAAACTCTCCAGTCTCTCAAAAGTACGAGCTCGTATAAAACAGTCGTCTTTCCAGCAGGATCCAGACCCAACATGAGGATCCTCGTCCTTCCTTCTTGAACATTTTAAAGATGCTGGCAAATGCATTCCTCATGTCTGCTGCTGATGGGGAACCTACTTCTGCAAAGTAAAAAAAAAAAAAAAAAAAAAAAAAAAGGAGAAACATAACATCAGATCAGTGAAATTAGGATGACAGACAAGAATGAGTAGTCAATGAATCAACTGAAACAAAATAAATCTGCAACAATTTTGATAAGTGATTAAGAAAAATGCAAAACATAACCTAGTTTCAGCTTCTAAACTGTAAGGACTGACTCTTTATTTTTGTCTTACAGGATATTAAACTGAATCTCTGGGTTTTGGACAGCTGGCCGCATAAAACAGGAGCAGATCAACACGTAACATTTCCCCACACAAACCTCATTTGCGTTCAGTGTCTGTGATAAAATGTTTTGATTGTATTGGTTATAAACTAGCAGGAATAATGTGGAGTCACAAGAATGATTGCAAAAGAGATCAATATCTTATACACAACCGATGCGTAACACGTTAAACACGGCCTTGTTTCCAAAAAGGGACCTAAACAGGGACATTATACTTATCAAACACATATAAGCATCGAAAACAATAGTACAGCATTGCCTATAATCACCCAAGTGTCGTGTGTGATAACGCTGTAAATTGCAAACACTCCTCACTTGTGTGCTGAGGTCACAAATGCAGCTATCCTTTAGAAACAAACCGCAGTCATCCTGCCTTTGGACAGACGATGTTCTTGGCGATTTAGACTATATGTTCACAACCGAGGAGGCTCACTGGAGTACTTTTAGGACATTTTGCTTGCCAAAGAGCAAAGCTAAGAGCTGCCATACTAACGTTAGCCTGTGTAAATAACGTTAGCTTGCTAAGGTACAATGCTAATAGCCGTCCGACCAGTTCAGATTTTAAAAGTTAACTGAAAACTACTTTATAGTATGCTTACATTTTACTGTATTTTGCTTCATGCAACCTTAAAACAAGTCTGTGGACTCTAGAAGAAAGTAAGGAGATACTAGGGGCAAATCAGATTAGTTAGCTAGTCGGCAAAGTTAAGATAGCTCTTTGCACCAAGTCACTGTTGTACTCCGCGTCCTCACTAACTGCGGTCATGCTAACAGTTTCACTCGTAAACGCGTGGCTTTATGTGCGACTAACGTTATATTCAGCGAAAACGGCAATAAACTATCTCCTTTAAAGCGTCTCTTACACAGAGAGAGCACACGTTCCCTGTTTTCTTAAGGAGTTTCCTTCCTCAAGGAAATGGCGATGTTTTGACACGTCAGAGGTTCCGTCCAACATAACTTCCGTGATCACCAGACTGAGAGGTGTCGCCCCCTGTGGCCGAGGGGAGAATTATTCGATTACATGCACAGTTTTAAGCGTTTCAGATCGGTTTATTTTTTAACTTCAGACATCCCATTGAGCTTTTATCACAGCACTAAACTCACGAAGGCACGTCGAGCTTGAAGGTTAGTTCAGCCTTGGGAACAGTAGTTTTACAAAAGAATCTTGAACTTTATGTCCAACTAGTAGTTTATCTTATCTTATCTTTACTTTTTTAATAGATACATATTTCAAATTCATACACAGCACTACACTGTTGTCAGTCATTCATGATGTCTCACAGATGTTGAAGTTGTTTTGCCTCCAACTACAATATAGTGTGTTAAAGTGTGTTGGACATGTAAGGTGTTCAAATAAAGTTTTGCTTCTAAGGAGTAAAGTGTAATATTATTGAACTAGTTGAGCACATATTGTTCCAATATCAACACACAATACTGTCATTTACTGTCATTTCTTCTTCTTCTTCAAGCAAGACACTGAGCTCTGTACTGCTCTGCTCCACCTGCGGCAGTGCTATATACAACACTAGAAAATTCCAATTACAACAAATATATCATGCAGAGAGATAGTTTTGTAGTTCTGTTCTGTGGTTTCTACAGTTTTGAAAAGGTGAGTTTTGTGCACTATTCAATCTGATTACATGAATCTGAGATCCAGTGTGGATCAATTCAGGCGGTCCTGATGTGAAACAGAATGGAAACTCCTAATATAGCATAAAATGATAAATTATAGATGATGCTTGTGAAGTGGAAAAAGGAGCATCCTGGTGAAAACCTGCAGTCAGTCATCCAGTTTAAACTGAAATCTATAGAGCTGTTTGTTTTCAAACTCTGCAATTTCCACTTTCCTTTTGATCCACGACCAGGTCATTAAGGGAAAGTCTGACTGCGTCATTGTTTGGCGAGTTGAATTTTAACCAGGGTCAACTATGCCTGCTACCCCCAGCAGAGGGGGCAGCAGGAGGGGAGAAGGGCAGGAGAGAACAGCAGGAGGGGAGAAAGGTCTATAGTTGGTGATGGACCACACAGTGAAGGCTCATAATGCTGTCTCACTCTGCAACCATAATTTGTGGTTTTGCCCTGCCAAATGCCTGAGAGATCGCTTTCAGCATATTTTCACAGCAACTGCTTTCTTTTTTTTATGTGTGGAAGGTGTTCACTGCATAGCAATTGTTTTGATTCTTGTAGATTCAGACATTGAACTCTGTCAGCTAAATGTCATAGAGATGATTCAAATCCTGATTTCCTGTCACAAAGCTCTCAGCATCTTTTTCCCTCTCTCTTTATCTTCTCTGTCTTTGGGAGGTATTGTTTGAATCCAAAGAACTTTGTTCAAAGACAGAAAGAAGTATGTCTAAGAGCATGTTGCCAAAACGTAATGCTACAAGTGATTTCAGCTTTAGAAAACATGCAGCTGTGAGACAATCTTTGCAGAAAGGAAAGCATTGTTTGTGAACTTGAGGTTTAATAAAGGCTCAGGTGTCTTCAGGTGAAAACACAAACTCTGACATTTTGGTGTTTTGACTTCAACAAATGACATTCACGTTTCTTTGATAACTGGAAATTCTGCAACCTGTGGCTTTATCCAACCGTTTCAACATATCAAAAAACACACAACGGTAAACTGAAGATAAGACAGTTCCTCAGCTGTTGAAAAGGTTGCGTTCACATTCATTTGTGGCACACTTACATGATGGCTGTCTCTTTCTTATAAAGAATGACATCCAGTACGTACAGTCTGTCTCTATCCAGTATGTAGTAAATTAGATATTTGTCAAAGTTTGTGCAGTACTGACAAGTTGGGAAAGTCAAATCTGCATAACAAAGCATTTCTCTCCCTGCATTGTACTGTAGTGAATACATTTTCTAGTATAGTGACTTTCCTTTTAGGTTTTAACAGTATCAGCAGAGAACAAGGGCTTGAAATCCACACTGTTCTGTAAATTCTCAATGCAAAATATGACAAAACTCTACTACAACCTTTCCAAAAACAAGACAAGGCTTAACAAGACAAGAAGTAAACTGTTGCTGTAAACTGTTTGGTGATCCTCCATACAGCTGGGAAAAACTAAAGTCACCCCCCCCCCTCCCATTCGCCTCTTTGCACAGTCAGAGCACAGGTGCAGGTGTGGAGGTGTGAACACAGAGATCAGGGCAAACACGTGCAATGAAAGCTGTCAGAATCATATTTTATAACTGCTGAATCTTCTGCAGCCAATTCACATGTCTGCAGTCTTAGATAATCCCTTTTCTGGGATATTATGCCCACAGGCTGACAACCTCTGTAGACAAGTTGTTATCGTTGTCTTCTAAGATGTACATTTTGAATTCAATTGAGAAATATGAGACAGAGATAATGCTCAGTGATCAACTGGATAGTCTTTGAATGGACAATTCACAGTCAACAGCAGTTGACTTTTTTTTTTATATAAAGGTTTTTAACAAAAATTTTAAAAAGCAGACTTTATTGGGTTGACATGATCAAAATACACATTTACAACGTACCATGTAGTGAGCCGAAGACACTTTAAGGGTCCTTGAGGTAGTGCTAAGTCCACCTGTCCATGCTCCACGGGTAAACACAGTGGTAATATCCATTTGAAGGGCTCTCCTCCTTCCTCCTTTCTCCTTTTCGGCTTCATATCTCACCAGATACTGACAGCTGTAATGTGTGGACAGAAGACTAGAAATAGGACAGTAGGGGGTGTATATATTACACACACCCCCTCAAACACACACACAAACACACAAACAAATTCTGATGGCACCGCTTGTGTACTCACTTGACAACTTTCTCCCACACATGCACAAACATGCGCACACACAGACACATGCATGCATTCTCTCTCTCTTTTTTAAATCCCTTCTTTATTTGTGTCAAATCTGTCCCCAGAACACCTATTTCCACCTTCGACCTCAGAGGGGACAGCAAGAGTGGGACTCTGGAGATTTTCAAAGAACAAACCTCTTTTCTGCAGCGCAAATTGGCTTTTGGTAAGTATCTGGGCAATGTATACGGACTACATCACCACCTGAGAGATGTTATCCAAGTTGCTGAGTCATTTGTGCCCAAATCAACGTAAAGTTATGGGAGGCGGTGCAGAAAGGCTGGTCGGCAGTTTGTGAATGGAGGAGGGCTGCCAAGGAGCCAAACAGGCTTCGCAGTAGGAAGTGGGTAAGGATCTCAGTAGGGGCCTTACTCCCCTCTGAGACGAAGCCTAGCAAGGATAAAAACGCTCAGTAAGGGGCTTGGGAACGCTGATCTGGTGTGCGTGTGTTTGTGTGTGTGTGACAGAGACAGAGGCAGATAATGTGTGTGTGTACGCATAAGAGAGATGTGTTATCTGCAGTTTTGTGAGCCTACACGTTTTGTTAAAGAATTAATTTTGCATTTGGAGTTCATATATGTGGTATGTTGTTTCAATAATCATGATAATCATGATAATAGACACACATTATGAAATGGCCCTCGGGCAACCAATAGACTGCTGTGTGAAGTGTACAAAGGGACTGGTTTGGGCAAAGCAGTGCTGGAACTTGGATGGACAGGCATGGGATGCCTCCCTCTGCGTCTCATGTACTGGATTATAGGTCGGGCAAAATCCCAAAGGAGGTGTGAAGCAGGAAACAAACCGAACATTATTACAACGACCAGCATCGTTGCCATGAGAGGATCCATGCTGGCTTCATCCATTGGCAACAAGGGCCACTGGGCACCCTACCCCACGCCTCTCACAGTAGGGGGCGCTACAGACAGAGACAGGCTGGGGCAAAAGGATAAATGTGCACCAGTGTCGGCTGCCAATCACCTTTGTATGGTGATTGTCGGCAGCCTGAAAAGGTCGTTAAGGGGATTTACATAACATTTTGCACTCCGCCCTGGGTACATGCGGAAATGTTTGATTCCATATTGAGTCATTAATGCATGAAGATGGTTCTCTTGTATTTTGACAGCACAGTTTATGGAAACAAAGGCAATGAGGTGCTCTAGTTGAATGGCAATGAAGCGTGAAATACATGGCGAGCCATAAGTTTGGGCAATAAGAAAATTAAAAATTGTGAAGTTTATTAGCCACACCTGTTTTGCATTTATCAGATTTTTCCAAAAATCTCCTTGTGCAATACAATTTTCTTAAGCCTTGATGCCATAAATGGTCCTTAACCGTGAGCAAACGTACTACCGTAGAAACGGTGTAATTGAAATATCGGTGACACTTTCACTCCTGCCATGACAGCTATGTGGGAGCCATGGTGTTGATGGGCGATGTGCTGGGACATCCGTGACAGATGGTTGAGACAAGCTCTTCAGGGACGCACTTCCTCAGAAAAACATGGGGGCCTCCAGCATGGGGGGTGGGGGTTGGGGGTGAGGGGGTGAGGGGGTAGGAGGGTTGTATTAAGAATGGGAATCGCTGGCTTGCAGGATGTGGGTACACTGGCAAGGTGTAAGGGTACACATAGAACAGGACGTCCATGCCAGGGAACCGGATTTCCTGCTAAAGGATGACTTGGTTGGACGTGAGGTTACCATGCTCCATTTCTTCAAATTTTCAGCACCCTTTAAATGACCTACATTTAGGGCATTTCACCACCTTCCATGAACCCAAAGGACATTTTGACTGGTGTAGTATTTGAGGCTAGGTCGGCTTCTCTCCCTTTGAAACTTGCTTCAAGCATCCACATGGGCTATGACGAGCCATTGCAAGATGAAACAATTGCAAGGATAAAGGCATTTCTTTGAAAGACTTTTTTGTTTCCCTCAGTGGGTTGGTTTGAAGTTGATTCATGTTTGCTATGTATACAGGTTTTTAAGGGTTGTTCCACCCCTGTTCCCTGTTTTAAATCCAGCTATATCCCATTGGAGGAGGCATCAAAGATTAAAGTGTGAACCTGTTGCACCTCGGGGTAGATAATTGGTTGGAATGCACAGCATGTCGAAGCAGGGCCTTGAGGACAACCAGCACCAACCAAAACCCGTGGCATCAAAACCACGTAGGTGTCCAGATTTGGCATTTGGGATTTTACACTTGTCATTTTGATGCCAAATGATTTGTAACATGGTCTCAACTTATTCCTCCAACATTCAGGCATCCGTGACATTGACAAGTTGATTGTAAGTGGCCCTGTGGGCCTTCTGGTGACAGGCCTAACATGCTCCCAAGGTGGTCCAGGTAGACTGTTTTTTATTGCTACTGACAACTGAAAGATAATCCTCAAGTGATTGAATAATGAATTCGGAGGCGTTTTGAAGATTGCATCCAAGTGTGTGCACCACAGGCCAAAAAACATAATGAGAATTCTGACAAGTGATAATTCCCCTTTAATATCTTGGTGTTATGTTCACTCGAGAAATGTTAATATACATATTTAACATGTAAGCAGTGTTATGACCTGGTCATTGTTTTGATAGGCAGGGCGTCTTTGGGTGTGTATACGTTTGGAGTGTGTGTTGCTCGATGGCGCACCTGTCTGCCTTGAGGCTGGAAAGACGGCAGCCTCTCATTTCTGGCTGGAACTCGTGTTGATGCATTAGAGGGCTTGTCGTTGCACTTTATTGAAGGCCTCTGACAAGCAATTTGACACCCTGACAGGGTCAGAGGTGTCAACCTGCTCTGACTGACAGGGAGATGGACACAAAAAGGCACAGGCGAATTAGGTAGCTACCCAAGTCAATTGCAGGTTGTAGCCCAAGGGCTGCTCCTCCAATAAAGCCAGGATGTAGTCACGTTTGATGCACAGACAGAAAACAGGAGACATACAGATCACTTATCAGCATTTCAACCATCCTAAACTAATCTTTGCATTCTGTATTTTTCATCTGTATGATACTTTCCTGATGACATCTTTGTGTTTGGTTTAGGCAGAAAAGAGCCTCTTTATAGAGCTGTTACAGATTTACTTGAAAAGGCAGCCAGATGAATAGATAAAGTCAGTCTGTTTTTTTTTTGTTTGTTTGCATTTTGGGCATTTACACATCAAATATGGACACATAAATGTGAGAAACAAACTGTAAATGTTTCTATACTTGCACAATATAATGTAATCCAATACAGCAAAACAGCTCTGCCTTAAGTTCTGCCTTTACAAAATTAGTTATGTTCAGTTTTTATTGACACTGTCAGAGACGTATTCATTTAACTACATGTTTATTATTGAGGTCATAGTTTGCGATAGTGTTGAACTATACTGCATTATCTTGAGAGGTGTTCCTAATATCTTGTCCACCCCCTCTACCTACACGAGCGGGGCAGAATATTAGAAACATCTTTCAATACAATTCACTTCAGTGCAACACCACCAACCACTATGACCTCAATAATAAACATAAAGTAGAATTATTACCTCTCTGGAAAATTCGGAGTTTTCTAGAAGTAGTGATATTGATCAACTGTAGCTAATGAAGTGGACGCTGAGTGTAAGTCTGAATAAAGTAATTATTACATTCTGACATAATGATTCTGAATATTGTGTGTAGACTTGCATGTAAAGATGTGACGAACTGTGGGCTTGTAAGGGCCACAAAATGGCAAACAATTTAGTTGAAACTGCACAGGATGGAAATAATGGCACAATGAATTCTAAAGTCTCAAATCCTTGTTAAGACCCTCCATCTTTCAAACTAAACTAGATCACACCAAGAATCTCCGATCCCTTTATCCTGTTTAGATCCTCTAATCCCTCAGCCATTTTACATCCTTTCTCTTTTTCCCCATTTCAAATGGCAACTGTTTGGTTGTCCAGCATTGGAACGTTGAGAATTTGTCCTCTCAGTGAAAGGAAAGTAACTATATTGAAGAAAGGAAGAACGGCTTGACAGAGCCAAGAATGCTACGGATCTCCTTAAGTCCCATAATGAGATGTTTTCTCTGCTCGGAGCTTGTATTGACATGGAGACTAATGATTTCCACAAAGTAATAGATTGAGAGAGTAATGCGCAGGGGTGGGAAAGACAACACGAAGTGATTTAAGTCGTGGACTAGCCAAGATGCTCAGTGCCTCTCTTTGTATGGGATGTGAAGAGCCTTAATGATATCATGTCTGTGCAGCAGACACACGCAGAAGCATTAATGCAGAGTTTGCATGTGTCTTCATAACGAATGTGGAACGAATTAACTACAAATAGATCTAATACAGAAGCACAGTTCACTCACAAACTAAGAGATTTTATAAAAAATGGCAGAACTTTCCGGAGGTCCAAGAACTTCCAATTAGGTCCTAATGTTATCTATATTAACCCTTCGCCCCTTCCCTGACTTGGCTTTATTGAGGGAAGGGCAAGGGGGGTGGGGGTTGCCTCAATAAAAACAGCACTAAAAAGCAATTACAGTGCTGTGAAGAATGGGACATGTCAGTAATTTGCTGTCTAAAACCGAGGAGATTGCAGGTCTGGGGCCGATTGGAATTCTGAGCCTGCAGTGCAGTGTGGGAAAAGCAGTGGGAAGGCAAGCACCACCCTTTGTGAGGTAATTACTGGAACTACCAGAGGCTAGCGCCAGTCCCTGCTAATGATAACCCCGCTCCTCTCCCCTGCTAGCCACCTTGTAATTGATATACCCAATCTCACTCACTCAGGACATGTCCACAGTAATGCTGATGAATTTGGACATCCATCTTTTTTTTTTCCTCCCAATTGTGGCCCTCCATCCACACTAATCTGATGTTTTCAATCACCGAAGATGGAAATTTCCAAAAAGGTGGATACACAATAAAACAAGTTTGTGAATACATAGATTAAGGTAATATCTTATTCTAGCATTACCAATATAGTTTGTGTTAATCCAGATGCTCTCTCCAGGCTCCCAAATTTACATGAGTTGTTTGCTAGTTGAGCTACTGTATGTTAAGATGCATGGAAAGCAAATGGGAAGGTGGAATAGAAAAGGAAAACAGAGGGTGTTTGTTGTTTTCTGTGTTAATCCATTTACACACAGGTTGAGTGTTCACTATAAGTGTAACATGTTTTATTTTACTCCTCTCTTCTCCCCATGACAGACTGAATAAGTATCTTACAAACTCATCCAGAAACTGATTGATTACTCGAGAGACGCCTACTGCAATTAAACAATTATTACAATTAAAAAAAATGGTCATTCTGCAGTATTGTCAGCAACTATAAAGTATCAGTAGAGATCATTCCGCAGAAAGATGATCCCTGTCAGTGTTTAACGATTGTATTTCATGTTTTTGAATTAAAATTACTGCTGCATTAAATGTGTATGTTGCGTTTTACTGCTGTAGATGTTTAAGGTTGTAATAATGTTAATTATATATTGTGGGGTAGTTAATCTACAGCGATGCATCATATTTTACAAGATCATCATATGTTTGTAGTGTCGCTGTCCTAAAAAGTCAACTTTTCATGAAAAATAGCCCAGTTTTCCGCCTTGTGATGATGCATTGTCTAGCCAGTTATTAATAGTTTATTTAGCTTAAGAAGTGATGAATGCTGCTCCGCTCACTTTGAGCAGATGTCATACAGTTTTTTACAGAAAAAACTCACCTTAACCTCTAATAAAACTCAGGCAGACACTGAAACATATCTGTAAGTTTATAATTGTATAAAATGAGGTGCACATAATAATTGTCTCATTTCCAATAACAACAAACAACATTCGGTTGCACACAAGTGAATCAATAATCTCTCTCTCTTGATGAATATTATAGGTGCGTTATGAGTATGAAACATTTATCCTTCAGACCCCACCAGAGAGATGTCAGAAGTGCATCCACGCTCATCCCACCTGCTGAACCGCTTTGAGCTACAGAGAGGTGAAAAGGTGACTAATGAGTGATCATGTCTGCCTCCTCCTCCCCTCTACAACCTCAGCCCACATTGATCTGGATGATGACCTTCTTGTCAACCACCCCCCCCCCCCCCCCCCAACACACCACAACCACATCTTACAGCAGCATACCTGACCGCAGAGGGCTCCCCTGAAAAACTCACCCTGAAACTGAAGAGTCAGAGCAGTCAGTGTGGTATTCGAACATGCAAACACACACCTGTAAACGGTGTAGTGCATGACGTCTCCCATTACCCCCTCCCCCTCCCTTCCCTCCATGTTATCTCCCCCAGTTTGACTAATGTTCTCTTGTAAGTACAGAGGTGGCAAAATTCCTTTGTTGGCTTGAACAATACAAACAGGCACTTCAAAAGGGGATGAGGCTGCTTTACAGGTGTCACATCTCTTCTGATGATGGCTGTCCTCTTTAGAAATCTTGCAGATAACCCATCATCCTCATTCAAGACAGGTGACATACTTTGCACGTTCCCCTCCCTGGCTGTAAAAGAGAGAACGTAGCCACAGCGTGGCCATTAGAGAGCAGTTTGTTTGTGTCAGAGTTATCTGGAGATTATTTTGTGTGTCTAATGTTTATCCAAAAGCGGCAAAAAAGTGATTAGTGGTGTGTGATAAACAACACGTGGGTGAGTCTTAAGTTAGAATTTAGTGGCTGAAGTGTTGGGTGAAGGTGTGAGTGCTGTCAGGATGTATTTATTTAGAGAACAGAAGTGAGAAATATCATCACTTACAGGCCGAATAAAAACAGGACTAATAAGGCTAAATAATGTCATTTTAACATTGTGAGTTTGTAATATTTCAAAGTGGGAGTCAAATACAGTGATCACATGCGTCAGTGTCTCAAATTAGACTGCAATCAGGGAGTATACAAGACTGCTCTTCATGCCTTATATTTTTACTCTTAATAATCTGGAAGGTCTGATGTGTTAAACGTCTTTAAGACGTACTAAATCCAAGGGAGTGATCTAATTTCAGACAGAAGAACTCATAGACATCAAAAGGCCGGCTTCAAAGTCAGCTACATAATGAAATGCCCACACACACACACCACACTCCCCTCTGAAGCTCAGCTTCGGCCCATCACCTTTGGTGTGTTTGACCTACGTATAAACAAGAAGAGCTTTGAGAATCACATTCTTTAAAGCTACAGGCAGACGCATTTCATGTTGCGCTGTTGAGCATTAGAGCAGCTATCTTTTCACATTAATCTTTTGCACCCAGACAAAACATCAAATGCATTAGGCACCAACAATCATCCCGGCTTGTAAATTTGTTGTCGGTGATTTTTTTAACATCAAAAGGCCTCAGGAAGAGAGAAACAGAAGCTGGCTGTAACCAAAGTGTGACTTCTGTGGGAGTATTTGCATCGTGTCATTTGAGTGTGGGCCTTTGCACCACTCCACTGTATATATGTCGCTCCGGTCTGCCCCATACCAGCAAGGCTTTATTGAAATGCATGCAGAGTCCTCTCGTGAATGTCAGGGTGAAACTCGGGACCTAAAATAAAAAGAGGACACTGATTGCAATTAGGCCCATTGTCTCCCATTTATATGGTTATTGGGTGGTGCTTCTTGCAGTCTGGTGGCGTCGAAGTTCTCACAGTCAGGATGCCATCTCTCTCACTGGAGCCGCCGTAGCCTCCTCTGGCAACTATCTGCTAACAATGTTCATCTCACTTGGGTGACAAAGCTGCTAGGTGGGTCTGGCTGATGGGAAGGGCCCTTTTCCTTTGCTGCAGGGCCGGAGTTTCTGTCCATCCTGTGATCTGTTTCATGTTTTGTACTTGTTTTCTCCCATTCAGATGGTGTGAAAAGTGTCAAAGGTCGAGGTGTGGAATGAGCTGCTGACAGCCTCCCAGTCACTAAACCAAACCTGAACCTGGCTGGCTCCCAGGAGTTCATACACTTCAGCAAGCCTTTTTTCATTTCCCATGTCGAGGCAGGGTTTAAATGCCGTAGCATTTTCATGTATGTCTGGGAAAATAAGTACGCCCGAGTAATGAGGTTTAGTCGTAGGATAAACTGTGAAAGACGGCTTAAAATATAGTTTGATGTGGGGGTGGGCGAGACTAATGAATCCACATGAATGAGAACGGAAGGGTATCACTTTTTGTGGTGCTTCCACTCTGGAGGGGGTGTGTATCAATCTTTCTGAGAGATAATGGGGTTAGATAGCAGTGAGACCTGGCCTCTGGTGGTGACATTGTTGCAGGGCTCAAAGACTATCAGGGGTCCAGCGGCTGAGCCGGAGCACTAGTGGGCTCTATTCACATCCAACCCCTAATCTATCTTGAGATCAGGTCTTTCTCCTCCACAAAGCTCCATCTATTTCTAAACTCTCATCACTGAGATTTTTTCCCGCCGTTATTATTGTTTCTCCAAAAGGCACAGCTGGTTTCTGCAGTCTCTCAAAGGAATCAAATTATTAGTCCAGCTTTTTCTTCTTCTTCTTTCGACCTATGAGAAATCCATAGCCCATGTTAGGGTCTTACGGCCTAAATCTGTTAGTCTTCATGACTGACAGTTTGTACATATTTAAAGTGTGTGACTGTGATTAGGGCAGGCATCGGTATTATCTGTGGCAGTAAGAATGTCTTCATAATGAGGCGGCCTCTGCAGATCAGGCAGTCTTGTGGCTAATTCATTGGCCCTCAGGTATCAAGCATGCTACCTACACGTCTGTCTCCTCTGTGGCAACAACATGCTTACCTGCATGATTGTACCTGAAAGGGGTGCAAAGTTTGTTGACACTCGTTTTCCAACAGCACCCATGAATAGCCGACTTCAATGACTTCATGAGTCACAAACCACAGCAACAAGCATGTCCCGGACGTGTGCTTCACTTTTTAGTGTCCCCCGGCAAGAGTTTCCACTGTCGTCTGTGCTACTTGCAAATGTTGGTTATTTGCTTCTGTTCTGCGTATTGCCTGTATTTTTGCAGTTGCAGTGTGTTGAGCTCTTGGGCCACAACCTAAATGTTACTTTATACCCTTCCAAAGCTGATTTTGACAAATGCAATTTTAATAATAATTAATAATTGCATCCTGACACATGATCCTCTCAGCATAGATATAGCAAACAATGTGTCGTTGCACATATATAGAATAGTGTGACAAGCACAGCATGTATACACATGCTGTATGTATGATATTGGCAACTGCGTCCACGAGCCTTACCAAAGGTCTGACCCCGGAGGTCAGAGGTCAATGGGCACTTGATCCATCCTTAGCTGTGCTTACCCAGTCATAGATAGCAGAACAACAGTTTGGTTGTTTATGTTGCTTTATTTTGGTGTTACAGAGTTAACTTTAGAAATCTACTACAGGCAGTAGGACAAACGGTACCTGTGTGCAGTCAGTGAAAAAACAGAGATGAGGTAAAAAGGTTACAGTGTTACGAGTCACAACACTGCCTCAAAAAACATGTATTTCTGCAAATATATACTTTGACTTACTAATATGTACATAGCATGAAATAAATAATTATAAAAAAACATCCAATTTTAGAAATCCATAAAAACGCAAAACCTAGTTTGTACAAAACTTTGGATTTAAAGACTTAACAAAAAATTAGAACAGAAGCAAATTGTCCAGACAAGCAATCAATCACATACAAAGTGTACAGTAAGAAATGCATGATGACAGATCTTGTGCTGATAATGAGTTGCGGTGTAGTTTATTAAAGATGACTTAATATGTGAATCCGGTTATGGCTGCTCATTAATATTTTCAGTCAGGATAATCATGGGTGGCAATTTTGATCAGAATCTGAGGACTATACATGCCTGAGAAGTAGCATTACAATAATTCATCGCTTGCTTTACACATCTCCATAGGCGAGGGTGTCAGTGAAAGATCATGCACACATTTTCATAAACCTTATGCTACTTGTTTAGACGTCTTGTCTCAGCTTTCAGTAGTTTTTCCACTTTCCGAATAAATAAATACTATGTTGTATTTCTTCTCAAATGAAGGCAGAGCATACATGAATCATTTCTGCCCTGATGTTAAGCATGACTACACAACCATAAGCAACTAAAATAACATAAACTCTATTTTGGTCTATTTGGTTAAAATGGGAATTACTGTATGCAAGAATTAGTCAAAACTTCACATTTTTTCCAAACTATATATTCCGGTTTTCTTTCACAGAAAGAATCAATACATGCAAGAATAGAACACAAATAGATGAAGACACACTGTATGTAAGGACCTAAACACACACACACACACACACACACACACACACACACACACACACATACAAGCACACAAACAAATATTATCTTAGCAGCATTAAAATAAGGGAAATATTGATAGTTTCAGTGATGCTGCTTGTTGTTTAGTTTGGGGAACAAGAAGCCACAGCTGAGAGTCATCACATGCACAGGTTTTGGTCATCATTTTTACTACAACTGCAAATTATACTGCATTTTACAGAGCTTATAGGATACAGCTTAGTATGCGGTTTGTTTGCCATTTGTGTTTTATTTTACCAGGGAGTACAGAATTTACCTCTATTTCATCGAATATCAAAATAAAAGAATATGTGTGTGAATGAAACAAAAATATAGTGGGAATATCCCTTTTATAAATAACAGTTTCCCCCACACCCAGTCACATGAGACATTGCTAATACTGATAAAAACAAGGAGAACATGCTTCATATTTCTCAACGGGACACAAGTGCTGACCTTTCAGATTCGTTGACAGCTCTCTGACCGCCGCAGACTTACAGGAGGTTTTCTTTTCTTGTCTTTGGTCATAACTCTCGATGTTGTTCAAAGCATTGTTACTCTTAAGAAAAAGCTTCCAGCGTTTTTCGGCTGTTTCAAGAAACGCGCAGACTGTGTATGTTCTTGTTTTGCTGATGTTCAGTTGATGTGGCTCATGTCTACTCGAGATAAAATTAGTCATTTAAAGCAGATATTAACTTGTTAGCTTAAGAATTTGAGAATATGTAAACACACTGCAGCATAATTACTACATTCACTCAGGTGCAAGTGCATTCTTACCCAAACATCAGTAACATATTAACACTATAAAACTCATTCACACAATGATAATGTTAGTTTTCAGATATACACATACGCACTTATAATGTTGAGAATGCATGCTGCTGAGTGTCTGGTAAATTGCTCATAAATCTTTCTGTGGCAAAAACAACTGATGATTAAACATTGCAGAAAATGTGACATTTTCATTGTTTGCCCCTTAGATTTGATAGCATTGGCAGTGCTCTACTATTCTCAACAAAAATATCTACATGGAACACAGGAAAAAAAAACAAACAAAAAAAGAATCACCAATATGGTGTTTGTCAATTAGCCGACAGTTCTCCTTTCCTACGTCAGTACATGAAAACTCTTTTGTCATAGCTAGAGATATCAACATTGTTGTCTTCGTCACCATCACCAAAGTTCATATGGGTGGTGCTTTGTGACGGCAACATCTACTCAACCGTTTCAGTTGATTGAGGCAGAGACAGACTCTTTTTAGCATCACAGCACAAAGCACAAGGCTGTCACAGTATGTCCGCCACTGGACTCCATGGACAGGTCAGACAGCCTTACAGTCTCTCATGCCTTGTAGATAAGTTGCTGCTTGT
The DNA here is from genome assembly GCF_051107435.1 of Chaetodon auriga. Classification (NCBI taxonomy): domain Eukaryota; kingdom Metazoa; phylum Chordata; class Actinopteri; order Chaetodontiformes; family Chaetodontidae; genus Chaetodon; species Chaetodon auriga. The sequence goes on from NC_135085.1 coordinate 17,033,603, forward strand.
TCTTCTGCCTACTGAAGTCTTTAAATTTTGGTGAGAAAAGACGAGAACCACGCGTCCTTATTTGCAGGTGTGCACGTCGTAGACTCTCATGCACTCCTGACAGCTGACGTAGCAGCACCAGTGGAAAATGCAGTGGCACTTTTCTTTTCTCTTCTCAGTCCTGGTGTTGTGACCTCTGCCGCAGCAGAGGAGGTCACACCCGTCTATGCCGTGAGACGTCAGGTTGCAGACGCGATCACGGGTGCCAAAGGAGCCGGTCTCGGGATTGGGGTCACAGAAGTTGGGTGAGCTTTCATAATAAACCAGGTCTCGCTCTGTTGGGGGTTTGAAGTAGTTGTACTTGGGCCTCAGGGTCTCCACCCATCCGCGGGACTCCTTGTGTTTCTCCACCACCATCTCTGACGCGCTGTCATACTTATCCTTCATGTAGTCACCAATAACTCGGAAGTCAGGCTGAGACCACCAGCACGTCTTGACCTCGCAGCTGCCTGAGAGCCCATGGCACTTACACTTCAGGAACATGTTGTCATTGAGGGACTATGGATAAAAAAATAAAAAAAAAAATCAAGGTGTTAATCAATCAACTGATTAAAAGGCTGTTACAACTGAATCAGCAAAAAGAGCTTTCAGAAAACCCACCATTCTTCCTGCTTCATTGTTATGACGGTTCATGGCTGAGCGCGCATCAGGGCGATTCTCCCTCGCATCAGCAAACTCCCGGGACACCATGCTCCCAAACTCAACATCCTCGCTGCAGCCACCCCACTTCCATCCCTCACCAGGGGGGCCCTTGTGGCGTGTGTCACATCCGCAGATGGTGGCTGAACCCTCAGCGCAGGCACGGGTCACCGCAAATGCCACTCCCGCCGAGGCAATAGCATGAACAAATGCTGACTCTCGAGTGGCTGGAAAGAGAAGTTCAGATATCCGTAAGACATGCAGCAGGGTAAAAACCACTCGGAGGCAACATCCTGCAGACAAAAACCTCTGCACAATTAAATAATCATGGGTTGTCACACGAGTAATGAGTTTCTGATGCTAATGATTATTTTCGGGATTAAATTTTTAGAATAGTTGTAGCTATAATTGCTAGAGAAAGTAGGTCACCACCTGTTTAGATGAATTTGTGCTTGTGTTCGGTCTTGTATGATTGCATAAGCAAATACCTCTCAACCCAAGCCAACACAACAACATCAAACAAACTATACATACTGTAGAGTCCATTACCATTGTTGGCTACATGTGTTTAAGTATCTACCAAGGTGTACCAGTGTGTGGATTCATTTAGCCCACACATCAATCGTCCTGTCTCTGAATAAGGCCAGCTATGCCTCTATGCGTCTGTCTGACATTGTTACCTGATGACTCAGAGGGATCAGGATCTTCTAAAGAGATGAGAGGAAGAGACGGCCCTGACAGGCCTATAATTAAGAGACTCAATTAAGCTTTTGAAAGGTTTGGAAACTGCCTCACACTGTGGGGACAAACACAGACACAACATGGAGATGGGACCATAGCGTCCAGATATGCAATCCCCCCCCAGAAAAGTTCAACGTTATAGAAGGGGAGACAGTGTTTGCCTCAGCATTCCCTGCTCCAACAGAATTCATTTTGATAGGGAGGTTGCCTTGAATATATGTACTTGTATGGTCTTGCACAATCACAAGAGAAGAGACAGAGAGAACAAGATAAAGAAAGTGCAAACACCAGCTGTAAATATGACATGAGCACACAGAGACAAAAGAAATGGACAGAGAGGGTTAAAGATCAATAAATTTGGGATTGTGTGTGTTTATGAGATAGATAAAGAGGCAGCGCATGCTTCTGTAAAAAGAACAAGAACAACAGAGGGAAAGAAAGAGAAGAAAGAAGGGAGGAGAATAAATCTAAAGGGAGTAAGAGCTCCTCCCTTACAGCAGGTTCCAACCAGTTTGAGGACTAAAGGGCATTAGAAACAATGATGCAAGAGAAAAGGTCTACTGGCATCCTCCACCACCCACTGCATACTACTATTGTATACGCACAAGGTTACTAATGTTCACAAATCCTCTGAACCTCTGCTCTCCTTCTTCAAGTCCCACTTACTGCATCCACCACAGATCACGTCTCTTGGATATTGTGTTAGTTTATTTGCAACCAAGGTAGCTGAAGGCTCTAAGATGTAGATCACAGTATCAGGAAACTATCCACAGTGATGAATTCAATTTCATTTCGGATGTACGGGTGAGTTTAGGTGTATGTCCAAGGTGTTAGTGCAACATTATCGAAAATGTCAGGGCATTTATAATATGGATTATGGATATGGATTAAGGCGTGTTAGGGGACTCTGTAACAAACTTCCATATTCAATAAAAAGTTCCCTCGGCATACACAACTAATTTGAACCATTTGGTAGTCTTCTCTGCTATTCAAGACTGCATCAACTGCAAAGAAGTTGAACTAAATGTAATGTGTCACAGAATGTTGATCTTGATTAAGGAAAAGCGTGAAGAAATGTGGACCTAAAACGGAACCCTGGGGAACTCCTTTGGAAACGTAACCTTATGGATGACTGGCATGGAGGCTGCAGAGCATAAAGGGGAGGAGGAGTTAAAGTTGGAGACGAAAAGAGGATTATCTTGGGATAAAATGAGCAAAGGAGAAGGATCGGGGCAAAATTAAATATGCCCTTGTGTCTGTGTGTGTGAGTAGATGAAAAAAAATGAAGTAGGTCTCTATGGTCACAGACCTCAGACTTTAAAAACATACTATGAACTGTCCCCACCAAACGTCAGTACATTACATGATCAATATATACATAACACAAGAACTGGTGTTGATAAAGACATATAAAAAATTAACTGCATTTAAGCATATGAATATCTATCCCAAGCAATAATGCTGCTGTCCATGGAGCTCTTCAACACTTACTGATTATGCAGAAAACTTTATCATTATCAAAAGTTAAAATGCTCAGATTTTGAAATATTTTTTTAGGACTTCTAGGTGTGCTTCAACAACTACTGTTTTCTTTAGAAGAAAATTATTATTATTATAATTATTATTATTATTAACTATTACTCATGTCAGTGTTTCATATGACATCCTGGTGCTGTATACACCTGTAATAGCATTTACTTCACCTGAAAACACCAGCTGTCACATTAGTTGCTCAGCTCGTCTTTGTTTTATGACCAATTTATGGTATTTCAGGACACTCTCACTCCAACAATGCTCCTCCACCAAACTCTGCCAGACCCTCGCAGGCCAAGTGGTCCCTACAACCTGCTGGGGGGTTGAATCCCCTATTGTGCTGCCACTGTCACGCTGTGTTAGGCCCACAATGGCCCCAGATATTTTATATGAAATTTGCCCTGGCCAGTGATTAGTGGGGACCAAGTTAAGTCATAGCAACAGAGAACTATGCATTGGCTGGACCCCGCTTGTCGGCAGACGGGGAAATCCCTATTCAAATGGTTTAATAAAACAATCTAAAGGGCGTGTGAATGGGGAAAAGCACTTTTTCTCCTGCTTAATCTCATGGTTGCGAAGATATTGTGCTCTGAGCAGTGCCCAGCAGGGAGTGGGGCTAAGGTCCCCCCATCAACTCCATTTACCACACCCTTTCTTTCTTTCTTGCCCAGAGTTAATGATATACTGGTGCGCCAGCTTCCCTCCCCCAGCATGGAGAGACATACGTCTCATGAAAAGCAGAGACCTCTTAGCTCATCCTAAATAGTTACACTTTCTCATCCTCGGGTCACAGGTCGTAACCCACATCCCCTGACCTTTTCCCAGTTAGTTTAGATGGGACTTAATGATTTAGGTTAATTTACTGGGTGGGTTTCCTTGTCTCCAGTGTTTGGTCAAGGAAGGGCTACCTACAGGGAATAAAGGTTAGATAAGTCAGAGCTACAACAGCATGAATCTTTATAGTCCCTTCCACATGCTTTATATTACGTAATAGGAATTTCCTATGAGCCTCATTTGAATTTAATGGTTTGAAGTAGAATAGTGACGGTGCATGTCTATACTCGTGTGGGTGGTAACACCTGTGAAACTGTGACTGTCCACTCTTTGTAGCAAAGCTGCCCTCACTAATTCTATCATATGACTCATAAACCAGAGCCTGATTATACCCATATCGTAGGTACGTAGGTGTTCTGTAAATACCAAGAATGCCGAAACAGCTCTGGGATCGGCTCTGCGGACAAGAACACCTGCGCAGCTTTCTATTACCTTTCATCACAGGCAGATTCCAGCAGTGCATGTTTTGACACTTTAGTTAATGTAAATTAATGAGTGCTGACGCAGACGTAGCCTAGAGGCAGGGCTCGTGATTTGGGGTGTGGAGAGGGAGAGAAACATAGAGAGAGGAATAGACCATGTGTAAGGAAGGGAGAACATGTGTCCATTTTAAAGGCAGAAGTAACTTAACTCTTTTATGTTTTGGTACAGTGAGGTTGGGTATGAGCATGCGCAACAGTTTGTGTCTGGTAATGCCAGTGTATGTATCTATTTGAAAGGAAGTCATGTAAGAGATGAAAGCATTTTTCAACAAGCATAAAAATGTTTTCCATTCAGTCTTGTCTTGTAGTCCATGTCTTCCATTCTTCGAGCGCTCAGCTTAATCCGCCTCTGTAAAACAAACTTCTGATGTCCTTGGTGAAGGTGAGGAGGACATGGCCGGCGATGGGCTAACTGATAGGAACTAAGCCTCTGAAGCCTATAAAGGCGCCCACCCTTCCTTTCAGCTTTGGCCCCCAAAAAGGCAGGAGGAAACTGACACACACCAGTCTGAATCGCAGACAAACAGACACCAGTGGGGACAATGGCCCTGTTGCACAGACAAACACCAGCATCAATCAAATCCAATGAAATGGAAGCCCTCTCCTACTAAGCCCTATCAAAGGCCTGTGAGCCCCTGAGTCACTCTCCTTGGCCTCTGACAAAGGCACTTAATCCAGCCACTTTGACCTCTCACATTATTAAGGGCCTCAGTGACCTTAATCCAATCAAAATGATTCACTAAAGCCCAGTGGCTGCCTCCTCTTTCCACTCAGTACCCCTGCAATTTAGGCCTGGGAGGGGAGGCACTGGGAGAGATGTGGTGGCATTTTGCACCACAATAGGGCTCGGATTGAGAACCCCTATCGTTAGCCACCTACTTGAGCTCAAGCCCCCTCTATCAACTGGCTCAGGAGTTTATTAAAAGCAATTGCCCTTACTAACCTCCACTCCCTTTCTCTTTGCATCATCTTCTAGGTGAACAAGGTGACAGGTTTAGGTCCCCGACCCTCAACCCCTATGTTTTCCACTCACTCTCAATTTTGAAGCCTGCAACTCATTTGAGAGTTAGCACGAGGCTAAGAACGCACAAAAAACAGCATCCTTGGAACACTATATTATAAACCATCTGCTCTACTCACCGAAGGCGTCAAAGCGATAGTCAAGACATTTTGTGAAATAGGCTTCCTTGTCAAGAGTGAAGAAGATTGATATCACTCTCGAATTTAGCTGTAACATACGAAGCTAATTTTGTTTTTTGTTTTGCTTTCAAATTGTGTCTTATGCAGTGGGGATTTCTGCACTCTGAGCACACTATTACACCAGAATAGACATATGCCTGAAAGCCATAACACATCATCACAGGATCTAATGGAAAAAAAACAACAACGTATTTTGGAAAACTCCATAACTCAAATTACAATCTTGTGTAAGGCACTTCAGAGGATTGTACAGCAGAACCCTCACAGGGAATTCCCTCCTAAAGAAAATTCCAACAAGACAGAACTCACTGGTCTTAGTTGTGTACATTATTTCATGCATACAGGCTGCTCAGAGCTTGTTCATTCTAAAGTCTATTTAAACAAGGATTTGAATGAGCGTAATGGATGATGCACGCAGGGAGAGCAGCTTTTCTAATGCAAATATCAGACACAGAGAATATGGAATTGTTAATGGAAGAGTTAATCAGCATAGATGTGCAATAAGTCCCTTTAATTTTTGTCAGCTCTATTCTTTTTGCTGTTGGTTTGAAGAACTAAGACCTTCAAGAACTTAGGAAGGCTATAGGGTAGAAGGTATAAGGTCCAGAAACATAATTTTAGGGTCGTTAGGGTCAGACAGCATCAGCAAAGTGAAAGTTTTGTAGGTGTAGTATACATGTATATATATGCTGACTGTGCTTGAGGTGCACTGACAGGTTCTTTGCATGAAAGAGGAGCAGCAAAAGCAAGTCCCATGTGCACTACGATGACATCATAGAAAGCTTGCTTCTTATTACAGCTCACATGAATGCATTTTGCCTTGTAACATTACCTTTATCCAGCACTGGCCCAAAAATGGCCAGGTTGTCATTGACTGTGGTGCAGTTCCAGCGTCGGCCTCTGAACTGGTGCTGGCACTCCTGGATGCCAATCTTCACCCCCTCAGCCACACTGGGCATGATTTCCACATAGTTCCGGCAGAAACGCAGCTGCTTGGGCACCAGACCCGGGATGCTGCCACAGAGGATAGGCTGAGTGCCCAGTGATGAGTACTGCTGGCCCACAGCTAGTGACCTGCAAGAAAAGAGGAAGTCAGCATTGTCAGCGCATTTTCATGATCGCATCTTATCAGCCTGCGTGTGTCTTTATTTACTGATTTAACACCACTCAAGCAGGAGACTAATTTCCCTCTCCAGGTGCAGTGTAATTTTACGTCTGAGTGTATTTGATTGTCTGTGTTTATTTGCTGTTATCAGATGCTACCATTAGGCATCCAGCCTTTATCCCTTCAACTACCTTCTGTGCAGACACCTGGCCTTTGTGTGTATTGAAATTGTAGCCCTGTCACCACAGAATCAGGCAATGTCTCTGTCTAAGATGAAAGTCCACAATGCATCTAGAGGTCTTCATAGACCTTAAGCTGACAACTTGGAAAACTACACCTTGTTATTAACTGTCCGCACACTTAACAGGCCTTCAGCTTAGGGTAATAAGAGTGCAAACCCTACATTGAAACTTCAGAGAGTGTATTAAGTGTGACACAGAACCCAACCCCCCCTTTTCCTTTGAGGAAGATATTCTGGGATACAACAAGTGCAAACTTGGTTCACTGATTACATCTCTCCGTCTCGCTCCCTTTATTGCTTCTCTCTGTCTTTCTGTCTTTATTTTCTGTGTCCTCTCAATTAGGACTTTTAGTAACCGGTAATCATAGAAATGAGATATCCAGTGTTTCATTGTGTAGCAGTTTAGCCAATTTTAAGAAACATTTTGTTGCACTGTGCTTGTACATGTCCATTTGTCAGTCTGTCTGTAGGCATGGCCACCTCACAGAAAGCCTTATTGGCTGATACTGTATAATATAAAGATGGATAATGGCTTTGATTTGCATATTTAGTTCTTTATTAAAGGAAATATATAAATCTGCAGGTGTCAGTGTAATTTAGATAAACCAATACATTTTTTTTCTATAACTGCATGACCTGCTGACCTGAGCTGAACAGTTTATATTGAAATGTCACCAAAATCAATATTTTGACTACTTGCTTATTTAATAGCAGAGTTCCTATTATTTTTGGCAAACAGAGTAGCTTGTTGGCAATCGAGACAAGTCTTCATTTAACCTCAACTGTCTATTAAAGAGTGAACACAGGCAGCAGTAATCTGCTGATCCTCCCCTGAGTGATATGGGCTTGATAACAGTAGCTTTTGCACAAAGGCAGAGTCAGATCAGGTGTGCAGTCTTTTGCCGCTCAGTTAGCTCAATATCCATTGACCTGTTCACTGTTGTTCAAGGACTAATCGCTTGATCACAACAAGATTACCAAAGCTGGCCTCAGGCTGCTTTCCTTAAAACCTCACAGCACAAGAAAAGATCTCCTCAGCCGAATGACCCTTGGCTGACGACTTCAGGTGGCAGCAAAACATGTTGACCTTGAACACCTCAATTATATTTTGAAATTTACAGGTGTTCATTCTCAATATTATGCTTAAATGTTGTCTGTCAGGTGTCAATGTGTGTGTAAGCCATCAGATGAGTGAACCACTGTTATTTCCCCCACAGCAAATGTCAGAGTTATGTGTCACCCTGGGTTTTTAACAGAATTTCTCGCTTAATTTCAACACACTAGACCACTCCGGTTAATCATAAATGAGGCATTCAGTGAGCAAGCAATGGCAAGTTGAAAATGACTTCAGAGGAAATCAGATGTTTGTCTGCAGTTTGTCTGCAATGTCCATCAGTAAACAAGGGCACTCCTATTCCAAGCTGACCTCTCTTTGGCCCTTGTCAGTCCCCATACCCTGAAGCACATCATTCCCAGCAGAAACCTGAGTCCACATCCCAAACTGGTGCAGACTTTTGGTTTGCTAAGAAAACCATGAAAGTGTGGCAGGTCTGCATTTAAGTACAAGTTCCCATTGTATTTTCATCAACTCCACCACTGAAAGAAGATGTTTGCATCAGTGAATGTGCACAAAATGTACCTCAACAGCGGGAAACAGCTGAAAAACTCTGGATTTATCATTTAATTTGTTCATGCTCAGAAGCACTGGAGTTTCCCCTTGGCCAGAGTTTGTAATGAGCCTTTGCACCCATCAGGACAACACCTGTGTGGGTCTTTTTGCATGCATTTCTGCCAGGTCATCTTCCTGAACCATGTCAACCAAAACCACGGTGAGTCAATGTGCTCAGGTTGCTCCACTCATGCGTGTCTTTGTGTCTGTCTCAGTGGGGCTGACTAATCCATGCCACATCTTCCTGTGTTAGGAAATGGCCTGAGAGAGGAGATAGGGCATGTTCCACCAGGGATGATTTATGATTTTTTTTTTATGATGGAGCTATTGCATAAAGAACAGTATTGTTGGATACCAGCTTTGACAAATGCTTACACATATATTTTAGGCATCTATTGTGTTTTCATTTTTCTCCAATTCCTCTTTAGAAATAATTTATCCTCCTCACACCGGCTGCCACCGAAGAAACTGATGGATGAAACAGAGGATTCATCTATGTTGTAAAGGTTTATGTCATCAAATGAACACTTTAAAGAAAACTGCTACAAATAAATACTTAAACAAAACATATATCACATTCAATTTTTGTCTCAGTGCAGACTTTCCCCCTCTTGTCTAAGTGTATCCACGCAGGTTTAATGCATATTTCAGCAAGCCCAAGCAGGGTACCTTAGAATTACCACTTTACTTGTGGGCCCTGGGGCCTTGGAGCCGACTTTGACATCAAGAGAATATGTTTGGGAAAAGGAATGTGCGGCAAGCTTTCACCTCCAGGTATTTATCTTCTAAGGTGGGGTGGACTAGGGAAGGGGGTGGTGGGGTGGCGGGTGCAGCCAGGCTATGTCATGGCAGGTCGAGAAGAGACAGACATGAACCTGTCTTAGTGCATATCCCCTGAGACTACTGTGGCACAGAGGCTGAGAGCGATGCAGCTCCGATGGCCACTTGAAGCCAAGTTCAGCAGAGTCTGTCAGCAAAACATCACACGTTGCTTTTCAGCAGGGAGGCGATAGCTCTTAGATGGCTGACACGCTGTTTGAAAACGGAGACACAACGCAGGCGTAACCAGTGCAATACAAAAGGAACCACGTTATTTGACTTGGGATGAGTTGCCATGAAACCAAAAAATACATCTGTAGTCCTGCAACAAAAAAAAACTTCAGTATTACGTCAAGAATGTTCAACTCAAGGTGACTCCATGTGCTGCTTCTGTAGGCAAAGATTGCTCGTATTGGTAACAGTGACACAGCAAACTCGCTGCCGTTACCTTTACTTGCCTCTATTTTGCTTCTGTACTTACACTCGATCAAAGACCTGACCCACCCTCCAACATCAAACCATCAACACAGAAGTTAGTTGCGTTTTTGTTATGACAGAATGGAAACCTGCCTTCCATTGTGTTATAACTGGCTCCACAAAAAAGAAATGAAGAAAAAAAAAAAACAACCCAACAAGCTCTTATGGAGATTGAAATTCAAAACCTTTCCTTGCCAGTGTGTTCGAGCGTGTCAATCAGCAGAGCTAAAACATGGCACTGTACACGCTGGCATTGCAAAAAAAAAAAAAAAAAAAAGTTCAAGACGCAATCATATAACACACAAGCTGCTCAGTTAATACACTGCACATCAACTGAGTGGGTAAAGCACCTATTTTGAGTGCATACATGAACTTTTTAGAACCAGGAGTGGGTTGATTTGGGTCAGCTCTTTTCTTCCCCACCTCTCGGTTTAGAGGGCCCACTGTTATATCAGGATTTCCTTCCAGCTGTGCGTGTAATTAGTTTCTCATCAGAATTACCACCAGGGGACCCATTAAGGGAAGTAGATTAGACTACATCTAATATCTAAGCAACCCCAAATACTGAAGGATTTATCATAAAAACAGACGTCATTTGTTTGTTTTGTGCTAAAATGACATTTATGATTGTGTGTGTAGTTGGCGGATCAAGCATGAAGGTTGGACATCCCCACAGGATGAGACAGCGCATCTATCTAAAAGATTCAAAGTTGGAAAAATCACGCTAACAAACCTCAGACAGTTTGTTAAATATGAGGAATAATTAGGCTGCTGCACCATTAGTTCACAGCCTCACTAGTTCACGCTCTGTGTGATTAATGAGAGGAAGAAAATGAAAGAAAGCCATAAATGCCACAGTCCTCAGTGTGATTGTCAAGTTTTTGATTTTTGAGGACAAATCAGTGATGGACGGAGACATCCGTTCTCATGATATCCATTACAGCAAATGCTGCTGCCACACATCAAACTGTGGTGAATTTGGTTATTAAGCCTTCAGTTACATTTAGTTAAAAGCGAAAGAAGCGTCCCAAGTTTGATAAGAAGAATGATTCTACTCCACAGGTTGCACTGATTACTCTCACAGCGTTACCACAAATAATAGAAATGACCAAAGAACAGTCTGTTTCACAGTTACACAGACTGCACAAAGCATTAAAGCTAAATCCTGGGCAAGATTTCATATTTCTGTGCAACTCTGACCCCCTCATACACACACACTAGCGTGCGCGCACGCACACACGCAGACTGAAGTGGACGCGCGCGCGCACACACACACACACTCTCACACACACGCACTAGCAAGCACACAAACTTGCACCTGCTGCACTCTGAATATGAAAATTGCTCTGAGTCAAATAGCTAATGTCGGGAACCACAGCGTTAAGAACAAACATAAAAGTGAGAGAAAAATGTGTTTTTTCGTCGCTGAGTTTTGGTTTCTCCCAAAACGGATCGATTCTCAGCTTTAGTTTCAAAATGAAAAGCATCATTTACGCACGTGTTTTTTCCTCTGTCACTGAATTAGACTCGCCTGCTTATCAAACCCTCCTTTGCACCTCGGATTGTGAACACTCATGTCAAACGTCTCAAAAGCAGCTCCACCATCCGCGCACCTGAATGCTGTCAGACACCAAATAAGACCACTGAGCACCCCAGAAGCGGATCATCAGACACTTCTCAACATTTCCAAAAATATGCCGCCGTTTGTTCGGCATGTAAAGAAAATAAAACTTACCACCAGATGGGATAACTTGCCATGACATGCGTAAGCCCACAGAGCAGCAGGAAACATCCAAGGTATATCATCCTTAAAGTTTCGCAAAACTTCTCCAGCAGAAAGCCTACATGCGCGCTCACACGCGCACAGAAAAAAAAAAAGAATCTGCGCTGATGGATTTTTATTTCTGTCCTCCAAAAATAAAAAAATAAAAATAAATAAAAAATAAATAAATAAAAGAAAAACGGAGGGTGAGTCTGTCGTCTATCTTTCGCGACTACTCGTGGCAGAACTCGGGAGCCAAATATTAAAAGTTAAAAGCCGCTTGCTTTTTTAAGACCCAATCAGCAGCTATTGCCAAAGGGGGAATTCTGATGATATGTTCCCGCTGTTGCCTCGTCAGCCAGCTTGAACTCAGACACCAGAATGAGCTAATTTTAAGATGTGTTTTAGTGCTCATTGAGAATTGGTCGCATTAGCATGCAGTGTGTGTGATATATAATGTTGTTTAAAGGAGAGAGGGAGGGTCTGAGGGGTTTTAAATAGACATCGGAACCCCTGTGGATTGCGTAGCTATAACAACCTGTCCGGATTTCACTCCCTGGCTTGAAGCTTCTAAAATGCAGAAATAAATATGTGTGAATTGCTTGAGACCATTATGAAGGTCTCCACTCCTTTATCTGTGCCTGTTTGCCGTGAATGTAAAATTAAGTTGAGGAGTTTTTTCCCCCCCCAGGGACTGATGGATCCACAATAATCAGATTTAAACTAAAGATTCAAACTTAAGATTTTTTTTTTTTTTTCAAAGAAATCCCTTATAATCTAACCATTCATTGCATTTATTTATTCTTTTACAGATGGAACAAAAACTCAAGTCTGCCACGTGACTTTTTGAAATTATGCTCTGAGGCTGTAAAATGGCAAATAAACACAAATTAGACTGAGGAAGGTCATATTTTAGTATTAAAAAGGAAGGAAGTTTGCTCTCAGATTGCATGAGTTCATGCACTGTTACATCTGTGCTGCATTCACAACATCAGGAGGCTAATTGCAAAGCTGCCCGCATGATCAGCTGTCAGAGGGCTTATTCCAAGGAAAATATTCGATCAAATTGGCCGCACCGCTGAGTTTTAAATGGTTTTCTTTCCTCAATGTCAAGTGGCTGTTGATAGCTGTCTCTCCATTTACAGGCACTGAGGCTTACCTGATGATTAAAAAACAAATGTCCTCGTTGTGCAACATCAGTGACTAAGAGGGTTGCACAGTGGGAGCAATAGCAAATAAAAGAAATGGAAACGGCTGAATTGTCTCACTTTGCACAATTATTAGTCAACAGGTGTTGTTCAGCAGGATATGAAATAATAATGCTAATAATAGTGATTATTTTATAATAGAAAATAAGTGTCATATCAGTGCTTCAGCAAGATTTCAGTGCACTTTTGTGGCTTGATGGGACTGAGAAATTACCCTGAGGGGAGGGCAGGGGGGGCTTTTGACCAATAGCAGCGAAAACAGTCTGGGAAATTCAAATGTGCATATTAATGAAGCTGCTGTGACTGTTTTTTCTCCTCATATTTCTGTTTAAGACAGTGAGGAGACGCATTTAGCAGGAAGACATGGATTGGTTTGACAGTTGATAACGGACAGCTCTCACATTCAGCTCAGTGATGGACTGTGTTAAAACACAAAATGAAATGAAAACAGAAACGAATCAGACACGAGTTTTCTACTCAGATGTGTATTTTTCTTGATTTAGCTTTTTAGTGAGCTTTTGAGTGTAAATTTATTCAAACTGGTCCAAAGTTTTTTTTTTATGTATAATCAATGTACAGTCTGAACATTGTCTGACTGAAGACACAGACTGGTTCTTTATCTCTCACACCGTCTGTTTCAGAGGAATGTATGAGCTCTGCCATGTTTGACAACATATTTATCGCTGAGTATTTCCAGTGACTTGTCCTTCAGTCATACAATCGGCCTATTTATTGAGTCAAACCTGTCGCTGTTATATAATTTCCAAAAAGTTATCTTATCCTAAACTTCAATGACTCGCCTGGCGGAGGCAAACATGCTGTGCACGTTTACGCACCTCTGGAGGCAGTGGGAAGACAAAATGTTAGCGCCATCTAGTGGACAATCCTTTGCACTGCAACTCTGGCCAATACTTGGAATTAAAACTCCTATTTTTACATCGATAAATGAGACTGAAGTGTACCACTTTACATTTACTCAAGTGCTGTAGGTTCATGCATCAATAACCATAATCCAATGTACAGTAACATCTAATGATATAACTTTGACATGGCAATATTGCTGCATAAAGAGTACTTCTAACACTCTTAAGTATATTAGTACTACTCATATTTTCACTCTGACTACCACGAATAATAACAACCATCATCACCAAGTACATATTTGTCCTGTAATGTTGACCAATTCAGACATTGTCACTTAATGACCAAACTTCCATGCATACAGTAAACAACTGGAGAGCTGCACAGAGGAGCTGGAGGGTTTGGGCAGCTGCAGAGGGGGAAGTCTGAGCAGCTATGAACTAGCCCTTTTTTCTCCCCTTTAGCTGTCAGCACTGGCACAGAGGCCAAGTCAGCGAGGGTGTTAAGTGCATGAGAAAAATGTGATGCCTGTTCAGCTTATGGCAACTGACCGTAGATCAGTTCAATTAATAAGTGCTTAAATGTGTAAAATTGTTTAACTTCTGCATACCATAAAAATGCCATAAATGTTATTTCAGATGAAGCGGTCACACAGTGAATACACTTTTCCAAAGCAAGCTGTTTGGCTAACTGTAAACTCCATCAACACGTTTTCCAACACCAGCTCTGTCTCTGCAGTCCATCCATTCAGGTTTTCCCCTGAGCAAACAGGAGGACATCATGGCACCTCTGTGTGCCCAAGGTGACCTCACTGCGATGATGATGTCATTCAGCAGAGTGCCGTTAGCCACGAGTCATGTCCGACAAGTGAGTCTTGTCATTGCTCTGCATCCCAGGCCTCAGTCAGACTCCCTCTGTTTGACATAACGCAGCTACACTAACATCATGCAATACAAAAATATTGAACTCATCACATTTTCATTACTTCACTGAGTTTTCCATGAATGCTCTCCTGATGTGCCGTGAAGCTGTTGATGCTCATTTGTGCTTTTCAAGTGTCTTAATAAGATGCAACCTACCAAGAAAATCAAACCACAGCTCCTGTGCAGTGATCGAATATCTTTGTTGTGTGCAAATGAGACAGCGCCACTAGATGTCAGCATTGTAATGGGATTACAATATCTATTGTCACTGCCGAATTTAAACAATCTCAGTTGGAAGCACATGTGGGAAATACTTAATATATATTTTTTCACCACTTTAAGGCAAAGAAATTTTATCTGTGTAATACCTTTCAAATACAAAGGCAATCCTAAGTACTTTAATAAAACACAGAAATGCATTAGAAAAACAGTTCAAACTATGAAAATGAAATAAAATATATTTAAATTAGATAAATAAGATAAAACATAATGAAAACACAATTCATAAATGTACCTACATACATAAAACAGAATACAAATACAAAATGTAATACACTGGAAATACACATTATCCCTTATGATGATAATAATGGTGTAAAATGATGTTTATATTTAGGAGGCTTTGAGTGGCAGTCATGGTAAATCTCAAGGAGAATGACTTGTTCTGTGGCGGATTATCTAAAGAGGGAGCTGGTGATTAAGATGTTTAAGTTTGATCAGTTTTTGATCCTGCTTAGTTCAAGCAAACGTGAAAGAAAACTAAAACAAATTAAGGGCACGGAGACAACCTGAGTTGACATCTCTAAGAATTTACTACCCAGTTTCATCTGTTGTGTTGTGTTGTGTTGTGTTGCTAAATGCTCTTTTTTTCTGAAAATCATGATCAAAAACCAAGTCAGATGTCAAGAAGAAACAGACAGAAGATGGCTAAAAGCAGACCAGGAGGACTTGTAAACAACGACGGTTCCTGCTGTGTAATTCTGTTTGAGTTACAGCCCTTAAGAGGGAAAGGGAGGCGAGTCGTGCCTCAGTAAGATGTGACACACCCCACGAGCTCACACCTGGAAACAACTCATCACTTTCCCTTGTTCTTCCTGGTTGGTCTCCACACATGGGAAACAAAGCTAAGGGTCTGCCTCTCGCTTTGACTTTATCTTCAGGATGGGCATTACCACAGGCGTTGACGTCGCTATCTCGCCTGCTCGCCTCTTGGCAATACAGGGTGTAAAAAGGCTTCTGATAAGAGAAATCATGAGAGACAACTTCCAAATCTTAATGTAAACTGTTTTTGTAGTCTCTGAGGTCAGATTTGTTGCTTTTGAGTTCTGAACACACGTCATTTATTGCACTGTATGTCAGCTGAGCATGAGGATACAAACACCAGTTGAAGCTTGGATGGATTCTACTGATAGATGTAGATAATCTTACCAGGATGTAACAGAAGCATAAATTACAGTTTCCAAGTTCTTTTCAGATTAAAAAAGAGCAGCAAGCAAGATCGGACAACAGACTTCACATGATGATCAAAATTAAGCCTGTTATCAAATGAGATTTCGGCAATGATTTTAAAAATGAGAACCTTAAACATGATATACAATTATACCTATGTTGTATGTTCTGTTGAGTTGTGTATATAACGTTCAAACCCAGAGAAATGTGTTATTTTATTCAAGATAACAAGGCGTTTCATTATGTTGCCTGGCGATACAGGAAACATGATACATCAGGAAGTGAGGAGGGAAGTTGGTGAGCATGACCAAACGTATCATGAATAAAACTTTAATACATTACCTCGTCCGTGAACATTTCCTCCTGAGTTGCGTCAGATAGATTTTCACTGGAAATGGTGGCTGTTTAACAATGAAGACAACTCCCACGCTTGCAATGAGTCAGATCAACTGGTCATTTATCCAAATCAAAAGAGGAAGAGATCTGCATAAAAATGTGTATGATGCTTTTGAAACATTTGACCTAAAGGTAGCATGTCGATGGAGAATAGTAAGGGACCGAGAACTAATCCCTGTGGGACTCCATCAGTGTAACTGAGGATTTACAGTCCTGTCTAGCCACATTAATGTCCTTTCAAAGAGATTTGGATGAATTATATCTAAAACAGTGCCTGATATACCTGCCCACTGCTTGACAGTTAAAGTAGTTAACTGTGTCAAAAGCAGCATTAAGATCTGAAAGCAATAAAACAGATGTTTGGTTTTAATACTTTAATCTAAAGATGGAGTCATGAGAAGCAAATAGATGTACATGGAGGCCTGAAATCATCTTGTCTGCTTGTGTAGCCTGTTAAGTCTCATTTTCTTGTCTGTAACTGAGGCCTTAAACAGTCTTTGGTGGGAGCATTTGGTCACATGGTTTTCCTCAGAGGGACTCAGATAGTTGTGTTAGCGCTGAGGTCACACATTAAGCCAGCGGGATGAAGCTCCAGAGGCCAGAAAACAAGAAGAGACAGCACAGCTTTAATTACAGGAACAGCCCTGTGTGTCATATCAGGGTGCAGTGTGAGTGTGTGTGAGGCTCCATTTCTCCACCTTCCTTCAGGCTCTTCTTCGTCTTCTCTGGTCTTTTCCACACAATGACACTTTTTTTCTGGGTCATCCCAGGTCGCAATCAGCTGTGAGAGAGTCTGCATGGACTGCAGCTGCTCAGCTGGACTCTGTCTTGTTTCATTAACGCTAAGCAGAGCAGATCATACCATTCCATCAACACCACCTGCTGGTCAAGAGCCCGACCCTTTCACTAAACGTCTACCATATCGTCTGTCTTCGTACAGCAACCTGTACCTTCCTGGCTTGAACCCTTCACATGTCACTACCTTTACAGTCAACACTGCTTTGTGTCATTGTACATGCTTTCTCCAGTGAGACGAAGTAAACCTGGACGAGTGGTCGTGTTTGTTCAAGTGCAAATAAAACGCTGTAAACACCATTGAAGCAGGACGTTTCACAGGTTGCTGGGAAACCAAAGAGTGGATCGTATCATGCGAAAAACCTGGTAGACTTGGTTTGATATTAATGTCAGATATTAATGTCATTGTTTGCAAGACAGGAAATGTAATTAATGCTTGAATGAGCAAGGTGGTTGGCCGCCAATAGGGTGCAAATATTAATAAAATAAAGCGAAAGATGCCTCTGAAAAGGTCACCAAACTAAAGGTAAGTGTTTTCTTTTGGAGGGCCGTGTTTACTACAACCGACCATTTCACCCTGCAGTAAAGGTATTCCTCCCACAGTTACACAGCAGCAGCAGCTTAGAGGTGCCTACTTAAACACTTTCAAGAATGGACAAGCTGCCACATGCTCACATACAATTTGGCTCAATTGTGTCATAACACTTCACTAGAAAATGTGCATGGACCATAGGCTACATGCCACAAATGAAGCACCAGGATTAAGTTCCACTCTGGTGTTTTCTGATTGTTAGATGCTCCCTCTTTAAACTGCAGCTACTGTTTTGGTTTCTGCAAACAAACTAGACAGTAGACAGGAGCCCTGTCAGCTTTGAGGAGACCTTTTTAGTGCTACCTTTTCTTAATTGAAATCCTTTTTTGATAGGGATTGTGACAAGCTCTTTTTGCTACTTACTCTCCCCTAACATCCTTTAAAATGTATTCACTGGCAATATGTGATTTGCCTTCTCATTGCGACGCAATCAAAGTTACTGAGGTTTCAAAAACAACAGCTACCTCTCCAGCCCCCGAGGACGGACTTTTCCTGAATCCTGAGAACTGCTGCACATGGTGCACCCGACGCCTGAAACAGCAGAGTGGCGCAGACGCACCGTCAGCCTCCAAACCTAAGCCACAAATTATGTCTGGTACATGGAAAAGATCATGTGGCCCTGCAGCGGAGTAGGGGTGGTGAGAACGAGGAGTTTGGTGGTAACTGGGTTGGGATTGGACGGATACGATTTACATTCCTCTCCAGGGATGTGATATCAAGACAAGGTCAGACCAAGGCTAATACATAAGAGTCTGAGGAGAGGGAGGAGGAATCTAATCTTTGCTCTTTACTCAAAATGATTTTCTTATGTAGAATGCGATACCATATTTTATGTTAACTTCGTACGAGATGCAATCTGTCTTGCGTTATATTCATTCTCCACATCTTTCTAGATCTCTTCATTGGTCTCACATGCAGCAGATACCTTGCACACGATGCTCCTCAAAAATATATACAGCACACTGAAATGTTTTGAATGCATTTTAGGAGATCGTTCCTTGCAAGGAAATACCTCAAACTCCATCAACATCCCATAGCACATTCCATCTCATTTGAATAGTCGGTGCACAGACTAACCTCAATGCCCAGTGGAACCTCATTGTAATTGCAAAGAAATGTAACACTGCAGGCTAACAGTCTAATCTGAACTGAGTATTCTGGTCACACTTGGAGCTGAAACAAAGTTGACTTTTTTGCACCGTTACTTAAGGGTGACGTTCTCGTGGATATTTGATACGACTATTTTCGGACAGGATCTATAATATTCACCTATAATGCATCTATAATGCGTTTTGTTCATTTATATATGCGTGTTGGCTTCTGAGGGAGACGCGGGGAGGCAGAAAATGGTAGAGGAGGGTAAAGTAGTGTCTCCAACAGCAGGGAGGGAAAAATTCCCGACAGCCTAAAGAGATTAGTGTCTATTACCAAACAAATTTCTCCTACCACCTACAACACTTATGACAGCCCTCAGTTCAGCTCTCACCGGAGCACGGGTAAAAAAAAAAACAAAAACAAAAACTACACGCTTTTGTCCCCATGGCCATGTTCCCTCGACACCAGAATGAAACAAGCTCTGTTTTCTTGGCTGCCCGGTCTGAGAAGAGGGGGCGAGTGTGTTTTAAGAAGGGTGTGGGAATCAATTATCCCACTCAAGAGACATGCAGGACCACTGGGTATTGCTCGGGATTAGTGTCCATTCTTGTCATGTACTGACAAACCCTCCCGCTGATCTCCTTAAAACCAGGTGTTATTAAGAAGCTGGGCCCTTACTGGGGGCCTATAGGCTTTTTGAATATCTGCCCTTTAGGAGTGACTGACAAGCTGATAATGTTAAAAAAAAAAGTGCATTCCTGTGCCTTCACAAGCTCACCTGTCTGAATCCTCAAATGATTCTGAGTATGAGTTGAAAGTGAAATCATGCACACTGCAAATTCGTAAAACTCACTAATCCTGTCATACAAGAATGTATTTATCATCTTGAGTGAAAACAGCAAAGCAGCCATTCACTGAAATGTGAAACGCTAAAGGAGCACTGTGACAATTTGTTTTCTGGTGGTGCGTTAGATGAGAGGATAGATGCGCTCTCATGTCTGCCTGTTGATAATGAAGCCAGCAGCCAATGAGCTCAGCTCAGCTCAAAGACTGGAAACAGGGGGAGACAGCCTGGCTCTGTTGGAAGATGACACAATCTGCATACGAGCACCTCGAAGTATATCTTGTTTGTTTAATCCATACAAAAATCTAAATGTAAAAACATAAATTTGTCATTTTGCCGGGGGTTATGTGCAGGACTGTTTCTTGGCTCTGAGCACTTGGCGCTCCACAGCAGAGACTCCAGAAAGTTAAGAAATGATCTGGCACAAAACATAACATAACTTTACACACCACACGTGCAGAGGCACAGAGTGATTTCAGGCCTTCAGGTGCACATGTTTGCTTGAAGTCTTCAGAAATCAGATGTGACCTCTTCATTATCAGTCAGATCATTTGGGGTATTGCATTTATCTGCTTTCTTGCTGAGTGCTAGATGACAATATCGACACCACTCAGTCAGCAGCTGGGTAGCTTAGCTTAGCATAAAGACTGGAAACAGCTAGCCTAGCTCTGTCTGGAGGTAACAAGACTTCCTTGCCAGCTCTTCAAATGCTCACTAATTAACATGTCACGCCTATTTAATCTGCATAAGCAACCTCACTGTGACAACTTCAGGAAGTCACAGCCTCCAGTCAGAGTCCCACATATAACTTCACATCATAAAACTCAGAGTTAGGTTGATTAAACAAATGAGACATAATGTGTTCATTAGTAATGTGCTATTACTGTTTCTACCTGCTTGCAGACTTCATGCTGAACAAACCTAACTGGTTTACAGACAGATATCAACAGCGGTATCAGTCTCATTTTACTGTCCAGCAGAAAGCGAATGAGCATAAGTGTCAAACGTTTGCTTTGAAATAACCTTCCACAACGCAGCGAGTCAACCTGTCATGTCCACACACACTCACGCAAAAAGCTGAATAACTGCTTATCTGTTGACGTGAGCGATCATGGGATCACTTCAAGTCAAGTTTGCTCACTTTTAATCTTTAATTTGAGGTGCTGTTTTGTTTACACACATTAAGTCGAAACTTGGCTCCGCGAAGCCGCTCGGCCCATCTGCGGCTGCCTGTGATCTGCAGTGAACGGGCTGGATATTGTTTGAGAATGAGAATGAAAAGACTTCATCGCGAATCCTGGCAGGAGCGCTCCCCAGGTGTAGCTGAGAAACCCTGGACCCTTCCCAAGCTCAGATACCTCCCTCTCTTTATGTGCCAGAAATCAAGGTGTGTGCGGACACAAAAGATGTCAGGTGGTAGCTGAGCCACTGAAAGGTGTTTACACAGGAGTTAAGTAGGGTTGTCCCTGACTAAAGACATTCTCAGCCAGCAAACAGTCTGTGGATATTATTTACACATCAAGAGGTCAACTTAAGTCAACACATCTGTAATACTGCTTCTCACTCATTATGACTGTCATGCTTGAGAATAAACAAGTAAATAAAGCTGTCATGCCAGTGAAATACTTGTCTGGACTTAATTCCATTAAGTCTGTGAATAAAATATATATAAAATGGAAAAACAATTAATATTAATCATAGGTCTTAAGTTAAGAATCCAGCATTGAATCAAATAAAGCTTTGCTGCTTTAATACATTATACGCTCATGCGAAAACACAAGTGTGTCAATAGTGATCGCATGTTAGAGAGGGTTTTCTGTGACAATAACTAAACGTTTTGGTAATCTCCAAATCTTATGCAATCAAATGCGTAGGAAGAGTAAATATTTTTCAAGAGCAGGCTTGCCAAAGGGTTCAGATTACTTGCCAGAATGATTGATAGTTCGCCAATTGATTTACGGTGCTCAATATGATATTTTGCGCAGTGATTAAAGGTTTCGTCTTGGGCTCTTGTGAAATCGCCTACAGTTATATTTGCGGACAAATTTGCTTTCTTCGTGGTGAACTGCGCGTGAACTCACCTCAGCGCATGTGGTTTAGGAGAACTGATGCCTGTGTCTCGCAAGAAGAGGCAAGACCAGACTGATATTTAACTTCAACAGGCAATCTTTAACCAAAAACCTACTAAACAGGAAGCCTTTCCTGCAGCATATTATGACTTTTTGACTGATGAAATCAACACAGACATGAAGATATATAAGGCATATGAACGGACTAGTCTGTAATGCAAACTCTGGAAGAATATTTTGAGACAGTGAGCAAACCCTTCCACACAATACAGCAGTGGCTACTTCAGCAAAAGTATTAAAAGTAAAAGTACTCGTTATGCAGCAGAATGGCCCATGTGAGTGAATACATTTTACAGTTGTAGCTGGTTCACGTGGAGCTAATTTTAACTTCTTAATACAGTTGGACAGCTTAATGTGTAACAAAACGCTTCATCATATGTTTCCTGTGTATCTGTGAAGGAACATGTAGTGGAGTAAATGGTACCTGCCTCAGAAAGTTGACAAAACTGTCAAAACGTGGGTTGAAATTGCTCCAGTATCTGTTCTGGAGCTTTCAGCCCATCACATGCTCTTCCTCAGCCGATGGAGTCTTCTCAGCTATGTCAGAACTGCACTTAAGTGGACCACTTTGTGACTTTACACCACTGAACAAAAAAAATGAACCATAATTAAACGCAAATCTAGCTACAACATCTTTTTTCTCCTTAGCCAATATTGACTTCCCTCACTTCAAAACAGTGCAGCGTGTGGACTAGCATTACTGTATTATCCTGCTTGTGCTGGATTATACAAATGCAGGGTTTGCCATTCTGGAAATAAACTGTCACTGACTGGAGGTAAACAAGTATTTTATCACATACAGGCCAGCTCAGGCTGACCTCAGCCTGCACAAACACTGGCTGAATGCTGCTTTAAAACGCCCACAGAGGAGAAACTCTCACGCCAATCATACATGAAGAGAGAAGATCCCTTTGTGTGAAGGCAGAGAGTGAATTGTGAATCAGTTCAGCTCTCTGCATGTATTGCCATATTCCTCTATCTCTCTCTCTCTCTCTCTCTCTCTCTCTCTCTCTCCTCTCCCTCTCTCTCGGCTGATGGGAGGAGCGCAGCCCAACTCCTCTCTGTATAAGAAGTGTTGAGCGTTCAGCAAGGGATTTCACACAGCTACTCAGGAGAAACGAAATGATCTGCCCTGGAGCCGCAGCAAAATGCTGGATGGACACCTACTCCTGGGATGGTTATCGTTCACAGTTATAGTGTATCTTCTCAACTTGCCTGGACCGACCGCAGCATATTTCGGGTAAGGACTGACAGACTCACACTTGTGTGTCCATGATGCTGCTTTCATTGATTTGATTGGTTCCTGAAACACAAAGCAGGTAACTTTTCTCTCTCTCTCTCTGTCAACTCACTGAAAGTAAGTTTATTCATGGAGCCTGCAACAGGGTCTTTCCCACTCATTTTGTTATCTGAGTTGTTGTGATTGCATTAATATCTGAGGGTCAGTGCGGTGTCATTTGGCGGCGGTTGCGCAGCGCACAGCGGCCTCACAGCTGGTGCCTGCAGCAGGTTGTCTGCACGGGGCTCGGGCCACGCTGAAGCTGCTGACCATTAAACTTTTTTTTTTTTTTTTTTTTACGACAAGCAAACACAGCATCTATTATAGGTAGATGCACGCAGCCTCTGAGTAATGTTGGCCGTGTAGAGCTCACCCCCCATTCTTTCCCTGACAATTGAGCCAGCGCCCACTGTAAAATAACCCCTGGCACGTTTGAATGGCAGGTAGCGGTCGGGTGATTATTTTGCTGAAACACTTGTAAAATCATATCCTTAGTCGACTCTGAAAACAGCGAGCAGGAGCGAAAGGTGAGTGTGTATGCCTCAGACTCAACAGCTGGTAACAATAAAGCAATCTGACTGACTGAACTGGTGGCCGAAACGTCTGCTCAGCTTGCACAGAAAATTCCCCCATCCAGCATAAACATCACACAACTCTGGCAGGAGTTTTTTTTTTTTTTTTTTTTTTTCTCTGCTGCCTCCATCAACTTTAAAAAACACTTGGAACACGTGTTAGGAAATCAATCTGTAAAATTAAGCATTTCATGAATCATGTCATATATACAATAACGTTTAATTTAGAAAGAGCACCAGGGTGTATATTTCAAAGTAAGTCATTCCCAGGGAACGCCTTGGATTTTAGGTGTAGCCCATGATGACCTCCACTTTCAGAGTGGCTACTCCAGTTTGTCTTGCTTCTTTTCTGTCTTGGTCACAGAAGAGCCTTTACCCTGCGGGGAAGCCAAGGTCATTCAAATGAGGTCAGCATGTCAGGTGGCAGAGCAGCCATGTTTCACCTGGAACTGAGGAGTTTTACCCCCCCCCCCCCCCCAAAAAAAAAAAAAAAAAAAAATTCTCCAAAAGCGACACCTAATCTGGTAACTGACAGAACAAAATGTGCCTTTAAAAGCCGTCAAGGCGACATCTCATGCTAAACAGAAACAAGAGCTTGGTGCTTTTCCGGAGTATCTACAAATATCTCTGTTGATGGGTGTTGTTAGTGCTCCCCTTGGCTGCGAACAGTGCAGGCGCACACACAGACAAATGGCCGTGCACACTGTGGAGTGATGACACTTGAAGCCTTTCCAGTGGAGTCAAATGTATGGTAGGTATGGGTGCAGGATCCAGGAGTGTTAGGTGATCTGGGAACTGTTGTGAATCTGCAGGAGAGCGCAGGAAGTGCCCCCTCAGGGCCTGATATACTGCTGTGTTAGACCTGCTTTGCCTGGATCTTAGTAAGGCATGTTAGAATGAAAATCTAATGAAAAGTTAAAAAACAGTCGGGAAACTATAAAAGGAACGGCTACTTTGGGAAGCATTTTCTACATGTAAAACTCCGGGTAAGCTCTTGGCCTCTGGGTAAATGTTGTTCTCTTGGGTGTTGCACAAGTGGTCTGAGTGATGCAAACATGCTGTATGGCACCTGTAGCAGCTCTGCCTGATGGAAACATCTCAGCCCTTCTCAGGAAAACGTCATCATCTGTAATGCTCATGCGCGTGTCAAACTTTCTGTCTTTGGTCTCAGCTCAAAAGTTGCATTAGAAAGACAAATGTAACCCTGCACTGTGTTTCTGCCTCCCTCCCCAAAGCAGTGTCACCCTTGGCAGGCAGTATACATCGAGGTTGACGTGCCAAATTGGCACTCACAACAGCCTTAATGGTCCTAATGGTAATGCATATTTACTTATTCAGTAAGCACTTGTTTTCAATTCCCTCTGTCAGTCTGTTCTCTATCTAAAACTCTGTGCAGTGCAGAGAGACATGTGGTGTTACGATACTCCAGATTTATTATTCCGCGGCCCGCTGAGGGGGGAATATGAATGAGTGTCAGTGAATGATTTAGCCCTGCAGCTGAGGAACATGAAACATACCGAAACAGCCTGCACAGGTGACACAGATACAAAATGTGACTGCCCCGTGGCCAGCCTCCCAGAAACTCGACACCGGTGACACTCCGGCACAGTTCTGCTCGGCTTCGACTGTGGGACACGCTAACACAAACCTGTTCAAATAAATATTCCATGAGCACGAGGCATCCCAGGGCCTCTTGAGTACTGATTTACTCAAAATAGAGGGTCAATGTTGCATACCCAATTTCCAGAGTGCGGTGGAGCGTAAGTGTAACATAAACACAATCTCTCCTGCCCGTAGTCTGCGCAGCCGAGGGTGGGGTGGGATTCCTGGCGTAGTCAAGCACCCGCTTAAATTGTCATCCTTTGCCACAAGAATGCGAGCGCTCATTTTCTTTCCCTCCGCCTGTTGTGGCAGGTGCTGGTTCTGCTAAATCCGTTATCATTAGAGCTTGAATCGCGGGATGCTCGCCGGGCTTTCGTTACCTGTCTTAATAGGTTTCGGCACCTTGATGAGATATTGTGTAAACTGTCGGAGAGGGAAGTTGATTTGCTCGCCCAGTTGACCCCGTCAGGGCTCAGAGCGCTCTCTGAGACGACTCCAGTGGTTTAAATTTGAGTTTTTGGTAAAAGGCATGTCATTCTGTGGTCTTGTAAACTGTGCTGAATGCGAGTCCTAACACTGACTCAAGAGTTTGTTTTTATTTAGTTCATGTGCGACATATACAGGAAGGCTGCCCACAGTCATGCAACTGGGATTTACCGATCACAGAGGCACCGCAGCATCCGGAAGAAGAGAATATAGTGGTTGGTATTGCTTGCTGTTTAATTACTGCAATATCCTCAAACACTCTCTCATCAGTTTGCTCCTCAAGCAGAGCTGATGCCCTTTCAGATGGTATCATTGTATTCAGCGCTCCATTAAGTGAGGCAGCATGCCAAAAACAACAGGATAACAAATGGGATGTGTGTAAATTTACTGAGGAGGAGTGATTTTTCAGTTTGCAGCTGTAAAAGCTTTTTTATCACTGTGCTGAATTAGTTCCTGCTGTGTATCAAACAGCAGTGCGTTTTAACGTTTAAAGGAGCCTCTTTTCTTCAGCACAGCACAGAAATGTTACAAGTTGTTTTTTAAGCCGCTCCATGTAAACATTTCCTTCAGTTCCCTCCTCTTTCTCCCCTCCTGTCTGCTGGCTTTTGCCTGCCTCATGTGCGTGCCGGCATCCCTGCAGCGGTTTGTGGGGAGCTGCTGGGTGATTACCACTCATTAGGAGCAGCAGAGTTAGTGTGGGCTCAGGCTGGCGTTGCCTGGCAGACAGTGGTGGCGGGCGTCTCATTACCAGGCCTTAAGGACTGATTAGGCCTGACGTGCAGCAGGGCGGGGAGCACCGTTGATAGAGGGATTTCCCAACTTCATAGGATATCCTGTGGCTATAGCCACACCTCAAAGGGTATCACTTTACTGTGAGCCAAGAAGATAGGATTCTCTCAGCACGGTGCTGTGACCGTGTAGCGTGGTGAGATCACGCAAACCTGGAGGCTTAGATAACAGACTGCATGGCCTCTGAAAAGAGAGAGCTTTGTTTTCTTTATATTTCTGTTTGATACATCCGGATTTGAGCTAAGCCGTGCTTTGCTTTGAGTGCTCTGCTCTTTAACATCCCAGTGGAAGGGCCTGCTATGCCCGTGGATGCCACAGGGTGGTGCAGCGCCTTCTGAGAGCGCAGGATGGCCCTCAATCAGCACTTTGTAACCTTTTTGTGTAACAGTAGGAGAGTGGGAAATGAAATGTGAAAACATCAAATGTAAAAGCAGCCAAGTCTGTGTAAAAATACTTTAGGAAAGGAAAACAGTTCTACGTATGCTTAGCTGTGGTGAACCTGCATGACATGTACGAAGTGTCTTTCAACTTCAGCTTACAGAGCAGAAATTCACCTCTCTGCACAGAATATCATGTCTTCCCTGCACTAAGTAATGCACAGTGTTACTGTTTATTTTACAGGTTGAATCATCAAAAATTGCAGAGAGTGGTACACACCTTTGTTATGAAGGTTTCAGTGGTGTCTGTAGTGGGTTGTTATGGGGCTCATACTGTATAATAACATGGTTTTTCTGAATATTTTGAAGATTACATGGTTTGGTAAAGCTTTTAAAATGTGTTTGGCTTGCACACATCCTAAGGACTTATAATTCTGGTGTCATCAGCATGCCGAAGAGACCGCAGCTAAGACATATTTGATTTTAAAAGGACTGTCCCACCAGTCAGTTGTGCACGTCATTGGTGGATAGTTAGAAGATATGGGAAGGAAACTCCCGCTGAAGGAAACTCTTGTTGGTAAAAGCATGATGATCTTTGCAGATGGAGCTGGAGACATGGGCAATTTGCAAAACAGGAAAACTAATATAGACTCAAGATACTTTTAGTGGTCAGGCATTGATGAGATGATGCTAGTTAGTGCGACCGCTATGTCCTGTGTTTTCCATCCTTGACCACAGGCGTTTTTCTCTGCCTGGTTTGTGGGGATGAAGAGACATGGCACTTCACATGTGCCAAGATTAGCAGATTGACAAACCCTCACTTAAGGCTCCGGTCTTCTAGAGAATATCAGTACATTTCTCATGTCTGACTTTGTTTACTTTTCTGTCAATTTTCACAGTTTAAAACTTGTTTTTCTGCAGCAGCCAACATGAAATCTTGATTTTTAATCTCATGCACTGGTTTCCAAGATTCATAATTTCATAAAGGATGAAAGAAAGTCCGCCATACCTTTTCAGAGCTGCAGGATTAGACTTTTACCGCACTTTATCAGCACGATCATCTTGCATAAACACAACCCTATAGAAGCCTGACCTAACATGCACTCAGATACTCCACTCAATATGTGTGTTTGCCAAATGGGTGTTATTACATGGACTAAAGTTTGCTCCAAAAAGCATATTTATCCACAAAGCCTGAGCATTAGTTTGAGTATGGACGCAGTCAAATGTACACTGACATGAATGGGAATAGGCATGGCAGACGTTCTCTGCTATTAACCCTGGAGGACTTTTTGTTCCACGCTGAAAATGGCCCATTTGCATGACTTTCAACTGGTTACTGCTGGTTTAATCAGCAATCGCTTGTCAAGAGTCAAACTTTCTGACTCCAGGCGATGAAAGAGCTGTGCGTACGTGCGCACAAACTCATACTACTGAGGGATATTTGTCAGGTGAGGCAAATAAACACGTCTTTAACTTGAAAATTACTGTCACAGCACGTGTTTGAGCTTGAATGTTTCACAGCAGATTGAAAACAATAAAGTGTTGCATTTTCAGTTTTGTGTTCTGGAGGCCCGTCAGGAAAAAAAATCAGATCTTTGAGGAGTGAGAGTAAATAACCATTAATGAACTCAGCACTTGTAGTTACTGAAGCATGAGCGATTCAAAACAGCTACTGTTTTGTTTTGGATTTTGTGGTTTGACTTTGCATGCTCGGTTTATTCACAGAGGTGCTTTGGCCCCGGTGTGACGGGACTGAACAAACCTGACATTTCCAGTCTCTGCACAATGTTAAATATCTGCTTTGTAGAATTGCACCAAGTTTGCAGTCAAACTGCTTTGCTCTCTCACCAAACAGCCGTAGTCTGGGTCTTGTGTCAGCATGTGCGAATCGGTGAGATCCGAGTACAGTATGTGTGCCTGAACGTGTTTGGTGCGTCGGTGCGCTGGTACAGGGCTGCTCTGTGCCATGGTGTAGGCTAGAACAGGGGAGTCATGTGGACACTGCTGCGCGCCCAATCTGTGCCAGTCACACAGTGACTATAACTGAGCTGCTGACCTTAGAAGCCTTGAGTTCTCACATAGCAGTTAAACCTCTTACCATGCCCCACACTCCCATTCCCAAACCCAGGTCCTGCAGTCCTACTGCTCAGCTACCAGCGCTCGCATTCACGGCTGTGGATTAAAAAAAAAATTAGGCTGAGCAGTAACCCCCCCCCCCCTTCTTTTTTTTATGAATTGAAAAAGAAAGATGTTTTTCAGGTGCGTGGCCTGGAGTGAGAATACATCGACTTAAAGGGAAAATATAATGCAGTGTGCATTTAAAATGTCAAGAGAGCACATGTACGGGAACTTGACCCGATCAGTAAAATTATTGGGAGTAGTCTGACGCGGCCTGTGTGGGTTGTAAATGACCAGAAGGGACAGCAGATGATATAACATTGGGTCATATCCTGTTAAGTCATACGAGATAGCGGACTTCCCCCCCCTCACATTGTGAGTAGCAGTGCCTCTGGACGTTGCATTACATCCCCACTACGCAGAAAGGCTCATTACTCAACTAGTAATGACTCTCTAAGTCTCAGGCCAGTACTACTTTGTTTTCAAAGTCGTTTTGTCATGTTACTGTACTGTGTCAGTCACAGCTTGTTAGGAGTAGTCACAACACCCAGTGCTTTCAACCACTGACTAATCTTATCTTAGCCTCATACATAATCGTTTACTCTTTCCCCTATTTCTGGTTTTAATGACTTGGGGAATGAACGGCATCGCTACGGCTGTCGGGGAGAAAAAGTCTGAGTTCAGTGCAGGATCGCTTCTCGTGTAAACTTCTTGGAGGTGGACTCAAGCCTGGAGACTCCCTGTACCAGAGAGTCATTCGACACTGATTCACGGTTTCTTCAATTATTCACGTTTAAGCTTTGGAGCACATTGTCAGCCATAGTTAGAGTGGGCCAGAGGGAAAACACCACACACACTCACATTCCTACAACCTCTGGCATGGTCGTGATACACCAGATGGGACTTGGGCAGGGTGGTCTGAAGTTCATCCAACATTTCTGAGAAAAGCACACACTACCCCCCCCCTCCACAAAAGGAGCATTTTAGACAGTGCGAAGGCAGGAGGAAAAAGTGAAAGAGAGAAAAGGAGATCAGCACTGGCGAGTTTCATTTCCTACAAAAACTCAACGTTAAATGTTTTAAAATACGTACAGACTAACCTCAGGTGAGCACGGGAGTTTGTCTTCATGACAGTTTAACTGTACAAGGACAAATGTTCATGTCTGTCATTGTCTTGTGTGAGATACGTTCGTAGACAGCGGTGGTTTTGTCTAGAGGGGGCTTTGTTTTGAGCCAACAGCGGGGTGGAATGATTGGCATTCGTTTAGAGTAATTGACCAGTGGGAATAGGGGAAGTTTGGAGAAGAGGGAAGAAGGAGGAGAAGCACGAGGGGGGGGGGTTTAGTTGTGATTGAGGAGACACCAGACCACACAACCTGCAAGTTCAGGCTGATGGAGAAACTGCGGCTTTTGTGCTTTTTCTGCCCGGGCGCGTTCAGCCACGACTGACTATTGCAGGTGTTGACTTAAGGTAGTAAGAGCCCGTATGCACATGCAGGCAGGCGCACACACACACACACACACACACACACACACACACACACACACACACACACACACACACACATACGTATATGGTAACTACACACACAAACGTAGCCAGCACCTGTTCGTCTGATAAACAGACTGAAAAAGGACAAAACACTGCTCTGCTGTTTTCATCCTTATCTGCATGTTTGAGGAATAACTGCCCTTAGTCACTTCTTGTTATAGTTTCAGAATCTTACAATTCAACAGCTGAAGCACCTAAGAGGGTCTTTCCTTTGGAAACGTGGGAGTTTTTGTCTTGATATAGTGTAGGTATAAAATGTAAGCCTGCAGAAGTTGCAAAAACCTCTGTGATATGGGAAAAAACATCCAAACAGGGCAGCGACTAGAGCCTGACTGATATCTGTGGTACGTATGTAAGACATGTAGACACATTTAAAAAAAAGTATTCCACTAATTAGCTTTTTGAGGTATTATGACTACGATATGTCTTGAGGGGCACATTTCACAGCTGAAAAATAAACTCTGTGCTCGCTGTTGGATAAACTATGTAATGGGTGACACTGTTTCTAAATGACCTCAAATGTTCCCATTCGATGCTCCAGCTGTGACTAATGATTATTTTTATTACCAATTAATCTGTCAATTATTTTTTGGGTCAGCGGGAGTTTATAAAATGTCAGAAAAGAGTGAAAAATGACCCTCACACTTTCCCAGAGCCTGAGGTGACGTGAACTGCAAGAAACGCTGGAACCAGTGATTGATTGGTTGTTCGACGAATTGACGAAAAGTTTACTGTTCCAGCACTAGATCTGATATTTGTAAAGTTTACTGTTTGTTCTGCTTTAGCCTCCTGAGATTAATCTGTACCACATGGACTGAGCTGCCTTTGTTTATATATGGTTGTGTGAGTATATGAATAACACCAGCAGTTACAAAGCTATATGTGTCTGTACTCCATACACAGAGCAGGCATTTCAGTCAGGCCAAGGCAGTTAAAGGAACAGAGATAATACTGCACTCCACTATGAAGAGTTTAGGTATTATTATACTCCCTTAACTATTTACATATCAAACTAGTGAAGAATGATCAGAATTACCAGCTGTCACTTCCAGGACTGTAATGTAAAGGCAGAGAGGGAGTGATGATGGCGGAGTTTAGCGCTGGTCAATGATTTCCATGAGGGACCAACGCCGAAGCTCCGCGGTGTGAAACGAACCGTTTTCACTGAAGCGGCTGCATCGGAAAATGTATGTACAGTAAATGTCACGGGCAATGGGAGGCGCTGACAGCCAGAGAGAAAGGACTAAACAAACTGCTGTGTTCCCTAAGTGAAAGACAGCGGAGGAGGCGCAGCGTGAGAGTGGCTCAGTGATGTCTGCGAGGAGTGTGTAGAGGCAAGTGTGTGAGTGGAAAAGTCAAAGCTGAGCAAACATCAGCAAGAATCCCACCTCACGTAGGATAATAATGAGTTTTATATGTTGGTGTTATGTTCTGTGTGTAATTGGTGTTGCTGTGCCAACACCTCAAACAAAAACACCTGCAGAAAATGGTCCATGATGTGAAAACACAGCGACATGTTCTTACTTTAATTCAGTGTGGTGGAGATACTGTCGGTACCTGAGCTTCGCTTACTCTTGAACTAATGTGCACTTTTCTGATAAGCAGCTGAATTCTGCATATGGTACAACCTTTTGATAATAAGGCGCCCTTTATGAAGTGTTTGTAAGTTAGAACTAATGGCTTTATTAATAATTAATAAAAGATTAATTAATGTGTTATAGATCAGTTATTAGATTAGATTTGGGTTGCCAGGTTGTGAAAAATGATCCTTTCTGTTTGGTACTAAATGTATTAAATCGTTCATTAGTTGATTAACTGACTAGTTTAAAAATTGATTTAATTGTTCAAACCATTTTTCAAGCAATAAGGCCCCAAATTTGCTTTTATGTTTTCAAACAGATCTTATACACCAGTAACGTGACTGTCTCTGGGTTCTTTGGACAAAGCTTTTAGCTAAACTTAAAATTCTTGCAGTTATCTGATGAACATTGAAACGATTAATGGAGAAAATAATCTGCAGTGAAAATGTTCATTTGATGCAGCCCTAAAATGTTGGTAATCCTTTTATTAATGGATAAGTTCAGGCACATACAAAGACATTTTGAGGTGCTAACATGAACCCTAAGCCGCTACATATATGTTAGCCAGCAGAAGTTGGGGCACAATACCAAGTTTGGACACTATAGTGTCACATGACAGGGGCCATAAGGCTGTGTGAGGCATGCCTATGCAGAGCATTAAAAGTTTGGATGACACTGAAGTTTAATTTGATGCAACTTTAGCCAGTCTGGGCTATTAGTATCTATGCAGCCAAACAGGGAAAATGGGCACTTGCTCAGGTAACTTTAGCCTTGTGCACAACCATGAATAAGTTGTAAATAAATGGATTTTGGTGCAGATCCAATGCAGCCCTTCAGTGGAAGGAAAGTGGTCATATGGGTGAATCAGTCAAAGGGATTTTTCAGTTTGGCAGCTGAAAAGGTAGTTTTTATTAGTGACTGAAAAAGCTTAAGTGAATTATTTAGCAACCATGAATAAAACCATTAGTTCCAATTCATAAACTATTTTTAAAGGATTATGTGTAGAATAACTGAGTGTCACAGAGGTGTCAGAGATGACACGTGACTGTGCTTTTCCATTTTTCCTCTTAAAAATGGTCGTCGTTACGGGAGAACACAATAATGATTTCCGTTTGACCGAAGATTTCAAGTTCAGATCTGTAATGATTTTTGTGATTCAGCCACTGGACTGTCTTCCAGTTTTCTCTCCCTCTAAGTGAGTTGAATGAGTTCATTCTTCAACAAACAGCAGAGTGATAATTTTTTTTTGTTTTTTTGCAGATCACCATATTGGAATGTGTGACCCTTTTGTGTGACAGCAGGGGTCACGGTCCCGCATCCAGGGAAATATTATCTTTAATTTCCAGCAAACTTGAATTAAAGAGGAATGATTGACACCAACTCTGCTTTTAATTTTCTAACTATCGAAAAAGTGAATTTGTTAAGAGATCGTTTTTATTTATTATTTCACAACGACAAGAAATGGAAGCAGCGTACATCTGTGATCCTCTTCGACTATTTTCTGGTCTGTCACAGAGTGGAAATATGCACGAGAGTGAGCCAGTAGTTTCTCCTCTGGAGACGTGAAGTGTTTCTCCGCTCTCAAATGTCTCCCCTCCGCACTTCGCCCCCCGGGCTGTCTTTGTAACCCGCTAGAAATATGCCTTTGTGTAAAAAAGCCTCAAAGACAGTAGCGCTGAGATCAGTGTCATGTCATCTTTGGCCCCCCTCCAGCTCCACTCAGACCATCTTTTTGTCTCAGACAGGCAGACGTCACACAGACAGTTGAGGCCTGTCACTCTACTGCTCTTTTGCTTTGGCAGGTTTTAGAAGATTCGGCGCTGATACGTGTTCCTGTGCAGGTCTTACTGAGGAATTTGACATGTATGTTGAATTTACATGATTTTGAATTTCCCCGCTCGTACAATGGGCTGCAGGTACTCCACATGGCACCATCATTCAATCCCTGGCTGCTTGCTTGCCATAGAAATGTTGTGGAACGGTCATCAGTCACATGTAACACACTGGGTCGGCTGGAGTTGCTTGTTTTGGCACTTTGAATACGTTTCCTTGGCATTGTTAGCACAGTATAGTCTAACAAAGCGTGAAACAAATAAGAGGAAAATGTTAGTTGTTCACAGGGAGACACAGTTCTGGTGCATTGTGTATGCCTCGCTCTGTACGCCTCAAACCATACATTTTTTTTACTCTCTGAGTGTGTTGGGAGAGCAATCTCTGTCAAGACACAGCTTGCCAGGTTTCCATTTGAAAATTCATCGCTGTCAGACAAGTTAAGGACAGGCAAACACGCTGTGTAAAAAGGAAACCGTTTGAAACAATCTGAGAGCAAATCCTGATGCCTCCTTTTTGATTTGACTGCTCTGATTGTCAACCAGGCTGTGAGTGCATTCGTAAAGACAATATCATGAAGCATATGTGAGCCATTAAGTCCGCTGGTATGAAAGTGAGGACTCGAGGGGAAACATTTCAGTCAGTTATTGGACTTAATAAAACAAATCTCTTGTTGAAGAACTACTGTGACCTTCTGCTAGAGGCTGGACTGAATGTGAGTGGTGACAGAATCTTCTCTGAAAAACAGTAATGAAGTCAAAAATGTAAGTAATGGAGATCAGCGATCAACACTTCTGGTACATTAACCATACTGGTGTGGACATCCAGCAGGTAGTCTGCACCTTTACAAAAATATTGTGGAATAATTTCTGTTACAGTGCTTGGCTAAATCCAAGTATGTGGCAGGATTCCCACGTGCTGTGGTTACCCTTCACGGTCTTATAGTTGGACTTCTTTTAATTTGTTTGGCTCAATGCACACTTTTTACAAGCAAGGAGGGATACACAATTCATGACTGTGGGTTTAATAGTGCTGTGATATCTTAATGCACAATTTGTTTGTCTAAATTCAATAAGAAAAGGTAGTTTGGTTGTAAAAGTTCGTCTAGGGAAGGTTTGAAATGTTGTACAATCAAAATTTCAACATAACAAACCTCTATGAAATATACTGTGACAGCCTACTGTTTAAGTCATAGCCAGTAATAATTATGCTAATCATTGGTGGTATTGATTTCAGGTGCATTACCCTTCCCTCCTTTTAAACTGAAATAACCCCATAATAACTCTCTGTATTCACTTGTACAACTGGGTGCATTAATCCTTGTCTTTGCTCATTTTTTTTCAATGATAAAAAATAAAAACTTTGTCCTACAGTGAAAGCAAAAAGGGAGGATTCCTTATCAGTGCAACATTAGGCGAGGCGTCAATCCACACGCAGAAGTGTCCTTTAAATTTCCCAAGTCCGTCTGCAAAGGCACGTTGGCCCGAAGTCTTGTGCTTTTGTGAGTTCTGTAAATCCATTTATTCTTCAGTTTCACTTTAAGGGTGTAAAGGAGGCCAGAAATTCCACATAATGAACAACTACAGTGCCAATCCTGTCAGTTGGTGTGACCAAAATGGTCACAGGCTGACAGTCATGTCCCCTGTGTGTGTTTATGAAAGTAATGCTCTGCTTTCCCCATCACAACCTCAGAACGCTGGTCGTCGGTTTTGCCAGCTATGTGGCAGTCCCCGCTTTGTGTGTTTTATATACGCTTCCCTTAAATAAACTGACGAAAGGAGTGCAAGTCTACCACATGTTCTCCATACCATGTTTAGAACTGATACTTCTGCTTGTTATATTTGAAACGGCTCGTAGGTTTAAGATCCTGAATACTGGACTTTTGTTATGGGGATTCTATAACGAGAGTGTAAATCCTGCTGTGTGATCATGTTTAAATCTATACAACGCTGCTGTGAGTGACATTCCCCCCCTCAGGATATGTTATAAATATTAAACCAAGTATCTGCTGGCTACTGTTTCACATGCGTGTGGGATGACTGTCACGTTCACTGCATGCCATTGTTTGAAATATGTCCCCATACTATCCGAATGCTTTATTACTTACACATATCATGACCTCAGTCTGAATTTCTCAGCGCTGTAGTAGGCAGTGAGCTGCTGGTGCTGTGACTTGGTTAGCGTGTGAGGTCTAAAACAGGGACAAAGTTTGGGTGTCAGGAACTTTTTTATGAAAAGAAACAACTCTTCCACCTCTGCAGAGAATTCGCTCTATACACAGACACGCCTGTGCTGGAGGTTGATCTCAATCTCCAGCAAATGCTGAATTCCCCTGAACATTAACCGCCGAACAGCTGAATTCATTTGAACATTAACCAAACTTTTGAGCATTATATGCCCCAGCTGTGCTTCCTGTGCTGTTTATGTAGTATATCATTGCAACTCCTATTGTTTGTCCAGGAAGGTCGGCATCCTGCGCTTTATTTGAACCTTTATCAAGATGTGTCCACTCCCTCTCTGCGCACTCTCTTAACTGACCTGCGTGTGTTTGTGATCTTTCCCTCCAGGTTGACAGGTAATGAACCGTTGTCTATCCTGCCACTGAACTCTCTACCAGAGGAGAACGTGGGCAGGGCCCACTACAAGCTGTGCGACCGGCTCAAACTGGAAAAAAAGCAGCGCAGGATGTGCAGACGAGACCCGGGCGTGGCGGAGACCCTGAGAGAGGCCATCACCATGAGCGCCCTAGAATGCCAGTATCAATTCCGCTTCGAGAGGTGGAACTGCACCTTAGAGGGGCGACACCGAGCCAACATACTAAAGAGAGGTATGGGCTTTCCTCTTCTTCTTGAACCTAAAACCAAACTTGGTATCTCTCCAGTTTTGCACAATGAGGACAGCAACTGGAACATCTTTGCGATTTACTCCCTTGTGCTAAAATAGAAAAGGAAAGCTAGAATTAAAAGTGCACTGATGCTCAAAACTCTCCTTTCCTCCCTCTCATTTGTCACTCTCCAATGTGCTTCTCCAGGATTTAAAGAGACAGCCTTCTTGTATGCCATCTCCTCGGCGGGCCTGACCCACGCGATGGCCAAAGCTTGCAGCGCGGGACGCATGGAGCGCTGCACGTGTGACGAGGCCCCGGACCTGGAGAACCGCAAGGCGTGGCAGTGGGGCGGCTGTGGAGACAACCTCAAATACGCCAACAAGTTTGTCAAGGACTTCCTGGGCAAACGCTCCAACAAGGACCTGCGCGCACGCGTGGACATGCACAACACAAATGTGGGCATGAAGGTAAGCGTGCAGGATGAGACGATGATGATGGTTTCTTAATCATAAACCCAGAGAGAATCATCTGTTTCCTTCAGCTCTACTGAGCATTTTAGCATCTGTTAGGTCATTGTTTGGATTTTTCGGCCCACAACTATACTGTTCTCATCACTGATTTTCAATGAAAAAACACTCACGTAGTATCCCCTGTCTGCCACCTGCTCAGCACCAAAGGGCAGAGAGACAAAGTTAACAACTAGCTGGTGAACACAGTGCAGCCTTCAGCAGCTAAAGAGCCAGATATTTACCTCAGGAGATTGTTGTGGAGATTGCTCAGCAGGCAGAAAGCACAAGATGTTATTGTATTACAAAGTGTCCCTTTAAGATCTAAGGTCTGATTTTGTAGTTACTCCATTGATTATCAAAGCATGTCTGTGACTTTGACAGCAAAAGTATTTTATTAGCTAATAATTTGTCTAAAACATTAAACTATAACTAAACTGAAGTCGTGGCAGAGACTTGTTCATGTACACCTCAGTGATGCAAGATATATTTTACTTTCAAAGGAAAGAAAAAAGTTAACATCACAATAATTTCACAGCAGTATATTTACCCAAATGTCTAATTTTCCTTTTATTGAAGTAATAATTCCAACAGTTTGAAAGCAAAAAGCTGAACTGAGGCACGAGGCCACACAGTCATCAAGAAAACAGTTTGAATGGGGTCAGAGTTCATTTGGAGTCACAGACAGTATTTAAACAGAAATGTTGGCTAATTGCTCACATGAATCAGTTAAACGGTGGGAAAACTGTGATAATATAATACAGTCTGAGTTCTCTGCAGTTTTTTAGACAAACAGCAATGAGAAGTGCCAATTCATGGCGTGCCTGATCCCGGATACACTCGACTACCATATCTATGGTTTTGCTTTTGTAATGCAGGAGTTTAAACATTACAGTGCTGGTAAATGAATGCTGTCCAAGACAAAACACACTGTCCAAATATATGGTTAAAACGACCAAAGAGGAATTTAATATGACCTCAAGAGAATGACATTGATAGAGGTATACATGGTGCATCTTGGGAGAGGGAAATTACTGAAAAAATAGTGCAAAGTTTCAAGGATCTCCAAGAAACCTGGAAAAAAAGGAGGAAACCTAACCTGATTAAAGTAATTGCCACTGTAAATTTGGTGAAATCTGAAAGTGCTTATTAGTCAATATTTGGTTTTCTCTCCCCGATTAGATAGGCAACCACTCTCATTTGTGCTCTGGCACCATTCAGCAATTGTTTGTGGTGAGCAAATATGGGTTTTTCATCTTGGAAGTGTTTTTAATAGTAAAATAAAAAAGAGGGAATGGTCTTAATCCATCAAGCCAAAGCAAACTGAAGGTCTGGAATCTGTTGCTTTTACTCGGCTTTTCTCATATTGTAGCCGTTTTCATTTCAGTTTCAAAATGAATTATAGCAGAGGCACACTTCCCAAATGTTAGCAGACACAAAACTCTCCCAAAAGACCAATGCAGGCTCTTCCTTTTCTGCTAGGCTCTCCAAAATCCAATCTCTTGGGAGGTTTTATTTGTGATAAAAGATTTATGACATTGTTTTTGCTCTTTTTTGTGATTTGCACATGTAGTGAGGTATACCGCATTCGTTCAGGATGAATTCCCACACGGAGGACGGAACTGGAATGTGCTAGCCTCTGCATCCCCCCGACATTTAAAAGCTGACCTATTAAATTTTCTTGACCCGCTGGTGTGATGAATATGCACTTCCTGTTCCCCCGATCTCTTTCACAGTCTGAGAAAAGAACTGTAGATGCTATCCAAACCCCGTAGAAGACAATGTGTTATTGTCATTGATTTTCGCACACACACTGCTCCTGAGATTGTGGTTGATGCTGCACTGAACTTTGGCTGACCGGGAAGGGGTCAAGTAGCGTTAGAATAACGTCTTGGTGGTGATTTTTTGCTTGTTTTACAAGCAATTATGTCTGATTTTATTTAAGAGAAGACTTTCTTTACTATTCTTCCTCTTTCCAGCTGTTTGGATGACATATTCTCTGTGTTATGACATAACAGTGCCCAGCGTCTACATGTTAAAGTCTCCTCTTTCCCATGGCTGCCTGGGTGGATTGTCTACTTGAGAGTACATCTCTGTGCAAAAACCTCCCTTCACTTATCATAATAACAGTTATTGAGTTTAATGAAAATGTCATCCGTGGTGAAAACAAATCCATCCTCCCACCATCTAATATCCTTTTGCTCTTTTATATGAAGACAAAGTGCAACATTGTTCACCTTTGGAGTTATGTAGATGATAGTTAACGTGCAATAAGTGCAGACTCTGTTTTTTCCCCTTTTATTATGATATCAAAAAGAGCAGCGAATGTAATAATTTTCATTGTACCTTTACATTCCTCTGCAAACCACTGCACTCCACCCTAATCATCTGGTTGCGAGCATGTTTGTGTAATTTGGCTCTTTGAAACGCTGCTTAC
The DNA here is from genome assembly GCF_051107435.1 of Chaetodon auriga. Taxonomy (NCBI): domain Eukaryota; kingdom Metazoa; phylum Chordata; class Actinopteri; order Chaetodontiformes; family Chaetodontidae; genus Chaetodon; species Chaetodon auriga. The sequence continues at coordinate 17,073,394 of NC_135085.1, forward strand.
TAAACAAAGGCTCATTAAATCACATAGCATTCATCACATTCCTTTAACGTTTCATGGCAGTTAACAGTATTTCATTGTCTCTGAACCAGGTAATCAAAGCCGGAGTGGAGACTACTTGCAAATGCCACGGCGTCTCTGGCTCCTGCACCGTCCAGACCTGCTGGAGGCAGCTCCTGCCCTTCCATGAGATCGGCAAGCAGCTGAAGCAGCGCTATGAGACCTCCATCAAGGTTGGAAGCTCCACCAACGAGGCCACGGGGGAGGGAGAGATCTCCACAGGCCGGAGCCAGCAGCCGCCGCAGCAGCCGCAGCAGCCCCAGCAGCCGCAGCAGCCCCTGCCTGGCCTGAACGATCAGATCCCTCGCACTATGGACCTGCTCCACATTGAGGACTCACCCAGTTTCTGTAGACCCAGCAAGTACTCGTCGGGCACGGCAGCCCGCAAGTGCTACAAGGACAAGAACTGCGACGCTATCTGCTGTGGACGAGGCCACAACACTCAAAGTAGGGAGGTGACCCGGCCTTGCCAGTGCCAGGTGCGCTGGTGCTGCTACGTCGAATGCAAGCAGTGCACACAGAGAGAAGAGGTCTATACCTGCAAAGGGTAAACCAGTCACCTGTCAGCCCCTATGATCAGTGGAGCAAGAGAAGGATGGATGTGTTGAAGAGGAGTGGTTGTTCTGTTGCTTCCACTGTCGGAACAGTGTTCTGCAAACAAAAGAGGAGCGAGCCGATGGAGAAGCAATAAGCACTTTGAGGGATTTCTGTGGGTTGGGTTTCAGAGCTCCTGTGGCTCCTGTGGCCCCCGTGTCGGGGGTTTGCAGATGAAAAAAAAAAAAAAAACCTTCTCAGACAACTGGGTCAACATCTCAAGCTTTTTTTAAAAATCACAGTTTTGCCTTGAAGAGAGAAGCTTTTATTTTCCTATTAAAAACAAAATTGCATCTTTTCACGAGAAAACAGAGATTAGTCCAGTCAATGAGGATCCAACACAAGGACAGTAACACCAGCAGACTGGTTTCTGGGGCCTTGCCCAAAGAAGAGTGATGTGTGTGTATGTATGTGTGTCAATCTTTTACATGTGTGCGTTTGTATGTGAGAACGTGATGAGGGGACAGTGAGGGGGCAGGGGGGGTTCGAATGACGACTTCTATGGCAATGAAATCCATATTCAGAGACTGCTAAAAAGAAAAAAAGACAGGGTGTAAGATTTACTCTACACGCACATATTTACACACACAGACACACATTGTGTGTTTGCATATGTATGTACATAAATTCAGTTATATTGTAATGATATTATACAAGCCACTTATCTAACTATGTTAAAACAAACCACTAACCACACAAATGTTTTGCTGTTTGTGTGCTCTCGCTCGTTTTTCTTCTTGATTCATGTTGACAAGGCCCTTTGGATAGCAGCACACTTGTGTCCGTCGTCTTGCTGTGGATAATTTATAGATCCTTTGGGACTACTCCTTCACGGGGAGAAAAAAAAGATCTCTTTTTTTTTCTTTGTTTTTGATAAAAAAGTTATATGAAGCTGTTAGTAAATGCATTAACAGAAAATAAGTTAACCAGTCAGTTTAGGCTATTCTCGGCCTTGAGCGAACCAGTGTTCAGGGAATAACTTAAACCACTATAACTATTTGGACAAAGTAGGAGAGAAATTGTGCAGATACAAATGATATCCAAGTTGGAGATGACAGTGGCCTTGTTATTACCGCCAACATCATTGCAACCGGTGATCACTTGACCAGCAAACGGTCCACGTGTGACTCAGATCAGAAGTTGTGGAGCTCTGCGAACCTTAAATCCACTTATTAGGGTTTTTTTTTTCCTTCTTTTTGTTTAACTTTTAATACTTTGAAGTTGTAAAGAAAACTGTGGAGAACTGGAGGAATGTAGCCCCCTGCCATTTTCACATCCTTCTTTCCTCTTCAGCTGCCACGATTTGATTGAGCCATATTCAACACATGTAGACATGCAGCATGTGCAGTGGGAGCTGCGTCAGTCAGTCCAAACAGCGTGGGGCAACGGAGACGGTAATCTAACCTGACATGTCTGCGGAGTTGCTCGAGTGAAGATGAAAGCGAAAGTCTCATAGCTAATATAAATGTGTTTTACTAGACTAATATTTGTGTAATGTTGGGCTAATTGATGCCTGAATGCAAACATGGGGGGTTTGCAAATCGGCTGTCTTCATTCAGAAGTCGGTGAAGTTGTTATGATACACGAGTTAATTTGCTTTTTTATATCGTTGCTCTGCACAAAGTGACACAGTTAACACAATGTAGCATACTGAACCCTGCCATGCAACTACAGTGACGGTTTAAAGGAATAGTTTGACTCTTATTCACCCTCTTGCCTACAGTTAGATGGCTGATACTGCTTTCGTATTTGTCCAGTGAATATAAGGCTACAGCTAGCAGCCGGTTAGCTTAATGTAGCTAAAGGCCGGAGACAGCTATCCTTGCTCTGTCCAAAGGCAACAAAATCAGCACCCTTAAAGCTCACTCATTAGCATGTTGGTGCTGGTACAGCAGAACAAGGCTAGCTGTTTCCAAACTTTATGCTAAGCTAACAGCTGCTGGCTGTAGTTTCAGACAGCGGTATCAATGGCCTCATCTCACTCTTGGCAGGAAAGTGAACATTGCTTCAGATGTTGTAAACAAAGTGTTGCTTTGAGACATAACCATGAAGTTCAAAAGTTTTAATTTTCTGAGAAATGCCTCTGGACACACAAACAATGCAGACAACATTATTTCATTGTATTCTCAGCACTCTCAGTACATTATGTTATATACTATAAGATATGCCTTGTTTTAGATGGGTGTGAATTAACTACTGAGTGAGGGACCCAGCTTTGTATTATAGCACCATTCACGCACTGAAGCCCAAAAGCCCTTTTAAAGTATTTTAAGATCTGTATTTATTACAGCGCAGTGCAGAATCTCTCTCTTTTTTTTTTTTTTTTGTTTTAAATTGTAAATAGCAAAGGTTTCTTCTCCTGTGGTATAGTGACAAAAGTGAGGCACATGTTCAACTCTCACAAGCAACTGAAACAGAAATTGGTGGCAATAAGAAACGTTTGTGGACAGCACACAGCTGCCGGAACGAGACGGTTACAGATTGTAATCAGCGACACGGCACCGTGCCAAACATACTTAAAAGTGGCTTTTACCTTTAAGGGACGGCTTAGCCTTTAAAGATGACTATCACAATATTTTTGATATTAAACCACCGTCCTCGACAGCAATATCAGGCTTTAGGAAGCGAGCCTTGCGTGGGTTATTTGTCCTGAGGAGATGAATTCCAAGCATTTTGATATGAGAAAGCATGCCAAATAAAGACTGGTCAAAACATATACATAGAACTTTGCACGCTACATGGAAACCATAATAGCTATGCTGAGACTTGAAGCATAAATGCCTGCTTCCCACAGCTTTCGGTGTGTGCACGCTCTCCACACACACACACACACACACACACACACACACACACACACATACACACACACTCCTCAGCCCAAACACGCTGAGGCTCTCTACTATTGAACGGATTCAAAACAGGCATGACAGGAATACCAAATGCACAGCGAGTGCATTTTTGTTTGTTTATAGATTGTACATAGGCCTAAAAATTTCTCCAGAGAACGAGGAGCATGATGCAGCAGCCGGTCGGTTTTTTAGATGTCACAGTCGTCCGTATCTCAAATCCAAAACTCTGCACTGTTTAGTCGTCAGTGGATCATGTACAAAATTCTGTTTTGTAGAAAAAAAATAAAAGATAAATTATTTTTAAATATATTATGAGCATGTGTTTAGTGTAAATAACGTCAAAGTCTAAATTGATTTTATATCCTGTATTTTTTACTCTGTTTTTCTTTTGGGTGTTTGTTCCTTTTTGGGGTGGAGGCTTCGACAAGCAGCGTATAAACATATTTCATTTCATATCTCATCATTTGCTGTTATCTAAGCACTAACAAATCCTAACAAATTTAGAATCAACTCACCTTTAACTGTCTTTTACTCGTGCACGATCATCAGGGGCGTAGCACCAAATTCTGGGCCCTGTACACTCTCAATGTCAGTGGGCCCCTATCCATGCCAGTGCACGAGGCGCGTGGGCAAAAAAAAAAAAAAGAAGAAGAAGAAGAAGAAGAAAAAGACAAAAAGAGGGTATTTATTTAAAATTAAAAAAGCATAAATAGGGTTTTAAGCTACAGCCAGATCAGATTATATTGATGAGTGGTTCTTTCATTCACCACCTGAATTGATGCATTTGGTCTACTTCTGCTCAAATACCTAAAACATTAGGCTACATCTGGTTTCTGTACTAACGTTTTGATCCATGACACTCTTGCAAATTTTGATTTAAAAACATTTATTCCTGAACAGGAGAACAGGAGACAACTGCACACTCAGGATCAAATCAAATAAGCTGCATTACTTTTGTAATGAGATGGTACAGTATAAATGAACAGAAAAATATTAAGGTTCAATGTGAAAAAAAGAAGCTGTGACTGGTTTCTGCTTTTTACATTAAAGGCCTATGTCATTTTATCAACAGAGCTTGCGATAGTACAAAATGTTGACTGTCAAATTGTTCTTCAGCTTGCAGAAAAAGAAATAAAGCCTTGCTGACATGAGATGTAAAGTGACAACTAACGTTATCTAAAGCTGCAAAAAGCTGCAAGCAGCCTGGTTGGAAACTAGCAAAGCTAAAGACTTCACATGAGCATACAACATCAGCAGCAGCTGTCTGTAGTGGACTACGTTAACTTTAATTGGATTTTGCATAACAAGCAAACTCGGTTCACCTTTTGGAAAGAAAGCAGTCAACAGCTGCCTCCCTTCATTCTGCCTTTTTTCTTTTGCCTTCCGCTCTTTCTGCTTTTGATACCCCGATTTTTGCTTTTTGGGCAGCATGCTGTCTGACCCCCAAATCATTCAATCCGGGCTCACTGATGTTCCACTTGTCGCCGGTCGCTGTCGGGCGGACTAAACCATTTTGCGCGTCCAAGAGGGGGGGCCCCCAGAATGTCCAATATGTTGGGAGGACTGTGACATAAAGTTCATTCTCTCAGTTGATGTTATAAATATATTTGAAATAAATTATGACACCAATAAATTGGAGGGCCCAATTCATTCGAAATAAAAACATCACAAAAAAAAAAAAAAAAAAAAAAATCAGGATTGTCATGGGCCCCTCTCCCAACTCGGGCCCTGGGTAGTCAGGTCCACTTTTCCCCCCACTACCACGCCCATGACGATCATCATCACATTTTTGAGAGTGTTCAAAATCGCAGTCATCGTTATTTTTCCATATTTTTTTTTTATAGGATTTGATCTGTTTGTATAATCGACTTTTGTGAAAAGACTTTGTAATGTTGGTTATCACCATATGATGCGGTATAAACTCATGATTGCATCAGCGTGGCCTGGTTTATACTCACCTTTGGATGACTTTACATGTACATGTACTTTTTGTTAGGATTTGTGCTGTGCTTGTAAAACAAAGATAAAACACACCAACCATGTATTGCCCTTTGTGATGATACTACACCAACAAAGCTTTGTCCATGTTCACTTATTCATGTCTTATGGGAACCCTAAATTATTTTCCTCTACCTCATGTGTATAGCTTGTAGGTATAAACAGATCACAAATGACTGGTAAGAATGTATTTAAGTTATTTAACATCTTTGTATAACAAAGGCGAAAAAAATCTGAAATAATAAATGAATTTTTAAATTATTTCTTGTGTGGTTTCATTCCTCAGTGGAGCTTTGAGCTTTTGCTTTAATCAATCAGTTAGCCTGAAGTAATTCAATATGATATGATAAAGCGGAAATAACAGTCCTTATAGTCTTTTTTCAAATGGATGGAAAGGCACGCTGACGAGTCGTGCTGTTGAGATGATCAACAAAAAATCATTCACAATCATTTTAAAAATGTTGTTTATGTCTTTAAAAATGCAAAAACACTGGAGTCTGGACTGTTCATCAGACAAATTAAACAATACAAATACAAGTCTGAATGTTCTCTTTGGCTTCAGGAAATGTGAGGAGCATTTTTCATAACTTTGACAGTTTACAGAGCAGGGGTGGGGAACCTTTTTCCTACCAAGGGCCATTTAAAATTTTATATAATCCTTCGAGGGCCGTCTTAAATTATTGAACACATATATCACACTGAGCTCTAATGCGATGGCTGGAACTGCTTCTCTTTGGCGAGGCGATCTGATGTCAGATGGTAGTGATGATGATGATGATGATGCTACTTGCAGCTGCTTTTTCCAGGTTTGGGTCAGTCAGTCTTGAGCAGAATCGAGTCTTTGTAAAGGTCGGTTTTAAAAGGAACCGTCTAAACTAACTTCAGCGGACTGACTTTCCTTTTACGTCAACAAAAAAAAAGATTGTTCATGCGTTTCTCCTGGAAACGCATCTACCTTTCTTTTCTTGACAGTCGCCGTGATGCATGTCATGTTCTCGACTAAATGCTCAATAATTCTTGGCTTTCAAATCAGCCAATTTTCTGCAAAAATGCACAGCACTGGCAACAACCCTTAGGCCTTAACAAATACATTTTTACAGTATCACACTGGAGGATCAACTAAATGCTAAAACAAGTAATATGTTGCTGATCACAGTAAGTTTTCACTTCACTGCAGCACAACAGTGTACATTTCGGGCAGCTGTGGCTCAGGCCTCGGCAGTCCACATGCTGAAGTATCCTTGGGCAAGATACTGAACCCCAAAATTGCCCCTGATGCTGTGCCATCTGTGTGTGAATTCATATGTACGTCGCTTTGGATAAAAGCATCGGCCAAATGACTAATTGTAATTTCATGTTTTGGACCTTTTGATTGTATCACATTATCATCACTAGCAGACTTAGTTTGCCTAGCTGCCGTGGAAACATACATGTTGTTTGCATGACTCTGAGCACCTGTGGAACTTCTCGTTCATGTCAACCTAAAAGTGGTGCAGGTCAAAGCTTCACAAATATCAAGTTAGTGGAGCTTGAGTTGAGAATGTTTTGTCACAAGCTTACAATGAATTGCACAGAATATAAACCTTTGAGGACCTGTTATCACTCGCACATTTTCTTCCTCCAGCTCCAAAGAAATCAGAAACAGATAAAACACCTCCAAAAAACACAGACATCTAGGGGTTTTCCCCGTTGTTACAGCAGCAGATGGGATGGGACATGACCAGAAAGTCTCCTGTTCAAATCCCTGTTCTGGCCGAGGCCCACGTCATGATAGAAGAAAAGTGACTGGAGCAAGAAAGCCTTCGTCCTATGTGATCAGACGTCATTGTTGAGGTTAAAGTGTTTATGGGAATCTGATACGGACCTTGTTGGATTTTCACAGTTTCACGCCGGATCACCCTCACTTTGCTATGACATTTTATATTGATTTAGTGTAAACTGATTATCAAGGCCTCTGTCATATTACACTGCACAGTACCATAGCAATGATGTTTTTACTTCAATGTCAAACAAAGTTACCGTGAAACTCATTAGTGCAAGACATAAACATTTATGTTTTGAGTTTATGGCGTTGGGACATACGTATGTGCAGGAGAATTACCCTGCTGAACTGATATTATTTCAACAAGCACTACTCCCTCAGCAGATGAGTGGAGATTTCAGGGAGTTTTCTCTCTCAACAATCTTGCAAATATCTCGCGGCCTCATCATACAAGCCCTGAAGCTCGACTAATCCAAGAGAAAAGGGGCTTTGTGATCCCAGGCTGTGAATAGGAACTTCACGTCCGGTTGCGAAAACAATACACAATTACGGCGTGTATCTCTTCTAATACCTAAAACATCAGTAGAAAAGCCCATGATATCCCTGACACGTGTACTTAAATTAGCAGTGCGGGAGCGGCACCCTCTTGGTGTTAGCTATTCCTCCCCTGGGTCCTAGCTGCTTTGCTCAGAGAAACTGAGAGGCTTTAATGTACCCCACTTGCTAGGCTCCTCCTAACTTCCTGCCTTGTACCAGGCTCTAATATGAGCTGTAACTTTGCGGTGCGCTGAAATCCGACGATGTTTTGACAGCTGTTACCATGAAGGAAGTGGGTGCAACTAAAGCACATACTGAAAAAAGGTAGAAAAAAAAAAAAAATCAAGCAAGCTTTGCCCCCCGCCTCCTCCTGACTACCTTCCATTCCCACTCTCATCCTCCTGGTCTGCTCGGACATGCATGCAGGGCTGTCAAGCAGAGTGGATAGTCAGATAATTCTTGAACTGCTGGAGGTGGCAGAGGATTTGTTATTCCAGCATCACCCCACTGCACAGGATGTATGTGCGCTGCCTTGGGGAGGATATGCTGAGGAGTGTTGATTGTGATCTCGTTGTGTTGGGTCATGTCAGTGGATGCAGACTTCATTGCCTTAAATGCACTGAAGGAATATTTCAACATTTTGGGAAATATGCTTATTTGCTGTCTTGCCAAGATGAGAAGATCGATACCACTCTGGCATCTGGATGATAAATGTTAAGCAGCCAACAGCGGGTTCTTAGCTTAGCTTAGCACAAACACTGCAAAGAAACTCACAATAGCAACAATCCTCCAGGAAGTTACTGTGCCCAGCCAAGAAATAGCCAGCCACTAAATTAACCTGACTAAATGTACCTAAACTCTGATTGGTGCACATATATGTGACGTTGCCATTTTCTGACTGATGCGCATAAACCTGTGAAAAGAAAAAAATGTGGAAATAAACAAAACTGTTTGAATTTCAGCAGAAACTGTTCATGCAGAAAGACGTTGCAAGATGGATTTAAAGTCTGTGAAAGTTTTCAGTAGAAGCACAAGAAAAGATTGAGAAGTTAACAAAGCGACTCACAGCAATCTTAGCCATACTACTGGCCAAGCTACTGGGAGTACTAAAGTACAACTACTACTGCTACTAAAGTAAGACTGTAGCACTAAAACCCCTGAGTATACTATGCAGGGGTGCGTTTTACTGGTTGTGAATTCAAATCTTTCATTTTCAGGAAAACAACACTTGAAAACAATGAAATCTGACAAAGGTCTCAACAAAAATGTACGACTTGAGGGTAATTAATGAGAATCCAAGCATTAGCTGCTCAAAGACAGACTCGCAGGGTGAAACATATGTGCTGTGCGCTATAAAAACACCTTAGCTCATGCCACAGGTCTGTGGAACTCACAGATTTATGATTTTTTTTTTTTTCAGCACGTTGGGAAAAAACGAGTTCCTCTCTGGAAAGTGTGATAGGGGTCTGAAGGGTATGTGCCTTCCTCGCCTCCTTCCTGCGCCCTGCCCAATAGCTTACCCTGTTTATAACTGTTTTTGATTGTTGTTAAGTACCTGTCAGAGCTCCCGCTTGTCCGTCGTGCCTGGAAAAACATGTGAGCTCAGCATCTCTCTAAACAGGAGCAAATTAAGAAAATGCAGTGCATTAAGGAAAAATACTTAGTGTACTGTATGTATCTGGTGGTGAGAATCTGCTGCTCAAACAAGGATGACTTTGTCCGAATCAGCACGCAGACTGTCATTCAAGTTGGGTGAAAAGGTTTATAGGGCCGTTCGTGACGCAGAGACACTTCTCATTTATATACTCCTCGGGTAACAGCAATATTAACTCAATAATCACTTCGGTTAAGATTACAGGACAGGCTGCTCAAATGATTAAACACCAGGAAGAGCATTCAAGTGTAATAAATCTTCAGTATGTCTTGTGATACATGCACTGTAAAAACTATCAGTGTTTTTTTTTTTTTTTTTTTTTTTTTTGCTGGAAGTGAACTGCTCCATACTGGAGGTCTGCAGCTTTTTTTCTCCCCTCGACTAGGGAGTCAGCTCATCGACCACGTCCGAGGCCTCCTCACAAGATGCGATGGATAATGATGATAACCGGCTCAGGAGGTTTTCAACACTTGCTCACGGTCATAAAAATGTCAGCTTTGCATGACAAAGCTCATTTTTCAAATACCCCTCCTTCTGTTATGATACACTGCACTCCTACCCAAGTCCAAATGAAGAATTTAATACAGCCCATAAATTGTACCGAATCTGAGCGGACCTGAGTCGACATTCTCCTTCTGGAAAAATAGAATAATAAACAAACAAATTATTCTATAAATAATAATGGAGCATGTGTTTCTTTCATTGGCAACCATACTTGGAGAGAGGGGGAAAGCCCCAGAGACCCCATAGCGGGGTTTCTAGGGGGATGGGATAAACATAGATCTGTGCAGACGCCTGGCTTTTTTGGCAAGCCGGCCGCACTTGCAAATGCACCAGGAGAATTGGAGCGCTAGCCAGGAGAGGTGCAGGGTTAGAAACATTTTATTCTTGAGGAAATTCCTCCTATTACTCCATTATTCATCAGAATCTCTGAGGAGATGGATGCTCTAACTGCTCTAGCAGAGACTGTTTGGAGGAAAACAGTTCATCATGGTAGATATCGCAGACAAGAGAGTGTTCTGTTGTATCACCAATAGGATGTATGCGATGGACATATACTCCTCAGTCCATCAATTTACCCAGACAGTAAGTACTTTGGAGATCACTGAATGGACATTCAATACCATAACTACACAGCATTAAATGTCAGAGTAGAACAGCCATTTACAGTCGTGAAGGAGAAATTTGCTTCAACCAGGTCACCACCTGTTTTGTGCATCAGGGATGTATGAAATATTAACTATTGGGACAAATTCTGGGTTTTGTTTTCTCCCAAAATGTTGATGTTATATAAGCACATAAGGGAAAGTTGTACAACTGTGAATCGAGGAGGTCCTGGAAGTTTCTATCAGCAGCTGTGCTGACCTACGACCACTCATTTGTGTCTGCGTGTGGGGTGATGGTGATGGGAAATTGGTTGTAGCTGTAGTGTGTGTGTGTGTGTGTGTCTGTGTCTGTGTGGGAGCGGGGTTACAATGGCAGGCTGATGAAAGTGAGGGGGTTTACAGAGATGGGCTATGAAGCTGCTGTCCAGCTCATGCTTCAATTGTGCAGTAAAGATTCCCCAGCTGTCCTACGGATTAGCCCGTGTGCTTATGTGATTAGGATACATGGCACCGTGGCGAGACCAGGCGCCTCTGACCCAGGGAATGTACAATGAGATGGGATGGGAGGATAGAGGACGGGTGATGCTGCAACAAACCGCTGACAAACAGGCCACAAACACTGAGCAGTCAATATAAGACCTGGGTTTGTTGAGTCCCGGAGACAGAAAATAAGCCTGTTGCATACAGCAGAATATTTCGTGACATGACGGAGATAAAAAACAGGATATGACTATTATCAATATTTATTCCTCAAGCTGGACTTGTGTGTCCACCGCTGCAACTCAAGATGAATGTGTTACATACACATCAGGTCATGCTTACTGCATATACCCCGAAGGTACCATGTCCTCATTTGTTCAGCCACTTTGTAATGTCCAATGCACAGGGTTGTCTTGCCAGTGTTACTAAAACATGAGACTTTGCATTCATTGATAGCCAGAGTAATCCTGTTCATGTTACTTCATTCACTTTGAGGCAGAGAACGACTGTCACCGAATCACAGAATGTGTCTCATGTTAATGACAAGTAGAAAATTACTGAGCTTTTTTCAATATACTTGAAGTTTTCTTCTTCATTCAGAATCTCCATCATCATCAGAAACATGCAGGATACCGCTTTAATTTACCGGTCTATAATTTCCTAATCATTTCTAAGGAAGTTTGGAAAGAAGTATGTAATTTGGGATTGGAAAATTACTGAGTAAATCGAGACAGCGTTCAATTTGCAAATGTCATATTCATCTATGAGGCTGCAATGAATTCTTCTTTAAGTCCTTAAACTCAGAGCGAAGTATGGCAGCAGAACATGCAAAAATGTGACATTTGTTAACAATTCAACTGTATGCAGCGTTTAGTTTCCAATAATGAATCAGACTTCAGTCAGTTTTCCCTGCAATTATTACCAAATTACACACTTCTTTCTTGGAAACGATTAGGGAATTACAGATACATGGAATTGGTGGTTTCTCCATCTGCATTGTAGCCCAGATGCAACAAGACTTTAGAGAAGGTGCATGTTATTTATGGTGAACCTACAGAGCCACACATGTAGCCTCTATAGCTCCTCTGTAACTCTTAAAGAACATTTATAAATCTGCTTAGGACACATGTCACATTCTTTGAATCCAATTGCTTGAGACGTGTATTAAATCATGCATTCTTGGTGTGGCATGATCTATGAGGATCGTAAAACATGCCTGAGCTAAATAAAGGCTCATACATGTACTAACTGTCATGAATGGTAGCTCTTGGAAGACATTCACACTGGACAGCATGGGAAAGCTTTAAAATATGGGAAACACTGATGCTAACGCAGGAAGAGGCCGAACTTTTCCTCCTGCATCCTCTTACTAAAATGTGTTCATGTTGGCTTGGGAGAGCTCAGAATGACTGACATGTGGAATGACAAACAGCGTGACAACATGGTGTGTGTGAGCGGCCCTCCAGCCCCGAGCCCTGCACAGCTGCACATTGCCCGCTTGACTGTACCAGACGCTATGGCACGGGTTCAACAGTAACGCTGACCTCATGGGTCACAACCAGCGCTGCCTGCTAACTGGAGGCGGTGAAACCAGTGCTATTGCCCATAAATTAGGACAGTGTAATACAAATAGGCTAAAGTCGTGAGGCATACGGAAAGGCAACTCATTCATTCACTCACCACTTCTACCGTTACAACACCAACGACTGATTTGGTGTGGGAATATGAGCTAAAGAGATAGTAATCCCATCTATAAATGCAAGATAGTTTGCTTTAGCTGGATTCCCACCCTTGCTGTTTTTGTGACAAGCATTTGCCGACTAAATCGAATCCCAAAGGATGGTGGGGTTTCGTTTAACAGAGAGGTACTTGAGGATCTGTCACCACAATCTCGACAAGTGTGGCTGGCTGCTTCAATAGCAGCCTCTCATAAGGACAGAAGAAAGGAAAGACCACATTGTCGGTGGGGGCGGGTCTTCATTTTGTGTGAATTTGGTCATTTGTTGGCCGAGGTCAGCTCCTTAAGATTAGTGTTGGTGGTGGTGGTGGTGTGTGTGTGTGTGTGTGTGTGTGTGTGTGTGTGGTGGGGTTGGGCTAAATTGTTAATCCATTAATTTAGCTGGAGTTAACACGCTGGCCAGGGTCCAGCAGAGACTTAAGTCACAATTGGAGTGGGCAGATATATTGAGGGGAGATGGTGGGAAAGTTGAAATGCTGCTTTTCTTTGACAAAAAGGGGAATTTGAAGACGAAATTGAAGCAACAGTCTGCGGTAGGTTTGTCGAAAAGTCCTTAAGTACTGTCCACTCTGCTCTTTGTCATTAGCTTTTGCTGATATTTTGAGATTGTAAAACGTAAAAAATACAAAGGGACTTTTGGCAAACACACGCACACACACACAAAAAAAACCATTGGCAGCGTAAGCCGACTCACTGAAAAGACAAATTTCACAAACAGCACAATCAAGCCCAAAAATCTTAGATAAATGTTTTCCTTTGTAGCACGCTGACAGAACAGTATTTCCTTGGCAACGTAAACACCAGAAATATTGTCATCATTCAGTGATGAATAATTTCATTTTAAAGATAATGGAACAAGGGGCGCATTGTTGAACACGTTGACCTGCAGACAGATCCAGAGATTCTTGGAACATGTTAAAACAGGACAGTGAAAGCGTAACCGTCCAGGACAAAGAAACATTCCTCGTGTCAGTGAAACTTGTGTTTTTTCACGTCCGTGTTTTCAATTATGTTAGCAGGCTTGTTGAGAGAGACAAGCAAGATTACCGTGGAAAAAAAAACACCCATCATGCTCGACAGCTATTTACGGAGCTGCTGTAGCCTCGCAGGAATGGTCCTCCACCTTGACTTATTGAATTATGGAGAAGCTGTCGACAGGTTGAGCAACTGTCTCCTTCTCTCTGTGTTTCCTTACATTCACTATTCTCAACACGGCGCTGCAGCTGTCAGTGTGCGCTCCATTCCTTGGCTGCAGCCAGCCAGGGTAGATGAGTGCACCTTGCAGGCTCAGATCACAGTGACCTCAGGTCGTTATCATTCATCCCGCTCCTCAAAACACCAGTCGAATGACACGAGAAACTCACCCGGCAACAGCAAGTTTCACCCAAGTAATCCTGGGAATTAGGTCCATGTTGGATGACTGCATGACCGTAACCGCCATCTTTCCTAACCTTGACAATAGCTGCCAGATATGAGAGATAATTTCATAAATGCTCCCATCCCATTAGGGTTCCCAAATTCACATGTTTTTGATTTGACTGACCTCAGTTACCAGCAACTAATTGGTATTTTCATCATGTTTGAATCAATTTATGATTTTTCAACAAATAGATTTATGATTTAGTCATAAATATGTTCGAAGAAAGTACTAAAAGCCCATCAGAACTTCCCAGAGCCTAATGTGACATCTTCCAATCCAGATGTTCATTTTGCAATGATCGGAAACTATCATAAAATATTCACATTTGAGATTTAGCAATTGGCAAATGTTTAACATTTTTGCTTGATAGATGACTGAAACAATTCATCAATTGTTATTATTTTGTTGATAAAATCTTCTGAATGGACATGGGAGGGATGTAGCATCTTGGCAATACATTTTTGTATTCTCAAAATCACAATAATTACTACCCAAGGAGGCACTTCATTGTTATTTGGTTTCATCTATCTCTTAGACATTACAGCTGAGATCCTGGGGAGTAAAACATGCTCATGTTGAACAGAATAATTTACTCTCTGGTGTCTGGCAGTTTTGAAAACTTGTTAAACATTGTGCTGATGCTGCAAGCTATTACTCTACCACCTGTTGGTCCGGCCAAAAAATACAAATAATTATAAAACAGGTGTGGTTTCTGTAAAAATGACCTCTGACATTTGACTTAAACACACACACTAGCCACTAATACACTAGTATTAGTAATGTGTTGACTCATGTGAGAGTGCACAGCTGTCTACCAGCACTTTGCTGAGCTTTCTTTTTCTTCTTCCAGGTTTGTTGTTCTAAAAAACAGTAAATTTCTTTCACTGTATTCCTGCAGGGCTTTAAAATAAAGCTCAGACAAAAAGACAGCGAATAGCATTTCATTGAAAAAGCATCACGTCACTGTTTTTTCATAATAAAGCTCATTTTAAGACTGAGTATTCAGTTCCAGCTGACTTACCAGATCATTTGGGTGGCTAATATGCGGTACATGTGCAAAAGCAGAATGCATGCTGAGTTTAGCAGTATTTAAAAATTGGAGGTCATTAAAATGTGAGCATGCAGTTCAAATTGTGATTACTTTTAATTTGCAGCGAGCTCTGAGCTGAGACTACTGGGGATAATGACGTCGCTGTGCTGCTGGTGAAGAGGGTGGCTGGCCAGGACCGGGCCCATGAACCGCATCCAGAAAAACTGTAACCTTCCAGTGGAGCATTGGAGGTGTTCAGTTTCATCCAAGTTGACGATGCCCCTGCCAAAAACGGCAAATTCATGTGAAGCGGGCCTGCCACCTTCCTGGCTGTCCTCGCCGAGCCCCACACCACACACTCGGCGACAGGTATCAGTTGGTTACAAGCAAAGCTGAGCATGCCGGCCTGTGCAGAACAGAACAGACTGAGCAGCGTGGCCCTGCTGGGAACGAGGGAAAGGTGTGGCAATCAGATGTTGTCTTGTTAAGCGGGAATATCCGGCAGCGGAGCCCATTACAGATTAATGTGCAGCAGGTGTTGGGTGTCTAGACTAGCAGAGAGAAGTGCACTCGCTGAGTAATTGAATGTGCAGGTGCATCTTGGACCACTGCCAGCATGTGGGGCTGCTGTAATGTTTTTAGCTGCATGACATCTCACTTTTAGGACTGGAGCTATTACATAAAATGCCTCCGAGCGCTGATGAAAAACACGGTGCCTGAGGAATGCCAGATTTGCTTGTAAAACATCTCGCAGCTATTATGGACTTTTGTTTCTCTTAAATTGACAGCTATTAATGTAATTTCATAAGCACGGTTTTTGGCTCGTTGAAGTGATATAAAATGGCTTGGCAAGAAGTCTGGAATAAAACCCCTCTGACTTTGTCCACTTAATCATAAAAACCTGGTGGGTTTGGCTTCCTGTGTTGACATAGAGTGGTCTGAGCCAAGAAATACAATCAAATGTTCTTCAAAAAGTCAGTCATGGTGGGCAACACAGACAGGATAATGTCACCTGATATTCACTGATATTGGGAAAATGATTTGAGGTTACTGTCTCATTTTGATGGTCACTGTAGTGTTAGTGTAGCCCTACAACGGACAGGGTGGGGCTAATTTCTTCAAAGTTACTCAGGGTTGATTACTAAAAAAAACAACAAATTGTGATGAAAAATGTTTCTGCTTTGATTTCACAGTCCCGCTGCTAATTGATTCACATATTTCCTGCTTTTTATAGACCTAAAACAACAATTATTGAATCCAAAAGTTAATAATAAGACTTTTAAGCTCGGGGTAAGAGGTATTTATGGATGATTGCTAGAAAAACACACATTTTCTGCTTTTTGACAAAAGTTATTGCAAAAGGGGAAAAATTAAAGGGCAATTTGCATGCATTGCAACTGGAAGATCAGTAAGTCAGCAATATCTGATCTGATCTGTGTTAAATTTACTGCTGCTGTAGCTGTGACGCCTGTTTTATTCCCTGACCTGTATGGCTGCTCCTGGCTCGAGGCCCTTACTGGCTATCAGTCTCCAGGGCTAAGAGGATAATGTGTTAGCTGATATCTTAGCTCAGTGTGGTGCTGAAATGGGAAAGGGGGAGTTTGGAGGAGGTAATGATGGACCACTTTGGTTTCTCCTGAGAAATAGGAATTCAGGCCCAATCTCAGAGGGTCCTGACTCGACTAAGACCTGTATGTGCACAGAAGCAAATGCAATAGTTTCCTGAATACTGACATTGTTTATATTATATCTATCGCAAGTTTCCTGTTCAGAGGCAACAGACCAGTTCCAGAGTTTTTTTCTATCTGCAATCATATCAAGAGATAAAGCTGTTGTAAAGTGATGTTGTTGGAAATCAGACGCTTTGGCTAAGCTTCAGATAAGAAATATGAGAAGGAAGTCATATTGGCTGCGCTTTTATGGCTGATATGAGACCACGAAACATGACTTCAGCAAACTGCCTGCGCAGGGTGAAATGAGTGTGGATGCGGTGCCAGGCGAGGGTCCTCTTTCTCTCCTCACACTGAGCCTCTCCAGTCATGGATCACAGAGCTGGAGAAGCACCTAATAGCTCTTTCTAGCTGGGCCTGTGCTAAATACTCCCTCCACTAAAATTATTCCTCTGGGAATCAATGGGCCCATTCTTTTGTGAGCTGTAGTTTGCTTGATGGTCCCAACCTCAATGTGAAACATTAGACAGCAATGGGGAAAACATAAAACATAATACTTGTGTGACCAGCTTGTCATTGGCTCTTCGGTGGCTGTGTTAAGAATTTTGCCCAAGATAGTAGATTCAGTGAGGGAGAGGCTAGTTAGGGTAACAGGCTCTCCACAGATTGAATTGCAGCGCTGATGCACAGTAAGGGGAGGGGCTTTCGATGGGTATCACTGTAAATATTTTGGGTGCCTTTTTGCAGAAATATAAACATGCAATACTTAATGGCAAAGTAATGTTTTAGCCATGCCAGTGGTGTGGTTCTAAGGGTGGCAGAATGGGATGATCTACCACTTTGGTTCTGACTGAAATACCTCAACAACGAATGCATGGATTGCCATGAAATTCTGTACATTTGTGGCCCACAAAGGATGAATCATAATGACTTTTCTACTTGCACCACAAGCAGGTCAAGGTTATCACTTATTCTGTGATATATCTCAACATTCACTGGATGGACTGGTACAGACATTCATGCTTCTTGGAGGATGAATCCTAATGATTTTGGTGACCCCCTGAGGTTTCACAGCTTCGACAACTATTGGATGGATTGCCATGAAATTTGGTGTGTGCAAACTTGCCCCATCAGTATGAACTGTAACACCCATGGTGATCCCATCACTTCATACACTGTGCCATCATCACCATCCTCTGGGTTATGACCAAATATTTACATAACAAAAACAAATGCAACCCCATCAAAACATCACGAACTCAAGAAAAGATGAGCAGGAGAATTGCATTGTTATAAACTCTGATGAAGTGGTCGTGGGTTACATCTCTCGCCTGCATCCAGGTGCCATCTCTCCCTCTTCTTCTCCTTGCAGTTCTCATGCAGTAGTTCCATGTTGTTGACTGTGTAGCTGTTGTTTAACATGCAGTACGTTGGTGCTCAAGTTTGCTGTCTGACCATAGTGTAACACTAGTTAGTATGACTGTATGAAAGTTATTGTTGAATCTATGCAAGACAAGCAGAACTTGTTTGACCTTCAATAAGACATATCACCTAAATATCATTCTAAAGTTCCAAGTTTGAATTGAACACATCATCAAAACATCTCATATTGCTTTTTCTTGAATGAAAGTCTTCTGTTAAATGGTTAATATGCTGATTGTGATCTGCTTTTACACCTATGCATATAATTTTGTAAGACTCACCAGAGAACTCAGTAAACATCTTGAAATGCTGACTTGGTTGTGCTTTGAAGTTGTTATGGCCTTATTGGTGCATTGTTTAAATGTTGCTCCTGCAAAGCATTGTGGGATGCATATCCTATGCTACAGGAAATGAGAGAGGAAGCTCTGAAGCACCTTTCCTCAGCATTTAGAGAACTTGGACAGATCTTAGAATGGCTGCCACTATGATACTTCTGGATCAGTTCACTCAGTTGGGGAAAAAAGCTATTTGACTTCAACCTTAGTCTGGTAGATCATATTTTTTCTCTTACAAATTATCCACAACGTGGTGTGAAACACACCCATTGGGGTTCATTTCATGACAGAATCAGATTTCCTTTTTTTGCGATGTGGTCAGAGCTAGCACCTTGAGACCAGGGATCAGAGATGAACCACAGTCTTTTTGTCTGCATCCCCTTTTTTGACTGAACTCCACAAAAATGCCTAAAATCTAGAATGGAGCAAAGCATTTAGTGGAAAGACAAACATCTCTATTTCAGCCCTTTATAATACTCATCATGTTTTCTTCCTTTTTAATCTTCCAGTAATTGTTTCTCCCAGTCAACCACAAGGATCACTACCCTTCACCCAGAGAGTTTAGCCGAGCCCTTGACCACAACATCTCCGCTGTCTCGCCACAATAACCTGGTATTGGATACTTATCACCCATAATTCACAACTGCCAGGATTTCTAGGGTCTTTGGCTTCCCAAATCAATTATCGCAGATCTGCTCAGACTTTCCCAGCTGATGACGGGAGCCTTTCTTCTACTCCGAGCCTCCAAAAACACCAGATCAAATTCTAAGAAACTGTCATCAGCAACTAAGTAAAGAGCTTCACAGCATCCACGAATCGCATGTTGAATATAAAGAGATGCATGACGTAACTGCAAAATCAGGCATTTATATTATCTCAAGAGAATGCTAAACTCGCGCGGAGTGGCACAGTACGAATTAAGCAGATTTAGACTCAAGTGTTCACGGCAGACCAGCAGAGTAAAGTACCCAAATCAGCTTAATGTGGCTAAGCCTAAATATTTATAAAATCAGTTGTAATGGGCTACCCCCCTGGCAGTACCATCCTGCCCAGTGTCACTGTGGATATAAGCTGGAAAACTGTGACTTTTGATGTCAAATGTGAACTTCTATTGATCAGATTTTATCCATAAAATATAGACAAAATGCTTTTTTCATTGATGAAAGTGATCAAATTTGTGTTGCTACCAGAAAACTTGTCCACAAATACTAGACATACATGGAAACCCACTCAATTATTTTAATGTTATTTATTGTTTTTGGTTATCATGAGTGTCTGAATGCAGTCTTGCCTCATGTGCATAATGTCCCTTCCGTCTGTGCCAGACCTCTGCTCAGCTTGTCTATTTGGTTACTATTACTGAGCCTTTGTTTGCACTTCAATGGAAGCTGATATGAGTTGTAAGAGGAGCCTGTTGCTACAAGAGTCTCTGCAAAGGTCAAACATGGTGGTTTGTTTTTTCTAGGATTCCTTTGGGACGCAGGGTGAATAACTTTAAGGGGCTTTTTACCTGTACGCAATAAGGAGCAACAGCACCCCTGCCAGTTGGTCAATTAGAGACAAACATGCCTTTATGGACCTGCCAGATTAGGAAGTGTAAACATTTCATAACAATGGCTAACATGGATGAGGAGAGAGAAAGGAGATTAAGGAGAAATGACTGGATGTTTATCACTGTACCTTTCACAGTCATGTTCCAATAGTACACTGTTAAATGTAAAGTTTTGCTTTAAAGTCAAACTCATATTAAAAATCAGGTTTTGCTAAGAAATCCTTTACAGTTTAATAGAGTTTTTTATTTTATTTTTGTGGTTATTTGGTCAAAACTATATATACATAGACTGGCCATTTGCCATCATTGCAACTAGTCCCATTAAAGACAGACAGCTATAGCAAGTTTCCCATTTTTGATCTAATTTTGTATGCAACTAACACAACACAGCTGCTGCATACAACTCTGCAGGAGAAGAAATAACATGAACAGGATCAGTGCAAATGTTAGCACCTGAGGCCAACAACTTTCGAAGTAGAGGCTAGTTAGCCTAGCCTTAAATCGCTGATGTTACATAACCTACATTGTGTGAGGTAAAGGCACGTGAGTATCATCATTTTTTCCCTTTAAGAAAAGTTTATGAAAGATACTGATTGTGCAGTTGGAACAAATACATCTTCCAGATTTGCCACAGAACAAGGAGGGGATTCCTCGTGCCACAGAATTGAACTTGTGTCAACTGGTCCATTATAATCTGTAGGTGTGGCTGCATGTGTGCTGCCCAAGTCAAGTGTACACTGACCCCACCAAGTCAGCCTCATTCCTCAAGCAACATCATCAAATGGAGACCTTATCTCAGCGGTGAACTGTGGGATGGCAACAAGCCAAGAACACATGCCTTTTCCTTACTTTCTTCTGTGCTTAGATAAGTGCGCGTTGCATGGGATATAACTTATTTGTCAGTCACGTCAGGCCTGAGAGTGACGAGAAGTACATGTGGAATGTTAAGTGCAGCGTATCAGAAAACATCAAAGAGCGCAGCGAGCCCTGGGGAGCCCATAAAATTAATGATCCAGAATGACTTCTGCACCAAACAAAGAGAGGAGAGAAAAGGCTACTGTATGAAAAAGGTCATAGTTCACGTTTCTGTGTGTTTTACAATCTGCTGAACCATAATGTTTCACCTATTTAAAAATGGGCAGGCTTTACATCCTGGATGTGGCGTCAGCTTGGGAAGAATCTGGGCACCTGCCAAGAAAATGGAAACTGCTTGGAATTCATATTGGCTTACCAAGAGGATAATTAAAGGACATGTTGCAAATCCATTTAGTAGAATCATACTTTGTCTGCTTCTGAGCCTTTTTTTTTCATGGGGACAAATGTTAATTATAAAACACTGCCATTAGACGACACTGCTTTCTATGATTCATGCAGTAAATCTCAAAAAATTGTAAACATTTGGTCAAAATGTCCTTACTGTTTCAAGATGCTTAGCTTGCTTTGTTTTATTTAGAGCCATAACGTTACTGTAAGTGTTGATTAGGAAGACGTCTGCCATAATGTCTGCTAGGAAGAGACACAGAGAAGCTTTTCCTCCTCTGCTGTGTTGTTGTTTTTCAATGCTTTAACCTCTGAGTGTTTCTTAAAATACTGTTCTTTCCACAAGGCAAATGGTTTAAGAACCTTTAAGGAACTGAGTTCATGTTGCTGCATGTAGTTCATTCACACAGAGATACAGAACAGACAGGTACCCATGGCTTTTAAGTATGTTCAATGATAAGTGAACAAATTAGTATGAAATAGTGTGTGCTGTTAAATATATGTACATTTTCCCTAAATCTTCAAAAATGCTGTTTGCTGAGAAAACTGCAAGATGCAGTTGAAAGCTTCATAAAAAAAAAAAAACTGGTAAGTGAATCATGAGTTAAGATTTTTTTTGTTTGAGTTCTTAAAAATGCCTGATCAATGAACTTGTTTGAGTCTTTTTTCATGATCCCACTGACTTGCTGAGTGGGGGTCAGTCTTCGCTGCAGTTAGTGCTGTTGCACTAATATTGCACTGTAGCTACTCCCATGGCAACGTAAATGTATGGTGAACGCGTGTTCTTTTCTCTGAGAAGGAGAAATGATTTCTGTTATTGAATAACCTTGTTGAGTTGCTGAGGAACGAATGCTGAGACCATTTGTACATGTACTGAAACAATCCAGATTTGGAAAACATCCAAATCCAACCAGCTGGCCAGATGCTTCTGTGGTGCCCGAGCGCCGCTCACATCCATGGTAACAGTCTCTGCCCACCGAGCAAGAGAGAAAAGCCAGAAAAGCTGCTTCCTGGGGGAGCTGTAGCGCCACTGGCGCCTGCATGAGTGTGATATAAATCCCGGCTGCTTTGAAAATAATTAGCGCGGGGATCAAGGCAGGGCAGTCTCCCCGGCCTGGCGCTGAAGAGGAGACAGGTGCCACCAGTGGCCTAAGCCACTGGAGCTGCACCCATGCAGTACAGAGCAGGCCCAGGCCGGGAGAAAGAATGCCAACCTCGATTAAACAAAAGAAAGAGCCCCACTGGTCAGGCAGCTCTTGTTCCTTTTTGTGCTCCTGCAGCACGCATTTTAGGACTGTGGGAGGCTGCTGGGTGTTGGATTTGTATGGGTCTTGGAAGAGAAAGCGGCAGGAGAATTAGGTTTGAGGGGGTGGGATGTTTGTGTCCACCCCTGTGACCTGACCATTGAACTGACCCCCTGGTACGATGAAAGCTATGTTTATATTAAGCCAATATCTACAGACAGCGGTGGAGTCCAATGCAAATAGATGATGAAGAGATTGGAGGAATGGAAGACTTTCCGAATAACAAAGTCAAATCCTGAGTACAGGACCCAGATGGAGATTAGTCAGATAGGTGACAGAAAAACATAAAGACATACCAGTGAGTCAGAAAGCTGTATTTTCTATCAACAAGATTCACTCAGGAGATGACACTAAAGGTCTCAGTATGCTGAAAATGGATCACCCAAAAAAAAAAACCCCTTTCCGTTGTTGGAGTCATGGGTTGCTTTCTGAAACAGACAATCTGACAGCAATTCCCACAGGTGTGAACAAAGGCAGGGTCGGATCTTCCCCTCATTTTTCACTCTTATTTGTTTAACACCTTTGAGGAGAGGCCGTCCAAATCTCATCACATCTCATCTCATCAATATTAAAAAGACCTGCAAACAAGCCAGGGCTCTCATGGCTTTAATATGTCATTAAGTGATTGAGTGATTGATTCGTGAGGTCCGTTCATTGTAATTTTCCTACGACTGAGATGTTTTAAAGGAGTCAGCATCTCACAAGTGAGCTTAAGTGACTACATCTCTCCAGTTTGGTTCCGACTTGTAACAGAGCTTCCCATGTCTGCTTACCCTCATGGAAATTCCTTTTCCCTCTCAGCTTTGGAGTATGCCGAGAGACTGTCAGTCACTGTCCAGACAAATGACACAGGACCATGATTTTCCACTTTCAAGACGCGTGGGGATCCCTGGCCGTGGTCACCCGGAGGACAGGAAGAAAAAACAGGATGAGGGGCAGTTCCCTCGACAAAAGCGAAGGCTCGCAGGTTGGAACCGGGGATCCCCTGACTGGTCTGACTCGTGGTATTCAGTGTTGGAGAACCAGAGAGCTGAGACGTTCCCATGTCATATTTTCTATTGTCTTTTGCACTTGGGTCAGGGATTCTCTTTCCATCCCATGTTGGCGGTGATACTGCTGCTGCCAGAGTTACTGCGGTTAGGAGGGAGACAGCTGTCCTTTAACTGGAGAGGCCTGGTTCAGGCCCTGGTTTTGGCAAGCATCCACCCTGCTGCAAAGTCCTTGAGGATGACACTTAATCCTCTGTTGCTGACTCTGCACATTGACCTCCTGGTGAAGAGGGGCATCAACAAAGAAAACTGGGGTCACTGAGTTTTGAATTTGTCGATTTCTTGTGGCTCAGATCTTGTGATTTAATGGTTTAAGAACATTCAGTGGCAGAAAGTTGCTGTACAGTACACTGTGCTTCCACTACTCCACTCGTACTCCACTAAATTAGCTACAATATTGAAATGCTGCTTCTGTGGTAAAAAATAAGAACAATACAATGATATAGTATAATTCGATAATTTTGCATTATAATTACTTTTACTTTTGAAAATTTAAATACTTTTTGATGCTAATATTTCTGTCCTTTTACTTAATTTTGAATGCTTTTACTTGTACAGTAATGGAATATTTTAACAGTATGATATTGCTGCTTTCTTGATGCACCATTGCAAATTCAGTACATGCGATTAAGTGATGACAAGTTCATCTGTTGCGATATCCGTACTGAAAACTGTCTACTGTAGTCCGTCTCACTTTTGTGGGCGGCATAAAGTTTAATCACTCAGATAACTTGCATGTGTAACAAGACCCAGGATGGCTTTATTTAGCCCGTGGAGGTGACATCAGTCACAGGGATGTGAAAGGTATTTCAACCCTTCATGCCAACAGCCTCAAACTTTTGATGTCGTCAGGGTTGACTTTTACCTTGATCCAGGCCTGCAAATCTGGCTGCAGGTAGCTACACGTATCTGAGTAATGGTGTATAGAGATGAGCAGGAACAATCGGACTGATGACGTTCGCTTCAAGCTCGACATTTCTTTACCTCATGCTCCAATATTTAGTCAATGACTCCATACTTATGACCACAAGGTCAGTTCCTATTATAACCCAGAAAAAAAACAACCTCACACTCAGTTGCTAAGTGTCAAGCAAAATTATGACTGCCTTGGTTTATGCCAAGAAACCGTCTTTGCCAGACAGGCTCAATAACAGAATAGCAGCACCTGGCATATCATTGTTACGTCCATGTGCCAAACACACTTTTCTCTCATTAGCTGCTGAGGGATAGTAGTACATTTTGTTTATTGAAATAGTGGCTTGGGATTTATTATTTCCTCTTGCAGAGGAAACGTGGACACTTATTAAACACCTCATTCTCAGGACATTTGTGCAACAATGAAAAAAGCCGGAAAAAGCAATATAAAGAGGGGAACCCAGAGAAGAATGGGGAAAGTAAGTGTGCCAGTTTTTTCGGAAGTGTAATCTGGAAACAACACCCTGCATTTGTGAAATGCCTTAACTAAGGTCATGATGCAGACTTGATGAGGTGACAAAGCGCTCAGGTACTTTTCATGCTCGGCTGAAGCTCTTTCTTCCGTGAGGGTCAGTCACAGTAAACTTTCTTCAAGCCCAGACACAGAGATGACTGAGGAAGACAGATGTGCATGTGAAAAAAAAAAAAAAAAAAAGATTTATTGATTTCATTTTAAACTAATGCCAACATCCACATTCGTTTCAGCGTCTGCTGCAGCAGACCAAAAAACAGGCATGGGAAAGTCTGAGCTTCATACAAATAATTAGCACTGAGGATAAAATCGGATACATGTCGAGCAGACATCCATTTCCAGTTAAAAAAAATAATAAAAAATCACTTCTGTGAAAGTTATATAGTGATTGTTTGGCCAATTGGTCCATGACCACAATTTGTCAGGACAAATCATATGACTGAGATACTTCCTTTCAAAATAGTGTTTAGGGAACCACTGAAATATGAAAATCAGCCCTTATTTTCAAATTAAAGGGGAAAGCACGTTTACAGTCCACATTACTGAGATTCTTGATCAATTTTAAGCTCTCAAGTCATTTCATATCATTGCAACCACAAATGTTTAATTTTTCGGTTGTTTAAAGTGCTCCAGGCTTAGCATAATGATTGAACATTGTATGTATTGGATGTGGTCCACATTTTTATATTGTGGGATATCTGCAGTAGCTGCCTCTCATTGGTTTCCCCTCAGTGAATTTAAGAGTAGGAAAGAGGATGGCCGTTAACTTTGTGTATGTTCTGACATCAGCCACTGACCAAGGCTGTCAAATAGACATAAAAACATGCACTTAGGCAAACTGCACACTCCCTTTTCCCACATCCCATCCCAGAGCCCTTTATGTTGTCCACACAATGGAAATCCAAACACACAAGAAAGATTTTTCCATGCAAATGTGAAATCCATACAGGAAAAAGAAAAATATGCAGTTTGAGATTCACCATGCGCCCAAAGAAAACAACACTCTGTAAAGTGCTTTTGCCGCCAGCCCGACAACCTCCTGCCTTTCAATTATGCTGCCAGCAGTATATCAACTTGACAAATACTGAAGGATGTGACCTCTTGATCTGAGCTGAACCCAACCTTACCTCGAAATTGTGGTCAGTCTGGGTTGACGAACAAAACTGTAATCCCTAAAAGAAAAAAGTAATAATACAAGCAGCTCCAGTAGCTCAGATGAAATGGACAAATGATAACTTTTCAAACTTCTTTTCTAATATTATTTAGCTCAAATCTGACGCAAAAGCCACTTTGGTGAATGAGATGTCGGGAAGGCCATCTGTAATTATATTCAATCACAGGGTGGGTCAGTGTTTGGATTAGCTCCACTTGTATCAGTTTGTAGATAATATGGACTTGTGTGGTGTCTAACTTTCTCCTATAAATATGCAAACCCCAAAGAATCACCTGATATTTTACAGATGACATATGACAGCCTCAGTATAACGCTGTCACATATATTTTACTTCATGAGGTCTACATAATTTCTTTTTTTCTGGATGTTTTTCTTTTGACATTTTAAGCATAAACACTTGCTAGCAGATAGCATCGGCTGTCCCAGTGGGCAGGGGACAGGCCGTGGGAAAGTATATAAAAGTGGCACTGAAATGATGATCACTCTTCTGATGGGACTCTAATTAGTGCTGTCTGAACACCTCCTCCCAGTCTTAGAGACACTGTGGTCTGAACCTCGCTGATGCTCTTAACGATCATCTGCTGATGTAAGCTGCACTCCCTCAGCGCCAAAAGTCAGACAGCAGCCTGGCTTTGGAAAAGGACAAACCTGATGTGTCCCTCGGAGTCATTAACTACCCACATTTCTCAGCAGCCTGCAATGAGACAGAGGCACAACTAAGAATTAAAAAGACACGTGGTTTTGACTTGATTTTCAAAAATATGCAAAGTTGTTATCTGCAGCTGAACGTGCAGACATATGCATCTGTGTAGGTACATTCGCTCTTGGATATTTAGATTAGTCAGCATAAATGATGCACCAATACATATTTTCATCACACAAAGTTAAATGGACTGATAAATGCACAACACTGATGTTTGGTCTCTTCCAACACTTCCATATCTGTATTCATACAAAATCTACAACATGCTGTACTCTATTAGATGCACAAGATACATCTTTGGAGAATACATAACATCATTCAGCATTTAACATGCTCACAATGGCAGTGTTAGCAGATAGTATTTGTGCACCTCCACTTTCAAGTCCATTGTTTTGAAGTTACTTAGATTGCAGATGCTTTCCATCACTGCAAAAAAACAGGGAAAAAACCCAAACATTAACAAGCAATAGAGATAATTAAGGTATTGTTTTTGGCATGGGGCCACATTTCCTCCCTTGACAGCACTCAGTGAAGCAAATAGTAGAATCCTCTTAGGAAAGATATACATGTCATCAGATTTTAAGACCCTGCATTTTTAAGGCCTGACCCTTTCAAGTTTGCAGAAGTGTTCAGAGGTCCCTCCTGTAAATTTGATTGGCACCGCCATAAAATTAAAAGGACCTATTGGCAGGGGCACCTTTGACAAATTGTAAACCAGCTGAGTTCGCCTCTTCAAACCTAACATGTAACACTTGTGAATGAGTCACAAAACTACGCTATGGATCTGCCAAACACATTTACGTGCTCAGCCAGTGTGCCAAACACAACACATGGATCCACAAGACTGCGAGTGAGGCCTAGACATCGGAACGAGAACTCCAACGACGTTCTCCTCAGTTTTATTTCAAAAGATTAGAAAAAAAAACGATCATCTGTAGGACGCAATATGAATGTAAACCTTTTCGTGTGGAGTATCTATAACAGAGTGAAAAACTGTGAGAACACAGTGGATTAAACAGGTTTATCGCCAGTCACTATTAAGCATTTTCATCAGCCAACCAAAGTGATGGATAAATGTCATATTGGTCCCTTTTCATTCAGTTAAAGCTGCTCTGCTACTCGTTTCATCTCCTTCATTCTCTTTTGCTGTCCAATAGTAATGTGACAGATTTGAATGAGGATCTCAGTGGCTCATGTGGATTCACAGTAACTTCATCCTTTGAACAACCCAGATTTTGGAAATGTGATTTACTAACTTTAAAAGGTCCAGTGTGTAGGATTTAAAGGATCTATTGGATGATAGATCACCTGAAAATAAGTTTTTTGTTCAATCTATGAATGAGTTCTTTATATCTACAAAGTCAGCGGGTGCTCTTCCACAGAGTTTCGCCACCATGTTTCTACAGCAGCCCAGAATGGACAAACCAAACTCTGGCTCCAGACTGCACTTCTTGCCTTTTTCACATCTTTAGCAGTCACCATACGAGAGGGTGAGGCAAGGGGTGTTCAGGTGGTTGCAATCTGCAAACTCATCACTAGATGCCACTAAATCCTACACACTGGCCCATTAACAGAAAAATCTAATCAATATAGCATTTATTCATTTCTTACAGAAATATGTCAGCACTTCAGATCTGATTTTGACTGATTTTGGCCCCAATTCTGAGCTTCTATTGCATCGCCTTTCTTAACTTGTCCACAAGCCAGTTTTGAATTTATGTAGGCTCTATCAAAAAAGAGAAAATTCATAAAATGATAAACAGGCTACCCATCAAGAACTGAGATAACTGCTGTCTTTACAGATTTGTCTACATGGAATTATGGTTAAATCTGATTTGTGGCAGCGTCGAGTGCCTGATCTTGGTTTAGTTGCTGTGCTCCCAAATGTTGGGCAGGTGTAAAAAAAATTCCAAAAACCCTGAAAATGAGAATGTAAAAGAATGAAAAAGGACAAAGTAACAAAAGAATCCAAAATCTGGCCGAAATCAAAACTACTGGGTAAGATTTTTGACCCTCTATGCCATACACTGGGAAAGAACTGGATTTATATAACATAAGGTACGTGTCCCAGGACATAGTCTATAGTGGATGTGAGATGGGCCAGAATTATCCAGTGAGGAAAACAAGCCACTTTCTCTACCAACAAACTGGAGAGATTTAGGAACGTGGCCTCAGACTTGGCATAAATATGGAAGACAGTCACGAAGCTGAATGTGGGCAATAAACAACAAGTCACGCAAATGTACACTTCACATGCAACACAGTCGGTGATTCACATAAACGTCTGGCTGAAATCTTATTCCCCTTGGCCTCAGTTACATATGGCATCATTTCTTATTACAGCAGAGTATAGACAAACAGAGTGAAGCTGAATGCAGGTTATCAATATAATACTCACAAATTACACCATGCAGGGAGAATCCAAGTAAACCACTCTCACTGCCAACTTCATTTGAGACAATGGAAACCTTTTGGTCTCCACTCCCTTTTGAGCAGTCAGAACACTGCTCCCTTCTTACGTCAGCACTGCTCCCCTATTAAAACAATATACGAAAGACTTTGTGCAAAGGCCATTAATGACTAAAGGAATTAATACTGAGCCATGGACATGTCTCAAAGGGTTATGGCAAATTCCCACACTATGAGAGCCTGCTATGTGGCGGGCCTCCGTGACCACCAGCGTCGCCAGGATGCAAACGTTCACATCAGGACCTACATGTTTCCTCTTAATTGGATGCCTTTCATCAAACAATTACAAGCTCGCCTCTGCCAACCAGCTGGGAAGGGAAGGGCTCGACAGAGATAACACAATTACATACAGTGGACGAAAGCAAGTAATAGAGATGTAGGACTGCAATAGAGATATGAAGTCTCAAATCACCCTTTTCCCCAAACACATTAAGGTTATTTTTTTAACTGAAAATGGCAAACATTGGTACTTTCCCGCTGCTCCATTGAAGATTAGCAGCTTTGCTCTTTTCCATATCTTTATGAACTGAATCCCTATTGCAAAAAAGATGGAGGTTTGAACACGCAGTATTTATTTAGATGTTTTATAGTCGAGTCTATTCTGAGAAGTCAAAGCACAATGAAGTCGGGACATTGCTACTACATCAGTCAGTTGATTTTGAAAAATGGTCAAAAAACTCTTGTGAATGGCAAAACGGGGCATTTAGTTTTTTGTAAAATCAAGAATATACGTGCATGTGCACACAAACACAACACAAAGCTCCTACACCCGCATGGTCCTACCACACAGGTGTGTTCACTTTTAGCTGATTGGACCACTTATCAGAACTCTGTGGGCGTGTACAGACTAATTGAATGACGTCTCCCTGACTTTCATATTAGTTGCACCTGTTAAGGTAGAAAGCAATTGTGTGCTCCAGCGCCTTGGAAGTCAGAGCTGGAAATTAGGTCACACTTGAGTTGACACCAGCACAAGTCAAAAACACCAGTAACAGTCAAAAAACAAAGATGGACGCCTTTAGGAAAAACTTTGTTGTGGTTGCTCTTTCAGAGTAAACAGCTACAAAACAAACATCAGGTCCACCTCAGAATCATCCCAGAAGAAGACTGAATGTGCAGAACGAATGGAAAGCAACGATGGATCGCACTGGAAGACAGGAGCAAACTGAATTCATTGCTCCTCAGTGGAAAGCATTCAAGTGGAAACTGATGTCTGCAACCACATGGAGACTGTAATCCCAAGAATGACAATCAGTTGTTTCAGCAAGAGCCCCAAAACAACATTAAACTTAAGTGGCATAGACATCGAGGGGCCATAGTTATTATGACACACACAGGTGGAGTTCAGATGATGTTACACAAAGACAGTAGTATTGCATGGAGGACATTGGGGTGGATGGATGGATAAAAAACATTGGACTTTAACATGGCCGACAGCTGTTTGTTTCCCATTTCTCACTGACCAATAATCAACATCAGGTTTTTGTAAACATGACCGCTATTGTTCCCTAACCTTAGCCATGTGTTTGTTACTGCAACCTAACGACAAACATCCCCTGACCTTAACGAAGAAGTCATTTCAGCCCGAGCCTCATGTTTCCCCAACCTTCTCATGTTACTTATTTTAACACACACACACTAATCCCCAGTAAGACATTTCTGTGAACATCTTTCCTAACCATAACCTTTGAGCTGTTACATCTTAAAACTGGTTTATTTTTGGTTTATTATTCAGCAGTGATTTCTAATGGTTTTGAAGGCAAAGACGAGTGATTTCATCCTGCTGGTTCCGATCAGTATATCAGATATCGCTTCTCTAGATCTATCACTCTACAGCTCAAGGAAAAACAATGTATTTTGTCATTTAATATGGAGGACTTGTTGTAGTTGTAGTGTTGTAGTTTTAATTGTCTGAAATGTTTAAGTCAGTAAGGAATTTTGAAGGACAAAGCTGCCACTTAGTGGGACTTCAAAACTATCCTCTCAAAAGGTTCAGAAAGCTTTTACATATTTTTTTTTCAGTTCCTTATATGATATAAAAATGGTAACAAAGATATAAGAACAGTCATTTGTGGCAAAAATGCTCTACTTAGTTGCAATTCGCTATTATAAGAAGAAGATTTTACCTTTTTTACGCATCATAAAATCTGAACTACGCACATCAACAGACAAGCAGACTCTCCATGGACCAAAGAGGATTCCAGCCAAACGGCTAATATCACCAACAGCCTCCCTGGAGGACTTTGCAGAATCCAGTCCCACGACTACGGCTGAGTCAGACCTGTTCCCCCCTGACCAAAGAAAACAGAACGCACTCATGAAAAGCAGACGCCAACATCCGTGTGTCAGACTTGAAACATGCATGGTCAGGCACTCATGTGGCACACAGGTTAGGTGGGAGGTGAGCCGTGTTAGAGAATTTACCACAGTAGTGTTCACTTTCTGTTAATTGTATCATCAAGAAGAAAGAAATTAATAGAATCTAATGGCTCGTTGACAAGTGAGAATACACCCTGAAAACTTGTGTGGCAGCAGGGTTTGTGAAATGGTTGGCTGTGACATGATATATACACATTATTGGTAGTAAATGGGCTAAAGCATGCACATCTATCATTTTTATGCACTTATTTTTCTGTATTCTGAAAGATCCACTCACATTTTTGTGGTACAGGTGAGTTGATTTACAGCGCTGTGGGTTATTGTAACATCTTCTAACATTACAAATCTGAGCGTATTAGCGAGTGAAATATTCTGGCCGCATACCAGAACGGCTTGAAAGATTCATGTTGTGTTTATGATGGAGTTAGCAGGCTTCTGGCCCCTGGGTTCAAAGAACCATCCTGAAACAAAGGAAGATGGAGATTGACCTGACCCGGCTCCGCAGTGTGAAATCACTGCCAGGTCACATGTGTTTTTGTTCATCCTCTTCACCTTGAGGTTTTAGAAGATGGAGCAGATAGCACGCAACGGTGCAACAGACCTGCAAAAGGCCACCTCGCCGCTCCAGATGCCGTCTTTCATGTTTTTTTAGAAGCACAGTTGCGGTAATGATGATTTCTGCACTGACAGAAAGCCTGTGTATGATCATAGCATGCTGTTGCTCGGGGACAGGACAGGCACGCTGTTTATTATTCTGAATCTGGAGAATATTTCATGGAAATATTCTCTGCTAGTCATGGGGTGAAAACCTTTCACGCTATTATTGACAAGTTCTCGACAGCGAGCCAAGCGACTCCTCCAGCTTGAATCTGCCAGTCGTTTTCACAGCTCGGCCCATGTGTGCATATTGCAAAACAATAACTGTCCAATTCATCACATTGGTGGAATGGTGAAATACTCTGGATATATAAAACTGATAGGGTCAGCAGTTGACAGTAGACAGTCACCCCATCGAGATCAAATGGGTGCCATTATGCACTGAATCTCCACAACTTTTTCGTGATAAGAGAAGCACAGTGAGGCTCTCCAGACCAGCTCTGCTGTCCCTGCGCAGATAAATGGCTTCCTCTTCTGAAAGGTCCCACTCCTCATTTGGATAAGCAGCATAATCAGCAAAACACTTTTTAAAACTATTCCCTCATTAATGTTCGCGCAAACTTTGAAGCAGGACGTTCTTGTTTGTACCCCAAGACAGTCTGGACATAGTCCATGCTCTGTTGAACCTTTGAAGAGTTGAAGCTTCATTGTTCACCAGCAAATGGGTTTAGAAAGATGTCAGTCACTCCAATTATTTTGGCTTTGGCATAAATAACATAAAACAGGAATTTTGTATGTGGAAATGAAACACACATAAAAAATAAATAAATCTGGCTTTGTATCTACCCAAGTGTTTTATGTCAGAATTACAAAGGAACATCCCAGCTGCAGATTCACATTTTTTAAATAAAACGATCCTTTTGAATTTTCATTTACATAACTTTCAAGTCTCACAACAGACGGAACAAAACAGCAGGACATAATTTAGAGTGGAAACAGAACTTAATGACTATCAAAAGCAGATGGCAGAGAAATGTATTAAAAATGTTGAAAAGATGTTCAGATATAAGACTTCTGCGCTTTCTATTGATGTGAAATTTACGTGCAAAATCTTCATGAATCACACCTTCCGGTCTTTAAATATATTAAATACCTAAAAAGCTTCTCATCACTTTAGAAAAAACATGGCATTTAACATGTGCTGTGTGGATGTGGTCATTCAACAACACAAATGTGCTGAAGCTTCCTTTATTGAATTGAGGATTAATGCTTTACACTGTCACTTATTCCGAGAACTGTTTTTCAACACCAAAACCATTTGAAATATTTAATTTGGTGAAGATTAAGTTTTTCCACTGTTAGCAATCAGCTGAAGTCAAATTAAAAGCACCCAACATGAGGCCTCCTGCTGTTTTCAGTTACACTCCACAGTTATTCAGACAAACTGAAATACAATACAACATATTGTTACGCTTAAATATGTGCTTTAGTTTTTTCTCTGTCCAGCTGTAAACATTTTTTTTTTTTATGTTGGTAAGACAATGTAGCTGTATTTGTCATATGTAAAAAATAACAATGGTACGATAATAGGAAAAAATTTTATTTTTACAAAAGCAATTCTGAAACATGAACAACATTGCTTGTACATGACTGCACACAGCCAATAAAATGCAGGAATTCTTTAAAAACAATAACATAAAGCTAATTTCACTTTAATTTAAGCTAATTTCATTCAAAGGAGTGCAGACTAGAGGTGAAAATGGTCAAAAAATGTATTTCCAAATGTTATTTTGAATGCATGTTACCAGTAAGCTCTTTTTTCAGCACGTATTTCTTCCACTGTGTTGTACCAAGATACACAGAAAACCTCAGAAAAACATGCATTGAGGTCAATTATCTGGTGATATTGAAGGACAGTAGTTTTGAGAACCTGTGAGAGAGTGTGCAGATTTTAGCTACAGGTGGAAGCAAGTAGACAGGCTGTTCAGAAACTTGTGTCAGTGGTATATCCGACCTGGTTTAGCTCGGTTTTCTCTGCTTTATGCTCTTTCCTCCTCTCAGGAAGTGAGCCTGCAGAGCGGTGGTGGCTCGTTAGTGAGACGAGGCTCACCTGGGCCGCCAACCTGGTGGCCTCCACTTTCTTTTGCTCTGAACCTTTATTGACTCCTTGGTCTGGTTCTGTCTTTTGAATGCACAACAGGAGCTACAACTTACACATTATATTTATGTAGGATTTTTTTTCGGGGGGTGGGGTGTGTGTGTACTGAGACAGTACACACACAGAGACTGTAGTGAAGTAGAAGCAAAACAGGCATGAAATGGAAAAAGAAGTAAAGAACAAGTACCTCAAACTTAAGTACTTGAATATGCTCAGTTACATTCCACCACTGCTTTTATCTGAACCTTCAGCTGTTTCACAAATGGTGCACTGCATTTCAAAACTCAAACAATGAACTCAAACATATGAAGTGAATGATTTTTATGTCGCTCGTAACAGAGAGAGGCTTTAAGTCCACCGTCATCTCAAATAAAAGGAGACACGGTGGCAGTGAAAGTCGAATCGATCCACTCCACTTTTGCCATCTATTGCTTATTGTATAAATATTTGTATGTTGGAAACTTGTTGGAACTCTCCTAATATCTAATCTGGTTTACATGGAGGCCATGTACAGTATATAACTTTCACCTGGACATGAAGCAAACCAAAATGTCCCTCCCTCCCCCTGCAATTTCTCGGATTTCTGATTCCAAGGCCAGACTTTCAGTAAACAGTTTGTACATCTGCTCCCCTTTAAAACTCCAAACTTCTTTCTTTTCTCCATATTCACTTATGTGTTGTGGTTGAAGTGAAATGTGTAAGAAAACATCAGTTAAAAGGCCTTGGCATCTTCCAAATGTAGCCGCCTCACAAAACTCTACAATGTGTTTGTGATCTATCATCGCTCGCCAAGTCATCACGGTCAGTCAGTTTTCAAGGAAGTGTCGTTAGCAGGGTGACTGTTTCTGATCAGGCTGCAAAAAATGCTAAAAAATAATTAAACATGCTCTAATATATGATTAGCACATCATGATTATGTTTTCCTGCTGGCAAGAAATACAGCCCTTGTGTGCATGAGCTTTCTCCCACATCATACAGAAATGCGTATCAGCTGGACTGCAGACTTTCCAAAGTGTAATGTTTTTTTCATTGACCCTCAGTAAGTATCTCCTGACAGAAATAAGTGGGCAACAGAACATTTTCATTATTGTTCTGCTTTCTGAAGGGAGGCTGGCAGGGCAACAGGTGCTGCTGTACATCAAATGGGCCGATTTTATTTTATCAGAGGGTTTATCTGCAGGTTATTTACCTCACTCTACTCCATATAAATACATCCATTTAAATATCAATCAAAAAGCGAGACTGTGCAGTTGCGCCCGGCTATTCCTCTGCCGTAGCGCCACTTTTTATAGTAGAGAAAAAGGCGTATTTCTACCCCCTTCTTCTTCATTTTGCTTTAATCTGCATTGACGCTGCTGCACAGCATATAAGCCAGTCATAACACAGTTTTGGAAAAGGGCGTAGACTTAACAGTAACAGATTAAATTTATGGACACAATGGCCTAAAATTGAGCCCACCCCTGACTGTCAAAACTAAATGAAACTTGAGTGCAGAGAAAAGGCTCCGAGAGTTCACAGAGTAGTTGTGTGTCGGGAGTGAACTTTTGCTGGGTCATCCAGTTTGTCTGCACATGAACTTTGATTCCACGCGTGTAGCATCGCTCATTTTGAGGAATGCACGTCACCTGCGTACATCTTTATTCCTTTTCCTAAATGCCACCATAAATCAGCTCTGGATTTGATTACTTGTAGTCACATCAAAGCTCTGGCAACGCTCTTGTGATGTGAACTCTAAAGTGTAACAAACACAGAAGTAATAACCAAAATGTGTCTCCAGATTCAAGAAAAGCAAGCATCTCACTGATTTTTACTTTATTTCCCTATTGTTTCATAATACACCCTGCTGTCAATGAATTGTGCGATTATTGCTTCCAAAGAAAATCATTAAAGTATTCACCACAACAACCCAGATGATATCAGTGGAAGGGCCTTCTTTTGGTGAAAACACGGCAGTCGCTGCTGAAAGCCCCATGCACGGCACAAGCAGGGCTGAAAGGGTGAAAATATGGTGAGAGTTTGAGACAATGTGAAGAGTCATAGCTCTTTTAGCTGAAACAGGCTACAGTTACATTTTCCTCCCCATTTACCATCATCCTGGTGACACAGTTGTTAGCCACATGCCATGCGACTTACGAACAGTGACTATATCTTCGTGCTGTTAGTGTTCACTCAGGTCTCTCCTGGTTTCATTGTTGTGCCTCTTCAGTCAATCAAACCGTGGAGCCGTCACACAGCGTCCGCCTGTTTTCTCAGCTGGCCGGTCGAGCGTCCACGGTCACTGTCGTGTCCTCAGCCTGTGGGCCCTGCATTGTTAGACAGGAAGATAAATGCGACTGGTATGGGCAGCATCATTATTAATGAAAAGTGACATCATCGCGTGGTCTGCTTAACAGCAATCAGGCCTCTCTCTCAACAACACTCAATGCAATCCAGATGTCCGTTTGATTAAAGGCTTAAACGTGATTGGAGAGGGTGAGAACGGGGGAGGCACAGCCCCTGGTCAACCCCTGGATTCTAAAACAAAGACTTTTATAAATTTCTCTTAAAATAAAAACACATGGATGGAACCCCCCCCCACACACAATTCTTCTCATACCAGTTTCTCCTCTCATGGTCGTTGCCTGGTTTTAAGCAGCAGCACTTGATAATCTGCATGAAAATTCTTGTCTAATTGGACACTGCTTAGTGGAAGACATTACATATTTCCTACACTAATAGTTGTGGGAAATTCACACACACTGAAGTTTTCGCACTGCTGGAAGCTAATTGGCCAATCAGAGCTTACTTACAGGGAAACTATTTATTGTAATCAATGTTTTTAGCCGAGCAGTGTGGCTCCAGGGTTGGCAGTTTTGAGGTTGGGTAGGTAGGTTGGTCCTCCACTTTGGTGCAGACTGAAATATCTCATCAACAATTGCATGAATTGCTAAAACAATTTGTACAAATCTTCATGTTCTCCAGAGGATGAAGCTCACAGACTTTGCTGATCCTCTGACTTTTCCTCTGGTGCCACCAGCAGGCAAAGATCTTCACTTATCCAGTGAAAAATCTGCTCTGCTGAATAGAATAGCATAAAACTTCCCTTGACTTTTCCTTCAGCAACATGCATGCTAAACATTATATCTCATAAACATCACAGTGTTAACATTAGTCTCCAGAACATGTTAGCATTTCATACACTCAAACCTGCATAGTCACGTCTATGAAAACTGGACTGGAGGTGAACAGTCAATGCTGATTGTGCACCGTCTCTAACTCCACTGGTATGAGAGGAGTAATGGGACATGATTTCAATCGACCAAAGTTTCTCTCAAAGTAATATTTCAGCAGGTCGTCAAAAAAATAAGGGTGAAGAGACCTTGAAAGCCTCACAGTGACAGATGCAGTCATCTGGCAGTGCCACCAGGGACTCACCCCCCTGTCCAGCAAAGAGGGATTTAGGTAAACTAGAAAAAACAAAAACATAAAAACACACCTGTCACAGGCCAGCATGAATTAAGTCTACCTCGTTTTTTCCCCTTCTCTCCCCAACCAGCATTTGACCTGCGTTGGCCACAAGAAGACGCGGGCGGTTTGGACCGACTGCAACCTGAACTGCCACATAACATGACTCACCTGACGCTGACTGGGCGTGACCGTCCTCGGCTCACATTTTCCCCCCGCCAATTTTTATGAGAGCAAAGCCAAGGTTGAAACTGAAGCACAAACCCACCCAGTGCTTTTTGGCCCACGTGTTTTCTTTAGCGTATATGTTGCTGATGCAGGATGGATAGAGGAATGAAAAATGAGAATCAGTGACTCACTTTATTTGCTTTATTCCGTCTAATGGCAGGCATGATGTTTATCACGTTACTATGGCGGCCCTGC
Organism: Chaetodon auriga; assembly: GCF_051107435.1. NCBI lineage: Eukaryota > Metazoa > Chordata > Actinopteri > Chaetodontiformes > Chaetodontidae > Chaetodon > Chaetodon auriga. Next base: position 17,112,005 of record NC_135085.1, read on the forward strand.
GGGTATCCCATGTTCTGTGACGTGCTGTTTTCCACCATGTTTCCATATTTGTGGGTCACTGAAAAGCCTAAATTTCACTAATAGGTGTATTTATGTTTTGTTTTGACTGCGCAGGTAGCAGACAAACAAGCACACTGTGGGAGAAAACAGTGGGAAACTCCCTTTACAGTGTGTCAAGCTCTCCCATTCTCTGTGGGCCAAACATTCTACAGGGGAAACCATCGCTCACTGTCTGTCTCTGTCAGGATTGCAATGATGCTATCTGTTGGTGTTAGCTTGACGGGTGCCACACATGTAGGCTGCGAGCCCTGTGAGGGTGGACCTCGAGCCAGTTACCGAGGCAAAGGTGGTGCAGCAGGAGGTAAAAGATGACATAAAGTGAAAACACAGAACAGACAGCAGAACAGGGAGCGTGTGAGGCCTGTCCATCAGCGTGTTTGTGTGTTTGTTTTACCAATTAGTTGTTTGTTTAGTTCTGTGCATGGCGTCTGACTTATGAGGTCAAAAACAAGGAAAACATTTTCAAATGTTCCCCTCATTTTGAAGGGAGTATGCTGTATCTTATGGTGAAATGCATATAATGCCTTCAGCAGTCAATAATTTGCTCAAGACCTCAACACCAATAATTGAATCTTTCATATGACCAAGATTCATCGGAACTGAACCGATGACTAAGTTTACAGACTCACTGTTTGCTCCCAATTTGTCAAGCAAATGAGCTCAAATCTGAATGATCTCCATCTGTCAGACACCTTCCTAACACTGATGGGTTTTAGTTGAAGCTGTTTATAGAGGTGGTGATTCAGCTGTGTGGTCATTTTGGTGGCTATAGTGTGCAGTGTTGTTGAAGGGTTTTTCTATTATTTTGTCCACCCTATATCAATGATGGTAACCTAAATTACAAAAACACCAGTATAATGCCATACAGTGCCACAGGATTTATTGGAGGACTCTTGTGTAAGACTGCATTAGTTTTATTAGTTAGCAAGGTGTACCTAGTAAACTGGCAACAGGGCATATTATATAATAAAAAATATTACAACTGGCAACAACAGAAATGCCATCAGTAACAACATGGTAATTCTATTTCCACACTAAACCAAATCGAATTCCATGAAAACATCTTTTATGAGACGGATATCTTAAACAAACCCTCTAAATTGGGGGGAAACAAATATTTAAAACCGAAAAAGATTGTAAATTCAGCATGATAAATATTTGAACTGCTACAGCGATTTTGAAAAGCTGCGAAACAAAACTGCATCATTCAAAGCAGCAAAACACAACAAATAACCTTTATCTCTGTTTAGACATCTTAAATATATCTTATCAGGAGGGAGTTCTGCTCTCTAAACACAGCCAAATCTCTCTTTCCTCTCTGGTCCGAAGAGACACGCAGAGCAGCCCTCTGGTTTCAGGATGTCTGTCCCCTGTTTGAAGTTTATCTAACTACCATATGTATTTGTTTTCCCCAGCAGAGTAAATGATGATTCTCTCTGTCCACTTATCATCCGCCCCCCCACCGGCGCTCATGTTATTTATTATGAAATGACACCTCACTGTCCGGAGAGCCGACTGCGGTGGGCATGATTCATGGAGGCAGACTATGAGACACAGGAAGGCCATTAAAAATCCTATCAACATCATGTTGTAGTTGGTGGACAACGAGGAGGAAACTGGATAGCCAGCGAGAAGTTTTATGTTCCGGCCTGTTTTACTAATGGGGAGTCCAGATCAAGACACCAACCCTTATCCCAAATGTGACATGATTACATTTCATGAGAACAATCTGAATTTTATGCAAGCAGTTGGACATTTTGGGAAATGTGCTTATTCACTTTCTTGCTGAGAGTTAGATATTACTCTTATCTGTGTATGGCAATGTAAATATGAACCTATAGCCAGCAGCTGGTTAGCTTAGCTTAGCACAAAGGCTGGACGCAGGGGGAAAAGCTAGCCTGGCTCTGTCCTATGGCAACAAAATTCAACTTTTAGCTTCTCTTAAGATAGCTAATTAACATTTTGTATCTCACTCAAGTGTAAAAATGTCATTTTATGGAACTTCCTGGAGTCTTGTTTGTTGCTTGGCAGCCCTAAGGCGACAGTGAGACTCCAAAGACATTACCTGGAGGAGTTATAGGTGAGAACACAAATGTCTGAATCAGTTGGAATGGACATTAAACCGACTTTACCCTCCAGCTCCTGAGCACAGAGCCTGTGTGGTGTCCGAATAGACCCATGTGTGAAAAGAGCAGGAGAATCCACAGTGAGAGAGTGGGCGTGTTGAAGATGTTTCTATCATGCAACAAGCGCAAAACTGAAAGGATACAAAGACCCGAGGGTGGAGAAAAAGAAGGGTCATTTACACGAAGGAGGCAACTGGAGAGACGATCAGATTTGGGGATTTCTGATGGTGAGGGCCAAACTTTTCGATGTACTTTGTGTGGATTAAACAAAAAAGATACAACGTGTTAATTTATGACATTCAGACGTGTTATTAGGTTGTTTTTTTTAACCTTTGGACATAGCCAGAATAGCTGCTTCCAGTCTTTATGCTAAGCTAAGATAACTGGTTGCTGGCTGTAGCTTCATATTTACAGCTCTGATATGACAGCGGCATCAATCTTCTCACTTATCTGGCAACAAGAAAATGAATAAGCATATTTCAAATAAGAATAACTATTTCTCCAACAGTTCAAATGATAAAAAACAGATATTTATAAGCCTGAGAGTCTGTTTGAGTGAGTGTGTGGAGAGACAGAAATGATCAATATGGCATTACTAATCCCATCAGAAAAACTCTTGAATTGCTTTGGTGAATACACAGAAAATATCCTGACAGTTGCAGATGCCTGAGCTCAAATGGCATCAGTCTGAGCTGAAAAACATTCAGCATGCAATGTTTATGAAACTAAATCCTTAAGAGCCCAGAAATTTCAGCTCAGTGATAAATTTCCTTTTTGGATTGTTTCAATCTTCGAATGCACTTAGATACACATTCTGGCTGCTTTGAAGACTGAAGGTGGACATATGGCTTTCCCTTTCCTCCCTTCAATTTACTGATACATACCAGGTGTTATACTTTTCATGTCGCCCTCTCAAGATAAAGGTTTCATTCCTGGAAAAAAAGGGGGAAAAAAAACATATATTGGTGTGCTCCAGTGAAAGAGGCTGCCTTTTGTCCTAAATATATTGTGCTATCCTGTGGCAGAAATGAATTCTAATTTCTTTGTTTAAAAGGCAAAAGGGGTCTGTTGCATCCCATGTGGCCCTCAGATGTTTCTGTTATTACCACTGTGCTAAGACAATTTATTGTAGCAGAGTTCCAGGACACAAAGCGAAGAAAAGAGGCAAATTTTCTCCCCAGACGTGCTGCGAAGGCAAATGGTGCAATAGACAAAATGAACAAAACCGGCCACATGAAAGAACTGGGTGTGTAGATTATGAACAGAGAAGAGTGAAGGAATGAGAGGCTTTGTTCATTGCCTGTCAGCTTGTGCTGATTGGTGTCTCTTTTAAGGGGTGGTCGATATCACGCGCTTCACAGAAAAATGCATGGAAAATGTGGGGTGAAGTTCTGCTGTTGGCTGTTTTGAATTTATCACAGTGTTACACTCATAGCTGTCATACCATTTTGGTATGATGGAAAAAAAACTTAATTTCTCAGCTAATTTAAGTCCCTGCAGATCAGAGGGTGTTTGACGCTGAGCTGCATGACTTCCACAAATGACGTAATGGTCATGTCTACCACCAGATAAAGTTGCCAGGAAAGGCCCTTGTCACATTAATTAGTGTAGGTAACACCAAACACCAGCCCAGTATGATTCACCACCCAAAATCAGCAATAACAAAGGCCCGTCCTCATCAGACTCAGATGAATCATTTAGGTGGACTCCCTTGCCTCAAAGCGCAAGTCCTATTACGCTTTGCTGTGTTTTACTGAACCCAAATGATCCAGTACCAGATGTGCAAATCCATACCGGCGGCTCACTAGCGTTCTGTCAGCCCATATTGGAGAGTAAATCCTCCAAAAAATGTCTCTTAAAGCTGCAGCGAGGAGAATTATAGTAATATTAATAGCCCTGCCCTATCAGGAGGGACTGTAAGAACAAACCCGGTGGATGTCAACACTCCTGTGAAGTCTGTGTCACTCTTTTTCATAATCACATTTAAAGTTTTAATCAGATTAAGCATGTACAATACAAGCTTACCCAATGTGTGGTCTCCTGGCCTAAACCCCCACCCAAATCCTATTATTACCCATTTTAATTACAGGATAATACCTGTGGGATATTGTATCATTATTGTTGCTAATGTTATTAATATACAACTGATTGACACCTGCATCACATGCTTTGCTTTTGAGATGCCATTTCACCCCTGAGAAGACAAATATGTGGACAGAGGCTGCTACCGTTCAAACAGTAGATGTGTTTTTTAAATGGGAAATAGGCGCTACTGTTGAATCTTACACATTCCACACAAACTTTGGCAGTCAGATGTGAGCAGACAGAGTGGACAAGCTTATGTTGGAAGACAACAACTGTTCATTCTGTTTTCATGGCATGTGAACTGTGAATTAAGTCATTTCTGATTCTGCTGCTAAATGTAGAGTGTTACTTTAAATGCATTGCGCTGATCTGTAAAACACGCCGCTGGAAATTTTTCCCCGTTAAGTCTTAATGGGCTTGACTCCTGTTATTTTATCTTCCGTGTTCAGAGTGCTAAATCAAACTGTTTCTAATTAGAGGGAAGTGAGTGCAGGAGGAGAGGCAGGGAGGTCTGAGGAAACGCAGCCACTGAAGGTGTGAAAGATGAGGACAGATGTTGTGTTGTCTCTGATGGTGAGGTCACTTTGATGGCTTTGACCTCATAAGCGCGAGTCAGCAGGACTCTCGTAGCCAACAGGTCATAAATATATGCCTGGGATCGGGAGGCAGACATTACCAACATAGCGCTGCATGACCTAATGATCTGGCAAGCTATAGACGGCGTAGTGTGTTGTGTTGGTGAGCCCATACTACCATTCATTCACACAGCAAAATAGATTTACTGTTCTAGTTTAATAGAAGCTGAAGTGATACTAATCAAAGATTGTACGAGTTCTTGTAGTTATAACATTTTATCTTACATGGTTGTGGCAGGAAAGTGTTTTTATACTTTTTACTTTTTGCCAGGGTCATGCCAATAAGATGTCCTTGACCTAGCACTTGCATGATAGCAATGGAATTACAAATTGGCTAATTGAGCACTTAAGACTCATTATAAAAATTAGTGTTGGTCTGACCATGACCCCTTAGTCTGTGTTTGATAAATTACTAAGAACCATGAAGCAAGAAACAGTGACACACTGCCCACCATTGGCAGGAATGCATACGTACAATATGGTCACCATTACACCACACATCCATCACCTGGGCCTGTAGGCTTTTGGGGAGGTCTGCTTAGTGTGAGCTTTGCCTTCTCTCAGAGTACAAAGATGTTTAGGGACCACAAGTCTGATGACGTTCACAACTGCTCTCAAGCTCTTCCCTGTTGTTTTGCAAAATGACTGTATCAGTGATCACGTCCCCAAACAGGTCAGGCAATTCCAGTTGCGAAGCCGCATGGAGGATTTATTAGAACCAGATGGGCTGTGCTCCCTTACAAGCTTGGCCGAGTCGAAAAACACTGGGCTGGCTTCTCCCAGGCCTGCTCTGGGGGAACGGAGAGCGGCTGGTCCACCCATTTCCTTTCCTTGCCCTTCCCAGGCATGTCAGAGAAGAGCCAAGCCAAAAAAAATCAGACCTGCAGTGGCTTTTGGACAGGCTAGGACTCGAACAGTGTGGTAATTACGGATGGCAAGAGGGAAGGTGTGTGGTAGAGAGGAGGGGGCCTGCCAGGCGGAATCATCCCATGCCAAAGGCTTTAAAAGAGCCACAAAGGAACTAAAAGAAAAATAAACAAACAGATTGCTGAAAAGCCCTGCCACTTTTTTTTCTCTCTGACATTCCCTTGACACTGACTGTTGAAGCAGAAGTAGCTGAGGTTGGGGTTCTGGGTACTCTTTGATTAAGAACAGTGACATTAGACCCATTAGTTAAGTGGACTATGAGTAGAGAAAATGATGAAGAAGCTGAACAGTCAGCATCAATGTGACCTGTTCCACTGCCTTACATAATGTATCAACGAAGAGGCTATGGTCCTATCTTGAATACCTTGTCTCCTAGGACATCACCCACCCAGCCTTAAAGTCCTTCAAATATTGCCAACAGCAATTCACACTTGTCCTTACAAGTCGTTTACTTCTGTCCAGCCACCTGTTTTTCATTGGCCAGACATTCTGGTATCCCTCCACACCTCTTAGCTGAGGCAGCCGCTCTGCTCCCATGGCTTAAACCTGGCTGGCAGAAGTACAGTTCATAGTGGTTTCTCAAAGGCCTTCTCTTGCACCGTGCAGGAATCAAAATAAATTAGACCTATCTGCATTTCGGTGAAGCCACAGATCAGGTACTCCTATATGTTATTAATAATGTTATGACTCTATGCAAGCATAGTTTTTGTTAATATTACAATAAGTGTTATCAAAACTCTGGACTTGAGACTTGACTTGGGTTTGACCGCTGTGAGTTTTGACTTTCTTGAGACTTATGCAAAAACATTCAAGTTTCAAATTTTGACTGAAACAATATAAAAATAAACACTGCAACAAGCAGGCCTTGCATAGTCACACAACTTGAATATTTAAGGGTATTAAATGGAACATCTCCACTGTGGCGCATTTAAAAACAACTAGACCTATGTTATACTGCTTATCTTGTTGTGGTCTGTACTTACATTATCCCAGATGTTTCCAACAATGTTCAAACCCAGAGAAATACATAATTTTATTCAAGGTAATGGTGCGTTTCATTTGGTCACCGCTCAGTCATATCTGACAAACACCAGGTGATACATCAGAGAGTGAGGAGGGAAGTCGAATGTGACTAAATTTTATGTGAATAAAATTTTCTATTTATATTATCTCAACCATGGACATTTATTCACATCTGATGGATTTTCATCCACATTGGTGGCTGTACAACAATGAAGGCAACAACTCAAATGATCCCACGTTACTTCATGACGTCATCAAACTTTTGTTAAATTTTTTGATTGAGCGACCCCTAGTGGCAGAAATTAGCTGCATAACGACCTGCCCGATTGAGAGGTCTCAGTTCAACAATAATGCTAACACAAGTTCGAAAGAAATGTTCAAATGCAGTGTTTTTTGGGACTGTCCTCTTGAAACATGTCAACATTAGGCTAGCTGTTCGTATTATGGAGTGACTAAATCCACAAAGTGAGGAGATCGGATGGACGAATCAGTGTCAGACTTTAACACATGAGACCACTTTTCATTTCCCATTTCTAACCAACAGTCAGTGTGCTTTCTTAAGCATGACCACAATCGTTCCCTGACCTTAACCACATGTTTATTAATGTAACCATGACGACGAGGGTCTCATAACCTTAACGAAGTAGCCATTTGAACCCAAATTATAATGTTTCCTTAACCTTAACAAAGAATTTCTTCTAACCCAAACCATGATCTTTCCTTAAACCAAACCAAGTTTAACCATAGCGTCGTCACACCATAAAAGAAATGTATTTTTCACCAGTGATTTGCAGGAATCTGGAAAGCACACAAAAATGATGTCCTGTTGAAAGTGGCATCAGATCACATAACGCTTCTGGGCCAATTATGTATTTTGTTGTTTTATTTGGAGGACTTGTTGAATTTTTCTTGTAAGCATTTATTGGTCTGAAAGATGTGAAACTGAATTTGATGAGAACTTGAGACCTGATTTAAACTTGCCCCCAAGCTCTTCAGATTTGACTGGACTAGACCTGCTTTCATAAGAGTCGAGACTTGCTTAACACTTGTCTTGACTGACTTGAGACTTACCACAAAAGACTTCAAAACAATTACATGAGACAACTGTCTTATATTATATTATATTATAGCAAGATTACATTACTTGCATTAGTTTTTGCCCAAAATGATGATGATGTGTTTTGGGGTCTATGTATGCTTGAATCTGTCAAAGGATTTTATCCTATGTCGTATCAGACGGTTTATAGAAATTGTACTTGTCATTACAGAGCACATTCACTCTCGTCAGGTCTGTTCCAGCCATAAGCAGTGAACTTTTTATGCGGACAAATATTAAATGTTCAGTTAGATTTAATGGAGCTGGACTCAGCTACGGGACATAAAGGCTCAGTTCTCCCATTCTCCCACTGGTTCCTTTTGACATGTCGACATGAATCACAAACAATATTAGATGTTGCAGAAGATGAATCTGCAGAATGATTCATTCTCTCCAATTTTGGGTGCAAAGCATTGCCAAACTTTATTTGCTCATTAAGGGCCTTGCTTATGATCCTTCACAGGGACCAGAAACGATTCAAAGATATTTCCAAACAGGTGGAGAAACTTATGAGCATGGGTGGATTTCCTGAGGAGAAGCATAAAATAGAGCAGAAAACTGGAAAAGCAGCACAGCCCTATTAAGGGGATCTGGCGTTTTCTCCTGTTTGTAGTAAAGCAGTGGAATAATGTAACATTACACAATTTTGTTTTGGGTGGCCTTGCATATCCCCCCAAGAAAATATAAACAGGCGCTGTACAGGGAATGCCCGAACATAATTCATTGCTTGAGGAGAGGTTTTTCCTTGCAGCTGCCATATTTTGCCCTGACAAGTACATGTCTCAGAAGGATCATGTTAGAGAAACATTGGCTTGAAGTGCACTTGATTTACACCATGAGTGGCTCAAAATGAGAGGGGCTTTTGTTGCTAGACACAGATTGAGGAAACAGGTAGGTATCAAGGCCAAAACCAGAAAAACAACTTGTGTCTGAGCTACTGTTTCTCGACGTCAAGGACAGAAGCATGTCTGCAGTGCAGTAGTTTGTGATGGACAGTTGGACAGGTAATAAAATGACTGCAGACCTTGGAGGAGGAAAATTGATCTTTATTTATTTGTCAGAGGTTTTTGTTTAGCACCAGTTAACCAAGATTTGTATTCCCAGCAAGGTCTCCAGCAATCTCACAACAGATAAGGTTAAAGGAATAATTCGACATTTTAGGAACTACGCTTACTTCCATGCTGGGAGTTGCATGAAAAGATCCACACCACTTTCATGTCTGTATGCTATATATAAAAATATGAAGCTACAGCTAGCAGCTGGTTAGCTTATCTTAGCATAAAGACTCAGAGCAGGGGGAAACATCTAGCCTGGCTCTGTCTAACATTCAAAAATACACCTGAGAACACCTCTAGAACTTATTAATTACCATGTTGTGTCTCATATGTTTAATCTGTCAAAAAAATCAATGTGAAAAAAGGAGTTGCCGATATGTAGGTTTATGTGCTGGACTATCTCTTGGCCAGGTAATGCCAAGTAATGAGAAATTTAAGGATGCTGCTGGGTTGATGTTTTTCTAGCACAGGCTAGCTGTTCCAGTCTTTGTGCTGAGCAGCGCTAACCATCTCCTGGCTGTAGTTTCATTTTTAATGAACAAACATGTGAAAGGTATCAGTCTTCTCACCTGTTACCAATGAACCTGTTTACCCGTGGAATGATCCAAACAGGTGTTTTTGGAGCATTCCACATCTTTCCCAGTCTTTTTTTGCTCCTGTCCCAACTTGTTTGAAATGTGTTGCTTCATCACAATCAGAATAAGCAGATATTTACAAAAATCAATGAAGCTGATGAGGTAAAACATTTAATATATTGTATTTGTACTGTTTTCAGTTGAGTATATGTCAAAAAGGATTAACAAATGATCACATTCTGTCCCTACTCTTTGTCCATTGAAGTGATTCAGTTTGTGGGTTCTGTAGGTAAAGAGCACAAACAGAATAATAAATGGGACACCATTAGAGCAATTGATGGCCAAATTATGGTTGATTACAGTATGAAAACATTGACAAAACAGGTTTAACGGCATTCCTTTACAGCATCTGGTGTGAATATGGTGAATGTAGGTCATGCATGGCTCAAAATGAGCATGAAACCATTTTTTGTTTGGACGTGCTGTGCTGCCACTGCCAACACCTGCAAAAGACACACAAATAACTTGCAACCCTCTGATGAATGCAAGAACGTCTCCCTCTCTCCTGAAGGCTGGAGCGAGCACTCCTGTCAAAGCAACACTGAGCCTCTTGATGTGGTCTGTCATTTCCTCTGAGCTGGCCTTGCTACAGCATGGGGGTTTGAGGAGTGTGGGAAAAACCAGTGTGAAAGAGAAGAGAGGAAGTGTGTATTTATCTCTGTTGGTGGGGCATGATTCCCGCTTTGATCTGTCTGCAGACCAGCTCCTGGACCGCCTTGCGGGCAGCAGAAGCCATAAGGTCAATGTGTCAGCCACAAAGGGTCTGGCATGATACTTGGACAGCACCTGTCAAGATAAAAGGCAAACACATTGTGCATCTAGTGGAACGACAACAGGTGCACTCAAAATCATGCAGCTTCTAGACCTGTCGACCTTTCGTACACTGTAACTGACAGATCATCCCAAAGCAAACACACATGATATTATGTTGTTCAGTGTCATGACAACTTCCCTCCTCATCCAAATGAAGCCTGATTCATTATTGATCACTCAACAGCAATCAAAAGATTTAAACAGTCTTAATGACAAGACAGACTCTGTTCAGCGCTAATGAATCGTGAGGTAAGTTTCGTAGAGGAGATTTACAGTAAAAGGATATGATATCATGGGGTTTGGTCTCATTCGTAGCGATCCATCTTCAATCATCTCCAAATCTTAGTCACTGAGCAAACAATCCTTTATTTGCTCTTTTCATTCAGCCAGGAGTCGCTGATTAAATGATCCAGTTTCCATTGTCTGGAAAATGGTATATTTAATGAAAGCACAACTGCATGTCAACACCTCCCCCAGTGTACAGAATGAGATAATACATTTGTGTTCGCATGTCATTGCGTCTTCAATCTGTAGGCAAACCGCACTTAAGTCTGCATTCAAAGTGGTTTTTCAAATGGGGTTCCTTCGCCAGGAAGTGTGTTTCCCAGAATTCAATTGCATCTGATGTTTGGTAATCATCTCCTCATGCATGTGTATCTACACTCAGGATTTCCAGCCGCGGGTACACCCAGACCCTCTCCACCTCCTTCTGTGTGCATATGGAGGAAGTCGGTCAGTGAGAGTGCAAGTGGCACATGGTCGAGAATGGTGGCCTGGGAGCAGATTAGCTGCTCCTGTGTCTATCTGGTGCTGACAGTTCACACAGGCCTTTTTTTCCACTGCCCCTGGGCGTATCAACACACTGCTTCCCTTCTCAGAGGGCTCTATCTCCCGGCCTCAGGGCTAAAAATGTGGAGGCATACTGTATACAAGGCACGGCTCAAAAGGAAATGCTTATAAAGGTGAATTGGCTGACGAAATGGGGTGACAATCTCATTATTATTATTATTATTATCTGGATCTGGACAGCTACAAGGTTTCTGATGTTTCTGCTGGAGAACTTAGCCCCCCTAAGAAATGCATACATGAACATTCAGTTTTATTTAAAAGCAAAAATAAAGCAAAATATATTTTGTATTTCAGATTTTCAGAATAGTCATTATCTCTAGCGCTTCATGAAGCTTTCACCTGGAATAGTTTTCAGCTAACAGGTATGCCTCGTCAAAACTTAATTAGTGGAATTTCTTGCTTTCTTAATGCATTTGAGAGCACCAGTTGTGTTGTGCAGAGGTAGTGTTGGGATACAGTTAATAACTCAATTCAATTAATGTAGTAAAATTTACCAGACTCTCCATGCTGTTCCTGTGTCTGACTTCCTATCTGGTTCGATCTGCTCTGTGCAGCTTCATGTGGCATGTGTCAGAAATACACAATACACAATAAACAGTGTGTAAAGCTATTATCACAGCAAACAGTGGCTACTTTAAAGACTCTGAAACATAAACCAGATTTTGTTTTGTTTACAATTTTTTGCTTACTAGATAATTCTGTATGTGTTATTTCATAGTTTTTATGTATTTAGTATTAATCTACAATACAGAAAATAATAAAAATAAACCTCTGAATGAGAAGGTGTGTTCAAATGTTTGTCTTGTATTGTAAATTGGGTTAAACTTAAGAGACCACTTAAGATGCCCTGTAGAGTTTTCTTGTAAACATACAAAGTTTCTGTTTATATCCAGCATTACTCACCAAAACACACTGTGCATCACTGAGGTCTAACAAATGTCTTAAGTGTATTTCCTTCCTTGTGAAACATCTGAAACTTGCATTGTTTACATATTTACTTACTAAGAGGCTTCTTCTTTTCTGCGTTTGCTGGCATTTTGCTGTGTTTCCTGGCGCCACCTGTCGATAAGTGAATAGGGGCAAGAATTTGAATTAGATGCCTTTCTTTGATGTGATCCTAAAAGTGAAGATGTACATTTTCAGACAGAGTTTTGATGAAATGCTTTGACTCTCCGGCATGAAATGTTAAATTCATGCCATGCAGAAAGTCTGTCTTTGTACCCCCTGTGCTCTTGGGCTCTTGGGACGCATCCTTTGCTCATTTCGAACAAACCTCGGCACAAACAAAAACAGAACTGATTAATTTGTTTATACTGCTTGTCATATCAGAGATAGAAAACAGTTACATGTGGCCACCAAGACAATTAAATTCATAGTTATTGACTCATCTTTGGCAAAGTTGGCTGACATGTGTTTACTGAAGTTAGTCAAGGTCAAAAACAGGCACTGGCAAGCATCCAGTTTCTATATCCGAGCACCTTCACCCCTGACTGACTTCTCAGTTTTTACTCCAGCCACCCATTAGAGCACCCATCTGCTTCATTATCTCTTTTAATGATGTTTCTTCCCCCTCTGTCACATCAGAGGTTTTAGCTTATGGTTCTGGTGATACTGCCGGTCATTAGGAGAGCTCACAGTGTGGGATTCCATCTGGAGTGTCTCACACAAAAGACTGTCAGGCCACAGAGGCTGACGAGGCTCCAGCAAACTTTCAACAGTTGTCTCAAGCAGGTCCCTGCATTGTGGAATATGGGGCTTAGAGAGACAGAAAGTCTGTGGGTTGTAATTCTCCATACGGATGGCTCGCTGAGTGCACAGAAAAAACTGGTCATATTATTTGGAAAAGCCTTGAAAGGGAAAATTAATGAATATTCACAGTGGATGTAGGGGACAGAGACAGGCGTAGAGAATTGATTTCGATGGAATGAGCTTCTCGTCTCATCAGAGAAAGAATTCCCAAAGCATGATAAAATTGTACGTGTCCTTCCAGCTTTTCGTCATTTAGACATATCAAACTGAAAATCACTTACAAAAAAAGGAAAAATCCAGTTGTTCCTGATTAGCATAAATAAATGAGAAGTAAATGTTAGTATTAGAAACCTTGACAGAGATGGAGGGCTGCAAAATTTCCATTTGCAGTCACGCACAGTAATTCCATCAGTTAAAGGGGATTTTACCTCCCTGTAGATTAACAATCCCAGAAAGCTTTGCAGGGCAGGTTCAGACACCTGACGTCACATACTGAGGTGGGAGTGGGGTCTGCAATATCGAGTGGCAAGGGTGTGGTGCTCTGAGCCCGGAGACCATTAAACTGTCACCACTCTATTTCTGTGGTGGGACTACAGAGGGTTTTCTCTCGTCCCCTGTAGCACTGGTAATGATGAGATTTGAGGTCAGTCAGCCGCTTTGCTGTGTGTGTAATCAAAAGTCAAGATTGCATTTGCAGCTACTGTTGAGCTTCGGCGAGTATGTGCATGCGGAGGTGTTGTGGGCACATGTTGTTCATATGTGTGCATGTGCGTGTGTGTGTGTGTGTGTGTGTGTGTGTGTGTGTGTGTGCTGGATGAGGTTAAAGAGGGCAAACGCATACAGTAAAGCAAAAGAGAGCAGAAAGTTTACCAGACTGACTGATTGTAAATCCACAGCTCTTTAATAAAGCAGAATTATAGTCCTTCACAAAGAACAATTAAAACAGATTGAACATAATTGCCAGGTATGTCTGCACCATAACACAGACATCTCTGTTACACCGAGCGCTGATCGGTTACTATAGCAGCAAATGTTTTTGTGCTAATCACTGTCAACTCACGGTTTACAGCTTACTCAAATCAAGGGTTTCACTGCAAAGTGCAGTTTTGCTCTTATTACCATCTTATTTTAAAACCGGGGCGTTGTTCGCTAACCTTTAATTTTGCCACGTGGAAGGAAATATCAGTTTAATGATGAAATTGAAACGCAGCGGTGGGTAAAGACCAGGAGTGATTGAATCAGCTCTAGCTGGGAGTGAATTACCCCACAGGCAGTGCAGTCTGAGTGCAGGATGGCTTTCTTAATCATTCCCCACTTACAGGAAGTCAATTCGGATGCTGAGATTATAAAACAGTCCTGACCTTAAACACACGGCCTTTTCCCCGTTTGCCTGTTTGGCTGTGCTGCAAGCGGCATGGCAGCAGAACAGGAAGATACAGTAGCACCACCTTGTGTTGTGGCACAGTCAAAGGTTAAAAGGTCTCCAAAAATAAGCCTTTTTTTTTAGATCCTTTTTTAACTTAACAGGGAAAGTTCATTTCAGAATGAATGAAACACCAACAATATAACATTAAAGATGAATAAAGAGAAATAAAAAGCAAGCTCACCAGCAATCCAAGGAAAGACCGGAGGTGTATCACGTACTCTCATAATCACTCCTGAGTGTCTTTTAGCATAAGGCGACTTTTGCTCCTGAGAATTTCTCACACAGCTGATGACGAAGCTGGGCGGTATGAGGGCATCCCCTTGGCCTTTATGTCTTACGCACGGAGAAGACTAGAATGGCTTGTGTTGGCTATTCCTCTAGCCAAACGCAGCCAGACACTGAGTTGTTCTGGCATAATTAGAACCTGCTGCAGATGTCTGAGGTATTACCTCACTGCAAAGAACACGGCTTCCCCAGCTAACAGCCCCAGCTGGCTGGATCTGGATTCTGTTCCACTACTGATCAATGGGGAGCTCCCTGCACTTACAGCCGCCACTGGTGCTGTATATTGACCGAATCGAATGGGAGGAGGGGCGCTGGGGGTAAGATTTGCTCTTCCATCAAGCTCTTTGCTGAGTGGGAGCCAGTTTTCCCAGTAAGAAACTGGCTGTCGTGCCTCTATAAGGGCCTCACGCTGATGGTCATCCAGAGGGAACTGTTTCCTCAACACAGATTGTTCACTGGGAGGACTGGGCTCTCCTCTATTTTCTCTATTATCCTAGCGTTGAAAATGTGCTCCTATAGACACCAGGAGAGCCAGCAAAAGTGAGTGCATGCTGCATAGTTTGAGAAATGAAAACTGTATTTTTCCACTGCCGTTCAGTAAGTACTCAGAATTCATTAAGAAAGGAATTATTACAGCACTTATATCATATACGGCCTTGTGCTGTCATTGCATAGTCTCAAAGTATAAGCATGTGAGGGACAGCCTGGGGAACGAGGCTGTCTCCAAGGTCTCCTAACTGCCTGAATCTAAACTTAAGGTCATTCCTCTGCTGCTCGACCAATTACTCTAGCACGCAGCTCTGCGGAGTCTCAGCCAGACGCTTTGGCTGAATTGTTCCAGGACATCCTCCTGTGGGTTTACATTGGAAGTATGGGCTGCCATTGACTGACATTTTTTCATCAACTAACCAACACACAGAGGACGCGAGGGATTGATTTTGTACATGCCAGTTGCAGTAAGTGGCTGGCAGATGTGAATTTGCATTGTGGCAATAATTATTTCTCCGTTTCTTTTCTTTCCTTTTATAATCACCGACGGAGCATTCAGTGACACATCACTGCTAGTACGTCTGAAACATATTCTAATAATTTTCATATCTCAAAGGAAATGTGTAATTACTCCCTGATATTTTCTCAGGGATGTGAATGCTTTCAGTAACCGAGACATAGTGTCATTGACATCAGGCACATATTTCTAGACGCTGTTTGGTGGGGTGAGTCATGTCATGACTCGTCTGTATGTGTGTTCCATAACCCCTGGTCCCTGCAGAGAATCTCATTACAAGGAAAATGGTGGTAATTGTTTTTTTGTGATGGGAGGAGGAATCTAGATATGTCAAAGCACAGACGAACACCGTGCTGGAAAGTCTGCGGAGTGGAAGTATTATTAACGGCCAGACGTGACCACAAAGGTTGCTGTGACTACTGGCCTGATAAAAAAAAAAAAAAATCCCCAAAGCTACTACGATCAATATTTTCATTTTCACAGTCGATCAATCAAGTGTGTAGTGCGAAAGGTGTTGCTCGGAGTGACAAACCCACACAGATTACACAACTCTGCGGAGCTTTTCAGAATGTTTAAGCATATTGTAGCTTATTGTTCTGGGTACATGGCCCGAGAATGGAGCCTTGTTTCATTCTCGCTGCACTCATCAGTATTGTTTTTTAGCAAAAAGCGGAAAAAAAAAAAAAAAAAAAAAAACATTGTGCACTACTTGCCCACCACCAAACGGCACAAAGTTAGCAGCAAGCTAACATGTTAAGAGCAATATATGTCCCTCAAGCGTTGGTGAAGATGAAGACACCAGAGCAAATGAATGCTACTGTTGTTCTCTGTCTGCTGGATGTGAAAATAGGTAGCTGTTTGCTAATTTTATTCGTTAACAGGTGTCATTGTTGTATTCATAGTTGAACCCATGTTGCCACATTAAATAAGTTAGTGTCAGTTTAAACAAGACTTAATTTATTAGAGATTCTGGATTGACTTTTAAAATAGGTTTTTGTTGATTTCTTCCACTCTCTCGCTGTGACTCCTTTTTCTACATGTCTGCTCTTTCACAGAATCCCCGACGGTTTTCTCTGGTGTACTAAATCGTCCAATGAAATATTTGACGATCATCTTCTTTAAAAATAAGTGACACGCACGCTTCATGCAAGCTATGTGCATGCGTCAGGCCAAATTGAGTGCAGCACATAAAAAGTTAATTTCAGCCTCTTTTCATTTTAAAAATGAACATGCTCTGTTCCTATTGAAAGCCCCCAGACAGAGCGTGTCCGTTTTGATTTATGGAGAGGAAATAGTTGCGTTCTGCTTGCGGGTGGGCCTGTAAAACCCATGTCCCCCCCTCACTCTGGTGTGGCGGCCTTGTGTAAGCTGCAGCGTAAGCCCAAATCACAAGAGGTCATCATCTCCAATAGTCAGTTGCAAGTCTTAAATTACGGCTTGGTCACTGTAGAGAAATATTCGCAGATGTAGCTTTAGTTTCAGGGGTGAACCAGAGAGATGATACTTGATCACCCCAAATACTCTACGGAGGAAGGGCTGTCCTTTGTGCTCTTTGGGAGCCCAGAACGGAGTGAATCCTTCGGTCACTGGAAAGGCCAGAGAAGATGGCTCTGATTCAAGCAAGAAAATCGACTGGAAGAGGAAATCTGATGCATTGCAGTTACTTTAAATTATGTGCAAGACAATGAGCACAGAGTATTCACTTGTTATGAGGGAGTAGTGTGTGAACTGACATATGAGGGTAATAATAAAACCAGACATGGTGTCATAGTTGAACACTCATTTACTGCTTCTCTGGTTCTCAGTACCTTTTCAATGGACTGTAAAAATGCAGGATGTGTCCCATGAATTCACATTATCGATGGTGGTTATTACCTCCCCATAGACCTCAAGGAGAATGTATCAAGAACAGGTGTGCACATATAAAAACCATAGCAAAATCATGGCATATGACTTTGCAAAATGAAGAGATTAAATAGCTTTATTCAACACCTGGACATTTTTAAAATAATACTGCGCAGTGGGCATATGAAACTAAAACAATCATCCAAGGAGGTTAATAGGAGTCTATAGCCATGAAGGGAAATATTATCACAAAGCAGTGCAAAACAGTTCAGATATCGTGCGAATCTACAACAAAGTCAGTCATTTTCTTGAGGATGGTCAGCTCCAATTTACTGCTTACGCAAAGCTGTGACATATATGTTGGCCAGCTCGTTGGGGAGACGTGATGTTATTGCGATTAAGTGGTTGGTTTTGGTATCACTGCTGCGTGATGTTCCCATGTCGTCACTGAATGACGTGTTTCTGTGCTCCGAGGACCGGAGACCCTGACGGCCCTGGCTGCTTCCTAACTCTGCAACTCATCTAGCAAATGCAAAATTTACTTTTCAATCCTCTCTCAGAGGTCCATCACGCCTCTCCGGAAGACAATTTGGGAGCAAAAAACTAATAAATTCCAGCTCTAATTCATCGTGAAATGTTAGACCACTATAAATCAGGTTAAGGAACTTGACAACAATGGGTGTGAGCAAGTTAGTGACCCACCAAACTTTCATTCACTGGAGTTTCATAAGGATGAATTAGAATACAAAATGCATTAAATACAGTAGATATTCTGCAATACAATATCAAGTAATTGGAGTTTAAAACTGATTTTTGCTGTTTCTTAACTCTTGCATGAATATGTTAATCTTATTTGTCTGATCATCCATTTTTTAAAAGATTCATACAAATGATTTAGAGTAATGAAATGAACTTAATGAATCCTTCACTGTAGCATGCTAAGATACTAAATCTTTTGTATACAGATACACAACTAAATTGTTTTATATTCAAGAGACCCATTTTAAAGGCATGATAGTACAATTACTGCTGCTAAAATCCTTCAATTTGTCAGAAAGCTAATGAGTTCATTCAGACTGTTGCATGATGATACACATTAAAATACAGGTCAGGATTTGATCCACTCACCAGTTAGTGAGTTTTGTTTTTATTTTTGTCCAAATTGACTTAGCTAGGTTGACTATATATCACAATTTTATTATAGTAATCGTTGGGACATATTACGTAACTGCCTTATTTGGTCAAATTTAATGCGGGTTATACAGTTGCTTACTTTGAATCTGAAAGTAGCCGACCACATAATGAATGTCCTTCATATAATGTGAGTTCAGACCCAGATGTGCGCTTTAGATGATGAAAGATGTTTACAATCAAACAGTTGATTAGATGTCTTTGTACATAATGATGGCGCAATAAATTCTAGGCATTGTGTTTCCTGACTTCTTAACCATGATGCTGCTGCATTGCAAAAAATCTCATCAGATGTGCTCCTGTTTGCAGATGCAAGCAACATTTAATGATTTACCCGTCTAATTTGGAGATTAAAGCTCACCACTAATGACAGAACACTACAGTAACTTATAGATCTCCCTCTAGTCTTGAAAACCACAGAGGAGGAGAGGAGGGCGGAGAGTGACGCACTTTGTTGTATATATAGACACGGTGATTCCACCTCTCTCTCTCACCAGAATGGAAGGAATGTCTTCATAGATCCACCCCGCACACACATGCACACATCCAGAAGAACCCAAAATTAATGTGCAGCCATTCTTGTAAATATAATGCTTATTGAATACATGTACAGTTTTTAAGTGTGTATGTACAGAGCTGATATGTGCTGCCTAGGCTCTGAAACTGTCTGCAAGCTTAAAGCAACTTCAGCATAGCAGAGATTGGGGAGAATAGAAAAATTTCCTCCTGGTGGTAGGTGTTATATTATAGCATAATAACAAAAATGAACAGCCAGCAGACAGCAAAATATTACCACAAGAAGATCTCTTACAGGAGAGCAATAAAACAGCCGGCAGCCACACCATATTGCCAACTGACAAAAGAGCCAAGACATCGACTGAATAAGCTTATCTGATCAGGCAGAAAATACTTTGGTGAAGCAGTGATTCTCATCATTTCAGCAGAGTCAGCCAGGACTGTCATGATCCAAAGCTTTGACAGCACAGACAGGAAAACTCTGGCTTCAAGCTTGAGGTGGACTGACAGCTTATATGAAAATAGCCTCCAAACGCTGGCAGTAGCGGCAGTGCAGACATGATTATTTCCTCCACACAGTCATCCTGAAGCAACATGACTGGACTGATAGGCAGCAGAAAATAGGCTGCTTTTTTGTGAACAGCGAGTTGGACATAGGCTGCGTTGAGTGGAGTGTATTGTGTGAGTGCAGCAGTAAGTGCAAGTCCCACAGACTTCATTCCATTAGTGCTATGACATAATACAGGATGTGTCAAAAAGGTTGACGTGTGCTGCAAAAACAATGACATAATACCAGTTAACACTCAATTCTGACAGGGTATGGTCTAATCAAAGTACATGGCATCACCATTAACTATTACTACCACCAGTGCAAAACCACCAGTGTGATCTACTATGAGCTGAAGTGTCTCGAATCAAACAGTCTGATATCAAAGTTTTCTTATGTTTCTCTTCAAAGGCAGTCTGTCATAGTAAGTGAATGGTTCAATGGTTTGTAAATGGCCATGATCGATGGCAAATGATACTGCGCTATGAAGTCAAAGCTCGAAAAACCCTGTAACTGTATTGTTCCAGACAATCTTACACATCAGATCCAGTCTGGAATTGTTTTCGGGATAAAGTTGGGCTCCTTCTCACAAGAAAAGAACACAAATATTCAATGTTTCTGACACTCAAAACATTGGTCTACCACAGGTGCAAGTTTTCCATACCAATTAGCAAGTGCTCCACCCACAAATTTTCCGTCAAAATAAACTGGGAACACATGAAAAAAAAAATGCACATTAAAATGGGAGTGATTGTCTTTGATATTCAACGCTTTAATTGAAACCAGGCAGCAGAATGACAGAGCTCTGTTTTGACGGCTCCATGGTTTCCATCAGTAAAAGGGGATTCCTGAGTGATATCCTGAGGAACACTAGATTTCCTTTTAGAGGAAAACCAAACAGGGTAACACGTCATTGTTTTGCATTGGCTTCATGGTCAATTGGCATTACAGCTTTTTTTCTGTACCTGTAATGGACACTGGGTCAAAGGTTCACACTCCTTCTGTCTGCCACTCACACATTTTGCGCATAAGTTCAGTAACCACCTCACATATGGCAGGGCTGGGTAAACATCTGGTAATCTTTGTTTCAGCTTCTCAACAGCTCACCAGGCTATGGTCTCTCTGTGTGTACTCAATCTTCTCCAATTACATAGTTGCTGGCTGCTCCCCTGAGGTTACGTGGACAACCATTTGGGATTGCGGAAGGAGTTTCCACAAAATAGGTGTTGTCCAAAAATTCCTTGCAGTTATGGAAATAAACCCACAAAAAGGGAAAGCGATACAGAGACTGAGAAGACTTGGGAGAATGAGCTTATGGGCATGCTTCTGGGCACATTTAACCAGGAGTTTTTGTCTTTTCTTCTCCAAAATCTGCGATGAAGTGGAAGAATTTAAGAGGCAAAATCTTTCAACGGACGTCCAAGTAAAAACAGACAAATATTTTTATGATGTTTTTAGTTGCACTGAAGAAGAGAGGATATGCTTGAATTGTTGGACTGAGAGCATTACAGAAGTTTCACTTTATTTCTAAATCAAACCCATTCTCAAGTCAAAGATGGTTACAATTATTCTTTCCGTTTGTGGTTCTATTGACTTCAAAAGCCACAGCCCATGGTATTAGGCTGGCTGGCGGCTTCCTTTTGGAAGTTCTTCAAAGAACACGTCACAATGATTCCAACCTGAACTTAATGGTCCACACCCTCATCACTGGCCCAATCTAATGTCCTGGCGTGGCTCTCCTTCGTCAAACACGCTCTTTGCCTTGTGTTGATGCAAAGATGCAGTGTAACCAGTGCCCTCCATTCATTCATTTGCATTCATAAACTGGTGCATCTGGACAATGACTTCACAGGTCCCGCTGTCAAGGCTGTTCTTACCATGCTGGCTCCCTGCCAGACGAGGCTGCCGGCCCAGGCCCCTTTTCCCAAGTTCCACCCAGACGCTGCGTGCGCCGTCATCCTGCTGAAATGTAAACCCCAGATTCAGCTGTGTTTGTTATGGTTGCGCCGGCCCTCAGTGAACACACAACGCTGTCACAACGTAGCTATAACAGCGGGGCAATGTTTCAACAACAATCTATTTGGTCAGCTGCAATTACATCACTAGGTGGTCAAACACTTTAGTTTGGTGGAATGATAATTAGGATTATTTCACGGGCAGTCTAAGCAAGGGCCCTAAACGCTGCTCTTATGTCCTAACACTCCTTGACATTTAATCCAGAAGTTTAAGTCAAGTGCTTTTAAGTATGTTTTCACTAGTGATGGGCACGCCAGTTCTTTTAGATGTACTGAATCACTAGAATCAGTTCACTAGAAAGATTCGTTCAAAAGATTCGTTCACTGAATCACCGAATCATTCAGTGCTTGGCAGGAGGAGCCTGCGACTCCTGAACTGATATACGGCTGAACGGTTCAAGTTTCGGTTCAGTTCACAGCTTCCAGGACCGGGAGAGGAGAGTGTTGTGACTGTGTTGCTTTGACAAACACATTTGTAAATATAAAACTATATATAACTATATTATAAATTGTGCTGTCCTCACAACACGTGTCTGTGTGCTGCTAGACAGCTAGCGAACCACTAAAGAAAACTCCATACACAAGGCTTTCTTTTCTTGTTTTTATGAAGCCATCTTGTAGTCAACATGGCAGTTAGTGATATGACAAACGATGACAAATGGTAACTGTAACATACAGAAAAATGCAATTAATATCTATAGTAAATGTGGTATGCTAACACAAACATGTAGCTAATACACGTCGGTAACATCGGCATCCGCCAACGGAAACACAATTGACTTTGCAAACACTAATTCATAACATTCATGGCCTCAAAATAAGTGCTTTGTACACGTGATACTTACAAAGACGAAAATTTCCTGAGGCTCAAACGCTTTGAAGTCAACACAGCGAACTATGAGGGTTTTTACGATCTTAATTTTTCTGCCGTACCGCTAGCCAGTCTCTCGTGAGAGGAAAAATACCAAAGATTGTCTATTGATGTGATGAGCACCCACTCTGCAGAAACCAAAACGATCCTTTACGAAGGGTGTCTCACTCTGATAACTTTCAACCACAGCATTTTAACAGATTTTTAACCATGAAATTAACTTATTTATTTAAACATTCTGAACTTATTTGTGACCTTATAACTAACTGGCAGGCGGCGCTGCTGACAGTTCAACTGAACTGAGAAACGAACGAATCATTTAAGGAAGTGATTCGGTTCAGTACGTTCACTTAAAAGATTCGTTCTTTTGAACAAATCGTTCGCGAACGAGACAACACTAGTTTTCACAGTGTCTGAACTTGACCCCACTGGACACTGTTCACAGGAGCACCATCATTACTGTTTTTGCTGGGGATGCTCTATTTAACAGCAAGGCCTGCTATACCCTGTTGTCTCTTTTAATCATCCGGCCTCAGTATAAACAATAGTTTAGGCTGAACACTAGTGTTGCCCTTGAGATCACTGGCCTGCTGCACTAATGGCTATTTACTTTCCAGGGAAAATAAGTAACTAAGAAAGTCTATTTTTATCCTGAAATGACCCCAGTGTCAACCCCACTGAGGTGAGGGGGGGACACATCCTTAACTTTAATCAAACCGCCGGCCCTGCAGGCTGCACGCTAGTGCAACAGCCTTCGCGTGATTAATTTTTTTCCTGTTCTCTTGTCAGCTCATGTGACCCAAAGTCACTATAACATAGCAGATTCCAAGAGGATTTAATGTTAAAATATAAATCCATAGTCTGTCTGCGGCTAGCTGGGGGTCTATGCAGTGTGGCATCAGTCGGGTGGGTAATTTATTGTGGGAGCTAAGTGTTTCCATTTGCAGTAAGAGCCACTAAAAACAGACTTGCTGAAGGTTTCTGGGGGGCCCGCTTGTAAAAGTACTGATGCAGTGTGAGCTGGCTCAGGGCCTGACAACCTGTTTGCAGAGCTGTATAGATGGGGTTTTAATGAGTATATAATCCAGTCATCACAAAAAGGACTCCTCGCATATGCCAAAGTTGCAACTCTGGGATGTTTTGTTCTTATTCACCTTATGCAGAGAAGTGGGATGCATTTTTAAAAAGGGGTTCCCAAAGAAAATAAACAAGACCTGCAAAGAAATGTCTGTTGTTGGTTACTGTTACTGTGCTTATGCACCCACAAAGATTAAAATGCAGGGCAGCCATTAGTTTTAACCACTAGGACCAAATATATGACCAATGAATGAATCCAATGAAAGGGAGGAAATAAAGAAAAATGCTTCTGGGAAAATTTTTTTTGGACGTTAGTCCCTCCAAATGTAATTAGAGTATTTGCATGCAGTCTTCATACCCAGCAGACAGCATAGTATCCCACCTGACCACACACAATGTAATTCCAATAATACTGTCCTCATGTCAAGTGTCAAAGGTCATAATGCAAAGAATTTTTGAAGCTAATGAGTTGAAACTCACCATCAACAACTCACTGCTGCCCTCTACTGAATCCAGTGATGACACATAATAATTTTTGCTAAAATAACATTTTCTGATGGACTATCTGGCCATGTTATGGCCAACAGGCTGGTTGAATTAAACAAGTTAACCCTGTGTTTTGGTGGGTGGCGACAATGGGCTATCATTACAGGACAAGAGATCTGACTTGAGTGGTTTCAAACACCCCATAGGGTACAACGTCTGTCTTTTTTCTGATAGACCATTGCTTAAGCTTGCACATATTAAATGATATTAGTTGAATCACTATTTATTGAAGTAAATAAACTGAACAAAGCAACAAGCAATGCAGTGCGTATATGCTAGAAAGGCGAGCACATCAGCGGAGTTCAGGTTGTAATATGGGATTTCACCTGGAGTTGATTTGAGACTGATACTACTGTATAAAACCACAGCCAAGTTTGGTTTGGCTGCCTAGCTGTTAACTCTGTCGCACAGAAATGAGAAAAGTTTGTGAAACACAAACCAGAAAACCAAAGTGCGCCTCAAAGACCAAGGAAAATATAACAATAAGTGCAAGAGCACATGATATCATCATGCAGCTCAGCATCTGGGAAAGTACCATATGAACAGCCATGCAGTGTGCGTTTATGGTTTGACTAAACCAAAGAAGGATCTGAAGCCAAACAACGTATGTGCAAAGAATGCATATTCACAAGAAATAAAGTCAAATGTAAATCCACAGGTTATCTTATTGCCTGTATAACATCTGTCTAAAACAGAAATGTTACCACACTGATAGCCAGAGACAAGAAGATGATGTTGAGTGTCAGATCGCTTTCTGCTGTAGACTACATATACACCCCCTGGTTGGACTCAAGCACCTTCCTTCCAGGAATGTTTTCTCCCAGTTCTAACATTAACCAACAGGCCTGACTTCCTGAAACCAGAAACTCCCTCAGCAAAAGGAAACCCAGCAACACCTGCACTAGTAAGAAGCCGGCCAGGACGTGAGTCAAAAATCAGGCCATTAGACTGAGACACAGTCAAATAGTGCAGTGGAAGTGAAATTTCTCTAATATTTCTCATATATTCTCGGCCTGCTCAACATCAACAATTACTCATGAGTGTAATTGATGACAGACACTCATACGCAGTATATAAATACAAGCACGTGACTCCAAAAGACAATTCCTGCATTATCTAAACATTGCCAAATGAAACAAGAAACACGAGTGACGTGCTTTAATTGTGCAAATCTGTTGCAAATAGACCTTGAAAAACATATTCCTACGGATGATGACTCCGCTCTGTTTGTACTGCAGTCACACGGCTCCATATTTTGGAGCGCAGTGCAGCCCACATGTGCCCTCGTAGCCCACAAACTTGATGCTGCTTTTTCCCAGCAAGAGTTGATTGATTGGCCATCAACGGAGACACGCTCCTCGAATGAGAGCGTTCGCCGCAGAGCTATCAAGTAAACAGGCTTGGAAGTCAAGGCCAGCAAAATCCCTCGTGTCTCCATACCATCCGTTAGGAAGGCAAAGCCGGATCTCATGTATCTGTGGTCAGACAAGACCGCCACCACTTCCTCGTATTGCAAGGCTGCTTCAAAACCACGCCAGTGTGTGCTCTATTTCCCTAACCTTTTTTAAGGGTTGGAATTCACATAACCATGTGGTGTGCTTCTGGAGTTTGGGACCTCTAAAATCTCACTGTTTATCACTCAAATCAACAAAAATAAACAGTTCACAGTGAAAACATTTTCAACTGTGCTGGAAGAACTTTTCATGTCATAACTAGGCATCCCTTTAGTGTTAACACTGCTTGTGCTTTCAGTCTCACATCTTTCATGGTGGGCTTTGTTTAATAGAAGTGATGAGTTCATGCTAACTGGGACCAGACTGTTGAGTGAGGCTGTCGGTCTCCTTTCAAACCCTTTGGTGTGAGGCGTCTTCCTGATTCATAATTGAGCACTCAGCCACTTGCCAAATCAAATCTGGTCCACTGTTGACGTGAAGTAGTCCCCCCGTTCAGTGAAAGCAGCCCGACGGAGGTGGTCAGCTGATGCCAACAGTCTCGGTGCCAACAGGATGTTATAATAGCAGAGCACATAAAATGAGCCACTTCCACACGACAGCATGCACAGCGGCTGAAACCGTAATTAACATCCGTTTCTAGTTTGCACGTGTTTTGATATTCTCTGTTGCAATTTGTCACATGGGCGCCGACTATGAGGGGCGTTGCCTGCTGACTTTTTTGTTGAGAAGTGAAGCCTGGTCAGAATTCAGGAGAGTCATTTCACTGCCTCTGAGTTCCTCCAAACTAACTCAACCTACTTTGCTTCCCAGTTAATAAATGATGCTGTTTCTTTGGCTTTAATGGTCGTTTTATGCCAGAATACTATTCACAAGTGTTCTGATTTCTGCTGCTGGTTGTCCAAAACCTTCAGTTTGCCTTTATGAAATATTTCCATGGCACTCGTCTTGAATTGATGTTAAAAGGTGATAAAATCCCATATTTATCTGTTGTAACCAGTGAGATCCACAAGTGCTTTATATATAGTTGAGGATTATGTACTGTATGCATACCTGATGACAATTTATCTTCCAAAAACACATTAAGAAAGTGAGTGTGAAAACAGCACCTCTTTTATAATGGCTTGTAGAATACAGTTTGTTGAGCTTTGTTTCTTTATAGACTCTATAAGGATGCTTCCAGTGTTTTTCTCAGTCAGGCCTGTTGATGCTGTTTACCACTAAGACCTTAGGTTCAGCAGATAAACACACACTTTGCAATACAGGTATGCATTTAATAGAGAAATTTATGCTGAAAATTGATTTTTTTTTTTCAGCTGCTACAAATCTATCATTCTGCATTGTTAATTTTGAGGCCAAATTCATTTAGAGTTCAATATTCGCTCACCTTTAACTCTGTTTTGGTCTCCACCAACTCCTGAATGAAATATGGCTTTTTAGCTATAAAGTGCTCCACTGTGTTCAGCAGTTCATCACTATGTCTGCCTGCTGTCTGGTGCTGGGTCAGTAGCGTACAGCGGATTCATCAGAGCTTTCTTGCTAAAAACAGCAGCAGCTAAAAATGCTGATGAGAGCGCTGAGTGAACCGAAAACAAGGAGCTCAAAGACGCTAAAATGTTCGGCAGACCTGGGGGAAACTGCAGACTCGGGACACCTTTCACATACACATTCATAATTTCATTCATTATGAATTGAAAATAATAATAATAACTCCAATACTTACAACGCTAGTTGTGTTGCTTCATTTATTAGTGTGTTTGGTATAAGAAAGATGCAGGTGTACTTTTCCCTTTATATTTAGTGCTAACCGTTTACATGTATCCGGTGTCAAGATAAATTTGGTATCATCAGCAAAAACAACCCTCGACACAGCACTGAGATCATTATTCTAAAAACATGGTCGATATTTAAAGTCAAACTGACAGCTAATTGCAAGTTCACCGTGATAACAGACCACAATAAAATCACAGAATTACAATACATGTGTCAGTCATTTACAGATAATACAGATTTAGAATAGCATCAGTCTTTAGCGAGACATACACAGTAGATGTGGACCTTAACGTGGAGTATTTAACGTATAATATTTCAAAACAAAGAGAGAAAGAGTGCTTTCTGTTTTGTTTTCAAGAGTCCCACAACTTAGTTGCACATGTACAGTCCTCTGCTATATAGTGATGGAACGTTTCACTTGGTGCAATACGAAGCAGTAATACTGAGACATGCAACATTCAGCCACAGGGAGACTTTGTTCAGAGAGGGAAGGGACAGCGAGGACCTGAGAGAGACAAGCCATCAGGACTGAAAGGGTTAGAAAAAGGAAGAATGGCAGCACATCATCAGAAACACAGATATAACTGTGATGACACTGGAAAACTTTATCTGTCAGTCGATTACCTGCCTGTTTATTAATTGGAAAATCCGTTCACCAAACTTACAGGCTTATCTTTCACTCCTACAACCTATTATTTCACAGCATCTGTCATGAAAACATCTATGGAAACAACATGCAGTTTGTTTCAAATTTGTGCAGAGAGAATAAAATAGACTCGTTCTTTTCTCCTTCCCTGCAGTCGTTGTCATTGCCGTCTCCCACTGGGACCAGGAAGGCTCATCAACTCATTTTTTTCACCTGCCCGCCTCACTGGAAGGGCATGACATGCAATAGGGATTCATGCCATTCCCCCAAATCCCACTCAGATGCCACGACCAATCAGTAGGAGTGCACACACAAGGATGTGATCCCTCACTGGCTTCCCACCACGAACACCTATGGAGTTCAATCAGCTGAGCCAGGCCATAAGCACCACTCCCAGGCACTGAACCACGTGTCCATTTTGGTTTTAACCAAAACTACTGGTCATCTTTTCTTTCTTTTTTTCCTTCCACAGAATCTGAATCAAGTGGTGTTCAAGTATTTTGCTTCCTCATGGCAACTCCAGAAAGTAAGAACACTGAAAAATGTGCTTTCAACCAACCAACAAACCAAATGTAATGCTAACAAAGCTAGCCACTGCTGCTAAGAGCTGCAGGACGCACATTCAGAGGGCTCCGTTATCTCGGCCACACATGCCTGAATTGTTTGAAATAAAACTATGACTTAAAAAAAGACTCATTCATATTTGCACAAAAAGCATTAACTGCAGAAAACATATGAGCCCACATGAGACGCATCATTTCTCTAAAAGAAAGAACAATAGTCTAGAAATGCACTTCCCAGAAATCACTGACACTTGAACCCATGTGATTATATGATTACTACATCAAATGCAACAAAAACCTTATGAACCATTTAGAGTACGTGCAAGTCTCTACTGCTGTATTCCAGTGTTCTCACACTGTATCGATCCCATGAGGACAATGAGGAAGCTTACAGTGCGTTTCTCAGGAAGGACCTGGTGACTGCATTATGTCTGCTGGACTGTCAGAGCTACAGCAGTCTCTTCATGCGGCAGGTGTGCTTCTCTATGTGCATGGTGGCTAGGTCAGTGGAGCTGGTCAGGACGTCCAGAACTTCATCCTGCCGTTCCAGCTCTGTCTCTGCCTCCAGGGCGAGGTTCTTCAGCTGCATCAGCATCTGCAAGCACACAGTCCAATACTTACACACACTCATTTGTTTGAGTAATTACAAACCAGCCCTCGGTGAACACGGACAACCAAGGAGCAAGACACAAATAAAAGAAGATTAAATACCTACAGAAAATTGGTGAGCAGTCGCAGGGTGGAACATGTGGACCATATGTGGAGAGGTGTAAAGATGGGGTCAGGGAGTTAGAAAGCGAGTGTGTTAGTGAAAGAGGAGTAGATGAGAGCGATACTTTCATTTCATTCGGTTAGTTTTTTCTTCTCCTTTTGGCTACAAAGACAATCGCCTGCTGCTTAATGTCTGCAGATGAGAGAGAAACTTTACAATTCAACACCAACCATGATTCAATAACAGCCACTCACATGGCAGATATGATAATAGTTCATATTATGCAGCATATGAAGTCTTGGCTTATCTCCTGGGATCACTGATATCATACAATACTGTTTTCTGCTCTCTGTGGGTTTAAGGAATACTGTGACTACATCTCCATAGTCCAACAACTGTGTATGTTATGGTTGATGGAACAACTTAAATATACGATGATGTGCCAAGCAAAACCTAATAAACACTCCTCCAAACCCCACCACCATGGTTTCTAAACTAATATTATGTTATGGTACACATACTACACACACCCACGGACATTATGTCAGTTTTCACTGGCGGGTACACGCGGACATTGCAACTGAGCACAGAAACAGTTCCAGACAGCAGTTTGAAAAACAGATAGTATGTCAATACACACGGTGGAACAACTGTATTCACTCACTCAGGTCTGTGACTTAACAGATTCATCTGGGAGAGGGGGACTGAATCACAGCTTGCAGTTAACATTCACAGGAGTTTTGGTGTGTCATAGAAAAACACAGAAAATGAATATTTTTAGCTGCTGCTTATACAATGGTTAGAGGACTCAAGTCATGTAGAAACCCCTAAAATTAAACATTTAGGCTAGAGCTAATAGAAAAAACTGCATGAGCTAAAATGCCGAATGCCTCATGTGTGCGTGGGGTAATTCCAGGCCTGTGAATTAACAAAGAAGCACAGCTCGAAATCTACAAAAATGCTTAATCACTCTTCTGAGTTTGTGCTGTTAACAAGTAGGAATTTCCAGCCTCCAACAATAATACTTGTCTAAAAATGCTGCGACAAAGGGCAATATTTGCTCAAGCACTTAGGGCAGGACATGAAACTGAGTGACCCTCTGTGGAAGTTGCCCCACTGTAGATTCTAATCTGGACATGAATTACATTAAGAGGTGGGTGTGTGCAGAAGCGTAGCATTAAGTCCAAATTGGCAGCCTTTGAACTTTGATTATCAGCTGCAGACAATACGCCATTTACAAACACAATAGACAAGCCAACCTGTATGAGCGGTCCAGTGCTGTTCCTGCTATGATAAATTTGTTTGAAAAATGATTATATACGCAAAAACAACAGTGAACACTGTTATTATGTACAATAATTAACTAAATATTTGGTATAAAGTGTTAAGAATGCCTTGTTAGAGATATATATCATATCTCAGTGGTAGACAAAACACTGTATTATGAACTCACTAAACCATGATGGAAAACACTGTACAAAGGTGGGTCATATGAGGCTGCTTGGAGAAGCAGAGAGTAGTGCTGGCAGGGAAGCAAAGCTATGAAGTGCTGTGGACCGGGTCAGCAGCAATATGCATTTTGCAACCTAAAAAAGAGCTGATATATCAGCTCCCTTAATGCAGATACATTGGTGCCAAAGTGTCGGCTGATAAGCTACAAAAAATGGCACAACAGAGACGCCAAAGACAAGTTTGAAGTTTTGAGTATTCAAATATTTTGTCAGCCAGAGAGCACTGGCGAGCTTATCTGTTTAACTGTTAATTGTCCTGCTCGGCACATATTTTGATGACAATTCTTTAAAAAAAATGAACTTGAGGGATCCTTATCACTGATGTTTGTTTACATTATGTTTTTGTGAATTTTTACATTATTTTGTCTGCTTGGCACCAGGTGTCATCTCACCTTCAGTCATTACTCAAAATACCATATACGATGTGCATCTATGTGGTAACCGTACATAAACACCGTACAGGTGTGCCGTACATAAAATGCTGTATCAATTTCAAAGCTACCTGGAATAGTGCGTTATACAAAAAGAACTGTCTGAATCACAGATTTGGATTTGCGTCACTGTGTAGGTCTGGCCACCACCGACCGTGTCTGTAGCATTTCTCAGTGTAGCGAGGGTCTGAATGGAAAGACGCTGTAAAGTCTGACCAAATGAATGAACAGGTTTCTTTCCCTCTCTTAAAACCAGGATGGATTTTGGTCTGTGGTCTCACTGAATAACATTTTAAACATACAGTATGAAAAATAAAAATCATTATGGTGAATTGTGGTTTGGAGTGGAACTATCAAAATACATGTTACTAAAACCAAAGGGTTATTTATTATAATATATATGAATGTATAAACAAATCGGAAAAATATAAACGTCACAATAGTGCGAGTCATATTTTCACACAGGTCTTACCTGTTTGAGTTCCTGGGCCTCAGCCTGACTGACGGATGGCTGGAGGACATGCACCTGCAACTGGGACAGATCTCCTGCTGGGACCTCCAGTGGGAGCTCCGTCTCTTGGCACCTCTGCAGCAAACCTGACTCCATGGGTGGAGATGGTGAAAAAGTGCAGAGTGCATATATTGTTTATGAGGAAACCAGACAGTAAACTCAAAGTATGGCAGCTGAGGCAATCAGGATGAAGTGACTCATCAAAACACATTTCTGTCAAGGAGAGACACCAATAATCGTGTCTAGAACTCATGTGGATGAAATGTTTTTACATGTGGCTACACACCTATAAATATACAGAGGTGGAAACATAGACCTTTACTGCCACTTAGTGGTCAATTTTAAATCAGACATGGAAACAGTGACATAACTGAACCTTTATGTACATATTATCCCTGCCTTACCTTCATTCCAGTTTGGCCCCTCTGTGTCACACGGAGATGAAGCTGGAGTTGCCCTGAAAGCAGTATATTCACTCGTGAACTCCACCTTCTTTTTGTACTGCATCTCTAATACAGACATTGCCTCTGGCATCTTGGCAGACAGGAACCTGTAGCATATATCTGGCTTTCCAATGAACCTCTGTCTAACAGTGATCTCATAAGGACTGTGCACCCTGATTTCATCGATTTCATTTCGTTCGAAGCGGTGAAGGAGCTGGCAGTTTGTGTCTCGCACCTCCAGTGAGGACACCAGCACCAACAAGCATCCGGGTTTTAAGTCTGAGTCCCCGCCTTTGGTCAGTACAGCTGGGATGCTTGTGATCAGCTTATTTCTACCAGACCCTTTGCTAGCAGCAGCAGCAGCAGCTGCGGCTCTTGCAGCATCCTCAGCTTTGGCTTCCTGCTGAGTCTTCCAGGGGAGTTTACCAAAAGGCCACCAGGAGGGAGACTCCAGCTCTGACAAAAGCCTGCAACAGAGCAGTGAACAACATGAGAATAAAACATGAAAAAGACTTCCAAATACAAAGTGTATAACATCAACCTTTTCTCACTCCCAACTCAGCACATACAGACGCTCGGTCAGGACACCTTGGTGTTACTTGTTAAGGCACTGGGTACCCATTTAGCATAATTTTTCAACATGCAGGGTAGTTCAATAGGCTTCTATAGACAGCCCATTATTATCCCCAACGTGTCAAATGATGTAGCATAAAGAGCGAGAAAAGTCCACATTTGGAGGAGGTGGGCTGGTTGGATGGGTCAAGACAAGACTTTCACCCTGCACATAGAACAGTGACGCTAAAGAGGTAACTGCTGCCTTAAAAAGTGCTGCCAAGGGAACCTGACCAAGCGTCCGTATGTGACGAGCTGGGAGTGATCATTGAGTCAGGAGATATTTAGATCATTACTTATCAGCCACGCCCAGATCGGAGTCAATCTTCTCCAGTCCCTGCATCATACTGTCAAACTGCTCTCCTTGGTGGCTGAGGACTCTGCCAGTGTCCTCCAGTCTTCTCTGGGCCCCGGCCACCAGGTTGATCAGCTCTCTACCTTTAGAGGGCTGACATTCAGCCCCACGGGCCTCTGAGCTGGGAGACAGAAGACGTTCCCTCCAGAAATGCTCTAACACATTATAAACCACCACCCTGTTGGGCTTCAGGGAGCCAAACCAGTGTTTGACATTGCCCTCTTCAAGCACTGTGAGAGTGCTGAAGATGAAACTGGACGACTCCATCTTGATCTCCATGATCCTAGACAGGGGGAAGCTGGCAAGGCTCTCCTTACTCTGGTTGGAGACGAAGCGCACCATGGTCCTGGTGAGGGACAGGGTGCCATTTTCCCACCGTTTCTCACTGTTGATGTAATAGGAGCCGGGCCAGCTGTGGATAGGGGCGTCCCGGCTCATTCTGGATGGAGTTACAGTGATTCACCTGGAAGGACAAATCGGCTTCAATATTCTACATGGATCATACACATACACACACTCTCGCTGTGTTCCTCTGCAATTACATCATAAGGACACTGCTGAGTGATCTGTCTGTCCTCATAGTGAACATACTTCCTTCAATATCCAAGCAGAGGATGAGCTGAGCTGAGGCGTTCGCACTGGCAGCTTCAGCTGTGGAGGATCGACCTTTCTATCCGACTGACCGCATTACGACTGCGTCATTATGATGTTAGAAACCCTCTTAGCTCGTGTCACTTCCTCGTGGAAAAATTATATTCGTCCCACACCGCAGTAAACAACAACACTGGGCTAAGCATTACGTTATCCCATACAGGTCTCTGTATCGGTGATGTTTATTACGGAAGTGACGTCACACTTTAGCACGGCCGTATTTACTGTCCGACTTGAAAATTCTGCTGTGAGAAAGGGCAATCACGACAAGGTTTTGGAAAGAAAAATAATTGAGGTTAGCTAAGAATTGGCTTTCTGAATCAGCGAAAATAGCGTGTAGTACAAGTATTAAATAACCCGAAACGTTAGCGTAGGCAGCGTTGACAGTAAATAAACAGCAACGGTTTTATACGTTCGTCGTTCAGACCCTGCAACCTTCGGGATGGAGCATATACAGCGAGCTGTTATCAAAACAGAAAAAATACGTTTTAGCACAATGGTAGTTTTCTAGCTTTTTAGATTTAGATTTCTAGATTTTAGATATACAATGTCAAACCAAGCGACTCGCTAGCTTTTCCTCACCGTTTCTTGCTGTGCACAGGCTGACAGCTAAGCTCGCTAACCGACTAGCAGAACCCTTGTTTACCATCATGGACAGGGAGGCTTACCGAAACTGCTGCAGTCTGGTCAAAATACCAAGACAGTCGTATGAACAGTTTTGGTCTTCACATTTTGTAGATTACATCGACAAGGAGCTGAGCTACTCTAAGTTTTTCAAGAAATACTTGCTTCCCAATCACCCCTGCATGTTTTCAAGAAGGTTCACGGAGGACTGGAAGTGTAGAAAGCAGTGGGTGTCCGAGGAGGGGAAACCTAATTTCCAGAAGCTGCTGCAAGAGTTTGGTAAATGAGCTTATTATTAATGCGTTTATTAACTACCATACATCATTATGCAACTGCCATCATGCACTGTAATGTGTTTGTTCTGTATCACAGA
Source organism: Chaetodon auriga (assembly GCF_051107435.1). NCBI lineage: Eukaryota > Metazoa > Chordata > Actinopteri > Chaetodontiformes > Chaetodontidae > Chaetodon > Chaetodon auriga. The sequence continues at coordinate 17,147,039 of NC_135085.1, forward strand.
TGAGACCCCTGTTCCTGTTGCCAACTGCAATGCAAAGGAGTACAATGCTAACCCTAAGCAAGTTATGCCTTTCAAAGAATTTATACACTATTGGAAGGAATACATCCAGAATGGCCACTCATCGCCCAAAGGATGCCTCTATCTTAAAGACTGGCACATGTCGAGGTATCCATTAATTGCAACTGAACAACACTTTGTTTCAAATAACACAGTTTGCAAAATACATGATGAATTTTATATTATTGTTCTACAGAGACTTTCCAGAACACAATGTTTACACCACACCAGTCTTCTTTTCTTCTGACTGGCTTAATGAATACTGGGATACACTTGAAGTGGATGACTACCGGTTTGTCTACATGGGACCCAAAGGCTCATGGTATGAACAATTTCAAAGCCAGATTATAGTTTAGTTTTTCATCTTTCATTATTATTGTCAAATAAAGACGTCATCTCCACATTTTTATTATTTTGATTTTCTAATCTTTTTCTATTCTACTGCACTTTCTCCTCACTAGGACCCCGTTCCATGCTGATGTGTTCCGCTCCTACAGTTGGTCTGCGAACATCTGTGGCAGGAAGAAATGGCTCCTGTATCCTCCAGGTCAGGAGGAGTTTTTACGAGACACTCACGGCAACCTCCCTTATGATGTAACGTCAGCTGAACTTCAAGACAGAGGCCTTTTTCCACGCTCTGAAGAAGCCTGTCAACCTCTTGAAATTATTCAAGAGGCAGGTGAAATCATTTTCGTGCCCAGCGGCTGGCACCATCAAGTTTATAATCTGGTAAGAGCTGCAGAGGTTTGTGAAAAATCTTCTACCAATTAACAGAAACATTCTGGCCTCTTATTGAAGTGTAACAGGAATTCTGTCTAATATTTGTCTTACAGGAAGACACTATCTCTATTAATCATAACTGGTTGAATGGCTGCAACATAGACATCATGTGGCAGTTCCTTCAGAATGAGCTGTCGTCTGTTCAAAAAGAGATAAATGAGTGGAGAAACACGATGGACTCATGGCATCAGCACTGCCAGGTACTTCATGGATAAGACCGTTCAGCCTGTATTCTTGTAAGACACGTGCTGTTACCCTGAATGTTTGCAGTATCATCTGTAAAGTCATAGTTATTTGTTACTTTTCAGGTAATCATGAAGGCCTGCTCTGGTATCGACTATGGAGAATTTGCTTCATTTCTGAAAATCATTGCGAGCAACCGAATGACTTTCCTGAACGCTTGTTCCTCTGGGGATTCCTCCGATTACCCACGGCATCTCTCAGAGACGCTCACCACACTTGGACCTTACCATGCTGCCTTTGACCTGCAAAGAGTGGCCCACATAATAGAATGCCTTCTCTGCAATGAGGACTTTAAACGGCTCGATCATTCAACTTTGACTTTGCAGCCAGAAACCATGTTGCAGCAAATTCGGGACACCATACAATCCACAAGGGGGCAGCATCTCCTTTATCAGGAATGAGATGATCAGCGGCGTCCCAGTAATGTAATGATTGCCTGGAAATAGCTTGAATGCAAAGTGCCGGTTTGTATGGTGCAGAAAAAGATGGAGATAAAGGTGTTGTTATGCCTTTTGTTTGAGAGGAACAGCAGCCTCAAATGTTGTTTGTGAACGTTTGGAATTTGTTTTTGCACTGAAATAGTAAATGGATAAATACATTAAAAAAAATTCATGTTGTTTGAGTTTTTGTTTGGATATTTTGCATTTTTATTCAACAACCACCAATACCACATCACAGTTGGTATATTATGTTGTACAGTGCTGCAATAGATCTGTTAAATAGCATAATTCTGTGGTAAATAATACTTGGGGGGAAAAAAAATCACTGGAAAAGTAGGTTTTATTGCAAACAAAAATACTCACAAATATGAATTAGTGCCACTCAGCTGCGAAGCAATGACAGTGTAACATACTGTACTTCAGGGTTCTGTTTATGAGAAGTCTGTCAGATGTGATGCATGTCACATTTGAGGGATTTCTGAAACGTCCTCTTCAATTGATTTTCACATCTTGAGGCCACCAGTCTGGCACAGAGGCCTCCAGTGTCACTGTGGTGTCGTCAGAAGATTTGAGTGTCAACACCTCTTTGGCATGAGCCATGCGGATTAGGCTCAGCCCCAGCTCTCCAACCCCTGCTCGGTGCTTCCCAGCTGGCTTGCCCGACTGTGTTTGCAGCGCAGCTCCTTCCTCGGGGTCTTGGGCTGGAGCTGAAAAGCGTACTGGCATCAGGCGTTTCCGAACCACCCCAGTGTGATGAGTCCTGGCTGTGAGCTCCTGACCAATGTAACAGCCCTTGCTGAAACTAATACCCTGCATGTAGACGAGGTTTGACTCTAGCGGTAGCGCCACCCCAGGGGGAAGGTCCTTCACTCCCTCAGGAAGTCCTAGACAGCAATGACAGCAGTGAAGACACAGAACTTGTCAAACAAACACCCTGTTTCTCTTATAATACAAATACAAACTGGATGTATTCTCGTCTTACCTATTGCATAGCGATGTCTGTGATAATCCTCTGTGTCACCTTTCTGACATGATGCAATGATATCCAAGGGGTCCACTTCACTATCCAACACCAATCTCCAGCCCATTTCCTGAGTTCGGGGATCAGTCTCCCATACCAGAGCTTTGTCTGGGGAGGAGAGCTCCGGTTTAATGGTCTCTTGACCTGCGTTGTTATTCTTGGGAAGCACCGCCCATACGGAGAGCTCTGGACAGGGGTTTATGTTGACCTTTCTGCGGATTTTGTATATCTTCAAGTGTTTCAAAATTGAGTCCTTAATTGTGCAATCACACTCCAGGAAAACTCCATGTCCTGCATCAGCCTCTTTCAGACTGAAAGGAAATACAGCAAGTTTAGTGAATTGTTAAAAAAAAAAAAAAAATCAACTATAAAAACTATACAACCAGTTAATTCAGTTTCCTCACTTTGCGTCAGTCTACCTCAGTTAATGGTTTTGATTAACCTTTGATTAGCACCAAAATGTGCATATTTACAAGTGACAGCCTGGCATACTAAAGAGGTGTCAGTGAGTTACATAAGCGTATTGTCCTTTTTTATCATATCACAGATGCTCAAAAAATGTCACTGTATTATGTTGGAAACATCTCAATGTGAGATTACTTGTCGTCTTAGTTTGGCCAGTTTTCAGTTAGATATATGAAGGCACAGGGACATTGTTCCTTAAAAATTCGTGAAAGTATTATCAGGGATTCATAATGTAGATTTGCAACATGAGGTCAAAACTGAGGACACGAGAAGAAGATTAAAATAAGACGAAACTAGAAAATCTGAAATTTAACTCAGAAATGCATACTATTTTTGTATCTAATGTAAAACAGGTCCATATTTTGCAAGTATAACACATAAGTTTGCAAAGTGAAAGACTTTTTCCATTTCACTGTCCTAAAAGGTGGATTGTCCTTTAATCTGGCTCAGTTGAGAGACACTTGGACAAAAAAGCTTAAAGTTGGACTCTGTTTGCACAGACTGTTTGAATCTAACTGCACTGCCTGCAGCTGCTTTACAAGATAAGCAGCCACACCCTGCTTACTGAAAACATGTCCAAGTGTTTACACGGTTTAATGAAGCTGCACTGTACCTGTACAACATGATGTCATATAGTGTTCTTCCTTGTACATTTAGCATATGTGAGTACATGGCTGTGCGTCCAGGCTCCTCCAGCAGCCCCATGTCGTTGGTTATGATCCCCTGGAGAAACGGGCTTGTGTCTTGTCCCTGGAGCTTCAGTAAAGTCCTGTGAGGGAGGTGATAGCACACGAACTGTCCAGGGGCATCTCTACCATGACCCGTCTGCTGGCTGTACCTCTTGACACGGATCCCTGCTGGGGCTGAACTACCGGAGAGAAACGTTACGCACAAGTTCCGACCGGTGTATTTTCTGGCGTGAACACCGAGACAACCAGCGGACGTGAACGCTCCTCTGGCCAAACACAAAACCCCCATACTGTATATTTTCATGGGAGTGTATTACGCGTGCAAATTAAGAGGCTGCTCCGCCTGTAACCGGTAGTAGTTATCTACATAACATAGGACATGGCAGTTGACACCCGGAGGAAGGACTCCATTTTGATGTCCCACAATGCATTGCTCGATAATATTGGAGCACGTGTGTCTGTGTGTGACGCATTTACAGTGTTAGCGTCTTGATAGCACGTCCACTACTTGTTTCTTCACTTGATGAGGTTTCATATAACTCCGTTTTTATTGAGTACGTTATGAAAAGAAAAGAACGAATAATTCAGTGAATACGCTGGAGAAATGTGAAATTTGCCAGATATTTACCGCACATTGGCTCCAATTGATAAATATAAACAGGTAACGCCAAACAACGTATGTCTCAGTAGGTTGTTTGCAGTCACGTGATGCTGATGACACGTTAAATTCAGACGGAGGGCAGGAAGTGAAAACCGCAATGGACAAGATGGAGGAAGGTTCTTACTGTGCTAGTTCAGGTGAAATTACAAAAGAAAGGTATGGATAGAAAATCAGAACGTATGAAGGATGTGACACTTACGTTATGAAGAGAAGTGATTTTTCAACTGACCTGAAAGATTTGGCAGCTATTGAGGCAATAGATTTAACCAACTGCCTGGTCATTCCGTCATCGGCCTAGTCTTGAAACCAAATGAAAGCATACAAAAGTCTGAACTTTTTTGATAGTGGTTGGGTTCACAACCTTGGTACTAAGGTTCTCCTGGATGTCTGTCATTTCATTTAGGGTGATTAGGTTTTATTTTCCTGTAGATTAACCTAGCAACAATAATTCAGCGCTGCAGCAAACTGAGAAACCTCATGGTTTGGGTCAGTTTAAGCAACAGTAAACCATGCAAAACATAGGCATTTTGAGCGTGTGTTATAGTGCTTCCTATGCAGAAGATCACTTCCTGCCCTCCATCTGCAGTTTGTGCCACAATAGGAGAGTGATGTGACATCATATGCAAACAAGCTATACCTTCTTAAATGAAAACAACAAAATCATCATCATTTTAATAAGAAATGTTACCATTAGATTTTTTTTGTTATTATGCTACACCAGCTTCGATACAGTCTTTATATACACCCGATATCTATACCAAAATATGTTATGTTGAAATGTCATTACAACAAAAAGCTTTCATATTTTACCCAGAGAAAAGTTAACACACACAGAGACTAGATTGACCTGATTGGGCTTTTATTAAACGCAACATATTGTATTGTGTTAGGTATGCATATACTGAAAAGATGAACTAGTTTTACCTCTTAGAGGTAACATCATTCTTATTGATCAGCTTGAGTTACCACATGGATCCTATTTCTGGATTCATGTGCATAATTTTTTTTTCTGAAAATTATTTCTGGAGGTTTTAGTGAGCAGCGACAAAACTGATAGAATAACAACTGTGTTGCTACATAACAAACCACAACATCTTAACAAGCTAAAGGTCTAAACTGAAATGCTCAATCATGTCTGTAATGGCAATATAATTGTTAGGAATGAAATTTACTTCACTCAACTTATTATGAATATGAAGGGTACAACTGTTATTGTCGGCTAATTATAATGACAAAATCTTGAACAGGCATCGTATGCAATGTAATGTGCCTCCCTCCAAGGCTCTAAAAACGTTAACTGCTCAGTAAAACTCCTTAGCAGATGGGAAAAAAGAAAAAAAAAGAAAAAACTAGCACACACACACATATTATGTGTTACAGAGCAAAATGTGTAACTCATTACCAGGTAAAAGATTTCAAAGATACAAAACAAAACTGGTCAAAAATAGATAATAAAAGGCTGCGGAGTGATATGAAAGTGCACCAAGTGGTTTCTTCCAGGATATATGCAGAAAAATCCAAAAGGGAAAAGAAGCAGCTCTCCAGATCCAACATTTCAATACTTTTATTTTTAAATAACAAGGACATCTAATTCAGGCTCAGTAATTTGTGATGGTGTCTTTCTCTAAAGCTTGGACACCCGTTGTTCTCTCTGTTAACGATTGGTTGATGCAGCAGGTGTGGAGTGCCATTTGTAATACACAAAGAAACCTAACCTACACGGCATGTAGATTGTGGAAATTGTGTTGACTTTAGATATACTACAGTGTATTCTTGGTTGCCTGGAACCACTGGAACACAGTGATCGTTTGTGGGGAGGGACAACTTAGTGATAACTTTTCAGATGGAGTTTAGTGGATTAGTGATGGGGTGGTTGTTCGGCTGTTGTATACAATGAGCTATTCCACTGTACTGTAGGTTATTATGAGTGACAGTCGACACCTGGTGCTGCTTATCCAATAATTAGTGGATGGAAAAATGGGTGTTTGTCTCCATGAGTCAATCTTTTGACACACACACCCAAAGCCTTGTTTTAATAATAAAAATAAGCTTTTTATTTATTTTATTATTATTATTTTTTTTTTTACATTTTTTTTTATTGGTGCAGCTGATTCTGGAACAGTGCTGCTTTTCCATTTTTATGGTATTTCCCCTTATTTAGGACAATAAAATGTTGGGTGATTTCGTAGGTTGTAAAAAGTATATGCCCCTCCTGCACCAACATTTTTCTATACTACTGAAGGTACGATTCTTCTCATTACAGGTTCACTACCTCATGCATTTAAAAATTCTTCTCAAAGAGCACACACTTAAGACAAATTTACTGTGGTCAGAAACAAAAGAATCTCAACGAGTCTGATCCCGAGCATGGAAATAAAATTGAATCAGTTTGTATAATTTAAGCATTTACAGTATGTCCAATGGTATGTGCTACATTGTCTTTTGTTTAGGCTGCAACTGGATCTTCTTCTTTTTACAACATATGAAATGTACTTGCTATAACAACATACTTGTCTTTTAGTGCCAGCTCCTAACTTCCAATTAGACTTCAATTAAACGTTTCATTCTGCAATTTCAAAAACACACCATTGCTAATAGTGTGATGAAGCAGAGGCAGATGTCTAGTATAAAGCAAGAAATCAGAGGTTTCAAACAAGTTTATTTCTTCATGAATAAAATACTAGAACAGTCTTTAAAAGTTTGAGGCACTTTGAAGTATGACAACAGAAGGCAGGATTAAATATTACTCTGAAACCAAATCTAGAAACATACTGCTTCAATGACAGACAAACCTAACATGCCTAAACATAAGATCAACATAGAGCTAATTGAATAGCTAAGGATGGGGTTTCTACTGTAGCGTGTATACTGTATGTTCCCAGTTGTAAAGCATGCATCATCTGCGACAGATTGCAGAAAATCAGTATTTAGTTTAGAAAATAATCCGATTTTCTATTCACTTACCTCCTCCCCTTCAGATGTGACTCTGCAAGGCTTTGGAAAATATAGAATAGATAAAGGCTTTGCACGCAATGACTGAAGATCATCACAATGAGCAGATGTTTACCAGAAAAGCCTACGGTGACACAGCCCTGTTTCATTATCTTTATCAAAATATTTCACATTTAATCTGCTTCCAGCAACACTCATCCATACTACATCCAAAAATACCTCCCCAAATACTAAACATGCATCTTTCCAACAACAATCAGCGTTCTTCAGAAATGAGTCATTGTGCATTTGTACAGTGTTTTTCCACTGCATTCTCAAATTTGGATTGAGGGTACAATCACACACTTACAAAGTTAGATTTCTTCAAATGAATCCAGTTCAGCGGCAGTCAAGGGTATCAGATAAATAGCTCGAAGCAGTCTGTTTACACTTTGACACTTTAGCTGGAATTAGAGATGTTTAACTAAGCAAGCAGATGTTAATCATGTCCAAAAGATATGCCAAGCACAAAATCACACACAACAGTAACAAAGAAGATTTGTGATACTAGATTTCATCATTTCATCAAGTGTGTTTGCCTTTTTATTCCCAAAAACTGTGTATTGTACTCCCTCAGCTCATGTGATTGAAATTCTCAATTGTTATTGTCCAAAGTCGCATCTCTCTCACACACACATATCCTCCAGCTGTGTTACAGTGCAGTCCCAGAGTCCTAAAAGTTTTGACCGTTAATTTACAAAATTAGATTTATTTCTAGATCCAAACAGAGGTCTTTCCATTTTTTACAATGGTTGCAGCCTTCTCTGTGGCTGATTTTGGCCTTGCTCCTTGTTTCTCCTGGACTGTATTGACTCGATTTTGCTCAGCCATGGTGCCCCCAGATACAGGACTACTGGTTCTGGAGGTTTGCTGATTGGTTTTGGTTTGATATGTTTGAAAGGCCATATCGAGCTGTTCCTGAGCAACCCGTAGGTGCCTGTGTAAGCTTGCCAAGTCGGAAGGGATGTTCTCATCTGGGCTGGTGCACTGCTGCTCCTGGGCCACGTTGGCCACGTTCTGCTCGTGGGCAATGAGGCTGTTGGGGATCCGGCTTGGTTTGTCTGTCTTCATCACAAGGTTGTACCCCGGAGGAGAGGCTGGGATGTTGCGAGAAAAAGGATAGCCGTAGGACATCCGTCGGCCCCGGTTCTTCTTCATGCGAAGGGTGTCCCGAAAAGTGCCAATTCCCAAGTGAAGCATCTCACACACATTTAGCACGAGACAAAGACAACTTACCACATACATGATGAGGAGGAAAATTGTTTTCTCTGTGGGCCTGGAGATGAAACAGTCCACTCTGTGTGGACAGGGGATCCTGTTGCATACATATGAAGGACTAACTCGAAAACCATAGAGGAGGTACTGTCCTGCAAGGAAAGCGATTTCAAAGATAGCTCGTGACATCAGCTGAAGAACATAGATTCTCATCAAGCCTTCTTGCATAATTTTTCGGCGACCATCATATTTTGGTGGGTCTTTGCCAGTGCTGCTCACTGGTTCAGGCTTGGCCTCCTGCACCTCTAGTGTATCCTCATAGATCATGGGCTCAGCATCGTCATCTTCATCCTCCTCTAAAACGTCCTCCAGATGGTGGCTCCCTCTCCATCTGGAGTGAGGAGGAGGCTTTTTGCGGAGCCTGTGATGCCGTCTGCGCTCATCGTCTGAAGTACGGGCTATCTTGTGGATGGCGTAACCCATGTACATGATGGAAGGAGTGGAGATCATGATGATCTGGAAGACCCAGAAGCGGACATGGGAGAGAGGGGCAAAGGCATCGTAGCATACGTTGTCACAACCTGGCTGCTTGGTGTTGCAGGTGAACTTGGTCTGTTCGTCCGAGTAGATGGACTCGCCGCCGACCGCCGTGAGCACGATGCGGAAGATGATGAGCACGGTCAGCCACACTTTCCCCACAAAGGTGGAGTGGTTGTGGATCTCTTCCAGGAGACGAGTGAGGAAGCTCCAGCTCATGTTGCTCTAACAAGCTTTTCACCTAGAATCTGTAAAGAGAAAATAAAGATTGGATTAAGATCTGGGATCCATTGAAAGCTATGAATTGGAGATTAAAGTTCTTGAGAATTCTGCAGAATCACACTGTTGTATCTATATCGGTTTCTTACAGTTATATCCCTTATATCAAATGCCTGTGATGTTTTTGTGTAGTTGCCCAACCAAATCCAGATAAGTGCAACCAATTATTTTCATTATTGATTAATCTGATGATCATTGCCTTTAGAATGTCCCAGAGCCCAAGTTGTCTGATCTTATTCGACCATCAAAATTCCAAAGATATTCAATTTACTATTATAGAAGGCTAATAAAACCAGTTTTAATTTGCAATAAATCTTACTTTGCAGATGTCTCAAACATCAACCATACTCATCTGCACAGTAGGACCTGATGTAAAGCAGACATTCATTTTCAATTGATTGCACAGCCAAACACAAGACAATGGCTTGCGCTGATTTGTGTCAGTTAGCAGGGTGATGTCATTCAGCCACCCTGTCTAAACACACAGCATGCAGCATTTTTAATATTCCAGTCTGACGCATACTTCACGGAAGGGTTGAAATGGCAACAATAGCAAAGGGAAGATTAAAACAATCCACCAGCAACAACAATCGCTTTGATTAGAGCTTTGACCCAAGAACACGCTGAACACTGCAAAAGGGTGACAGTCTGAAAACACAAAACAAATCTGACAGAGCTCTGACTGTATGAAAAGCCCATTCTGCTACAGGAGTGTGCTGCACTCAGAGTGCCACTTCAGAAACATACTGTACTCAGTGTTTCTTCATGCCAAGGGACAAGCACACACGCAGAAAAACAGATGACATGAATCCTCAGAGTCATCTCCTCACAGTCATGGTCACTACTGACTCTGTGAGGTGAATGAAGCTGCGATGAGGAGACAGCAGAGCGCGTCTGTGCCTTCATTCATGGGGCAGAGCTACAGGGTTCATGTTGATCTCATGACTGCGCCACTGCGTTCCCTGGCGTGGGATGTGTCGTCTCCCCTGCCATCTGAGGGAACAGGAGAGGCTTGTTGCTCTGCCACGAGGCCTCCCCTCCAGATCCAGCACTGCTGACGCTGGGGAGGGGGTACAGCCACATGGAGACAGATGGCACCTATGGTGGGCAACTCATGTCTGCCCCAGGATGGCATGACAGGAGGGCTGCTACACTGAGGATTTACACCGAAGTTTGAATGAATCTGCTGTGAATCATAGCAACATTACACCTTAACCTTTAATTAAATTATATCATTATAACTTAAGTGAGATATCCACTTTTTTTTTAAATTGAGTAATTTATATATGTGTAATACATAAATAAATAAAGATGAGATTTTACTGGAGATAAAGAGTGACACGTTAACATGCAGCAAGGTAGGTACAACTTATTTAAAAAATGTATATTTATACGTTAATGCCTGCTGAAACGTCATGCAATGCAACATGCTCCAGGTGATAGACATTTTTCATGTATTAAAAAAAGGCCATACTCCTTGGATTTAAATGTTCCAGAAATACAGATTATCTGATAATATTAGCAACAGAGGTATTCCCTTTACAAATGATTAAAATGTAATAAATTCCTTCACTCTTGAATTTTAAATTCTACACAATAGAGCCACTTTCAAATAAAGGTGTATTACAAATGAATATTTATACTGGAAATTAGAGTAACAATATGTTAGTTGACTTCAGTATAGGTATAGTTAAGCAGATTAAAACAGAATTTTCAGTTGTAGGACCTGGTATTTCATCATTAATAAACGCAGGTATGAGCCTGATATATTTTACATTATTAAACGTGCATCATAATGTTGAATTAAAATATAATAATAGTAATTGAACATTGGTTCAATTACTTTGCCTTTAAGGCAGAATTTTCATGTTTGCAAGGCTATTGCATATAATTATCGTCTACGGTGTCAACTGACACAGGAACTGACAAACACTCCAGAGTTTCACTGTAACAAAACGTGCATCTTCAATAATTTGACATGACAATTGAACAGAAAGTGATATAGTTTTGATATAGTTTGATTTCTTGTTTTTTAGGGGAAAGTCATTAACCGAAACAACCCACCTGGAAAAGTTGCACATACATTTCCCATCCTGAAGGTCTCCTCTGCCCTCTCTAGATATCCCCTGCATAGTCTGATCCATGGAATAACCCTTCTATCCCAATGTCCTGGCCTTTTCTGTCTTATTGACAGCTTCCAGAATGGCAAAAACGAGAAACAATGACGGAACTTATTGGTCTAGACTTTCTATTGATCCTGTTTTCCCACTCTGTGAAGAAGTGAGGTCTCGCCGCTGTGAATGCCTCACATTCTGGCTTGTGTCTGGTTTCTATTACACCAGCCTTCTGCCCAAGAAGGAAGTATAAAAAAACAGAGAGGCAGAAAAAAAATCCTCCTCTGGCAAGTGACCCTCATCCAAGGGTTCAGACTTGAGGATATCGTACTGCAGATTGAAATGAACACCCAGCTGAGGGAGCGTGTTAATCGCAACACAGTCAACCTCCCCCCAATGCTCAGCCAGCCCAATGTGCAACATTTGTGACACAGATGATGAGGGTCTCTCTCTCTCTCTCTCTCTCTCTCTCTCTCTCTCTCTCTCTCTCCCTCTATTGCTCTCTCTCTCTGTGAATCTCCATCTATGTATCTCGGCTTCTTGCAGGTTCATGTCTTCATGTCCTCCAGACATTTTTGCAGCATCAGCAATAGTTCATTCTGACAGACTGGGTGATGTATAGAGCCATGGCACACTTCACACACATTTGTAAAAATGCATTAAGAAAGGTCTTTAAAGACATTCATACTTCCACACTTCCTCTCTGTCTGTCTGTCTGTCTGTCTGTCTGTCTCTCTCTCTCTCTCTCACACACACACACACACACACACACACACACACACACACAAACACACACTCACAGTCATGTTTCCATCACTTTTAGGGACATTACATGGACTTACATTCATTTCCTGAAGACTTAACCAAACCATAACCACTAATTTCCTAATCCTAACCCTGACAATAACTTTAACCTAACCCTAAGTTTAACCTTAACCCAAGTCTTTTTATGATTTATGTTATGGGGACTTGTGTTTTGTCCCCATAAGGAAGGCGAGTCCTCACATTGTGACTGTGTAAACAGATGTATGTCCCCACAATGTGAGTAATACTCAACCACACACACCAACCACAGTCAATGTGGATGAGCAAGCTCTATATTATCTGTCAATTACATAACAGTTTACAGTGGGTGACAGTTATGAAAACACAACTTTGGGAAGACAAAGACGCGGAGTTTGAGGACAGAAGTGTCACCGAGACATAAGCCACCTTGCCTCAGTGCAGATCCGCTAGAATGTAACCAGCAGGTACGCTCAGTCATATCAAGTGTCATAATATTTAGATCCTCCATCCAGGCAGATGGCCAGATAGCAGAGCAGTCGACGGCTTGCTCTCTGCACTCCCGCTACACGTCTTTTCCGACTTGATGTTTATTCTTAAAGCTTTCACCTTGGCCTGCCGAGTGCAGTGGCATCGTTGTTAGTGAAGGCACGTGATGGATTTTTTCATTTGAGAGCAAGCGCGTCTGTACGAGGACAGAAGTCTCTCTCTCTCTCTCTCTCTCTCTCTCTCTCTCTCTCTCTCTTCATTACTTCATTGCATTTTCATCAGTCTGAAATGACACAACAAAAGTAGGCTGCAGATGAAGAGGTGATTCATGCAGGATTAAAATCGGAAAGGAATGTCTCCATTTCTTTACTCCGTGTGCCAGACCTTACTGTCAAGTTTGGGAAGGGATCTAAACTGAACTACTTTTAATGGAGGACAGACAAACGGCTTAGCGTCTGGCTTGCATCAGTGAATTGTGCCTGGTCATTGTCACAGTGACCATATTATTATAATGTTACTTTCACAAGGCCCTCAATAACCCTTAGTTATGACCTGTATGCAGCTATAAAGCGAAGAATAACGTTCAACAACATCAGTGAGGCCCCCATAAATCAGACGATAGTTTTAAAATTGGTGATGAGAGATTCTTGATTTCCTGTGTCTTAATATATTGTGAGAATATGAGGCTGTATTTAGTTAGTCAGAGAGAAAAGACAACTGCAGCAAGACACGAGAATGAGATAATACAAGCACATGAGGGGTCTCTGCATTTGGATCTTATTCTGTTTGAGTAGTTTGTGGTCTAAAGAAAGCTCTGAGAGCCCAGCCATCTGGGCCTGCAGGACCCATCCTCCGCAGGCCTCGCCTCCAAGGCTTTCCTCTCCGTCTGACTGAGGAGATGTGGCGTAGCGAGCACCCCTGGTGCAGCACTGAGGAAAAGGAGACAGGGGATGCTGCTGGAATGACTAGAGCATTTGGGGTTTGGACATGTGCTATCCCTAAGGGACGGACGGTCACGTGTGTTGAAGTTGCAGCGCATTCCTCTCCGTCCAAAATCTTCCCGTCATCCACAAGACACAGATGGTCCAGCGGAGATGGTTCATAAGTGAGCATTCAGCCAAAAGTCAATTAGAGTTTATGTTCCTAGACAGTTGGTAGAACTTGCTGCCCATGGTTGGGATTAACAATTAAGACTCACTGAGGTTTCATTATGCTCTTGAATGCTCTATCTTTGACATATATAATACAGTAAATACTGTATAAAAGACGTTTATATACATTTCTGTGTTTAATATTCATTTGGTTGAAGATGTATTTGGTCAAATGGATTTTACAGAGTTTCTTTTATATTTCTTAGATTTTCTTTTCAATTGTGGGTAACATGTATGCACAGCACATGGTTAAAATACCCCTTTTAAGGCCATGGACAGTAATCCAGTAAAATGTGCTTTATTACAATCCATCCTTGTCTTTTATTTTAATAATTTAAAAATAGTTCAGAACTATCAGTCAGGACTTGGATTACCATTCAAACATGACTCAGCTCTGGGCAGCTAATGTCATTATTATTTGATGATAGAGCAGCACTTATGTGATGATGGCAAATGCCACTATTTTGACAAAAATGAAATTATGAAGAATTAATAATGAATTATCGACAATTAATTAGTCTTTGAGACTGAAATTGCTCAAAAGAAAAGTACACAAATGCAGAGAGTCAAACAAATGAGTAGTCTAGTTTTGAATGTGTTGTCCCTGCGTCCTCAAACAATTCAGGCTGTTCTAGCTTTGGGAAACTGTGGTTCACGTTGATAAATATTGATTGGACGGCCCAGAGCTAGGAAAATGTTACAGTATTCCCCTGTAAGACACGGTTTGACATTGCTGTTGTCACAAGGACTGGCATCATGTGACAGCCAAACTACAGTGTTTAATATTCATTAGGTTAAATTTATATTTAGTGTTCAATGTAAAATAGATTTTTTTTTCTATTGTGGAAGCATCTGTGAGATGTGAACAACCTCGAGAAAACCTAAAATGACAGCTGACAAATATACACTTTACTCACTTTTAAGACAAAATTCATTTAGAAAAATTATCATTGAAATTGCTGTGGAGCACTTCCTGTATAAACCATTTCTGAAATGTTTAGCAGTTTTGTTTTTTTTTTTAAATATCACAGAAGTAATTTGACAGAAAGATTGTTTTATTCGCAGACAGTTTCACCTTTAAGAGGTCGGTGGCGGCTGTGAGGGTTTGCAGCGTAGCGGAGTGTTGAAGTGATGCAACATGGAGGAGTGAACATCTCGACAACTCTCCTTGGCCGCCACCAATGTCATCACAAGAGTTTTAACCACATGTATTTACTGAACAAAGTTGATGCGAGCCGACTGGGGGCTGTGGAGGTCTGTGTTTATGTAACAGATCAAGCTTCACCATGTGACTTGGATGTGCCCCCACCCTCAGAGAAAAGAGTGACACAAGACACCAGAGCAAAAAACATGCAACTTGGTGTTTGGACGCCTCCTCTCTCCCATCTCTCCTACTACTATCATTAAACTGCTCTTACCAGGCTGTGGGGGGCTATCCCATAGGCAGCCTGAGAGTGGTGGCAGTCCCATCTCATTTGTTCATTTTTCTCCCAGTTTCTCAGCCGAGCCTATCCTACCCCCGGGGTGAGTGCATCCCGTGCCAGTTTTACTAAGGCTTGACTCCACTGAAGCGACTGAGATGAAAAGCCTTGAGGTGGATGCCGACAACTTCCCTCAGCCAGGGCTCTGCGTCTCCCACATGAGAGCAGAGCAACTTGTGTTGAGTGTGCATTACACTGTTTTAGCACTGCACTCACAAAACAACGGAAACTTCATTTTCATAATGAATGCATTTTAGTTCAGTTGCTAGAAATTAGCCACACCACTACTGTACGGATGAAGAAAACAAACACGATTTATGTGTTTTTATTGATGTGTAAAGGGAATAAACTTATATCAGGTATTCCATCACATCCCGGAAATGTTTAACATAACAGGTAAGTCCCTCATCTTCATTCCACTGGTCATTACCTCAAGAACTGGAGCAAATGAAGATTTAGAGCAATATTTGAGTCATGAAAGTAGGTCATGTATAAAATAGGCCTGTTTCCTGTTCCTGAGGTTCATTTTACTGGCCTGATATACAGTACTTCAATCATTCTGGTGGTAAAGCTACATAAAACTTAATATATCCATCAGTGTACTTTACATGAGGTGTTGGGCTGACCTATAGGGCGGATATCAAGAGCTGAAGATTCATGTCATCTAAAGTGATACTGTTTGAGGAAAAAAGTACTATATTATATATATATATTTTCAGGTCTGACTCATGTAAAAGTGGATTGTATGAGTACAACCAGAGCACCCCTGTGATCGAGGATCAGACATCTTGAAAGGACTGACAATTCTGTAGGCTATATCATTGATCATGTGTATTTAAAAAGCACGGCCATATACACCCTGGATTCCAAGAAGTTTGTGTAAAACAAAGCAGATCATTTGCCAACCCTTTTTGACATATACTCAGGGACAATAGATCAAGTGTTTGACCTCATCCACTTCTTAGATTTTTGTAAATATCTGCTTATTCTGAATCTGATGCCAGCAACATGTTTCAAAGACGTTGGGACAGGAGCAACTAAAGACTGGGAGAGTTGTGGAATGCTCCAAAAACACCTGTTTGGATCATTCCACAGGTAAACAGGTTCATTGGTAACAGGTGATAGTATCATAATTGGGTATGACAGGGGCATCCTGGAAAGGCTCAGTTGTTCACAAGCAAGGATGGGGTGAGGTTCACCACTTTGTGATCACATGATTATACAAAGGATATTACTACATGACTACATTGTAAAGCTGTTATTGGTAAACACAGTTTGCTTGCAGTAAGTCTTTAACCCTCCAATGGATAGCTTGTATAAGCTGACACAGTGCATTATAATTGAGCGCTCAAGTGAATCGATAAAATGAGTCTTCAGCTCACATTATTTTTACTTTCACAAGTTTTTGTCCATCAGGGCAGTAAAATCCAACACACTGCTACCCGTCCAAATAAAACTAAATAACAGTGCTTTGCTTGCAGAGCTGGAGGACCTTAATCTTTGACATTATCTTGTCTTAACCGGCCATGTCATGGGCTGATCTGGGGCAAGCCCAAAGGAGCAGCAGACCTAGTCAGGGTCATTTGGACTAGCAGAGATATGTTTATTGCAGCTCCTTCCTTCCAGATGCCTTTGTGCCGTTGCCCTTCTCCACTCAGTGAACTCCAGACACTGCTGGCAATGCTGCAGGGCCACTGAAAACAGCGATATACCCTCTCTCTCTTTGTCGTTCACTGATGCAATGAAAGCTCAGATCAAAAGTCTACATGTGCACACACTGTATAGTGTGCTAGATAACACATGTGATATTTAAAGCCTGGCCATTAAACCAGTGAAATTGCTAAGAAAATGCAATCTGCTGAGCTAATGGCTAGAAGTAACAGATTGGGCAAAATGTTAACCTTCATGCTCATTGGGTAATTATAATGGATGCAACGAATATTTTCTTTATTCACTACTAATAAATACGCATTAATCAGTGTAGTTAACGTGTGTGTCTTTTGTTTTTATCCACCAGATGGCAATCATGTATTGAACTGACAGGCTCTTCATGAACTTTCACAAACATTTTGCACACTCTCTGAGGTTGATGGAGTCTGGACTCCTGTCACTGATTATGTTCTGGGATAACTGTCCTGATATCGGGAGAAATTACCCACTTGGCACTGCATGTGAAGTCAAATGGAAAACATGAAAACAAACCTGTGTCAGATCTTCATAACTACACAAACATCACAGATGAATCCTTTACAGACTTTAGGGTAGATTGACAGTATTTCAAGGCCTTTAATGCATCTAACTGTGATAGCTGAGGACTGTAGTGTATAGACTGGAAAGAGTTAATACTGTGTAGTTCGTCTCAGTGGTCATTTCCCACAGTGCACTGCACATAAACTTTCACCACAACTACAACTAGAAATCATAACTAAAGTTCATATGCGGGCTATACAAAAACAGGAAGTGCTGTAATCTCATTGTTCCAGTGTTTGAGGACTTTCCTGTTACACAGCTCACACCGCTGCATCCCTGAAATAGGTTATGTTTCTTTTTCTGATTTGAAAAATTATCACTCCTGCTCATTACATATATGTTTTATTTTGGTTTATAGACAAAGCATAAACCAGTAGTTAGTTTTAGTAGAACCAGATATCAGTTTGAGTCTCTATGGCAACAAAATCATGAAGCTTTGTTTAACCCTTGTTGCTATAAATCATCTTCCGAATAACTCAAAATGGAGGAAATCTTGGACACTGGTGAAGGTTCAGATGGTCCGGTCGTACAAATGGTTGTTACAGGGTAGCTCTGAAGAACCATACATGCCCCTCTCTGTGACCTTGTTTTATAATATATCTAGACTAATGGGAAAGGGATTATGAAGCTAAAAGCAACACCACATAAGAGAACAACATAACAACACAATGGGAAACAATGGTTAGCAGCATTAAAAACTAACCCTGTCAGACTGGTGTTAACCCACACTTTGAGTCTCTGTAACCAGCCTCTATTACGATTATATAATTATTTTTAGGCAAAAATGCAATGAGTAAACCTACTTACAGTATTTTTCTGCCACTTAACGTCAAGTAGCCTGAACTTCTACATATCCAGTTCAACTCAGAGTCCGGTAAAAATAATCAAGGCCCTTGTTTCTGCATAAAAACCAACAGTTGCATTCTGTGAGAGTGTTCATCATAATCCACAGCACCACAGTGACAAAAAACACGATGAAAGGCTGTGCCTACCTGTCCATGAGGAGAAAGCAGGAGCTTATTCTATTCTTTATGGTAACTCATCCTGGGCGGGCATCCAGAGGCATCGTTTCACTGCTCAGGCTCAGAAGCAGGATGAGAGAGACAATGGGTCATTTTTCTTCAAAACCCCTCACCACCAAGTACAGGCAGGACACTCAGGAGACCAGCATCCTGCCAAAGACCCCATTGTTCCCCCAGCCCGTCCGCCCGCTTTGCCATGGCCACTGACTGTTTATTTATTTAAATCAGGATGACTCTTACTACCATCCCATTCATTCACTCAGAAATTATCAGTGACGTAGCTCTGGACCTCCAGAACCTCGCATTTCCTGATTTGGCTGTGTGCATATTTATGTGTGCAAAAATTGGGATTATTGCCAAAGTGATCACCGGCTATCCACATTATTTCCAACATAGTATTTTTAGGGGTTTAGTCAACCTTCAGTGCATTCCTGGGTGTTCTACACATATTGTTATCAACTTAAAGCTTCTTTTTAACATGTTTCGAAGAAGGCCTGTGTAAGAATTCACAGGTTCCTTTGCCATTTTCAAAGGTTATTTTCAAGGCCAAGAAAGCTTGTGTAAAGCTTTTCCTCAGCTGGATGCAGAGGGCTGTTTGTTGTTTTTCGTCAAGTGATGGAAATATGGCATGACAAGTCCTTTTCCTGATGAGCCGTGGCACGCCAAAAACTTGATGATCACAAAAGACATTCTTTTGTTGGCATTGTGTTTGGCCTCTTGTCCTCTTTTGGTATCACGAACTGTATGAAATTGAAATTAAATGTAAAAGTAGCAGCTATAATAACAATTAATTTAAAATGTATTTTTATCAGCAATGCACCGCAAAGTGTGCTAAATACAACAGACAACACAGAGTGTCTGAAACCCAAATGTTTTTTTTCCTGTTTAAACTGCAGTTAGATATAAAATCACAAAAAAGATGATATAAAGGCTACTTGTCATGTTTATTGCTTTATTCTAAGCACAAGTCAAAAGTCCAACCAATAAATCCATTTTTTAATAAACTTACCCCTTTTAAGAATTAATATTGTAGCAGCACAATAAATATTTATATCACCACATTCCACATCCACATAAAATATTTGTAAGTCTTATTAATCACTGTTTATTCAGCTGCTGCTTCCATTTCAGGACATATTGGGACTTTCTCCTCCCAACAGGATGCAGTTGGTTAACCTTTGCTCCAAATGTTTCCCTTCTTGTGCCACTTTACGCTTCTGCTCCACTGCTATTAAAGATAGTGAATTGGTGATTTAATTTATTTTTAATCATTTTGAAATTGTGTTTGGACAAAACCAACATTTTGAAGGTGTCACTTTGGGCTCTGGGTATTTTCAGAATTTTTTTTACAAACCAAATCAATCAATCAGTGGAGAAAATAATGAGCATATTAACCCACAATGAAAATAAAACAAAATAGTTCACCTACAACCAACTACAACAGTAAAATCCTGATTTTACTTAAACACACAAGTAATAATAATTTAATGTTGTATTATACAATACTGTATTTCCTAAAACAAAAGCAGGTGGTCTCAAATAATTGTTGACACAATTAAATACAGGCCAGGAGAGAAAAAAAAAAAAGGATTGAGTTGCCTGTTTATCAATGCGCATGCTGACTAAGCATAATGTGCATTTTCATTGCTTTAATTGAATAAATTCAACAATGTAATCATGCTATTTTCAACACTGCTCATCAACAGTATTATTGTCCTGTTTCAGTCATTGTACTTATGTGTTAATGTCTCAGACTGTATTTTGTAGTAATGCACAAGTGCCACAAGATGGCAGAAGCGACATTTGAAGTAAAGTGCGAGTCACTGAATTTGTCACATGTTGCTGCAAATATTTAATTAAAAAAAAAAAAAAAAAAAAGCCCCGTTAAGACATGGATTCTATTAGCTGCAACATTAGAGGGCTTTCAGTCTGAAAAGAATACAGGAAGCACTGGGTTTATGTTAAAAGCATAATACAGAAACAAAAATCAACAGCACAAGCAGCTCAGAAACAAGGAGCTCTGTACTACATGACCAAGTATATTGCGAACAGTGAAAGCACGGTCAGGCCTCATATATAATCAGCTGAACAAGGGTGTTACCCCTTAATTTGTCATCCACTAATTACAGGAAGGAAAAACCCAGCAAAGCATGTAGCAACTCTGCACAGCATGTCTCAGCTAGACCATAACCTGTTGGGGCACACATTTAGTGACAGATTTAATACTGTCACAGTAGCTTGCACTGATATTCATAGAAAAAGACGTGCTTCTGAATGTGTCCCGCTACCCGCTTCATGTTGAAGGACACTGGATTTCATTTTATAGTATGCACATACATCACTGAAATCATGTTCATCATTTTTTATTGCTGTGAGCGGGCAGGTCAGAGTGATCACAGATTAGATCCCTACTGATAGAGAGATATATGACATAAGTCGCAGATTTTTTAATCAACATGAATTCTATTTATATCCCTTAACTGGAAGAAACATACCGCTACAACTGTGACCATGTATAGAAACATGATAAAGCTAAATCTGGTCAGTTTGCAAAGGCCTGGATATCTGCATCTCTCCAGGTCTGCTGAGATACTGAATTAATGAGTAACTGGTCAAAGTATGGTGCCTGCTTTATCTGAGGTAGAGGATGAAGCATTAGAGAGCAATGTCTGACCTGGTTGGCATGGAGCCAGATGCTTTGCTCAAACAGTGGGATTCACTGTTAATCTACTGTCAGTAGGTTGTTTCCACTGAGGTGAAGAAAGGTTACCAAAAGGTGACTAAAGTTTATGAGAAGTTTTTGTAGGGAATTTCTGTTTTAAAAGCATAAAATAGATACCATCACATCTGACGTTACATTAACTAGGGGCCTGAGTCTGACTTTGATTTGTGAGTGAAGAAAAAAAAGATGGGGGCCCGGACAGCTGACTCAAATAGATAAAAATGTGTCAACACCTTTTGCAGTCTAGAGAAACCTTAAACTTGCAACATATAATGCAGATAAAAAAGGCCCCTAAACATCTTATCAGTATAGCATCAGCATGGGCTCTGATCATGGCTGCAATATCAATAAACCCACATGAGGAGCTGGGTGTTACAGGTATGAGAGGACGACTGTGTTCAGGTAAAAAATGAGCTGAACTTAAAGTGATATTTACTCTGTCCACAAAGAGTCCTTTTCTTAAAATGTGAATGCCCGACAGAGGGGAGGTTGTTTCAGTGCTTGATTCGTCCTGCATCACTGAAAAAACTTGAGCAATTTGTTGGCAGACAAAACTGATCTGACACACAGTGACTTTATATTTATACCAACGAATTCAACAGTTCAAAAGAGAGCTCTTCTTCTGTCCGACACAATCTTTATGCTCATCCCCAGCTAGTAAATCTAGCAATATTTATGAAGAAAATAAATGTCAAGGTTTAAGGCTGAACAAGTGAGTACCAATGAATCTACATTCTGAAAAATAATATGCAATCATTAAATAATGGCTGGATGATCTGTGTAAAGTCCAACCAAAGTCAGCCAAGAAAGTCAACAAACTGTTGCTCAACTGTTCAGCGAAACATGACATTTCAGTTCCAGGAGGAAAAAAAAAAGAAGGATCAAAAATCTCTTTTGCCAGAACTGTTCAATCGATATTTGGGATCATCGGTTGCTTTATATTCCAATTGTAATTGTATATTTCAGGTGATTATCCCCTAATCATGCAGTCCAAACCAATAATTTAGTATCTCTATGGAACAACCTGTGAGTGTTTCCCAACCATTTGATTAAACTCTGCTAAATCAAGATTAAACTGGTCTGAAACATGTCACATGAACAAGTGCAAAGTACACACACACACACACACACACACACACACACACACAAAAGACAAGTGTGTACTAATGCTGAAAGGTGCTTCTAATATTGTGTCCCTTCATTTCTGCAGATGTGCAAAGACATAAGAAGCACATTTTTTTGAATAGTGCAACCTGACACAACTCCACAAACACACAGGGTTTAAGAAGCATCTCTCTCACAGTGTCTTGGCAAAGGTAGAAGTCACTGCACCATTATCACCAGGTTTTCAGTTTCCTGGCTGCTTACTGCATGATTTAAGATTCAAGAAAACACCTCACAATCTCAATGTTGGTCTCAGCTTCCAAATTGGACAGGATCAAACAAAATGAACCTTTAACCGCACATGTAAAGCTTCCTTGATGTTTTATGAGTTGCTGGAGATGACGCAGAAGTGCAGAAAATGGCATTGATTACTACCAGATGAGTGAGTTTCAACTCACATCAAAGCAACTGTTCCAGTTAATAGTGTTGGGAGGAGGTTTGTTAACTTCCAGTTACACATCCTCTTTTTCATTCTATGCTTTATGGTGAGTGTTCTTTTTTATGCTCTTTGATTGGATTTTAATTTTACAATATTCTGTTAAGGTTTGGGAAAACCTTTAAATAAGTTTTTGTTTGGGCTCAAATATGCAGATCAGACACAAAGGAAAAATGAATAAACAAAATTTCTTTTAACAACAAGGAAGAAACAGGAAGCGCACTCAAACTGAGTGGAGACGAACGATCAAACAAAAGGAGCTCTGTAACACATGTTGAGGTAAGGCACAAACGCTGACGAGGCAGGTAGGCACTGAAATGAAAGGGACACGGTACGTGGTAGTGCAAACAAAAGAGTTCAAGGAGAGAATGTCAACAAGGAGTAGCCACACTGGGCAACAAACAAGGAAGCCACAAATGAATCAGGACAATCTGGCAACAGGTAACAAAGGGAGGCTCCCTTTTATCCTGTACCCTAATCAGGCTGATTCGCAGCAGGTGCCAGATAAGTGCAAGACACACCCAGCTTAGACAAACAGACAGACAGCCAAATGACGCTAGGGAAAAGGGGAAATTTGAAATTTGATGACTTTTCCTAGATTAACCCCAACATTAGAAAAAGTGAAATGTTGTCTTTATTCCCATTTCCATGTAAGCTGTACAAAAAAATTTACTAATTGTCTTTGGCTCAAAATGACCCAACAAAAACGTGAACATGCTTTAGTTCTGTCTAAGATCAATCAGTAGCAGACATAAACATGACAAGACATGTGGTCTTCTCCAGCGGAGTGCACTACCTGTGACCCAAGGGGGTGGCACTATAGATGAGAGTGTCTAGAGATGTGAAATCTCTCCTGTCCAAAGGTTGTTGTCCTTTCCGGCAGTATATGCCCAGCAAGCCGGCAAAATATGGGATCAAGTCATGGGTGGCCTGCGACGCCAAATCGAGGTAGGCTTGGCAGATGCAAGTCTACGCCGGGAAGCCGACCAGTGGAGGCCCAGAGAAGAACCAGGGGACGCAGGTTGTGCTTGATGTGACAAAGGGACTGAGGGGTCACAATATCACATGTGACAATTTCTTCACCTCTTATGAACTCGGACAGCTGCTCCTGAAGAGGAAGATCACCGTGGTTGGCACAGTTCGAAAGTACGAGCCTGAGCTCCCACCGCACTGCTTGCACCAAAGGATCAAAGTTTGCCTTCACACACACCACCACCCTAGTTTCCAACAAAAAACAAGAATGTGGTACTTCTGAGGACACTTTCCTCCTACAATGCCTTAATATGGAGAGAGAACAACCCTATCATAAATGAAAACCCTATAAATAAAAATACATTCAAAATTACTTTTGCACATTTCTGCTACTTTCTTAGGCTGTAGGAATACTACACAAATATTGCTTACCACCTACACAGTAAAAAATTATACAATTGACAGTGTCATAGAAGCAAGTGGTGTCTCCTGAATGAATGCAGTCTTTCTGCCATGCGAAGAGGGAAAACTCAGGTATTCACACAATTTGTGGTGAATGACAAGTTGTTTCTTCAGGCGAAAGAGATTTGGTGTTTAAAATTTCAATTAAGCTGCTTTATTTTGGGGGTTTAATGAAGGCACGCAATTTTGACCCAGAGGACACACAATTAGAATATGAATTAAATTCAAATACCCCAACTATTTTAGACCACCACCTTCCTGCTAGTCTGTTCGTCTTTTTTTAAACCCTGCAACTGAACGGGACTGATTGAATTACCATTTCCTGGTTCAACATCACACCTTATGCCCTTTTTGCATCCAAGAGGAATGTATGATCATGTCACTGGTGGTCAGAAACTTTCCACATCTATGAGCAAAACAATTTGAGTAAGGGGTTGAGGATTTGAGGGTAAGGAAGGAGGAAACAGCAACATGTGTTGGACTGTAAACATCAATGAATGAAAACAGATGCTCAGTGTTGTATGTCTAATGATCAGAGTTTGTGTATTTTTCTTTCTTCATTTATTTCTGAACGTCGATTAGGCAGAATGCAACACTAATGTTGTGTTATGTAAAGAAAAGCAATTGAAGGCATTTTGTGTGAAAGCAATGAAAAGTGATCCTCAGCTGAATCCACGTTGACTGCTGTTGTGCAGACCATGTTTTCAATAGTAAATGGAGATGCAGAGGCCCATGTGAGTATGTTTAAACCATGGCACATGGAATGCATTAGTGGCAGTTAGTGTGTGTGTGGATGTGACGTAGACTACATTCCACAACACCTTTCAGACGTAAGACCAGTTAATTGGGGGTGACTGGTGTATTTGGGTACAAGAGCTGTCTCCTCAAATGGAAAACAGCTGATTTTTGGGTGGTTGATAAAGTGATAAGGCATAGTCTACGCTGGTTTTAGAACAGTTTACGTATACCCAGTAAAGCTTCAGAAAATAAACCAAATAGTCATTTTTCAGCCAAGCAAATACTTCTTCAGTGACATTTAGCAGAAAGCTGCACACAGACACAGTGGAAAGCATGCTTGATTATTAACGTTTGTCTGGATATCATCAGTAATTGTTGAAGCAGTGTTCAGTGATGTTAGCACTCCTCTTTGCTGGTACAGGGATGTTTGATTCTGGATCAGTGCTTTTTAATTGCAAGGCGTCAGAAGCAAGGATATTGCTCCAGCATCTTGTCTCGTTGTAGTTCGGGCACCAGTTATGAAACCACAGGGTTCACCTTTCCTGTTTTTCACGGCGGCATAAATCAGATGAACAGCCTCGTTTAGCTCCTTTGGGGGAGTGTTTTAAACAGACCGCATAGTCTGTTTAACGGTCCTGACTTTGTTTCTCTGTTAATAATTTCAGTGTGTCTCCTCTCTTTTTAATCTTCCTTCTTTCTATCTCATCTCCTTCCAATTAAAAGCCAACAATTTGAAACAATTTGCTTGCCGCAGTAGTACCAATGTAATGCAGTGAGAGTTTTTGTAGTTTTTATAGTATTTTACAATGGCTTTAAATGCATAATAATTGAGTCGGACTGGAACTGTCCATTTTATAAGTTTGTGTTTAAGTTAAAGGGACTTTTTACCTTCAGTGCTATTGATCCATCTAGTTTAGATTGTTTTGGTTTGAGTTCTGGAGATATCTGCTGTAGTGTTAGGCAATTAGTGTTTAGGGGTAAGGTTGGAGCAAGTCTCCAGGAAACAAATGTAGGTCAATGTTATTTTGTCAAAAGTGACGTAAGTAAGTTTGTGTCTGTGTGTATGCCACCTAACCAGTATATCACAGCCAATGTTTCAACACACATCAGAACAGCTGAGTGTGACTGAGGGATGACAATACTTTTCCAGAACATCAGCTGTTTAGACAATCTGAAAGGTGCAGTGTGTAAGAATTGGCCACATGTCAAAAACATAAACTATAACTTTAGATGCACAAAATCAGTAATGGAAATCAGCATGTCCATGTTCCTGAATCATATTTTGTATTTCAAAACAGTGTTTCTCTTGATAAAGGACATAGAAATGTAGAAATTGTATGATTGCTGTGATTAACAGCAATTAACAGAATAACCCACTTCCTCTACCTCCAACTTGTGGAAATGAAACTGCAATGAAAACTGAATGAAACTGCAAAATGAGCTCAGTTGGATGATCGTAAGTACAACAGACAACTGAGTATTTTGTTTGATTGAGAGAAATGCTAATTTATTGTAGTCATGGGTTATTAAGCAATTACATGGCAAACCACTAAAGCTCAGAGACCACAGTCTATCACAAGTTTATCTGTTAAAAGATAAACCTGCTCCAGCCTCATAAAATCAACAGGCATTGGCATCATAACGATTGATCTTGTGTCATTTTTGGTAAGATAAAATCTTTATGACAGGTTGAATTATTGCATAGCCATGCAAAGAAGTTCTAATTATCAGTTATCAAGGTTACGAGTATAGTTTCTTGTGCCAAATAACACCCAACCTTGACCTTGAAACCAGTTCAGTGACATTCCATTTATGCACATGCCCTAAAAACAGATCACTGTCTTGATTAAGATGAGACATTAAGTGTAACACAAACTGCATGAGAGACAGAGACTATCAGCAACACCTGACCTCGATTTAAAGGTTACACAAGCAGAAGAAGGATACCTAACTACCCCCATCACAACCATTTCCCAGAAATGCATTTTGATTATTAACAAAAATGACATGTTTTCTTTTTCTACTTTTTAAAAATAACTTTAAACAAAAGTCTTTGCTGAGTAAAATAAAATTTTATTAGCTCAATCAACACAAAATACATGTAAATCATGGTGTAAATCATTATAGAATGCAGAAGAAATAGCTTCAAGAGAATCATCAGTTGCACTGAATACACAACATTTTTTTTTGTCTTTTCCTCTCATCTTCTCCAGCCTTTGTTACAGCCTTCTTTCCCATCACTGGTTGTGTTGCTGTCCTTATTCCCCCTATAGACTAATGAGATGTAACATCTAATGTCATCTGCTTTGCAAGTGTAAAATCATGTTTCATTGTGGGATCTCATGTTTCTTAGAAACACAATTGTCAATTGAAAACCTGCAGAAATGATCAAACTGAAAATTAAACGTTTTAGCAGAAGAATAAAGGCAACTGATTGGTTTTAATATCTGAGTCTGTATTGAAACTGAACGTCTCTGACGGGTTGCATCGTTCCAAAGCCCCATCGCCTGTAGTCAATTTCGGGGATCTTCTCATCAGGATTCTTCAGCTCAAACTCAAAATAGACCAACATGAGGAAAACAAACTGTTTCAGCTCATTGGTGGCAAAGAAACGCCCAGGACACATGGACACCCCAGCCCCCCAGGGCATGTTGTAATACTTCACCTTGTTGCCTCCTTTGTAAAAATCTGTTTTCTTGCTCCCGTCTGGATTCAGAAAACGGTCATATTTGAATGACTGTGGGTCAGGGTGGATCTCTGGGTCAATATGAACGGCGCTGTAAGGAAAGAGCGCTATTCTGTCGCCCTGGCGAATGAAGTATTCACGTCCATCAGCCATCTTGAGGGTCATATCCTGGAGCACAGCTCTGGTCAGGAGGGGTGCAGCAGTGAGTCGGAGGGTCTCCTCCACAGCACTGTCCAGGATTGGTGTTTTCATCAGCATTTCACGCGTGAGGTCGATTAGAGGGCCGCCAGGCTGGACTTGCTGTCCAGATTCCTTTACAACTCTGTCAACCTCTTCCTTCACTGCTGTCATTGCTTCTGGGTGCTTCATGAGAAAGAGCAGCAGCCAGAATGCAGAAGGCCCCGTGTTGCCCTGAGAGGCCCAAAGTAGCACAAACATGTACCTGGTGATCATTGGCTCTTGCATACCTGCCTCCTCTTTAGCCTTCTGCATGTCCCACACCCAGCCACTGACATTGTCCTTAGCCCTCAGCTTCGGCACTGACAGAATGTTCCAGAAGCATCTCATGAGCCTGTCTGCTTCCAACCTTTGCCTTGGTGGCAGGACCCCATAAGCCAGGTTGGGGAAGAGTTTGTCATATTTACGAAACTCGTAATATAAGGCATCTGATTCAGCTCTGTCTTTCTCTTTGGCTTTGTCCTCACCGGCTTTTGACTTGGATGGTTCATTGCCATACAGGGCCAAATAGCCAGCCCTAAAAACAATATTGTAGCAGTATGAAAACAGACCACGTTCCAACCAGGTCCTTTCGCCTGCAGCTGATCCAATGTTGTGCAGCATCAGGTTCTGCAAATTCATCATCATGGCTTGTGTCATTACCTCCAGGCCAACCCCTTTCAGGTGCTTGTTGCTGGACAGGTGGAGGATCTGGTGGTCGACCTCGATAGCTGTATATCCAAACACTCTTTGTACCAGCTGTGCCGCAAATTTGTTGAAGTTCAGCTTTTCTCGGCTCTCCTTAACAAGTGACCCAAATGACAGAGGGTCCTGAAGGAATGTAACATAATATCCTCCCAGCTGAATTGTGAACACATCGCCGTGCTTTTGCTTCATCCTGTCGAGGAACTTTAATGTGTCCCTACGAAATTCTAAGACATGACCCAGCCAAGGGATAAGCCCCTTATCCAAAGGGGGTTCTCCTGGTCGCCGTTGTCGAAACACACCGAGTAGGTACAGCCCTCCAATCAAACAGGCAAGAAAGCCAAGAAGGATCGGCAGCAGCAGCCCCATGACTGAGTCCTCTGACAGCCACACACTGACTTGGAGTTAAGGTCAACATCCAGCATGATAAACAGACTTTTGCTCCTCCTTTTGCTTGTTGGGTAGGCTTCTGCATTCCAGGAACTCCTTATGCGGTAACGACAGGAAACAATGAAATTAACTCAAACAGCATTTGCAGTCTTATGCATTGATATGACATGCTAAAACTATTAACTTTTTGGTCAAAAGATCAGACATGAGTCATATTTTTCATTTGGATATCATTAATCCTCTTGGGTTTTTGGGTATGGAGATGCATCTCTTTGAGTAATGTATTCAGAAACTGAATTAAGAGATGGTTTATCATTTTCAGTGACCTACAACTCTAACACTATTTGTGTATGTATGGAGGTTATACAGATGATTTCAGCATAAGCAGAGGAAGCCACAGTCACTAACCCTAACCCTAACCCTAACAACAGACAGCATCGTGAGAAACTACGGGATATACTGCTAAAAAGGCAAAGCACTGTTGTGCTTGCAGTCTTATGCAAACACAGAGAAGAGAGGAAACATGAGCCGACTTTCAATGAGTAACATCAACCACTAACACGAAACAATGAAATCATAAGTATTTTACATTTAACATGTCCACAAACAGGCCACATTATAATATTGCTTGTTTCATCTAATTCACAGCAGTAGCTGATGACATGATAAAAAAAAGGTTGCTTATTATTCACAATTCTCCAAATACAGTTGAGCTCAGTCAAAAAGGAGAGAAAACGTGCTGGGTAATGGTTTTTGGACCTATAAGTAAACGTCATGTGAAAGTTTCTGATAAGGAAGGCATGCTGCATGTGACATGCAATCGTATTTGACTAGACAACTAACAAACGAACATTTCTTGCACTTTCGCCGGTTTACATATTTTCACATTTTTTCTAACATGGTGAAATAATGTCAGTCTATTTAAAAATATACATCAATCTCTAACATTAACATATATTTGCATTTTGTAGTAATGAAATGGGTCACACTACACGTAAAATTGCGGTCTGCAATTGCAGTTTGACCATTAATGTAAAGAGTCATTTAATTTTCCGAAGTCTGCACAGTTGAAAGACATCTGCTTTCTCTGTTGCTGCTAGGCTGCAGAAGTGGATGTGTGGCACCACCTGCTGGAAATTATATCTTATTGGGAAAAGAATATGGAAAAAGCAGGAGGTGTTCATTATGAGACCACACAGTCTTACCCATTAGTAAGCTGTATTTGTACAAGATTTAATATACTTCATTTGTATTTAAACACACTGCAAAAACTCAGCATTCTGAGCTTTCTTGCTGCCATGACAAAAAAAAAAAAGTCTTCCCATCTTGTTGTGGTTCTTCATCCTGTGAATGTTGTTCATCCTCTGTCATCAACGCAACAGGCATCAATTCTAGTGATGTGCATTTTTATGTATTCAGTAGTTCTTGTTTATCATTTTAGACCAATTTATCTATTTACCTAAATGAATTAAAAGTCATTGAGGCTACATCCATTTTGTACTTACTGTGAAGTCACTGGATTTGTAAAGGTGGAGAAAAAAAGACTAAAGAGGGCTGTGATGGAAAAGGTCAGATGGTCACGAAAAGGGAAATTTTGTACTTGAAAATCAGGACTAATCAGTGGTGGACTCAGGATGTCTGATGAGCAGGGGCGAAAAAAGTGGCACCAGCTGCATGTGGTGAGGAACCAGTCTGCTGTGACATGCTCACATACGCACGCACACATAATATGCATTAATTAAAAAAATAATATGTAAAGATACTGTAAAGACTGAATGAGTGATTTTGATATCCACATTTACTCTGCAGTCTGTCAAACTTAACAGTTACCATTTCAATTCACTCCTGATTCACAGATTGACCGCTGGGTGGAGATGTTTTCTTTCTTTACAACATGACCTGACTTGAGACCAGCAGAGACATATTATATGAAACATATAGGTTGGATCAGCAGAGAGTACAGTATATGATCCGACACCACACAACACTAAACAGTAAAAGTGGACATAAATATAAAATGTGTATATTGAATTATTTTCCTAAAGGGTTGCCTGGATGATAAGTGATAGCTGTTTGCAGCACTCCTTCCTTTATCTCTCTGCTTTAATCTGTGGTGAACAGCAGGGCCTGGTGCATGATCTGCAGGAACAGATTGTCCATAATTGCATAAAGGAAAAGCCAGAGGATCATTAGGGCTTCAAAGCTGTTTTTGATTGCCTTTCTCAAGAAGGCTGAACGCAATCCAGACGCTCTCACAAAAACATGGAAAGTTGCTACTGATAAAAAATGTATTCTGTTGCTTTAGGTTGGAACAATATGAAAGAGTAGAACTACACAAGTTTATTCTAAGCAGCCACATTGCTTTCAGTTGGCTCTGTCACATCAGGATTAGGAAACAATATGAGAAAGAAGTACGCCTAATAATCATACATATATTATTATTAGTAGTAGTCGTAGTAGTATTAGTATTATTATTAAACGATCTGTTATAGGACTGGATATCTAATGTAAATTGTCAAATTCGTTTGAAAGTGGGTCATAATCTTAAAAATCTGCACCATCAACAAGTTGGATTAACACATTGTTCTGATCTGGATCCAGCACGTTGCAGAAACGTGCAGCCACGAGCCCCCACGACATGTTCCCACTGTTACATCATCCCAGAGATCAACATGTGAGGCAAGAGCATTCCCGTCCACCCACTTCCACTTTCCTTTACATGCCGGTAAGACCTGCTGTGGCATTTTTACCGTAAGCTGTTAAAACACTGAGGCGGGGAAGGGATAATAAAACAAAAGATAAATGATGGTGATATCCCCTCGGACCAGAGAAAGAGTGATCCAGTCCTTCATGAGAGGAGCTTGGCCAATTGAAGCGTTGTTAGTTGCATTGTTTCTCCGACAGTGAGAGCAATCTGATATTTACAGCTAAATTTGTAATATGATGACACAAAAACCAGCTGATAGTTTGAAAAACGCGTTTTTTGATTCATTGCGAAACAGACTCCACGCATTTTATGCCGGGGTTGTATCTCACGTTCGTTTCACCATCTTTGATTTTGCAAGGGGATTGTACAACTGATGCTGCGTTCAAGACACGTCGGATTTCCAAGACATAAACTGTTGCCCTTTAACGTCTGCGTAATCCGAACCTAGAGATAACAGACTCAGCTTTATTGACTCAGGTTTTAAATTGCTCTCAGTATTACACACAGTCCCAAGAAGAATGGGTAGAAAAATGGGTAAAACATAAATGTGAAGCTATTTAATGCATTCTAGTAGGTGGACAACACATGTGTATATAAGTATATATAAAGAGCAACAATGTCCCATCACATATAATGTCTACAAGACAAGTATTTCTGTAAATTGTATTCATGCATACATGTCTATACAGAGAGAATATACAGCGTGCAGAATCTGTATTTGACAGTGATGGATTATATGTACATGTGAAACTACTCTGTGTATTTTAATCTGTACAATATATCATTCATAAATTGCAGGTCAGGGAATGTTTTAGTGTTGCAAAGAAACTGACACTACATGACTGATTTCACCGTTCATCATAGTGATGACCTGTGGATCAAAAGTGTTACAGCAATGGCTCTTAGTGGCCCCCAGACATGAGGTCATGTTCAGTGAATTTGAATAAGCCATAGTCCTCCATTATCACTGATAGCATCCAAAAGTTATTGCTTTAAGGTTCAAGGACATATCCCTGCTCAAAGGTTAATTGAGTTGTTCACAAATCTATGGACTTTAATTAACTCACCCTTTAGCTCTATTTCAATACAATACAATGACAAGCTCATTTGATCCATCTTTAAAATTCAGAACTCCCATTTAATGCAAAAAAGAGAACATTTCCAAGGTGCGAACTGTCTTTACGATTTTGTCCTGCGTCATGAACGCAACACACTCGTGATATCCTGTTGACGTCAGACCTGCGTGTCGGTGGTAGTTACATCACGTAGCCGGCTCCTGACTTCCTCCATACGATACGTGCGACCTGGGGTTGAAAGAGTCATAAAACGTCTCCGGATAATTTCATTACAGGCGATTCAGACAGCCACAAACACCTCAAACAGGTAAGAATTCAATCCAGCCTGTTATGGCGTAATTGAGGTTTTATGAGCGGGTAAAACTCGCTCTCGATTGTTTTATTTTATTCTCTGGGGTGTTTCTGCTATGTGGCCTTTGATCAAAATGTAAGCCACTTCAAAACACTCTAATATGGCTTTGCACAATGGTCGACGTGTCCCACGCTGTGCTGTATAAGTTTATTTGGGCCTATAAAAGAGAAAAGGATGCGTTTTCCTGCTGCCCTTCATGTGTAACCTCTGAGCAGTCCAGTGCTCCTCAGCTCTGAGCAGAGGTCCAAACCAGCGCAGGGTAAAGAGTTCATCAGTATTTAGAAGGATAAATCTCAACCTTATCCATTACTGCACTTCTTTCTTAACTTCTTTTTCAGTTTTCGGTGAGGATCTAACATAGAAAATGGATCCCACCTACCGTGAATGAGCTGGCTTGTTATGTAACTTAATAACTAATTTTCCTTCTCTGTCCTTTTTAGACAAGATGTCTACTTATGATGAGAATGAGTCCAAGTTCCTGCGAAAAGCAAAGGAGAATCCATTTGTCCCAGTGGGTGAGTAAATACTTCAAAGTGACCAGAGTTGGTACGTCTATGTAAGTCTGTGTCCCCCTACTGTTTGTGTCCCCCACTGTTTGGACACTTCCTGCTCGAACAGCTATTACACCTGCTTTGTTGTAGCGAGTCATCCGTGAAAATTGATCTGCCTTGTTGCTGCTTGCAGGGATGGCTGGATTCTTTGCCATTGTTGGATACAGACTGCTGAAGATGAAAAGTCGGGGAGACACAAAAATGTCGGTCCACCTGATCCACATGCGTGTAGCTGCCCAGGGCTTTGTGGTTGGAGCCATGACCGTTGGTATGTAGCTGGAAGTGTCACATTTCTGATTAGAACTTAGTTACATTGTTTCAGTTTGCACAAAACTGCTTGGATTTGTGTGTTTTTTAATCCTGGTAATCTCAATTAGCTCGTTACATAATGAACATTTTTACTTGTCAGCGATAAAGTCTGTTCTTATCTTTCCCTCTAGCTTTCATTTTTCAGTAGGTGTAAGTGCTGTCTTGTAACTTATTGCTCTGTTTCTTTGTTTTTAGGGGTCCTGTATACAATGTACAGAGACTACTATGCAAAACCCAGACAAGAACAGAAAGCAGTGCAACACAAGTGAACACGGACTCTGATGTTTTATGTCCCTTAATATTACCTCATATTAAGGTGTGTAGAACGTTAATTTTTAGAGATGTGTCATAATTTTTGTATGCACGCATCCCTTCCGCACCTCACCTGCACTGTAAATAGTTGTAAGTTATTGATTACACTTCCTGTCCTTTAAATAGTACCAGAGGGGCAGGCTGTCACTTCCGTGTTGAGAAGTATTGATCTCAGCTGTATGAACACCTGTTACACTCTTTGTGTTTGCAGTTGTTAACCCAGCTGATCTGACATCTGTGTGGACTTTACTGATAGAGTTTGAATGATATGTGAGTGAAATATTAAAAAAAAAAAAAAACCTAGGTAGATTTAGCAAGTCAGTTTTAACAGTACGCCTAGGTTAAGCCTAGATTTTAAAAATAACCACCAATGGTGGGTAACCTGAGCTTTTTCTGCTGTTGTTTAATGTCTCATACCAGCTGTATTCTTTCATGTACTAATGTACATTTGCCAAATTGAAAATGCTTGCACCTTAGCCCACTTTTTGTAAAATGGGCATCCCAGTGCATTAGAGGCATGTTATGGAAGGCTTTGACACCTCGTCCACAGACAAGGCCTGTGCTTTCAAATCATTCACCAATAAGGACGCAAACGGTTTTTGACTCAATACGGCTTCAGATTATCCCACAAAAGACAAAATCATTCACATGGAAATCAGAAAAGGCACAAAAACCATCAAGTCAACAGCCTCATACAAATTGATTGTAAATGTTTTTCCCCCCATATAATTATCATTACATTATGATACGCAGGGGTCCAATGTTTCAATACAGCAGCTTCCTGAGACACCAGAGCTAAAGTAACTGAGGTACACCGACAGACTGTGCAGTAACCCGTAAAATATCATCATAAAATAGATGCCTTGTTAAGTTATTCACAAAGTTGTGTTGAATGTTGTGTTCGAATACCTTTTTT
The DNA here is from genome assembly GCF_051107435.1 of Chaetodon auriga. Taxonomy (NCBI): domain Eukaryota; kingdom Metazoa; phylum Chordata; class Actinopteri; order Chaetodontiformes; family Chaetodontidae; genus Chaetodon; species Chaetodon auriga. The sequence continues at coordinate 17,182,421 of NC_135085.1, forward strand.
TTTATTTGGTTATCTGCAAATAAAAATGACCAAGACCTCATTACTTTGAAATTGTGTTGTGTTTTGAAGCCTTCCCGAGCGGCACTACAAATGTGTTTTGATATATACTCACTTGCCAGTTCATCCTGTACACAAAGCTAAAACTAATGCAGTCTCATGTATGTATAATGAGTCAACAGTTTAGTCTGTGTTGGAGATGCTGCTCAGTATAAAATACAATTTCAGAGCCTCCAAAGTGGCCCTTAACTTCTTTTCAGTCTCTAAAACAGCAACAAAAGGTGAACGCTAACACATTCATGATGGTAGGATTCACTGAAGACTGCATTCGTTTTCGGTTACCCAACATACTGAAAATTAAGTGAACAGTTTATGACAAGTTAAGTCGTTGTATGTTCGGTCAGACTTTCTTATTCGTAACTCATGGTGGTTGCAAAATGTCGAGTGCTCACTTCACTGTGCACCAGTTGATTTCTGAACATTACCCCTCCCAACAAATAACACTGCTGTGATTTCCCTCACAGTGTATCGCCCCACCCTAAGATCCAATCTCAACAGGAAATGTATTCCATCAATCTAGCTCTAACATGCAGCGTCACTGTGACTTTGGAGATTCTGCAATGTTGTGTATTACTCACACTAAAGAACACAATGAGTCCAGTCCATCTGAGATCCAGGAAATGTTATGCAACTGCATCAGGTTACACCGAGCACTGTGCTGATCCTGTAGCCTCCATCACTCCTGTGCACAGTTATTCCAAAGCAGCATCCTTCAGGTTGTCTCTTACCTTCAAACCTGGGTTGAGGCGTGACTGAGGCACCTGTGAAGCCTCTGTGGGATTTGCTGTCAGATTAGAAATAGTATTTCACTTTTCAGTTTCCAGAGTCTGTAATAACTAAGAACATAAATGGGTGTAATGTACATGGAGTAGATGCTCCTGGAGCCTGTATCTTCCAATCTGACAAAACAAAATGAATGTGCTCTAGTGTATGTACTCATTATGTTTGGAGACTGAGTACCCCCTTTACCATTGGCAGTTCTACAAAGCTGCTCTATGGTGTATTGCCCCCTTGTGGTCATATAGGATATAATACAATGGTTCTAGTTTTCATATTTCCATAGGGTAAATACTGTTATTCACAATTTTCCAATAGGTCTTAGCAAGTATTTGGACACTTGTTTTGCCGTGTAGTGATCTGCTTACCTGCTGAACAAATGTCTTCTTCGGTGAGACATTTCTGGTTGAACCCCCGCCCCCCAAAAAACTCGCTTTTTGCACTGTAATGTCAATATTTACCGGCATTAGTAACACAACAGCAGGGCAACGTTCATTTATGAACGTTTAGCGAGGAATAATTATTTGTTTATCAGTCAATGAGGTTTGCTACAGCTCACCGTTTAATTTTCATTTCCCCTCTTTATTCGCCAAGTTCCACCCTATTCTCCCTCTGATTGGTTACCGTTCTCGGTGGGGTTGGGTAGGTTGCGATATGAGGAGTACCATTGGTTTTAAATTAGACTAATATATTACGGTAAGCCAATCAGTGGTAGAGTAGGGCGGGTCTTGCCATGAAAAGCAGTCGAACTGTTAAACAGGTAGCGCTGTCACGTTCACATGATGACGACATTCTTGCTCCCGCGAGATCTTGTCCTCTCCTGTGGAGCGCCGTCGCTATGGATACGGATTCTTCGCCTACCATACAAATAATAAAGCCTGCCAGTGCAAAACAGCCTGTGAATTGTTTAGAAGTGCTGCCCGTGGATGAATGACAGGTGAGCAATTGTCTCGTCATTCAACTGTTATCGTACAGCCACTTAGAGAGGAGTTGGAAGACAAGGGTTAAAGTTTTGAGACCCACTTTCAGTCGAATTGTCATTAACATCAAGTTATCTCGCTAATTACTCGTCACGTTAGCTAGCACACGTTGATTTTTTTTTTTTTCTAACAAGACCGGATCAGTTAGTCTCAGTCTGTTTGGGCTCGTGGCTAAAGCACTCAAATGACACGTTGAGGAGCCACGACGAGAGGGACTCTTGTTTTGCTGCTACTTCTACAAGGATGAACACATCCTTAAAATAAGGCGCTTATTTAAACATATATCACAACTTGGTCCGCTTGAAAAGCGTAATTAACTTAAGATTGTCGATAAAAGTAATGTTTATTTTCGTTCAGCTAAAACATGCAAGTGCTAGAAACTTTACTGCTTAACTGCGTTGCTGCCTTCAATTCCAGGGAAATGTATGTTCAAGTATCCATGATATTGCTACTGTATCATTAAATTCCCTCACAATTTTTAGCCACATTATTGATTGATCACTGCCATTTCCTGCCTTTGGAAGTGGAGTATTATCTCCATTATAGATCATGGAGCATGATGATGAGCTGACTGATCTGCGCCTTCAGTTCGAAGCACTGCAAAAACAGCAGGAGAAAAGAAAACTGGATAGGAAAAAGGAGAAAGAAGCGGATAAGCTTAACGCCTGTGCTGCCCAGGATGATTTGGATCTGTCTAAGCAAGGTATTCAGGCAGACAAACTCGAAGGCAGGTGAGTCTTGCAGAGGCTGAGATAAATGTTTACCATGGTTGTTTTCATCTGTGCCATCTTAAGTAGTTTTGAAACTTTATTGATTATACCAAAAAGGAAAAACACGCATTATAATTCATTGGAGTACACATCATCGAAGCAGCACACTATTCACTTGTAATCGACCTGTCTCGTCTGTTTATCATTTACTTCAATAACCTCCCTGTAGACTGACACAGGATGAGAATTTGCTGGACCAGCTGAGGGAGCTTAAGGATGAAAACGGTCGCCTCTTCAAACTTCTGAGTGAAAAGGATTTTGAGATTAAACACCTGCAGAAGAAGAGAGAAGAAGAACGACTGGTTTTAGCAGGTATAATGCTGTAACTTCCACTTCTTCTGCACCACAGGGATGTTACAGATGCATCGCAGCTGCCTCATGACTCTTCCGTGTTTAGGCACATCGGGCTTGGCAGGGGATATAGCAGCCACCAAGATCGTCGAGCTTTCCAAGAAGAATAGAGAGCTAACTGCTGAAATTGAGCGAGAAAAGATTAAATCCAAGCAAAACAGCAACAGAAACAAAGAGCTTGAAAAAGAGGTAACAAAGTTTTGCGTCAGGTGTATCGTTTCATTTGATTTGTTGGATACAGCTGTTTACAATGTGTGCAGTGGTTTAGGGAATAAATGAATAATTGTGATGTTATACTCCTTTCTATAGCTGCAGGCCGCTTTGTTGCACTCCCCATCTGGGCAGAAGATTGATACAAAGTCACCGAACAAGAGGTCATCTGAAGACTGTGAGGTATTTCACCATGAGGGAAATTTTAGGTCATTCTAACTTTGATGATTGCAGCCCATTTTGAATCATTTATCATTTGTTCACAAAGCAGGAACATCCAATGGTGAAATCGGTGCAGGAAAAATTAGCCGCTGCCCAGCTGAAAGTGACTGAGTATCGCAACCAGGTTCAAGCCGTCAAACAGGAGTTGAAAGTAGCTCACAAGGTAGTATCTTTTTTTTTTTTATTATCCTTCTTTAAGTCTAAGTGCTCAAGAAGAATTTCACCTGTTCCTATGATTAAATATGAGTGACTTCTGTGTTCCAAAGTACAATCTGCTGCTGCTGTTGTAGGTTCTGATCAGTGAGGTTGGAGAGGAGGTCAACTTTCAGCAGTTGCTAAGCTGCCCAGGCAGCTTTAGAGGTCGCTCTCAGCAGATACTGGCTCTTCAGACAAGGGTAAGATAAAAATGACATTACGACTTAAGTCCTAATGCCATTCTCAAATTAAATTTAGAAAATTCTTTACAGAGTTAATAAAGTGCTTTGCAAAGTCACTAATGTAATTATATATTGTTATTACTATGTTATGCTCTTATTGAATCAATTCTTTTTTTTTTTTTTTGGTTTTCTGAATTGTTCTCTTAAATGGCCAAGTGGGCTGTTTGGTGAGTCACAGCTGACTTCCTTCTGGATGGAGGTTTATAGTGTTTCCTTGTTTATTTGTCTTTACCTGTAGTTTACCTTATTTATTCTAGTGGTTATCTGTTTTTTATTGAAGTAATCTGAAACTGAGCCTAAATATAACATAGCAAATAACAAATACCTGAAATCATCATTAACAAAACTTGGCATCGTGCAACAGTTGCGAGACCTTGAGCAGCAGCTGAACCAGCGAAGACAGTCGAGTGTCCTCAGTCTAGAGGAAGAGTTTCTGGGCGTGGGGGTCCTTCAGAGAACCCCTCCTCAAGAAAGGAACCTCAGCTACATCCGCTCCATCGAGAAGGAGAAGAGGGAGGCATTTGAGGTGCGGATACTGTACAATAACTGTAAATGAATTGAAATATGAATGTTAATGTTCCAAGGCCCTGCTCTCCCTCCACACTCACACAGAGGATCTTAGTGGACTATGAGGCCCTGCTGAAAGACCACGAGGATGTGAAGAAAAAGCTGGAAGCCTCGAAGGCCCGGAACAAATCTCTGTCTACAGAAATGAAAAGTCTGAAGGCTCAGATCTCCACCCTCCTGGAGAAGGGTAAACATGACGATGAGCTTGTGGATGCTCTGCTGGTAAGGATTAGACCGGGGAAAAACATCAATTTGTGTTTGACTACACGATAAAGTATAATTTGAAAAACTTTCTGCGAATCATCAACATGTTTTCTGGTTGGCCTCTGTGCTAAATTGGATTTTTGTCTGAAGGTTTTTAACTCGTATATCTACGCCCAAATGATCGTGGAATTGTCAACCACAGAAAAGCGTTCAGAGTGTTGGATCTGGAGTGGAGGAATATATTTAATGTTGTAGCTCTGTTCGTGAATTAAGTACGGTTGAGTGTGTCACGTGATTAAGCCCATATGGCATTGTGGTTAAGGAGCAAATTCTTCATGTTGTGGAGATTCAGTTCTTGTTACACAGACCAAATGACAATAAATAATCAGGGATTTCACATCACATATACAGGTTAAAATAAGCCACAGGCTGCAGAAAGACGAATCCTCTGTGATAGGCCTATGCGCTACTACATTGCTCTCAGCAGTGACCTTCCCTTATACCTCTGGCAGAAGCAGCAGACGCGGATGCAGGAGGTGCTGAGACAGCTCAGCCGACAGCAGAAGGCACAGGGCAAGGAGACGCAGCACAGCCCGAGACAACAACTCAGCAGTGAGCCTTCAGAGCACAGCACTCTCATCCAGAAGCTTAAGGCCAAGATCAAAGAACTAGAGGAGCAAATCCAGCAGCTCTCTGTCAAGGTAAACAAAACAAAGACAGCAAAATCATGGGAATGATATCAAAACTCACCTCAGCAAAAACATTTTTCTACTGGACTTCTTAGCAGACAGCACAAAATTTGAGTTAAAAAATGTCTTAATGCTTGGTTATTCCCATTTAATGCTAAGCCAACCTTACATGTATGCAAACATCTGTTGCAGGAAGAAGGCGTGGAAAGACAGGCAAACCCCAGGACAACAATTTGCAGTTCAGGATCTCCCCCTGAAGAGGGAGACAGTTACAAGAGAATAGCAGCTTCGGGGTATGTGTGCTCATAGTAATCATGCTAAATGAGAAGAGGAGATGGAGAATCGGTATTGTCAGTTTACTTTAATGGAATAAGCCACTGACATTTGGTTTTAGCAATATAAGGGTAAATAATCCATTGTGGCTAATGGGAGACTTTGTCTAATCAGGCTATTGATTTTATTTGATGCCTCACAGCTTCGACAGTCTATTCTGTTGGGATTTTCAGTTAATATGTCTGTCAATTTTTCCCCCCAGTTCTGTTTCTAAATTTGGTCACAAACTGGTGCTGCCCGCTGTCGGAAGTAGTATAGAATTCAAGTAAGTGGACATACAGCCACTGTGATGTTACTCATCAATTTATGTACAATGACACTGTGAAGTGAATTAACAAGAATGATGTTTTCGTGTCTGTTTTCTATACTTTTTGCTCTCAGAGGTCCAAATCCTTCAAAATGCCCACAGTGTTCAGCTGATGTGAGCGCAGTGATGACCCACTCGAATGAATATAGAATCCTCTGCGTGGAGAAGGACAGACTGCTCGAGCTGGTGAACGCCTTACAGACAAAGTAATATATACTGTCGACAGGTTTTTTCCTCCACTTTATTGATCTCAATTTACAACCGTCAGTGGTACATGGTGTCTGTTTAAATGCATATCCTGGAGAAACATGGATCTAAAAATCAATAATCAATCAATACCAGTGCTCGCCTGCGTAACTCAAAGATTGATAATGAAGGCTAATATAATAAAATGCCAGTAATGTTAGCTGCTGGTGAAAGACTGCCAGAGCAAAAGCATAACAGCATGCAAGCCCCGGAGGTGAGAGTATCCATGGGCTGAGAGTCTGTAGGCAGGTAAGCCTCAGAACGAGTCACATAAAATCTTTAAAATGTTATTTTTCAGATTTTATTTTGAATTGGCAATTTTGATTTTCTAGTACATCACAAAAATCCAAATTACTTACTTACTAAGGTGTGAGGGAACGTTGCAACACTACGCCACTGCGATATTCTATTGATTTGTAGGCCGTAGTGAGTTCCCATTTAAAGGCCATGGACGCTTATTGCTTTCTGAGCATTGCAAGGCTTTCCAGTTTCCATGAGGTCTTCAGGAGTTCATTTTAGTCATTTAGTCTAAATCTTGAATTTGGCTCTGAAACCAAAAGTTTTACAGTTTCTTCGACAACCTACAGTCTAAAGTTAGTATTAGAACATTTTGCCATTTTGTAAAAAAGTGAGTTACGCAGGCCATTCAAAGTGAATGAATTTCACTATTAAATCAGTGAGTAAATCTATTCATTTATCTATGACTGTCTGAAGGTTCATAGGTCGATCAAGTGGTCTTATTTTTAACATATTTGCTTGAATCTTCCAGAGAGAAAGAGATGAACCAGAAGTTTTTGGAGGCAGAACAAAAGTACCAGGAGGAGCGCCACAGGGTGGCGACGCTGGAGCTGCAGCTTGAGAAGACAAACTTGGATTCACAGTAAGAAGTGTAAAAGTAACAAGGCTAGAAGTGGTGTACTGAGACTGAGTGACAGCATGTCATTGACATTTTCATTTTGTTAATGCTCTGACTCATCAAATTCTCCTTTGTCTGTCTCACTCGTGGCGATCATGACTCCATCCCTTAGGAGCGGCATCCCTCCGCTCCAGGGTGGCAGGAGTCTCTAAATGACAGGAACTGTCCACAGCAAACTGTCCAACAAGTCCGTTGGCATTTGTCAACGTTTCATTTCCAACTGCTACAGCACTGTAGATGTCGTGAACTGGTTCTGAAGACATGCAGGATTTTTGTTTTTCCCCACAAAATTTACACCAGACAAGAGAAACAGTGATGCAATGGACACGCTTCTTGTGGACAGCGCTCATGCTAACCCTCACGTCTGGGCTGCACAGAGATGTTCATATTGCTCTTATATGTTGTCTCCTGGCTGATCATTCAGCTGGAGGAAGCAGAGGTGCTGAGGGCATCGCTGAAGAGCACTCTCCACCGTGACCTGCAGCTCTGCAGTGACGTGATGAGACAAGTCAAGCATGTTTGCCTGCAGGCTCTGTGACAGCCCAGACAAGACACTAACCAGGGAAACTGGCTGGTCCCTGCTCAACCTCACGTCCAGCTGAGCCCTACCTTCTCCCGTCACATGTGACAAACAGCAGCCTGCAGAAAACAGGCTCTCCTCTTCTGCCACACAGACATCATACGGATCCCTGTCTTTTTCCTCATTTGAACCCTCAAAGACGCTTTGTGGTGGTTCCTCTGTGCATGCAGTGACCTCAGTTTAACCACTTGAGTACCTTGAGGAGCAGAGCTTTCAACTTAACCCTGATGGCACCCGACAAGTGTTCTTAGTGATTGCAGACATGTTTGACGCTGATAGGATGTCTCCCCATGGTTTCATATCTTGTGTGCTTGCTGTTTTAGAAATGTCGCTGTCACATTTTATTAAATCCACGTATGTCTTTTCCTCCACGGTCAAAGTGCATTACGGCTCGAAAGAGCAGCAATGTCTGTTTTTAAAGCATTTTTAGAGACATCCAATTTAATCATTAAAAGAAGGAACCGAATTTTCACCAAACAATTAGAAAATGTTGTTTTCCCTCCTGATTATGACCCTCGTAGTATTTTTTGAGGGTTTTGTTTTTTGGCTCAGATGGTTGAACTTCAATATTCCTTTTAAATTTTACTGCTAATCATTTCTGACTCGAAACCAGCTGTGTGGGAATAGTGGTTGAAAATGAATGCGGACTCGAGCTGCACAAACTCCCACTGTAGTCCTCCATACAGTCCCCAGAGCATGTCACACATATGTACAGCATGTGATCTTAAGCTTCTTAATCGAAAGGTTGTCTGGAGTCGTTAGGAGTGGCCTCTACATTCATACTAACGTCCGAGTTATTTTCTTCCGATGTAGCCAAAAGGATTTCAGCAGAAGCCCCCTCCTCCTTCTCCTCTCCCTCCACATCACGCTTAATTTAAAACCATGGCTGAGTTAGTGTGCTGCTTCAAATACCGCACTATTTCTTCCAGGACCCTGTGGGAGATTGGCAGGTCCCCATTGGACTGAGCGAGAAAGTGCCACAAGACAAAAATATCAGAGTTTGGATGTGATGAAGAAAGCCTTTATGCTCGGAGTAACAAAAAACAGCTTGTGTTAAATACCTCCTGGATAGAAGGTGAGGCACCCTTTAATGTAGAGGAGTGAGATGTGTCAGTGGAGGAGCACATGAGATACCGTAAGCTTAACAACGACGGGCCCTGCAGCTTTGCCAAGTATGTATCAAATGCGGCAATGTGCGTCAGAAAGGGTGTTGATGGAGCAAATACTTGTCATGGTCCCTAACTGCATCCAATTCCAGGGAAAATGTTTAACTTAATAAATTTTTGTTTTTTTGTTTTTTTTTTCTTAAACACAACTGCATATAAAAATGAAGTCAGTGTTCATGAGCGTGCAGAATATTTTCCCAAACATGTAATCTAAAGCTTTTATTTTGTGGTAGTTGATAGGAACAATGCCAATCTTTTCGACCTCTTTTGGATTTTAAATAAAGCTTATTGCTGCTTGACGCTCGTTTTACTGTTTTATTTCAGTGAAAAACCAAATGTTGTCATAGATTAGTATGACTACTCTTGTTGACTTCAGTCATTAAGAGTGTCATCACTTTCAAATAAATTACACTTCACCAAACAATTTTAATATTGTTTTATGTAGCAGTATTACGCAGAAAGGTGTAGATTTATTCCAAAATGCCCAATAACCCACCAAACCAAACACAAACTTATGTAAACACAGCATACGTAAACAGCCTCACCTATTTGTCATTCCAGGTTTGAATGACTCCTTTCTCCATCCTTCTCCTCAGAGGTATTCCCTCGTTCTGGACCAATGCTTCCTGCAGACCATTGACTGCATCCAGAAACTAAAGTAAATAGTGGAGCTGTGAACGCAGAGGTTAAAGTTAGCCATCAGTATATGAGGGATCTGTGAACTTTACTCAGGCCAGAAAACGGTTTGTGCCTCTATGAGTCCATTCATCTCCCAGTGCCTCTCATTTACATGTAATGGAAAGAAAATAAACAGCGGAGTCCTAATGTGCTCATTTACAGTAAGTAGAAATAAAGTAATGAGCTGTTATCTTTACAGAGACAGTGGTGAGGCAGTCATGAGCATTTTTTTTTTTTTTTTTTTTTTTTTTTGCGTGTGAAATGTTGATCAAAGTCTGCAGGAGGAGTGAAATTGTTGCTGACACTGATATCCAGAAGTGTCAGCAGATGATCTGATCTTGATTTTTAGCTTATTTCCAAATTTTGGCTTTGCTTGCAGCTCTCCTGGTGCAGCAATGTCAATACTGCGTGCTCCTTTTGTAGTCGTTTTTGTTTATTTAATTGACAAGTGAGCTCCCTGCTTCTGGAAGAGGAGTGAAAAAATACGATAAATATAATAATGATCGGTAGCTTTGTGCTTCTTGAGACACATTGTTCAATATAGCATAAATGCAGCAATATGTCTCAGTGGTGACATTAATGTAGAATATACCAGCTGTATTTTTGCCACTGAGATGCTTTGTAAGACAGCTGTGCAAAGGCATAGAGAGCAAAATGACACTTAAACACAGTGACTCTGAAATGGTGACAGCAGTGCAGCGATATGATCTTTTGACAAACTGTAGCTCGTCACAGTCTGCGCCCTGCGTGCTCTGCTGCTAAGGGCTCCTTTCCTCTCTTCTAGCCACCTAGCTGTCACTTTTGCAGCTCCCCTGACACACACACACACACACACATTCACCCACACACTCTAAATTGAATTGCTCACCATATCCTGTCGAACGCAGAAATAATCAATTTATTCACTCCACCTCACATCTGATGACACATGGCCGACATAAACGAAATGAAAGGCTAAAACGCTGCTTTGTTTTAATTCAATATGTAGCACTTTTGACTGTTGCATTTAATATACCCCAAAAACTACCACTGTCAAAGAAGAAAGACGTACAGTGTGTGCATTTAGACAGTATTTATTTATAGCCAGAATGAGAGGAAGATGTACCCGAGCGGGATGTTTGAATCACTGGCTGTGTCATGTGAGTCCATCATCGCTGATGCAGATATCCTTAATGTTTCAGCCACAGGGATGGCAAGTCCCTGACTGAAAAGCTGTTTAGCAGGTCCCTTAAAGGTTGAGAAGGTCATTATATTGATTTTTCTTTTGGTCTTTTTGTTGAAATTCTTTTTACATCCCAGCAGCAATCAATAAATCAAATGCTCTGACAAAAAAATCCTATATGTGTAGCATCCAGTCATTGAAATCACTGGATGGGCCCTCTTTTCGCGCACTCATTGAGCATGACTGGAGTCTTGAGAAAGCGCAACTAAAATTTCCCACTGCTAACATGCTAGATATTGTTGTTTTCTCACATGTGAATGAGGTATGACACCATGGGGTAGTTATGGTCAGTACACACCCCTTGTGACGCTAACCAAGTAGCACCAAAGCATGCACCCGCAGCAGTGAGCAGGCTGGGCGGCTGATTAGGAGTGAAAGACTGAAAGGTGTGATCATGACAGCGACTCTTCTCGTCACTGCTCCTCTCCCCAGCGAGCTCCTGTGGACTTGTCAGACGGCCTGTGTTCATGTGTTTTCCGGGAGTGGTTTTGAAAGGAGGCCTGAAGGAAGGGGATGGGATTTTTTGGATGCTGTACACTTTCGAGAGATTTTCAAAAACATTCTCACTCTTGCTGGTTTTGCCTCCTTTACAAACTCCAGCTTTAACACGCACTCACTGGATGGCATTGGTATTTTGCTCACGAGCGTTGTCTCTGCCCGTGTGTGCATGGGCGCCACTGATCACAAGATGCTGATTATACTTTTATGTGATAGTTCACAGCAGAGAGACACAGAAATAATTGGGAGAGACAAAAGGACGACATGCCAGCTGAGCCACCTCGACGCCCCGGGAGGCTGCTTATTGCTCAGTGAAAAACTGTGTGTGTGTATGCTTTATGAATACCAATGCATGAGGCTTTGTTTTGACACAACAATCACATCCACTCACTAGCACTTAATGGGTCCTCATTGTGTCCACACAGGTTCTCATACTGTCGCTCTTCATGCTGTGCACTATGTAAAGGTGGTATGCAATCAAGTTTTATCAGAACAGCAAAGAAACAAGAGGATGCTCAGACCTTTCAAGATGTTTTGAAGCTTTCCTACATGACTTGCATTATTAAAATAGAACCAATCAATTTAAAAATGTATGTATTTTTACTTTAGGTGCGTTGGCTGCTGCACCCTTAACAAGGTGTTCTGCCTCTGTTTCTCATGCAAGATAAATTAAGACAGTTCGTGATTTGGTTAGACGAGACATATTTCCCGGCCCTAAGTCGAGGCTCAACCACCTTACTTGTTCTCTACCCCCTCATGCCAGGCGTTAATAGCTCCAAGCATGTTTCTTCTATCACATAGAATCTAGCTCAGCAGACAGCCATAGGATGAAAATGTCAAGCCCTCAGAATTCGTCCCACTGGAGGAAAGCCTTTTGACCTGTATTACAATCAGACAAAAGTGATCCGACCTTCAGTGTTTGATCCTCAAACACCCATAAGTACATCAAAACAGAACAACCCTGATTCCAAAAAAGTTGGGCCGCTTAACTTTGTTAAGTTTCTATATTTTAGTTTAGAGTTAAGAGTATGCATCCGTTTTTCTGTATATGAAGCACGAGTGCAACTATCTAATAGAATATTTATGGGGGCACCCTGGTACCTCACCTGGTAGAGCACGCACCATGTATCAAGGTTGAATCCCCGCTGCAGGGGCCCGGGCTCGACCCCATCCCAGGCCCCTCCCTGCATGCCATCCCGCCTCTCTCACCCTGTCCTCAGGCCTGCCGTCTATATCATAATAATGCAAAAGTGCCCCCACAAAACAACCCCAGAATATTTATGGTTATCATTAAAGTAAGAGCTTCAGAGACACTACTAGACAGCTAATGCTATTTTAGATGATTCTTTAGAATAAAATTCATACAGGCTCAGAGTTTCTGGTTATAGCAGCCTTCTAATATTTTTCTTGGTGCACTAAGACTGCAGATATCCACAAATAAGAAACATTTGTCAATGAAGAACACACGACTGTTACATAAAACACAGAGAACCGCCAAGGTTTGAAATGTTGTTACAAAAAGAGGAACATTGTTTTTTTTAGGAGATCATTGTTTTATGTTTGTAAATAGAAGGAGATAGAAGGAGCCCAGTATGCGACAAATTCTAGCCCACAAGTCCACGGTCTGAAGTCTGGGTTACATTACGGCAGCTTTGGTTTTATTTTATATACAGTGTATACATTTTTTTTTCTCAGCTTTGCATTCCTGTGGTGGAGATTTGTGAACATAATTGACAAGGGGTTGACGTATTTTTCCGTTTGTAGAATCCTCTGGAAACTCTGTTGTGTTGTGTTGGGCTCTGTTGCCTTGTGTTTTCTGTATCCGCAGCACATTTCTTTGCGCAGCTTACTGTACGTGTTGTCAGATTGGTGAATGCATTTATTGATTTTTTTCAGATGATGCTGAGTTGTCAAAGGCGAATCGCGTGGCAGTGAATTGCTTTTATCATTCTTTTGTGCTTTATCAGTTTGTGTTGTTGAGCTTTCTTTGTCATCGAGCATGTTTTCCTTCAAGCAGACACCCAGGCCACACAGCGGGAATCATTAGTGCTGCATTATAAGGGCAATGATAATAAATTAAGCACAGTGGTGCACTCACTCAAGCATTTGAATGATGTGCTTCACATCTGAAATGCTGTAGGTACCTAAGTTGACGCATCATTTTGGATACGTTGACCTTGGTAAAGACAGATGATAGATGTAATAATGTGATGTAATAATAATTATCAGTGAGATGAAGTGGCTGCTTACTGTCCTCCATCTTACACTGATTACACATGAAATGTCAGGACAAAGCATTATCACCACATGGTGTTTCCTGACACCCCTCTTCATTGCATTGCTAACTATATCAAAAATACAGAAATTCATCACAGCAGGCTCTATTATCTGTCACCAGTTGGATTTGATCTAGCTCATTTGATTGTGTTCATCACCTCAGACAGAAGCCTCTCACCCAGAGCGATTGCCGACTATGGCTGAGGACAACAGTTCTCATTACCACCAAAAACCCTCAGGATGGGCCTAAAGGCTGTTGATGTGCATTTCCTATTAATTGCCATCAGGGACGTCAGATTCAAGTGTGCTACAAGCTGCATGTAAGTGTATGAGTCTCGATCAATACACATATTGTGTAGTGCTTCAGCGTCTGTGGTGACAAGGGGTGAGTAATAGTGTGTTTTGCTGCAAAGAAGATTTTTGAAAATAAGCAATTTCATCTCTGTGAATTAAAGACTTCCCCCAATGGAGACAAGGTTGTGCAAATGGAACTTTAATGACAAAGAATCCACTTTGAGTAATGACATTTCTCCTTCAAAGACCTTTTTGACCTGTTGTAAGACATGAGGATGATCTTTACATCTGCGTGAAAGCATCTCTCTGCAGGATTTTAAGTATAATGTCCGGCTGTTATAGCAGAGGGTGTAAAAGTGGGTGTTATATTCACAATAGCAACAAATGAGATGAGATTGGATTGATCCAAAGCGAAATGCTGACAATTTGCTTGGACAAATAAAATTATGGGCATACAATGAAAACCTGATATTGGAAACCTCTGTAGGTGGAAAGCGTACCTGAACTCCCCTAATCGTGATAATAACCACAAAAGCTAAATTTAGTTGAGGAGACTGATACATCCTGTTGATGGATTTCAACTCTGCATTCAATACAATGAACCCAGCCAAACTGTTAAATAAACTACTGGACATGAACATTGACCCATGCATCACTTCATTCACAGCTTTCTCTGGAAATGGCAACAGAAGGTGAAGATCAACAACAACACATCCTCCCCTCTGTTCCTCAGTACAGGCGCACCCCAAGGCTGTGTTCTCTCACCCTGGCTATTCTCCCTCTATTCAAACCAGCTCACATCTCACCACAGCTCTGTCAACCTGTACAAGTACGCCGACGACTCAACTATCACAGGACTCATCACCAACAACCAAGAAACTGAATACCACATACAGATCAACCAAGCAGTGACCTGGTGCACAGACCATGATCTCCAGCTCAACACATCAAGAACAAAAGAACTCATCGTCGACCTAAGACGCCAGCCATCTCCCAAAACTCCTGTGTTCACTGAAGGTGAATCCATCTCCATTGTTGACACATTCAAACTCCTTGGGACCCATATCAGCAACAACCTCAAATGGAAAATCAACACAGACCACATCTACAAAAAAGCCCAGCAAAGACTCTTCCATCTCCGACAGCTCAAAAAGTTCAAAGTAAGGTCTCATCTCCTGCTCCGCTTTTACACAGCCATCATCGAAAGCATCCTCACCTCATCCATTACAGTCTGGTTTGGCAGTCTTGACACACTCTCCCGAAAGAAACTACAACGCATCATGAACAAAGCATCCAAAATCATTGGCTCACCCAACCATCCCTTGAATCACTCCACCACAAACGGACACTACGCAGAGCCCACAAGATAATCTCGGATCCCACCCACTGTGGACACTATGCCTTCCAGCTTCTACCCTCTAGGAGGCGTTTCAGGACAATTGCCACTAGAACAACCCGCTTCAAAAACAGTTTCATTCCAACTGCAATAAACATTCTGAACTCTGAACGCTAAGGACTAAGCAGGACCCTCATGCGTTATGTATCATGTAATATGTCTGTTTAACAAAGAGTGGTATCAATCATCTCTCCGCCAGAGAGTCAATAAGCATGTTTGACATTTGCCATATTTATTGTGACAAAATGTCAAAGCATTTCTTTATCAAATAGATGAAATGACGATGTGTAATGCAGTGTAAAATGGGTTGAACCCATAGATTCATCACCTGTCTCAGTTCCCCTCAGCTCTACAGAGAAAGTTTGCCAGGTGGCCTTGAATGCAGCTTCATGCTACTCTTGCTATGTATATGTTGGATGTATATACAAACAACTGCATTGTGCAAACACATTGGACATGTCAAAGGAACAAGATAATAATATGTAAATGCCATTAAATACTACTGTCCCTAAGTGGCCGAAAAAAAAAAAAAAAAAAGCACCACTTAGTACTTCGCCTGAGTGTTTCCTTTTATTAGACTTTTCAGAGGCTCATAATACTCATAATATTCAGTATTCATATAATAGTCATTCTTTCTCTTTTCTATCTGATGGCTGCTGAACTGAGTCATTTACAGATCAAAATTTCACAGCAAAATGTGAAATAAGCTCATTATTTTAGGATATTTTGATGCCGTGTCCTTATTCTTCCATATGAGTTATGAATGAAGCACTTTAAATTAATACTTTGTACAATGTACTATGACTTCTTTCACTAAAGGAACACCTTTTCCATCACTGGAAACATCATAGAAAGGGATCCTTGGAGCAGCTATACTAAACGCATCACACAAACCAAAAAACATTGAAAAAAAATTCACCTCTGAGTTGAACACAAATGACAGCAACTAAAGCAATTTGACTCAAACTCTTTGGCTCTCTTTAGGCGGGTGCATGTTGATTCCACAGCACCTTGGCCGCACTGAAAGGACGAGGCTGGGAGGATTTTTACACTCCAGACTCCGAGGCCATAAAAATGATGACGCCCACAGTCTTTTGCTTCACTGTCCTGCGCAGGCCAACCTCATGGTTAACTGTACTGCCCATCCCCCCACACACTGTGTGAACTGCCTGTCCCCAGCAGAATGATATGGCTGTAAACCACACCAGGTCTGTTAATTAATTAATGTACCCTAACAGCAGGGCTGGCTCCCTCCATTGTGGCGGAGCAGTTTTCAGCTGCCTGCAGTGGTGACCGTCGGTGTGTTTTTGGGGTTTCTACATGTGCTGTGAGAGAAGGGCAAGAGATAGAGGAGCGGAGCAGCAGACAAATGTGGATGGGAGGAAGCCGTCAGCACCATAGTAACCATTAATCACCCAGGGCCATTGTGGTCCTGTCCTGTATACGGCACCAGTGCAGGCAGACAGAGAGAAAGAAGAAGAGAGGAAGAGGCAGAGGAAGAGGGAGAGGGGGCAGGGTGGCTGCAGGGAGAAACAGGGGCAGAGAATGGTTGGGGATCAGCCTGTATGTCCACCTCAGCTCCTGCTGCGGGGCTGGGGAGCAGTGCTGCTGTCTCAGTGCTTGTCCTCGGTGTTCTCCCAGATCCCGGATCCTGAGGTAAGAACCTGACACATCACCATGTCCTCCACAGGTCTCTCTCAGGAATATTCTGTGTGACGGGTGCAGGTGTTGTGCTGTTTAAATGGTAGCTTCATGTGATGCATACTTGTTGTGTGGTC